>NC_091126.1:62165748-63545748 GCF_040183065.1 Periplaneta americana | reverse complement strand
TGCGTGGTCTCGATTCAGAGATGCAGTGTGTTCCAAAATACGGAAATTGCACTCTTAGGTGCCAGGGATTTTTCATTTATCTACTTATAAATCTGTATTAACCGTAGTAATTATTCAGATTTAACAGTTTGTCGGCAACCTGCAAAATCTGGTGTTAACGATCGAGAATTCCTTCCGAAGTGCTGGAGCTTGGGTTTGAATCCCGATAGCGTAAATTAGAATGTTGAATTTTACCAGTTATTCTCCAAAAATGTAAGAAAAATACAGTAATTCAATCATCTATCGAATTCTTTGATTTAACTGACGAAAACGGCAATTCCCTGTCGCCAATTCCTTCTACACTAGATACAGGGAAATCGATACAGAGTCATTAACAGAATAATAGAAAGCGATTGCTTTGCTTCAAGATCATATTTGAACTAAAATCTAGTGCGTGAAACATCAGCGCTCCTAGCCCTAGAATAATAATAGTAGTAATAATAATAATAATAATAATAATAATAATAATAATAATAATAATAATAATAATAATAATGGTTTATTATAACTGGCAGAGTTAAGGCCATTCGGCCTTCTCTTCCACTCAACCAGTATGATAAAAAATTACTACATTGCTATGAATATAACATAATTAATAGAATACAAAGCAATAAAATACTACAA
This sequence comes from Periplaneta americana, assembly GCF_040183065.1. Classification (NCBI taxonomy): domain Eukaryota; kingdom Metazoa; phylum Arthropoda; class Insecta; order Blattodea; family Blattidae; genus Periplaneta; species Periplaneta americana. The sequence continues at coordinate 63,545,085 of NC_091126.1, read as the reverse complement.
TATAATAAATAATGAATATAATAAAGTGACAATTCTTTTTATCTTCAAAACACAAATAAAATATTTATGTAATAATAATAATAATAATAATAATAATAATAATAATAATAGTGAAATTAAATTAAAATATGAAACTCGATCACTCTAACTTCAATGCGCAAAGAAATATAGCAATAATAATAATAATAATAATAATAATAATAATAATAATAATAATAATGGTTTCTTTTAACTGACAGAGTTAAGGCCATTCGGCCTTCTCTTCCACTCAACCAGTATGATAAAAAATTACTACATTGCTATGAATATAACTTAATAGAATAGAAAGCAATACAATACTATAATACAATATAATATATAATGAATATAATAAATAATAATAATAACAATAATAATAATAGTTAAATTAAATTAAATTATTAAACCCGATCACGCTAACTCTAATGGGTAATGAAATATAGCAATAATAATAATAATAATAATAATAATAATAATAATAATAATAATAATAATAATGGTTTATTTTAACTGGCAGAATTAAGGCCATTCGTCCTTCTCTACCACTCAAACAGTATGATAGAAAATTAGTACATTGCTATGAATATAACATAATTAATAGAATACAAAGCAATGAGATACTACAATACAATACAATATGATACATAATGAATATAATAAAATGACAATTCTTTTTATCTTGAAAACACGAATAAAATAATTATGTAATAATAATAACAATAATGATAATAATAATAATAGTTAAAATAAATTAAATTATTAATCTCGGTCACGCTAACTCTAATGGGTAATGAAATATAGCAATAATAATAATAATAATAATAATAATAATAATAATAATAATAATAATAATAATGGTTTATTTTAACTGGCAGAGTTAAGGCCATTCGGTTTTCTCTACCACTCAACCAGTATGATAGAAAATTACTACATTGCTATGAATGTAACACAATTAATAGAATACAAAGCAATACAATACTACAATACAATACAATATAATACATAATGAATATAATACAATGACAATTCCTTTTATCTTGAAAACACCAATAAAATAATCATGCAATAATAATAATAATAATAATAATAATAGTAATAATAACAATAATAGTTAAATTAAATTAAATTATTAAACTTGATCACGCTAACTCTAATGGGTAATGAAATATAGCAATAATAATAATAATAATAATAATAATAATAATAATAATAATAATAAATTTTTGTCGTTCTTTCGGTAGTAACCATTGTTTTTTAATAAAATTACCTTAGTTTTTGATTTTGCAGGAATTAATATTTTTCGAATGGTGTTAAGTACAGTAGGGGGTTTCAAATAAAAGTCTCTTCCAAAATGGATCGCACCTACGAAACGTTTCGGGAACCACTGCTTTAACACATAAATAAATGCATAAGTAAATAAACAAATATTTTACAAAGCAGAAGGATAATTAAGGACAATGAGCGACATTACGAATATGACATAGATGGTATGAATTTTATAGCTTTTTAGCAGTGCCTTTCTTTAATATGAATAAGAGGTACTCAATGGGAAGGAATATAATTCAGGCTCCACGAATCAAATCCTTAAATTGTAATGAGATGTACGGAATTGCTTGGGAGAGGAAAGGAAAATATCAGAAGTGAGCTATGCATATTCTCTCCGAGCGACGAAAGAAATGACTTCTAGGAAAATTGGAATGCACCCTTACAAAACATGGAAAGTAGAAGGTTGTCAAAAGAAACCCTGAATGCAAATAGAAGGAAGGACCATGGGCATTATAAACAAAAAATGGAGAAGCTGGCACAGGAATGGACCTAATTTTTATGTATGCGGATTTGTCCACGTATTTTGAATGCATCTTCAGTAGAGAGAAAGATTATATTTTTAGGTCTATTATTTTATGTTCTCTCGTAACATGATCTCCGTTATATCGTCAATAAATAGGTTAAAAAGTAAGAGAGATAGTATGCAACCTTGTTTCACACCTCTGCAACTGGAAAAGCTTTCAGATACTCTGTTCATCTTGTACTTACATTTGGATTATTTATTGCAATTTTAATAGGGGATTGAATTGAATTGTTTATATACAGAATGTTTCCGGCTGGTGTTACTAACTTTCAGGGATGATGGGGAAGGCACACGTATCAATTTGAGATCAGGAACCCTGGTCCGAAAATGACTGAGTCGAAAGTTATAAGCAACAATTTTTGTGTGGAAATGAAATTGTAATTTGGGACCACGTGGAAGTGTAGACATCTGGTTAGATATTACAGAATAGAAACACCTATTTCAGTGATTTCGTCCGCCGAGTTACCTCTCTGGTAGCGTGTCTGCCTTCAGATTAGCCGGCCCGGTTTCGATTTCTACCTCGAGACTAGGAGATATGGCAGTGGACAACTTCTAATCACTAGATTGTGCACCAATATGCCTGGGTTAAATCCCAAATCTCTCCGCAGAGCATATGAAGAGAAGGCATATATCGCTGTTGATAGTGATTCGTCCGTCGGATGGGGACGTTAAGCCTGGCGGCCCCCTTGGTGCTATTCGACTGGAGTAGGCTACGTGCCGCTACCGGGTTTCCCCTTCTCCCTTCCTCATCTTGATCATCATCACTCATTCCAGACACTACACTTACACGAACACTTACACATACACTCACCCTAGTACACTATATAACTCTCCACAGATACAAATCATGTACAGTATGACCCGCCGAAGTAGTGTATAACTAGAAAATGGGTCACAGTTCTGCCATCTATCCGCAGTATGCAGAATCCGAATCACGCAAGTGAAGCGGGTGGGCATTGGATACACACACACTTCAGTGATTTCGAAAACTGTTTTTTTTTTCCAGTTAGATTAAGGTTTTCATCCACAGTGGAGTTTTGTGATGATTATGAACCGAACTTATTCATCAAACTTCTTCTACTTTTTCTTCTTCTTCTTCTTCTTCTTCTTCTTCTTCAATTCAAGGGATAGCCATGTGCCTGTTGCCGCTTCATAGTGTATCCGTCCAACGCTTCCTAGGTTTTCCCGGATGTCTTCTCCCTCTAGGTCTCATTCTTCTTGGGAGTCTTTCTGGTGTCATTCTATTGACATGTTCTGCCGACTGATTTCTATAATTCTTAATTTTTTCTTCTAGGGAAAAGATCATCAATTCTTCTCTTATTTTATAATTTCTAATTTTATTCGATATAGTACACCCCTTGACTTACCTTAGAAACTTCATTCAGCGGCCTGTAATTTTTTACTGTCAGCTGCAGTCATCGTCCAGCTTTCTGATCCAAATAGGAAATATGTCACTGCCATTACTTTATAAAATTTAATTTGCTTTTCTTTTCTTGCTTTATTTTTCAAATTTGTTTATTGTACCACATAGCTGCTGAAATATGGGGAGTTTATTTTTGCAGTCACTTTCATGTTTATACGTGAGCTGAGTACATAGGTATTTAATGCTTGTTCTAGAGGAGTGTCATTTAAAACAATTTTTGTCCTTACGCTGTATTTCCCTTGAAAAGCCATTGTTTTGGTTTTATTTATGGAAATTTTAAAATTATATTTCTCACACACTTTCTGTAGTTCATACACTGCTCTCTGCAGTTCACTTTCAGTTCTACTTACAACGATTTGGTCATCAGCGAACAGCATCGTCTTAAATGTAAAATTAGGTGCTATATGAATTCCTCCAATAATTCTGAAATTCCATTTTCTCACTAAATCATCCATATAAATTAAAAATAACGTAGGGGACAAAATACAACCTGGTCTTACACCTTGATTTACTGAAATTTCTTCACTATATTTTCCATTTCCAATATTGATACTAATTGTTGTAGCTTTATATATATGTATATATGTATATATATGTATATATGTGTATATATGTGTATATATGTGTATATATGTGTATATATGTGTATATATGTGTATATATGTGTATATATGTATATATGTGTATATATATGTATGTGTGTGTATATATATATATATATATATATATATATATATATATATATATATTTCAGTACTTTAATTAAATGGATAGGATAGCCTCTTCGAATCATAATTTCCCAAAGTGTTTCTCTATAATCTTTTCGTTGTAAGAAAAATCCTAATATAAACAAACAATAGCACGTGACTGAAGTGAGGCTTCATTGGCCGCTGTTTGGCGCCAGCGATTCTCAGTACGCGTTCCCGCCTACTGTTGTACATTCTGTTTCATGTTAAACATTTCCCGTTACTCGTCAAGTAGGCCTAACCTCACTACTATGCATTCATTTGCTTAGGAAACATTTACTTCATAATTACTGTGATTAAATTATCACATAACTTATTATATAGGCCTACCTTTAAGACTATTTGTTTTTTCCGCTTTTGAGAGGCTTTCCAATCTTATGACTCATAACCACATACCCCGAGGATGCAGAAGCCATGCTCCAGTACCACGTGCTTTCGTGAACAACTATGAGCTCAAGTGACAAGAACAGACTACCTCGATATTACTGTTGGTATTCATCCGCGTTCATAGTACATAACAAAATATAAAAGTAGCTTTTCTTTTACATATCCTCTTACATATAAGTGAAGTTATAATATGTTTAATCGTATTTAATAACTAGAATTCAATTTTTTCTTTTGAAATAATACAAGATTGTGGTTTCCAAATGCGAACTATATTTTCCTGCGTCATGTGAGTGTTTCGACTGGGAGCCAATCACGGGTATGACAGCAACGTGCTTATGTTTACATTAGGATTGTTCTTACAGCGAAAACAGTATAGTTACACGATCAAAGGCCTTCTCATAATCAAAGGCCTTCATCAAACTAATACATTTATTTATATCGGAAGGAAAAACAATTATTAGTATTACATGTATTTCCCTAGTAAAAAGAAACGGTGGAAGTGACTTGACTTTGTCTCTGATATTTGAAGCCCGAATTCCCTCTACGCGGTGAGTAGTTCGCACTGATCGCAAGCACAAGAGCAGAATTGCGAACGGCTGGAGTGGTCGGTCCAGTTTATAGCCAGTCACTTTACGGACTTAAGCTTCCATCGCTCATCACTAAAATATGATTTTATGGGATTTATTTCCTCTGCAGCGAGGGTATTATCGAGCCGTGTCGAGTTGGGCCGGGTCGCCCTTGCCACCCGTCTGAAGTGAACGCGGCTTCGCTTAATTAAATATAAATAAGAATTTCACACGGAACTCGGCTTGAGGGCCCCGTCTACCCGAGCTCCACACCAAGTCGTGGGCCAACCGTTTAATTAATATTTCAAAGGACTGCAAAAATATTAATAAGCTTCAATTAGCCAAGGCAGTCATTTAACATGCGTCTATATAGAGTGCCAGGTTCCGGAAATCAATTAAGATTGACCTTTCCTTATACAAAGAGTACATAAGCAGCAAGATGTAGCTGGCAAAGGACTTCCTTATTAAGTCATCATGAATGCTTTGTTGGTTACCATGAGCGGAAATTCTTCCCAGATACGCGGGCGCAAACGACGCGAAGAGGGCAACGAATTTTGAGGGCAGTGACCCGACTGTTAGGAGTTAAAAATAGGCTTATAATATCTTAAACCTTACACAGGGTGTTTCCGAGGTTGTGTTACAAACTTTAAGGGATGATGGCGAATGGCACATCTGTCAATTTGTCCACATCTGTGGAGTAACGGTTAGCCAGTCTGGCCGTGAAACCAGGTGGCCCGGGTTCGATTCCCGGTCGGGGAAAGCTACCCGGTTGACGTTTTTTCCGGGGGTTTTCCCTCAACCCTATACGAGCAAATGCTGGGTAACTTTCGGTGCTGGACCCCGGACTCACTTCACCGGCATTATTACCTTCATCTCATTCAGACGCTAAATAACCTAAGATGTTGAATAAGCGTCGTAAAATAACCTACTAAAATAAAAAACTGTATCAATTTGAGATAATGAACCCTGGTCCGGAAATGACCGAGTCCAAAGTTACAAGCAAAAATAGTTATGTGAAAATGAAATAATTGTATTCCTCTGTATACCTTATTTATCTTATTTATCTGTACATCTTACACATACTGTATTCATCTGACGTTGTTTACGTTGTCTACTTACAGCATTCCATTCAGTGCGCTGTCTGAGGGGTGGGGACAGGAAACTACATTAATGCAATGCAGATAGCGTAATGTATAATGGGCATTGTCGGTCCTGATATGCTCGCTTGTAGACAGCAGTGTATGCGTACAAGTTGCAGTGTCCAGTCGATCAGTCCTAGTGAAATGGAGGAATACACGAGAGCGGAATAAGCAGACCTGATTTTCGAATACGGATAAGCCAATTGGAACAGTATACAGGCTCACAGATTGTATCGGGACAGCTTTCCACGCAGGAGACATCCGGCCCATACCACATTTCCACGACTGTTCCAAAGGTTAAGGGAAGGTAAGCACGTGTTGCCAAATTACAATTCCATTTCCACACAATTATTTTTGCTTATAACTTTCGACTCAGTCATTTCCGGACCATGGTTCCTTATCTCAAATTGATACATGTGCCCTTCGCCATCACCCCTGAAAGTTTGTAACACCACCTCTGAAACACATTGTCCCTCGCCGTGGCGTCGTAGTCTAAGGCATCCTGGCTAGGAATCGCGTTACGGAATGCGCGCTGGTTCGAGTCCTCAAGAGGGAAGAAATTTTCTCATGAAATTTCGACCAGTGTATGAGACCGGTGCCCACCCAGCATCGTGATGCATTTGGGGAGCTATAATAGGTAGTGAAATCCGGTTACGCAAACCTGCTATAACGGCTGGGACTCATCTACTAATCACACGATATCTCCATTCTGGTTGGATGATCGTCCACTTCTGCTTCGGCATGTGGGCTTAAGGCCAGCAGCTGGCTAGTCGGTCTTGACCCTTCGTGGGGTTAGCGCCACGGATTATTATTATTATTATTATTATTATTATTATTATTATTATTATTTCTCTGGAGAATCCTTATGAACTTCATGCCATACATATGTTATAGTTATGGCATACTTTTGAAATACGAAATATAATTAATGTATTGCATTACGAATGGACAGATACAGATGGTATTGTTGTTAAAATTCAAAATGAACAAACACAATTTACACAAAAAACAAATAGAAACACAACACGAACATTTTATTTTTGTTTTGCTTTCATCAATAAAACTATTTTCATAGCACAAGGACAAACAAATTGTATCAAAAAATAAATCGTTAACGTACTAACCATAACCATACGGTTTCTATATAATACAAATGAATAAAGGCATAAAACACATTGTTTTTAGATAAAATAAAAAAATGATTTTGACATATTTTTAATGTTCTTGATAACATTATAACTTACACAAAAAAGTCGCAGAAAATTGTGTCCATAAAATTCCTTCCTAAATAAAAGGTTTGATACGTCAAAGCTTTTTGTCCAAATTCGATTCATTCAATTTTAATGGAATTTACACTTTCCTTTCGAAAAACCTTGTGTAGGAAGGATTATGTGTTGAATCCAAACAAAAGAAGTTCAGCTTATTATTTTGGTACATATGAATATATTTTTTGAGGTATGTATTTTGAATGGCAGTTCAAGTGCATAAAGTGTAAGTGATACTGCACTCTCAGAACTATAACTTAAATGCATGTAGCAAAAACCTTCAATGTTTTTGAGAAATTATGTGTTAACTTCATGGCAGTTTTTTTGTTCTTATGCAATATCATCAGCCTCTTTTTAACTGTATTTTCATTCTCCCCAGAAACCCATATATGGTGGATTTTTATAACTCCTAACAGCTGTAGACTTAGAATCGTTTTCTTTTTCAAGGGCGTAAGTCAGGAAAAGTAAATTTATGGTAAATTGAATTAAACTATGTTGGAGGAAGGCTATTTAGAAATATTTAATTCCGGACATAATTTGGGCTGGTAGTCTAGGCTACAGTTATTTGTTTTTAAAGTAATTATGCGCATTATGGGATACTTAAAGTTTTATTGAGATTTAAAATATGAAAAAAGCAGTCTATTAAAAAATCAATTTTATAACAATTAACATAGAAAAGTTACATATATTTTCTTGCTATACTTGAATTACTTTACTGGAAATCATAGACACTCAACAAACAGGAAGTACAGTCAACTCCGGTTACAGTGAACATCTGCTGACCAGCATATATCATTATATCCGAGGTACACTAAAACCGAAGTGCCTGTTTTTATACTACTGACGTTGTTATATATACAATATTAATTTTTACTGCAATAAATTAAAAATAAGTAATCAAACCTTAAATTGAGAGGAATGGAGAATAATATAACTGAAATAACGCAGATACTGTATACTTCGCCTTGGAATTTTCCTGAGTTCACGTTTAAAGGTAGGTTAAGAATCATTAATCATTATACACCAATCATTCTTATACTTACCCTTTGGTCATTACTTTACTCCCCTTTACAAAGGAAAACACTTTCTATTCCTATTCCGCTGCTGTTCAAAGGGGTCAGAATTAATCCTTTATCTTTCACTGGGGACACTATTCTCTTAAACATGTTTCAGCTGTCCAGAAAGGTGAACAAATCCTTTCTTTTTCTTTCAATACACTTACGGAGTAGCAGGTTTAAAATTTTATTTTAAACATATTCTTCGAAGTTTATAAGAGAAAGGGTTTTCATAAATTGCCATTTTGGTCACTTTAAAATTACAGCATTTTCTTGGAAATTCTAGCTTTTAGGTTCACTATAACCGAAGTGTGGGTTCACTGTAAACGGATATATTAATGTACTCTTTAATGTATGTGAGTCGGGACCAACGATTTACTAAATTTCACGAGATGATACCTGCGAGGGGGTATGCTCCTTGCGGGGTAAGAGGAGAGGGTCAACTAGTAACTCTGCTCCTCTAAAGAAGCAGGTGGATGGGAATGGTGTCATTGGCCGGTTGGGACAAACAAGGTTTATTCATTGGCCGGCCGTTTCCATGTTTGGGAGTTGGTTGTAAGAGAAGGGAAAAAACTCGCATTCCTTGCTCGGATGTTCTCCTGAAGTGCGGACTGTAGGTTCGCTATAGACGAATATTCACTACAATTGAGTTCACTATGTCCAGAGTCGAATGTGTAATTATTATAAATGAAACAAAATAGGAAAATATCATGAATGGTGAAGAGGAATCGGTCTTTTCACTTGGGATGTACTATTTTTCAATTACCGTACGTTGCATTATTGCCTGTAGAACAGCTGAAAAGTTCTTCATAAAATGCCGGCACTTTTCCTTCTAGCTAGACTGGGCTTGTTGTTGGAGTAACAGATTCTAGCAGAAGTACCATTAAGAATACATGACTTACTAAATCATTGATGTATCTAACTCTGTCATGTGTATACTCAACACATTCCAAAATTGATTATCTCAGTTCTTTGTTTGTTCCTTCTTTCTTCAGAAAAGCAATCTTTTTGTAATACAGTGAAACCTCTCATTTACGGACATCGAAGGGACGTAACAATCTGTGGGAGGTGCCCTTTATTGGGAGGGAGGCTCCCCAATCTAACAGTAAATTTATGATATGTATTATGTATCCCTTCACGCTTTAAATTAAATGTATTACTGTAGTTTAATTCTAAATGCAGTATACTAGAGTAAATTCTTTGCAACTTTGAACTGCAGTAGACAAGACCGAAAAAGGAAAAAAATACAGTACTGCTCCATGCAAATATATTCTAGGTCTACAGTTATGCAGTACTGTAATTTACAGTTTTCAACTTAATCTTTACATTTAGGTGTCATGACTCTCGAAACAGAACCACTGACTGAAGTGAAGAGAATAATGCTACTAACCTTATCATGTGTCGAATATTTCACGATCGTGGAAACCTTGGAACCATCAGACAGTTTAAATTTTATGACTGTTTACCCACCCGCTTCCAGCTAACAAGGGATAGCCGGCTGGACTAGTGATAGCCTACGAGACTATTATTATCTTCTTTTATGTTAAGAAATTTCTGTACTAAATTTTCCATTTTTGTAACACATTATATCTTGAAAACCAAGTTCTGTCCGCGGTCAGGAGGTAACGCAAGCTTTAGGACTGTGAAACAGCTGTCCTTGTTCGTGTCTGAGAGTGTCCGTAAACGAGAGTTAAATTTATCATTATTTCTATATTATTTCAGTTGGGACATAAAAACCTGTCCGTATATGAGGAGTGTCCGTATCTTGGAGGTGTCAGTAAGGGGAGGTTTTACTGTATTTATTCTGTTTTCAGCTGTTCGCACACAGTCACCACTGCCAGTTGAATAGTTTTTAAACGATGCATGTCATTGACTACTGACCAATTAAAACAAGTTGTGACCTTAACATGCCTCTAACAAGCCAATGAACAATGTTATTGGCGCCCTTTCAAGCAAAAAGGATGTGTTTATCAATGCACTTTCGAAAATAGGTCAAAAATGAAAATGTAAAAAACGATGACTTACGCCAGTGATGTCAAAGCAAGCGCACTTTTCTGGCCTTGAAGTCGTGCGCGGGCATCAAGCGCTAGGTATGGAAGATGCAAGGATTATGTATATAAATAAGGACTCTGTTGGATTAAGCAAACAGTGGTGCACAAACTTCAAACGGAACGTGAAATTTTATATCCTTATTTTATATGGCTATTTGCTGTATAATATTATCTATATTGTCTGTAAAACATAAGTTTCTTAATATTGCAGTTAATAACATAATAAAGAGTTAAGAAGGAATATTTACATATATTTCATAGTAGTAAAACTATACTATATTAAGTGAATGAAACACATCATACACAAAGAAAGTGATATCTCAAAGAAAGAGATTAAGTATGACATTGTAACTTGGAATTGATATTGATGGTATCTTTAGCCATAGAAATGTAATCAATAAATTAATCAAAGCAATATTACAGTACAAAGCAAAATTACCTAGGTATATGTTTCAACTGTAACTAATATTACATAACAAAACCTTTATCGCATTATGCTTTTAAGGTGATGTTGGTGCGCAACTTCCTATCATCAGAATATTAAATTATTTTCTCGAAATCTGCTAAGGCTATAGAATAGACGTTTTTACAACACATGAGAACATATATTTGTTTATGATATAGCCTAACATTAGGTCCTTTGTTAATTCACTTTCTTACAAACATTTTCCATGCGGATATTTTCAAATTTTCAATACGTAACTTCAGTAATACATATTTACGAAAACATTGTCTCAGTACCTGTAAGACTACTAAATAAACATATCTGAAAATTTCATATTTCTATATAAAGTTGAGAAAATACTTTTTTTAATAAAAAGGAAACTCGTGAAAAATGAGCATTAAAATTGAAACTTAAATTTTTATAATGCACTTAAATTTCTCAGACAAATCTAAAATAACATGAATATATTTTAGTAAGTTCTCTTCCCTTTATCCATTGAATCAGTGCTGGCCATCCCTGTACATAACTCGACCAGACGGTATATACTGTCTCTCTTGTCTGTCTCTCTCCTTTCCGCTGTAAAGCGCTCAGGCTCTCCTGAGCTCTAAAGCGCGCGTTTGCCCATATGGGCATCAGTTGAGATGACTGACTTACGCCCTTAAAAAAAAATTCAATTCATCTCTTCTTTCTAACGGCGTGATAGTAACTTTAATGCAGCCTATTTCATATTAGCCAAAAGAGCAAATAATACTGAATGTATCGATACAGTGCTGGTGATTGTAAGTGTTCAATAACTTCATTGAGACAGGGTATCTGTGGCTCGAATCTTCCGTTTTTATGCGAGCGCAACGATTCATTTCTGCTGGGTTTAAAACACCCCGTAAAATATCCATTAAGAATAAGGGCTCGAAGAATGCCTCGATGCCTCCGTGTACAAAGCGGGCTCAGAATTCGCAGAGACTCGAGGAGAGAGTAGGTTCTTTACATTGTCCCGTCTTGGCTGTCTGCCCTAAGGGGAGGGGAATTTCTAAACAGACATACGGAAATGGTAATTGAAAATAAAAAAAGGTTGTTATATATTTTCCTTTCTTTACGTGGCACAATCTCCCTTGGAGCTACACGGAACCGTTGGCATTCCATCCCCTCCTGTACCCCAACCCTTTATTTGAACCGCAGCCTGTCACTTTGAGATGTTCGTATGGAGATAAATAAAGCGAAGGAACTTTTTCTGCAGAAACCCCACTGTCTCAGATGCCCAGGTGCCGGATTTGATATTAGCTAAAATCGATACAGCTGCCGTGAGTCTAGGTCCAATGCGGATTTAATTGCAAGAATAAGAATTCTGAATTTTTTTTCTTAAAACAAAACTTCTAAACTCATAACTTCATGAACTAGAATTGGTAGTCATCTTACGTAAGGATTTCTTATATTTTTGCGTTAGAACTAGCAACACATAGGCTCTAAGCATTATTGTAATACTGTAGAAATCGATTTAGGGTTTTCGCACGGAATTACCCATAGTTAGGATCTCTGTCTACAAAAAGAATCACCTTAATGTTAGTGTCTGTTGCCAGTACAGGTTTTCCTGTTTCCCTAGATCAGTGGTCGGCAGGTTGTGCATTTGTGACGTCGGAGCAAGTCAGATGTAACATTTTAAATTCCCTTTTGCTGAACGAATAGTTACATTTCTTCGGATCAAATATATAAACATTTAAAGGAGAAAACTAAAATTATTTCAATCATTTGTTATCATAATACACTGCTGTCTTAAACCGACTGTGCATATTGGGAATTAAATCAATGGCTTTCACAAAATACGCTAAGGAATGTTTCGTATAAAAACAATTTTGTCGCGGAAAGAAAACAAAAAGAGCAATATTGTATGTAATAATCATATACATGAAATTAGATGTAGGCCTATTGGTCGTCACTGTAAAGTTCAGTGTTGAAACTTATTAGAAATTATTCGCCCTCAGAGCTCTGGATGCCGATGTTCTTAAAAGAGAGCACGATTGCTCTGAGGGATGATGTCACAGACCACTGATTCTGCCGATGACTGGCTTAAAGTATTTATTTCTATATTTGTATGTTTATAGTAGTTTCGGAGCCTCATTTATACAGGGACATCATTTTATTTTTACTTGCATTTTTATTGTACCTGCATTTCTGAATGTACTTCACTCCCACCCCTTCACTAATGTCCTTGCTCCAGTCAGACACACAAACTTACGGCCGCTGTTGCATTCGAAGTCTTCAAGCAGTGAAGTAAACACTACAGTGTATAGAGTGTTTCATAAATATGGTTGCGTTTTCTATAGAAGAAAGAACCTATATTAATAATATCGTACTAAAAATTATATTCAAGAAACGATAAATTCAATTTCAGAGAATATGCTTCAAAATGTTTTTAATAATATGCGTAAAGAATTGAAGCCCGCATTGTAATGAACGGCAACCATTTTCAGCAACTTGTTTAAAAATTCAGATTAGCTTATTTTGAATTGAGGTGGCTAGAAGCAAAGGAATGCTAGTGACATTTGTAATAACATGAGTTAAGTGCATCCAGTGTAAGCAAAATTATCTAAAATTTTAGTGGCAAAGGGATATTTTAATCGCATCACACATTAAAATTTAAATAAAAATTTCACCGATTTTTACGAAAGCTTAAATATTTAAAACCCATTTTCTCAAAAGTAACTTAAGTGCACTTACAGCCTTTTACTTATGAGCCCCTCAATTTAAATGCACTCTCTATATTGTATGTTAACATCGATAATTAATTTGCTAAATAAAGTAGACATTACATAACGAACATAGCCGCCTGAAAAGTTGAGTTTTTGAAAAAAAAAATTGTTACTACTCTACTGTATTTTGATAAATTCCGTAAAAGTGATGATCAAACTGAAAATCGTAATATCGTATTTCCCTACAACATAAATGGATACAATACTTTTCTCTCCTCCTATACCTAGTAAAATGATTTGTATACATATTGTACTAGTAACATCAAACTCTCGTAATGGAAGGGGGCAACAGTGTTTCCGAGTATAGCCAGGTTAATGTTAAAAATGTTGGTAAAAATAAAGTGATGTGTCTGTATTTGCGAACGCTTCTGCAGCTGGCTGTATTATAAATTGATTACAAACCAGAATATTTTGTTACATTGATTTATAACGGTTGTACAGATTTGTTTTCGTACAAATGTATTCTAAATCCCATACTATCTCAGAAGAATGGATCGCCCTATGTCAGTGCATAGGCGCCGTACCGCCACTGTTCAGTTGAAACTTCTCTCCACGGTGTGCTCAGTTTGCAGAGTTTGGCGAGCAAAGAGCGTGGCGGTTCTGTGATATGACGTCACAGAGCACGGAACATGCTGGCCACTGCCCTACATCATCCCTCTACCCAGATTGCTCGGCCTTATAAGCTTTGACGATAAAAACTTTTGTCAGGTTTACTATGCTGCCAACTGGTTGTTACATAAGGAGTCACGTTATAACTTCCATATTTAATTGCAATTGCGACTGTACCGCCCATCTCGTGTTCGTTTATGGCGGACGGGTTGTAATCCTGTCGGTTGTTCTCTTCAAAGTGCTACTGATTTTAACAAAGGGATGAGCAATCTGTTATATATGTAATCTGGGCTGTTATTCATAAATACAGGGTGGAAGGGAACATATTATATTAATTCACAGAGGTAATTGATCAAATCAGTACGAACAACTTAAATCAAATAAGTTTTTTGATACGTCCAATAGTTTTAAAAACGGAAAATGAAACATGTTTCAATGCTGCAAAGTGGACCTTGATGTCATTGCTCCGCCGAGGGGGTGAGTGTATCGCCAATCATCCACTTCGCCAGACTTGCGAGAGGAGAATGTGAACAGAAACGTCTCATCAGACACTTTTCCTTCAAATTACTGTAGTACATACGCAAGACTTAACACATTACCTAAAATTACTATATACTTAATTTTTCCCGAATTAATTTTTAATTTCTTCAAAGATATTAACTTAAATGGAAATTGAGTTACAGAAAATGTCTTTTAACGATGTTATTTTGAGTTTATATAAAATGTAAAGGAATCTTTAATGTAATTAGTTCTGCTTTATAAAAATATACAGCCTTTGACGCAAAAAATGACCAGTCTCCTGTAGCGTGAATTTGTCTAAGTCCAATTCGGGCAACGCCTGATTCACACGACTATGGAATGGATGTTTATTTTGCACCTAATTTTCTCCTTAAATATGTCTCCGTTATGGATTATTCATAACACTTGACCTATAAACAGACAAAGAAACAAACAAAGCAAAGGGAAAATAGATTGGAGTCATGCATAAGTGTAAACCTACGCTCTCACCGAATCAGTCTAAGTCTTCCAGTGGGGACATAGCGTGCGGCAGACAGTCATTTTTTGTCTAATAATGTAGATTCTTTGCTATTATGTAAGTACGTGAAAATCAATTAAATCAACAGATACTATGAATGTTAAATAAGTTTAATGGTATTAAATTTAAATGTAAAAGTTTATAGCATAATAAACAACATTAAAAACTAAAAAAAAAATGCGTAATTAATTTATTGAATACCTCGTTTTGAAGTAGGCCTACTGTAATTTGATCTAAACGTATCTGGTGAGACGTTTTAGTTTACATTCTCCTCTTGCAAGTGTTGAGGAGTGAATGAGTTACACTCACCCCCACTGCGATCCAATGACCTCAAGTACTCTTTGCAGCGTTTTAACACCTTACATTTTTCATTCTCAAGACGTTGTTTGAAAAAAAAAAGTTGTTCGCATTGACTTGATCTATTACCTCTGCGTATAAATATAATAGGTTTCCTTCCACCCCTTACAATTTTGTTCCGCGTAGGTGTTGTTTTGACTTTCTTCACCCTTGGCGATGAATAAGATTCCATAATAATTCTAAAATGTGTTCCAACAATGTGGAAATAGGATGAGGAGTCCACAGCTGTGGATTAATGGTTAGCGCGTCTGGTCTCGAAACCAGGTGGCCCGGGTTCGGTTTCCGGTCGCGGCAAGTTACCTAGTTGAGGTTTTTTCCGGAGTTTTCCCTCCACCAAATATGAGCCAATGCTGAGTAACTATCGGTGGTGAACCCCGGACTCATTTCACCGGCATTATCACCTTCATCTCATTCAGACGCTAAATAACCTGAGATTTTGATAAAGCATCGTAAAATAACCTACTAAGGAAAAGAATTAGAATGGTAACTTACACGTTGGAATGGTTATAAATTCACTTTGCTTATATATTAACGATTCCCAGCCAACAAACTAAGGTAGAACCATAGTCTAGTATATACAGCCACGAAGCTCAATACGTAGGGAATATGCATCCATAGATACTTGCTAACCACTAGGATCGCTACTGTCGCCTAATCACAGACAATGCGAAATAGTACCGGCACAGTCTATTGTTCCTAGTACTCTCATCACCTCAAGCTTCGTGACTGTATGTACTAGACTGTGGTAGAACTAGGTAGATTTCGAAACGTTGTGAATTTACATTCATCGCCAGAATACGGAAACATCCTCTTCTGAATAATCCACCATTGTTTCCTCCATAAGTTCGAACATATTGTTCCTGTTACGAGTTACATTAATAAATAGCAGCATTAGAAGAAACAAATGCCATACATATGTATACGGCTCGACTTTGTTAATAGAATTAATGATTCAGTAGTTATTTACGGCAGAAATGTTAAAGACGTTATTTTATTTTCTGATTAGGGATGTTTTCCTAAAAGCAAATCTTTTAACTGTGTGGAATTGTGTTAAAATATGACATATTATATCGTAAGAAAATAACTTTCAGTACTAGTGCGAAAAGTATTTTTAACCCTGGAATTTAACTATTTCCGTTGATTGTTGTTTCCCACCACATGTCACACGGTATAGTCGGTAGAATGTATGGAATATACTACACTACAACTTGAACATTTTCCTCACGATTTCTTAATCGCCTGCTTAAATATAGTGGTTTTCTAGCTATTGGGTTCGCTTCACCATTGACAACACTTCCTCGAATAAACGCATGTTACAGACATTACGGTGTTTAGTGATATTGTAACTGTTACGACTGCACAATTTGTGATGTTTTAAAAGCAGTCGACTGTAAAAAATTAAATTCACTTGTTCAGGTGCTGTATCGCGTGCACATAATTTTCTATCGAGATTATTATATAACATAATGCAAGTTTCACTGCTGTGGAGTAACAGTTAGCATACCTGACCCTGGAACGAGCGGGCCCGGATTAAAGTCGTGGTTGGGACTACCTATCTGGTTGAGGTTCTTCCGGGGTTTTCCCCAACCCAATAGAGAGATAACCATCGCAGCTCTGGCCGCGAAACAAGGTGGCCCGGTTTCGAATCCCGGTCGGGGCAAGTTACCTGGTTGAGGTTTTTTCCGGGGTTTTCCCTCAACCAAATACGAGCAAATGCTGGGTAACTTTCGGTGCTGGACCCCGGACTCATTTCACCGGCATTATCACCATTTCATTCAGACGCTAAATAACCTAGTTATTGATACAGCGTCGTAAAATAACCCAATAAAAAAGCCATCGCAGCTGATGAAACATCGTAAGGTAAACGAATTAATATTATAATACCTTGCGAAAATATCATTATTATAATCTAATGCAGCGGTGACCAAAGGTGGTGTCGTGATTACATCGTATAATCACAGACATTCAAACGGGTACGAGGAGTTTCCAGTACATTGCTGTGTGTTTCATTCACGTACTGAAGGCAAGCAGTGGCGGTATCATGTCGCTGTACAAATACTGTCTCTACAAGAAGTAATAGATGGTTTCGTAAAGGAGAACTTTTTGTTGTTCTGTCGGACAAAATGTATTATGTTTACTTTGCTCAACAGTTCAATTAGGAGTATATGGAAACATTAATTGCCACGCTGAATAATTTATTATTATTATTATTATTATTATTATTATTATTATTATTATTATTATTATTATTGACAACTAAGTAGGATGTGTTTCTATAATTCTTCTGTATGTGCATGAATATTGATATTTTTAGATCTTCTCCCTAGAAGGATAAAATTATTAGAATTTATCTCAATTTTAATCTTCTTAATCTTTAGATGAGGGTAACTATTTATTAGTTATTCATTTAATAATATTATTGCAGAAAAACTGATTCAATACTATGTGCCAAATAATTGTTAAACGTCAGGAATTGACATGTATTAAATCATAGCCAGGAAGATAAAGATAAAAAAAATAAATGTAGGCCTAAGGAAGTCTGCTACCTAATGGGGTTTGAAATATCTCTTCCTCTAAAGCCTTTTAATAGAACAGAATTTTTCTAAAGAGTAATGATTAAAATAGTTTAAATCACTTACCATAAGAAGTTTTTAATTTTGAAAAACTACGAATTTCTCGAACAAGTATCGAGATAAGATTTTAGAAAATTCCTGATAATATTCAAGAGGAAGGTAAAGAGCAAGAGGAAGAAAAATCGTGTATTATTCACTGGCTCTTGATGACATCAGTGAAATTACTGATACAGCAAAACTTGAGATGTTTATCCACGGGTTTGATCAAGATGTTAGTACAAGAACCACCACTGATTGTAGTTTTCATGTCAAGTACCTTTCCTCCGTCTCCTTACTTCATAGCTGTCTGTCACATGTAATCACTGCAGCTCGAGTTTTGGTCACCGCTGGTCTAATGTAATGTAGTTTTACCAAGAAAAATAACTTTTCAAGCCATTATCATTCATTTAGTAACATTTCGTGTTTTAGGTTTAAGGATGGTAGTATCGAAGTGCCAGCCGTCATGATTCTTAATACCTCATCATACAGTACACAGTTTTAAGCATAGCCGTAGCAATCGATTAATAAAACCGTTTAAACAATGACGGCTCTTCTTAAGGGGAGAGGATGGTATTTTTTAAAACTTTTTTCCTATTTGGAGTAAAATATTAATTGTTTGTATGTAGAGAGCTCATAGCTGTAGGAACGCAACTAAATATAAATATTTTGAAAAAAAAAAATATTTGGGGGCCCAAATTTGAAAAAAAAAAATTATACCCATTGCAGGATTGTACTAAAGCCGACATACCTAAACCGTTTTAAAAGATATATTCTAACTTTTTTTGCAATGTATTTGCAAAATCATGTTCTATAAACTGTCTGTAACAGAATTTTGATATCAGTCCCTACGTTTGCAAAATAAACAATTAAAATTTAATAAAAATTTTCTGATTTCCTTTCTTGCAAACAAACGGACGTATTTTTAAAATGAAATAAATTAACAAAATTCTATTACAGAGAAACTTTTCGTAATAGTCTAATTAGAATGTGTGTTCTAAATTTCATGCATGTATCTTTAATAGTTCGAAAATATATCAATTTTTGTCTGGCAATGTAGCAAAAAATATGAAGTTACTGGAAACTGGAAAGTGGGCGTGTGATTTAAAAATACATAGCGCAGGAAGTTTAAAAATGGCGTCTCAACATCCCATGAGGGCAGAAATGCCCACAAAATGTTATGCAATGCATTCCACACATATCAAAGGGTATTTAAAAAAAAAATGAAAATTTAATTTACCGGAAACAACAATAAAAGTGGGCGAGTGATTTAGAAAACCATAACTCAGAAAGTTTAAAAATGGCGACTCAACATCCGATAAGGGCACAAAATACCCACAAAATGTTATGCTATGCAGTCTACACATATCAAGGGTATTTTAAAGAATTTTTGTTTTTAATTTACTCATTTTTCAACAAAAATACAATCCTCTCCCCTTAAATGAAATGTTTAAAAACTGTTTTGTTGAAAACTGTATGAAACAATTAAGTATTAGATATAATTTAAACAAATGTAGGGAGCACCCGTGTTTAGAATGACGATTTCGCGATCTGCAGCCGAATGTTCTACCGATTTGAATTTGCAGCTTTCAATTTATAGCTGTATATTTTTTTGTAACAGGTAACCGTTAAGGAATTGTAGACCTGCTAAGTAGACTCTGCGACTTTACAAGAAAGGTACTGTTAAGATGACCACGACAGCATTCTGAGGGTCGCGAACTCTTGTTAAACCAATTGAACAGTGACTGGCGTAACCACTCACGTCTATCGCTAATGGATGTGTTGATACTTTTTATCAGTTGGGGAAATAAATGGGTCTCATCTGTAAACGACGACCACAGAATCTAAGCCCCTGGATGTCCGCCTAGAGGATCTGGTGCCCACATTTTTTCTTACATTATTTTGTGACAGCGTGCTCAGAGAATCGATGATTGATGGAGTCGAATTAGAGGGACTGATCGACCAAATATCGCCCTCACCCATCCACGACGATGTCTCCACATACTTTTAATTTTATACACACGGAAGAAGGAATGCCATTGAATACTTAGAAATGGAGCTGCAAGAGTTATGAATGATATACAGGGTGTCCCGGAGCGGAATGTTCATAGCTTATGTACGTATTCCTGAGATTATTTTGAGTGAAAAAATTCTAATCAGTATGGATTCAAATTGCAACGGTATTTACAGAAAACACAATTCTAAATTAACAATTTTATTACTTGAGATTGACTTAAATTCTTTTTTTAGGATTACACATTCAGAATTGTCAAATTTGAGGTTCGAAATGACTAGCATGATTGTCGAGGCGACTTTAAACTGTCTGTAAGAGGGCGATATTAGAACGTTCCCATCATTTCTGAAGCCTTCACCGCACTCCATTCTTTCCCCGAGAACTTTGGCCTTATGTTCGACCGAGTAGCATACACAACTGATTTCATGTGCCCCCAAAGCAAGTAATCTAATGGAGACAGATCTGGTGATCTTTGTGACAAAGCCACTGAACATCCTCGGCCACTCCAACGATGTGCAAACTATGCAAATCTGGCTTTCAGGTAAAGCTTCCTGTGAAGCAGACTTGAAAATTTCAAGGGAAAAATTGTTCCGGGGCCGGGTATCGATCCCGGGACCCTTCGCTTAGCGCACGAATGCTCTACCGACTGATCTACCCTGGAACTACACCCGACATCGTCCCAATTTTTCCCTTTATATCCACGAAACTCAAGTGGGCTGACGAGATGCCAGAAACCCAACTTTGAGTGTGACTCGAATTGTGGTTTTCTATTAACGTACCTACACTAACGTATATATTATGCAAATCTGTCTTTCAGGTAAAACTCCCTGTGAAGCAGACTTGAATAATTTTTCCCTTGAATGGTTGAGATAATGCACATTTTCTGTTGAGATCCTAATCTGACTAAGAGCAGACGTGCAGACGTCCCTAACTGAGTTCTACCTAGAGCATATGTTCAAAATGATGTGCATACATCTGAACGCAACGTTCTCTTCGCTGTAGGGAGCTGCGAATCCTCTGGGGAGTCCTAGATTGTTCCTTATTTGCTAGAAGGCACATTCAATCCGAAACCGCAATTCCTTATCTGTGTTGATCTCAGAAGTGTATATCAGGATTTTTTAGATGACACCAAACACATAATTCTAATCGGATTCAAATCCGGTGACCTAGAAGGGCAAGGTATATGACCTCCTTAACCTAAGGGATTATCGCATGAACAGTTAATTTGCGGACCATTCTTTATTGGAGCTTGTTTTGCTTGTTTGAGTCTGTACTTTTCATCTGTATATTTTATTATTGACCACACTTTTGAAACAGGCTGTATAATGTGGTCAATTTAATGTGCAACTGGGAGGATAGGTGACCATGTAGCCTTCTGGTAGAGCCGCTACTACTGATTTTAGTCCTTCCAATCAATCCCGGAGTTTGGGAATGTGTGAGAATGAAGGACAGAATCCTTGGTGTGTATTTATTAGCCGAGAACATAGTTCACTATAAGATGGGAATTTCAGAGGATTCTGACCTGTGTATGGTCCTGATGCATAAACCCTAACGGTTGTAGTTCCTTGAGAAATAAATACCACATATACTGGGTGTCCCACTTATCTTGTGCACCTATTGTAACTTTGTTGTTTGAATAGGTATTGGAATTTTTGTTTTTTTAGAGTTATGTTAGAACGAGGGGCTAACATGCGTGTGAAGATTTGGTTCATGTAACTACATTATGGTAAAAGATACAGTGACGTCAAAAATTTTCAAATAGCACTACATACTTTAATCATGTCACATTGATTACACACATTAAGAAGAGTTCAAAAATGTATCACATGGTCACTTTCCTAATCAATAACATCAACAAAACGAAACAAAAACGTACTCCCAATGTGATGATGTTATGCTTTGAGAGTCACAGAAGATGTTCCAAATGGTGACTATTCACATTAATGCAAATTCGAAGGCGTTCCCTGAAAGGCCGTATGACTGCCCGGCATGTTGCTGGCTGGATGAACACACAAGGCTATCGAATGAATTGCTGCATGTCGTCTGGTGTTGTCAGAATGCTCTGGTACATACTGTCCTTTACAGTTCCTCACAGGAAGAAGTCGAGTGGCGACAGGTCCAGAGAACGTGCAGGCCACTGTACGTGGATTATGGCGTCGACAGTTGTTGTGGTTTGTTTGCGTGTTAGATAGCAAAAACACAACACACGACATGTACGGACGTCAGTCGTCTTTCGTTTTGTGTAAGTTAATGCACAAGATGAATGGGGCACCACAACAAACGACACAATCTGATGGCATTCATTTTGCATTTTGTTGTTGTTATTGATTGGGAAGGTCACATTGTGATACATTTTTGAACTCGTCTTAATGTGTGTAAACAACATAACATGATTAAAGTATGTAGTGCCATTTGAAAAATTGATGACGTCACGTGTATCTTGTGCCATAATGTAGTTACGTGCACCAGATCTCTACTCTCTTGTAAGCTCCTAGTTCTAACATAACTCTCAAAAACAAAAATTCCAATACCTATCCCAACAAAAAAGACATAATAGGTGAACAAGATAAATGGGACACTGTATACCGTGTATAATGTCAAGGTACACAGAATTCTTCTATTTGAATACACTTCCATTGCAGCTAAACGGGAAAAATTTGCTAGAAGATGGAGAAATAACAGAATTTAAATTAAGAAGTGCTCATAAACGTGCTTTAGTTTCCTTCAATGAAAACGAGAAACCGAATCTCGCTCACAATTGGAGGGTTCAGAGCCATAGTGGGCCAAGCGCCATTTATTAAAAGCGGAGAAAGCAAGGGTTAAAGTTAAGTGAATACCATAGTTTAATGAAGATTGACATATCATTCAGTTTGAATGTGTATACTTTATATTACTTGCTGTATGTTTCCATTGAGCTAAGGTGAGAACTTCATTTTAACCCTTGTTTTCTATGGTTTTAGTAAATGGCACTTGGTTCTGAACACTTCAGTTGGTGAGAAATGCTATGTATTCTGGTATTTCAACTCTGTTAGAAGATTGAAGAGGAGAATCTTTCATAATTCTTGAATTCTTTTCTTCAGAAATAATATTAGCTAATAAAGAATACGTATTGGGAATTGAAATATGATAAGGAGACAGTAGGAATATATCCGTACAATCATCCACTCCTGTTTACTTTCTCTCCGTGCTTGGGATGTATAAAATATGTATAAAAAGGTTTTGATAGAATAATGGTTGGAATTCTATACTCAGTAATAACTCTCATTTAACTTCATCGGTTTTCATACTGTTTGGTTAAAATGTTCATATACCTGAAATGTAACCCATTTCCATGGAAATGATTTCAAAATATAACTGTTGACTATAATCTGTTAGTGATCAATTTTCCTCTGGAATACATTTAATTTCATTTGCGGTAGAACTGACTATGTGTTTTTAGGGACAATTAATAACTGGTACAAGGAACAGATATACATATTTGTAGTTCTTTTTTGTTTCCCAACGTTGAATACAGTTATTCGAACCTCCACTTCAAACTGCAACCAGTATTAACCTTTTGGAGCGTGTAGTGTTTCCATTTGAAACCAATTTGCTTTGAATCAAGTTGGTTTTATGTCGGTCAGATAAAATATTTTATCCCGTGTGTATTGAAGTATATAACTGGAGGTTTTGCTTGATAACAACGCGATCTGACAGTGTTGGCAATCTCATATGACCTGTACGACTTCGACATAAGGTAAAATGTCAAACCACTGCAGCGTCACATACAGTATGAAATGTATAACATTTCGCTTCATAGAACAGACGCAACACTGTCGACATCTTGTCGCCAAAAGGACAAGGGTTCTATTCCTGATAAATACCGGGAAAATTTTGTCATGAAATGAGCGAGGTAGCATTTAACACCGTGCTTTTATGGTACCATACTAAGGAATGACATATATGACATTTCCCCTTAGATGAAGCATAAACAACCAGCCTGATGATTTGTCACTCCAGAGACTTAGAATTCGAACCCCGATAGACGACGAGGTATAAGATGAGGAAACTTCACTATAATTTGAAGTTTGGCTGTTGACCACCGCTGTGGAGTAACGGTTAGCGTGCCTGATCGTGACTCTAGCGGTCCCGTGTTCGAATCATGGTTGAGATTTTTCGGTGCTTTCCCTTAACCCATTAAGAACAAATGCTGGGTAATTTTCGTCGGTCAGCCCCAGACTTATTTCGCTGACATTATCATCATCTCATTCAGACGCTAGATAAACATAGCAGTCGATAAAGCGTCGTAAAATAAATTTAAAAAAAGGGCTGGCCGTTGGAGCAGCGTTGCTAGACAAGGATACGTGGAGAATGCAACATCTGTAGTTGTATGGCCCACAAACTATTTCCGTAATTGAGATATTGAATGCAAACAGTTAAACGTCACTAATTCACAGAAATGAACAAAGGTGATTGGCATCTTCGTGTTAAATATACTGCAAATAACTCATTATTGTTGTTATAATATGTGAAATTCAGCATACGTTTCGTTGGGTGACATTACTACGGATCTTACATTAGGCTATATGCGAATCGCAAGAATATATTACAGTTACGATGTTGAAAGATATTTCAATGAGATAATATTATAATTTCTAAAAGAAGAATAAATTAAAACAATATGAGAATATTTAGAATATACATGGAAACCATTTAGTACCAAAAAATAAATTTAATACATGAAGGCAATATTCTATATTTTCTTGCGAGAGTTGCTCTGCGAATAACTGAAATAATGAAGAGCTAACATTTTAGAGACTTTCTATTAGATTAAATATACTTTATTCTGTTAAGTTTCATTACAAATTTTACATGAGTAATTTTTTGTATATGTGTGAAACTTGGACTCTCACTTTGAGAGAGGAACAGAGATTAAGGGTGTTTGAGAATAAGGTTCTTAGGAAAATGTTTGGGGCTAAGAGGGATGAAATTACAGGAGAATGGAGAAATTTACACAACGCAGAACTGCACGCATTGTATTCTTCACCTGACATAATGAGGAACATTAAATCCAGACGTTTGAAATGGGCAGGACATGTAGCGCGTATGGGCGAATCCAGAAATGCATATAGAGTGTTAGTTGGGAGGCCGGAGGGAATAAGACCTTTGGGGAGGCCAAGACGTAGATGGCAGAATAATATTAAAATGGATTTGAGGGAGGTGGGATATGATGATAGAGACTGGATTAATCTTGCTCAGGATAGGGACCGATGGCGGGCTTATGTGAGGGAGGCAATGAACCTCCGGGTTCCTTAAAAGCCATAAGTAAGTAAGTAAGTAAGTAAGTAAGTAAGTAAGTAAGTAAGTAAGTAAGTAATTTTTGTATATGTTCTGTTACCTGTATTCAGTTTTCCAATGAACTTTCAGTATTGAGTATGCCGATTGAAAGTAATTATTGTGGCGGTAATCTAGAGGAAAATTTTATTAATCATGAAATTTTTGGAGAAATCTGTAACGAGAACACCAGTTCTGAGGATGACCCATAAAAGGTCGAAACATGTAAAGCAGGTACGATAGAATTTAACACAAAGTCAAATAATACATATTCCTAAGTGATACAGTTTTAAAAGCTGTGTAATCAAGATGTATAATTCGGATTTTATGTAAAAACCTATTTCAATCCTTAAAAGTTAAGTTCATAAAAACTTGCACGTTTCATATAAAACTATGCCAAAAATTGGTATTTTAATAGCACGTAAAATGCCAATTTGACGACAAAGCCTATTTTGACATATTAAGTATGTTTTATCTCTAATAGGTCAAAACACCTATTCTTATTTCGAAAATTTATATTTTAAATTCCAAATGTGTTCCTGGTTCTGTTGGAAATAAAGTACGGGATAAACTGGAGCAAGTTCTGCAGAGAAATGTAAGGCTCAAGGGCTTGCATACTGCTTCAGATATCCTAGCAGGGAAGGACACGGGTTTACTATGTAGCATTCCTGTCCAACTTGTGTCAAAATTGAATTACGCTCCTATTAGTTCAGAGGATGTGGAGCGTTTATTTTCAGCTTACAGATTTGTGTTTCTTTTTAGTTGAAAATTTAGAAAAAGTATTAGTAATTCATATAAGCTAATTATGGACATTAACGGACAAGGCTTGGTAAAAATTGATTATATTTGACTTGTTTGTGTACTGAATTTATGTCTAAAACTTATTTTTTACATTTAATTTTTTAGTTTATGTATAACTAGTTAGATATTTGTTGTTCTTGTACTTTCAGTAGTAGTGGTGGTGGTGGTGGTAACGGTGTATAAGCATTTAAAATTATTAAATTCTAGAAGTGAATTTCTGATGATTTGGAACATGTTTTTAAACAAAACATTATTTTTTTCTTAGAGCCTATTTTCAATTCTTTAGAGATTATTTCCTACACTTTAAGCCTATTTTATGCACCTAAAATTACATTTTAACAACTTAAAAATCCGTACCCTAATTATTACTGTCTACTTTAAAAATAATGGTAGCAATTATCTCTCCACATTAGTCATTTTGTTAGTATCTCCCTGCCGCGATAATCTAATATTTATTCTGAAAGCACAATAACCAGTGAGTATGCGGAATCTAGAGTTAAATGACCCGTATAGCATCATACATATTTATCTATGTAATTCTGAAAACGATCAGAAAATCTGTCATTTTACAATATGGTACAAAATGGATTGGTACTGTTTGGCATGATATATCACTTCTTTTCTAAAATAAAATTCAGAGAGCTCGACGTTGAAGAATGCATCTCCAAGCGGTCGTTGAAAGCTGTTGCATAGTTTGAATGATTCTTGAATATTTATAACAGTAAGTATGCATTCTAACGGTGCCGGGGCTCCAAACAGAGGTTAGAGACGGATAAAAGTCGATGTCAATGTTGGGTGTGTATATGTGACAGCAACTTCAAAGCTGAGAGTCGGTTTTACTGTGTACATATTTCAAGTGAACGATAATGGACAGTGGCAATAATCATTCTTTTGTGTGCAATCCGATCAATGTAATACTGTAAATCATACTCGCAGATCAATATCACACATTAAATCCACTTTTAAACCCAGCGGTAACAAAAGGAATATAAAATTACGTTCGAAATTCGTCCTAAAGGAAGAATATACATAGCAAATTACATCATAAATGAACAGCATTGTCGTAAGCTGTCACACAACAATGACATTCTTTTCAAATTATTACCTGTCCTGGGGTTATAACTAATCGAAAAATAATCCTTGCAGAATATTCGACTAGAAAACAAGAATGAGTACGAAATACAGGGTGTTTCCGAGGTGGTGTTACAAATATCAGGGATGATGGCGAAGGGCACATGTATCAATTTGAGATCAGGAACCATGATCCGGAAAAGACCGAGTCGAAAGTTATTAGCAAAAATAGTTGTGTGGAAATGGAATTGTAATTTCGCACCACGTGCCCTCCTTCCCTTAACGTTTGGAACAGTCGTTGAAAGATGGTATGGGCCGGATGTCTCCTACGTTGGTACTTGCCCCGATAAAATCTGTGAGCTTGTCTACTGTTCCCATTGGCTCATCCGTATTCGAAAATCAGGTCTGCTTATTCCGCTCTCGTGTACTCCTCCATTTCACTAGGACTGATCGACTGGACACTGCACCTTGTACACATACACTGCTGTTTACAGACGTGCATATCGGGACCAACCATGTCCGTTACACATTACTCTATCTGCATTGCTTTAGTGTAGCTTCCTGTCCCCATTCCTCAGACAGCGCACTGAATGGAATACTGTAAGTAGACAACGTAAACAACGTCAGATGAATACAGTATGTGTAGGATGTACAGAGGAATAAAATTATTTCATTTCCACACAAATATTTTTGCTTGTAACTTTCGACTCGTCATTTCCGGACCAGGGTTCCTTCTCTCAAATTGATACATGTTCCCTTCGCCATCATGCCTGAAAGATTGTTACGACAACTCGGAAACACTCTGTATAACATAATACTGAGTTCTATCTGAGTATTTGAAGAGCTGCTTATTATCTCACATGGTTGTATTAAGTGTGCTTTGTAGTGGGGTCTTGAGTGGTTATCAAAGTCCGCTGGTTGATGTCCGGCTGATTACAATGGGATTTTATGGATCATAAAAATCTACAGTAGGCTTTTCTTGTGTACGGATATTAAATATAATATCATAGATTTGTGTTTCATAAAAGAACACAATCCCTGAATAAGATTAGCTTCAGTCGAAATTAACAGAGCAGGTGTTTATTGTTCTTGAATTTCCCTGTATTGCGGACGCCTATAGAAATGTGAGTTGTTTATAAAAAAAGGTCTAAGGCGAAATAAATCAATATCCCGCGTTTAATGTAGTTTCATGTAATTTGACTGACAATGAATGAAACAAAATGAGTAGAGATACATAAGAGACACAGATTGGTACAAGTAGACCTATTTCTCTTGAACTTCAATGGAACCCGGGCCTTGAGAAATAGAGAACGTAATCTTTTTCAGGTTTTTGTACATTACATTCTCTGAAATTTCTCCTTTCCTACGGTGTATGAAACATAATATGTTCCACTCATTTCTAAAGAGCTATACTTTGTAACAATCCTCTATAAACAACTGGAATGTACTAAACATTTTTAAGATCTTTTTCTGTAAGTTTGTAAGTTTAAATTTTTCTGTACAAAGTGCTCCTTTTCTCAGTGTCTACCAACAAAGCCAGTTACTGGAATTTGAATTTACAGAGGAGTTTATCCAGGAAATGTAGCAAAATATGATATTAAAATTTGCGCCATATGAAAAAATTCATGACGAGGGGAGAAATTACGTTTCTCCAAACACCACTGTGAAATTAACGCTAAAACATAAGTAAGCTGTAGAAATTCTATGAATATACTCTAATTGTTTCTGAGAAATTTTCACTAAAAACCATTAATTTAACATAGATTAAGGTAAGATGTTACGGGTTCTCTTAAGGCAAGAGACTTCTAACTCAATGATTTAATTTTATATATATATATATATATATATATATATATATATATATATATATATATATATATGTGTCAATAAACCATGTAATAATCATGTTCGTTTTGAGCAAGTTACCTGGTTGAGGTTTTCCGGGGTTTTCCTCAACCTATTAAGAGCAAATACTAGGTAACTTTTGGCGCTGGACCCTGGACTCATCTCGCTAGTATTATAAACTTCCCATTTTCGACCCACTGAGAAATTTTAGTTTAATTTACATTTATAAATGTCTTTTTTTCTTTTATTGTTCATGAAATTATTATTTAGACTACTGCGGATCATTTCTTTCTTCCCGCTCAGTATTCTCCTTAGATGAGCATTGTTGTAGTTGTTGACATAATTGCATGATGCATTTAGCGCTACAGATGAACTCAAATAATCCAAGGTTTGTCATCAACCATTATAAAATTTGTTTAAATTATTATATACATTTCGATCTAAGACATGTAAGACTATAATATATCCCAAGGTTATAAATAATTACATGTGTTTCCTGCAATGCAGGGAGTCTGATAACTGGACAGTGGATGCGGGACGACTTATCGTTGAATGTAAGTGCACATTTACTGTATGTTGCATTTTTTTTCATTCAGACCACTGGATGAACAGGTTTTAAACGTAAACAGACAACGTCAACATGCTACTGTATCTCCGTACAGTCAGAAGGAAAAGAAAAATATTTTAGTGTAGCACATACCTTGCAAGGTTCAGTCCTCGTCATCATTGATGGAATTACTAGCGTTGCAGTAAACGACGACATATTCTCGTAAGTTGTCGAAGCTGAATCGTCATCTCCTATCGCTTAAACAGTTTTTGTATCGAGAGAATTTCTGAAGAAAAACTCTAAAATGGGGATCACTCAATTTCTTTAGAGGAATATTTGTACTGTGCATCATGTTGCACGTGTCGTTTAGACCCGCACAACTAAATGATGATGATGATGATGATGATGATGGTTCATCAGATTTAATTTCAACGCATTTTCTTTGGGATGTACTGTTGCAATGTTTCTCTATAGCTTGAGTTGCTCAGGTTTTTATTTCAATTTTACATACATTACACACAATATTGTCTTCGTTAATACATAAAATGTCACTCTCATACATCTTCATATTGCATTTCGTATCTCTAAGCGAATTTAACGTTGTGACTTTGACATTAAGAATGGATCAGCACTACACTATTCAACTCGTACTAACTACTTGAGCAGGATAACACAACTGCACAGATTGCGTTGCAATTTGGACCGGGGTTCCTTCGTTATGTACGCTGCTGTACTCGCCAGGTACACAAAAGACGAACGACGCGGCACGTGCCATATACTCCGATACGAGACAACTTCTATTTTTTATCTTAAGTCATCCCGCTAGGCTTGACATCCAGGGTAACGAAGATGGCAAGCCTATTTGGTTTGGCTATAAAACTTTGTTATGGCTCAACAGGTGTCTTTTGATATTCAAGGCTGTACTGAAAATACTAATAAGCTTGCGCTCGGAGAATCTATAATTTATTACTTTTTGAGCCAACAAACAGACATTTCCCAATCAACTCTTCTGTTTGTACCGGTACTTCGATAATATTTTTAAGTCTGCTAAATTCTTCTTGCCCTAGGGAATGACAACTTCAGTACTACCGGCACTGTAACGAAAAATGACTGATAATTTATTTCTATTCGCCGATGTATGCAGTGGAGGGTTAAAGGAACTTTTGCAGTTACTAGATTACAGCATAGTGAAACTGATAAAAGTTGTTAAAAGTGTATTAGGCAGGCAATTACACTTTTATTACGTCATACTACTTTTGACTAATAAAACGGTACGACAGGACGTATTTCAACCAATCATGGCTGCTTATCGCACAGTTTTATCGGTTCTCTACAATTTGTTTATTTTTATAGCTTCCCTAGCATTTGTTTTTTTATCAATTCCCTTGCATTTTTTCTTTGTTTGCCAACATTTCAAACTGCAAATTCTTTACTGTATTATAAAACATAATTTGCGATCATCATTTACTTCCCGCATAGATAGTCGAATGAAAATGGCGGATCTGTTTAAATGTTTTGGTGAAGGTAACATTAGTGAAACAGAATTTTGGTAAGTCAATTAATATCTATTTTACTGTAATAGAGTGCTTTATTTCTTATAATGTTTATATACTTTCTTCTGTTTTATCACCTTCCTACCATTTATTTATTTGTTTCCCAACATTTCAAACTGCAAATGATTTACGGTACTATAAAACAGGAGTGGATCAGGACAGCACGTTTCCACATCTCCTTTTTATGTTACGTTAGGTTCTTTTCAAACTGAAATGACGAGTGAAGCGTAGGACAATTAAAATTACTCAAACCTAACCTAACCTAACCTAACCTTTTTATGTTAAGTTAGGTTAGGATAGGTTAGGTTAGGTTAGGATAGGATAGGTTAGGTTAGGTTAGGTTAGGTTAGAGTAATTTTAACTGTACGTTTCACTCGTCATTTCAGTTTGAAAAGAACCTAATCTAACGTAAAAAGGAGATGTGCAAACGTGCTGTCCTGATCCACTCCTCTATAAAACATGCTTTGCTATCGTCATTTGTTTACCGCATAGTCAACTGAAATTGGCGGCTCCGGTCATATGTTTTGGTGAAGCTAACATTGATGAAATAGAATTTTAGTAAGTGAATTAATATTTTATTGTATTCGACTACTTTATTTCTTATAATCTTTATATACTTTCTTCTAATCGTGTAATAATCAATTAAATCCCACTCGAGTTTTGATTATCTTTAGATAAATTAGTAAAACCTCTAGTGAGATTATTGTTGATTCATATGCTGTATGCGAGCAGGGGTATTACGATATGTGTTCTGCTAAGCACGGATGATTATTTAAAGGTATATTAACATGTTCAAGGTCTTAGTTAGTATTGGTATAGATAATTAGGCTATAATATTCTAATTCAATCAACATTTTTGTTAACACTTAATTTTTTTTAATATCTACTCCCCATGTAGGTGAATTGAGAACGGCTAATTAAACGGGGATAATAAAAAATTAATAGACACTATCCCCTTGTACATAGTACATAATTTGCTGGTGTGTAATAATTTAACCGTTCAAGAAACATTTCTTCCATTACGTGGCGTTTTTTTAACTTAAGTTCCCATACACACTTGTAGAATCATACAAAGTTCATGACCACATTGAGATATTTTATTCCTATTCCTTCTTTAGCATCCAGTGGTTTGTCTTTCCTTTCATGTACTTAGAAATGATTTTCCCCGATAAGTAAATGGAGAGAATCTGGAACTTAATTGGGAATCACTTTTCATCTGTGCAAACACATTGCTCGGGACCTAATTTCGTTCAGGCCTTATATACTTAGAGTATACCGCACTTAGACACGAGCCACCACACCAGAAAGTCTTACTAATTTCCAACTTGGGAACTCCAAAACTAAACTAAGGAAAATAAAAGACATTGTCGAAGTGAAGCCCATTAATATTGCGACGTTGGTAAGACATTAAGTTGCTTGTTTAACAGTTGGTACCACATCTTGGAGTTATTGAACAAGTTTGAGAAGTGTGGTAACGTAGAAGAAACTGGAGAGGATGTAACATTGATTAATTATTTTCTGGTATTTTGTAGGCCTATATTTTGTTGCAAATACCGAAGGGAGTAAATTGTCAAAAGTAGATTTATTTCATATCTACAAAACCAAGTGTTGAGAAATTTTTACTATTGTAAAAGTAATTATTCATTTCCACATAACAGTGACTACGCGTTTAGTTAAGCAGGAGTACGCTATGCGCTGGCCACGTTATAAAGGACAGCTCAGTGGTAAAATAAACATAAAAATAATTCATATTTTCATAATTTTTTATATTTATCGCGACCACAACTGCTACTACTACCAAAATTTTACCTCCACCACCACCACCACCACCACCACCACCACCACCACCACACGTACTCCTCAATCACGAGTACAGAGTAATTCTTATAGAACTGAATCGAACACATTGCCTACAATTCACAAAAAAATGACAGCAGAATGTTAAAATATGCAGGAGACATATCGTTGTTCACGACAAGAACGTAGACATCATGTCTGGTGCTCGAAGCTACCGCCGTTCTCCGCCAGGCACTCTCAGATGCGGCGCTACAAGTTTTCTTTTGTGTGTAACAACATCACTACATTAGTGTTATTGATTTTCATAGACATGTCCTCCAGTTGTTCCAGAGTTTGGAAAGTGTCATAAAAACCTCTATCTTAGAGATAGTCCAAAATAAGTAAAAAGAGCTGGTGAAATATGGCGAACGTGGTGGCCACAGAACTGGAGAAATGTTTCGGTTTTCAGAAAAACTGCATGTTGTTTCATTGGAAATTAGGAAATATGGCAGATCACCCCGTCCTGCTGAAGATACCAATGTGTTATTTCCACGTTATGTTACGCCACAAACTCTGTGCTCATCTGTTTCTATACAGTAGTGCTAAACGTATTTCAAAAAAATTGTGACCAGATACAATGCTTAAACTGCTACGACATACTGTAGGCCTACTACCAGTTTCCATTGAATGCAATTGGGATTTGTGTAGTTCATATCGCCTCACACTAAAATTGTCCTTGACTGTCGTTATTTCAAGAAGAGTTCCTGTAATTCAATAAGAACTCATAAAATACTTTCTTCAGAGGAATACGCCATTGGTAATGTCATTGATTTTTAATTGGAGGTGTGCTGTTTTCATCTGTAAATGTGGTGTACATATAAAGACATTAGGTGCGCTATTTTTTAAAGTTTGCTTAAAACACATCCGTGTTACAATTTTCAGTTTATAAGTATTTAATAATTTTTGTTCCATAAGAATCACTCTATTTTATTACAGATATTAGTACAACCTCTACAGCTCCAATAATACTACTACTACTACTACTACTGCTGCTACTACTACTACTACTACTACTACTACTACTACTACTACTACTACTACTACTACTACTACTACTACTACTACTACTACTACAACTACTACTGCTGCTGTTGCTGCTAGCTTCTCGTATCTCTGGAAATAATATTTTTCTACGGTGTTCATATGTTTTACAGTTCCAACCATTTTCCTGAAAGTAATGCTCTTTTCCTCGATGTTTCTTTTATCTAATGGAGGGATGTCGAACAGCACTCTCAAACTGTGAAACGATTAATACTGTTTCCTACCATAGCTGAGCTCAAACGACAGTCAGTGCGGTCAACTTGAGCTCGCTATAGCAGTGTTCTGTACGTAGTGTGTTTATCAACTTTGGCGGCTGGTATGTATATGGAACGACGATTCAATAATAAGTGAATAGATAAATATTTCTCTATCTTAAAGGACGGAAAGACACATTGCTTAATATGTAGAAAGGAATTTGGATACCTAAGCCATCATAATATTAAAAGGCATTTTAATTCAATACATGCTGAAACTTATGGACCAGAAAAGTTATCCGGTTCCGCTCGTTAAAAGGCTGTAGAGGAATTAAAATCAATATTGAATTCAGAAAACCTTCCATCATCATCATCATCATCATCATCATCATCATCCGAAACACGTTAATGATTTTAAATCTATAAGTTTGTCTGGTAATATTATTGCAGAGCGCATATCAGAAATGGGAGATAACTTGGAGGGACAACTGATTGTAGGAATGAAAAATGAGAGCTAGTGCATCTCTTGATAAAAGTACCGAACGCAAATATACGGCGCAGCTAGCTATATTCATAAGGAGTGTCGATCAGATTTCAATGTTCATGGAGATCTTGTAGATGTCATTTAACTAATATATTGAACTCGAGGAGAAGATATTTTGGAATCAGTAACAAAATCTATGAACAAATTTCAAATCACGCTAAAAGTAATTAATGTTATACATCAAGACAGTTTACGCTTCTGAACTTGAAGTTGCACTGCTACAACACATACAAAGAACTTGATATTTTAAACATGATATTAACAACATTATTATTATGATTTATTTCCGTCACTAATGAACAACATTCATGGAATGATACAGTAGATAAAACGCCACTATTATTATTATTATTATTATTATTATTATTATTATTATTATTATTATTATTATTATTATTATTATCATCAACAGCAACATATAGGCCTGCACACTTTGTTCATCAGAGTTTATCAAGTGCAAAATCTAAAATTAGCTCCTAATCAATTAGTAAAATGTATAGAAGTTATCGAAGTACCAGCCGCCTCATTATTTTTCGCTTTTATTTACTCTCGGTCGGCCTACTATCTGTGTTCAACCGTTCCACGGTAAGGGAGGTGTGAAGGCTCTTCATTTCACAGCTCGAGAGCGCTGTTCGACATCCCTGATCTAATGGCATGTCCGGAAGACACCGAATCAATACATGGAATTCTATGATGACTCCAAAATGGAACCTGCGCGGTCACTTAAGTGCCATGATTAATTTTTGTTAAAACATTTCACAGCGAATGTCTGATCACATCACTCCACGACTTCTTAAAAAGTGAATGGTAAAATGGGCAATGCAATACTGAGGTAGTCGTGTTTTCCGTAGTATTAAACTGACTCTATCAAGTGTAACAGAATCTTCCAGAACACTGCCGCACTTCAAAAGAGACGGGAGTTCTACGGACCAGCCTCAACTTGTTTTAACACTCAGTAGGAGTTCCTATTTCTAGAGCGTTAGGCTCTATTGGCGCATTGTATCATTTAAACTGGGATATTCCCAAACAACAGCGACTGACTACACCAATGTTCGCAGAGTATACAAGTGTGCGAGCAGAAAACCCCGTCCGTATGTAGAAGAGCTCTCTCTGAGCACTGCCAGCCTGCGATCGAGGAATGCTCT
Organism: Periplaneta americana; assembly: GCF_040183065.1. Lineage (NCBI taxonomy): Eukaryota > Metazoa > Arthropoda > Insecta > Blattodea > Blattidae > Periplaneta > Periplaneta americana. The sequence continues at coordinate 63,508,882 of NC_091126.1, read as the reverse complement.
CAAATGGTGATGATTAGGCTCCGTATTTCAGCTACCTAAAGACTGAAGTTAAAGACACATTAGGTATATAGTATTGCGAACACAGGTAATGCAACGGATAAGGATATAAACAAACAGTCGTCGCTGTGTGTTCGTGGAGTACAGTCAACTCCCGACATTCTGAAGTTATACAGGGACATCATTTTATTTTTACTAACATTTCCAGTATTAACCTCGCTATACATTTGAGTTAATGATTAAGAACCGGAAACACCGTTTACTACCCCCTTCCACGACTGGAGTTCGATGATACTGGCGTAATATACAAACAAATCACTTTACTAGGTATAGGAGGGAAGGAAAGTAGTTCATCCATTTACGTAAACTAGGAAATACCACGATTTTGAGTTTGATAATATTCATTAGGTTTTTGTTTAATCAAAATACAGTACAGTATTAACAATGAGTATTTTTACTCACTAATTGAGTCATGCAGACGTATTCATTATGCAGTGTATATTATACTGTCTACAAGACATTAGTGTACAATTTAGAGAATGAAGTTAAATTGAAAAATAATCATAATATGGATATTTAAACACATTTTTGAAAATGATGGCCGTTCATTTCGATACAGGCTTCAGTTCTAATGTGCATATTATCACACTATAGACTATTGTACCTAATCCCAATTACCAGTTTCGTTCTTTGTACTAGTAACTCATGTTGAAATAATTCTGTCCCTACTCTGTAAAAGAGTACCTTACGTACTGTAAATTCAACCTTCACTTCTGCCCAATCCGAAAAGATAAAATTACTCGGACATACTATCTACTGTCCGTCCAAGTGGTTATGTCGTAGGATCGTAGAAAGGGAGGAAATCACGTGACAGTTAATTACTTAAAGAGGCCCTTTTATTTATTTTAAACAGTTGTATAATATTACATAGAAGTCCAATTCCTAACAGAAATTAATGTTCTCAGAAAAGAGCTAAGACAGCCCAGCCACTAGCTGGCGAATAAAAGCTGATGGGGGAAACCGGGATACGACGTAGGCAAATGGATGACAGTGCCTGTGCAAAAATGATTCAATATTGAATGTTCTTCGTCACTGGAAAACGCGAACATATTTATGGAACGTACTCTTTACTATGACCGTAAGGCTACTATGACTGTATATGAGGCCTTGTTTGTGTGTGGAGGACGGTTGAACTTCATTAGTAGAAGGGGTGGGCGTGAAGTATATTCAAAAACTCAGGTACAGTTAAAATTGAAGTAAAAATAAAATTATGTCCCTGTACTAGTAAACACATGCTTGAGCCGTGATGTTCATTTTCGCCGTAATCTTTGCAGTGAATAATAACGTGTATTCGTAAGTTACGTAACTTGAACATATGCGGATGTCACTTGAAATGATTTTAAATTGCAAGAAATCCTTTCATTAACATGGCGTTATTGGTGCATGATGTAGTTCCAGATATTCCTATTGACTGATATTTTTTTCGTGTTTCATTAGGATATTGCATGTCACTCATCGCTGAAACCCCACTAATTTTCTTCATATTTTTATAAATTCTCTAAAATGTGGATTATTTAATTTATGAATTGAGATGTTGGCACTGCACAACATGGTAAGTTACACAAATCCATGCTAAACGTCGAGTTAATATCTTCATAATTTTAAGATTTTTATGGTACTGATTCTTTTGGCTTACGTTCAATACACTTTCTGTGCGTTTTGGTATTGCAGTGCCCTTCAGTGCACTGTTTTTGTCACATTTACGTGTAATTTACACAATTTTTATGTAATGTTGTGTATATTGAGATTGAAAATGTTAGTTCAAACTATACCCTGCAATATTACACTCTTGAGCGTCTTACCTAAGGCATTTTACCTCTACAATGAACCTTCAATCAGCCACAAAGATGTAGTTATTTAAATAATACGACTAGTAAGAGCAGCGATCGATAAGACTACTCACTATGACTGCATCCTGGTTTTGACTTTCTAGAGAGAGAGGGCAGAGGATGCGTAATTACACAATCTACCAAAAAGTAATTGGGCACTTCGTGGTACCACCCCTTGTTGCTATAACAGCAGCCACCCTGTCAGGCATGCTCTCCACTAGTTTGTGTAGGATATCCACTGGAATGCGTCGCCATTCCTCTTCCAACATGGCACTCTGTTGGACAATGGATGTTGCCTGCATCTTCCGAGTCCTCAATTGACTTTCCAATTCGTCCCAAACGTGCTCAATGGGATTGAGATCAGGACTCTGTGCAGGCCAGTCCAATCGGTGAACATTATTGTCTGCATACCACTGCATAGTAGCCGCCGAAACATGGCGCCAACTTCCATTGTTCAATTGAGTACGATGTTGCAAGAGGAATGGCGACGCATTCCAGTGGATTTCCAACACAAACTAGTGGAGAGCATGCCTGACAGGATGGCTGCTGTTATAATAACAAGAAGTGGTACCACAAGGTTCTAAAGGAGCAAAAACAGTGCCCAATTAATTTTTGGTAGATAGTGTATTTTGTATACGAACGTACCTGTACCTGCATTGTGATGTCACATATACTTCGAATTAGGCAACTTCATTTCAGTTTATAGGTAGCTGGAATACGGAGCCTAGTGATGTTTGAATTGAGATCAGATGGAATGATTGATGCCTAAAATGAGGAAATTGGGGAACCCCGAGGAAACTCCAAGTGCAATCTCATTCACCGGAAGTGTCACTTTATTAAATCGCAGATCAGAAAGGAATTTGAATCCGGATCGCTGACGTGACAGGCTGACAATCTAGGGCAGTGGTAGGCAAAGATTACGCCATATAAAATACAGCCCGCAAATGGGAAGGTAGGAGGGAATGGTACCTAAACTTCTTAACATTGAATGAATAAGTGATGGCTAAGGGGAGGGAAGTTATACCATACCACTCTGCCCTGGTTGTGTATTAAGGGGTTGATTCGGGAGTCAAGAAATGCCGACCACTGGTCTAGAGAATTCTGTATGATTCCATAGTCGCTGCCTAAAGAGGTCACGAAGGAAATATTGAGTGTCGTGAGGTGTATTGTAATCCGTTTCACTTTGGACAGACATGAGGAAAACCGCATGAAATCCAAGCCAGTGCAGCTCTTCCCCAGGGATTAAACCTCGTACCACCGTAACAAGAAGCCAATAACCGTCGATATTGGTAAGTCAGTAACTCTGTGGGCTAGGCTGCAGGAGAATCTATACCAAAGTTTTGGATAGTTGTATCAAGTTATTTTCGTTCGATCAAGTATGTCCGGCAACCACGCATTACGTAATACGTCGATGCAGTACAGACTGTTACAAATGCAATACGAATCTTCTTGCTATAAATCAGAATAATAATTTTTTCTTTAATTTTAGAAGAACATAAAATCTGGAAGCAATAAATTGTATCGTAATATTTGCGCTCAGTGTTAAGATAGAGCGTCCAATAGTTATGTCCTTTTAGAACAGCCATTTGAGCAATGACAATTCCTCGACAATCTAGTAATTACCATTGCCATTGGACCTAAGTTCGTGGCTTGAAGTCCTATAGAGAAAAACGGATTTTCAAGTTATCCAGGAATAATATTTGAAGTATCAGTATTTATTTATAAAAGTCATGGTTTTATAAGATATTGATATTTTGTTATCTTGCAAGCTTCTAATTTTCAAAACTACACATATATTTTTATATGTCTACCGCAGTGATGTCAAAGCAAGCGCATTTTTCTGACCTTGACGTCGTGCGCGGACATCAAGCGCTGGATATGGAAAGAGGAATAAGCAGCCTGTTGGATTAAGAAAACAGTGGTGCACAAACTTCAAACGGAACGTGAAATTATATGTGATTATTTTTATATGTCTTATTTATGTTTGATATTATCTATAGTGTCTTTGAAACAAAAGTACTAACACCAATTTCTTAATATTGTAATTGTGTTTTAAACGTCTATAACATAATAAAGAGTTATGAAGTTATGAAGTTCACATAAGTTCCATAGTAGTACAACTTTACTGTACTAAGTGAATGAATCACATCAGTCATAAAGAAAGTGATATCCCAAAGTAAGAGACTGAGTATGGCATGGTAAGTTGAAATTGATATTGATGGTATCTTTAGCCTTATAAAAGTAATCAATGAACTAATCAAAACAATAATACAACACAAAGCAAAGTTACCTAGGTACTGCATACGTTTTAAATGTAACTAATATTACATAACATCGCAATATGCTTTTAAGGTGATATTGGTGAGCAACTTCCTATCATCAGAGTATTAAATTATTTTCTCGAAATCTGCTGAAGTTATAGAGCTGATATTTTTACAAGACATGGGCACATATCTTTTGCTTATGATGTAACAGTATTTGCTCTTTTAAATCATTTCCTTACAAACATTTTCCATGCGAATATTTTCCAAATTTGTAATACACTATCTTCTGTAATACGTATTTTCGGTATATTAAATTTACGAAAACATTTTTCACTACCTGTAATACTGCTAAATAAACAGGCCTATATCTGAAAATTTCACTTTTCTATAAAAAAGTTTAGAAAATATTCCTTTTGAATTAAAAAAGCAAACTTGTGAAAAATGAGCATTAAAATTAAAACTTACATTCTTATAATGCACTTATACTTCTCGAACAAATATAAAAATTAACATGTATACACTTTTAATGAGTTCTCTTCCCTTTATCCATTGAATCAGTTCTGGCCATCCCTGATTATAGCTCGACCAAGCGGCATATACTACCCCTTTCGTCTGTCTCTTTCCTTTCCTTTTTAAAGCGCTCAGGCTCTCCTGAGCTCTGAAGCGCGCTTGCTCCTATGGACATCAGTTGACATGACTGGTCTACCGTATTTGCACACGATTTGCAATAATGTAACTGGAAGCAATCTGCTCTTGAATTACTACCAAAGAGTCATTAATCCTTTACCCATTGTTTGCTTTCGGGCGTTTTCAAAATAAAAAAGCGTAAACAAAAATTAGCTTACGAGACATTCATACACTAAATTCAAGTTAACTAACAAATTTGTGCCGAGCCCTGCACTAGGCACCTCATTTCTCGCGTATCTCTTGAGCTAAAAAGAGAATAAAAGAGAAAAAAAGTTATATCTTTCCTTGACTAAAAGGGAACAACCACAGTCCTAAATAGTGGCTTCTAGGAGCATTTCACTAGTCGTTCTTCGTTTCCATCAGGATTATTTTTTTTCTTCTTCCGTTTTCGGTGTGATGATTAGCTGTCTTAGTACTTGGTTTCGGGGCTGGAATGAACTCACTTCACAGAATATTTCAATATTTGTATCTCTGATACATAGGTGCAGTGTAAATTATCACACTATTTAAAATAGTAGAAAATAGATAAGAAATCTCGGGTTTTTATTTCACCATTGTCACCTTCATTAATGGTGTAACATTTATCTTGCTTGAGGGATCCGATGTTTACCGGTTTATATCCGACTAAGAGCGCTGGATTTAATTAGTCCTTTGAGTGTCTTTGTTCGGAAAGGACGAAAAGCTTGGTGTTCCGTGTCGTAGGTTCGCGGCACATGCAAGAAACCTGTATCTGAATAATAGGATTTGAGTCAAATTTCAGAGCCCATTTCTCTCGCAACTAGGATTAATTTCTGTAGGTAACACAATGGACCCAAATAGGTTGCCTACATGCGTGTGGATTAGTTTCTCTCCTTTTGCAATCATCTTTCCATAAATCCATCGATGCACCATTGCTGTGTTGTGACCGTCACATCTTTCATCGTCAGCGAATAGTTTCTATAGGTTAAAACTAGTGTTGGATTTAATCGATTAATCTGACCGATTAATCGATCAATTTATGTTGTAAAATTATTCGATCAAAATATTTAATCTAATAATCGTGCATTAAAATTAATCGGTTGTACTTGATATTAATTATTATTTTTAAATGCAAACTCAGACTAAAAACTTCGACAACATTCGTATCTTAGAAATTGCTTGCTTCAAAGCACAGCAAATCTTTGCACAAACACTTCAGAAAGAGATGGAGATATGAGGACAGTGACCTGTCTATCCTATTGAAAGTTGAAACACAATGCGAAACCCTTATAAGTTTTATGGTTAAAAATAAACTTTCACCTTGTTGTCAGCTCGTGTTTCTAACATATGGAATACACACTTTTCTGGGATTCGCCCTCCTCATCTCTTAGCCATGGCTACTCTGAGTGCAAGTGAGAGAGTAACCATCTTCTTCCCTTTCTAAAATTTTGTAACCCAATTATAATAGGGGCCAGTCTGCTGTTTTGTTGCAGTTTATTTACTGAGTTTGTAGATGAAGCTTGTGTGTTTAGTTTCCTAAGAAAAAATAATTAGATATCTGTGATCTGTGAAAAGTGAAAACTTCATTATCACATATGAGAATTTGAGAGGTAAACTTAATTCGGAGCACGTGAATGCACTCACATGTTTAAAATCATAGATGAAGCAATATTAACTAGGTGAGTCTTCATACTTTTTTATTTGTGTTTGTCTCAAAAATTCGCGGAGAAATTGACACAATAAATTATAAGCCTCATAATAAATATGTTAGTAAGTAATTAGAATACTTGTTTTGTAATATAACGATACAGTATATACAGATATACATTTATTACTTATGCTCATCACCGAACACAACTTAACAATAATTGTGTATTACAGTATATGAAAACTTTTTTTTTCAAATTTATCAAAGCCCAATTAATCTATCGATTAATCGATTAAATATTTTGATCGATCGACAGCACTAGTTGAAACTAACTTTAAGTAAGAATTTTCCATCGTCATTCGGGTTTGAAAAATGTCTGTAATGTAAAAGATTACTTAAAAGAAATGTTTCTAAAATGTCGGGGTTGATAATTGCAAAGCAAAGGTAAACTTATCGCTGTACATTCCATCAGTGATAAAACTTATTTAAGGATAATGGAGAAATACAGTGTATGTCCTTCCTCTTTTTATGTTTATGACTATCTATTGTGAGTGATGAATGGCTGTAGTAGGATTCTATATTGATGCTTGAGGTACATTGTTGCCAGTAATGGATCCGCAAGTGCTGGAGGCCTCTAACTCTCTAGCGTAAGGATGCAGGATATCTTCTCTCTCTTTCTGAATCACAAACGAAAGAAATTCAAATGTAAGAGTACGAAGATACTTCTCTAGCTTTGAAATAAGCAATCAACTTCCATCTCGCATTACCTTAGTGGCTCGAGTTTATACTTGATATTGGATTTTTTTTTCTTATTGTTCTTCTCGACGTTGTTCAGTGTTACTCACCAGTATTGTAAAATGTGACACATGATTGACGCATCAAATTTTTAAACTGCAAACCTGGCACTCATCATACCGTTTTTTGTTCTCCAGAGTTCTTCCACTTTATGATCATATCCCTTTCAATTTCAGCGTTATCCCTACAATACAGGCCTGGGCGTAAAAGCTCAATTGAGGTATTGCAGATTACCCCTTAACTCTTCACTCCACTTTCCCCGGTAGAGACGATTATGTATCAGACCGATACGACTAGACCTTGAAGCCAAGCATTGCTAAGTGACGGATTGTATAAGGCATGCATAATAGATTTCGGCTATCGCTGGTCGCTTAAAATCCACCAATGATGCACAGTGCTTTACTATGTGTTCGTTTCTAAAGCGGTGAAGCTGAAAGGACATACGCGGGGATATGTCCTTCCTTTTTTCTTTTCCCTTTATGCCCAGGGTTGCCATAATAGTATCTCTCTCTCTCATTAGTTATTTATTCGGTCGAGAAAGATTTTATTTATCCGTAGACTTGTACATATGCCAAGCACCAGTAGTCTATTCACAGTACATTTTACTTTTGACGTAGAACTACATCTTGGAGCATCAAATCCAGAGCAGATAGCCTACATAAACATATATTGCTCCCTCACTTCCATAAAATTAAAAATGAGTTTATAATTGATCATGAACACTGCGCCAGAGAAAATTACAGTATTTTTGTTAATACATACAAATGTTGGATTAAAAACAACTGACATTTTGGACCCAGAATATGTAACTCAATAATTAGAGCGAAACGTGTGATAAATACACTTCACATGAAACAGATTATATCGAGGGCATCATGGCGAAAGGGTATACCAACAAAAATGCACCTATACATTAGAGCCATTTAAATCACAGAGTAATTTTTCCTATCCTTGTCTACAAATCAACATATATTATTTGATCCTTCCTCATGACCATTGTGATTCTAAAACGTTTGCTTTGAAAAATAAAGAGTTTCTGTTAAAATATTTCTATAACCCTGCATTAGTTGATACGCACTTCTGTTATAATAACCTCGATATTTTTTAATTTTTTTTTTTGGTTAAAGTAATTGGGTTTAGATTTGAAGTTTAATACACTATACTTTTGTACTTTCTATTATTTTGTACAGAATGTTAAATGCTATCTGTATTTTACACTACAATAATGTTATTGTGACGAGTGAACACTCAAGTATGTAAAATATTTCGTACAGCTAAACTGAACTCCACCCGAGCACGAGCTTCTGCTTTTTCGGACTAAAATGTGTAATGTGGTGATAAACTAACGTCTTAAATAAAAATAGAAACGGTATACTAATTCTTATGATTTGAGTCTATGCTTAATTGTAAACTAACTTTTCCTCATTTCTCTTTTTGTGTTATTTATTTCTTTTCTTCATTTCAGGTAAGAACACGATGTCTGTCACTTCAGCTTCTATATTTGGACAACACAGCTTCACACTTACCGGGTCGGTAGCTGATGGAGAGCGCATGCCGTTGTGGCTAAGCGGCTTGAAAAGTAGGTAGAAAGGAATGTGCGTTTGACCACATCATTTGGCTGGTAGAGGACTTCGGTATCATCATGTTATTCTCAGTTGAACTAGATACCGATTAAATGGGATGTTATGATTCTTAAAATTGTCAAATAGACTGATTCCACGAAAATTAGGTAATGAAACTTATATTGATAACATTTTACAGACACTCTTTTTGACGGACTGATATGTAATGGAGAAAATACTGAAATAAATTACTTAGATTAGTGCTATTAGCAACGTACGATTCAGTAATAAATAAGCAAATTACTGAATAAAATTTGAAATATCAATACGTTAGAGTAAGTGTATGATTATGTCTCGTGACCAGAATATTGTACGAAATTGGAAATATAAAAATTGGGAATTTATCCTTTGAAGAAGTGGAAAAATTCAAATACCTTGGAGCAAGAGTAACTAATATAAATGGCACGCGAGAGGAAATTAAACGGAGAATAAATATGGGAAATGCCTGTTATTATTCGGTTGCGAATCTTTTGTCATTTAGTCTGCTGTCAAAAAACCTGGGTGTTAGAATTTATAAAACAGTTATATTACCAGTTCTCTATGGTTGTGAAACTTGGACTCTCACTTTGAGAGAGGAACAGAGGTTAAGGATGTTTGAGAACAATGTGCTTAGGAAAATATTTGGGGTTAAGAGGGATGAAGTTACAGGAGAATGGAGAAAGTTACAGAACTGAGAACTGCACGCATTGTGTTCTTCATCTGACATATTAAGGACATTAAATCCAGACGTTTGAGTTGGGCAGGTCATGTAGCACGTATGGGAGAAACGCATTATAGAGTATTAGTTGGGAGGCCGGAGCGAACAAGATTTTTGGGGAGGCCGAGACGTAGATGGGAGGATAATATAAAATGGATTTGAGGAAGGTGGGACGTGATTGTAAACGCTGGATTAATTTTATACAAAATAGGGACCGATGGCGAGGTTATGTGAGAACGGCAATGAATCTGCGAGTTCCTTAAAAGCCATAAGTAAGTATTTTAGAATACAATATGACAACATACCTGGACAAAACATACTAAATGAAAAAAATAAGTTCAACATTATTGCGAGCTGATTTGAGTACGACGAACGTACGAGGAATCTCTTAGCTTATGTCCTGTGCAGTTGACGAGATCTGGTCTTGTGGATGGTGGTTGAAAAGAGTCGAGAGCGTTCTCGAAACGTCAGGGAGATATACAGGGTGTTTAAAAATACGAGGCATAATTTCAGTATGTATTTCCCACATGCAGACAATCAAAATAGTTCATTACAACATGTGTCCGGAAATGCTTTATTTCCGAGTTATGGCCTTCACAACATTGAAATTCACCGGAACGTTTTTCTTTCCGCAGGTCGTTGCCGTCAAAGGAGACATTAAGAGGGCACTCTGACAGTTCATTCCGAGGCGAAGGTTACATTCAGTGTTGTGTAGGCGTTAGACTATGCGACATGTATTCAAATCAATAGCTGGCAGAAATACACTTCATGTACGGTAGGGCGGACGGCAATGCTGTGCTGGCTCGTCGTTTGTACCAGGAGAGGTACCCACAGCGACAATGTCCAGATCGGAAGACATTTGTACGTCTCCATTACCGTCTGTGCGAGTATGGAAAATTTAAATCTCCTGGTTTGGGAAGGGGACGACCAAGATCGACAACTCCAAAAGTACAGGAGGAGATTCTGGAAGCTGTGAACATGACTCCTTCTATCAGCACACGAAGGGTAGCGTTGCAAGTCAATGTTCCTCATACGACTGTCTGGAGACTGTTGAAGGAGTATCAATTGTATCCTTATCATTTGCAACGTGTACAGGCCCTATCACCAGCAGATTACCCTGCACGAGTTAGGTTCTGTCAGTGATTCTTGCAGCAGTGTGGTGTAAATCCGAACTTTCCTGCCTTAGTATTATTTACGGATGAAGCACAGTTCACACGAGATGGCATAACAAATTTCCACAATCAGCATGTATGAGTGTATGAAAAGCCACGTGCAACTGTTCCATCTCATCACAAGGTGCGGTTCTCCCTCAACATGTGGGCCAGTATCATTGGTTTTTTATTGGGTTATTTTACGACGCTGTATCAACATCTCAGGTTATTTAGCGTCTGAGTGAAATGAAGGTGATAATGCCGGTGAAATGAATCCGGGGTCCAACACCGAAAGTTACCCAGCATTTGCTCGTATTGGGTTGAGGGGAAAAAAACCCCGGAAGAAACCTCGACCAGGTAACTTGCCCCGACCGGGATTCGAACCCGGGCCACCAGGTTTCGCAGCCAGACGCGCTGACCGGGTATCATTGGTGATCGATTAGTTGGACCCCATGTACTTGTAAACGGAGTTACGGGGCAGGCGTACACAAACTTCCTGGAAAACACCATACCTCATGTTTTAGAAGACGCTCCACTGATCAATCGTCAACGCATTCACTTCTTGCATGATGGCGCTCCTGCACACTTCAGTCGTACCGCTCGCCGGTACTTGGATCGAAGGTTTCCTGATCGATGGATAGCTAGAGGTGGCCCAATTGCTTGGCCTCCACGCTCACCTGATCTGAACCCTCTCGATTTCTACTTGTGGGGCCATTTAAAATCCATGGTTTATTCGTCTCTGGTGCCTGATTTGGAATCCCTTCGGAATCGAATTGTGGCATGTTCTGAGGACATACGCAATACTCCTGGAGTTTGGGATCGTGTTCGCAGGTCAATGAGACATCGATGTGAGGTCTATATTCAAGCAGGAGGTGGACATTTCGAACATCTTCTGTAATGACAACGACCTGCGGAAAGAAAAACGTTCTGGTGAATTTCAATGTTGTGAAGGCCATAACTCGGAAATGAAGCATTTCCGGACACATGTTGTAATGAACTATTGTGATTGCCTACACGTGGGAAATACATACCTGAAATTATGCCCCGTATTCTAGAAACACCCTGTATATTCCACGTTCTCCTATACTTCCCTGATAATAGCGTTGAAACGTTACGCAATATTCTACAGATGTTAAGTTTTGTTTAATTTGGTTATTTAACGACGTTGTATCAACTACGAGTTTATTTAGCGTGGATGATATTGAGATGGTATTAGTCGAGATTAGGCCGAGAATTCGCCATAGATGACCTGGCATTCACCTTACGGTTGGGGAAAATCTCGGAAAAAACCGTACTAGGTAATCAGCGGTAGCGGGGATCGAACCCGCGACCGAACGCAACTTCAGACCGGCAAGCAAGAGCCTTAACCGACTGAGCCACGCCGGTGGCTACAGATGTTTATAAGATAATCACAGCAATAGAGAAGAAATTTTCTGTTTCTGAGATACTGTAAGATAGGTTCTCATATATATGTTATGTGATATTTGCTGTGAAAGACATAATTTTGAAACCTGCCTCTCAGTAAGTAATTTATCAAATAAATCCTATATTTGTTACCTTCTGGATATTATTATCATTAGAAGAGATGTATCAGTACATTAAATAAATAAATAGTTATTTTATAGCAAGAGTAGTTTTGTAGCCAACTGTCCGGGACAATTTTAAACACCAATAAAATATTACTCATGTGACAACTAAAAACGGGGTAGGTTGGCCAGTTCTTTTCCTCCTCGATTTCATACGTCACTGTCTAATAGCCTATTACACTAATCAGACTTGAGATGCATACAGTTCTTTCTTTGGCACAAAATATTGTCATGTGAGATGTAGTATTGATAATAGATGAACGTATCAGACAGAACCTCAATCAGAGGTAATAGCAAGTGTAATGAATAAAAAAGCTCAAAATCTAACTTTATTCCTGTGACAGAATTGGGATGAAATTTGTTAAACACCAGGAAACATCCTTCACGCTGTGGAGTAATGGTTAGCACGCATGACCGTGAATGATTAGTTCAAGTTTGAAATTCTGGCTAGAAAATTACCTGATTGAGGATTTTTCCCGGTGTTTTCCCTCAACCCATTAAGAGCAAATGCCGGGTAACTATCTGTGCTGAACGCTGGACTCATTACGCTGGCAGTATCACCTTCATTTCACTCAGACGCTAAAGAACCGTAGCAGTTGATAAAGCGTCGTAAAATAACCAATTTTGAAATGTAATGATCTTGGGACTCTTTGTCAGCAGGTCATAAGACGACAATATCCACTGTTATTCCTCAGAGATATTTATTAATCATTACGGATGTGGATCTAACAGATACAGCAGACCACTACAGGTGTAATGGCAGGAGGAAATCATTAAATCCCTCCTGGGATTCTAAATCGAGACCTCTGGAAATGTAGCGGGATTTGCTATTACTTGAACAGCAGCGGAGAACGAATTTAGTAGACACCAAAAGAGAGAAAGGGAAAGTAGTTGATAACATGCATTCATACTCTGAAATAACATCGATGCAAAATATATTTTTGACGTATACAAGAATTAACATTACAGAGATTTTCTTCCTTACTGTAATCCCAGAATTCTCGCGATTGTTAGAACATTTCTTATCGTCAAAGTTAATTCACAGGAAATAGGACAAGAAAGTAATATGTCTGCATGAATTTGATGAAGGAAATACATTTTACATTAGATCACGTTGTCCTCAGTCGTTTTACGTCTTCCAAGACTTGCATTGGATCTGCGGTTTGCTGGTTCAAGTCAGGTGAAGACGGAAGGCAGTATTTTAAGATGGTAAACATACATAGCCCGGCTTAATTCGGAAGGAGAGTAAAAGTGGGTAAATTGTAGTGAACTTACAGAACACAAAAACTCTAATTCTGAACATGAGGATACTGGAAAATATTTATAAATGGTTTCGCCCTCATATCCAAATTTTGAGGCAGCTGAATAACGCAAGTATGAGTGGAATTATTCTGCCATACACTTGCAATAATTGAATATCACTAGATCTGCTGCATTTTCATTATTAACTCAGTTGGCAGAACGGTGTCTTAAGACGATCGCGGACAAGATTTTAAAAGTCTCGACCTTGGCGGATGTGTATTTGTTGCTGACAAACCCAAGATGTTGAGAGTTCTTCTCTATATTCTCATGTTTTCCTTACTGTTCTATTAAGATTCCACAAATTCCTCTTTCATTACGGTCTTCCTGAAGATAAGTAGCGTATCTCATATGCCGCGTAACGTCGATCCACCGCCCGCCACAATGAATTTCACTCACGGTTTGTCCTAAGATTGATAGATGGCAGTGGTGGTATGTTCTAAAACACTCATGGATTTATCTATAGAAGGAGACACCGAACCCTCAGTGTCTCCCCCTGACAGGATTGTCACGCAAAATATATAGGTCTAAGATCAACTGATTACCACCACTAGACATATGGTTTACAGATACGAAGAATAAAGAGAAATGTTTAGTGTGACTAATAATTTGGGTCCATAGTCGCCATGTGGGGAAAGTCGCCAATGAACTCATTCCATCACGGGTGCACAAAAGCTTCTTATCATCTAGTTTCATTAGTACTATTTAATTTCCATGTAATTTTTACTCACACTGATATCCAGAAATTTGTTCTCCTTCATTTTATTTAAGGGGACACTCTACTAAAAATGACAACTATTTTCCTAATCATTTTTATCAAACAAATTTTGAGAACATTTTACTACGTAAAGGACTAAGAAAATCCAAAGTTTGAACTCCTAAATGGTTTTGGCTTTTGATTTTTCTTCTATTCTTTTTAGGAATATTTCCAAACCCAGGTTTTTAGTAGAAGATCTCAATTTTTAAGCTTCCTTTTTTGGTTATATTCACAAGTCATAGAGAAATATTTCCATGCATCCATTTTATGTAATATCTCATTTATTCGCTTTCAAAAATTATTTTGAAAATTAAAAAAATATTATTTTTCGTATAGGCTAATTCATGAAAAAAAAAGTAACGTAGCAACATTTCTCATAACATACGTGCATAGAAACATGGAACTACCTCATAGATACTTGCAGTAAAAATTTCATCCAGATTGATTAATGTTTGGCATAAAAAATTGGTATTGAATCAAGAAAAATAAAATGAAGGAAGAATTAATTTGAAAATAAAATGAATATTTATGTAAATTAAAATTCTCCTCCGTTACATTCGCCTAGTAAATTTAGGAAGCCAATTTTAGAACAAAAGTTACTATATTTGTAATCAGAAATTTGTAAAACAGAATTCTTTGATGGAGAAGTAATTTTGACAATTCTTTAAATGTCACGCCCTATTACAGCCTTAATTAAATAAAGTAAACATATTTCAAATCAGAATTGAACTAAATCCATTTGGGGTATGAAAAAAAAGTGAAATAGCCAATAAAATTTTTTGGAAAATTTTCATGATTTTCTGTGTAGTCTTCCCTTAAATATAACAACACGTTTTGAGACGATCCTCCTCGTATCTGCAGGATTTGCAATATGCTTTAGAAATGTCACTTTCTATGGGCTGTAACCACTTCCTGCACACGACGAACACAGATGCGAATGTCACTTCTGAATATGATAGATTTTCAGATTTGAAGATGTGACAGATAGTTTTGTTTCCGAGCTGTCTGGAATCTCATTCGCTTCCATTGATATTAAAACACTTGACGACAAATATAAAAACTGGAAATACTAACGTTCTCGTAAACATGCAAATATTAACGTGTTATTCTATGACAGCGATGGGCGTTTGAGTGCATTTGCCCTCCGTGCGCACGGGGAATTCCAAGTGCGAGCGCTGCAGTACGCTGTAGTGTGCCAGCAGCTATAACAGATCCTACACAGCTTTTAAATGAGTTAAATTTAGGACTTCAGGGAAAAGAAATTTTTAATACACAAATTGCAGATATAATTACAGCTTTTAAGGAGAAATTACTGTTATGGATACGTCAAATGCAAAAAGGCGAAATATGTCATTTCCCATCCTTATCTAAGCGCATAGAATTTTGAACAATGAAAATTTCGAAATGTACGCATGCATTCTATCCGGTCTATTAGAGGAATTTACAAGATTCCACGATTTAGATTGCCTGGAAATGGATTTGCTTATTTTTGCTACATGTTCCGATTCCAACTGATTATTGATAACGTTCCCCCTTCATTATAGTGTGAATTGATTGACCTGCGATGTGATCGAGAGATGAGAGTGAAATATGATTCAAGGTCGAGTCTTATGCAGTTTTATGACGGATTTCCAAGAGAACGGATTCCGAATCTGCATAATCTGTGTGGGAAAGTTTTGTGTTTATTTGGTTCCACTTATAGATGTCGACAGTTATTTTCTATTTCGAAAATAAACAAATGTCAAACAAGAAATGATGGGCTTTTAACGGCACTTTTTCGCATAGCTTGTGCTAGTACAATTTCTCCAAATCTTGAGAAATTGAGTATTATGAATTAATGTGCAACAGACATGTTTTGTTTTGTGTTGAAGGAAGTGTTTCATTACTTTGCGTTCTTATTTAGTTTGGTAGAATAACATTTTCTTTTGAAACATACAGTACGTACAGCAACTTGAATAAATCGGTTTTCGTGCACACTATAAGCACACTTCTCTCCTAGTACACAGTTCAAGCACAGAGTACATAATTCTGCCCAACCCTGTTCTATGAAATAACCTTTACTGAGAAGTAGTCGGATATTTAACGACCATGTTTCAATTACATGATTGTCTACAGTAGTTGAGATTGTTGATAGGCGGATTTGTTTGGCGTCAATACTTCCACAAAGACTTAATTGACTTGGAAAAGGAATAGTTATACAAATCAAATCAGAATACAATATCAAGAAATTCATGACTGAACATTTTCAGTAAATGTCACACGATCTCCCAATACAGTCCGTAGGAATTCTATCAAAATGAATAATGTGAAACGAAATGTGAATGATGTATTTTGGATAATCTGTACATTCGTTAATTTTAATTCACTACTAAAATTATGGCGGGTGGTTAGTTAAGGGTATATGTACACTCTTAGAAAAAAGATTTTTTTTTTCGCACAGATACTTTAGGAAAGGAAGCGGTGTGCATGATCATACATACAACGAAACAAAACTAATTTTATTACCTGAACTAGTCCTCTTGTGAATCAGGTCGCACGTCCTCTGATCATGTGCACTCCCTCCTTTCTGGGATTATAAAATATCTATGCGATAAATTTTTTTTTCTGAGACTGTACGTGAACGACCACAAATATTATGAGAAAATGCAGGCTCTAAATTTCTAAAGTTTTACAAGAAAATGAACTCAGTAATGGACAAAATTTACAATGTACCATAACAGGACTTATTAGAAATTAAATAGCTGATGAAAGTATAAAAATAGCTAATAATAATAATAATAATAATAAAAATAATAATAATAATAATAATAATGATAATGATTTTTAAAAGCAAGTTTTATCGCAGAATGAAGAAAATTTTCAATTATATAATTTAATAACAATAACATTGTTAGTGTTTCTCTGACATTTTAATTTTTTTACTAGATGCAATAAATACTTACTTCTGAAAAGTGGACTACTCTCAGACGTGCAGAGTTGCCCATTTTAATACAATCAATTCTGTATGTGTTCTGTGTAATAGTACATTATGCAACGGGCCTATAATGGTAGTAATTAAGACGCGAGTATGTTTATGAAACGAGCGCAAGCTCGTTTCATAATTTTCATACGAGCGTTTTAATTACCATTATAGTCAAGTTTCATACGACTTTTTATGCTCGACCATATTTCTAACTTGAAATTATTCATAAGTATTCATGTTATTCTTATCTGACTGAGGAGCGGAACTGACCCTGTGCAATACCTCGTAAATTGTGAGATGTGCGCAGACGCGAAAGTATTGATTTTTTCCGAAAAACAGATGTCGACATTGACCTTGGCATTGAAAAACGAGATCACAAATTGAATTTATTTGAATATTATTTACAATTAACCCTTCGTTACTCGCGTTAAATTCCGTAACGCCAGTACTCACCTGGATTACAATGGTAATCCACATTTGTTTTTGTTTACAGACAAGGTTTAAACATTGGAATTAGATTTAAATGTTAAGAAATATATTGTTTTCAGTTATTACAGTAATAAGAATAGATATGGTACGCATAACGGAACGTATTAAATATAAATATTAATAATGAAATGGATAGTACACAAATTGCATTCAAGTGACATGTTTGCATAATATTTCAACACTGGTCGTGTCTTTGAGTCATAATTTATTGTTGCATCATAGTTATGAGTTAGTTCACTATCATCATAATTATGTAGGTTATCTAGCATTGTTGCTCACTCGATGTTTGAAGGTCATCTGAACTCTTGATCTCTCTTAATCTCTCCCACGGGAAACGCAAGTTCACTACTGCTGACCTTACTTACGTCATATTTGATAACCGAATACCTCACTCTTGGGTGTAGCAATGAAAAAATTCAGGGATGTAACAATCATTCTCACTTCACTTGTAATATTTTACAGATGTTTTTGTGTATTGTAAGAAGGATATTGATGCACTTTCATGTTTATGTTTGCATTTCACACTTTACACACGTGAGTCTAGTCTACATCTGATTCAATTATCTGAGTAGGCCTATGCATTTCTTCTACACAGTTCAAACAAATTACATCTGAATGAGTAGGACAAATTCTCTTCAAGCACTGGAAACAAGATTGTCTTGTGCTCTTGTTTCTTGTTCTACCACACATGTAGCACCTACCAATACCTTCTGGCCGTGTTCCTTCTTCTTGACCTGTTTGTGGAATGCCTAACAGTTGCTCTCCTCTTCTCTTTATTTCTTTTGGAATTGTCTGTTGGGTGATACGCTCGGAAATTAGTGGCTTCATTAGGTCCAGAGCAAGGGTTTTTAGGAAGTTTTTCCGTAGAATTTTTTGTTTGTTTGCAGAATAAACAACAAGAGCATTGACACCTGCTATGTTCAGTAAGTCAAAGAAAATAGTCAGAGGCCAGCGGCGTGAATTTCTGCTTACATCATAGGCTGAGCATAACTGGTCCAGGACATCCACAGCACATTTAGTTCTATTATAAAAAGATATTATTTCAGGCTTCTGGCTTCCTCCTGTTTCCTCATCCATTGCCTTATCATAATGCATGGTTGATAATGCTAACACTGTTTTGTTTTTCTTCGGTACATACGAAATAATTGTGCAGTTTTCATTGAATCCAAACAATGTACTGTTAACTTCCCTGTCTTGAGTAGTTGTGAAATGAGGAGGGATTTCTCTTTTGTTTTTTTTCAAGGTTCCTACAAGTGTAATTTTGTCATTTTCTAGAAGATCTAAACACAGAGGTATGCTCGTGAACCAGTTATCGGTGGTCACATTTCTTCCTGTTCCTTTGATGGGATGAACCAGCCTCTTCACCACTGCATGTGCACTGTTACTTTGGTGAAATGGACCATCTGGTTGAATACCAGCATAAATTTCCAAGTTATGAGTGTAATATGTTTTCACATCCACCATAGCAAAAATTTTGATCCCATATTTTGCTGGTTTAGTAGGTATATACACTTTCATGGGACATCGTCCTCTGAATGCAACCAACTGCTCGTCTATAGTTACATATTCGCTTGGAATGTAGCACCTTTGTGAATTCTGAACAAATAACTCGAACACTTCACGTACAGCAGCCAGTCTATCAATTTCTTTCCTTTCCTGCCTGTCATGAATGTTATCAAAGCGTAGACATCGTAACAAAAATTGGAATCTATTGTAGGTCATAGTCAGGTAAATTGACTCTATACCTGTGCCATTTTTATCCCATAGTTCTCTTACGTTCAGTCTTCCCGATTTCAAAGCACCAGCAAGATACAAAATACCTAAGAGTGCTCGAATTTCAACGTCATTTGTTAATTTGCAATCTCTGTCACGTCCGTAATTACGCTTCACTTTTTCAATATAAATATTAGTACACCTTACTATTACATTGATTATTGTCTGATCAATAAAGCAGTCAAAACACTCTGTGTGTGTCCGCGCATTTTTTGCAGCTCTTTTAGGGCCCGGTAAATGAATCACTATATTTTGTGCTCTTCTTCTCCCTCGTAGAGATACTGGTTCTTCCTGCCAAATTGTAGTGTTGTCTCTTCCCGTATAGCAGTTT
Source organism: Periplaneta americana (assembly GCF_040183065.1). Classification (NCBI taxonomy): domain Eukaryota; kingdom Metazoa; phylum Arthropoda; class Insecta; order Blattodea; family Blattidae; genus Periplaneta; species Periplaneta americana. The sequence goes on along the minus strand of NC_091126.1, from coordinate 63,488,977 downwards.
CCATCATTTATAGACATTAGTCTTTCATCACCATCACCATAATCATCCTCCTCCTCCTCATTGTCTTGTTCTGAATTAGAATCGTGAACTTCATTCAAAAGATCTTCTTTGTTGCTTTCATCATCACTTTCATTTTCAATGCCAACATCCAGATCTTCATCTAGCCACTTGCAAATATTGCTTGTATTTTCCGTGCCCATTGGAGCCAACTACAAAGAGGATGGAACAATATCACACACTTTTTTCATAAAGTTCCTGCATTGCATCACTCATAACCATATAAAAACTATTTCACTTACCTGAGTAAGAAACTGACGTCAGTACTCGCGTGGATTACAATGGTAATCCACTCGGAAAAACTGCGTATAACTTGATAAAACTCCGTATAACTTTCCAAAGCGTTGCGACAAATACGTCTAAACACCAGTAATGCCTCACTTAGACTGTGACGAGAAATTGCATTGACGCTCAGCTACGCAGTGCTGCAGGCGGTGACGTAATACAGGATTAAATATCAGTGGATTACTATTGTAATCCACGCGAGTACTGAAGGGTTAACGCTAATTATTATAGTAACAGAACTCACTTTATTTCAAATATAGGTGATTTATTGATTTTATTATTGTCTTTCGATTGCATATCCGAGAATAATCGATACTTACGCTTTCATATTGCTACAATGATATTTTCTGATTGGTGGAACACCTGAACTTTAATGAATAGGTGTACTTTAATGAGGTCCATTAAAGGGCTGCTACCAGGTGTATAATTACTACATTTCGGCATGGTCGAGCATAAAATAAATTAAAATTTACATTATATGCGCATCATTGTAGTCTACTTTTTTTAATAAATGGATGTGAAATCAGTGTGCGAAATTTCAGCATTATATCTTTATTGGTTGTAGAGATATGACATAATATGTGTCGGAAAAATTGCAACTTTTGGGAAATTTTAATGTAAAGTTATAAGCCGGCAGTGCATTTCTGTTCCCAGATGTACAGCTGATCGAGTAGTTTCTTCTCGTACATCTATTAGCCTACGTCACGTAGATGCATAAGCAGGGTAGAATTTCAAGTAGGTACGCATTGGGTCATTAATTCACAATTATGTAATGTATTATACATATGCCCCTATAACGTCATATGACTTATAAAGAAAATTCTCTTAGTTTAAAAGAAAAAAATTATGTGATGTTCGTAAAAGATTTGCATTTCATAACCTCATAATATATGTTTTCCTTCACTGCAACGGGATAGGAGTTGATAAATTAATTATTTGTATATTTTGTATAAATGTAAATATTGCAAATTTGTATATTGATTTATATTATTATTATTTTGTCTCTGTAACATCATGTGACGTAGGAATAACATTTTCTGAGATTAAAGAAATTTTTATTGGTAGTTACAGTAAAAGACATGAATTTCATAATCTCAGAATATATGTTTTTGTTCACCGTAGCGGAGTAGACGGCGTTAAATGAATTTATTGTATATATTATATATATATATATATATATATATATATATATATATATATATAGAGTATTCACAGTTAATGTGTATCATGTTTACTATTATGTTTTAGAATATATGAAGGGTTCAGAGCCATAGTGGGCCAAGCGCCATATATTAAAAACGGAGAAAACAACGGTTAAAATTGTGATTACCATAATTTAATGCAACATATAACAAATAATATAAAGTGTGCACTTTAAAACTAATTAATATGTCAACCTTAATTAAACAATGGTATCCATATAACTTCAACCCTTGCTTTCTCCGGTTTTAATAAATGGCGTGGCCCACTATGGCTCTGAACCCTTCATATATTGTATATACTTGTTCAGTATTATTATCAATCTCATTACATTTCCTCTCATTTACAGCACTAATATTTTGTACTGAGCTAGTTTCGCAGTGTTAGTGCGTTTATATGGTTAAAAAGTAGCTAGACAGGCGATTTTAATTCAGTAGCAATCCCACTTACAGTTGTCATGCTCCATTATTTATTATTATTATTATTATTATTATTATTATTATTATTATTATTATTATTATTATTATTATTATTATTGTGTATCAAACTCGGTTATACCTCTCGTAGCGTCCTGACGTAAGCACTTAGGGTCACAATTTGAACTCTAAAACTACAGGATATATACTAACCGATAACTTTCCTAACTTGTTTGGGAACGAAAATGCGCTTTCTTGTTATAAGTGAATGTCTTAGCTGACCTGCATTGTGTTAGAATATATCTATTAAGTAGCATAATTAATTAATCAATGAAATAATTAAATAAATAAATAAACAAACAAATAATTAAATAATTAAATAAATAAGTAAGTAAATAAGTAATTAAATAAGTAAATAAATGAAAATAAATAAAAATAAATAAAAAATAAGTAAATAAGAAACAAATAAATAAATAAATAAATAACTAAATAAATAAATAAGTAAATAAATGAACTCACAAGAAACTGCTTAAATTTTAGTATAAACAAAACAAAAAAATTTTTTTTTAAATCATTCACATAGACATACCTTTAAATTGACAGAGAAACTGACTAAGGGTTGGAAGGTCCGGGTTTCGATTCCGTGTGGTCACCGAAATATCTCGTTGTAAAACATTCAAAAAGGTTCATTCAGCCTGGTCTCTCCGGGGGGGGGGGTGAAAAGGCGGTTGGAGAATAATGCCGACCATATAACCTGATTGTAGTGCCGACATCAAGAAAGAAAAGTGCTATATTTCCATGCCAATTGACTTTGTGGCATGTACAGGTGTTATTTTTACCTTTCCCTTTACTTAAATATAAAATACTTATCATTAAGTATTAAATGGCCTGGGACACATCGATGTCAATAAATACATTTCCACTTGATTTAATTTTGTGTATCCTTCTGAACAAAAACATATAGGCTCAGTTTCATTTGGACCGGGTCATATATTCTACACGTGATATATTTGGAGTAGCAATCAGTTTAATTTTGTTACTGACTTACGCATTCAATTCGGTTTTACTCGGAACTACAATTAAGTATTCAATGTGAGATTTTCGCTATAGGCTTCATCTTAACAAAAGGATAAAATAACACTTCAAACAGTTACGTAGAACATCAAAATATAATGACAATAAACGCACAAATGTTGACGTGAATCTAGGAATCTAATAAAATTTCTGTTCCTGCCACATTTCTGGCAGTATCTTCTGTTCTAACAGAATTTTCAGGGATAATTTTCCGCTCCTAATTTAATTTCCGTGCTTGATTTCAGTCCACTCCCCTTCAAAGATTTATGATTTTAATTTATCTGATGAATGAGTGTGAGTTCCTTCTCCTTTCTACGTCATATCGCAAATCACAGGGCATGACTGTTGCGTATTTTTCCAACTCATCTAAACGTCAACATTCCTTAACTTTCAAGACTGGACTGAACAAATCTTTTAATAAGAGTTTAACTGAATGCAGTACAGAATTACGTCTACTATTATAAAATACGTTATACGCTTTATCAAAAAGCAATCACTTCATGATAATCAGTTTTTATGAAATGTTTATGACTGTAACGTAGCGGTGAAAACATTTTCAGTATACAGCAGCTCTTTTTTTTAATTCACATGTGCTTCCGGTACCAGACAGAAAAATCTGTCATAGGCTATGACCAGAGATAGAGTTTTGGTACCAAAACTGTTGTGTGAAGAAACAAAAATCGCCGAAAACTAACTTAATAGGTTTTAACAAAAAAACCGATTCAATTAATAATAATAATAATAATAATAATAATAATAATTATTATTATTATTATTATTATTATTATTATTATTATTATTTATTTATACTGGCAGAGTTAAGTACATAGGGCCCTCTCTTACACTCTACCAGGTCACAAAGTATACAAGCAGTTAAAATTTAACAAAAAGTTGAAGAACAGAATACTAACATACTACAAAAAAAATAAAAATAGCATAATAAAATCGACACTAAACAACATGAAAATAATACAATAATAGAAAAAAGAAAGTAAAATACATTGGAATATAGTAAAAGCAACTCATTTAGTACAAATGGTTAATATCCAAAACACGGTCAGCGCGTCTGGCTGCGAAACCAGATGGCCCGGGTTCGAATCCCGGTCGGGGTAAGTTAATCTGGTTGAGGTTTTTTCCGGGGTTTTCCCTCAACCCAATACGAGTAAATGCTGGGTAACTTTCGGTGCTGGACCCCGGACTCATTTCACCAGCATTATCACCTTCATATCATTCAGACGCTAAATAACCTAGATGTTGATACAGCGTCGTAAAATAACCCAATAAAAAAATATCCAAAACGTAAGGTAGAATATAACAAAATGGAATGCAATAAAATAATAATAAAAAAGAAAAGAAATATGAATATTAAATAAAATTCACAATCAAAAGGCTATGATAATATATTAATCGGCTGATAAAGAGAACAAAAAGGGGAAAGGAAGGAAAGAAATATATAGTCTATATTTTTACAAAACAATCGCAGAGAAAAGGGCTTATAACTGAAAGGAATCTGACTTGAAAAAGTGCAATTTTAATTTATTTTTGAAACTAGACAATGTCCAACAGTCTCTGAGATGTTGTGGTAGAGAGTTCCAGAGATGAGCTGCAGAGACCGTGAAAGATGAAGAGTAGAAGGATTTTCTGTGTTTAGGAATGGAGAGTGTGGTATGTCGTTGTGAGCGAGTAGGTATCTATTTCGTGATATGAGGACAAATGCTGAAAACGAGAGGCTAAGTAGCTAGGGTTAGAGGTTTTTAGAATATTGAAGAGGAAAGTGAGAGAGTGAATAGTTCTTCGCTCTTTGAGACTGACCCAGGACAGCATATTTAGTGAAGGTGTGATACGGCCAGATCTACGGACGTTGCAAATAAATCGAACACATGCATTATGAACACGCTGTAGTCTGTCTGTTAGTCTGATGTTAAGGTCAGTATAGAGAGTGTCACAGTAATAAAAATGAGGTATCAAGAGCGACTGCGCTAAATTCTTCTTGAGAAGCAACGGAAGGAAATTTCGAATTCTTTTTAGTGCGTGAATTTTCATAAAAATTATTTTACATGTGTGTGTGTGTGATTTGAGTATTCCAACTTAAGTTTTTGTCCATATAAATTCCTAGATTTTTTACTCTATTACTGTAAGGGATAATAGTTTCATTCATTTTAATAGGGGATAAGTCACCTGTGTTTAATTTACTTAAAAGTCGTTGATATCCCATTATAATTGCCTGTGATTTCTTATACACAGTATATACAGTAGAACTATTTACTTTAAAGTTTTGCTCTGTTTTTTCTTATACTTGAAAATTTTCTAGCTCCATATATTTTCATAGAAATCTTTAGAACATTCATTTTGACGTTGGGCTGTCTTTACATATAACTTTGATAGTTGTGTTTTAAATATACTCTGAGGTAAAATTTAGTTAATTTTTGAAAATAAAAAGAGAAAAAACAAAACTTTTCGTTTAAACATTAAAGCATGTACGTGATTCTCAATACCTTTTTATGCAGATATGACCTTTCAATCATCTGTTTCAGCCGCCATTTAATTAAAACGTTACACGTTGTGAGTGGCCCAAATTTTTAAACTTAACTTTCTCCATTGCATTTCCCTTACATATTGCTTTACTAAAAATGCTGGTACTCTTACAAATTTTGTAATATGTGCATGATTTTTTGTAGTTGCTCTGAAAGGTGTGCTTGAGAAAAATTGCTATCAGGATTTTCCTTAAATCTCAGAACTTTTCGGAGACATATTTTTTTTTCTGCTGGACATCACAATGTTTAGCTCTGGTTATATTTTATGAAATAATGTTTACTGATTAACTTTACACTTCTTTACTTTGTTAACATTAGGAAATTACTTGGCTGACTAGTTTCGAAATGGTATTCTTCATCGTCCAAAAACAGTGTATATATATTTTTTTATTTTATTGGGTTATTTTACGACGCTGTATGAACATCTAGGTTATTTAGCGTCTGAATGATATGAAGGTGATAATGCCGGTGAAATGAGTCCGGGGTCCAGCACCGAAAGTTACCCAACATTTGCTCGTATTGGGTTGAGGGAAAACCCCGGAAAAAACCTCAACCAGGTAACTTGCCCCGACCGGGATTCGAACCCGGGCCACCTGGTTTCGCAGCGAGACGTGCTGACCGTTACTCCACAGGTGTGGACGACAGTGTATATAGAACAATGAAGAATCAAGAAGGAACAAGTAATTCAATACATAAGTATAAAGTAAATCAGTCATTGGATAAGTGTCAAAAGTGTACCGGTATATAGAATAATATAAAATAATTTTTACTTATCTTTTGAAATATAATCTAAAACAAGTAAATAGCAAGTTATTTACAGGGAATTCGAAAGTTCTGTGTGGAGCAAATTTCAAGTGAAAATTTTGAAATTTGTAAGGGGAATGGTGATTTTTCAAAATAAAATTTTTAATTAAAAAAAATATGAATAATACTTATATTTCGGGGTTACTACGGTCAATAACTTACTCTTTGTTCGCCCGATTCTCTTTTAATATTCTACTATACATTAATTCTATCGAAACTCAAATATGAATCCTTAGTTTGGAATTCTATTATAACAATTAATTCGACAATTATAAATTACAATTAAAGAACATACGCTTATATTTATAAAGATTTCTTCTTAGTGACTCGGGGTACATCTACGAGATAAAAAGTGATTACTTCACTTTTCAAAGTTTATACGCTATACATCTAGAACTCGATTTTCTGTTATGAAAAGACCCGAAAAGTGATATAACCTGTGACTCTTTAATAAGCAACTTCAGCTTTGATGTTCCTATGAGGAGTAAGAGAGCTCGCCAACTTTTCTGTAATAGAAATTCAAAATTATATTCTCCACTACCCATACGCATTAAAAATTCCAACAAACACAGCTGTTAATTCGGTCCATTCACTGTATAGACTTGGTTTTTTATGGTAAAGACTTAGATTTTATTCCTGTAAATAATTACTACTAAAGTCATTATTAGTTTTTAATGTTATTGCTACTTTTCTGTTATTTATAACATAATTTTATGTGAGCAATTTAATATAATTATACATACTAGGTTCAAAAAGTTCCCGGAATTTGCTAGCATCATAGAAACAACGTACCTTAAACACTATTCTACAGCATTCCCTTCAAAATAGTTGCCTTCCGCAACAACACACTTTTGCCAACGCGTGTAGAGTTCCTGGAAGCAGGCCTGGAAGCCATTTTGTGAAACCCGTCTTAGTGCTCTCGTCGCGTTTGCGATAACCTCTTCAGCATTGCATCTCCGTCCTTTCAGATGACTTTTCAGACGGGGAAACAGAAAGTAATCAGGTGGTGAGAGATCAGGAGAGTATGGTGGGTGATCCAAAGCAGTTATGTTGTGCCTGGCGAGAAAATTCTTTACAATAATTGCGCGATGAGCAGGTGCATTGTCATGCATAAGGAACCAGTTGTTTTCTACCCACTTTTCTGGACGTTTCCTTCTCACTGCGTCCCAGAGGCGACGGAGGGTTTCTACGTACAATTCTTTCGTTACAGTACGACCTTCTGGAATGAACTCATGGTGCATGAGACCCTGAGAGTCGAAGAAAACTTCCAACATAACTTTGCTTTAAGTGTGCTTAAATGCGACAGGCTCATGTCAGTAGATTTACTGGCATGTGAAAGAACTCCTGCGGGACAAAATTCCGGCACATCCGGCGATGCTGATATAACCTCTGCAGTTGCGAGCGTCGTTAAATAAAACATAACATTTAAAATAACTTTGCCTTTGGAAGTGTCCCTAGGAAATTTTTGCTTCCGAGGAGATGTTTTCGATTTCCACTCAGATGACTGTCGTTTAGGGACTGGGTCGTACAAGTAGCACCAGTTTCATTTTGTTTAAGAAATCACCATCTTCATCAGCCATACTGATCATGTCCCCAGCAAAACACAGAACTTGATGTTTGTACTTTGCTCTGTGGACATAATTACAAAATGCGACGAACAAACAAAACACTATGATAAACAATTGCCTACAACTCAAAACCAATAATTGCCATTATCAGCAAACTTTAAGGAAATGACATCATGAATGTTACCAACAAAACAAATGTATAATATCCCTTGTTATATATTAATACGAAAAATGGTAGTAAAATTCCGGGAACTTTTTGAACCTAGTAGTAGATCAGTTTGTGTAGGCCAAATTGTTTGACTTATTTTTTTCAATACTCAGTGTAATTGTTAATGTTTTTCATTCTACTGTTTATTATTTCTGTATTTATGTGCCAGTCTCTTATTGGCTAACCACTGTTGGCTAGCACACCAATATTAATAATAAATAATTAGCAATACGAGCAGTAGCAGTAGTAAATAGACAGTCATTGATTCGATATCGTGACGTTAAACTTATTATCTTCATCGAGATTTTGGTTCGATAAGTGACAAGTAATCGGTGAATAAATCTGTACAACCCGCTGCAATCCCCAAGAAGATCGAATTTACATCAGAATAATTATGTATCTTATAATATTAATGCATAGGTATTATAATAATATGCTTTAATATAATTTTAAAATTAAGTGACATATGTGTAAATACTTCATAAAATATTATATGGGCTACGTACAGTTACCCTTAAAAGGAATGAGACGACTCTTGGTCGTCGGAAGTTAAAGTTCTACAGCGCGGTTCACTCGATATCGACGTAACGATACATAACATGAGAAATACAGCAAGAATTGTTACGAGGACCACAACAAGGACAATGACCAAAATAAGAATCACGAAAAAGACAGCCATTTAAGGCCACGATTTCACAACATAGCTAGGGTCACAAGCTATCATTGCTTCTCTGTACCGAATGGCAAATGCCTGCTATGGGATCTACATTCTAGACTGCTATTGTCACTGTCTTGTCTCGGTAGCTCATATAGTAGCGTGTCGGTTCCACTGCTTAACCGAAACGTCTCGTGTTCGATCCCAGGTGAAACTTTTTTTATTGAGGTGTAATTAATTTATTCAGAGTTCCTAGACTATCTAATTTGTCGAAAAATATGAATAATTTATGCCCAATTTCTAGGTCTTACAAGTGGACTGAACCTCGTCAAAAATAAATCTTACTTGAAAGTTAAGAGTATTTTTCCTCAAACAAAAATCAAAAGAAACAAAAAGAGACCTGTTAACTTAAAATCTTGTCCACATGCCATCAGCTTCTATTACAGCTCTAAGTCGGTCCGGCATGGATGTCACGAGATAGTGGAATAAATTCTAATTCCCGGCGAGATCTTCCCAGGTTTCAACAACTTGATCCCTCAATTCGTCTCGATTTCGAGGGCGTCGGTGGGCATAGGTGGCTATCCTTCTCTTTTTCAATTCCGCCCATAAATTTTTGATGACATTCAAATCAGGTGACTTCGGAGGCCAATTAATGATTTCGATTTCGGGTCTACTTTGAAACCATCTTTGGATGCTTGCGGCATAGTGCACGGGATGGTTATCCTTTTGGAACAGCAATGTTCCTTCGGGAAAACGTTCTAGGGGCGGAAGGAAGGATTATATTTTCCAGAATGTGCTCGTAAGTTCCCGTATTAAACCGGCCATCGATGCGTTCTATAACTCCAGATCCATCGTAAGACATCCACCCCAACACGATATCAGAGTCTACTATATACAGTCACGAAGCTTGAGTTTTGAGGGTGCTAGAAACAATAGACTGTGACGGTACTGTTTTGCATTGCCTGTAATGAGGCGATATTAGCGATCCTAGTGGTGAGCAACAATCTAATGTTTGAATATTTACTACGTATTGAGCTTCGCGACTGTATATACTAGACTGTGACAATATGCTAAAGCGCCCCGATCTTTCACGTCGGTGCACATAGCGCTGATCATGTGGGAGACCATCCTGACGATAGACACGGACAGGACTTTCGTAATCACTCGAGATGGTTGTTTCGTCGGAGAAAATTACATTTCTCCAATCGAAATCCACTCGATTGGTAACGAAGGCAAGACGGTCGACAGCTTGTGCTTCCCCCAATATTTCCATTTGCGCAGCCCACCGGCTCCTAATACCGCGGTTCCTCAACCTGCTGATCACAGTCTGTGAAGAACAGGGAAAGTTAGATGCTGCTCTTATTTCGTTAGCAGTCCGAAAGGAGTCCTGTCGAATTTCCTCTAATAAGAGAGCATCCTCTTCCAATGAAGAAAACCGCGGACGCCCAGGAATAGGGCGATTTTCGACCTCCCCTGAATTTTGGTAACGATGAACCCACCTCTCGGCTGTACTTCCAGAAACACCGACCAAATGGCCAGCAGATGTAGCCCCATATACAGCCTCAACTAGAGCTATAACTCGCTGTCTCATGTCACGTCGGTTCGCCATTAAGATGAGAAATGAGGGATGATGATAATACTTTAGTGTAGACAATGACTATTTAACGTGATATAGAATTATTGAAATAAGGATCATCTTGCACAGTAAGAGTTAATAAATGAACTCTAACTTAAATATTTAAATAACAGGATATAACAGGAAGTGCAATTGTTGCGAAGCTAATCAAATTAAATCTAATTACATTAAGTAAACAAACCCCAAGTTATGACACCACATTGCTACAGCTAAATTGTAGGTTATTAACATAAGCATTGAATAGGTCCGTGCTTATGTGTTGGACAACAAAACCAAACATCGAAAAGTTCGAATCTTGCCGAGGAATGTAACTTCTTGCTTTTTATAATGTAAATCAGACTTCTAACTACAATCATTCATATTTCTTAATATTTATTAATATTTATAGCCAACATTGAGTTTGTAAAGAAAAGACTTTAGAAATCTCATATAGAATTTGTAATCTGTAGGACATAGATTATCTCTCGGAACTTTTCCGCAAAAGTAAATTAAATTCACTCCTTGAAACAGGAAATCTTAGTCGTAGACTCATTTCCCCACCAGGATACAAGCTAAAGTAGCACAGCCATTGATAAAAGTTTTGTACACTGAATTAGACTGAATTCCTATTCGGCAGCACCTATAATCAATGGCTTGTATGAACATGATAAACAAATCCTGTTTCCAATGTTACTGAACAATTTCAAAATATTAATTTAAAAACTAAAAAAGGGTCGTAAATGCTGTATCTAGTGATTATTTACATTTATGTCTACAAAATGATTCTTGGAAAAACGTGTATGTTACTGGTACTACTGATATTAAGAGTAAATGTATTGTATTTTTCACTTCATTTCAGAATCAATTCAGTGGATGTTCTCCACTCAATGTTGTGAAAAAATTCAAAAGTAAAATCCTGTAGATAATGCAGGGACTTAAAAATCTCATGTATTAAAAAGAAGAATCTATATGTAATGAGCTGCAATGTAACTATCCTCATATTCTTAAATACTACAAGAAGTACAGTGTAATTTATCAAAATTTATGAAAGAGGGAAATAGAACACATTTGAATAGAAAAGCACAAAATCCAGATAATGCAATTAAAGCTATTCGGAATATTATTAAAGTTAAACTTGTAGATATCCTAAGAAAGAAAATATTTGTTCATTAAAATTAGTGATTATAAAGTAGAGGATCCCAAATCTATTGCAAATTCTTTTAACGTCTTATAGTATATAGTACAGAAATATTATTGATAACTTAAACATTCAAGATTTTGCAAAATATACTGCAATTAGTTACTTAACACATGCATTTAATAGTTAGTATTAATATATGTAATTAATCAATAACTGCAACAGTGCCTTTACATTCAATCATAACATGAATTAAATTGAATGCACATTAAATTAAACACGTAGATAAAATAGTTAAAATCAACTGAAGGGGTGAGAATGAAATAATCCAAAGCCACACTTTTAACAAAAATTATTTTGTGCGAGTGCATTTATTACACATATGGGAAAGCTACTAATAAAATCTTGTAATAATTACTCAACAAATGACATGGCCTAAGGACTATAAACCTTTGTAATCGTTTGTCCGTGTGGCTTAGGAATATATTTTTAATTCCATTTTAATTGATAGTTTTTAATTATATATATATATATATATATATATATATATATATATATATATATATATATATATATATATGCATTTACATTGCATGTGTGTGTATAAATGCATTCATTAGATTAACGTTTATAATATTATAACTAGTAATTTTGTAACTTTTGCGATCATTAACACTTAATCTGAGGACTTTGTAAAACTCTATTTCAACGTTATTTAGAAAAAAAATTCATTGATATAGACTAAGAATCGAACTCGCTCTCTTCTACACAACACGCAGAGATCTTATCGTCTGAGCTATTGCAGCGACACGAAAGCTTTACTTTCTGTGCGGAGTGTCGATCTAGTCATGAAGGTCCATTGTCGATTTAACTACACGATTTACGTATATATCTATCTCTTATTTACGTAATATTATCATATTTTTTGCAGTTTTTGAAGTGAATTCCGGTACGATGCTAGTAACAAACCAAATAGCTTGAATCTAAGTAACTTAATATTCGTTATCTTGTGTATCAGTGCTCTGGTCTCTGATCATGCGCAGTGTTGTACATCTGAGACTTAGGAATATTCAATCGTCTCATTCCTTTTCAGGGAAACTGTACATTAATTCATCTAAAGATTATTTTATATTACATTTTAATAACACATTTAATTCAACGCATTCCCAGCATTTCGATTTTCATTTTCATGTAGTGTCGAGCCACGTATCAACATCAATATTATTATTATTATTATTATTATTATTATTATTATTATTATTATTAACAGAACTGCGATTCCTTTAACCAAAACATTGAAAATAGGTTAGTGGTGTCTAGAGTATGGCTGCAGACTGACGTATAGAGTTACGAGCGTACACTCGCAACGAGAATACGATATCAAAGGAAGTCGTCCCGTGAAGGTTTATTTTCTTTACTCAGGTACATGAACATTTAATTTGTTACGAGTACAAGCGTTAGTCAGAACACAGTCTTACATTGTTCAGAAATATGCCGAAAATAAGAAAACACAAAATGCAATATATGTATATATATATATGTATATTGGTAAACGAATTTGGCTGTGAATACTTCTGTATACTTACTGTATGTAATGTGGAAATAAGAGCGGAAAAAAATACATTTCTTTCAACCAAATTGTAATTCAAGAAGACATATTGAAGATATGAAAATTCATGTTAAAACACAACAGGAAGAACTCCCGTCCACCTCGCGGAGTACAAGTACCCAACAAGATTTTTCACCCGACTACACCGCTTTTTCTTTTGACGCAATCAGAATGTATATTTTAATTTATTGTCATAAAGATCAGTGAACTATATACAGATATTTTTGGTCGACCTGGTTGGCGAGTTGGTATAGCGCTGGCCTTCTATGCCCAAGGGTCAGGTCGATGGTATTTAAGTGTGCTTAAATGCGACAGGCTCATGTCAGTAGATTTACTGGCATGTAAAAGAACTCCTGCGGGACAAAATTCCTGCATATCCGGCGACGCTGATATAACCTCTGCAGTTGCGAGCGTCGTTAAATAAAAAACGTAACGTAACAGATATTTTTCAAGCATAGAAGTATATTTTATTTATGTAAGTCAAACTGTAATTAATAGCTTTTGTTTTTCATAGAAGTGTATAGTATTGATGTATTTTATTTAATTACCTTTGAACTTTATATAAAGTTTACTTGTTAAACTCCAGTACAAATGTTGTTCAGTAATGAAAAATTTAGTACACATGTAAACTTCGTTTCATTGACCTGCTAAAAGGTTTTTCACCCAATTGTACCTGTATACACACGAGCACTGCTTCCTTATAGGAACGCAAAGATATTCATGTTCTCTTTCTTTCCTCTACAAACATAGTCGCTGCGTCGTTAACAGCATCGAGCAGGTTAAAGGAATCTCAGCACTGAATGTTACTATTATTCTTATTACTATTATTAATATTATTATTACTATTATTATTATTATTATTATTATTAGTATTATTATTATTATTATCATATCATTATTTTATTGCATTTTAATCACAATTTTAATTCATCGCAGTCTGAAAATGTAAACTAATTTGTTAGAGTAAGCAACCAATATTCATTCGAAGTATGTCATGTAATTAGGTGACTTAGCTGCAGACTGTCTAATTATAACTTTTATAATCACATTCTTTAATCCCTTGTGAAAAAAGTAGATGTTCATAAATAAATATCGTATGAATTAGAACCTGATGATGCCGTAACGTTCGTCCTCTACATTTCCGTAATTATTTTAAATATTCGACCAGATTTATAGTCTAGTTTTATGTAGGATAAAATAATTAATTAATAAATTTCTGCTTAACTTAATGCCTAGCGAAGGACAACGTTCCACGATACTGTGAACTAGTTCTTTAAAGGTATAAAATCTAAAAATATATATTGTGCGAAGTAAAACAGTAATGTGATCATACATTGCAAGCGGAATCCAAGTCTACATACGATGGCGGTAAGGTTAGGGCACTCCAGAAGAAATGCGGACAATAATGGAACAAGGAACGCGGCCACTATGAAAAAGACGACTGGGGATAAAAAGAGAAACCAGAAGTCGGGAAGTGATAGGGAAGAAAGTAGTGAGAAGAGTAAGGCTGCGATTATAAGTGGAAATTTAGTATATGAAAATGAAAGCGTGGGGGGGATTAGAAGAGGAATAGAAGAAATCATTCAAATTATTACCAGCATAGTTAAACCATTTATAGAATCAATGAGTGTTAGAGATAATGAAATTGAAAGGAAAGAAGAAATAAATAGAAAGAAAGAGATGGAAATAAGGCTGAGACGAACAGTAAAGAAACGTCAGTACCTGCGACAGCTAAGAATATGGATGTTATAGTGTCAGAGGTATTGGATGCGATAAAAAAATAATTGGGATGTAATCAAAAAGTGCAAGTAAACTGGAAATGTAAATAGATCGAGAAATATAAGGGAGGAAGTGTACAAATAGGAGAGTGAAAATAATAGCGAAAAAGTGTTAAGAGAAGTGAACAAGTGAAAGCATAAAATTAGTACTAACATTAGAACAGTAAATGAATGTCAGAGAAAGATAGGAATAAAGGTCAAAGAACAAATAGGATAAGTAATAGGCCTAAAATATAATTTATGGACAAAAAGTGAAGTTGAGATTTTAGTGAATATTAGTTAGAGAGAGGAAAAAAGGGGGGAGTTTCAAGTAGTATAGGCTACAGTATTAGATACGAGTATATTACGATTAATGAACAAATAGAAAATAGCAAATGAAATGTAGGAGAAAAAATATGGAATGGGAGATTACACCGAGTAATAAAAGGTACATAGTGTAAATGGAAGTATTTGTGTAGACGTGTACTGCTAATAATGTGTTAATGGTGGCATTGGATACGAGAAATCGGAGGTACGCCATTGCATGTAAAGAAATGTGACGAAACATATATCATATATATCATGTCATGTCATATATCATATCATATATCATATCATATATCATATCATATCATATCATATCACATCATACATCATGTCATGTCACATATCATACCATATCATATATATATATATATATATATATATATATTTAGTTGGTTATTTAACGACGCTGTATCAACTACGAGGTTATTTAGCGTCGATGAGATTGGTGATAGCGAGATGGTATTTGGCGAGATGAGGCCGAGGATTCGCCATAGATTACCTGGCATTTACCTTACGGTTGGGGAAAACCTCGAAAAAAAAACCAACCAGGTAATCAGCCCAAGCGGGGATCGAACCCGCGCCCGAGCGCAACTTCAGATCGGCAGACAAGCGCCTTAACCGACTGAGCCACGCTGGTGGCTCATATCATATATCATATGATATATATATATATATATATATATATATATATATATATATATATATATATATATCGTGTCATGTCACTTGTCATGTATCATATATCATATCTCATATCATCATATCATATCATATCATATATATCATACATCAAAAATCATATATCATATCATATCATATCATATCATATCATATCATATCATATCATATGAGCACAAATAGGAAAGAGTGAATAATAATAGTGAAAAAGTGTTAAGAGAAGTGAAAGCATAAAATTAGATTTGAACATTGGAACAGTAAATGAATATATCATATATGTCATGTCATATCATATATCACATATAGCATATATATCACATCACATATATCATACCATATATATCACATCACATATATCATACCATATATATCACGTCACATATATCACATCATATCATATCATATCATACCATACCATATCATATCATATATCATATCATAATCATATCATAATCATATATCATATCATATCATATCATATCATATCATTCATATCATTCATATCATATCATGTCATATCATATATAACAAATCATATCATATATCACATATCATATATCATATCGTATATCATATCATATCATATATCACATCACATCATATATCATATCATATATCACATCATATCATATATCATATCATATTGTGCGAAGTATGTATTGGTGATAGTTTTGACAACTGAAACTGATTATGGGTTGTTTAAATTCCTCTTTTCAGAATAGAGCGATGTTTGGAATGCTTTAGGCATGAGACTCACACATTGAGGTACGGATTACTTTCCAGTCGCTGGATTTTAATACAGTACAGAAAGTGCCGAAACGCAGGAAACAAATGTAGCAAAGAGGCAGGCAAGCAGGCAGACGCAGAAAACGTGGAGCGGCGATTATTCCTTGGATGAATGACGCCGACACTGATGGTCGTTAAGCTTTTGTTGTATGAAAGCGTAGCGGGTGAGGCGGGATTCCTGAACACAAGGGGCTGCGGCGGCCGAGCTGCAGTTTCACTTGATAACGAGGTTTTCGCCGATACTCATTCCTTTCGGCAATAATTCTCGGAAATACCAAGAAACTCGGCAGCATCTGATCGAAAACGGTTTGACAGGCGTGAGGACCCCGATACGTGAAGTATGAAGCTATGGGATCCGGCCCACCGCACCAGATGTGTGTTCTTCCAGGCAGAAAACTGCTTTTCTTTGTTTTGTAGGCGTTGGGAATAAAAGGTTTTGCAGGTTAGTTTTGTATCTTGCCGTACAATAGATATCTACATACTGATAGGTTCAAAATTCAACGAGGTATGTATACGTCTAGCTTAATTAACGGTTCTTGAGGGAAGATTGCCGTTATGGTGTATGACAAAGTAGAAAATAATATCTGGAATTAAATTGCCATTGATTTGGCCTTAATGATTGTAGCTGCTTGATTCTTTTTGTGCTAAATAGGGTACTTTTGGCTATTGAATTAACCTAGAATTTTTGTTATCTACTGCATTGTAACCTAAAAATTATTTATGCTCGGCCATGCCGAAATGTAGTAATTATACACTTGGTAGTAGCCCTTTAATGCACCTCATTAAATTACACCTATTCATTAAAGTTCAAGTGTTCAGCCAATGACAAGTTACATTTCTACCTTTATAAAACCGCAAGTATCGATTATTCTCGGATATGCAATCGAAAGACAATTAGCAAAAAGTCACGGAGGCTGGAAATCCAATACTGTCGCAGAAGGTTATGTTCTGTTACTATAATAATTAGCGTTAATTGTAAATAATATTCAAATAAATTCAATTTGTCATCTCGTTTTTCAATTCTAAACCAATTTCCAGGTTATATCAGACTAATGTTCATCTTATTCTCTATCAAGGTCAATGAAATTCGGCCTCGGAAAAAAATCAATACTTTCGCGTCTGCGCACATGTCACAATTCAGGTCATTTCGCACATAACCATGACATGACCTAACTTTGAATAATTTCAAGTTAGAAATATGGTCGAGCATAAAAAGTCGTATGAAACTTGGCTATAATGGTAATTAAGACGCTCGTATGAAAATTATGAAACGAGCGCAAGCATAATGTTGCATATTGTACTATTATAAAATTAAAATGCACTTTTTTATATTATTATTACATCACTGCACTCTGGTGTACACAGTTATTTTTCTGTAGTCCTGATGTTAATGAAATTTCAACCACTTGTCAGAGGACACAAAAGTAAAGACAAATTGAATTTTAATAGACCCATATTTATTATTTTTGTACTGGGCTTCAAATAATTACATTCCTCGTTAAAATATTACTTTTTTCCATGTAGCAAAATGAATGAAAATCAGAATTTTTTAGAATTTAAAATAATTGCATTATTGAGGGTCAGTTTCATGAACAGTTAAACTCAAATTAAGTCATCAAATCAATGTTCAGCTGGACCATAGATGTCCAATTGTAACTCGTACGAAGTAACCCCTGGCGTAAGCAACCCACAGCTCATATTCTTTAAGATCTCTTTTCCTATTTTATATGGAAAGTTATCGATCTTAGCAGAGCATTTTGACGTGCAATATCTCCTGGTTCTATAGGCGTTTGGACACACATGAGCTAGACTCAACTGAGAATTTTTGTTCTATAAATATTGATTTCAAATTATGTCGTCTTAACTATAAGTTAAATATAACTGACGGATCTTCTCAAGTTAATCATATTAACTGAATTTTAAGTCAAATGTTTCCGAAAGAAACAAAAAGAAAAATCTCTCCTTGTTAGGAGAATGATGAGCGAAGTTTATTTTCATTTTATTTGCCCAGATTTCTTTAATTTTTGAATTTCGTTTGTGGTGAAATAGTTTTGTACATTTCTGACATCTTTGTCTGCTTTAGTTAAATTACAAGTTAATATATCTACTTTTAGGTTACTGATTATTCTCGTACCTCACCTGATGTTGAATTTCGCCGTGTTCTTCGCGTTTTTAGCAAAGGAGGAAATTGACTCATTAAACTCGATGACACACACTTTAAAATGAAGTTGCGGTTACCAAAATTTGTTCAGTTACGGTCATAAACAAAACGAAATCATGCTCTGAATCGAGTGTTCATTATCGTCCTCACATGTTTTGAGACTCATATTCCTGTCTCATTTGCTAAACAGTTGAAAATAAGCTGGCTGTATATACTGGCACTAGCTCTGCCAGATTAAATATATTACTATTATTATTATTATTATTATTATTATATTATATAAACATTACCTGAAAATTCCACAACCCTGAGTTAAATACAAAAACTGTACAAATATAACGAAAAATGTAAGTTTTGAGGTGAAAGGAAACGATAAAATTAATTTCTAGGTCACAGTGCAGTATATAACAACTGTCCTAGGTTAATTCAAGAGTCAAGAATTCCCTTATTAAATACACAAAGAAAATTGGAATGTTAGAATCATATGTATCAAATCTGTGGAAATTTCTCTAATTTTTCGTACACCAGAACATTAATCTTCTCTTGGGTATAAGTTAAAACCCATGCGTTCTGTGTAACAATTCTTTGCTACACTTAAACATTGAGAGTAAAAAGAAATAATTGAAGACCGACAGTTTTTCTGACACAAATTTTGATTGCTTTCAATCGAAAACCACATACTTTTGTGGAAATTTATCAACAAACTCCTATAACTTAAGTTGAGCAAGTTTCAGTGCTCTGCGGCGCTTGTAAGCGTAAAAATTACGTCACGTTTAAATGACTGCAGCCTTGAATTTGAACTCCATGGGGATTTCATAAGCTGTTTTCTCACACATTTTTCAGTCCACTCGTCATGCTCGAAGTTTAAAGGCTCTTACATGAAATTTTAATGCATGATCTATATACTGTGGTTGACGAAAACAGTTGTATTTTTTTGTATACTTTCCAATTTAAAAAAAAAAAATTAATGATATTTGTGCACAATAATTTAAGTTTTAATGTTTGAGGAACAGAGATTAATTTTTGTTAGAGAATAAGGTGCTTAGAAAAATATTTGGGCTAAAAAGGATGAAATCACAGGAGAATGGAGAAAGTTATACAACGCAGAACTGTACGCATTGTATTCTTCACCTAACATAATTAGGAATATTAAATCCAGATATTTGAGGTGAGCAGGACATGTAGCACGTATGGATGAATCCAGAATTGCATATAGAGCACTAGTTGGAAGACCTGAGGTCAAAGGACCTTTGGGGAGGCCAAAATGTAAGTGGGAGGATAATACTAAAATAGGTTTGAGAGAGGTGGAATGTGATGTTAGGAACTGAATTAATCTTGCTCAGTATGGGGACCGATGACGGGCTTAGTGACGGTGCCAATGGACCTTCTTGTTCCGTGAAAGCCATTTGTAAGTAATGTATAGGTAAAAAAAAATCCTCCATTTATAGATGTAAATTTAAAATTCAGGACACTTAATACTTTTGTAGTCATGTAAGAGATGCCGTAAAAAGTTTACATGAAACTTACATTTTGTAAGAAGAGGCTGATTTTGAAAATATGCAAATTTTGTTTTCGTCGAATTTGAAAAACTCATTCCATTCATCTGATCATAACGAAACTAATATGCAAAAATACTTATAGCTAGCGTACGAAGTTTTCAAAATATGAAGTCTGGAGACACCTTAACCCTGCTGTTCTGTTTGATTTTACTATACGAATGTGCTGTTCGGGTCAATATGACCCGACCTATTATAATTGCATATAAAATTACAAAATCATGTTTGTGAACATTTGCATGACTACAATAACATAGTTTATCATTATTGTTACTGTTAATATTACTGTTATTTTTTATTTTATTATAATCTTACATTATTTTGTTTTTTTTTTACTATTATTCGTTTGTGATATTTTATTTTGCTATATTATTCATTTGTTTTTTTTTCTACATTCTTATTAAAAATTAATAACAGCAAATTGAAGAAACATACTTGTTTGGATGAATTAATGTTTGACTTATAATACAACAATAGGCCTTGAAAAATTATAGATTGAACTAAATGCTTGTGCTTTGTTATAATGATTAACTTCTGTCTTATGTTTTGTGTAACACACATGATGTACATAATCACAATTCTTTCTCATTGCTTACAATTATGTGACACAAATATGTGACATGACCTTTACAATATATTTGCTGTAGTTTCTATACAACATGTTCCTTTTATTGTCATTGCTTGATGTACAGAACTTACAGCGTTCACGTTTTACAGTTTTTCCTCTTGTAAACTCTGATACAGGTACTGTAGTCACAATTTTAGGTTTTTGAATGTTTTTGACAATTTTATTCTGATTGCTTCCTCTGTTCTTGAAAAGTGCTTTTTTGATTAAATATTTTCCTTTGTCAGTGATTTTTCAAGTTCCTCTAAGAATAATCTCCTTTTAGTCAATTTATTTGCATTCCAATTTGGGTCTATCGAAGTCCACAAGACATACGCATTGTAAGCAGATGCATCAAGAATGTTGTAGAAAAATATCACTGGCCATCTGTTTGTTTTTCTTTTGCAAGTATATGTGTATGTTACTTGGTCAAGTGTGTCTACAGCCTCTTTGGATGCATTATGATCTAAAATCATTTGAGATTTCTTATCATTCCTGTTGCTGACTTCATTGTCATGATGCAGTGTACTCATTAGCACAACATTTTTGTTTTTCTTTGGGATACAATTGACCACAGTAGTATTATTTATGAAGTAGAATGGAGAACTATGTATTTCCTTTTTGTTCATTTGCTGTGGAAGTTCTGGCTTATTTTTCCGTATAGTCCCCAGCATTGTCATTTTTTTTTCAAAAGTATTGTTCCAAATTGTAAGAAGTGAACAATTTGTCACAAGTTACATTTTCACCCCTTAGGTTACTGGAAAGATCACACACTACCCTCATACCCTTTTTTCAGATGGTCCATATTCTTTCCCTGTATAAATTTGTGCTACCAATGCATATGAAGTTTTGCTGTCACAAAGCGTCTATATTTTTATTCCGTATTTCGATGGTTTGCTGGGAATATATGCCTTGAATGGACAGCGACTTCAAAATCCTACTAACTGTTTGACAATTATATTTTCGCCAGGATTGAAGAATTTAGGAAGGACCTCCAGACATTTCTCCCAAGTGCAACGAATAGCAGCAACTTTATCAGTGCGTCTTCGTTATTCTCCAGTAGATTTCTTATCAAATCGAAAGACACGCGATATCTTGCAAAAGGTTTCAAGTGACATAGTTGCCCGCAAAATGTTTCTGCCAGTTTTCTGTTCCCACAAACTTTTTGTCGACTCCCCATGAGATCGAGTAACACCAGCAAGAAGCAAGAGTCCTACATCAGCCTGGAAAACAATACAGTCGATATTTGCCCATTGCTTGCCATAAACTCGCCGTCCTTCTATGTCTGGCATCTATATTATTTCATTATGGTGGCATACCTTTTAAATCCTGGTGCAGTCTTGATGAGGTTCGAGGCAGAAAGATGGCCCTGTTGGTGGAGGTGGAGTCAACTTCCATTCTATAGCTTTATTCTTGAAAGAATTGACTGAACAATATTAACTGGTTGTTGACTGTCAAAATCGTCATCATTTTCACTTTCAGATTCATAACTTACATTATCTTCAAATTCTGAAACAAACTCTTCACTGTCGGATGAATTCACATTTGGTACTAACTGAGCATTACGCAATGGTCTTTCCCTCATGGTGTGTGAACTCAAACTGAGAAACAACATTGAAATATTTATCCAGATAAAAGTAACAGTTTAGAAGGAATTAATTCAGGAAAACAACAGGAAACCAGTACATTGTTGTAAATTAGTGTATCTGATTGTTGACAAATAATTAAATTTCTACTCATTATAATAAAAGCATGATACAATTTTTGAAAAATGTTAATCCCACATTAGAAAATAATAAAATCTTATGTCGGGTCATATTGACCCGAGCGTTACATAAGTAATAATTACAGATTATGACAAATCTATTTGAAAAATTTAAATTATTTTTAAATCACAAATGCATATTGCATTAGACAAAGTCACTGAGTCTCATAAGCATATCTCACTATTTCAAGAAAATATTAAGAAAACAATATTCACTTCGGGTCATATAGACCCGAACAGAACAGCAGGGTTAAAGATTGTAGAAAATAAAAATTTCACACATCTCCCCTCTTAAATGAAACATAAACTTAGGAAAATACTGGTTGTTCAATCTATACTGAATAAGAATCAATCGGTTGCAAGCAGATAACATTGAAATTGTTTTCTGAAATCTTAAGGGTTTTGTGTGAATTTTGTACAGTCTTAGACAATGATAGCATGTGTCAAAATGAAATAAATAGTCTACGTTGATGTTCCTGTATCTCACAACACGCCAGTATAACGCCAGACGCCTTTAAATTCGTCGCTTCGAGCCTGACAATTAGGCAACTCTTTTCGCACGTTTGCACAGTATGATGAGAGGAGGTACTTTGTAAATTGTTAATACCGCACTCCTAATTGCTTATTAATACTTTATTGTATGTTTGATTGGAGATTACTTGTTTCTACAAATTTATCACATTCAGATAATTGGAAAATATGTAGTTAAGAGGTGGTATTCGAAATTACGCACATTCGACACGTTACACGTCGCATAACTGGTAAGGTAATGTCCTCTGTAATAAGTAATTCCTGCAACGTGCTTCTTACGAAAATCTGAGAATCGCATAGAACCTATTATCACTGCCATCTATGAGTTCGTGGTCAAACCGCTTAGCACACACACCATAGCGGACAAACGTTTCAGCGTTACGAACACTAAAGTGGCGCCCTATTCTTTGGGAAAGAGATTATAATTAAAGTGAAATTATAAAAAGTGTTTGTCATGTCTAGAGCTCGGATGTTTTGTAAAATGCCTTTTTTTTTTTACTTGGTGGAAATAAATAATTATTTTCATAGATATAAATGTGATTTGGGGTAAATCAAAGTGATAGGGCCAATTTTATTTCGCCTATTGCGCCTATTTAAGGTGTTTTTTACTAATTCAATACCAGATATCTTTATTCTAATATTTAAAGCAATATTTCTTGTTTATTTGCAATTTTATAATTAATTGTAATGTAATGTGTATGAATTATAAATATATGAAACAATGGCTTTCTTTACTAACAATAGTAAATAAAAGTAGTTTATTTCGATGCTTAATCTGCTAATAATCGTGCTTTAATAATATTGGTGTAATATGAATAATGATCGACAAACCACAATTACAAATAGAATGCCATGTCTTCTAGATACCAACAATTATCTTTATGGGTGCTATTCATAGACATTTCGCTAGCCCGGGCTACGAGCGTGCTAAACAGAATTCTTATCATATCATATTGCTGACACTGGTTTATGAATATGAAAAACGTTAGTTCGCTGATCATCCACCGAAAGCCCGCGCTAAGAATGTCTATTATTGTAGGAGAAAGAAATTTGAGTGAGGAACAGTCAGTTATTGTCGGGTGACAGAAGGTATAAAATCGGTTAGCTAGAATGCCTAAATTCAGTAAACCATTGAAAAGTAAACTTTATGCTTACGTTAGTAAATTTGATGCTCATGTATTTTCAACCGATGAAACAGTTTTTTTACGTAAGATTTGTGAAAAAATAGTAAATCACGAAAAAAACTATTTTATAAGTCAACATGTGTCAACTACGAAGTAAAAATGTGAGTTATATTGATGTAATTTAAATTTATTGCTAAAATATATTACCGTCATTTCTCATAACTGTGGTCCTGTGACACAATTATGGCCCATTCAGATTTTGTACTCTATAACGTAGTACCTCGTTTCTGTACTGTAGTTTGAAATCAAGTCACTGCAGCTATCTACGAACGTCTATGTTACTTCTACAATGTTCTTTGAATAGTTGTATCGAGGACCATAGTTGTGTTCCAGAACCATAGTTATGGGAAATGACGGTATGATATTTTAATATTTATAATGCCTTTTAAAATTTTGATTTTTTTTTTCGTTTTTATTGCCCTTTTTCTGCCTGTTTTAATTGTTTTAAATGCCTAAACATCCGGGCTCTAGTAATAAGGAACTCTAAGAAAAAAGCACAGAACCTAGGCTTTATGTACCACAAGTGAGACTCAGACATTTCCGTGTTTTGAACTCAGGTCCGCGTTCGTCATCGGCCAGCGTTTTGCCAACTGAGCTGCCAATTCAGTAGCATGATGACAGAGAACGTAAATATTCCACGAAACCTCCTCCAAAGCGTTATGTTCGTATTATATATTTCAATAAATTGCTCTGTATTTCATTATTGATGCTGTAGACGGCTTGCTCAGGAACGTCTGTATTTAACCTTGGTTATGTATTTATTTTAGATATCCTAAGAAAATTTCGTTAACCTTTAGGCTATTCTACATTATGAAAAGAAAATCTTCCTCCTCTAGTAAAACAAGAAATCTCGGGACGGGGCGGTAAGAGAATTAATCCGGCGGAGGTCTGATTAATATTCAGAAAGTTTTAACCGTCGAAGTTTCCCAACGTGTTTGGACCAAGGAGAGATTAATTGACGAAGGATTGCAGAAGTTACACGATGACGGACTCCGTACTTTGAACTTTTCACAAAACATTGTTGGAAATGTTAAATTCACCGTAGAGAATTTTGGTTCTCTGCTGTGAGGATTTTGCCGTATTTGAACAGTTTAAGTATTTCATTCTCGTTCGACCACCGTATTCGTTTAATTCGGCAATACCACTGCACTTTATTTCAAAGACGCATTTACACTGTGTAACGTTACTGACAACATAAATTGGCAAAAATGTGTTTGATTATTCATAAGTACGTATAATATTATCAACATTTATCTACAACGAGATGCTTACACCAAGTCAACAAAGTTTTCAGAATTTCGTTCAGTTCACAACTTGGAGAGAGGATTATGTACTACAATTTTTAACTATTTTGTTAACGGTTTACTTCAATTCCACTTTCTGGTGGTTTCTGTCATTCCCCTCTTAATTAAAGAAAAAACTGAACAATAGAACGCTCAATTGAGGACCGTTCCGAACAGTACTAAGTTCACTGATGTAATTTTTTCAGGATAGAATAAAAACTGTTTATGTGCCAAATGAAAGAAATAAAAAGATGAAATGATTAGCCTAAAAATGTCCCGTTAAGGGCAAAGGCCTCCTCCTGTAGAGGGAGAGCTCTATTTGTCTCACGCGGTGAGCTACTCCGCATAAAAGATATTTACATGCTTGGAATTGTTCACTTGGTTCACATTCTGCACTGTTTGATATTGTTCGCTTGTTTCTGTCGCACTGGTTTTAGTCGCTGTTCACTTCTCTTCTTAGGTTTTTTCAGTCTTTCCTATTTCTTGCTCTGCTTGACCAATGACTCCCTACACGTTCACTGAAGAGTTCGGCCCGTCTTCTTCTTGGTCTTCCGCGTGATCTCTTGCCAATGCTGAGATCCCATAGTGTGACTTTCTGCGTCCATCTTCCGTCTCTAAGTCTTGCAACATGGCCTCCCCACTTCCATTTGGTGTTGGTGGCTAGCAGTGCTGGATCTTTAATTGCTGACATATTATGTAGCACTTCGTAATTAAATTAAAATAGTAAAATTATTAATTACTGGAAGAACTCAATTTATCAGAATCAATTATATTATAAATCCCTTTTACATTAGACTGTGCTGAAATTAAGAAAATATCATGGACATAATACGGTTTGACATGAACATAAAAAAGAAAAAAAAATTCTTCCTAAATATTTATAAAAATTCATCAAATTAATTGTGTAAGTAATAGGTAACACTCATTGATTTACTCCTATGTAATATTGAATCACTAAGGTATAATGTTCATTAATGGTAATGATTAGACAGTGGATGCGGAATGACTTAAGGAAAAGAGAAGTTCTTTCGTATCGGAGTATATGGCACGTGCCGCGTCGTCCGTCTTTTGTGTACCTGGCGAGTACAGCGGCGTAAATAACGAAGGGACCCCGGTCCACATTGCAACGCAATGTGTGTAGTTTTATTATCCTGCTCAAGTATTTAGTACGGGTTGAATAGTGTAGTGCTGATCCATTTATAATGTCGAAGTCTAAACGTTAAATTCGCTTAGAGATAAGAAATGTAATTAAAAAGTATGAGAGTGACATTTTATGTATTAACGAAGACAATATCGTGTGCAATGTATGTAAAATTAAAAAAAAAAAAAGCAGAACAACTCAGGCTATAGAGAAACATTGCAACAGTACATCGCACAGGAAATGTGTTGAAATGATATCTGAGAAACCATCATCATCATCATCATCATTTAGTTGTGCGGGTCTAACGACACGTGCAACATGACGATCAGTGCAAATATTCCTCTAAAGAAAATGAGTGATCCCCATTTTAGAGGTTTTCTTCAGAAATTCTCTCGATACAAAAACTGTTTAAGCGATAGGCGAAGATGATTCAGCTTCGACAACTTACGAGAATATATCGTCATTTACCGCAACGCTGGTAATTGCATCAATGATGACGAGGACTGAACCTTGTAAGGTATGTGCTACACTAAAATATTTTTCTTTTCCTTCTGACTGTACGGAGATACAGTAGCATGTTGACGTTGTCTGTTTACGTTTAAAACCTCTTCAGCCAATGGTCTGAATGAAAAAAAAATGTAACATGTAGTAAATGTGCACTTACATTCAACGATAAGTCATCCCGCATCCACTATCTACTAATGATTTTGATCAGATTTCTTTTTGTTGATCTTGCGTATATCATGTTTGGGAATTGCACAGTAGTGCAACCGTCCTTCCCTATCCTAGCATGGTGGTTCGAACAGTGTTAAATCAGGATCCTTATCAATTTTTCTGCAGATTGAAACAAGAATACCCTAGTCTACATTACATGATTATTGTAAAAAAAAATCAATGAAAATAAGTTTCCTAAACGCCTATTAATTATTATAAAATATAGTAAAATTGTTACACCGAAGTTTACTTTGTTGTGCTGTTTTCTTCACTCTTTTCCTGTTTCTTCTGCTATTCTGACCTATAGGCACTTCTCTCTCAATTTTCACGGATATCATATGCACAACTGGATTGCACAAAGGTCGACAATAAGTCAATACAGTAAATTGGCGTTAGTTTTTCTCAGTGCAGGAAACTTGACACGCAACCTTGCAATGAAAAATATTAATTGGTTTTGGGCAGACTACGGTTTGACGCGGACAAAGACGTGGACATAATACGGTTTGCCACGAACACCCAGTTTAATGCATGCTTTTCTATGGGATTTAATACAGTTAGACCCACACTTCACAGCATGATAGAGCATGTTCAGAACTATACGAAATCATATAAAACTCAGTTTCGTCTGTGAGTGGACTTAATACGGAACGGACGGACCTCCTATCGCCACTCTTTCCATATTTAATATTTCTTAATTTTCTTGCCACGTATTAAGTTCCATGTTAAAATTGTTTTAGTTCTCATAATTAACATCCTATAAAAACTTCAGATCTCTGTACATATTTCTATTATAATACCTATACTTTCCTATTTCATTTTGGAGTATTAGTATTAATAAATTTATGAAATACACAAAACTGACAGCACAAAAACTTTAAGACTCAATCAAAATTAAATGGTCTTAATTGTGGTGACAGCAATATAGCGCTGGTGTAAATGTGCCCTAAAATTTTTGACCAACATATTATATTCCCAACATTTCTTTGGTATTTGTCGCTCACTGATACAAAATCCTTTCCTATTAACATTTGCATTGGCATTTTCACTTTTTTGTTAACAGGTTGCCAACAATGTTACTCCGGTGCAAATGCGTGTTAGTGTTAACGTTATTCAGCAATATATGTGAATGTATTGTGAAAAGCAACATGGCCTATAGCAGATCACTTGCCGAAATGAAATTTTTTTAGTGGTTGAAGGCGCAGATCCAAATAAGCGTAAATAGAACTGCAATTGTTTGGAGAGAGAAACTGTGCTTCAGTACGCCTTCTTGAGATTCTTCCTTTTCTCTTTCAGAATTTTAACATTTCTCCATAAATCAATCTTCCGAATCGGGGCGAATAAGATATCAGATGATAGATTACATTAAGACATATGGATCATATGGGGAGACTAAGAGGAAGACAGAAAATAGGAAAGACTGGAGAATGTTGAGTTTGCAGTGAAAGACCTGCCTTTGGGCAGAACATTATGAATGAATACAATAATCATTATTATATTTACAGTTGCAACATGCATAGAACTGTCGTGGATCCATTATTAGAACTGAAGGTTTCAGAGCCATAGTGGGCCAATCGCCATTTATTAAAGTCGGAGAAAACCAGGGTTAAAATTAAGTGAATACCATAGTTTAATGAAGATTGACGTATCATTTAGTTTTAATGTGTACACTTTATATTACTTGCTGTATATTACTATTGAATTATGGTAATAACTTCATTTTAACCCTTGTTTTCTACGGTTTTAGTAAATGGCGCTTGGCCCACTATGGTTCTGAATACCATAGTTTAATGAAGATTGACGTATCATTTAGTTCTAATGTGTACACTTTATATTACTTGCTGTATATTACTATTGAATTATGGTAATAACTTCATTTTAACCCTTGTTTTCTACGGTTTTAGTAAATGGCGCTTGGCCCACTATGGTTCTGAACCCTTCAAATGCGATGAAAGACGATAAAAGCTTTGACAAAGTGTAATATACTCAAAATCTTGCATTTGATCATGTAATATATTTCATAAAAATTGTATCATATTCTATGACATAGAAATTTGATAGTGTAATATATGCCTAACTCACCGAACACGGCCATAGAGTGCTACTATATCCTAAAACTTAGGTGCGTACCATTACCAGCTGCATACGAAAATCCCACTCTTCCTATTTCATCGTTAACTTTCCGAAGTTCTCCCCATTATTCTCTCCTTTACCACACTCCATTTTCTTTCTCAATTCTTCATCATTTCTTTTGCTCTTTTTTGCAGACTCCTCTTTTCCTTCTCTGGCCCTTTGCTTTTCGTTTATCCCTCATGGCCCTCTTTCCTTTTTTTTCCTTCGTCTTCACGCTATTTTTTTTATCCTTTTTTCCTTTCTGATTTTTTTTTTTGTCATTTGTGGTCTTGTGTTGCCGTACTCTGAGGCTCGAGTATTGAAACCCGGCTGAGGCCGATGAATTTTTAAGGGCGATAAAATCCTTAGCATAACTCCCTCCGGGAGGAAACTAAAGCCCTGAATCTTCGTCCAGGTCACGATGGAATTTGTGTTCCACAAACTAGACATAATTCAGTCAAGAATACAGAAATGTTTAGAGTTCCCTTTTAGAACGTATGGAGAAAGCTAGATTGTCCAATATTGCTCAGAAATATAAAACTCGTGAAAGACGTGACGAAGGCAGTTCGAGGAAGAGATGGAGTGACCTGTGACGTCGGAGCAGACAGCATTACGTACTCGCTGCAGTGGCGACGGCGCACAGCGTGCAATTTTCCCGATCATGGTGGACAGAAATCAAATTTCGACTTGTTTAGTTACGCCCCAGATCACATATAGATTCCGCATTCCTGTGTTAAAATCTGTTGCACTTTGAAGAGAACAACCGCCAGGATCGCCACCCGTCAGCCGTAAACGAACACGAATGGCAGCACAGTCGCTAATGCAATTCAAATGGGAGTTATGACGTGACTCCTTATGTAACACCTAGATGACAGTATAGTAAACCTCACAAAAGTTGTTACCGTCAAAACTTATAACGCCGAGCAATCTGGGTATATATGATCTAGGGTTACGCATAGGTTAATACGAATTCGTGTTCTTTAACAATTGAAGAATGTTGTAAGTAATAGCTTTTACTGATTTATCAGCGGCAAACTACATTTAGTAGGGTATGAACTTTGAGTTCTTCCTAACACTTCTAGCTCCGGTTCAATCGTAGAAAGAAAGGCTTACCATGTGGGTGAAAAAGAGCCATTTGTTAATTATTTATTGTGTTGTGAAACATGGAATTAGTTGATATAAGTACGTTCTTACTAATGTAACTTCAATTGTAATTTTATAAGGCATTTTCCTTCTTAGAGTAGGTTTAAATACTACAATTGAAAAAAATATGTTTTTAAAGTTCTGCAAATATAATGCGAGTTTTAGTACAGTCGGTCACGTCCGTTTACAACAATTCTTTTACCATTTAATACAGCATCATTTAGAGCCGGTGTCGTCAGCACAGAGCACGCTGGGGCTAGCCTCTCTTACCCGCGGAAAACGCAGTGCACTATAGTGCTCTCGTAGCTGCTAGTAGGTATGCTCTCTATCTCTCCCTGTTGCACGACAGTGCACACGGGACGGCACCGCTTACTCATTGCACATTTCAGCGAGTGCTGACGACCACTGATTTAGTGTGTTGAATCCTCATTTTAAAGTTTGTGCGTTGTTGTGCATTTATCAGTAATTCATTTTTTCAATGGTGGGGCATACGGTATCTGTTCCATGTTTGGTTTAACACCAGAAAAGAATCATTGACTAAAGAAGTTTTTAATCACTGTGAGAGTGTTTTAGGCCTACAAACTTATTTACATGATATGGACTGAGTTTATAAATACATTGGACACATTTTTATCTATCCTTAACAAACGAAAATCATTAGCTGGACAAAATTAATAACTCCTCTGCAGTCTAACGGATTGTTATGGAACTTTGTATATGCCTTACAGGTGACACATATGATTTGTGTACAAATTCTGATTGCGTTTGCATAAGCAAAAGTACCCCTTTGTAACGGGTGCATTTAGACAGAATTAATGACTTCTCTCCTATCTAACAGATTTTTATGAAATATTGTACGTAAGTTACAGGTAGCATATTTTTTGCGCACAAACCATGTTTACGGTACGATAAATGGAACTACTCATTTTAGGGATGCATTCAAACAACATTAATAACTTCTCTCCTAACAGATTGTTATGAAACTTTATACACAATATTTCTTTTGTCTACAAAGTCTGATTATGTTTCCTAAGAGGAACTTTCCCTTTATAGTGGTGCATTTAGACAAAATTAACTACTTTTCTCCCATATAATATATTTTTATGCAACGTTGTACAACTACTAGGCCTACAGGTAGCATACAGATATAATCAGAATTTTTACACAAAAAGTAAGTTATATGCTACATGTAACTCCTGTACAAAGTTTCACAAAATCTGTTATGTAGGAGAGAAGTTGATCTTGTGTAAATTCTCCCCCTGTGAATGGGTACTTCCTCTATTGAGACCGTAAATACAGTTTCTATACAAGAGATATATTCCACATGTAACTTCCATACAATTTTTCATAACAATCTGATAGATAGGAGAGAAGTTACTATTTTTGTCTAAAACCACCCCGTGTAAGGGATAGTTCCTCTTACACAATCGTAGTCAGAGTTTGTATAAAAAGAATATGTGCTATCTATAAGATTTGTACAAAGTTTCATAACAATCCGTTGGAATGCAGAGAAGTTATGAATTTTTTCCAGCTAGATTTGCCTTATTGCACGCTGTGCGTCGGCGACTAAACATGTTGAAGAGTTGTTTCTTTATCAAAGTATTCTTAGATTCCCTCAATACACTCCACCTCCTCTTCATTTCATAAATCATTTGCAATAGTTAAGCGTAATAATAAGCTTGGCTAAAGTTCGAGATGTTGCTAGAGATTTCCAATGCTGATACAGCATTTACGGGCTTGGACTCACGGACATTGCGACTTATCACGTACTCGCCTGGGGAAGGATCTCACTTTGTCAGAGCTGAGGCAGTAGCACAGTGATGTCAAAGCAAGCGCATTTTTCTGACTTTGACGTCGTACGCAGGCAGCAAGCGCTAAGTATGGAAAGAGGAAGTGTTGTGTATATGAATAAGCAACCTGTTGGATTAAGAAAACAGTGGTGCACAAACTTCAAACGGAACGTGAAATTTTATGTCGTTATTTTTATATGGCTCCTTTCTGTTTAATATTATCTATATTGTCTGTAAAACAAAAGTACTAATACTGATTTCTTAATATTGCAGTTGTGCTTTAAATCTTAATAACATAATAGAGAGTTAAGAAGGAATATTCACTTAAATTCCATAGCAATATAATATTATACTGTATTAAGTGGATGAAACACATCATTCATAAAGAAAGTGATAATCCAAAGAAAGAGATTGAGTATGACATGATAAGTTGGAATTTATATTGCTTGTATCTTTAGCCTTACAAAAGTAATCAATAAACTAATCAAAACAATATTACAGTACAAAGCAAAGTTACCTAGGTACTGTATCTGTTTTAAGTGTAACTAATATTACATAACAAAACTCTTATCGCATTTTGCTTTTAAGGTGATATTTGTGAGCAACTTCCTATCGTCAGAATATTAAATTATTTTCTCGAAATCTGCTGAAGCTATAGAGCTGACATTTTTACAACACATGGACACGTATCTTTTGCTTATGATGTAACAGTAGTTGCTTTGTTAATTCATTTCCTTACAAACAATTTCCATGCGAATATTTTCAAAATTTTCAATACACAATCTTCAGTAATATGTATATACGGTATATTAGAGTTACGAAAACGTTTTGTAAGGCTACTAAATAAATAGGCCTATACCTGAAAATTTCACTTTTCTATACGAAAAGTTGAGAAAATATTTCTTTTGAATAAAAAAAATCAAACTTGTGAAAAATGAGCATTAAAATTAAAACTTACATTCTTGTAGTGCACTTATACTTCTCAGGCAAATCTAAAAATTAACATGGGTACAGTTTTAATAAGTTCTCTTCCCTTCATCTAATGAATCAGTGCTGGCCATCCCTGAATATAGCTCGACCAAGCGGCATATACCACCGCTTTCGTCTGTCTCTTTCCTTTCCGCTGTAAAGCGCTCAGGCTCTCCTGGGCTCTAAAGCGCGCTCTTGATCCTGTGGGCATCAATTGACATGCCTACAGTAGCATCTAGAAGGGCCGATAAATGCTTAGAACCATTGATATATCTGGGTCCAACCCTCGGAAATGCAAACTTACAAATACTACTACTACTACTACTACTACTACTACTACTACTACTACTACTACAACTACTATTGCTACCACAACTTACTCAGCTCTTACACTACTACTACTACTGCTGCTGCTGCTACTACTAGTAGTAGAGGAGAAGATGAAAATATGGGCTACCATTTTGTTTTTCTCATAATAATGAAAAACAGTGCGGCATACTGCTTTGGAAATCTTTATTGGGATACAAAGTAATTATTCAGATACAATTTTTCCAATTTTAAAGGTGAAAAATCGCAAATGTATATTTGCATATAATTACTTTTTTAAACAAAAAACAAACCTTTAACCTACAGGTAGTGGGGTCTAAATATGGGCTACCAAAAAAAAAATGTGAAAATAAAATTGGAAGGAACGAAGAAACATAAGTAGGAAAACCGTGTCACATCAATGGCAATATTCTGTAACAAATAAGGGAAATCATGATAGTGAAAATTCACGATGTGTTAACTTGCTCCTAATGTGGGCTACCTTTCCCATATTAGACACATAGACCTATTAGCAGCATCGACTCATGAAGGTTTTTAAGATTGCTTGGAAATTTTTGTTCTAAATAAACATTACTCTTATGCCTTGTGATAGAGCTATTCTTAATCAGTGCAACACATGATTTCTAAATACGAAATATATTTCTTTCAATAAAATTGAAACTACATACCTGCAAAAACTTTGAAATTGATGAAAAACACAAAGAACACACCACCTCCACACCATAAAGGCAACTGTTTGTCTCTTTGTGCACGCAGAATGATGGACGCGAGATGTACTTTTAGAGCTTTCTCGCTAGGTAACAACACCATATATATATATATATATATATATATATATATATATATATATATATATATATATATATATATACATATATATATATAGTAAAAACGTGGTAGCCCATATTACCACTTCTAGCCTATATTTCCACTTTCTCCTCTAATAGTACTACTGCTACTAGTACTACGCTACTACTAATTGTATTATACTGTAGTACGCTGTTTATAATACTACTACGTTGCAACTAATACTACTACTACTACTCTACTAATACTACTGTTAGACTACTACAGGTACTACTTCTACGTTCCTAATAATAATATTACTACTACGTTGCTACTAATGCCAATAGGCTGCTACTAATAACACTTTTACATTTGAACTGATACTACCATTACGCTGTTACTAATAATTGTACCACGCTGCTATGCTACTAACACTTGTACTGAGCTGCTACTAATACTAGTGCTACGCTGCTACTGATACCACGCTACAACTGCTAATACGCTACTAGTACTACTACTGCTGTTACTAAGCCACCACTACTACTTACTACTGCTGCTACAACTACTACTAATACTGCTACTGCTACTAATACCACTACCACCACTACTACTACTAATAATAATACTAATACTACTACTACCACCACTATTAAGGATTTACAACTACCACCACCACTACTGCTGCTGCTACTACTACTACTACTAACACTTGTACTGAGCTGCTACTAATACTAGTGCTACGCTGCTACTGATACCACGCTACAGCTGCTAATACGCTACTAGTACTACTACTGCTGTTACTAAGCCACCGCTACTACTTACTACTGTTGCTACAACTACTACTAATACTGCTACTGCTACTAATACCACTACCACTACTACTACTACTAATAATAATACTAATACTACTACTACCACCACTATTAAGGATTTACAACTACCACCACTACTGCTGCTACTACTACTACTACTACTACTACTACTACTACTACTACTAATAATAATAGTAATAATACTACCACTACTATTAAGGATTTACTACAACTAGCACCGCTACTGCTGTTACTACTACTACTACTACTACTACTACTACTACTATCACTACTAAGGACTTACTATTATTACTACTACCACTAATAATAATAATAATAACAATAATAATAATATTCATAGTAATAACAATTTTAATGATGATGTTAATAGTAATAATAATAATAATAATAGTGGTAATAATGCTATTATCACTAGTAAGGACTTACTACTACTACTACTACTACTACTACTGATAATAATAATAGTGGTAATAATAGTAATAATAATGCTACTACACTACTTCTACTACTACTACCACCACTACTACTACTACTAATAATAAAAATATTTATAATAATAAAGTAATAATACTAATAATAATAATAATAATAATAATAATAGTAGAGGGATCTATTGAGTAATATTAAACATACAGATTTTATATTATCATAATAACCTCTAAAATCCAATGCACGGGTCTTCTGACCATACGTGCTTTGTATCTAAAATAAGCCCTACTTGTAGGTTTCACCCCCCTCACCTATGATTATATCTAACCACTCTCTAAACGAACACACATATTAAAATGAAAATGACACAACAAAACACAATATATAATAAATTCTAATCTAAAACAGACATAAAAGTGTATAATTGTATAGATACCATTATCCCTTAGTCAGTTCGTGTCGCAAACTTCAACAGCTGAAGTTCTAATCTTATGCTACTACTATCACTACTAAGGACTTACTACTGCTACTACTACTACTACGACTAATAATAATAATAATAATAATAATAATGCTACTACTACTACTACTACTACTACTACTACTACTACTGACTTACTACTATTACTAATAATAATAATAATAATAATAATGCTACTACTACTACTACTACTACTGACTTACTACTATTACTAATAATAATAATAATAATAATAATAATAATAATAATGCTGCTACTACTACTACTACTACTGACTTACTACTATTACTAATAATAATAATAATAATAATAATAATAATAATAATGCTACTACTACTACTACTACTACTACTGACTTACTACTATTACTAATAATAATAATAATAATAATAATAATAATAATAATAATAATGCTACTACTACTACTACTACTGACTTACTACTATTACTAATAATAATAATAATGCTACTACTACTACTACTACTACTGACTTACTACTATTACTAATAATAATAATAATAATAATAATAATAATAATAATGCTACTACTACTACTGACTTACTACTATTACTAATAATAATAATAATAATAATAATAATAATAATAATAATAATAATAATAATAATGCTACTACTACTACTGACTTACTACTATTACTAATAATAATAATAATAATAATAATAATAATAATAATAATAATAATAATGCTGCAACTACTACGAATAGGACTGCGACTGCTGTTCTTTGTTCTCCTCTTCGCTCCCTTTTTGCATTATTTTTTCTCCACGACTTTTTGCCTATTTTCTTCTCTTACATACTTCCTGTTATTCTGGTTTTTCTCACTTGTTTTCTTAAACAAGTATGGATGACTACTTGAGTTGAAAACAATTCGTAGTTTTCAGTAATGTACTGTATCGAGGAAAGGACGCATTTTTTTTACGTTGTCGTTTCAAGTAGTAATGTATTATAATCCCTTAGTTACCTTTATTCTTCGAATGGTAAACACAACTCTAAGCTAATTTGTATTTATACTGAAAACAATGGTACTATGTGGATATAATTTGTGTTGTTATTTTCATCCACCATAAATTGTATCTTGAACACGAGACTTAGTCGAGGTTTTCGGAGTGAAAAATCTAAGCACAAGTCGTTCGCCGATCTGTGAAACATGCTTGAGATTAAAGAACGCTTTTCCACTTGTCCGCGTGCAGAGATAATGTAAAATTATTTTGTGCTGTATGTAAATCCAGAGACTCGGCACGTCTAAATGAAATTTGCTCTGCAATGTTTGGACTAGGCGCCGCTTGTTGGAGGTTGGCACAGAAGCCCGAGCCTCCTGCTTGAATGCAAACGAATGTGGCATACCGCGGTTCGCATTTCTCCCCTGCAAAGTCTATCGCATATGACGTACCAGCAATTAGGTCGTGTGAAAATATGCACATGGAGATAGAAAGGATATGCTTACACTGCACGTCGCAGTAGTCGTTACCATTTGGGGAATGGAGTGGATAATACGTAATAAATCTTGCCTGCTTCTTGAAGGACTTACCCTGATTAATCATTGTTTCGTGTTGAGATTCTCTTAGTATTACACTGATTTCTTTCTTCGTGTGACATTACGCCGTAGGAGTAACTGAAAGTGATTTTGAGTGTAAGGTAATCCTAATGTAATACAGTAAGGCAACCTATTGCCTCTTCGTATGTCCCTAAAATCTAACATTTTAAAACAAATTCTGGTTCTTGTACAAATTTTAGAACCATTTAAGTTGGTTGCTAAGCATTGCAAAACTTGTGATTATACAGAGTGGAAGGTGACCGATGCACAACATATAAGAGATGATTCTACATGTTAAATATAACAAAGCTTTTATTTCACTTTTCTTTCATTGAAGCACCGTTAAGCAGGAAAAAATAAACTCTGCCCAATGTTTGCAGCTCTCTATTGCGGGAATGGCCCGAAAGAAATGGCTGATTGCTATACAAGCGGATAGGTAAAAATAATCTCAATATGTAATGTCTTGAGTCTGTTTTTTATTTATTTATTTAATTTTTTTGGAAGTTAAACACCTCAGTCGTGAAATTAAATTGAATAATTGCGAAAATAATTAAATAAATCTTGCAACGCAGGGCACTGTCGCGGGTCACTGACTGTGAAGAGCAGAGGGGAGGGGAAGGTAAGGTGTGTGGAGGCCGCCCTAGCTAGATTTTTTTAATTTTAGTTGGTTATTTAACGACGCTGTATCAACTACTAGGTTATTTAGCGTCGATGAGATTGGTGATAGCGAGATGATATTTGGCGAGATGAGGCCGAGGATTCGCCATAGATTACCTTGTATTCACATTACGGTTGGGGAAAACCTCGGAAAAACCCAACCAGGTAATCAGCCCAAGCGGGAATCGAACCCGCTCCCGAACGCAACTTCAGATCGGCAGGCAAGCACCTTAACCGACTGAGCCACGCCGGTGGCTCCCTATCTAGAGTAGCCGTGCTGTTATCAAATGCTTCCTAGAAACATAATGATTTCCTCTAAAACGGTGAATGTTAGAGAAATAATTTATATAAATTCATCGAATCTCTCCTCTTGATCTATTACCAGTTTCATTTTGGTGCACTTTATTTTGCCATATTTCAAGTTTTAATATTCACAACCACGTATTTCATTGCTTATTATATCCCTTCCTACTATTTAAATACTCACTAGAATGAAATGGAATTTACGGAAGGGGGCACTATGGCCCATTACTGCGACCTGTTACGATCTATTGCGCTGAACGTCAACGAAGAAGAAGAGCGCCTTTGTCCACTGTGCGGAGGAAAGGACTCCTATAAAACATATTTTATTGCAGTGTGTCGAATTGGAACATATCCGGAGAAAATATCTACCACCCTCCATGCCAAGTCAGAATAGGATTCGCTTGCATGTCTTAACCTCATGGGGAATAGAGAATAAGAACAAAAGACTGGATTGTTCTTCTTGAAGGCGAGACAGATTACAACTTTAGCTGTTGAAGTTTGTGATGGGAACTGACAAAGGGTTTATGTCTGTTTTAGGTTAGAATATATTATGTAATGTGTTTTGTTTGTGCCGTTTTCATTTTAATCTCTGTTCTTTAGAGAGTGGTTGGATCTAATCATAGGTAAGGGGGGGGGGGGTGAAACCTACAAAGTAGGACTTGTACAGCACGTACGGTCAGAAGAAATTCTGACAATATAATACATCTGTATGTATAATATTACACAAATCCATCTATCTATCTAAAAACCTTCAAGCTAGGCGCATTCCCAAACCCACACTGGCTGACTACACAAAGATTCGCTGCGTACCCAGGTTTAAAGCAGGCAACCCTCTCGTCCCTAGCCAGCCCCATCCGTGCGTCGCCAGTTGGCGATCGGTCAGTGCTATGGAATGATGACGAAATGGAGAAATGGTGACGGAATGATGTAGATTCCTAATATGGGGAAAAACGGGAGAAGCCCGAGAAAAATTCCAACTGCGACCTAGTCCGCCACAGTTTTCATTGGATTATTCAATGAAAAATACCAGAACTGACCGGGACTCGAAAGGCTGGAGGTGTTACCACTAAGCCACCGCAGGGGTCAATACGCACTAGAAGTTTTGATGCATTGATTTGCTTCTTGGAAACAACAAAAGCTGTTTAAGTTTCGATTCATATTAAAATTATAATACATGAACATTCATTGGTACAATTTTCTATTCTTCTACGATTCAGGTTTAAAAGCTATTTTAATCACATGCGCATAGGAGTATTAAAAGGTACTGTTGCCAGAAAGAGCAGGGTTACATTAACTATTATGGTCTTGGAGCTTCTTTGAATATATTAACATTTAAATGTATTTTTCTCTCATAAAATGGAATGCAAGTAACAATAATTTTAATGTATTCTGAAAACTCAGTTATATTATTATACATCTTGTAAGGTAATCTAAAATAGTACATTATGCAACGAACCTATAATGGTAGTAATTAAGACGCTAGGATGTTTATGAAACGAGCGCAAGCTCGTTTCATAATTTTCATACGAGCGTCTTAATTACCATTATAGGCAAGTTTCATACGACTTTTTATGCTCGATCATATTTCTAACTTGAAATTATTCATAAGTATTCATGTTATTTTTATGTGAGTGAGTGCAATAGCCTAACTCATAAATTGTGAGATGAGCGCAGACGCGGAAGTATTGATTTTTTTCCGGGAAACGAATGTCGACGACTGTGATATAATATAGAGAGTAAGATAAAAATTAATCTTGATATAACCTTGAAATTGAATTCGACATTGAAAAACAAGATGACAAATTGAATTTATTCAAATATTATTTACAATTAACGCTAATTATTATAGTAACAGAACATAACCTTCTGCGACAGTATTGGATTTCCAGCCTCCGTGAAGTTTCCCTAGTTGTCTTTCGATTGCATATCCGAGAATAATCGAAAACCTGAACTTTAATGAATAGGTGTACTTTAATGACATGTAATAAAGAACTGCTTCCAGGTGTATATTTACTACATTTCGGCATGGTCGAGCATAAATTTAATAAGATTAGCTCGAATAATTTTTCTACAAAGTGTACTAAGAACTTGAAAAATGATATTTATTATCAACAGTAATCTCACTAGAGGTTTTTAATTTATTTAGAGAAAATCTAAACTCGAGTGAGATTTAATTGACCTTATATACGGTTACAAGAAAGTATATAAAGATTAGAAGAAATAGAGTACTCTAATACAATAAAATATTTTGACTCACTAAAATTATTTTTCACTAATTATAGCTTCAGCAAAACGTTTGTACGGAGCCGCCATTTTTAGTTGACTATCTATGCGGTAAACAAATAACGACGACAAAGCATGTTTTATAGTACCGTAAATAATTTTTGAGTTTGAAGTGTTGGCAAGCAAAAAAAAAAATCAGATTGTAGGGAGGTGATAAAACAGAAATATATAAAGATTAGAAGAAATAAAATACTCTAATACAATAAAATAGGTATTAATTGACTTAATAAATTCTATTTAACTAATGTTACCTTCATTAAACGTTTGAACGGAGTCGCCATTTTCAGTTCACTGTCTATGCGGGAAAGAAATGACGATCGCAGAGCATGTTTTGTATTACCGTAAAGGATTTGTATTTTGAAATATTGGCAAACAATAGAAGAAATGCTAGGGAAATGATAAAAACAAAGCAATGGTAGGGAAGTAACAGAAGTGAACAAATGCTAGGGAAGTGATACAATTGTTGCGATAAGCAGTCATGATTTGTTGAAGCACGTCCTTTCGTACCATTTTATTGGTGGAAAATAGTATGATGTAGTAAAAGTGCAGTAGTCTACAAAATTATAAAAAAATACTCATCCGTATAAACAAATAAAAAAATTCCAAGTTTGTTCTTACACCGTTAATGACGAGCTCCCCTTAGCTAAGTGACTCTTGCAGCAATCTTATATTTTTTTCTTTATTATATTCTGTTTCCTTTTTCAAAAGAATACTACCGTGGAAAGGCAGTAAATTATGGTTGAAATTTTCGTTCAAGCTTGCAGTTTCTTCGTATGTGGTAAGTGCAATATAAGAAAATCCGGCATTTATTTTCTTTCCAATAAATCGACATTGCGGACATAATAGATATTAAGAGTCCTCTGGGCTCCTAAGAATTTGAACGAACGGACGCCGAATCTAATGTGGATTTATTTTCTGAGGGCTTGATCCCTGAACTTTGCTGTTTAGACTCATTTTACCCCATATATTTGATTGCTTGCAACGGATGGCCTGGTTGCATTCGTGAATCCGACGATGACAGGCGGGCCATCTTTCCTTGTCCCTGTCTAATGGAACCCCAAGTCGTTAGAACCTGGATCAGCATCGGGAAACCGTACTACTCTTAGACATCAATCCAATTTATTTTTACTATTACAGATGATAGATCAAAGGAGGGAAGAGTGGAGAATATTGCTGCAGTGAAAGAGGGAAACGGGAATACCCTGAGAGATACCCTCTGTCTTGTCAACATAAATTCCACCCATACCTAACCGGGAATCCAACCTGAACAGCTTACATATAAGACCAACGCGTTAAAACTGTAGCTACAGACGCAGTTAATACAGGGACATCATTTTATTTTTAGTTCAATTTTTATTGTACCTGAGTTTTTGAATGTAATTCACTCCCACCTCCTCTACTAGAAAACTTCCCATCGTCCTCCACACAGAACCAAGGCCGCGTATGCAGTCAAAGTCTCCTTACGGTCACAGTAAGCACTAATGAGATAGGGAGTATAATACGTTCCAGAAATATGTTCGCGTTTTCTAGTGACGAACCATATTGAACCATATTTTCGCAAAGGTACTGTCGTCCGTTTGTCTATGTCGCATCCCAGTTTTCCCCACCCGCTTCTGCTCGCCCTTCTGTAAAGTCTAGTGGCTGGGCTGTCTTAGCTCTTTTCTGAAAACTTTAATTTCTGTAACGAATTGGACGTCTTCGTAATAATATACAACTGTTTAAAATAACTTAAATAAAAGGGCCTCCTTAAGTAATTAACTATAACCTGATTTCCTCCCTTTGTACGACCCTGCGATAAAACCACTTGGACGGACAGTAGATAGCATGTCTGAGTAATTTTATCTTTTCGTATCGACCAGAAATGAAGATTGATTTTACAGTACGTAAGGTACTCTTTTATAGAGTAGGTACAGAATTATTTCAACGTGAGTTACTAGTACGAAGGATGAAACAGATAATTGAAATTAGGTACAATAGTCTATAGTGCGATTATATGCACAAAAGCACTGAAGCCTGTACCGAAATGAACGGCCACCATTTTAAAAATGTGTTTAAATATCCATATTATGATTATTTTTCAATTTAACTTCATTCTCTACATTGTACGCTAATGTGCTGTAGACAGTATAATATACACTGCATAATGAGTACGTCCAAATGGATAGCTCAGTTCCTGAGTAAAAACACTTCTTGTTAATACAGTACTGTACTTTGATTAAACAAAAACCTAATGAACATTACGAAACTAAAAATCGCGATATTTCCTGCTTTACATAAATGGATGAACTACTTTTCTTCCCTCCTGTACCTAGTAAAGTGATTTGTTTGTATTTTACGCAGTATCATCGAACTTCATTCGTGGAAAAGGGTAGCAAATAGTGTTTCCCGTTCTCAATCGTTAATCCAAAGGTATAGCCAGGTTAATATTAGAAATGTTAATAAAACTGAATTATGTTCCTGTATAATGAGGAATATAGTAGTTACGTGGGTTTTCGTTCGTAGATGAATAAACGAATTTACTGTCGGGCTTCATACTCTGTGAATGTATTACTCACGTTTGCAAACACGTCATTGCTAGAGGTGAGGATGATAAACCTCACCCTCTACTTATGTATTTGCATATATTCATAAAGAGAAAGTTGATGTGATGAACTACATCTGGTACGTAACTTCCACATCAGTTTAGGAAGGAGCTACCGTCGTGCTGTTATACGTGAACTGTAGACTGTGTTATCTAAGACAGAGTTTTTATCTCTTAGCATTGTGTTTTACTTAATGTACCTTACC
Source organism: Periplaneta americana (assembly GCF_040183065.1). Classification (NCBI taxonomy): domain Eukaryota; kingdom Metazoa; phylum Arthropoda; class Insecta; order Blattodea; family Blattidae; genus Periplaneta; species Periplaneta americana. The sequence continues at coordinate 63,444,873 of NC_091126.1, read as the reverse complement.
TTCTCTTCGTATATTTACTTAATTTTTCCCTTTACTTCTAAGGCGTTACAGAATATAATAAACTCTAACCTGCAATACAGAATGACCAGTTCGCTTACCCAACAATGACAAAACAAAAATTTAAGAGAAACAATTCTAATGTATTTATTTAACATTTCAGTGTTGTCACATGCTGAAAACTTATATTAGTTATGAAACGATCTATGTTATTGACTTAGTTCCTTTGAAAATCAAACGACAATCCCTAGGTTATAATTAGGGGGTGGATGTTGATGAAAAGTCATTTTCTTAGTTTTCACATTAGGACGATGCCTATTAATATAGAACTCCTTTCTCTGTTAATATTAACGACAAAAAGTAATTACTTATATTGCATTTTTTTGTATTTTTTATGTTCTTGAACTAATAGATCATTTTCATATTTTTTCGGCTTTTTTGGTCATTTTTAATACTTTGAAGATCTTTTAGATCATTTGGAATGCATTTTACTTTCTCCTTTACCGATAGATCTGTTAAATCACTTAACACTTTTTGCTGGTTGTGTGGAAGAGAAGGCCTTACGGCCTTAACTCTGCCAGCTAAAATAAATCATTATTATTATTATTATTATAAATCATTTTCTAAGCAAATAGGTCAGTAGTAACTACATACTGAATAAGTGAATAATTGCGAATTTTGAGTTTTATAGCTTGGAGTAGACTCTAAAGTCCATCCCTCATTCTACTGAAGGCTTCACTTCATACAATGGAAGTAATATAAAATGCTTGACAGCAGCTTACTTTAAGTGAGGACTTTGACCGCTACTGTTCTTTTGTCGGTACGAGGGTGTTTTTAGAATTTATTTTTGGAAGGGGGAAACTTTCACCATGTCCTGGACAAGACGTTGTGTCCTCAACATGGTTCGAAAGGGATGTCTACTGTAGTAGACAATATTTTTAACACAAAGATTGCAAGAATGCACGCTGCGCCCACGATTTGTTTTGTCATTCGCACTCCCTCATATGAAAGAACTGGTAACAAAAATGAAGCGCGGAAGGAGGAGGAAATGGAGAATGAAGGCACTGACATGGTCCACCCCTGATTGAAACACTTTGTAAACCCTTATTAAAGTCTATAATTTTCCCTTAAAACCTTCATTGTGTTGCATGTCCTTTTCCTTTATCTTAGCCAAATTCCAGGAAGTTACCTCCTCTCTCCAACATTTGTAGGGGAGTCATTGAAACAAGGTGACTAATTTTTAAGAAGTTGTGGTGCGAGTACGGTGAATAATATTTAAATGTCATTTTCTTTTAATTTCATGTCATTTTTCCATTAGTTTAAGGGCATTTTAATGATCATTTGAAGCAGGCTTTTAGGTCATCAACATACGACCCCTAGTTATAATACTAAGCTTTAGAGTGTGAAACTTATTTCTCTTTATATGTAAATCGATGTATCTAGACACAAAGAGCAGCAGTATTCCATTAAAAACTCGTTATCAGAAAATTTACGACTTAGGCTCTTTCATAAATAAACCATTCATATGTTATGAAAATAAACGCATGGTGATAAAATGAGTCCACGACGGAGGAATCGTTGCAAACTGAAATATTAGAGATGTATGTATGTATTTATTCTCACTGCAAACGGGTATGTACCCAGTGGCAGTGGTAACTAATTACACTCAATAATGACAATTAATAATAAACACAACTAATAAGAATCAGTAATTAATAATAATAATAATAATAATAATAATAATAATAAAATAACAATAATAATAAAATAACAATAACAAGTAGCATCCTAAATTAAATTAAGCATGGCTACTTAAAATAACATTTAAAGTAAATCTAATTTGCATCTTAACCCTAAGTTCGAACTAAGACCCACGAGTGTGATAGGTTCATACCTGCACAAATACCTTTCGGCACTACACTTATTTCGCTGTCAATTCACTCACTGCACTGATTCTACCTGATTTCACTAACACTTCTAACCATTTCACTGTTCAAATACATTGCACAGCCACTTCACTGACACAAACACACTTCACTTACACAATAGACTTCACTGAAAGTACACACTTCATTGACACAACACACTTCTTCACTGATAGAACACTTCAAATAACAAGATATCAATTATACCCTTTAAATATTCTGTATAATATACTACCGTCTATTAGTAAAGACCTTAAGCCTATTTTTAAATACATTTTTGGTTGTTGGTAAAGCCTTTAGTAATTCTGCAGGTAAAGCATTCCAGTCTCTGATAGTACGATTGAGAAAAGAAAACTTTCCAGTGTCCGTCCTCTGTCTTCTTTCCCTCAATTTATATGAGTGGCCGTTCCTTGAAGAGTAATTTGACGGCTGCAACCTAATTTTTATTTTTCTCCAGGCAGGCTCACCTCTGTATGTTTTGAACATTGCGCATAATCGAATTCGCGTTCTCCGGTCCGTGAGTGTGTCCCATTTTATTGGTGACTTATTACGACAACACTTGAGAATCTTTTTGAATCTTTTCCAGAGTCCTAATATGTTCTAATCTGTAAGGATCCCAACATGCAGCACCATATTTCGCTAGAAATTCCACTTCACACATCATCTCTGTATTCCTGATATTTCACTGTTGCTACCTATCGTCACTGGAACTCTCTGCCGCCTGAAGTCAAGGGCTGCCGAACATTGAAATCTTTCAAATCCAAATTAGAAAATTATCTTATGACGAGTTGCCAAACTAACTTACTGTTATGACAAGTGTTGTATTGCATGTTTCCACGTATTCACAGTTTTTATGTTCTAGTGATATTTAACTTATTTTATATTTTTGTTTTCATATTTTCCGATAATGGTATATCTCTAATGTGACAAGTTGACCTATATATAATCATAATTTTCCTTACCGTGTGTACTTAAAAATATTGTATTCATTGTATGCTTTGTACTGCACTATTTTATTATTATTATTATTACTATTTTTATTATTATTGTTATTATTATTGTTATTATTATTATCAATAATTATCTTATTTTTTATACTTTGTATGTCTGATTTATTTTGACCTGCTGTTCACATTTTATTATGCTTTTTTTCTTTCTTTGTGTATGTTATATATTATGTCTGATTTCTCCTTACTTGTTTACATTTTATTATTATTATCATCTTATTCAGTTTTGTGTGTAAAATTATAGTGTACTTTGTAAATTTGTAGTGTTTTTTGTAATGCAGTTTTTACTCCTGATTGAGTGTTAGAGAAGGCCGTATGGCCTTAACTCTGCCAGGTTAAATAAATCATCATTATTATTATTATTATTATCATTATTATTATCATTATTATTATTATTATTATTATTATTATTATTATTATTATATTCCATTACATAATGTATTGAATCATAGTCTCTTTTATCGTCTTGTTTTCGTGGTTTGTGATACTACTTTGATTAGTTACTTCACGTGAAATTTCACTCTTAATACTAGTCGTAACAAGATCATGTCGTCGCAATAAGTTAAGTGCACTATTGCATGATTTCGTTTTCCCATTTGCGAGAATGCCCGACGACTGTGGCAGATCTTTTTTCCACTGCACGCAGGTCACATAATGATACTGTGTTACGTTCCGGTGGCCAGTAGACTGTGAACTTTCCCCATTTGTTTCACCTTAAGCAATCACAGCCGTGTATCGCATTCTTTTAGAACTTAAAAATGGAATTAATATTCGTGATACAAATCTCCTTTCTTCCTTGCTTGTATCCAATACTCAAAATTTACGACAAAATCACACTGATTAATTAATTTACCGTACGTTCTAATAAACGTACCTTTAACTCTTACTCTGTCTCTATTACAAATCTGGAGATCGATTTCAAAAAGTTAAGTGTACAGTAATTTTTTCCTATAAATATTGTGCCTACTGTCAGTAAGTCTTTTATTAAAGTAAACGATAATATGTCTCCTTGATTATCAAATAATTGAGGAATAACGGAGCCAGTGAGTGTAATGATATGCAACCTTTTTAACGACTATTACACTTTTACTACGTCATATTAATTTTGACAAATAAAACGGTACGAAAGGACGTCTTTCAACCAATCATGGCTGTTTATCGGACAATTTTTATCGTTTCCCTAGCATTTGTTTAATTTTATCTGTAGTAATGTCACGAGAGGTCTGAGAAATGCCGATAAATCCACGAGCGAAGCGAGTGGATTTATCTGGGAAATCTCAGACCTCTCGTGACATTTATTAGGACTATTTCGTGAATAAAATAAAAATTTAATTAATATATCCCTAAAATTCGATCACAAAATGTTAATAATTGTATATTAACGAATACTTAACCTATTCAGACATTGCGAAGTTGAAATACTCGTAGATGAATATCGATTATTGCAATAAAAAAATTCGATGTTATTATTCAGTAATGCCCATTGCGAAAAGCGAAATACAGGTTTAACAATGTTAATTACATTTACTGCACTTTTCTCTTATTATTATAACGAATACATTTTCATTATCTGCTGAAATCATAATTTAATTTAACAGTAACAGTGGGGACAGCTATATACCAATGCTTATGTATTCACAGCGAGACATGTTGCTACATAGTGAAGCATCTATTTCGATAGGCCTAATTAAAACACGAATTTTATTACGCCATACGAATGGCAGTTTGATCAAAGACATTATTACTATGCAAGGTCTTTGAGTTTGATATGCAATGATGTTACATAAATTTGAACGTCTATTAATTGTTTAATTTCAATACAAATGTTATAGGCTACAATTTTATAGGTTACGTTAGGCCTCCTGTGGAAGCAAGACCAATGTCAGCTGTGCCTTGTTTCGACCGTTACTTACAATGAGTGCTACACGAAAGCATTTTTTATAGCTCGACAAAAGCATTCTCGCTATAGTGTGTAACGGAACTAAAGCTACATCTACACAGTTCAATATTCCAATCGCGTATGCGTGCAATCTGATAATAATATTGAAAGAATCAAGTTTAAAATGTACGTTCAATTAAGATGCATAAAGATTTTGTGTCTACATGGTGCGCCGTTTTGAACGTGGTCTTCACTGCGTAAATATATTAATTAAGCTTAATATTAAATATCAATCTTGCATTCATTGCTTTAAAGTTGAAAGAAAAGTTTAACCGTGTAGTTGCATCTTAATGTATTCATGATCATTAATTTACGGGGAAACAGTTGGCGACAACGACTAAACAAAAGAATGACCATGCGATAAATTGATAGCGATAAATCTAGCTGCAGAAATTATCGCAAAGTCTGACTGTGATTAGTTGGAATTCAAAATTTCATTACACTTCATTGGTCGAAAATAGAATGACGTCATATAAAGGAAATAGTCGCTGAGATATATCTTCTCATAAAAAATTAATATTATGCTCTATTTCTCATTTTCCATTCTTTAGTATGTCATGAATAAAATGTCCCATGGAATTTTGGATATCTTTTTAATACCCGAGAAAATAAATGAAAACAGAAAGGAAAAATTAAAAATAAACTGATCTCCAGTTTACTTTTTATTTTTTTAATGAAGTTCTGTCCTGGCAAAACATTCCGTCGGTCACTATAAGAAACATTGTAGAGAATATTGTGTAAAAATTTCAGGGTCCTAGATCTCCCATTGTGGGAGAAGATACGCTTTGGGTATGACAAATTTATCCAAACATTACAACCGGGAGAAGACATGTTTGAAGTTTTGCATGATATATCTATAAGAAAAACCACATATTCACTGAACTTGTACTTTTGGACGTGTGCAGCTATATATAATAAACTATCCCCATTTTTGGCAGCATTTTCAGCCCTTATCTTCGTCACATATGCTACAATTATAATTATTTCACTATATTTAGGCCTACTTAAATTTTTCGGTGTAAATAAAGCACTCAACAAACGACTATAAATAGACAACATAAACCAATTCTATTTGTAAAACACGCCACATGGGTTTTCACGTGTAATGAATGCCTTCAATAACAAATTGAGACCCACTGTGTTATATAAAAACTTTGAAAACAAATCCAAGGAAAATAAATTTCTAAACACAACTAACAACTGACTATCGAAGATAAGTGATATCTATTTGGAAAATATGACGAATATTATAAGTTGTTTACGGTAACTTGACATCAGAGGTAACATCAACATTGTGTATTCCAAACAGAGGCGATAAGCATATTTCAGAAGTTGATGACAGGTTTGAATGCCTGGGCGTAGCTGGGCTGTAATCTTTACGGGATGCAGGCTTTTAAAAATGACGACGAAAAAAATTGTTCCAGGCGTCATAGACTATTGAAATTTTGTAAAATTTTTAGATTTTTTATTTTAGTAGGTTATTTTACGACGCATTATCAGCATCTTAGGTTATTTAGCGTCCGAATGAGATGGTGATAATGCCGGTGAAATGAGTCCGGGGTCCAGCACCGAATGTTATCCAGCATTTGCTCATATTGGGTTGAGGGAAAACCCCGGAAAAAAACCCCAACCAGTTAAATTGCCCGGACCGGGATTCGAACACGGGCCACCTGGTTTCGCGGCCAGACGCGCTAACCGTTACTTCACAGGTGTGGACGAAATTTTGTAAATATATTCTTCAAAGTGTAATTTTTTTTTGTATGTAAGAATTACAAAATAGAAATTTTTGACCAAAAGTAAAAAAAAAAAAAAAAAAAAAAAAATCATCTCTGTCCCCCTCAAAACTATTTTAACATAAACTCCCAATCTTGCTTTGTATTCTCCAACAATACCATGAACAAATGACTAATAGCTTCTCAATATAAACAAAATAAAATCCTTCATATCTTGTTGACGCTCGCGGTACTTCATTCTTTAGTGTAAAATAACTGTTACTTAGCCTAATAACTGGACCTGTCATTCTTTGACAGTACAAAACTCTCGGTGGATGACGGGGTCACACCCATTCCATATGAGAGAGAAATAGGTTTAAGACTGGTTCACAATAAACCGGGAACGGGAACGGAAACGAGAACGAGAACGGACATAATGTTAAAATAAATGTGTTTAAATGTGAGCATTCACAATAATCAATTGTGAATACTCACATTTAAATACATTTAACAATATTTCCGTTCTCGTTGTCGTTTCCGCTCCCGGTTTATTGTGTACCAGCCTTTACGGTTTTCCCGAGAATTGAGTTTATATCCGCTAGGATATGTTGCCGAAAATACTGTAATTTCAGGAATGTTTTATTTAATGGGGACCAGATATATCCGACACTATTTCCATCGACTAGAGTACCCTTCTCCCTAACATATGTAATATTCAGATATGGGCTTTTCACGACGTGCGGTACTTGCCTCGTCTTTCCTTGTATAATGTATACAAAGAGAATTTGCTCTTGCAGACCCTTTGTAATAAAAGTTGTATTACGCTTGGGTGTTAATTCCATTTACTCCTACTTTGCAGTGGCACGTTGGGTTATAAAACGCGAAGCAGTGTTGATTTTTATTTCAAATTACATTTTTAAGCACTTTATTTTTAAAAGAGACGCCTTATTTTCCATTTGCAGTTTATTATAATGATACCTTAGGGGCGGTTCTGGCACTCTCGAGACGAGAAACGGGGTCAATAAGTCTTGCTGATAATTTGATGCAGTCCACGGTACATAATTAGTTTCCAAGAGAAAATTAAATGGACGCCTAGAAACCAGTTTAGTGTAGTTAAGTTGGTATTTTACTAATTCTTACTTCCGTGTTATGAATTTGTTTCTCTTCGTCACTTCTGACTCCTGTCAAGAACGGCATAATGTAGAACTTTGGATTCTGCACAGCGTCTGCAAACACCTTTCAAGGGGATGAGAGTTTATTAACGTCAGCTGTTAATTCTTGGCAATAGTGTATGATTGTCTTGTGATAATAATACTTCGTTAGCCTGATAATAGTAACAAATGTGTATCACAAACGGGACACTGATTTTTTCATTGATATTTTCGCTCGTTCCGTTATCATTCATTTCATTCTTCAGGTGGCGGAAAACAGTACAGTCTATAGTTGGAATTAGGCTTTTGGGTAATCCACCGTGTCCTGGAACTTAACATTTCCAACGTTTCGGACACTGTGGATTATCAAAAGGAGCAATTCCAATCACAGGACATTTTAGTTTACCCAAAAGCATACTTACAATCAGAATTACCGTGAAAGTCTAAAAACTTACATAACTCTTTAGTTTTTCTTGAACTTTTTAACATACAGGGTGCCTCAGGACGACAGTACTGTAGTTTGGGCTTACCTAGATCGATTTAACCGGATTCACCTATGTTCGAATTTTGTGACAGTTGGGAAGTTTTTAACGGGCGAAAGTCTTTTAAATGGAGAGAGGCATTATAGACGTATTCCTACATCTTAGAGTCGGCCTCAATGGCGCAGTTGGTATAGCGCTGGCCTTCTCTTTCCGAAATAGCTGTTTCGATCCCGGCCCAGGTCGATGCCATTTAAGTGTGCTTAAATGCGACAGGCTCATGTCAGTAGATTTAGTGGCATGTAAAATAACTCCTGCGGGACAAAATTCCGGCACACCGGCGACGCTGATATCACCTCAGTAGTTGCGAGAGTCGTTAAACAAAACATGCCATTTAACATTTCTACGTCATAGAAAATCGCGATATGATACATTATTGAAAATATTGCAACTTATGTTGTTCCAATAAATATATTTCAAAATTAAGTACTAATTTTGGATTAGGCAAGGTAAACGTGTTCAAGGATAAGAATGGTGACTTGCTTGCAGACTCTCATTCAATCCTGAACGGATGGAAATATTATTTTGGGAAAATACTATATATATATATATATATATATATATATATATATATATATATCCCAAATAGAAATGATCTGGACGAAATTCAAATACAAACCGTTGAGCCATCCATATCCGAACCCAAAATTTCTGAAGTCGAAATTGCGATAGAAAACCTAGAAAAAAAAATACAAGTCTCCAGGTATCGAGCAAATTCCAGCAGAATTAATACAAGACAGTGCAAGTGCATTATCTAACGAAATTTATAAGCTTGTACTTGCTATTTGGGAAAAGGGAATTGCACCATAACAGTGTAATGAGTCCATAATTTTAGCTATCTTTAAGAAGGGAGACAAGACTAACACTGTAGTAATTTTGGAGTAATATCACTTCTGTTAACGTCGTACAAAATTTTGTCCAATATTCTTTTGAGAAGTTTAACTCGATATGTATATAATATGATTGGGGATCATCAGTGTGTTTTTAGGTGAAATAAACTGATCAGATTTTTTATATTCGACAGATATTGGAAAAAACTGGGAGTATAAAGATACAGTACATCAGTTATTCATAGATTTCAAGAAGACATATGACTCGGTTTAGGGAGTAGTTTTAAATGATATTGTTATTGATTTTGGTATTCCCAAGAAACAAGTTCGATTAATTAAAATGTGTCTTAGTGAAACGTACAGCAGAGTCCGTATAGGTCAGTTCCTGTCGGATGCTTTTCTAATTCATTACGAGCTAAAGCAAAGAGATGCACTGTCATCTTTACTTTTTAACTTTGCTCTAGAATATGCCGTTACGAAAGTTCAGGATAACAGACATTGTTTGGAACTGAGCGGTTACATCAACTTCTCGTCTATGCGGATGACGTGAATATGTCGGGAGAAAATCCACAAACTATTACGCAAAACACGAGAATTTTACTTCAAGCAAGTAAGGAGATATGTTTGTAAGTAAACCCCGAATAGACAAAGTACATGATTATGTTTCGTGACCAGAATATTGTACGAAATGGAAATATAAAAATTGGAAATTTATCCTTTGAAGAGGTGAAAAATTAAAATATATTGCAGCAATTGTAACAAATATAAATGTCACTCAGGAGGAAATGAAATTCAGAATAAATATGGGAATTGTCTATTAGTATTCGGTTGAGAAACTTTCGTCATCCATTCTTCTGTCAAAGAGCTGAAAATTAGAATTTTTAAATCAGTTGTATTACCGGTTGTTCTATATGGTTGTGAAACTTGGACTTTTACTTTGAGAGAGAAACAGGGGTTAAGGGCATTTAAAAATAAGGTGCTTAGGAAAATATTTGGGGCTAAGAGGGATGAAGTTACAGGAGAATGAAGAAAGTTACACAACGCCGATATGCTCGCATTGTAGTCTTCACCTGATGTAATTAGAAACATTAAATCCAGACGTTTTGATATAGGCAGGTCGTGTAGCACGTAAGGGAGGATCCAGAATTGCATGTAGTATGTTAGTTTGGAGGCCTGAGGGAAAAAGACCTTTGGGGAGGCCTAGACGTAGATGGGAGGATAATATTAAAATGGATTTGAGGAAGGTGGGTTATGATTGTAGAGATTCGATTAATCTTGCTCAGGATAGGGGACTTAGGGAGCGATCGCGGACTTATATGAAAGCGGCAATAAACCTCCGGGTCCCTTAACTAACTCACTCACTAAGAAAATAATTACACAAGACAAATTACTAAGTTTTCTCTTTTTTATGAATTGTAGGGTTGTGGAATGCCTGCTTCGGTTAGCATACTCGTACAAGCTGCCACTGAACAATGACTAGTTTAGAAGGAATAAAAACATATTGCAGCAAAAAAAAATTGCAAAAGAAGTCTAAAGTTGAACTGGGCTTGGTAATAGATAAATCAAAACAAGAGTTTGGAAACACTAATAATGACACTATTGGAAGGCGTTTCTTTGGGAACTGAAATGCAGTGTTTCCGCCTGAATAACTGAAATCGATGAGTTATTTGTAGTAATATTTCCCAGATTGCTACAAATTATTTCGTGAGGTCTAGTGACTGCAGTAATTCGATTGACTTACCTGGTTCTTTCACTGTTTCGCTGGACTTACCTAGTTCTTTTTTCCAGTACAGAAAAATTTTGGAAGCAAATAACTGTTGACCAAACTGCTTATTTCCCCATTTCATACCTTTAATAGAATCCCCTCTTCATCATGGATCGAATGATACCACAAAAAACCCGATTTCGAAAAGAATTTGACGTTTCTGGTTTCTTCTCCCCCCTTATCCTTCAATTTTGCGCAGACATTATTTCCTTCCATTATTGTTTTCTACAGAACTTAATATTAATTAATATGAATCAGTAACACTTAAGTGAATATCCTAGCTCGCTCACTGGAATGAGTGCTCACTTATCATCACTCATTAGTGAACGAGGAACAACTGTGAATTGGAAATGAGTCTGAAATCTGATGTGTGTCTGTCTTATTTGGTAGGTGTTCTCTATGAATTCGGCCCTAAATGTAATTATTGTCTGAAATGATACAGTTAATACATTCCTGATTACTTAATTTCTGCAAATTTACGAGGTGCCTTTTCTTCAATAGTTCTGCTATTTAAAGATATTAAGCCTTGGTTTTTCTGGACTGACGCATGCGAGTTGCGAGGCCCGCATCGCACAAATCCGGACTACCCGAAAGATAGTGAGTGGTTTCTATAACTGCGAGGTACTCACTATCTCTCGTGTAGTCTGGATTTGTGTGATGCGGGCCTCGCACCTCGCAACTCGCATACGTCGGTTCAGAAAAACCAAAGCTTTACAAAGCCTCTTTTGACTTGCAATAATATGTTCTCTATGTAATATTTATTGACATGAATTAAACAATTTTGATATATAACCTACGCTGAATTGTTACCAGAATGACTAGAACATCTGTTTTCAACGCCTGAAGCCATTATTCAATTCCATGCGAGTCCAAATGGAATTTGAAATTAACATGTTGGTGTTGGGTCAAGTGTTAACGAGTTCCCTTTACCCTAGCATCATATTATAACACAAAACCCCGTCATTCAGTCAACCATATCACTGGAGATATCAACAGAATGCTGTTACACTACACTACCTTCGCACGAGATCAATAACATTTTAAGATACATTAACTTCAATGGAAATAAATAAATCGGAAAACGTATTATTTCTCTTTGTGTTAAATTTTTATATTACCTCGTTAACATGTTTCAGCCTACTATCGGCCATCTTCAGAACTGGTTGTTGCTGGTATTGGAGCCTTTTTTCTTTCCTGTGGGGGTGTGTTTGTGTAGTGTAATGTGGAGTCAAAGAGTGTGTGTTCTGAAATTGAGTTGTGTGTTGAGAATTTCACTTGCATGTGTTCTTGTGTGTCTGAATATTTCATATTGTTCTAGTGTTCTAGCCAGAAACTAAACACACTAGAACAATATGAAATATAGAGACACACACAAATACACAGGCAAATGCAATTCTCAACACACAACTCAATTTCAGAACACATACACTCCTTGACTCCACATTACACTACACAAACACGCCCCCAGAGGAAACAAAAAAAAGGCGCCTAGACCAGCAACGCCCAGCTCTGAAGTTGGCCGATAGCAGGCAGAAACATTTAACGAGATAATATAAAAATTAAACACAAGAAAGACAAATAATACTTTTTCAGAAGTGATATAGTGTTAAACGTTGTGTAATCAAGATGTATAATAAACAAATATTTAAAGGTGATACTTGAGACATCGAGAGTGTTCGTGCGAGAATTTTATAATTCGCACAGAGGCATAGACGTAAGATTCCAACGTTTGTTTTCATCTTCAGAGAATACATGGACAAATAGAGCCTGTTTTGGACCAGAGATTAGATCTTGGTAATTGGTTCAAATGATAGGCTCCCTTAACTTGCCCTGCCATTACTAAGACAAACCTCAGAAATATATGTCACAAAATTTCAAACTTGCCCGGTTAAATTCCACTACTATAGCGTATGGTATGAAAGAAAATAACCGTCATAACGCAATGATCTCGATACTACTGTATTTCACATTTTACAAACCTCAACATGGAATAAGATTTCAATGAATTGATAAGAAGCAAATATAAGAATGGACATGAAATTTCTACCTAAAGCCTTGGTTTTTCTGAACCGACGCATGCGAGGTGCGAGGCCTGCCTCGCAAAAATCCGGACTACACGAGAAATAGTGAGTGCTTTCTATGGCTGCAAGGTGCGCAGACCTCGTATCTCGCAGTTATAGAAACCACTCACTATCTCTCGTGTAGTCCGGATTTGTGCGAGGCGGGCCTCGCACCTCGCACGTCTCATGTGTCGGTTCAAAAAAACCAAGGCTTAATGCTTTCAGTTATCACCTTTCCTCGTATTAGTACCTTTTAATGTCTTGAATAGGTAATTTAGCGACTCTGCAGCGACTTGGCTTCAGTGGAATTGAAGGCCAGCGCTATACCAACTGCGCCAACCAGGCCGACCTGTAAATCGTATGACACTGTTTGAATTGGTGTTTAAGGAATTTATTATGATAACTTTAAATTTTTACCAATTAAGACAAGATCTTGGAACTTAGAATTAAATGCATTTTGAATTTCAATTAATATTTGCACATAATCGTTTAACATGGCTTCATTACGAGTAGTTTCTATTGTTCGAAAATGAGCCATATTACCTTCATCTACGTTTACGACTGAAATCCCGTAATTTATTCAACATATCAAAAATGAACTGGCCTTTTCCCTGAAGAGAAATATTTAAATTGTTGAAGATTAATCAATTCTAACGTATTCTACCTCATGTAATAATGCAACTTTGTACTCATGAACAGTTTCACTGCGATCTTCACCAACAAAGATTTAAAAATATCAATATTCATTCACGTACAGAAGAATTTAGGAAAATATACTTAGTGGTCAATAATAATAATAATAATAATAATAATAATAATAATAATAATAATAATAATAATAATAATAATTGAACAAGTAATGTGCTTTCAATATCTTGGCTTCCAGTTATCAAGCTCAGGCCTTTTATAAAACGAAATTTTAAAACAAGTCACTAAAGCAAATAGAGTATCGGGATATTTGAACGACACCATATGGAGAAATAAATATCTCCACATTGAACCTAAGGTTCGAATTTACAAGACCGTGGCGCGCCCTATTCTCACTTATGCAGTTGAAATAAGACCTGAAACAGCAAAAACGAAGCAGATGTTGGATACAACAGAAATGAAAACCTTAAGGAAAATTGTAGGAATCACAAGAAGGGACCATATAGGGAATGATCAGATCAGAGAACAATGCAAAATACAACCAATTAGAGAATGGACGCAAATAAGAAGACAACAATGGAATGAGCATGTATCTCGAATGGGAGAGGATAGAATTGCGAGAATCGCCAGGGATAACTACCCATCCGGAAGAAGATCCCCAGGAAGACCATTAAGTAGATGGAGAGATACTCTGGATTAACAGGCTGGAAGCCTAGAGAGAAGAGAAGAAGAAGAAGAAGATAATAATAATAATAATAATAATAATAACAATAATAATAATACATATTAAGCGTGGCAATTAATGTTTCTATATACTTCTAATTGAACCATTGAGCAAAGTAAACATATTACATTTTGTCCGACAGAACCGCAAGAAAGTTCTCGTTCTTTAGGATACCATCTCTTACTGCTTGCAGAGCGAAATGATACCACCACTGCTTGCCTTCAGTACGTGAATGAAACACACAGCAATGTACAGGAAACTTCTCGTACCCGTTTAAATGTCTGTGATTACACGATGTAATCACGACACCCACTTTGGTGACCGCTGCACTAGGATCTCCAGTGTCGAAAATGAATTACTTTATAACGACCGCTAGGCGGAAGTAGAGCTGGAAGCTGTTACACCATGCAATTCCATCAGAGTTCTATCGTGACTTCTTTTTCTATCGCTAGGTGTCAGCATAGTGGAATTAATAAAACTTGTCTTGAAAGTCCATTAGACTGATCAATCTGTTATATGTGATCAGTGGTTGCAGTTAGATACTAACTTCGAGTGTATTATTACTGATTGCAAATCCAACAGACATTGGACGCCAAGCGCTAGTTATACTACTAGATAAAACTATTTCATTGTTTCAGCAACCAAATTTAAAGATGCCTCCCTGAATCTGGTATTCAATATTTGGTTTATGCATGATGAGACGCTACCTCGTTCCAATAGAATGACCAGAGCCTATCCGTATGCCCCGCTCAAGAGAACAGACCGTACAGGATCAAATGCCTGGCCTGCACGTTCCCCGGATGTCAAACCAATGGACTCTTACCTGTGGGGATTTTTAAGTCAATCGCTTGCGCAGCACTAGTTGCGGACGTTACAATGCCTGCTAAAGTTGCCAGCAGAAACGTGAACAGGTGATTCAGTGTTTCGGCGTGTGCAACCGTCCATTGAGGCCTAAGATTGAAATTTGAGCACTTCTTTTACAGAGACGTATCACTACTGGTACACAGGCAGTGCTGCAGCTATATGGGGAGAGTTGTATCAAGTAGGGCTAGTAATATTTTTAGTACATTGAACGGCCTGTAACTCGGGAACGATCGACCATAAGATATGTTAATATGAACGTGTTCGTTGCTTCGAAGACTACTGTACACACTCTAGTTATTTCGCACATAAATAGGAACACTCTGTAATTTACATCAATAATTTATTATTTTCGTCCACACCTGTGGAGTAATGGTTAGCGCGTCTGGCCGCGAAACCAGCTGGAACGGGTTCAATTCCCGGTCGGGTTATTTTCCAGGGTTTTCCCTCAACCGAATATAAGCAAATGCTGGGCAACTTTGGTGCTAGACCCCGGAGTCATTTCACCGGCATTATCACCTTCATCTCATTCAGACGCTAAATAACCTAAGATGTTGATATAGCGTCGTAAAATAACCTACTAAAAATATTATTTTCGAATTGCCGAATATTAATTGCCTCCACAATCAGCGCGTCTAACTGCGCCCGCTCATAGTCGAATTTGCCTCTTTCCGTTTCGAACTTAAGTTGTTCACTCATTATATGATACATTTCTTGTACGAATAATCCCAACAAAAATACAGGGAGCAAGATTGCAAATTGGATTCGTGCTGTGTTCGAAAGTCAGTTGTTCAGTGAGGTTTGCAGTTTAAATAACTTCTCTGATGTTTTTCGTTGTGTTACACTTCTCAAACGGAACGTTAGCAACAGCTGTTCCGAATGAAACCCTGCAAAGTTACTTAAGGGATATCGAGATGTCGGACGCCTGTTGCAGTAGTGCAGAGGGAAATAACTTTATATATTTTTATTCTTTGTGCACAATGCAGTATTCGTAACAAGAGGCAACGGTAGACCTATTAGTGGTATTAGAAAAAGCAGATATAATTGATAGACGCTAATGTTATTTTGAGTACTTTTTTCCAATTTATACTCACTATATTTTTTATTTAAATTGACTGCTGGGTGTCTGGCTTAGTAGAACAGTTATGGACTGGAAGGTTCCGAATTCAATGCCGGGTGTTAGGGAGAAATTTCGCGTTGTTACAATTTCCAGAACAACTCTGAGTTTCATTCAGCCTCCTGTAAAGTGAATAATATGACTTTTCAATCTAAACAGCAGATTCGCTTGTTGTTAACGTTCATCCTTGAAGAATTGTACACACAACACGAGAAAATCGAATGAAAATTATAGCTGATATGGAAGCAGAAGTTAATATGTGCACCACATTTAGATTTTGTTAGATAGCACCTTTTGCTGTTGACCCCTTCAATTATCACTGAACAACAAGAATTTTGTTCAGACTTAAAAAAACACTTTGTCACTAATGGTTTGATGTGCGCTGAATCCGAAAATGCATTTCTTTTCTTCGTATCACATATGGTTTTTAAGATATACTATGATTTCACTTTTCCATAAGCGCTCCCCCAGGAAACATCTGGCGCGGGTTGGTTGTATAAAGCAAAACAAAACCTAATGCATTTTATGATTTTATGACTTACTTCCTGTTTTCTTATGGTTGTTGGCATGTTCTTTTCTATTTCTAATAAATAAGCAGGTATTGGTCCCTTCTATTAAGTAAATTTCATAACAGTTCAAAGTGAAGTCTATGCAATGAACACAGTAAAATGGTGTGGTTTTCAGTTTTTAAAGGAAAAGTTTACCAGTTTGAGTGAAGGCAAATTAAAAGAGGGAATTTAAATCGGTCCATAAATTCACAAGTGTATGGCCGACAGTTTGTTTAAGGAAAAACTTTCCGTTACAGAAAGAATGGCATGGCGCTCTTTCAAAGACGTTTGCTCAAGTTTCCTTGGAAATTCTACAACAAAGAACTACATAGAACTTGTTGTGGAAACAATGTTAAGTGCATATGACAAAATGGAGTGTAATATCTCTCTCAAAATACACTTTTTACATTCTCATTTTCTCCTAACTTTGGAGCGGTAAGCGACAAGCATGGGGAAAGATTTCATCAAGAAATATCTGAAATAGAAACGCGATATAAAGGAAGATCATCATCCAGCATGCTTGCAGACTCTTGTTGGCTCCTTGTAAAATACAGTTCCGGGTCTAGTTATAAACAGAAGTCATCAAGAAAATTATTTTAAATGTTCAAATACCAAGATTTTTCTGATTATGCTCATGAAATATTTTTATTGTTGTGTTTTAAACTATGTAACATCATTTTTGTATCCAGTACACATTTTGAAAGTGTTATGAGGACTTTTAAATCCCTAGCGTGTTGTAATTTTACGAGTAGCAGTGAAAAATTGAAAACAAATAAGTTTTGTCATAAAAATGCAATTCATTTCCTCCGGAAAATGGTACCCGATGGGGAAATTTAGATTTTAAATTCAGATTTGGGGCACACATATTAGTAATATTCACCTATTTTTATTTTGGAGCAAGACAAGAAGTAAAAATTTGTTGTACAGTATTATTTGTGTTATTATTAATTCAAATTGTTAGTAGACATATAACGGACAAATACATGGAATTTCAAAAAGAAGTATGCAGAAAAGTGAAAATAATATCGAAAAATGATCAGTGGGGTAATCTTGTTACCCCTCTTGGTAGCAGAAGGGTTAACTAACGGAAAATTTCAATGCAGGTTACTTACACCTGATGTCTCGGTGATTTACAGCAAAATGAACACTCCTGCCTTCTTATCCAGATAATTCCATGAAACAAAAATATTTAGTTATGTAATAATACATCTTGATTACATAACTTTTAACACTATATCACTTCGGAGAACGTGTTATGTGTCCACACAGGCGTAAACAAACTCAAATGCAACACCTGCAACAACTTCTACATAGGATAGACAGGCAGATCATTTCAAACACGTTACAAAGAACACATCACATCCAATATAAAACTAAGAAACACTTCCACATATGCAGAACACATTACAATTGCTAACCACACCTACAGAGGCATCAACACAGATATGGGAATTCTACATATTCAACCAAATCCAGAAACTAAACACAATAGAAGAATACGAAATATATAGACACACAAAAACACATCCAAATGAAATTCTCAACACAATTTCGGAACACTCACACTTTTCGACTCCACATTACACTACACAAACATACCGCCACGGGAAACACGAACAAAAGGCGCCAAGACCAGCAACAACCAGTTCTGAAGATGGCCGATAACAGGCTGAAACATGCAAATCAAGCTTTCAAGTATAACTCACTGTAAAGTTGATTTGAATAGATATTCCGGGGCCGGGCATCGAACCCGGGACCTTTGGTTAAACGTACCAACGCTCTACCAACTGAGCTATCCGGGAACTCTACCGGACACCGATCCAATTTTTCCCTCTATAGCCACAGACCTCAACCTTGACGACCGTCAAGCAAAAAACATTGAGTGCACACTAACTCTGTGTGACTTAAATTGTGGTTTTCTTTTAACGAACAGTGACGTGTAATATGCAAATCAAGCTTTCAGGTATAACTCCCTGTAAAGTTGAATTGAATAATTTCGAGGGAAAAATTGTTCCGGGGCCGAGTATCGAACCCGGGACCTTTGAGGTCTGTGGATATAGAGGGGGGAAAATTGGATCGGTGTCTGGTAGAGTTCCCGGGTACCTCAGTTGGTAGAGCGTTGGTACGTTTAACCAAAGGTCCCGGGTTCGATGCCCGGCCCCGGAACAATTATTCCCTCGAAATTATTCAAATCAACTTTATAGGGAGTTATACCTGAAAGCTTGATTTGCATAATACACGTCACTGTTCGTTAACAGAAAACCACAATTTAAGTCACAGAGTTAGTGTGCACTCAATGTTTGTTGCTTGACGGTTGTCAGCCCACTTTGAGATCTGTGGATATAGAGGGAAAAAATGGATCGGTATCTGGTAGAGTTCCCGGGTTCGATGCCCGGCTCCGGAACAATTTTTTCCTCGGAATTTTCAGGCTGAAACATGTTAACCAGGTAATGTAAAATTTAACACTAGAAAGGTCACATAATACGTTGTCCGTATGTAATGATATTGATGTGCTTGGTATAGGAAAAGTAATGTGCTAAATTTCTGGGAAATAGTTTCTAAATATATCTTAATTTATTTTAAATTTTCTTATAAATTTTAATCCAATTGTTTTTTCTTTATAGATATCATCAGTATTGATTAGTACTTATTGTGGAAAGAGACATTAAATCAAGGGATGTGTAATGTTCCTGCACAGTGAACATTTTATCCCAAGTGTAATATTTCTCTCTATGCTGAAATTTTGGAAGGATGACACAGAGGCGGTTGTGAAAGTGAGAAGCGTTGATTGAGATGGACCAATCTCGGGGATGGCAATTTCTTTTCTGTGGAACCTGGTTATCTGTCTCCAGGGTTATGATCCCTAGGGGCTCACGGATAGCGGGTCGCAGTCTTGTATTGTTCACTGTTTCAATTTGTCCAGGTATATGGACTTTTTAATTTTCTCGGGTCCCGCCTGCGGTCTTCTACCGTCCGACCGCATAGTAATCCAATAACACTTTTTAGCGACGGATTGAAGCAGCAAACACGAGCGGTTTACCTTACAGTCGCGGCTGTGCCAAGATTTTATCAAGTTAATTTTTAACAAAGTTGCGGCGCTTCTCCGAAGCTCTATCTTGTTCGAAATGAGCAATGAATATTTTTATGAGCATTGCTAGGACTGAAGCTGTTCCAAGTTCTATCTTTGTAGACTGGTTACCGTTTCATAGCACAATAAATGAAATTTCCTTATCAAATTAAATATAAATAGCTTATACTGGTGTACTATTAAATAATATGAAGCTACAGCAGTCACGGCTTTAGCGGGTAAACCAAGTAATTCCGGGGAAACACAAATGTCATAGAAGTTTCACAATTTCAAAATAATATAAAGTAGAGGAAAAAGGATTATTGTTCTTTTCGGCCGGACGTAGGAGAGTAGTGGGTACAGTGAGACACATAATATTAAGACATATGTATGCAAGTGATAATTCAAGTATTTTTAAATCAAGTGCAATAGAAATAGACATTAAAACATGGAGTATAATAATACATAAACAAAAATGTTAATACAGGGTGTTTCAAAATTACGGGGCATAATTTCAGGTATGTATTTCCCACATGTAGACAATCAAAATAGTTCATTACAACATGTGTCCGGAAATGATTCATTTCCGAGTTATGGCCTTCACAACATTGGAATTCACCGGAACGTTTTTATTTCCGCAGGTCGTTGTCATTACAGAAGATGTTCAAAATGTCCACCTCCTGCTTGAATACAGACCTCACATCGATGTCTCATTGACCTGCGAACACGATCCCACACTCCAGGAGTATTGCGTATATCCTCAGAACATGCCACAATTCGATTCCGAAGGGATTCCAAATAGGCACCGGAGACGAATAAACCAATGATTTTAAATGGCCCCACAAGTAGAAATCGAGAGGGTTCAGATCAGGTGAGCGTGGAGGCCAAGCAATTGAGCCATCTCTACCTATCCATCGATCAGGAAACCTTCGATCCAAGTACCGGCGAGCCGTAAGACTGAAGTGTGCAGGAGCGCCATCATGCAAGAAGTGAATGTGTTGACGATTGATCAGTGGAGTGTCTTCTAAAACATGAGGTATGGTGTTTTCCAGGAAGTTTGTGTACGCCTGCTCCGTAAGTCTGTTTACAAGTACATGGGGTCCAACTAATCGATCACCAATGGTACCGGCCCGCATGTTGAGGGAGAACCGCACCTGGTGATGAGATGGAACAGTTGCACGTGGGTTTTCATACGCCCATACATGCTGATTGTGGAAATTTGTTATGCCATCTCGTGTGAACTGTTCTTCATCTGTAAATACTACTAAAGCAGGAAAGTTCGGATTTACACCACACTGCTGCAAGAATCACTGACAGAACCTAACCCGTGCAGGGTAATCTGCTGGTGACAGGGCCTGTACACGTTGCAAATGATAAGGATACAATTGATACTCTTTCAACAGTCTCCAGACAGTCGTATGAGGAACATTGACTTGCAACGCTACCCTTCGTGTGCTGATAGAAGGAGTCATGTTTACAGCCTCCAGAATCTCCTCCTGTACTTCTGGAGTTGTAGATCTTGGTCGTCCCCTTCCCAAACCAGGAGAGTTAAATTTCCCATACTCGCACAGACGGTAATAGAGACGTACAAATATCTTCCGATCTGGACATTGTCGCTGTGGGTACCTCTCCTGGTACAAACGACGAGTCAGCGCAGCATTGCCGTCCGCCTTACCGTACATGAAGTGTATCTCTGCCAGCTCTTGATTTGAATACATGTCGCACAGTCTAACGCCTACACAACACTGAATGTAACCGTCGCCTCGGAATGAACTGTCAGAGTGCCCTCTTAATGTCTCCTTTGACGGCAACGACCTGCGGAAAGAGAAACGTTCCGGTGAATTTCAATGTTGTGAAGGCCATAACTCGGAAATAAAGCCTTTCCGGACACATGTTGTAATGAACTATTTTGATTGTCTACATGTGGAAAACACATACCTGAAATTGTGCCCCGTATTTTTTAAACAGCCTGTAGATGAAGGACATAAAGTACAATACGTGGTCCACACCTGTGGAGTAACGATCAGCGCGTCTGGCCGCGAAACCAGGTGGCCCGGGTTCGATTCCCGGTCGGGGCAAGTTACCTGGTTGAGGTTTTTTCTGGGGTTTTCCCTCAACCCAATACGAGCAAATGCTGGGTAACTTTCGGTGCTGGACCCCGGACTCATTTCACCGGCATTATCACCTTCATTTCATTCAGACGCTAAATAATCTAGATGTTGATACAGCGTCGTAAAATAACCCAAAATAAATAAATACAATACGTGCTTGTCAAAAAAAATGAAAATGTCTCACTCTTCCCATTCAGGAGGGTACAGTGAGACACCACAATGTCTATTAACGGACATTGAAATGATTTACATTTATTTCTAATGAAAACAAAAACTTGCTCTTAATGATTTTCTATTTTTGGCATAATGTTTAATGCAGATATGTGTTAGATAAATTGATTGATTTACAATTAATATGCAAGCTTTTTCCTGTTATTGGTGTTAATAATTGAAGCCCAGTTGTTCTACATTTATTGCGTAGTTTCTTATTGTGTGTTTAGTTCATTTGTGTAAACATGTACTGACGTTAAATTACATTAAAACATGTTTTGAACTGAAAAGAGTATTCTTGAAAATAGCACAAGCGTTACTGCGAAATTTCCCGAGCAGTATTGCGAAGTTACACGAGTTCCTGAAACACACATATTATCTCATGTTTTAGATGAAACTATTTTCGTGTCGAGATACTCTTAAAAATAAAATTTTTAAACCAATCAATAAAACGATGTCTAGTGATTAATTTCCGCATGAAGGAAGGTTTTTAAAGCATTTTTGGGTATAGCTAGAGACAGAAAACCTTAATAGTGCGAAATTAGCCGAATTTCCTTATATTACTTTCGTCCCTAGCCTTCCATAGCGTTCCCTTGTTTTGTCTCTGTTCTGCGGTGGCTGAGTCAGACCTTCAGCCTGCCACGCCGGAGTTCCAGATTCGAGTTTCGGCCAGGACACTTGTGGCGGACAAGATCGCAATATCTTCTTCTAGGAGTTTCCAAAAATTAGGCATCTACAACATTCCGTCAACATCTCTCCATTCCGTCATCATCACCAATTGACATTACATTAATGAAATAGAATTTTAGTAATTCAATTAATATCTATTTTATTGTATTAGAGTACTTTATTTCTTCTAATATTTGTATACATCTTTCTGTTTTTATCACCTCCCTACAATTTCTTTCTTTGTTTACCAACATTTCAAACTGCAAATTCTTTACCGTACCGTTAAGTAAGGTGAGCTCGGACGGTTTTGAAACACTTTTTTATATAGTTTGTAAATAAAAAATGCAAGAAATATAGAAATTACATAAATTGTGGCGTATACCTCTAAGGAGCATACTTTATAATTTGTTATTAATAGTTACTGGAATTTATAGAAATTAATATGAAGTGTCCGAACTCACCCGAGCTAAATAGTTATTTATGTCTGAAGTTGTCCCACTGTGAGGTGAGTTAGGACACAATTTCCTTTTCTTTTAATGCTGGAATAATAAGGATATATTAGCCCATAAGGCATAAGTATTCCAAATTAAAATGACATGTAATTTGCATAAAAACGTTCCCTTTATTTCTTCATAAACACAAACTTTATATGAAGATAGGCCTAAAAAGTTTCCTAATATTAAAAATTGTCTCCAATACGCTTAACATAATCAGCTATGAATATATCATCACATAAATTCTTAATAAAAATATCGTGAAAGTTGATATTAAACAATAAAAACAGATGAAAGTGATGTTGATAATGAATTAAGAAAACTCTTTACACCTTTACACAATGTTAAAACTGGAACAAACTATTCTCAATTGTTATTCTCTGTTTACAAATACACACACTTTGGATGACTTTTTTTTAACAAATTTCCCTTTGTCATGTGTTGGAGTTTATAGCACTTTTGCAAATTTGGTCTTTTGTTACGGTGTCCTCATTAGGCTCTTTTGGGAAAACAAACACTGACTTACTGTCTCCATACGGACGTAAAATTTTCACTTTCACATCCCTTGCGTCCACTTCAGTTACGACACCAACAAACTGCCTTGTAAGTTGTTTCTTCCACTGCTGATACGTATAATAATAATAATAATAATAATAATAATAATAATAATAATAATAATAATAATAATAATAATCTTTATTGTCATTGAATGAAAAACTTCACTATAGACATTGTCAAATGTTACAATCTTACTGCAATACATTTCATAGATATACAAGATAAAAATTTAATTATAAGAACTATGTAGAGATTTATCAAATTACATAATATAAAGTTAAAAGTACTATATTTACTAGATAAAAGACAGTATTAAGTACTAATTGTCATATGTTTAATAACTAATTAAGAATACAACAAACAGAGGCTAATAATAAACTTAAAAAATGCAACATAAGGTAGTGCAATTTGCTCTGTTCATTAATACATTGAAATTTAAATGTAAATTGATTTACCACTAGGTTTCATTTAAAATCTCATTATTAAATAAAAATTAAGAAGCAACATCCATAACATTTAAAACTTTTAAAACTGCATTGTTTAAAAATGTATGTCAATTTCAAAGAACTCATTTATTGAGTAAAGTGGGTTTTTAATTAACCAACTGTACAGTTTTGTTTTATAAATTTGAACAGGAAGAAGTTGAATGTTTATAGGGAGCTTATTAAATAATTTGATTCCAATCAATTTATAGTATTTTTTTGTCACACTAAGTCTACAAAGTTGATAATCTAATAATTGCCTATTCCTCGTTGTATGATTGTGTACCTCACTTCTCATATTAAAATCTGGCAAATGTTCTTTCATAAACACTAGAACATCATATATGTACGTATTTATGACTGTCTGAATACCTGTCTGTATGAACAGAGGTCTACAGTGTGTTCTAATTTTTGAAGCTGTCAGTATTCTAATAACTTTCTTTTGAATTAATAAAATATCACTAGAATTTCCCCACAAAATAAGTCCATATCTGAATACACTTTGAAAAAGGGCAAAGTATGCATTTCGAACATATTCAAAACTAACAATGTTCATCAATTTTTTTAACAAATAGGTTACAGAAAATAACTTAATGCATACATACCTAATATGTGATTTCCAAGATAGATGTCTATCTATGAGGAAACCTAACAGTTTAATATCCTCTTGGTTACCCTCACTAATATCTTTTTTAGTAAATGTCAGCATTTGTGTTTTTTCATCATTGATAAAAAAACATTTTTATGAAACCAAACTTTACACTGATGTAATGTGCTTTCTGTTTGTTCTGTAAGAATATCAAGTGACCTATTAACAACTACAAATGCTTCCAGTTCTAGCACAGCCCCGTCCTTTTCAACCATCATTCGACGACGAACATTTGAGGTTCCAGTTGCAGGGTGGCGGGTATGTCGTGTTTGCTGCATTCACTTTGTTTCTCCAATGTTGATCCAAACAGGTCAGATACCTTCCTAGAGGATAATTTTCCCTCTTTAATGTATTTTACAGCTTTTTCAAGCTTCTTCGCTTCATAATGACCTGTTTGCCTAACACCCGGCTTACTTTTTTATTCACGTGGCATTGTCCGAACTCACCCCACACTGTTTTCTTAGTCACAGATATGCTTACTACAAGGATATTGATAAACACTTAATAATGCAAACTGAACTGTGGCTTTCTAAACATTTTCAGAAAATGCAAAATGCACAGCCAAAGCTTTTCTTATATATCCCTCAGTATACAACTATGAAAGTATTCACAGTGTGAAAATCCCAGCTATTACATCGTAAAATTTAAAAGGGCCAAATTAAGTTTTCCAAACAAAACCAATCAGTGGAAACAGGAAGCACGTATCACTTGCAGCATCTGTTAAGGTTCTGTTAAGTGCGGGAGTTATAAACTCACGTTGTAATGTGAACTGACTGTCATAAAAAAAGAGAATAACTGTACTGTCCGAATTCACCACTTCGTCCGAACTCATCTCACTTGACGGTACTATAAAATATGCTTTGTGATCGTCATTTGTTTACCGCATAGAGAGTCAACTGAAAATGGCGGCTCCGTTCAAACGTTTTGGTGAAGCTAACAATATCGAAATACAATTTAGCAAGTTAATTATTATTTTATAGTATTAGAGTACTGTATTTCTTCCAATCGTGTAATAGTCAATTAAATCCCACTGCAGTTTTGATTTTCTCTTGATAAATCAAAACCTCTAGTCCATTGGTCGTCAGCACTCGCTGAAATGTGCAAAGGGTAAGCGGAGCCGTCCCGTGTACCTCGTCGTGCAGCAGGAAGAGGTAGAAAGCATATCCTCTAGCAGCTACGAGTGCACCATGGTGCACTGTGTTCTCCTCGGGTAAGAGACGCTAGCCCCAGGGTGCTCTGTGCTGACGACCACTGCTCTAGTCAGATTATTGTTGATAAATTTAAATGGCAAACACTCTACTGTGATATTTTCTGTTTTCTCAAGCTTATAAATCCTAGGTATAAAGACTTGTTTTCTTTATATGAATTCCACACGTGAAAAAAAGCAAGAAACATCTTGTTGTGAAAAAATAGTACAGATATCCGACTCTTATTGCTATAGTTAAAGTATTACATCGCATTGGATTTTTTTTCTAATTTATTCACTAAAATTAGGTCTCGCGGAAGTATAATAAAAGTATCAGTGGGCTTCGTTTCCTCGCATTGTTCGCTAGGTAATGGCGTGTACGTTTCAAACTTCTTGCTGAACCCAAAGGTATTGTTGAGGGAAGGGATGACTTCTTAGTGAGAATCAATCACTCTCCTACCCCCAATCTCTTCGCGCCCAATGTAAGGGATTCCATTACAGTCTTCTATACAATTTCTCAGTGCAGCTTTGGGGTTGGCCCCTTTGGCCAAATTGTTTGTATTTGCACACTACGTAAGTCGTATCCATTTCTCTCTCTCTCTCTCTCTCTCTCTCTCTCTCTCCCTCTCTCTCGTGGTGGCAGAAAATATTGAAAATGTCACAGGAGAATAAAGCTAGGACATTTCCTAGTCTGCAGGAGTAGAGATTTCACTCAGCAAGTCAAAGCAAAGGGAACTGCCTTCCTTTCTGTGATAAGGCGGCGATGGAATGCGATATAGAGTTGGAAATGTAGCGCTGGTCTTTGTAATAGGACTCTTGTGTTATAACTGAATAGTCCACTAAATCAGAATTCCGGATTCTAAGATAATATGAATAATATATTAGTAGAAAAACGGATAAAACAAAATTTAACACTTGAAGTTTCACCTCAATTGTCACTTCCCTTCTTGCTCTATTTTTCTTCTATCCTTTCATTCGACTTAATTTTATTTCTTCTTTCTTTTATTTGTACCGTTCGCTTCTCTTGCGTGCTTGACAATCTTCCTTGATCATATGATCATTCTGATTTTCTTATCTTTAACTTTCTCTATTTCTTGTGCTCTTTCTTTATTTCTTTCATTCGTACTTACTTTCTTTCTATTTTCTTTCCTTTTTTCTTTCTCTTTTCTTTCTTCCTTCCTTTTTCTCTTACATTCTTCTCTTATAATTCCGTAGGTATGGGAAACTCAGCTAATTCCGCAGGACGGGTAATTCCGCAGTAGTGCATATATAATTTTAAGCCTTGGTTTTTCTGAACCGACGCATGCGACGTGCGAGATGTGAGGCCCGCCTCGCACAAATCCGGACTACACGAGAGATAGTGAGTGGTTTCTATAGTTGCGAGGTGCGCAGACTTCGCATCTCGCAGTTATAGAAACTACTCACTATCTCTCTTGCAGTCCAGAATTGTGCGAGGTGGGCCTCGCATCTCGCACGTCGCATGCGTCGGTTCAGAAAAACCAAGGCTTTACTGCGGCTTCACAATAGCGTGAACAAGTTTTGAGAGGTTGTCAACAGGAGGCATGTCCTCTGCAGTGCTATAGAAAAAAATATAAAATATTGGTCGACACCTCTATCGGCAATACAGTGAAACATCGAAAGTTGGCTGTTTTTCGTGTTTTGCTACACAGCTGTGAAGAGAGTGAGCATTGTTACAAATAAATTGTTCCTTTTATGTTACTTTCATACATGTATTTCATAATTATTTACTGCTGCGGAATTAGCCAAGTCCTATTGCCGAATTATCCGAGTTATTTTTCAACTGTAATGTATGTACAACTAAATTTATTTGCATTTTAAATAGGTCTCTTTATCTCATATGGTAATGAAAGGTTTCGTCCACGTCTACATACCTTGATAATGTTTTTCAATAAATATTTTCATAAAAATATGATAGATTTACTTCTTAATATTGTGGAATTAACCGACTCTCTCCTATGTCTCTTCTATTTCTCGAATAATTTTCATTGTTTATAATTCACAGTTCCTTGCAGTCCTATTTTTCACATCATTTACCTTTCCCTACTTTATCCTCTTCCTTCCAAATTAGCATTTTCTCGTCCTTATCTTTATTTTCTTTCGTTTTCCGCATAAAAATTTTTCTAACATCCATTTACATCGTTCTTTTCTTTCTCCTCGTATAATTTCTCCTTCCATCTCTTTTAGATCCCTTCTCCCATTTTCAAAATAAGCAGTTTTGTTCCTTTCCCTTGCATCCTTTCATTCGCTTCCCACATTCGCATTTTCTTCGCTTCCTTCCCTTTTCTACTTCAGTACTTCTGCTAATATCTCTTTATCTTCTTTCTTCATTTTTATACCCCAGAATTTCTACTTCAGTCTCTTTACTTCTTTTATCCTGTTTCTGCATCAGCACTTTTACATCGGTCTCTTTATTTCGCTTTCGCTTTTTTTTCGTGTTGATATTATTCCCCTGCGCCTCTATAGCTTTCCTGCAATTTCCTGCATTACCAATTTTTTTTCCTTCCATTTACCTACTTTCTATTTTTCAGCATTAGCAGCTTTTCTTCAATCCCTTTATATGTAATTTCGTTCTCTTTTCCTCCTATCTTCATTTTTCCGCTTTAAGATTAATTTCATTAATCCATGAACTTCTTTCATTAATAATTTTTCCATTTTTGTTTTCTTTCATTCAGTAACACACTTCATTTGTGAACAGTTAATTATTCCCTTGTTTTGTTTGTTAAGATATTATTATTATTATTAATACCATTATTATTATTATTATCATTATTATTATAACTATTTCTTACCAGTGTTTATTATTGTCACACTAACATTAGTTATCCAATTTTCATTATTTACTTTCATGTCGTTTTATGATCCAGATATTAATGTAATAACTATGTAACCAAATGTATTTAATTAGAATTAGAGTCTGGCTGGGCGGAAGGGAAGGCCTACTGGCCTTAGCTCTGCCAGATTAATTAAATAAATTATTATTATTATTATTATTATTATTATTATTATTTTGTTTCCCTCCCTTTCTTTCATTCATGAAATCCTTTTTATTCGATTCTTATTAAAGGCTGGGTCACAATAAATCGGGAACGGAAACTACAACGAGAACGAGAACGGAAATTTTGTTAAAATGTATTTAAATATGAGCATTCATAATTAACTATTGTAATGGTTCACATATGTCCCGCGCCGTGGCGTCGTGGTCTAAGGTATCCTGCGTATGACTCACGTTACGGAATGCGCGCTGGTTCGATTCCTCATGGGGGAAGAAATTTTCTCATGAAATTTCGGCCAGAGCATGGTACCGGTGCCCACACAGCATCGTGATGCACTTGGGGAGCTACGATAGGTAGCGAAATCCGGTTACGCAAACAGTTATAACGGCTGGGGGCTGATCGTGCTAACCACACGATACCTCCATTGTGGTTGGATGATCGTCCACCTCTGTTTTAGCATGTGGCCGTGAGGTCAGCAGCCGGCTGGTCGGTCTTGGCCCTTCGTGGGCTGTAGAGCCAAGGATTTTTGTTATTTATAATGTTTCACATTTAAATATATTAATTTTAACATTATTTTCGTTCTCGTTCTCGTTGTCATATCCGTTCCCGGTTTATTGTTAACCAGCCTTAATTCTTTCATTCTCGATTCGTTTCAGTCTTTGTTTCTTTGCTTGTCTAATTAAGTTTTATGCTCGACCATGCCGAAATGTAGTAATTATACACCTGGTAGTAGCCCTTTAATGCTCCTCATTAAAGTACACCTATTCATTATAATTCAGTTGTTCAGCCAATGAGAAATCACCTTTGTACTGATTGTACCATTATAAAACCGCAAGTATCGTTTATTCTCGGATATGCAATCGAAAGACAATTAGCGAAAAGTCGCGGAGGCTGGAAATCCAATACTGTCGCAGAAAGTTATGTTCTGTTACTATAATAATGAGCGTTAATTGTAAATAATATTCAAATAAATTCAATTTGTCATCTAGTTTTTTTTAATTATAAATCAATATCCTGGTTATATGAAGCCTAACCTTCATGTTATTCTCTGGATTATATCAAGGTCAATGACATTCGTGTTTCGGAAAAATCAATACTTTCGCGTCTGCGCACATCTCACAATTCACGTCAGTTCACTCCTCACTTACATAACTAATGTACTATTATTAAATTACTTTTGATTAATTTATTCTCTCACTATTTTATTTTATAGCCTGAGTTCACCCTTCCTCGTTTCTTTCGCTACTCATATTTTCTCCCATGCCTGTGTATTCAGGATCCATCTCCCTAAACCCATATCTTGTCTTAAATTATCTTCCGCATACGTAGAATATTCAATAGAAACACGAAATTGTGCTGTGAGTCAAGAATTGGCTTTCCCGACTCCAAACACAGCGCACTCGAATTCTGCTCCCAACAGGGTAGAGATGATTTATTTCAGCACAAAAACAAAGACAAGGGACACACACCTATTCCCTGTGGAAGGAAGATAAGAGAAATGTGAGATTTGTAGTGGACAAAACGACTCTTAAGACATGCTTTTTCTTAGTATTTCGGTTTCCCCCACAATTTCCGTTATATCAACTATATTATCGGAGCGTCCTCTTTAAATCTTCTCTGATTGCGCCCTGTGTCTGACGAGCGACGTTGAATTACTCGTAAGACTGAAATATCGTTTGAGAATGTATAGAGTAGAATACTTACATAATTACTTTTATGCTCGACCATGCCGAAATGTAGTAATTATACACCTGGTAGTAGCCCTTTAATTTACCTCATTAAAGTACACATATTCATTATAATTCAGTGTTCAGCCAATGAGAAATCACCATTGTACCATTATAAAACCGTAAGTATCGATTATTCTCGGATATGCAATCGAAAGACAATTAGCGAAAAGTCACGGAGGCTTGAAATCCAATACTGTAGCAGAAGGTTATGTTCTTTTACTATAATAATTAGCGTTAATTGTAAATAATATTCAAATAAATTCAATTTGTCATCTCGTTTTTCAATTCTAAATCAATTTCCAGGTTATATTAGGATAATCTTCATGTTATTCTCTAGATTATATCAAGGTCAGTGACATTCGTGCCTCGGAAAAAATCAATACTTTCGCGTCTGCGCACATCTCACAATTCAGGTCAGTTCCTCTCCTCACTTACATAACCATAACATGAATACTTATGAATAATTTCAAGTTAGAAATATGGTAGAGCATAAAAAGTCGTATGAAACTTGCCTATAATGGTAATTAAGACACTCGTATGAAAATTATGAAACTCGCTTGCGCTCGTTTCATAAACAAACGTATTCGCTTCTTAATTACTACCATTATAGGCTCGTTGCATAAGTACTATTCCAAGCAAGTTGAACGAGATGTAATCCTTATTCAATTGTTGTTTATCTTGGCATAATGGTCACAACTGAGTTTTTGATAGACAAACCTTTAACCTTGTGAACCACACACACACACACACACACACACACACACACACACACACACACACACACACACACACACACACACACATATATATATATATATATATATATATATGTTCCTGAGACGAGATATGGACCTATCACTAATCATTTCACTCAAGTAGACATTTTGTGAGACCGTGAAAGAAGAGTGAGTTGTGTTCTGACTGTGTTGACTGGCTGGCTAAGTCGGCTCCACCATCTGACAATTTACCCATTTCCTCCCAGCCTCAAATAAATAAAGCATGTTTCTTACAGTCTGCCGTAAGTTACAAATCTATGTTAATTGTCATCTCTGTCAAAACTGCAATTCTGAGGCTCTCGTATCTCCGGTTTTGATTAATGAGTCACATAGAACGCATCATGACTGCCAGCCTGAATAAAGCGGAAGAAACACTCATCACGGTCGACGGCCGATTCGGTGCTAAATAAATACAGGTGGTGCACTGCTTATTTGGAAGCTTAGATAATAATTCAGAGTTAATTTTGGAGGGTTATGGTGGAATGACGAGGAAAACGGAGGAACCACGAGAATGTGGAACTTTTATATAGTTACGAAATATTGGAAAGATACAGTTTCAACACACGAACCATGCTTTCAAAAATTTCACTGCAACTTAACCACTCTGAATACAGGTATCAAAGCCTTAAGCCTTAAGGAGGTGATTCAGGACCTTATTTGCAACTAAAGATCCTAATACACTTTTACAATATTCATCCCCGTTTCCGAGCTACAAGAATATCACATACCATTATCTATCTCCATTTGATCCACACCTAATGGAATTGTCTGCTTGAGAGAAGGTAGGCTAATTGTCAGTTGTCTAGACTAGATGCTCGAATGTCCCACTCTTGCACAAACACACTCTTCAGTACGTCGTCAGACCTCTCGCTGCACATTGTTCAATCCGTGCTGCTGTATCTCCATTGCAGCCGTGCTAATCTTTATAACGAGCTCTTCCCTGCTTCCTATCTCCGTTTGGTACACTTTCTCCTTCATGCAGCCACATAGACAGATGCCCAGTGGTGTTAAGTCTGGGGACCAGGCTGGCCAGGCAACTATGGTATCAACTAGACGGTGCTCCAACACATTTCAGACTTCCAGTAAGCCAATAGTTTGATCACCATTTTAGAGGTAGATGAATTGGAAGGAGAGGTCCCATTGCCAGAAGTGATTAGGACATTTTTGTACGAAGTAATGATTTGTACTTCAGTGACAACATTAAAGAACATCTATTTAAAATATCGCCAGTTATTCGCAACTTCCCAAGCCCAGGGTTTCCTTCCATTATTGTTAGCTTTTGGGAACAAAAATTAATTCAATGACGAAAATACTCGATATTTTTTTCTAAAGTATGCAACATTAATTAATATATGCATTTCTGGTAAGTATAATATTGTCCTGTAATGTTCGATCATTAGAGAGGCAACCAAGACATTGCAAACTTCATCTTATTTCATATGAAAAACTAATAGCAGGATCTGTCCTAAAATTCTTCAGAAGTTAAAACATGAAGTGGTGGGAGTGTTATTTTTATAATAAAGTGTAATAAACACGACACGCCTGCTCTTGCAGAGCGAATATCTGCGAATATCGAACTTCGCCATACTCGACAAAACTGAACCGAACGTAGTGACAGTAATGCACGGCGCTAATGCGAAATGTGCAATATCCACACGATTTAATTGTAAATTATTAGAAATGATCGGTGAAGATACACAACATATTGAGATAAATGCTCATTCAAAATAAATATGAAATTCCTTGAATTCTGCAATCGTTATATCACACATAAGTACTGTAACTAACGTAGCCTGTATATAGGTAGAATCTGGGAGTAGAGCATCTGTTAATTCCGAAACAAGGGGAAATTTAATCCCAGCACAATGTTGCAGAATCTGAAATACAGTACACTGCGTGCAGTATAATCAGTACTACAAAGAAATATAAATATCCCGTCACTCAGTGAATTTAGAAATATGTTTCTCATCTTGTCTTATGTAGAAACTCTCCAAGTTTGGTAACAATGAAAATTATGACTCTAGTGCACATGCGCGGGGTATGACAACACAGAGTTAAAATGCCGGAATTCACGGTACAGCAGAAAGTGAAATGTTGTTATTAGTTAACCGAATTGAAGTTCCCAATTGCATTGCATATACGATTTAGGCAGGAATATGGTGTAAATGCTCCAGAGGGTCATACCATTGTGGAATGGTATAATCATCTGTTGGAAACGGGCTCTGTGTTAAGGAAAAAGGGAAGTGGCAAAAGAGCAGTGTCCGCAGCTAAAGTTGCAGATGTTAAGCCTTGGTTTTTCTGAACCGACGCATGCGAGGTGCGAGGCCCGTCTCGCACAAATCCGGACTACACGAGAGATAGTGAGTGGTTTCTATAGCTGCGAGGTGCGCAGACCTCGTATCTCGCAGCCATAGAAACCACTCACTATCTCTCGTGTAGTCCGGATTTGTGCGAGGCCGGGCTCGAAATTCGCACGTCCCATGTGTCGTTTCAGAAAAAACTAAGGCTTTAGGCAAGCATTTCAGCGCAGCCCAAGGAAATCAAATTCGACGGACCAGTTCAGAGCTGGGTATTCCGAAGTCGACTGTTCACAGCATTGTCCATAAAAGATTGCGACTTAGAGCATACAAAATCCAACTTGTTCAAGAGCTGAAGCGAAATGATAAACCCAGACACCTGTAATGCTGCGGAACACATGGAGGGATGTAAAATATTTTCTTGATATTATTCGGGCCACCAGAGGCGCACATGTGGAGATCTATTGAAACTTGATGAGTTTTTCTAACATAAAATCTAAGTCCGATTATTCTGTCACTATTAGGGGAGAGTCGGGTAGTATCGGACAGTGCTTTTCTTTCATCTACCACCATATGGTAGTACCAGAGTCCTGCAGACTGGCCCTCCGCGCAGCACTGTCAGTCCTAATGCTTAAGCAGCCCAGCCCACCCAAGACCAACGCTGCTTGGCGCGGCCGCTTCGTAGCCCATCACGCTGGGTTACGCAGCCCAGCTTAGCCCACCGCACTCCTCAGTGCGGTGACGTCATCACACCAGTTGATTGCATTTTACTCCTTTCCTGCTTACGAGCATTGTTGTGCTTTCGCTTGGCGTGTGGCATAAGCATACAGGACACAGTACAAAATTAAAATATTTTCCACTGCTGTCGAACACAGATTTAAAAACTGTCCCTATGGTACTTTTTGAAATTTTCATCCGACTTTGTATTTTTAAACTTTCTAGCGCGATTTTCTCCTTCACTACTTTTTATGTAGAGAGATTGTATTTTAGAAAGTATGCTTTCACGGCCGGTGTCTGTGATGAAGTTTTTCCGGGCTGCTATTACACTATCAACGTTTTTTGCAAAGATCTTTTTATAAAATATATATTATGCAATATATGACAGTGTAATGAGTTTTTTTGTAAAAGTTCCTTTGGTAAAAGATCTTTTATTAAATGTAAGTGCAGCTTGTTATCTTTGATAAAATATTTCTATACCTTGAAACAAATATGGCGGAACGCAAATATAACTATATTGTTGATACCACAAAAATTCTGATATCGGAGTATGAAGCAAATGAAATGTAAATAAATAATGTTTGTAATATAATATTATTATTATTAGGGCGAATCCGGAAATGCATATAGAGTGTTAGTTGGGAGGCCGGAGGGAAAAAGATCTTTGGGGAGGCCGAGACGTAGATGGGAGGATAATATTAAAATGGATTTGAGGAAAGTGGGATATGATGATAGAGACTGGATTAATCTTGCACAGGATAGGGACCGATGGCGGGGTTATGTAGGACGGCAATGAAACAGTGGGTTCGTTAAAGTAAATAATATTTTATAATAATTTGTATAACTTTTCAAGTCCTCTCATTGTAGCTCTTTCAATAAGTTTAGATGTATACCTCTCTTATCACGTCTTACAATCCATGGTTTAAGCCCTGACCAGATATTTATTCATGGTGTTATAAACTTAACGCGTAAATAACAGTGTAAACAAATCGTAAACTTAACGCGTAAATATTAGTATCAACAAATCCACGGAACGCATGTTCATTGTTTTGGAACAAGTGTTAGGAGAGATTTGTTCCTAATTTTAGGTCATGTTTGATAAAATCTTCTGAAAAAGATATCATGTAGTGTAATACTGTATACCCCAAATCCTATCTTTTATCAAAGATCTAAGATGTAATATTTTAGCATAATATTCTTCGTCAAAGAATTTTGATAGTGTAATAGCAGCCTCACAGAGACTGTATTTTCTTTGCGATGCAACATTATTTGAACTCATCTTGAAAAACAGAAATCAAATGTTTGAAACAGTAGCTGATCGTTGATCGAACCGTACATACAAGCACAAACCCGCGCCAACTCAATTCATAAGTAACTGATAGAAGCGGAAGCTTGGGCTCATGCTTTGATATAAACAAGTCCACCACACTAAACCGCTCCACAAGCAGTCCGCCGCGACCCGTGCGTTGGTGCAGGGTGACGGCACGGGCTAGTTCCGTGCGACACTGCTCAGCCCGTTGCGGTCAGCGGAGGGGAAGCTAGTGGATTTGGACAAATGTGCACGACTCTGGGTAGTACCTGATTGACATGGGTACATTTCTCTATGCGACATCACAGAAACGTAACCATGTCAATCAGGTACTATCATCGTGTGGTAGATGAAAGAAACTCACTGTCCGATATTACCCGATGTCCGATACTACCCGACTCTCCCCTAGTTTAGGAGATATTCAGGATTCTTTGTGGTAGTGATTCTACGGGACACACTGTATCTAGAGCTGTAACAAAACGAAACTCCAGAAGCTCATAATAAGTTACATTTCCCAAACTCAATCTTAGTAGTACGTATTTTCGGAAACCAGTAGTAGAAGGCTTTTTTTTTTCTTTTTTTTTTTTTAGAGTTACATAAGAATAAAGTTCATGTTATTTAAATGCGAAAATTGTATCTTGTTTTTGAGTTGCTGTATGGTACCTGCGTTGTAGTCATCTGATGCAGCTACTGCGATCATAGAGTTAAAAAATAAAGCGATCGTGAAAGCCAGGCCTGTGTGTTTGAGCAATATTTATTTATTTTGTGGCACAAAGTTGTATTATGGAATGCATTTACATATATATGCGGTTTTATATTATCAATGAAATGCAAATGAAATGAACAAATTATATCGATAGAATGAAACGAATTTGAAGTGAGAATTTTTTAAAAAGAGAACGTTGGATATAAAAAGAGTATATCTGTTAAAAATTCGCTGATATTCATTATGATTGACCCAATTGCATTACTACAGACCTTTCATTGTCCATTTTTACATCGGTTGATACAGTAACATATGTTATTACTTAGAAAGGAAGTCGCTTCTCTGCCTTGAGAGCTAGAGCGCTGGTCTTCTATCCTGGCAGCTTGGGTTCGCTTTCTTTTAAGGTCTTTTTGGCATACAAGTTCTGTAAAAAAGATGTTGCGTATGTTTTTCTCTGGGTATTCCATTTTCTCTCTACCGTCCCACCAACACTTCACATTTCCCTCATATTTTTATCATGTGAAGTATTACAAAATAATCTGGGGTGAAGTGTTACTGGTTATTACGAATTCCTGATGCTGATGTAAGATTGACCTGTGGCTCCGGTTCCTGAGTATTATTAGTAGGGCTGGAAAAAAAAGTATTGGTTATAGGTTATGCTGCATAGGACGTAGAACTCTGTGTTTACAAAATGCTTGTGTGCAGGCAAGACTTGTTACTGTAGCGGCTTAAATTTCTACAGTACCAGTTATTCTTGTGGCTCGCAGGGAACTATTACAGTCTAAAGGCTGGTTCACAATAAACCGGGAACGGAAACGAGAACGAGAACGGAAATATTGTTAAAATAAATTTATTTAAATGTGAGTATTCACAATTAACTATTGTGAATGTCCACCTTTAAATGTATTTATTTTAACAGTATTTCTTTTCTCGTTATCGTTTCCGTTCCTGATTTAGTGTGAACCAGCCTTTATTCTTGAAGTATTTCTGTTGTATAGTGAGGGGAATTCAGAATATAAAGTTTCTATGCCTATGTCATTTTTGTAAGCAATGCATTAAGGGAAGTACTTCGATTAACTTTCTGAAGATTAATATTGCTTAACAAGAAATTTTATTTTAGCCCTAGTTGAATTTTTGTGAAATGCAAGAATTACAAATACAACTGTGAGTTGCGGAACTTTCACTGTGCGATATAATTTTAGCGTCAGATTGGGCTGTAAGCGCAATAATGCATGGGTGGAAGAAACTGCAGGTACAGTAATACAAATTAAATTTACACACATAGCGTCTTCCTGATATGGCAACCTGCGAAAGGAATTATTTTAATTAGCCGGTCAATAAGGCGTATTGTAATTCGGAAATTTAATTTCTGGCATCCTCTTGTAGAAAGGTATCTTCTTACAATATTCATATATAAGTTTGACTGATGCGCTTTGTACTTCGTAATTTACTCATAGGTACTAGGAACAAGAAATTAGCGAAATTTCAAAGAGAATGACTGATACAATAGTATTGTCTTCCAGAGATTACGCTTTACATGGGCGAGAAAAACCTGTTACATGTATGGTTATAATGTTATGTTTTATTTAACGACGCTCGCAACTGCAGAGGTTATATCAGCGTCGCCGGATGTGCCGGAATTTTGTCCCGCAGGAGTTCTTTTACATGCCAGTAAATCTACTGACATGAGCCTGTTGCATTTAAGCACACTTAAATGCCATCGACCTGGCCCGGGATCGAACCCGCAACCTTGGGCATAGAAGGCCAGCGCTATACCAACTTGCCAACCAGGTCGACTACATGTATGGTGTCCGTAGGTCTGTGTTTCAGTGATGGGGCTCTTTACCCGTTGTATATAATAATAATAATAATAATAATAATAATAATAACAACAACAATAACAGCAATAATAATAACAATAGCAATAATAACAATAACAAAACAACAATAATAATAAAATGTCTTTATTTAACTTTATATACAGGGATATCATTTCACTTTTACTAACATTTCTAATATTAACCTGGCTATAACTTTGGATTAACGGTTGAGAATAGGAAACACCCTTTCCTACCCCCTTCCACGACTGGGGTTCGTTGATACTGGCATAAAATACAAACAAATCACTTTACTAAGTGTAGGAGGGAAGAAGAATAGTTCATTCATTTACGTAAACTAGGAAATATCGCGATTTTTTGTTTGATAATTTTCATTAGGCATTTGTTTAATCAAAATACAATACTGTATTAACAATAAGTGTGTTTACTCACAAACTGAGCTGTCCATTCGGACGTATTTATTATGCAGTGTATGTTATACTGTCTACAGCACATTAGCGTAGAACTTACAGAATGAAATTAATTTATTTAAAAATAATCATAATATGGATATTTAAACACATTTTTTTTTAAATTGTGGCCGTTAATTTCGATACAGGCTTCAGTTCTTTTGTGCATATTATCGAACTATAAACTATTGTATCTAATTCCTTTTACAAGTTTCGTCCTTCGTACTAGTAACTCATGTTGAAATAATTCTGTACCTACTCTACAAAAGAGTACTTTACGTACTGTAAACCCAATATTCACTTCTGCCCCATCCGAAAAGATGAAATTACTCAGACATTATATCTACCGTCCGTTCATTTGGTTTTGTCGCAGGGTCGTAGAAAGGGGGGTAAATGACGTGACACTTAATTACTTAACGAGGCCCTTTTTTAAGATATTTGAAACAGTTGTATAATATTACGTAGACGTCCAATTTCTAAAATAAATTAATGTTTTCAGAAAAAAGCTAAGACAGCCCAGCCACTAGTCTTTACAGAGGGGCGAGTAGAAGCGGGTGGAGGAACCGGTATGCGACGTAGGGAAACGGACGACAGCACGTATTCGGAAATATGATTCAATATTGAAAGATTCATCGTCACTGGAAAACGCGAACATATTTCTGGAACGTACTATATTCACTAATTCAATACAGTTTACTATGACCGTTAGGAAATTTTGACTGCATACGCGGCCTTGGATTTGTGTGGAGGACGGTTGGAAGTTTATTAGTAGCGGGGTGGGAGTGAAGTACATTAAAAAACTCAGGTACAATAAAAATTGAAGTAAAAATAATATGATGTCTCTGTATATGCAGAGTATAAACGATTTAAACTGCCAAAAATACTGTGATGGAACATAAATAACTGAAGAAAAGCCAAATATTGTAAAGTTTTTCGTTTACTGTCAAAACTTTCCCAAGAAGAAAATTATTTTTATAAGCCTAATTCAGCACGCCTGGCCGCGAAACCAGGTGGCCCGGGTTCGAATCCCGGTCGGGGCAAGTTACCTGGTTGAGGTTTTTTGGGGGTTTTCCCTCAACCCAATACGAGCAAATGCTGGGTAATTATCGGTGCTGGACCCCGGATTCTTTTCACCGGCATTATCACCTTCATTTCATTCAGACGCTAAATAACCTAGATGTTGATAAAGCGTCGTAAAATAACCCAATAAAAGAAAATAAAAAATATAAGCCTAATGTTTTTGAAAATAAGAATAAACTATCATTATTTACTAAGTCCGACACGTACGCTGAAGCAGTCGTTTGTTACTCTTTGTGTCTGTGTAGTATATTGGTATGTGCTGGGCGCAAGGTCGTTGACAATGGCAGTCATGTTCTGTCTAAATGTAAACAAAATATATTAGACTACTGTCAATCTTTAAACGTGATATTTTACAAAGTAAAGATACAAGTTATAATAAACATTTAAATTTCACTAGATATTGTGTTCTAGAGCCTTCTGTGTAGAGTCTACATAATTTTGGTAGTTTATATCGTTTGCATCCTGTATATAACTTATTTCTTCAGTTTTAATTACTGTAAACCTTGATAAAATTTTCCGTAACTATTTACAACGACCTCTGTCAGAATGGAATCAATGAACCTGAGGTTTGATTGCAATAATACGTACTTGCATAGAGAAGAAAAAAAACTCTCCAACTAAAAACATGCATGATTGGATAATTTATATTGGCTTGTCTCCTTCTCTTCGGTTAATTTTGCATTTTTGTGAGAAAAAGCGTTTTTGCACAGAATGATCTCTATGAATGTGACAACAACGGACCTAGTATGCAATATAACTCAATCTGCTATTCGAAACGAAAATATGATTGAATAAACTGTGACGAGAATTGTTCCTAATTGAGAATTTAATTTGCATTACCTGTAGTGTATTGAAAACCAATAATCCAATACATTGTACGGACATTCATTTTTGTTTCAAACAGAGCAAGGACCTGACTAATGTCTCATATAATGTGTTCTGGGTGCACAGATTGTACACAGAGAGCATTTTGAGATCACAAAAAATTTCCTTAATGAAAATATTTTAACAGTCCTTCATTACAATAAATAAACAAATGTTAATTTACTCAAATAAATAAATAAATAAATAAATAAATAAAAATGAATATGTTTTATGTGGACTTTTTCCGTGTCCAATTTCTCCTTCCGTTTGTATGTCTGTCTAGATATACTTCTAGGTTTGTTATTGCATTCACTTAACTATTGATTAATGTATTATTTTCAATTCTCGATTAGTTTTGGGCTTTTATTCATATCGTTCATTATCGACTCATTAATTCGTTGTCCCGAGCAATAGGATCATGATTTAATTCATTATGCTTTGGATTAGTGTTAAGCGATGGTTTCAGTCTTTATGGGAAAAGAAATCTTCTCGTGAAATGTGGCATGTATTTTACAATATATTTATATTTTTATGCACAATGTGATTCTGTACATATAGTAAGATAGTATTGACCCAATATTAAATTGATTCACTGTATATCCATTTGTTACGGTACCAAGTATCTCCAGGTTCGGAGAAGAATATAGATCATATTATATAGCATAGAAACTTAGGATAATCATATATGATACTGTACAAGAATACAACCTTCGAAACGTTTATTGAAACTTTATGTTTGTGTAACAAAATAGGGTAGAAAATTCGTAATAGTACATTATGCAACGAGCCTATAATGAAGGTAATTAAGAAGTGAGTATGGATATTTATGAAACGAGCGCAAGCGAGTTTCATAATATTCATACGAGCTTCTTAATTACCATTATAGGCGAGTTTCATGCGACTTTTTATGCTCGACCATATTTCTAACTTGATATTATTAATTTTATTGTATCTGACCTGGAGCAATGTGCCGTATGTTGTGAGATGTGCGCAGACGCTAAAGTATTGATTTTTTTCCGAGGAACAGATGTCCACATTGACCTTGCTAGGCCATAAGAACCTACAGAGATAGCATTGAAATAAAATTAGACATTGAAAAGCGAGGTGACAAATTGAATTTATTTTAATATTATTTACAATTAACGCTAATTATTATAGTAACAGAACATAACCTTCTGCGACACTATTGGATTTCCAGCCTCCGTGACTCTTGGCTAATTCTCTTTCGATTTCATATCAGAGAATAATCGATACTTGCGGT
This sequence comes from Periplaneta americana, assembly GCF_040183065.1. Classification (NCBI taxonomy): domain Eukaryota; kingdom Metazoa; phylum Arthropoda; class Insecta; order Blattodea; family Blattidae; genus Periplaneta; species Periplaneta americana. The sequence goes on along the minus strand of NC_091126.1, from coordinate 63,402,583 downwards.
TTTATAACGGTAGAAAGCTGACCTGTCATTGGCTGAACAGTTGTAACCTGAGTCGTCATTGGCTGAAAGACCTGACCTTTAATGGGTAGGTGTACTTTAATAACATGCATTAAAGTTCTGCTACCAGGTGTATAATTACTACGTTTAGGCATGGTCGAGCATAAAATTTATTATATCTTTGTTCAAAATGTCTCCTAGAAAAAAACTTGATCATTCTTCAATATAAAATTATGCACATACTTTTTTCATACTAGGGAACCATACTTCCTGAATTTTTCGTAATTAAAATACATATATGATAATAACCTTGTAAGGCATTTTGTTTTTGAATCACCAATCAGTCCACCTGGTTGGCGAGTTGGAATTGCGCTGGCCTTCTATGCCTGAGGTTACGGGTTCGATCCCGGGCCGGGGCGATGGCGTTTAACTGTGCTTAAGTGCGACAGGCTCATGTCAGTAGATTAACTGGAACGTAAAAAAAAACTCCTGCGGGACAAAATTCCGGCACATTCGGCGACGCTGATATAACCTCTGCAGTCGCGAGGGTCGTTAAATAAAACATAACATTTAACTGCACCAACCACAAGTTTAGATGAGAATGATATGAAAGCTGAAAACCAGTTACTATTTATGTCGATTAGTTGTAAATAGAACTTTAACCATGAATGATAAATTAGTAACTTGTGTCAGTTAACAGAAGACACACCAGTATTTATTACTTTCCAATTCCTATACTATCTGTTAATTAAACCTTGACATGAACATTTTTAAGAGGTTGTAAAAATGAAATAAAGTTCTAGAAACCCTAATAACGGAAGGTCTTGCAAACGTGTAAAAGTGAGACATCTGTGCGAGAGGAAGGTAATAAACAATTGCATTTGCTTCTTTTACTGCTTTCGAGAGAGTAAACACGGAATTGGTGTCTTAGTTCTTCCACAAGCATCGAAGCCATATGGCCATTCCTAGCTTCAAAATTACTCAGATAGAAGTTTCAGCGGATGTTATAAATTATGGAAGTAATGATGATACGAATGGTACGGGAAACCCAAGTAAAAACCACACTAGCGCAAAAAAGACAAAAAGGCGCAGGCCAAAATCAATAACAGCCAGGTCCATTGTGGGGTAGAAAAATATATATCTCCAAAATATTAACCAGATTTTGGGTTCTACCATAGAATCCTCGCTCTAGATAATGATAAGACTATAGTTTGAAATGTACTAGATTACAAGTAAAGCTATAGAGGTTTAGACGTACTGAGACAATGAACGGACGTGTACCAATAACAATGTATTACATGTTATAATTACATCCGAGGGACCAATATTATAATTGAGGCAGGGAAATAAAAAAAACTCCCTAACTCCAATAAACCAAATTTTACAGGTGAGAGAAAAAAATTATTACTTCTCTTACTAACTTTAAATATTACACATTTATCTATTAATATTGTGTAAAATTACATTCTTTATTAATTAAATACTTCAAAACCTGAATTTTTACATTATCTTACGCTACAATTTTAAATAAACACTGCTGTAGATAGATAGATAGATAGATAGATAGATAGATAGATAGATAGATAGATAGATAGATAGATAGATAGATAGATAGATAGATAGATAGATAGATAGATAGATAGATAGATAGATAGATAGATAGATAGATAGATAGATAGATAGATAGATAGATAGATAGATAGATAGATAGATAGATAGATAGATAGATAGATAGATAGATAGATAGATAGATAGATAGATAGATAGATAGATAGATAGATAGATAGATAGATAGATAGATAGATAGATAGATAGATAGATAGATAGATAGATAGATAGATAGATAGATAGATAGATAGATAGATAGATAGATAGATAGATAGATAGATAGATAGATAGATAGATAGATAGATAGATAGATAGATAGATAGATAGATAGATAGATAGATAGATAGATAGATAGATAGATAGATAGATAGATAGATAGATAGATAGATAGATAGATAGATAGATAGATAGATAGATAGATAGATAGATAGATAGATAGATAGATAGATAGATAGATAGATAGATAGATAGATAGATAGATAGATAGATAGATAGATAGATAGATAGATAGATAGATAGATAGATAGATAGATAGATAGATAGATAGATAGATAGATAGATAGATAGATAGATAGATAGATAGATAGATAGATAGATAGATAGATAGATAGATAGATAGATAGATAGATAGATAGATAGATAGATAGATAGATAGATAGATAGATAGATAGATAGATAGATAGATAGATAGATAGATAGATAGATAGATAGATAGATAGATAGATAGATAGATAGATAGATAGATAGATAGATAGATAGATAGATAGATAGATAGATAGATAGATAGATAGATAGATAGATAGATAGATAGATAGATAGATAGATAGATAGATAGATAGATAGATAGATAGATAGATAGATAGATAGATAGATAGATAGATAGATAGATAGATAGATAGATAGATAGATAGATAGATAGATAGATAGATAGATAGATAGATAGATAGATAGATAGATAGATAGATAGATAGATAGATAGATAGATAGATAGATAGATAGATAGATAGATAGATAGATAGATAGATAGATAGATAGATAGATAGATAGATAGATAGATAGATAGATAGATAGATAGATAGATAGATAGATAGATAGATAGATAGATAGATAGATAGATAGATAGATAGATAGATAGATAGATAGATAGATAGATAGATAGATAGATAGATAGATAGATAGATAGATAGATAGATAGATAGATAGATAGATAGATAGATAGATCGATGGATAGATGGACGGACGGACAGACGGACAGACAGATAGAACTTTATTGTCGATGGCATAATGTAGTGTTAGTGGTTTTCTGACTTCCACAGTGTATGAATTAAGAAAAGTGAATAAATATGAGCCGTGTGAAGAAAAAAGATAAGTGCATCATAATTCCCTAATGAAACATTGGAATATACGAGAAAATGGAAGTTCATTATTAAGATTAACATTGCTACATTTTTTTTTTAAATTTCAAATATATGAGACAAAAAATCACAAATTACTATGAAGCACATCAAAATACAGAAACAAAATCACAAACAATATTAAAATGTTAACACAATCTCATTCATGTTACAGTTTCTGTTTTTTTCTCTCTCTCTCTCATGTTCTTCCTGTGCATCTAGATTGTAGATTCTTACTGTCCGCAAACAGAGTTTGGTAATTAATCCTACTTTCCTCAGAAATAAACTACATTAAATATTGCAAGTACTTTTGCTTTCTTCTTTCAATGGCAATGCTGAATTGTACTTCAGTTGATTGGGGAATGATGCATCTCTATTGGGTTTCTGGAAGTTAATCGACTTGATATTGTGCCTTTAATAGTCTTACTTACATGGATTTCATAGATTTTTGTGACATTCTAAATATCGTATCGTATCACTTTACTCAGCTGGTTGAGCGATAGTGTTGCCACCTACCGGGAAATTAAGCTTGGAATGCAAAAACTCTTTTATTCCATTGAGTAAGTGGAGTTCTGGCTTCCACGAGTTTTAAAACAGCCCCCATAATACAGACGAATGTCGATATTAGTGTATTCTTGCCTTCCACGCATGTGGAAGAAACTAAAAAGCATCATTCAGCCCATAACTCAATTTTGTCAAAAATTGGAGTTAGTGGGTTTTTGATCTCCCTGCCTCAATTAGGTAACTCCGTTTCTTCCGGCTTTCAATTATTATCTCAGTAGATTATTTAAATAGTTTGGAGATGTATTATTCGTTTTCAAACTACATTTATTTGAGATAGGGTAGTACACAACATTGCTGCACATGGAGATTATAGGTTGGATTCACAAATATAATTCCCTAATTATCTCAAAACATTACAATTTCAGTTACATTGTTAGAGTATTGGACCCTATTTATTATACTATTTTCTCTTGTTCAGACCGAAGCATTTGTAGCTACAAATCCAGAAATTCATATCATTATTAATTGAATTCCCAAAAAGTAAGACCAGATTTACCCCTGCGGTGGCTGAGTGGCTAGACCTCTTGCCTGTCACGTAGATGGCCCGGGTTCAAGTACCGTAGAGGTCTGGGATTTTCATAAAAAATCACTTTTACACAACGCTACCACCTGCACAAATGCAATAAACAATATTGTAAACATCTGGCTTCCTTCCCCATACGACTAGAAGTTGACACTGAAGATCATTTGTTGGTTCCTACTTGTAGTGCATTTGTTATTGCGCTTGTACCTGTGACGTCACCCATACTTCAGACCAAACTAACCTGTATCGCGTGATAACGCACATTTTTCCGCTCTCTAAATTGATAATATTGGAAAAGAGTTTAGTTTTGTTCTTTACATGTGCAGAAATTTGATCCGACCAAATGTAACTTTTCGTTCTGCAACGGCATTTTACAATGTTACGTATGTTGGGATAAAATTTCTGCACATGCAAAGGAAAAAACTGAAATTCTTTCAACCACTTATTATCGTAATACACTGCTGTCTTAAATTTACTGAGCATATTCGGAAATAAATCAGTGGCTTTCCTGAAACATTCTATGAAACAATTTCTTCTTTGAAAATGAAACAAAAAATTAGCATAATTTTATTAAACCTTTTTGTTTGAAATATCTAAAGAAATAACCACTTTACATTGATGTCAATACTGACGGTTCAACCCGTATGAAGTACTGCTTCATATTTTTGTGTTGTTTTGCACTGACGTTGATTGGAACTTCGCTAGCTTTATATGGGACTGAATGACAGTATCTTATTTTGCATAAGCATTATGTCCAATATTTCCTTTAAAAATGTTCTTAGACCCTGAAGCCCACATGAGACTAGAATCCAACTACTGAAGTCTGTATTCTCACGAGAATATCGAACAAAAGGAGCAAGAGTTCAAGTACTTAAATGTTGGTGATTTCTATTAAAAAGAAGTGATTCATGTCCAAATGCGTTGAGTGCATCCACAAGTAGCAGAATTACAAAGTCTGCGTCAGAAAAGAGAAGAAGTATTCATAATCGTAGCTATAACTGTGCAATATTCCCATTGAAGAATTTTACAGGAGTCCGTTCAAAGCAGTTAGGTTGGCTCTGTTAGCATATACGTCAGGCATGTGATGTTTAGGCGACCGGAGTTGAATTCCCGGTGAAGCGAGTAGTATTAGCGGTAGGCAAAATCCCTCAAGCGACAAATGTATTCCCAAGGGAAATACCGTTTATTCTCCCATTATTACGCAAACACTCAGACATCTTCATTATCATGCTAGCATGAGAACACGTATTGCCTCTCCACCGAATGAAGAATAACAATTGTTTACCACAAATTCGATGAGTATTTTTACTGTATCTGTTGTGGTATTCACTAGAATATTTTCAACGAATTAATTGTAGAATTATTATAAATTATATTACTTTCTCACACACCAAAAATATTGGTCGTTCTGTGTGTTCTATTGCCAATCCCTCTCCACAGAACTTCCGCGTATTTTTCGTCTTTTACAGTAGACACTATCCGTTGACTTGACCAGGTAATCAGCCCAAGCGGGAATCGAACCCGAGCCCGAACGCAACTCTGGGTCGGCAGGCAAGCACCTTAGTCGACTGAGCTACGCCAATGGCTAATACTGGGTGTTCAGTTCAAAGTGTGTCATGGCTCGCTGTATGCCGTCATGTGGCTAGCCGATGAGCCTAGAGAATTCAATCTTCCTACACTTCCGCAAAGGTGTATTACCTAGGAGGCAGAGAAGTTGCCTAGCAAGTACGGCGTTCATTCTCAAGAGTACGTACCGATACGTACGGTAACGCCGGTAGTGGCAGGAATGTCAACTGTTTGGAAATACGTACTGTCGGGATATGGGGAGAGGGTTAAGACGATTACTTACGTATTTGTTGACATTAAATTCGACTGTCAACATGGACACGGAGCATTTGATTTGTGTTGTGGAATGTTACCGTACGCAACCGATGATAACAAATATCCTGCGTACGACTTGCCGGCGCAAAACACAGTTCGAAAGAGGTTATGGTAGCACACAGACCGTACAGACCGCCATCTGTTGCTACGACGTTCAAGTTATACCGTACACGTTCTCAAGTTCAGATTGAAGAACGTCTTGAATAATAGGCAACTTCTCTGACATATAAGCTGAAACTCGCTTCCAATCGGTGACTCAACAACAGTGACGTCATGACACACTTTGAAATGAACACCCAGTATAATGTGAATTCTAAAGGAAGTCGTCAGTGAACATTAAAATTTAAATAAGAAACAGCGCTCGTATATGGCAAACTACAAAAGTTTATCGCAAACATAGTGTGCTCAACTGTAATTATAACTGGAGTATAGGTTTCATTATAACGCATGCGCAATAGGTACCGCCCACTTCCAGTTTACCGATGGCTATCGCTCAACATAATAATAATAATAATAATAATAATAATAATAATAATAATAATAATAGTAATAATAATAATAGTAATAGTAATAATAATAATAATTTATTATTATTATAAGAATAATCATAATAACATTAATCATAATAATGCTTTATTTTTTCTGGCAGAGTTAAGGGGACACTCAACTATATTTTGGAACTTTTTTCCTATTTGACCCATCTTTTTCAAATTTGGAGAAAAAGTTTAATATACACATGGAAAGTAACATGCAAAATCTCAGCTCATTAGATCCAATACTTTTCAAAATTAAAAAAAAATTTCAATTTTTAATCAATCATTAATTGAAATATCACTTTTAATTATTTTTTTTTTTATTTTTTGGCTTTGTGCATTTGATTGTGACTTCTCAATGAATAGGGGAAGAATTCTGCGTATTGATTTAGTTCTGTCACGTAAATTAGTGTAGAAATTTAATTTTTCATTTCTATGACTCGTTTTCTCTAATTTTTAAGTTGTGTCCCCTTAAGGTCTTGAGGCCTTCTCTTCCTCTTAACAAGATGATAAAACGGAAATACTTGGTAATATTTAAAACGCTCTTTTAATGAGTTATTTTCTTGTTTTAAGGCTGTGGACGATTAGAGCACATGTTTGTTTACCATCCGGCTGTACATGTTTGTCGTTCTGATTCATTGACATTGAGAGATGCGCTATTACTTTTCATTCGGTAGGGATATAGTCCTTGCTCACACAACTTAATAGTTTTGGTACGAACTTCCTATCTCTGATGATGACTGTTTATAATGGGTTTAGCTTGGACTTCTCCTCTTCCTAGTGTAATAGACAATCATTCCAGACCTGACTTCGGACAATTGACTAAACGACAATCAATCCTCTGGCTTATGCATATTTCTGTTTCGTTTTTGTTTTAAGTATACCTATAATATCTATTAGTATTATTTATTTATTTAACGTGGTAGTGATAAGGCCGTCAGGCCTTCTCTGCCCCTCTACGCAACCGCTTCACGTTACCATAGTTACAGTTACAATTACAATGATAGTAAGCACATAGGGGAACATGGGGCAGGACGGGTTAGTTAATGTTTGAATGTTTTTATTTGGTATCAAATGTAAATGTATGGGTTTTATGACATATATGTTTTATTACAATGTAAACAAGTAAAAAAATATGCACATCGAGTAAAATCCTGTCATTATAACCTTAAAATAAATTAGTTTTTCGAAATGTGTGTTTTGCTCCGTTCTGCCCCACGTATGGGGCAAAATGGGGTATCTATTTTTTTTTAATAATTAAATGGCAAAAGTGACAAAAATTATATACTGAAAGTGTGAATACTACAATATTTTACAAGTTTACTTGAGAAAAAGTCATTCGCAAAATACGCAAATGTGCGTAGCATCCTCGTCTTCACTGTCTACTCCTGCGCAACAATTGTGAGCCCATTTCAGACATGATACGCATCTAATCCAACCTTCATCTGACAAACAACAGAACGAACAACCCATTACAGGAGGTGAAATTTAATTAAATATGACGTGGGGCAGGACGTACTGCCCTGTTATGCCCCACCCCCGTTTTTCCCCACAGTCACAATTTCTAAGTTAACGCACGAAATTTAAGAAAGTTTCGGAATTAAAAGCCAGGTAAGCACTCTATAATATGATATTAACATAGATTATCTAAATAAATCTCATTTCTATTTACGTGTGACAAGATAACATTTTAAAGTTGCAAATGAATGATACAATATGATGCAGCAACCGAATAACATAAAACAGATGCAAGGAATGGCAGTAGGTGTTGTGTGATGATATATTTACATGAGTTGACGAAGTTAAAAAAAAATTCGGTAGATTGCACTACTTGTTGGGAAGATAGAGGCTATACTCAGTCCTGCCTCCTTCCCCGACCTGCCCCATATTCCCCTACCTTATCATAAAGGATGATGGAAATATTATCCTTCCATTTCCACACATTTCTGTTATCTTTGGAAATGAAAACTTAAAGGCCATATTCATAGACATTCTTAGCGCGGGCTTCCTGTGGATGATCAGCGAACTAACGTTTTTCATATTCATAAACCAGTGTCAACGATAGGATATATTATATGATATGATATGGTATGATATCATATGATATGATATGATATGATATGATATGATATGATATGATATGATATGATATGATATGATATGATATGAATCCTGTACAAGTAATCACTCGATAGCCGGGGCTTGTTTAGCACCCGCTCGTAGCGCGGGCTAGCGAAATGTCTATACATAGCACCCTAAAACTCGTACATTTATATGCATGGGACAGGAACGAAACAAACTAGGTAATGGCGTCGTTTACACTTGGAACAGGAACGAAAAAAAAATACTGATTGTGATGATACAATACAAGTAAGTTAATTTTTGTGCTTGTATTATTATTTTAATTTGAATACTGTTTACAAATTTGAGAATAAAAGAAACGTGTGTAGTCCAGAAAATCTGAAGGATTGTCTTCTGACAACTACTTTCCCAAGGCAGTCGCAACTAAGTAAGAATCAGACTATTATTTAAAGATGCGGTCCTGAAAATGATGCTCAACGCACTTTGTGAATGAGGAATGTTTCCAGTTACTGTGAATAATTCAAAGCTTTCATTAACAAGCATCCTATTAAATTGTATACAAAGCGCTCAAGAGTCCTCTGAAGCTTAAGTTGGAAAGCTTAGATTAACAATTTCCAACTCTTTCTGTAAACTTCATCAACAAAATTCTTTCATATTGATTATCACACTTGGAAGCTAGTAGATGCTGAATTACTGTTCAAACCAGTCTTCCTTCTGTGGCATCGTTTCAATGAAACGGATACTTAAACGACAATGAAAGGAATACAATTATACACAGTAATTTGAGATGAAAGAAAAACAAAGAAGTAGGTTTGTGTTTCCTCGAGAATATTGAGAGGTGATTTCTCACTTTTAATTAAGAAAACCAATATCTTTCCGTTTTCAGACATCTCCTAAGTAATTTCGTAAACTACTTTCAGTACTGCATGGGTCATTCAGAAATTAATTTAAACACTTTGAGAACCAAAACGTATTTAATCACAATTGAAGGCCTCCCTGTAAAAAGGATGTAAGCAACAAAATGATTCACGTTTCAGGAGAAAGAAAAAATTTCTGAGGCGTATTCCATTAGTCCTACACTTAGTAGCAGAACAATTTGACTATTTAAGGATACAAGTTTATTCAGCTATTGGATGCAATATGTCATTGTTATAAAAGAATGTTTCAAAATTATTTTTTCCAAGTAAGTAACATACAGCGTGTTTCACGAAGATTGTGCAATGCTCCAGGATGTGATTTCTGGCATCATTCTGATGAAAAAATTTCATATAAACATATGTAGTATTTTTTAAATTAAGTAAGTTACGCCCTCCTGAATGTTAAACATAAACGTAAATGTTATGAAGGTTTAAGCATTTTAATTATTTACAACAATGATGCTGGGTATATTATAAATTCATTAAAGAACTTTCACGTTATTACTCACATGAAAATTGTGTATTAAAGCCGGTTTTCAAATACCCCGCCTTCTACAGCAATACATGTAGCCGTCCGAATGTGAACTGCGCGCGTTGCATTCCCTAACTTTCATTGTACGGATGCCAGGTAGATACGTTGTACCAGTGTTGAGTTATCTCTAACCGTGACCCTGATGTCACGAGATTTTGTGTCGCTGCTATCAGCTGTACTGTAATACATAGAGCTCCAGACGTCCAGACAGAAAGAGAGAGAGAGATAGAGAGAGTTCACAAGAATGCGTGTTACGGAAGAAATAAACGTGATTTTATCCGAAACTATTCAATATCGGACACATGTATAGAGCATGATTCACAAGGAAATTTAAACAATTTAGGATAAGATATATTAGGCCATTCTAAGTGAAAAAGTTCATATAAACATAGATCCGTTGTCGAACGATGGCGGAGCTAGATGCATTTCTTAGTAAAACGTCTCGCCCCAATGTGAATCAGACGTTACCATATGCTGCTTAAGTAAGAACGTGAGACAAGGTCACCCATCGCAATGAATGACGTAACATTGGAAACTGCATTGTGAGAAATGTAGATAAGAGAAACAGCCACGTGCAACTCTCCCGAGGGATGAGCGCGATTCACGTCCGAGCGCAACAGTGCATTGAAGCAGAAGGAGATACCTTTGAAAATGTGCGAAAATATCGATCCCGATGCCTAAAATATTAGGTATGTATGCATACATGAATATAAACTTTAAATTTGTCTATTATCTGTCTCTAAATGCGAGTTAGTACAATGGAATCCCAGAAGGTTTTTGAAATCAAAGAGCCATATCTCCGTAACCGTTCGAAAACGGACCCATATTCATATGAACTTTTTGACTCAGAATGACTTCAGAATTCACATCCTAAATTTTTTACCTTTCCTCGTGAATCACCTAGTAGAGGAACTTTTTTCATCAGAATGTCAGAAATCACATCCTAGAGTGTTGCACAATCTTCGTGAAATATCCAGTCTATCAATAATTTTATGTTCCATCATTTCTTCGTGGATATCTTCAATTAATACACAGTACAGCTACTTAATGTTTTTAAAAGTATTTCCTTCAGTAACACGTATGTTGCCACATGTCTGCAAGGCGATGAATGTTATTCACAGCATCACTAATAGACTACATTACAGCTGTTATAATGACCTGAGCGGTTCATTCATTTTAGGAAATAATTCGTAGTCGCTAGGACCCATATCCGGAGAATACGGAGGACAAATCATCCTGTAATGCTTTGTGATACTGTTTAGCGTTTTTTCCTCTTGCAACCTGTATTTCAATAAAACATTTCTGTTGGTATTTGTGAAACACTTCCTTAGGACGTTGAAGAATATAGTCTTATCATTACAATCACTGCTTATACAGTATAAATGAAATTATAACCTTATAAATTATATGTAACACACGTCAGACAACACACCACATTATACTACCAGCTTACATTAGTCATTGCTGGATAGCTGAATACTAGACGCGTTCCTACTAATTTTAGAATAAGGTATGTATAATAAATTATAATCATTGCTCAATAACATATAGTCGACTATAGTGAACTCTGACTTACTGTTTCCAACTCAAAAATGGAATAAACTACACTGTCAGATTACAAATGTTCTGAAAAGACGTTATCGACAATTACTGTACATGTATAACAGCAAGCAGCTAGAAAATGCTTAGAATTCGAAGTTCTAAATAGATTATTGAAATAAATTAATACTCAGGAAGTTCAAAATCTAGTAGACTTGGTTCCTTGCTGAAAAAAAAAAACAAGCCATGTAAGTTGTAAACGTATTTGCAGCATTGGTATCGAGAATTGATATTTGGAATCATATTCCCTGACTAAATATGAGCTAGAAATGTGTGTCCAAATGCCTATAGAACTAGGAGATAGTGCACGTCAAGCATGCTCTGCTAAGGTCAATACCTTTCCATATAAAATAGGAAAAACAACCTTAAAGAATGTGCGCTACGGGTTGCTTACGCCAGGGGTTACCTCGTACGAGTTACAATGGGATATCTATGAGCTAGATCTATAGACATTTCGTGCGCATGCGTTGTAACGATTAATTGTTACTTTGCCCGAAATACAAAGTATTTGTGTCCACATGATAACAAAAATTTAGCTTTAGGTAACTCGGTCAATATGATGTGATTTGTCCGTGCGTAACAGTATGATTTTAATGAAGGCACTATACTGGTAATAAAAACACTGTAATTGAACATATTATTATCGTTCAGAGAACATACAAACGCAATTGCACAATTGGACTAACATTTGAATTATATAAAGGAACAGTAATATGCATATTATCACAATTTTCTGCAACAAAGCATTAGTTTGTTCACAGAACTGACCGAGTCAGTCTTGCATTACATTTTGTACAACTTATAATATGAGGCGTCTAGGCACAATCCCGGTTCCCAAGACAGCAATTGAAATAAAATCTATACGGCTGTCGTGAGAAGTTGTGAAATTGATCGCCTCCGAGATTTCGGAATAAACTCGTCACACATAACAAAAAATATATATTCGGAGAGTTTTTACAACTACACCTTTGTTTCTTCATAATTTCACACAGACCTCACACTACTATCGAAATCTCTGCACCCAAACTGAACAAAATACAGACTGAATGCCATGTTTTCTTTACCAGTCATCCTCTTAACTTCCAGACGTCAACAATCGTAAATCAGTTAAGTCAAGTGTAGAGACTCTTGGTATACTTAAAAGATGGAAGTCAAAGAAGCGCTATTGGATATTGATAAAATATAAACTCGTCAAAATATAAAAAAAACCTGACGTGATGGATATAATCTGATTACATATTCGTAATTAGCGTATCAGACTTGGTAACAATCAACATTATCTTTTTTCTGTACAAAAAACCTGTATTTACTAGTGCTATTTATATCCAATGAGTTATACCTTTTGGCGACTAATATTATAAATACAGTCGTCAGTGTTCTGGATATTCTAGTTCACATGTAATTAGGTTCCACTATTTTAATACAAACAGATTGGATGGAACTTGTTTTGAACTGAACACAGGAATTAACTTGTTTTGATCTCAACCGTGGATCTAACAACTTTGTGCATTGACATACTTTATCTCTACAGTAATATTAATAACGATATTTGATGAATGATAGACGGAATATATTATCGTGAAAATATATTTGTGCAAATACAAGATCATCAATTGAAAACTTCTACGTAAAAAGGGCACATGTGAAATCGTGTTTTAAATATTTTTATGATTATTGTAATTAGGAAAATATGTTTAATAATAATAATAAACATGCTAGAAGAGACATTTCATCAACTACAACTAAATGAATAAACAATAAATTGGTGTGTAGTATTTTTTGAACGTATAATGTTTAATGAGTTTGTTTATTTATTTATTTTTTTTAGGTAGAGAGATGGATTTATTGAGTAATATTACACATACAGATTTTATATTATCATAATTTTCTCTAAAATCCAATGCACGTGTCTTCTGACCCTACGTGCTTTGTGCCTAAAGCAAGTCCTACTTTGTAGACACATTCAAAATAGAAGTTACAACTCTTCGAACATTATCGAAATTTTGAGCTTTTTAAAAGTAAAATATATTCTGAAAATCTATTCACATAACTACAACTCCTCGCCTATGATTATATCCAACTACTCTCTAAAAGATCACACATATTAAAATGAAAATGGCACAACAAAACACATTAAATAATAATATATCCTAACCTAAAACAGACATAAAAAGGGTATAATAGAGTAGATACCATTATCCGTTCGTCAGTTCGTGTCACAAACTTCAACAACTGAAGTTCTAATCTGTCTCGCCTTCAAGAGAAAAAAAACCAATCTTTTGTTCGTATTATCTATTCCCCATGAGGTCAAGACATGCAAGCGAACTACTATGGTTTATTTATTATGGTATGTTCCCTTTTATACGCAGAACTATTTATTGCAAGGGTAAATGTTGAAATGATTATGAAACTAAAGGAGATTAGTATTTAATATTTATATGAATTCATTACATTTGTTGCCATTCTAGAAAAATAAAATTACGTAATGCGATTATAACAATCAAAATGTTACAATTCTAAGGAAATTTAAAGAAACTATCTTCTGTACTTATGAATGTGATTATTGTTCTTCACTCAGTTCAGTATTGTTCTTCAGTAAGTTCAGTATGTTCATTCGAGGAAACATTAAAGAATTGTTGCATCTTTCTCATATAGAAACCTAAACAAACTTCTGAAATCAAGACTCTTACGTGGATCTACTTTTGGGCGAGGCATTTGTTCAAGATGTGGATTATGATATTCAATGTATCCATGTTTCCAAATGCGAAATATATAAAAAAAATCCGTAGCTTGAAGAGCAAAGGATATCAGAGTTTTGTTGATATTTTAGCATTACATATTTCATAAGATTGAAAGTCTTCTTTCCTACTGGTTTAGCGTAAAGCAGTGGCCTCAAAAACGTATCCAATTCTTTTTTAATTTCTGTTTCCATTTTATTTTTATTGTTAACCACCATGTGGGACCTATACATAGGAAGGAGAACACAAGGCAGGCCAAGAAGAAAATGGGCAGATACATTCAAGCAGCAGCTGGGAGGGAACTGGTCAACCATCTCCCGCAAAAGGAACGAGTGGAGACAGATAGTGAGCAAACTCATATAGAACTAAAATTTGACAAACTTTAGTGTATCTCACATAGTGAATGTGAATGTGAATATTGTTCACGTGAAATAGTTCATCATGTGAACCACACCAACCGAGCTTCCCCTCCTATAGGAGGCCCTAGCCCTTCATGAGACGCAGTGGCTTCATTCATTCATTCATTCATTCATTCATTCATTCATTCATTCATTCATTCTTTGATTCATTCATACATCATTATTATTATTATTATTATTATTATTATTATTATTATTATTATTATTATTATTATTATAACCACAATGTGGGACTTCTACATAGGAAGGAGAACACAAGGCAGACCAAGAAGAAAATGGGCAGATACATTCAAGCAGCAGCTGGGAGGGAACTGGTCAACAATCGCCCGCAACAGGAACGAGTGGAGACAGATAGTGAAAAAACTCATATAGAACTAAAATTTGACAAACTCTAGTGTATCACACATAGTGAATGTGAATGTGAATATTGTTCACGTGGAATAGCTCATCATGTAAACCACACCAACCGAGCTTCCCCTCCTGTAGGAGGCCCTAGCCCTTCATGGGACACAGTTGCTTCACTCTCTCGTCCACGCCTGTGGAGTAACGGTCAGCGCGTCTGGCCGCGAAACCAGGTGGCCCGGGTTCGATTCCCGGTCGGGGCAAGTTACCTGGTTGAGTTTTTTTCCGGAGTTTTCCCTCAACCCAAGATGAGCAAATGCTGGGTAACTTTCGGTGCTGGACCCCGGACTCATTTCACCGGCATTATCACCTTCATCTCATTCAGACGCTAAATAACCTAAGCTGTTGATAAAGCGTCGTAA
Source organism: Periplaneta americana (assembly GCF_040183065.1). Classification (NCBI taxonomy): domain Eukaryota; kingdom Metazoa; phylum Arthropoda; class Insecta; order Blattodea; family Blattidae; genus Periplaneta; species Periplaneta americana. Next base: position 63,387,032 of record NC_091126.1, on the reverse strand, counting down.
AATAACCTACTAAAATAAAAAAATCAGTCATTCCTTATTATTATTATTATTATTATTATTATTATTATTATTATTATTATTATTATTATAACCACCATGTGGGATCTCTAAATAGGAAGGAGAACACAAGGCAGGCCAAGAAGAAGATGGGAAGATACATTCAAGCAGCAGCTGGGAGGGAACTGGTCAACCATCGCCCGCAACAGCGACGAGTGGAGACAGATTGTGAAAAAACTCATATAGAACTAAAATTTGACAAACTCTAGTGTATCTCACATAGTGAATGTGAATGTATATGTTTTTCCCGTGAAATAGCTCATCATGTGAACCACACCAACCGTGTTTCCCCTCCTATAGGAGGCCCTAGCCCTTCATGGGACACAGTGGCTTAATTAATTCATTCTTTGATTGATTGATTCATTCATACAATATTATTATTATTATCATTATTATTATTATCATTATTATTATTATCATTATTATTATTATTATTATTATTATTATTATTATTATTATTATTATTATTATTATTATTATAAAACACTTTCCATGAACAGGCATTGCATAGAAGACAAAGTATACCATTTACAAAAGAAAATTTGAATAGTACATATTTCATGGGTAGTTTTGTTATGAATAATAAACCCATGATTCATATAACTGAAATTATCATATTCTTGTCACTCAGACGGTGGATAGCCATAGCAGTTGTAAACCGGCATAAAATAACCAATTAAAATGTTGAAAATTATAGTTGAAATTACAGGAAATTGGAGAATGTTGAAATGGTAATGGGAAAAGCTATACACAGAGAAAATCCCTCTCCAAAATGTGTCTTGTCCACTTTAAATTCCCGCACAGCTGGTTGGGATCGAACCCAGGGCACCTGGATGGAAGGCTAGGGCTTGAAGCACAGACACAGTAGCCAAGCGCTATTATTTTTCTGAAGTTTGGGATTGTTTCCTTTTTTAAGTATTATTCAATATTGCTATAGAGAAACCATGGGGAGAAATGGCTCCGAAGAGCCACTGCACTCAAAGCCTCCTTACCTCACTCCACCGACCATTTCTCCGCCTGGTGCTTCTTAAAAACACGTTTCATTCAGTGGCGGGTATGGCTTCGATCTCGGGACGTCAGTTTCAGGAAGAGTGGCAGAAAGAATTTTTTGTTACTAACAAAAAGAAAAAAGTCTGCTGCTTAATATGCGGGTTCAAAATAGCGCATATAAAACGCTACAATATTAAACGCTACTTTGATCGGAAGCATAAAGCGGACTTTGGTGATTTTACAAGTATTTATTTACAGTTTTAAAAGCTATTTTTGTAATATTTGTAAAACGATACAAAACAAGATATGTTTATGGTATTTTCAGGGTTTAGCTACTTATTATTTTATTAAGTATCTGGAACTTAACTTACTTATTTCAAACTTTGAGTGCATATTAGGCCTACTTGATGCGTTCTCTTTCCAAGAAAGATTTTCAGAAGTAACAGCAATGGACAAGGAGATGTGTCTGTTCAATAATCCAATTTTGTATTTGATGTTACCCAAGCAGCAGAGTCACTATAAAGATGCAAACGAGCAGGCCAGTAAAGTGTTTAACAAAAAATGGATTAGATCTCTTTAAATACCTACCAGAGTAGCAATTCCATAATATACGCACATTTGCAATGAGTATTGTATCTATGTTTGGCTCAACACTGTTGTGAGCAGTTTTTTTTTTTAAGAATATGACCAAAAGTATCTCCAGGTCTAGGATCACAGACATGCATTTAGTTTCAGTATTACGGTTAAGTTTTTTATACTTTAGAGACAAATATAAACTTTTAGTTAATAACAAGAAACTCCGAGGGCCATCAACAACAAAAAAGTGAGAACTAGCAGTATAGGCCTACAGTAGTATTTCCTTTCATTCATATCTCATTTATTTTTTAAAATATTTTTAAAGTTAAATGACAATGGAGCTTAGTTACTTTCTTTAGTGTTTTTACAAAGAAATAATTGATTATGTTGATCATTATATTTTATTTAATATGTTGTCAAGTTAAATGGCAATGGAGCTTAGTTACTTTCTTTATTGGTTTTAAAAAGAAAAATTTATTGTGTTGATCATTATATTTTTTAATATATTGTACAGTTAAATGACAATGAAACTTTGTTTTTTTTTCTTTATTGTTTTTAAAAAGTAACAATTTATTATGTCGATCACAAGGCAGTTCAAGAATTTTTCGTGCTCATGATAAATCGATGGTTATACAATTGAAGAATATAATTTGCCTAATCATAGTTGGTGGCTGTAATATTATTGTATGACACTTGTACTTCATATAACACAAGACTGTGGATATGTTGAGACAAGAAATAACAGCGGAGAAATTATTGATGCGCAAGGTGTGTCAAATCCACCACTGCTCTTACTTAGCAAAACAATTGCGTTATCCCTCGCCTGCCAATCAAACGAATGTGGGGTGAGTAGGAAACGTTCCCTCCCTACTTTGCTGATAGTCCCCATAGCTGCTGTAGAGTAACAGTTAGCAAGCCTGACTGTGAAACGAGCGGGTATGGGTTCAAATACTGGTTGGGAGAAGTTACCTGGCTGAGTTTTTTTCCGGGGTTTTCTCTTAACTCATTCAGAACAAATGCTGGGGAACTTTCGGCACTGAACCCTGGACTCATTCCGCTGGTATTGTCACCTTCATCTCAATCAGACGCTAGTTAACCACAGCAGTTGATAAATCGTCGTAAAATAACCATTAAAATAGAGTAAAATGACATGTCTGAGTTGCATCCGCTGTGCTGGCGTTTACACACCGAATTATGGGAAACTTTCCTAATCAAGTGTAGTTTTGCAGACATAAGCACCATGTAAATCTCCAACCGCCTGTAAACGCATGGTTTTCATAATGCAGGAAAAACAAAGAGTAATTAAGCGCAATTACAAGAAATGATAACAGTGTGATTGATCATACTGTAGAGCAGAATGCAAACTTGTTAAGTTCGCTTGGTGGTTTTAATTGTTCAGAGGTGGGGGTCAAATTGGAAAGGTTTCGGCCTGCCGATTGCAATATCCAATGGTAATTAAATTGAGTAATCACATAGAGCAGGCCAGGGGGTTGAGGAAACAGAGGAAAGGGTGAACAGGGGGAGTAAAATCGCAGAACCACTAGTGTTTGGGGTTGAAAAAGTCTCTGATATCGTTTAGTATGCATACATAGTGAATGTAAATGACACTGAAGGCCTCGTTTGGGATATCTGTTGCGCATGCTTGAAATTCTAAACTCTTAACGAGTTTGTCAAAAATAGACTTGATGCTTTGTAGCAACCCTTTTACTTCTTGATGTAATTACTACAAAATTGCGATTCGGAAAATATCTCTTTTGCCCCTTGTAGTGCTACAATTAGAAATGTTTCCTAATTATGTTTCTTTTCGACAATACTATTTCGGAACTATTTATAGAGCTCATAGAGAGATTAAGGGAGTCGGTGGTTCTAATAATTTTATACGGCAACTTTAATTCATGCCAACAGATTATACCCAGTACGATTTCTCAGAGCAAAAAAATAAAAAAAATGTGTGAGTGGTTTTCAAAGTGCGTGGTGTCGCATTTGTTCTCGTCACTGTGCCGATTTCTCTTCTGTTCTTACACCTTAACCTCATTCCGTTTGCTCTCTTTCATTGTAACCTTCATTCCCTTCTTTTCCTTTCCGCGTCTTTATTTCGTCAACAACCTCTTCCTTTTCCTCTAATACTTAGCATTACTCTTTTTTTCTTTCTTTCTGAGAAGAGCCCAAAGGTTTGCGCCGCAAACTGAGGTTTATTTAGTAATAGCATTAATTTATTTAACCTGATAGAGATAAGACCATAAGGCTTTCTCTTCTCCTCAATTAGGGGATTGCAACTACAATATTAAGAAAATAATTAAAATTATAATTACGATTAATAAGAAATTAACAACTATGCCTACAATTGCAATAAAAAGCAAAATGATTAAAGATTACCGGGTTCATAAAGGTTAGACAATTCTGTTGACCACTTTAGAGTGGCAAGATTATTGATGTTCTTAAGACCGCTTTCCTGTGAGTACATGATTCACTGCTCCTATCTTACCGATTCAGCTACAACTACGGCATCCAGGTCGGACGGAGTCTTCCTGTTAATATTCCGCAGCCTCCTTAGATCGATGGCATCTGTTCGAAAATCGCGTACTACGTCCTACAGCATCCTATATCGATCTGAAGATCACAGAACCGTAGATATCGTCATTTTCATTCTGCCATCTGTCCGAGGTATCTACATAGACTTGGGCTCTCCGGTCTGCCGTAGTCCTCTGTAAAAACCCCTACGCCTTCCTGGGATCTATGCAGCTCACCTAGACAGATGACATCTGTAGGCGAATCACGACACTACGTCTCCTGGATCTGATGGTCGAGCTGAGAGTACTGAAAACGATAGATGAAGTTGAAATTGATAAAAACGAAATGAATCCGATGTCCAACGCCGAAAGATGTTCAGCTATTTTATTTAAAGTAGATGAGGGGGGAAACATCGGAATACATAGGGTAAAGATGCCAATTCCGTGGTAAAATTTAAATTGACTGCCATGGAGTTGTGGTCTCTGACGTCTAAATTTTTTAAATACCTAACAGATGCCAGGCGATGTCTTCTTTTCAGTTCTATTGACGACCCGCCTCTTGAATAGAAGCAGTCGAGTGCAGACGCTTTTGTTCAGTGAAAGGTGGTTGACCAGTAAGTTTTTGTTTCTCTTGTGACCGCTCCTGAAGAAACATTTTATATTTGAGGTAAGAATTAATACAGCATTATAAAAATGATATATTACCGTAGATTAAAGTCAGCTGAGTCAATGTGTATGGTTATTTAATATTTTATTGTATTAAAGTACTTTATGTCTTCTAATATTTATATGCTTTCTTTTAATCGTGTAATATTCAATTAAATCCCACTCCAGTTTTGATTTTCTCTAGATAAATAAAACCCTCTAGTGAGCTTAATGTAGATAAAGTAGCTGTTTATTTATTCAATTATTTTCATACTGATTTGTGTCTTATTTACTTATACAGGTACTGAGTTATTGGCATTTAACAATGTTCTGCGCCAGCGTGACCTACATTTGTTTGTAGCTCGTAGATAAACGTTACTAAAAACACAACTAAAGAATGTTTCATGTCATGTTAATCCGTACTCTCATGCCTTAAAACCTGAACTTGAGGTTTTCATTAAAATTTTGACTTTTTGTATCCAGCAGTAAACTGACTTCATACTCAACGAAAAACGTGAAGAGGGAAGTAAAGTGTACTAAAGCCTGTGTGATGAATCTTGTCTCACTGTGAAAAGAGAGAGAAAGGAGATGTCTTACCTCCTCTGTGTTGTTGTGGCGATGAGGGAGTGGAGCGGTGCTGTCCATCCATACAGTGGCGGAAGGGACTAGTTGATACATTCTGTAGCGCAAAATAAAGTAACAAAATATCTCTCTTCGTACTGTGTAGTTCCGTCACTGAGCTTATGTTTTAAGAAACCGATTTCCGGTAGCCTGTACAATAAGAAGGTTTTGAAAGGAATCCTGAAAATTTACAGCCCTCCCATAATCTCCACCCTAATTTGAAGGGATTTGGTTTTATTGCTACTGAGAGAAGATAAACCTTACCGGGTATAGTTCTTGCAATTTATATTATATTATTTTATTTCTATTGCTCCCTTTTAAACGGATCTCAGTTTGAGCATTTAAAAATAATGTAATTGTAATAGTTCCACATACTGGTATACAATTTTGTGCGAGATCGTGCGTATTTGCTTGTTTTCCGCACAGAACCAGTACGCGGTAAGTGTGAAATACCACATTCAGTATTCCCAACGTAACACACATAACAATTTCCCTCTTCTTACCGCTTAAGCGCGACATTCATTTTACTGCTTTAGGCTTTTAACATATTATTTTTAGAGACGTTTAACATAGTAATAATTATAAATTGGAAACTTACCACTGCAATTTCACCTAAATTGCAATGTTAATTTTTGTTTTTAAATATTTTAAAAAATTAAGTAAAGTCTACTACTCCACGAAACTTATTGCATTCCTGATACAAGTAACATTAAGGAAGCCGTGAAAAAATCAACAAGGTTCCAGATGCCGATGTTATTACTGCAATATGTTATGTAAATAATATTGTTAAAATATTAAAATGAAAAATAAATCATTACATAACCTTACCGTTTGTTTTAAGTTCGCATTTATAGACTGGGGGGGGGGGAAGACAGACGTATATCACGACCTGCTGAAGTATAGTAAACACAGAAAACATTTTATAGCAACAATGTTGAAGAAAGATACTTTGGTGTTCCGAAGTTGGCGTCATTAAACAGAAACCAACATGGAGATTTCATTGCAACTAGTTAGAAATTCGTCTTTCAGGTATGTAATAAACGATCTTCGCACAAAATAATGTACGATACACGAGCAGTATGTTTGTTTTCATTTTCTCGGAAATTAAAAAAGCTCAACTACGTTTCGCTTTTTCAATCTTTTCCTCGACCATGAAAACGTCAACATACCGCTCTTGTAACGTATATTACTATTTTCTATTTTCTATTTGATCATGCAACTCTAGCTGAGGAAATATTTACTAAACAACGGCTGAAAATTCACAGTTTGCTATATTACACTGTGGCACGTTATTGAACTCATCTGAATATCCAGTAATACAGAAGCCCACATGTTCCCATGTAACGATTGAAATTGCTAACATTCCACGTTTTAACCGAGTGTGATACAATTGGTTTTTAGTACTTGCTACTACAATTATTTTCTCTTGGACTAGCATTTGTACCGTACTACTCGCATCTTGTAGGGAACACCCATACAAATCATGACCCATATTTGACGTAGTTTTTCAACCATATGTTTTCTCTTCGATTTTGTTGTCTTCGCTTTAATTCCAAAATCTAACTGTTCAATAAGCGATTGTGCAGCCAGACGTGGCGGTTACCGCTTTGTCATTTTGCACGCTGTCTCGAATATGGCTTCCATTGTTCGGAGTTGATCGTTTGATGGTTTCAGAGGGATGAAACACGAGGCCTGTCTCGTAACGAATTGTCTGCTTTGTGGGTCGCTCTTAATTCTTTGGAGCGTTGCACATGGGAAATGCAATAGAAAATTCCATGGTTCATTATTCCTGCTTCAGAACACGTGACAGGATTTTGCCATAGTGATTTCATTTACTAAAGTAACGGAACAATTCTTTGCCTTCCTTTTAATCTTCCTTAATTAAAAGTTAATTGTTTGTGTATTTATATATGGTTTTCACTGTATTTGCATCCATTGAGTAAGAAAAAAGTCACAGTACATAATCACCAATTTATTCCTTTCACATAATAATATATACATTAGGGTGGAGTAAATCTATACATGACATTATTTTTGGTCTTTTTTCTAAATGTAATAGTTGCAGAAATCTCTCTTTTCACTTAACTTACGAATGTGAAAAATATGGAGTTTCTATACAGGTTGATTCAAAACCTTTGCGACAAAGTCTGTGGGGTGATAGATCTAACAATAAGGAACCCACGTACGTGAATGTATACGAATGTATGCACACCTGTTCGTTTGTTTGTTGAGATGTTTGTAAGATACGAGAAGGGTTGTTGTTGTTTGTTTACGTTCAATGTTCAATACATTTTCCTACACTATAAATTATGTTTTTTAATTGGGTTATTTTACGACGCTGTACCAACATCTAGGTTATTTAACGTCTGAATGAAATGAAGATGATAATGTCGGTGAAATGAGTCCGGGGTCCAGCACCGAAAGTTGCCCAGCATTTGCTCGTATTGGGTTGAGGGAAAACCCCGCAAAAAACCTCAACCAGGTAACTTGCCCCGACCGGGATTCGAATCCGGGTCACCTGGTTTCATGGCCAGACGCGCTGACCGTTACTCCACAGGTGTGGACCTAAAATTATGTTACTCTGAAGGCATTGGAAAGACATGATCCGGCTGAAGGTCAATTGATGATTAGACTGAACTGAAAGAAAAAGGTATTGAACATTAGACGTAAACAAACAACAACAACCCTTCTCGTCTGTTACAAACATCTCAACAAACAAACAGGATTGCACACATTCGCATACATTGACATACGCCCGCGCAAAAACATTTTCAACGGTAACTTCGAAACGACGCGTCAAAATATGTGGGTTGTTTAAGAAAAAGGGTTCCTTATTCTTAGAGCTATCACTCCTCAGATTTTGTCGCAGAAGTTTTGAATTACCCTGTACTTAATTTTTGAGGTTCACCAAGGGCTTTGAAGTTTCTTAAGATCATAATTTTTCTATATTTGTTCTATTATTTTGTTTTTCATTATATGTCCAGTGAATTGCTGTAAGATCACATATTTAAACTTTATTTGCAAGACTCTAAATTGGGGTACAATATACAGTATTTTTCTGCATTCATAATGGTAAGCACGAACCAGTTGTACTATTCTTGTACGATTGACTGTCGGAATAGAAGCCTTTACCTAAATTTCCTTGCTTTTGATACCAACTCTTTCTGAAATCTCTCCAACAGTAGGCTCTTTTTATTTGAAGTCAGGTTTTAATTCATTTTTTGACCATAGATAATATTTAATTACGTCATGATAGGTAATAGTGATGGGTTCAGCCCCTCCGGCATTCCGAATACAGGACAGAAGGTCAGATTTCTTGTCTTACTTAATTAAAGCCATTGTTCTGATTTAAATACCCTGCAACATAAGAAGGATGAATTTTCGTTAATTATGTTAATTATATCTTACCTAAGAGTTTTGTAATTATGCCCAATTTTGTTATAAATTAAGGTTTCTGTGACTCTTCAAGATGAAATAACAGGGGACCAAAAATAGGCAGAGTCTTTTAACATGTTTCTTTTTTAAGTATTTTCCTGGTATCCTGTTCAGGTTAAACCACTGGAGAATGTTCTCTCATTGAAAAATCTGAACCTCAAATTTTGTAAAAATTTCAAAATATGGAGCTCTTGGGACACTTCCAAATTTTAAGCTAAGGAAATTTTTTTTTCACTATCCTGTATGATATCAAACCAGAACTTTTCCCTGGTATTACATTTTGATTCCATAAACTTCATTTAGCAGGCCTGTATAGAGAAAACAGTAGATAGGAAGACTTAAATTAAACAGGGACGTAAATTTAAAAGTATAAACAGGACCGAATATGAGAAAAGAGAAATAAAGCAAAGAAAAGACTGAACATGAGATACAGTGTGGTGCATAAAGGATACCGTGAAAAATAGAATGAAATGAAGCAGGAGAGAAAGGTAAAATGACATAAAATTTAAGATAATGCTTTCTTGAATTAAAGAAATACAGAATTTTCAGAGTATGAAAGTAAAGCCAACGTCAAGGGAAGTAAAAACGAAAGAATGGAAGGCAATAATAGCAAAATATGAAAACGTAATTATATATGCGTAAGAAATCGGAGTAAAGGCCCATTCACAATGAAAATTAAACATAACTGTAACATAAACACAGAAGTTTGCGCCAAGGCTACCAAATGGGATCATTCACAATAATTCACATAAGCATTGACATAAACATTACCGTAAGACGTTAACATGAAAGTTTGCAAATTCCAAACTTTCATGCTTATGCTTACGTGATTTGCAAACATAACACAATCGTGGAGCGCTGAAGTGTACGACAGAATATGAGGAAATGGCGTCGTTTTTATGTTTCCATGGTTACCAAGTATGTTTGCTGTTATGTATATGTTCCCATCGTGAATGATGGTATGACTTCTTGATTTTACCGTAACGTTTATATTCTTAACTTAACGCTTACGTTATGTTTAATATTCATTGTGAACGAGCCTTAAGAAGGAAAGTGGAAGGAATTTAGTAGGTAAAATTGAAGGAAGACAAAAACTCTAGGGAAGAGACAAAATAATATGAAGGGTTAAAAAAATTGCCTGGATTTCGACTGACTTCCCCTTCGTATGAATTTTTTCTTGGAATTATTTGCGTAAAATCTTCCATAACGTGTCGTATTTCCTCCTTTAGAATTCCGAAATTTGAAGGAAATATATCGTCTTTGTTCCTGCAATAACTCCTATGTGACATATTTATCGATTTTCAGATTTTTGCTCTATTAAATAACTTAAATAGTGATACAGCAAAAAGAAAATCTCCTATACGTAATTATATTTCTTTGTTTCGAAAATGTAAGAATTCACAATCCCGTATGTACGACTGCCAGAGGATTAATAAATGTGTTCTTTCCTCTTATTGACAAATTTTATATTTTTCACATAGGAGTTATTGCAGGAACAACGACGATATCGTCGTTGACTTTATGAAACCTCTTATGTGACAGTACAAAGCATAATTTCTTTAGGGGGCAGGAAAAGTAATTAAATATCAATAAGCCTACAGAAGAATAATAAATAGGCCTAATTCGGTAGAAAACGTTGGTGAATATGACGACATCATCGAGGACTAGTGTAGTGGACTTGTCCAAGTATTATTCAAACCATAAAAATCTAATATGGACAGAATTAAGAATGAATCTTCATCATATTGTTGTTTAATTAATTTTTTCTTCCTCCTGAAAAATTATGCTCTGTAGAGACACGTACTGGTTTCATAAAATCAAGGAAGATGTAAAATTTAACCATGGGGCATATATTGGTAAAGAGATTCCCCTACATAGATCGTCTCTGTAATATTATATTTTCACTGATATTCACTTATCGCGAAACCGTCTCCGTTTCCGTAACTTGAAGCATCCCTATGTTAAAAGAAAAAATAAAACAGCTTCCATTTCTCAGCGAGTTGTTCCGCTGTTTAGTATCACACTGCTCATCGACATTTCCCTTAAATGTCTCTTAAAATAAACAAGGATTAAGTGGTAATGCAATGGTGTAATACGCTTAGAACCCCAGCATTGTACAATCACTTGTTAGCCCATTCTAATTGAAGATTAAGTTAATCCATAATTTATTGCTCACATATAAATTAAATTCTGTTGTGGGGATTTCTTGTCTCCCTGAGCGTATGCAATCCTGCGCTCCTTTATACATACTAACGAACGTGTCAGGTGGTATTATTGAGAGAAATTCTTTCCCTTTTATCCGGCCATTTTTTACTTCCAAAAGTGGTTCTGTTACGTTACTTGTCTTTAACAAGTTTTTAGAACTGATGTATAAATATCTAAAGTATTTTCTACGATACAAATTCATTTCCTTTAAAACTAATTGAAGGGCTTCCTGAAAAAAAGAAGTAGCTCAACTTTGGAAAGTTGTGGAAATCTACAAAAAAAATACTAAAATTTCAAGTTTTAACTGAGATTCTTTCCTTTTTCAGAGTATGTCCTAGATACCTACCGGTTTTATTTTATGACTCAATCATTCAGTATAATCAGCAATTTGCGTGGGTTGAATATAAAGAAATAATGATTCTATCCTCCTTTTTCAATAAAATTGGGTATAATTGGCCACATTTTGCACTGAACATACAATATTACTGTGTTAATATCATAAGTTAGAACACAAAACATAGCATATATATATATATATATATATATATATATACACACACACACACAAACAGTATATACATACACATATACATATACAGGAACATCATTATATTTTTACTGAGATTTGTGGTATTAACCTGGCTATACCTTTGGATTAACAGTTGAGAACCGGAATTACCGTTTGCTACCCACTTCCACGACTAGAGTTCGATGATACTGGCGTAAAATACAAACAAATCACTTTACTAAGATTAGGAGAGAAGAAAAGCAGTTCATCTATTTACGTAAACTAGGAAATATATGGAGATTTTGAGCTTGATAACTTTAATTAGGTTTCTGTTTAATCAAAATGCAGTACTGTATTAACAGTAAGTACTTTTACTCACGAATTGAGGTATCCATTCGGACGTATTCATTATGCAGTTTTTATTATACTATCTACTGCACATTAGCGTACAATATAGAGAATGAAGTTAAATTTAAAAATAATCATAATATGGATATTTAAACACATTTCTTAAAATGGTGGCCGTTCATTTCGATACAGACTTCAGTTCTAATGTGCATATTATAGCACTATAGACTACTGCACCTAATCCCAATTACCAGTTTCGTCCTTCGTACTAGTAACTAATGTTGAAATAATTCTGTGCCTACTCTATGAAAGAGTACCTTACGTACTGTAAATCCAATCTTCACTTCTGCCCGACCAGCACAGATAAAATTACTCAGACATGCTATCTACTGCCTGTTCAAGTGGTTTTGTCGCATGGTCGTAGAAAGAGGGGAAATCACGTGACAGTCAATTACTTAACGAGGCCCTATTATTTAAGTTATTTTAAGCAGGTGTATAATGTTACGGAAATTAATGTCTTCAGAAAAGAGCTAAGAGAGCTCAGCCACTAGCCTTTACAGAGGGGCGAGCAGAAGCTGGTGGGGGGAAAACGGGATGCGACGTAGGCAAACGGACGACAGTACCTGTGTGAAAATATGGTTCAATATTGAAAGCTCTTTCGTCACTGTAAAACGCGAACATATTTCTGGAACCGCTACTGTTTACTACGATCGTAAGGCGACTTTGCCTGGATACGCGGCCTCGTTTCTGTGTCGAGTTTACTAGTAGAGGGGGTGGGAGTGAATTCGATTCAAAAACTCAAGTACAATAAAAATTGAAGTAAAATTAAAATGATATCCCTGTACATGCACATACAGTTTGAACCGTAAATGATGTTATTAATTTCATAGAGATATTTTTTGAGATTTCAAAGAAAAGCGTTTGAATCGGTTTTGCCACCTTTTCGAGACAAAAATTGTTTTATATGAAACATTTCACATCATGTTTCGGGAACTGTCTTGATTTAATCCCCAATATACTGGGTCGTTTTAAGAGAGCAGTGTATTATAATAATACAGTAGTAGGTTATTTTACGACCCTTTATCAACAGCTTAGGTTATTTAGCGTCTGAATGAGCTGAAGATGATAATGCCGGTGAAATGAGTCCGGGGTCCAACACCGAAAGTTACCCAGCATTTGCTCATATTTATTTTCACTACTAACTGAAAAATAGTAATCAAATCTTTCTTTTAGCCAATTTTCTGGATTACACTTGCTTTTGCGATAATTTCCAATAATATCCACATTTTTGCCAATATTCCCTCTTTCTACTGCTGCCAATGTTAGTTTATATCCTCAATAGAATATACCAAGATAAACACTGTTAAATCACAACAATAAATGTGATTATATTAAAATTGATACATTAAGTGTACTATAGTGCTAATATTTTATTCTTTAAAACTAAAATATACTGGAATCGTAAATTTTTACTAGATATACTCAGCAATGTATTTTTCTTACTTACAACATTTGACTTTGCGTGCTGTCTTGCTTATCTGCTTCCTATGTGACATTCTCCATTCCAAAAGGCAGAATCGTATTGAAACATATTTAAATGTTGAATGTGATCAAATACAACACTTTCCTTGTGTTGTGAAGCGATAGATGGAATCTTGTGTGTGCTATGTGTATCCATGAATGTGCTGAAGTGTGTTTTGGGGAGTAATATAGTCCTTTTTTGGCTATAACTTTCCTTTTTTCTTTTCCTTTTTTGATGAAAAATTTTCCCTTTAAAATCCGGTCTCTAGTAATAATATTCTTTCTTGTTGCAGGTATGGTTGCAGACTCATTATCTCCTTCTCAATATGGCACTGATGCCTGTAGCCTATGTGGTGTCAAATTGTTTAGTCTCTGTTCCAAGTAAGTCCTAACGATTTTTTTTACATAATTATGAGTTAGTATTTGATAAAATGTATTAATTTATAAAGGCAATTAACTCTGTATAGCTGAAGTTCCATTGTGTGTGATTAACACGTCTACTTTATCTTAATTTATAATGAGTATTTAGTACTTAGTAGTATTTATTTATTTTTATCTGGTAGAGATAAGGCCATCAGGCATTCTCTGTCCCTCTACCAGGGGATTACAACTATAATATGAAGAAGAATAAAATTATAATTAATATTAAATTTACAATTACAATTACAATAAAAATTAAAGTACGACAAGATTACCTGATTTATGAAAGCTAGACAATTTTTCATAGAAGTTAAGAACAAAGAATATTTTTGTATATACTGAATTACAAATTAAACCCAGAATAACAAAATTCTATAGTGATGAAATTACCATATATTGAGATATTTTGTGATAGATTAAGAGAACTATTTACAAGAAACCATGTCTGAACGAGTCTCAATTACTGACCAAGTGCCTAATAAGTTTGCGTTTGAATTCAATTTTATTTCGATAGTCCCTGATGCTAGCAGGTAACGAATTCCAGAGCCTTGGCAGGGCTATTGTGAAAGAGGATGTGTATGAGGAGGTGCGATGGGATGGTATTTTTAGTATTGTTTCATGGTGAGAGCGTGTGTTCAGATTGTGGTGGGAAGAAAGTTAAGTGAAGCGAGACGACAGGTACGAAGGAATAGAAGAGTTCAAGAATTCGAAGAGAAGGAGAAGTGAATGTAAATTTATTTTCTTATCTAGTTTAAGCCAACCTATTGTTTCCAGGGATGGAGTAATATGATCATATATACGAACATTGCTTACAAAACGTACACACAAATCATGAGCGCGTTCAAGTTTCGTTTTGTTGTCGCTGGAAAGGTGAGTCAGTAAAATGTCAGCATAGTCAAAATAGGGAAATACAAGCGTCTGCCTAAGTGCACATCCTAAACACGAACTTATTCTAATTATAACTTCGATATTCAGTTTACATTTTCATTAGTCTTCGAGATCGTATTCTTCTGCCATAAGAACATTAGACAATTGCTTTGTACATTTTGAAGTACTACATTCAACGGATAAGTTAGAACAATGTTATTTTACGTGGAATGCTAATTTTTAGATTCCTCAATCACGAGGTTTTATAAATTTATTTTTAACATGACACGTTTATGTTGGAGAGTTCATTAGAGAAAAAAAGACTACGGAAATTTGAACACATAATTTCAGTTGCTTTGCAACGGCTTTGTGTTACGTTCCACTATACTGACATTCCTTGCTTAGCGACGAATCAGACTTTTGTACTGATAAGTTGTTTACTAGAACCATAAACGTTCTTTCTTACATGAATTATATCTTATCTTATTTCCTATGTAGTAGGCTCAAAATAACGTCTCTCAAACTAACGAATTCAGATTAAACATAATACTTGTATCATAAACCGGTGTGCAGATATGTGTTAAATTGTAGTCATTAATAACAGAACACATAAATTGCATTAACTAGATTTCGCCGTCAAATATATTCGCAGTCCCTATTAATAAGAACGTGTTCCTTAAAAATTGAAATATCGCAGTGAAACCCAGCCTAGAGCATTAACGTTTTAATTACAATATAAAAAGAAACACGATCCCATTGGTTAAATTTTAATATTCAGCTTTCTCTGATCATTCACAGCAATCTTATACTAACTAAAATTACATTAAAAATACATCGCAACGGGCTCTACCACAGAACAAAAATTTTATATATTAAACCATTGGTCTACTTGCAGTGGTTGAAACATATTGACTCCCATATGAAATATGAGACTTTTGTAACTCGCAAGCGATATACAAAAATGATAACTCTTATATTTTTATATGCCTGTTTCCCTAACATTATAATATTCTTGGCGTTTTAGCATTTATGCTAATATATGACAAACACATACTAATTATGTGTTTTCACTTCATTTCCACTTTTGTGGAATACGTTCAAAGATAACTGATCCCAGCTAAACGATAGGGATCGATAATTTGCTGGTGTAAATGTGGCACATTCGTTATTACTTTTAAGAATACAAGGTTGTTTCTGATCTCTGACAACGAATTTGAATGACATCATGTGCGTCAGGAGTCCCACGACAGCTGAACTGAGGCGCGAGGTGACAGACCAGTAGAGAGTGATCTCATAGAGTGCATGGCGACTCATAGCAGAAATTCTCAAGAAAATCGAGCCTTTTTGGAAGAGGTACATAACAACACTTTCCGATGCCAATTACAGTTAAGTGAAAATGAAATAAGCCTGTATTAAACGAGGTTTCGTTATTTCCAAGAAAGGCATCATCCTTGTACTTCCTCTACACCTGTGGAGTAACGGTTAGCGCGTCTAGCCGCGGAGCCAGGTGGCCCGGGTTCGATTACCGGTCGGAGCAAGTTACCTGGTTGAGGTTTTTTCCGGGGTTTTCCCTCAACCCAGTATGAGCAAATGCTGGGTAACTTTCGGTGTTTGACCCCGGACTCATTTCACCGGAATTATCAACTTCATCTCATTCGTACGCTAAATAACTTTAGCTGTTTATAAAGCGTCGTAAAATAACCTACTCTTTGTACTCAATAAGATTGGGAAAGCTTGATTGGAATTAATTTCTATCATCTCGTGGGGTGCGGCGACTTGTGATGGGGGGAGTGGATTTGCTTGCTTTTTCCACTCTGGAATTAATCCCATCCGAGCTTTGCCAGTCTTATTAGGTACAAACAAGATGCCTTTCTTGAAAATAACGAAACCACGTGTTTTGGAGGCTTCTATGATTTTCACGTAACTGTACTTGGCATCTGAAAGGGTTGTTATGTACCCCTCCCGAAAAGACTCGATTGCCTTGGGCATTGCTACTGTGATACACCGTGCACTCTGATTATGAAATCACTCGCTACTGGTCTGTCACCTCTCGTTGCAATTCAGCTGTCGGTGTGATTCTTGATGCACATAACGTCATTCAAATTCGTTACCATAGATCGGAAACAACCCTGTAGATGAGAAAGATGACAGAGTGACTAATAGTACATACATATTATAGCCGCGTTATAAAATTCTAAATTTCATCCCCTCTAATGATTATGAAATGCACTAGTGTAGCGGGAAACCTCTGATGCTATCAGTTATGAGAAAAATTAATTTATAGTTAATCTATGTAACCATCTATTCCAACAGATTTTTACCCACATCGGGAATATTGTCATCTCTTGAGAACTAGCGGAACTATTTCAAAGTTTGTATATTTGTTATATCTTTGGTTCTGACTTGTCCCATGTTTAGAAAGTTCGCTTATACGATCAGAAAATTTTAGGTCAGATATCTTTGAACGCCATTCTACAAGATTGATTAGAATCCCATTTTCTGTTACGTCTCATTTGCGTGCCGTACGCTCAAAAAGTTTATGGTTCTGTAGGGCCACATGGGTATTCTTGTTTATTAGATCCTACTGAGAGGGGAAAGATCTAATGACACAAATTCTGTCAACGGCGGAAGAGATCGAACATATACCAGGAATACTTCAGTAAGTTTACACTGACGTTCAAAGATATCTGACCCTACTAATCAATAGAAATCGATAATTTGTTGGTGTTAAGTGTGGCTTCTTTAGTTATTCCTTCTACAAATAGATGGCGAAGATAATAGCCAGTATTGCCAATAGTTCATAAATATACCCAAATTATAAAATTCAATTTTTCATGCCACTCTCCTTATTGTAAAACAATATTAGGTTTAGCTGGAACCCGCTGATATTGCCTATTATGAGAATAATTTATGATTAATCGACTTAATTTTCCTTTACACATTTTAACTGCCCCAATAATGGTGCCATCTACTGAGAACTAGCGGAACTCTTTCAAAGTTTGTTAATTTTGTTATGTCTTTGGTTCTGACTCATCCTGTGGTTGGAAAGTTCGCTTACACGATCATAAATTCGTAGGTCATAGTTCTTTGAATGTCAGTATACACTGGCGTTCGAAGATACTCGACTCTTACTAATCGATAATGATCGATAATTTGTTGGTGTAAGTGTGGATTTATCAGTTTTTACTTCCATGAATAGATGACGAAGTTAATCTCTGTCGCCAATAGTACATAAATATGTCCGCATGATAGAACTCAAATTTCATCCTTTTCTGCTGACTGTAAAAGACGTTAGGTTTACCAGAGAACGGCTGATATTTTCAATTATGTGAATAACTTATAATTAATCCACATCATCATTTTTCCCAACAATTTTTACCCGTCTCAATAATGATGTCGTCTATTGAGAACTAGCGTAACTGATTAAAAGTATGTTCATTTGTTATATCTGTTATCATGTAGTTAGAATGTTCGCTTACACTATCTGAAAATTCTAGGTCATATATCTTCGAACGCCAGTGTAACAGAACATGCGTCATAAGTGCAATGTTTCTAAATTGGTTACCACCATTTGAAGCTAATATTGTAGCGCGCGATGCAGTGACATAAACAATAATAGAAACAAAAACCGGTGACAACACACGATAGTAAGGATTGATAAATTTTTATCTTGCAACAAGGAAACTGTGCGTTTGTAGATAAGATGCTGTTTCCTAATCAAACACTTCACCTATTTTGCTGTGTAATTTCTAGGGGTTTATTCTTAGTTACTTAAACTCTCTGTATTTATATTCCTACATTTACATGAGAATGTTTGTGAACTGTACTGTTTTTCGCCCATCCTAGTCTCCGCAGTAATATTTAAAAATAGAACGTTATTTTTTAATATTTGTTTATTATTCTTGCTTCGTAACGAGATATGTAATATAAATATTTAACTCACAGACTGACAGTTAATTACTGTTCGCTGGGAAACCTTCATAGGTGAAGTTTAAGCGGACGTGCATTTGAATACGACTCTTCATAAAAGAAAAAAGGCCTTGCGAATTGTTTAGTCTAACTTGTTCTATCTCTGAATATATTACGAACGTATATTTATCACGGATATAATTTACACTCTGTCCGTCAAGTCATGGGTGCAGTTTTGAACGGGTACACAAAAACATTGGAACAATATAGAATTGTGAAACCTTCACGAAATTTAAGAAAATCTTTCCGAGTTTGCATACCTGCTCAGTGCATTTCGATGTGGCTTCCGTTCGTTGCTCTACACACATCTAAACGGTATCTTACCTTACAGCTGTGCATTTCTCTAAATTAATGTAAAAATGTTTGGTGACTATTACACTTTTGCTACGTCACACTACTTTTGACCAATAAAACGATACTAAAGGACGTCTTTCAACCAATCATGGCTGCGTATCGCACAATTCTATTGCGTCCCTAGCATTTGTTTAATTTTATCGCTTCCCTAGCATTTGTTTCTTTGTTTGCCAACATTTCAAACTGCACTGGTCTGAACGTCAAAAACAGAAAATTACAAACCACTCCAGTCGATGCACAGCACTTTCAAATATGACTGGCATTGGCATTCAAGAACAAGAATTAATAAAGATCACTGGTCGTAGCTATGCACCTTCCTGAAACCCTACTTACAAATAAATGAAGAGCACCATTCGGAAATCTTGAATAAGTTGTGGAATACACCATGTACGTCAACGAGTTCCACTTCTTTTACGCACACGTCCAATATAACATCAACTGAACCACCAACCACTAAAACATTCATATTTGAAAATTGTACTTTCAATAATTGTTCCTTTTAAAATGTATCACGTTTATTTTTTATTTCATCATCCTTAATTAAAACTTTTGTTGTTTATTTCATCATCCCTAATTGAAACTTTTCTAATACTTGTTTATATTATTTAGGTTATGTTATAGCTTCTGCTATATAATATTATGGATAGTCACCGTCCACAGAGTTCAATGAAGATTCCATAGATGGCACAACTGATAACAAGAAAAAAGCTGAACATAACACACTACTACTATCTAGAGTAATATTTGTAATGTAGAGATGGCACAATAACACATTTGAGGACACTTGTATTTTTGTAAGACGATTAATATTTTATTGTATTGGAGTACTTCGTTACTTCTAATCTTTATATGCTTTCTTCTAATCGTGTAATAGTAAATTAAATCCCACTCGAGTTTTAGATTTTCTCTAGATAAATCAAAACCTCTAGTGAGATTATTGTTGATAAATCTTAATTGAAATACAGTAAAACCTTGGGTTACGAGTAACTTGGTTGGAGAGTGTTTTGCAAAACGAGCGAGAAATTAATAAAAAAATCTGTTCGATAAATGAGCAATACCTTGCAATACGAACAGCACGAACTGCGGACGACATTCAAGAACTGGGTGAATGGATCTGCATTGCAAGCAACAGCAAGAGGCAATGCAGGGGACCTCGTCTGAGGAAGAGGGGAAAAGAGAGGACGAATTTCTCGCTTGAATTGACATTAAAGAGGTGTGTAAAAAGTGGGAAGCAGTACAAAATTCTGTTCAAATTCATCACCCTGGTAAGGTTGTAGCAGTGCGTGCGATAAATTTGTTTAACGACAACGCAATATCACATTTTCGCAAAATCCTCAAAACAAGGCAAAAGCAAGTGTCAGTGGATAGGTTTTTAGTCAAAACAGAAGATTTCAGTCAGTCAAGCAGTCAGAAGTGATTCCGTTAGTGATAGTGAAAATATTTTCTTCAAGTATTCAAAGCGTTTACAAAGCAGTAAAACAGGTGAAAGACACTCAAAAACAAAATACAATAAAATAATTTGTGTTGCACTATTGTATTGAATTTTACCTAAATTAGACTGTATTCTATATGAATAAAAGATTGTGAAACGAATTAAATTGAGTTTTTATGGAAAAAGTCGCTTTCTTATGCGAGTGTTTCGTTTTAAGATTACGTTTTCGAAACGAATTATGCTCATCATCCAAGGTTCTACTGTATTGTAAATCTTTAAAATGGAAGGTATTTGTTCAATGATAATAGAGTAATATAATAATATGATTTCTTACGCTAGAAATTATATATTAAATTTAGGTTGTTAGGCAATTTTTGCCCAAACTTGGTAATTCACTTCACAAAAAATATTTTGTCAATGCTAGGTTTTAAAGAAAACAAGTGGAATTTGATAGTATTTATCTATAATATAGACTAATAATTTAACACTTTTGGTTTTCATTGTGACTATATTTAGAAGAAAAGCGCCTAGAAAACAAAAAAAGGAAATTAATAATAATAATAATAATAATAATAATAATAATAATAATAATAATGATAATGAATTATTTTAGCTTGCAGAGTTAAGGCGGTAAGGTCTTCTCTTCCGCTCAACCAGCAAAAAGTATACACACATATGTATGAACTTACAAGCTACAAAGAATTCAACAATTTGATTTAGATAAGAGTTATTTATGAATTAAACAGCAAAATACTATGAACTATTAATTAAACAATGAAATACAAACTGTATAGCTGAATTAAGTTCAAGTACATATAATTTTAATATATTTCAAATAATGTTAGATAAAAGAAAGAGATTATCATGAGACAGTTTGGAAAATACAGCGCTATCAGGATTATGTGTAAAGAAAGAAGTAACAATGTAGTCAGTGATAGTTTGAGTTAGTATGGTTGGAATGAATTGCTAAGAAGGTTATTCTTTAAGCTTTAGTGTCTTGCAGCCCCTAATACTTTGTGACAAGGAATTCCATTGTCGCGAGGTGGATACTGTAAAAGATGATAACAAGATGTTCTATGAAGAGGTATACTTAGCGTGCCACAGATAAGTAATCTGGTATTTACGTCGTGGTTAGAGTATAGGTAAGAGAAACGAGACGAAAGGTAATTTGCTGTTGAAGTGTGCAGAATTCGATAGAGTAAATACAAAGAGTGTAAAGTTCTAAGTTCTTTAAGTCGGAGCCACGAAAGACTTGCGAAGGACGGTGATATGTGATCAAATCCTCGAATGTTGCACACGTAACTGACGCACATATTCTGAACTCGCTGTAACTTGACTGACAGTTCAGAACTTAGGTCACTTGAACATCACAATAATCGAATGCGGCATCTGATTAGTTTAGTTTAACCCTGATTAGTAAATTTGCCTTTAAAATCTTCTAAACTTTTTATCAATACAAGGGTATAAGACATCTCCAATTGTTAGGTTGAGTTTCGAAGGGAAGTAATTTATTCGGTTGGAGTGAGGCAGGTCATGTTAAGTGTATGAGTGCACGCTTATCTGATTTACACACAACAGACAATCATCACTGTGTGTGTTCAGTTCTGCCAACATCAGCAGCTATAATCCTTAGTGTCTATATGTTGAACATCTTGTCATATAACTTGTCAAATGATTTCCTGTGCCTAGGCGTCGATGGCGTCTTTTATATAGACAACTTGATAGGAACTTGAATAAACTAATTTGGCTGAAGTCTACTGAAATTCAACGAAATGCGGAATTACAACTTTAGTTTGTTTTACAGTTTCATTTATACATTGGGCTTTTAAAGAAATTGAAGCAATGTTAAGAGATTAAAATTAAGAGGTTTTATAAATTAATCGTACAAGGCAAAGACTCACCAGTTTCAAATGTTTGTTGAAGACTATATTTTGGAATCTCTCTGTCTACTACTCCAGAGCTTGAGTTAGTAAATTGGTAGTTTCTTTATTGGTGTTTATTCAAATCTAGTTGTATTCAGGGATGCAGTACATAAACGTGTGTTGTTCTGTGGATAATAGTAGGACTAATATTTTGTGTGAATGTGAGGTTATAGTGCTATTGGAAACTGATTTACCGGATGAGTTATAGAAGCAAGAAATAATGGCAATTATTATATATAGTCCTACTTTTCACGTGTGATATTATTCTTCTCTAGTGTTAATATTATATTATATTATTCCATTGCCGCTGTAATTTAAATTTTTGTTCCTATTTTATTTTACTTATTTATTTTTATTATTATTATTTTTTATTTTCTGTATTTCTCTTATATTTTTATTGTATTATATAATTTCTGTAACTCTAATTTTAATTTTATTTCCTATTTTATTTTATTTTATTTTATTTTATATTCTCTTATAGGCCTATTAATATTATATCTGAACTGCGACCGAACACGAGCGCTGCTCATTCGGTCTCAAATTTTGTTAATACTACTGTATCTCCTTTTTATATTGATTGTATTATTTTATTTATATTTATCTTGTTTGTTTGTAATTATTCTTTATTCTGTATATTTAAATTTAAATAAAGAAATACTCGAAATGTATAAGAAAAGGGTGCACACAAATGGATAGACAGACAAATTATACTCCAAAAATAAATATATATTTTTTTTTCATTAAAAGTCTAAAGTTAAAAACTCCTCAGGGTATCATGAAATAACAAGCAAAATATTAAAAGCGAGTTGACATATTATTATAGCTGGGACATTAAGTTATTTATGAAAGTATTCAATGTTCAATGTTATATTCCCCGAGGATTAAAATATTCATTGGTTATTTCTATCTTCAAAAAGGGAGATACGTTTTCAGAAAATTACAGACCCATATCACTTCTACCAGTCTCCTCCAAAATATTTAAAAGTACTGTAGTCTATAAGAGATATATCATCTAAAAATATACAACATTTTAGTCCCAGAGCAGTTTTGATATAGGAAAAATAAAGGCACGGAAAATGCAACATTTAATTTAACTGACAAACTTCTGGAGGCAGTTAACAAAAAGTTACAAGTTGGAGGGATTTTCTGTGATTTATCAAATACATTCGACTGTATAAATCATAAAATGCTGCTAGACAGATTAGATTGCTATGGAATTAAAAGCATTGCATACCAATGCTTTCACTCGTATCTCATAGACAGGAAACAGAAAGTCGAAATCCAACTATGAAATCTACTTCGACTTGGGGAACTAATAATAATGGAATTCCTCAAGGATCAATATTAGATCCGCTACCTTTTCTAGTGTTCATAAATGATCTTGTCCCCCTAATAAAAGATGTAGGTCATCCCATATTATTTACAGATGACACAAGTATAGTAATTATAGCCAATAACTCCAATACATTCCAATCTATAACAGAGGAAGTTCTCCTCAAAATATGTGACTGGTTCTCAGTCAATAAATTAGTATTAAATTGTAACAAAACTAACATAAGTCAATTTAAATCGTGTCCAAATTGAACCCCGCAAATTTCAAGCGCAATAAATAAAAATAGGTCCCTAATAGAAACAACAACCAAATTTCTTGGCTTAAAAATCGATAATGTGTTAAACTGGAAAAATCATATTTCAAGAAATTACGCTCAAATTAAATTAACCATATTTTGCTATTAGATCTTTGCAAAAGATAGTAAATATCAGTACCTTAGATATCAATTTTCCTACTACTGAAAAGATAAATTAGAATATTAGTAAGTGCTAAATGTAGAGAATCGTGTAGGACTGTTTAAAAAAAAACTACAAATAATGCCCATAGCTTCTCAGGATATTTTTTCATTAATAATCTTCCTCGTATGTAATCGTGAAAACTTTCTAACTAACTCAAAAGTTCATAGCATAAATACACGTCCTACAATAACTTTCATACTCCATAGACAGTCTATCGTGCTATCGAAAAGGAGTGCGTTATATGGCAGTAAAAGTTTTCAATAATTTCCTTATGGATATAAAAAATGAAACTCAAAATTTAAGATTATTTAAGGCCAAATTAAAGAAGTACACAATTTGTCACGCCTTCTATTCTGTAGGAGAATTCATGACATTCAACAACGCTTCATGAAATTGATACTAGAACTTTGTGTTGTACTAGTAGACTATATTGTAATCATTTTATGTATATATTTCAACTAGTGACTATAATGAAGGCAGTGTTAAGTTTTTTGACTTGTTCCGTATTCTAGCTGTGAAGCAATGTACGAATACCATGGAATGTTAATAAATACAGTACAATACAAAAAGAAAGTAGCAGTGAGAAAGACAATACAGAATTTGTCACGCCTTCTATTCTGTAGGAGAATTCATGACATTCAACAACGCTTCATGAAATTGATACTAGAACTTTGTGTTGTACTAGTAGACTATATTGTAATCATTTTATGTATATATTTCAACTAGTGACTATAATGAAGGCAGTGTTAAGTTTTTTGACTTGTTCCGTATTCTAGCTGTGAAGCAATGTACGAATACCATGGAATGTTAATAAATACAGTACAATACAAAAAGAAAGTAGCAGTGAGAAAGACAATACAGAAGTGGTTGATGAAGGTGAATCAAGTTTCATTTAAAATTCTAGCTGCCAACAAGAAAGCTGTTCACAGTTTCACCAGAACCTATGTCAGATACCGAAATTATGTACTTCATTTATTAAAAGAAAAAGATTCAGATACTAAAATTGTACGCGCTGGGGCATTTTACTCACAAAATGACGTTGAATTACCGGAATGAAAAACTGATGTGTATATTTTAAAGTAATTAAAAATTTTTGGTGATAAAGTTTAATTTAACGTATTGTTAATCTTTAAAAAAGAAGGTAATTGCTCAATGATGATACAGTAATATAATAACATAATTTTTGATATACTAGAAGTAAAAATTTGGTGGGAAATTTTTGTCCACCCTTGTAACCCACGTCACAAAAATATTGTGAAAATGCTAGGATTAAATATCGACGATCTTGAGATTTTAGTCCAAGAGTCCAAATATACTAAAGTAATTTATAATAATTATTGTGGGGAATCTAGATTTGATAGTTCTAACACAATGAAGGTGTGACACAAACAAAAAGAAATCCTTTCAAGCAATGAGCAATAATAGGCAAAAACTAAAAAAAAATAACGTTGCCGTGATTTTGACTGAACGTTGTGTTAGTATTTTTTTATAATGACAACTTCCGGCGACTTCACAAGTAAAAGTCTAGTTAAAGTCCGGTGACTTGGATGGACAACCAACTGGTCCTCCGTAACGTCTATAAGTACGGTAGTAAATATTAACGTAGATACTTACTTATGCCTCGGAAGTAGAATTATAATAAAAAGCATTTATTTTTTTCCGTTTGCACTGAACCTTTGAATGTAAGACATTCTCCTTGCAAGTAACAATGTGTTCTTATTCACAAATCTGCATTAAATTCCAAAGTTTTTCACTTGTGTATCACATATTTTCAGGAAGAGGAAAATTCAAGGCTTACAATGAGGTATGCCAAGGTTAAATACTTAATACATAATAGACACACTAATAAAAAAGGCAAAACAAAAACAGACCAAACCAACACAAACAGCACGCGAGAATAAATACATAACATTAACATATCACAATACCAATACCCACAAAATTGCAATTTCATTCAGAAAACTAAAGTACAAAATTGCATACAAAACAAATAAAACAACACAGAAATACTTAAATAACCACACTAAACATTCAAATATATATAATTTAACTGGAGTTTACAAATTAAAATGTAATAGTTGCCCACATTTTTACATAGGACAGACACGAAGATACTTTCATACAAGATACAACGAACATATTAAAGCTATAACCAAACCTTACATTACATCAAATTATGCAGATCACATTATCGACAATAATCATGACTACAATAATATAGAAACAGATATGGAAATTTTACACATCACACCAAAAAGTTCACAGTTAAACATCCTAGAACAATACGGAATATATAAGAATACAATAGCACACCCACAATATATACTTAATACGCAACTACAGTTCAATACGCACACATTGTTTGACGTCGTACGTCATAGCATACAGACAACCAACCCCCACCATAGGAGCAACACACCCCCACCCCTACCATTGACAACTGCACATCGCAGAGCCAAAATCAGCAGTGGTTCAAGAGACACTGAAGACGACGACAAATAGCGTCGAAACGGGCCGTCTGTCGAAGGTAAATACCTTTTTAACAATTTTAACACTTTTAACGTGTGACAGAGTAAATTTTATGTTTTTAACAAAGTGTTAACGAGAACTTTAATCAATAAATACTTTACTGCTGAGTAAACAGGATCGAGTGTCCGAAGTCGGTGTAAATTACTGATAACTCAAAAACAAGCTATTTTCGCCGTGTCTTGATTATTAATCGGCCCAAATGTGGTCTTAGAGTTAAACCTGTATATTAGTAAGAAAACTCACAAAAACAAGGAATCATTATACCGTAAATGTAAACTTTTCTTCAAGGTATGGAAGTACATGTCCTTTCTAGCCCCCGTTCTATGTCGTGGGTCGCATTATCTCTTAATAGCATTGTAGAGCAAAACAATGGAGAAGAATAAAACTGAAGTTACTCTGTAATTAGGAAGACATGATTATTGCAACTGCCAATTAAGTTGCATTCTGTGTTATTTTCCTGGCTCATTTTTGGGACTGATTGTGTGAAAGAGACAGGAAGGTACTTTAATGGAAAATAGCAAAGAAATTTACATTTAAATTGGGTCCAGAGTGCAGTAATTTGCAGTCAATGTACAAATACTCTAGTGATAGGTAGTTAGTATCTTAAACATTCAGCCAAAACGGTTCACGTTTACATCGCAGTGCGATAATAATGGATTTTAGTGCGACACGGACAATGAACAATAATTAATAAATTAACGGAACAAAAGTCGTACCCTTCCTTAATGTACCGTGTGTGCCATAAAAAGGGAATTCATTTCGCATAGTGACAATGTTCTAAGAGCCCGTTCTCTTTGGCCCAATCGTTACATTATCATGTTTGCAATTAATTGTAAAATCGTGGGTTTAAGGGGAGAGGATGGTGTTTTTTAAAACTTTTTTCCTATTTGATGTAAAATATTAATTTTTTGTATGTAGAGAGCTCATAGCTGTAGCAACTCAAAACCAAAAATAAATATTTTGAAAAAAAAAATTATTTGGGTTGCCCAGGTTAAAAAAAATATATATACTCAATGCAGGATTTTACTAAAACCGATATATCTAAATCATTTTGAAAGGTAGATTCATCCAGTTTTTTTGCAATGTACTTGCAAAAGCATGTTCTAAAAACTGTCTGTAACAGAATTTTTATGTTTTTCCCTACGTTTGTAAAATAAACAATTCAAATTCAATAACACTTTTCTAATTTCCTTTCTTGCAAACAAACGGACGTAGCTTTAAAATAAAATCAATTAACAAAATTCTGTTAAAGAGAAAAGTTTCCTAATAGTCTAAAGAATGTGTGTTCTAAGTTTCATGCATGTATCTTTAATAGTTCAGAAGTTATATCCATTTTTATCTGGCAATGTAGCAAAAAAATGAAGTTAGCGTAAACTGATAAAAGGGGGCGTGTGATTTAAAAATCCATAGCGCAGGAAGCTTAAAAATGGAGTCTTAACATACGATAAGGGCACAAATACACACGAAATGTTATGCAATGCATTCCAAACACATCAAAGATTATTTTAAAGAATTTTTAAAATTCAATTTACCAGAAACAACAGTAAAAGTGGGCGAGTGATTTAAAAATCCATAACGCAGGAAGTTAAAAAATGGCGTCTCAACATCTGATAAGGGCACAAAAACACACGAAATGTTATGCAATGCATTCCACACACATCAAAGATTTAAAAATTTTTTTTAATTCAATTTACCGGAAACAACAATAAAATTGGGCGAGTGATTTAAAAATCCATAACGCAGAAAGCTAAAAAATGGCGTCTCAACATCTCATAAGGGCACAAATACCCACAAAATATTATGCTATGCATTCCACACATATCACAGAGTATTTTAAAGAATTTTTTTTTGATTTACTAATTTTTCATCAAAAAAACACCATCCTCTCCCCTTAACTCAGCCAAGTGCAATGAACTAAGTACAATAATACCTATTTGAAAGGAAAGTTAGACCAACGCTTGATTTGTGCTGCATGACCAATCAAGGTTATCCCCTATCGTGTGTATTTATTTTGCATCGCCCAATTTGTGCTAAGAAGGAACAGCCGGATATTAGGAGTCCAGAATATCCCTCTTTAGATTGTATTTTTATAAATTCTGTTATAAGTGAAAAGCTATGAATATAATATACAGGGCGTTTCCGCGCTGGTGTTACTAACGTTCAGGGATGATGGTGAAGGCTACATGTATCAATTTGAGATAAGGAACCCTGATCCTTAAATGATTGAGTCGGAATTTATAAGGAAAAATAGTTGTTTCCTACGGTTTAGTAAATGGCGCTTGGACCACTGTGGTTCTGAACACTTCATTTCTTAATGCGAAAAATATTATCAACGTTTTTTTTTCTAACCGTTCAGTGGAATTTTAAATTTATTTAGCCAGTTACATACATAAAGGTATTGTTATGTCCCAGGGCTAAAGAACGCCCTGTAGCATGATTTCCGTTTCCTGTGGAGTATTAAATTTGAAACAGGAACAGTGTCAGCGGAATACACGGTCTTGAGCTGCTTAGCCAGCGGTATAGACAGTCTTGTCGAGCGTGTGATAAAATCACTGCCTACAACGAAAGTATTCTTACGCTTCAGATCGTTGCTGGCCCAATCCCATTGGTCCAGTAGGACAAAGCATGCATTTTAATTGGTTAAAATTATATCACGCATTGTTCGAACTCTTTTCTTGCGCGAAATCTCATTATAGTGACTTGTCACTATAATGCACTAAATCAAAATTAAATGTAAGAAATGATTGATTAAGACGATATTTGTAATTACGTGAAATCGAAAGTATTTTAAGACCATCTCACCTGGTGGATGGCGTGGTCGGTACCCCAGGCGGGAAACGGGTACCGAAACATAAAAAGTGTTGGAGAGGAGACGCGGCGGGCAGTTGGTTAGTCGGTGGTGATTGTCAGACAACCTAGCCTACGTCGAATCTATCCTCACAGAAGATGGCGTCGGTAGAGGAGAATGATATACCCTGTAAGTAACTTTGTACATTTTGTAAATATAGAATAAATCAAGTAGAGTTACAGTAACGCAATCATTTCAGACTTAGTTTAGTAGTCATGTAGTTTCCTATAGTATCCTGAGAGCTCCGGCTCTTCCACCAAATAGTTTTCCATTGTTGTGTACAATGGTGGTGTCAGAGATCCTGATGAGAAAGAGCAGACGTCGAACGCAGTAGCCATCCGGCTAGCAAATAGTGCGACCTAAGTGACGGTCGCACAAAAGTATGTTACATATGCCCTAATTTTTCTACATTTGTATTTTTTATAACTTCTGAGAAAAGTGCATCCAAAATTGAGGTATTGAACATTGTAAGATATGGAAGTACGGACTCCCCTTTACTGGAGTTCAGTTCTAAGCATTCTAGTGTTTCCCTGAGTTTCGAAAAAAAAATGCTGTATATTATTATTAAACATCGGCCATGTCTAATACTGCTATTAATTAAGTAATGGAGTTCATTTTCATTGATTCGTTCAAGAAATGTGTGCCATAATCTGACAGCGAATGAAATATCTGAGAAATGGAATTTAGTAACATTCTTCCATTTTAAAAGATTATTAAAGTGGTAGAGATTGAGACATGTTACAATTTTAATGATCACGTAGAAATGGTGCATTAAACTCTCTGCAAAACATACATTTTACAGTCATCTAACAAGTTACAGAGATGTGAACAGATCATTCCTTGAAAAATCAAGTGTTCCGGGTGGATTATAATGAAAGACGATATTCACTGAAGTGAGTAATGCTACGAGAACCTTAAATGTAGAAACATCAAGATAAGAATTGATATTGCATTAGTGTTCATTTGAATATATAATAGGCTAGTGGATCAAAAATATAATTCAAAGAATTATAGAGAGAGATTTTCTTATATCAAACTTAAAGAAGGTATTGTGATTCTGCGAAAATGTATTTTAAAACCTCGCAGAAATATGTTTTTAGCACTCCTGACGTTGAGAGAATGGTTTTGGATATTCCGTCTCTCTCCCTCAGGGGTTGTTTCTGAACTTTTGGATAGATATGTTTCATATTCATTAAGAATGAATCATCTTAACCATGAAAGATAATATTGATGTGGTTAGATAGAGTTAGATTAAATGGTTCAGTTCTATTGCTATAACAATGTTTAATCTATACATCTTGATTACACAACTTTTAACACTGTATCACTTCGGAATATGTATAATATCAACTTTCTTGTGTTAAATTTTAACGTACCTTGTTAACATGTTCCGACCTATTTTGGGACATCTTCAGAACTGGTCGTTGTTGGTGTTGGCGCCTCTTGTTTCCTGTGAGGGTGCGTTCATAGTGTAGAGTAAAAGAGTGTATGTGTTTTGAAATTGAGTTGTATGTTGAGAATATCTTTTGGGTGTGTTTTCGTGTGTCTGTATATTTCGTATTCTTCTAGTGTGTTGAGTTTCTGGCTTTTTGGTTGGATGTGTAGTATTTCCATGTCTGTGTTGATGTCTCTGTAGGTGTGGTTGGCATTTGTGATATAACTCAAATGTAACACCAGCAACAACTTCTACATAGGACAGACAGGCAGATCATTTCAAACACGTTACAAAGAACACATCACAGCCATAACAAAATTACAAAACACCTCCACATATGCAGAGCACATCACAAATGCCAACCACACCTACAGAGACATCAACACAGACATGGAAATACTACACATCCAACCAAAAAGCCAGAAACTCAACACACTAGAAGAATACGAAATATACAGACACACGAAACACACCCCAACGATATTCTCAACACACAACTCAATTTCAAAACACATACACGCTTTGATTCTACACTACGAACGCACCCTCACAGGAAACAAGAGGCGCCAAGACCAACAACGACCAGTTCTGAAGATGACCTAAAATAGGTCGAAAAATGTTAACAAGGTACTTTAAAATTTAACACAAGAAAGTTCCTATCATACATATTACGAAATGTTTAATAAGTTACCACAAAAGGCGCATGATGCAACTTAGAGACAATTTAAATCGGTTTTGTATAACTGGTTAATCAATCTTCCATTCTACAGTATTAGTGAATTTCGTGACTCCACTGTAAATGTTTTCTAAATTTATAAGCTGCATTGCTCTTTATTATTACGATTATTATTGGTTTTTGTTACTATTATTACCAGATTGTTGTATTCATCTGTTTATATATTTTATGTCAAGTATTATCTCTTGTAAAATAATGTATTTTTTGTCTATTGTAACAAACTGTTGCTCATGACATTAATAAACGATTGCTTCATTGATTGAACGATATACTGTACAGTCTAGGGTGCTACTCAAATATACTCAAACTTATGCTGAAAAGTGTTTTGATTTCATTGGCCTCCCTCTGCCTTATTTTGTTCATTTCCGTGCAAAACTAGTTGTCCCCAAGTTTCCTTGCCATATCACAGAATTTATTAGTAGCTCAAGGCCCTTGTATTTTTTTTATTTTACTTGGTTATTTAACGACGCTGTATCAACTACGAGGTTATTTAGCGTCAATGTAATTGATGATAGCGAGATGATATTTGGCGAGATGAGGCTGAGGATTCGCCATAGATTACCTGAAATTTTCTTTATAGTTGGGAAAACCCTCGGAAAAAACCCAACCATGTAATCAGCCCAAGCGGGAAGCAAACCCGCGCCCGAGCTCATCTCCGGATCGACAGGCAAGCTCCTTAGCCGCCTGATCTACGCCGGTGGCTGTGTACTTTTTATATAATATAGATGTTATTTTATTTTCATTTTAAAGTAAAAACTGCATATCAAGCACGTAAGGTCAGTTTAAACAAATATCGTGACATTTGGTTGGTTGGTTGGTTGGTTGGTAGGGTAGATAATTCGTAACCGGAAGCATTTTACCCTCAAACCCTCAAGTTTTAACTTTTTTTTCACCTAAACCTCCACGAAAAGATAATTATTCTATATAGTGCTACAAAGACTACACGGGAAGTTCAAACTTTCGGGAGAATGCACAAATCTCAACCAGAAGAGAGTCTCATGTGACAAATAAAATTCCACCAGATGCATGACATTTTCTTTTGTGGACGCGCGCTGGCCTTTTCCTTATGTTAGCATAAAGACACCATCTCTCGTCACCATTAACAATATTGGATATGAATGTTCGATGTCGTTCACGAGTCAATCGATGACGAGCAAGCAAAAATGCACATATGGCCACTCGCTGATTTTTGTGGTTTTGGCTTAGAGCATGCGGTACCCACACACATGATTTTTGTACCTTGCCCATTGAATGCAAATTTTGCACGATGTTGGGATGGTCACAGTTCATCACATTTCGCAGTTCTCGGGTACACTGACGTGAATCATTGTGGATTCATGTGTTTAAACGGTCTTCATCAAACCCCGAAGGTCTTTCTGAACGTGGAGTGTCACTAATGTCAAAACGACTCTCCTTAAAGAGAGAAAATCATTTTCTTGCCGTGCTCTGTCTGATAGCATTGTCCCCATACACGGTGCTTCCGCTGATTTCGCTCCTCTGTTGAACTATGTCGGAAATGTTCCACTTTCTCCACTTGACACTCCATTTTATAGCGTCCACGGCTCAACTCACTATCTGCAAAAATGAAAACTTCAATATGTAAACTTAAGCACGACAATTGAACTTCATATAAATAATGACAATCGATAAAAAAAAATCCATACCAACCATGACAATCGATAAAAAAAAATTCCATACCAACCGGAGTACCTACAAGCCAAACAAAAACGCTATGAACTTATGCACCAATCCAATAGAATCCCTCACTGTAAATACATTTGTTACCCAAAATTCACTGATTTTATGTACAAAAAGGAAAATGAAAATACAGTTTATGTACGTGCATAATAAATTATTTCGTGCACCTATGTGTGACTTTCGAATAATAGTTCAAATCAAATATAAAAAGCAGTGTCATTCACAACATGACAAAGAAAATCATTTATGTAATACGTTAAAGTTTAATTAGAAAAGATTTGTGAACCTCGTGACAAATTTATTGCTACGCTGCTACGTTTCAATAAGTGGAATCGACGCTATTGGAAGAGTGACACTCAGCGAACTGGAAGGGCTCGCTTTCAAAGCCTGGTGATAGCGAAACATTTCAGGAGTTGCAACTTGCAGAAAGTTTGTGGGATTTAGTTAGCTTCCTATAAAATTAAGTACCGTAACTTTTCTTGGGCGATAGAAACGTGATCCTGACATAGTCTTACAAAACCGGTTGTGAATAATATAAATAATAACTATACTGAGCGCCTGACGTTGTAGACAGTATGAAAAGTGTTTCGCATTGCGGACTGCCTTAGTGTTCGGTTTAACGAATGTTTCATTTGTTCGGTGTCATTGTGAGTGGACGATTACGGCTTTGAAAAATAAAAGGCAGGTCACACTTACTTCAGTCATTTATGTATTACAGTTATCTATCTTCAAGAGCAACAACACGCAGCGGAAAACTACATCCATCAGCAGCAAGAAAGTACTTCATGTTAAAAATTATACTCTTTCTTAAAACTAATATTCTCCTATCATCTCAAAAATGATTTTTATGAAATAATAATGCGTCTAGTTTGACTAATTATAACAATTATATATGAACAACTATTTTTAGGCATAGTACATTTTGAGTTTAAAGTATAAGGTATATAATGTAATGTACGTATGTTCTTATTTGCTCCTTTGTTTTATAAATTATTTGCAATTCTGTATTTGCATTTGTTTACTTATCATACTTCACATTGTGCATTATGCTTATTTCCTTTGCTATTACCGTTATGCATTTGTTTATTTATATAATACTTATGAAGTAGATGCAAGTACAAAATAATAAGGAAAAAATTTGTCAAAGTATCCAATCAACAGTGCGCGTACGTGAAGCAAATACATTATTTTTTTAAATATGACAATAGTATATTGTAGTACTAGTGTAGAAAGGTATCCATTGCACATCTGAGTATCGTTTTTTGTAACGTGAGATTTACAAGAGTTGCATATGATACGAGGATTGCAATGAGCCTTTCTACACGTGGGTTACATATTATTTTTTTTTTAAATTTCAGGCTGTTTCGGTCCAACTTTTTGGGTCACTTTTCAATTTTGGTTCTAGGCCATTTCGTTAAATAAGACATTTCGGTTCCACGAAATATTTGGTACAGCATTTTCGGTAATAAGCCATTTCCTTACCACGAATTTTTTGGTACAGCACTTTGGACACTTGGGTCACTTTATTATTTTCGTCATTGCTTTAAGTCATGTTGCTTTGTCATTGCTCATGAAATAAATTTAATTTAAATTACATTTCCTAGCAACTCGAAAACGATTTGCAAAATGTAATACAATTTCTGAGTAGAAGTAAAATCATTTCCTAAGAACGGAAAAAAAAAAACAATTTGCAAAGAAACTTAAGGTCTCTCCTGAGCACAACATAGGCTACATCAAGAACCAGGAGCTAATCATGTCCATTTTGGGAAGATACCAGGACTACAGCACCAGAGGACAGCTGGATGTTTATTTAAGGACACTGGCTTACAAACTGAATATCAACCCCCAGTGAGCGGCTGATGGCGGTAGTGAAGAGGAAGAAATGGGATAGTACCTACTCAGACAATAAATTCCTGTGCAACTGCTTAAAATAAAAGTAATTATTCCTTCCCTTTCGTTATATTTTGAGGGTAGGCCTATAATGACTGAAGTAGGTACCAATAAGCCATAATTACCCAAAAAATGCATTACCAATATGCAGTGACCCAAAGATATCAGTGACCGAAAAAGGTGGCGCAAGTGTCAGGTACCCATATATCTGTTATCTATCTGTCTGTTTACCGAAAATGTGGGACCGAAACAGCCGCTATTCCGTTTTTTATATTACCATAATTTTAAAACATAAAAGTACATAGTAGATAATGCTATAATATTTCGTTTAAAATCTCATTATGCTATAAAACGCGAATCGTCTAGGATTTTTTAGCTTATTAGTATCATGGTCAGATAACTGCTTTATTTAATTACTGGTTTTGTTTCAACTTTGTTTGAAGATTGAGAAACATATCGAAAATTATTATGGATATTTAAAAAAGTGAAGAAAAATTGAAGGGAACTCCACCGCATATCACTGAAGCAGCAGAGAGTGTGAGAAACCAGTTGCTTCCTGTAAAATCTAGACAGCGATATGAGAGAGAATATCAATAATTGTTCACAGTTTGGTCCAGGAATAAAGAGGTAACTACAATATTACAGAAAATGTTATGTTGGCGTACTTCCTAGAAAAATCTGAATTAATGAACTTTTCAACTTTAAGTTCTATTTATTCAGTGTTAAAACATTCGCTAAATTTGAGTCATTATGTTGATATATTCAAGTTCTGCAATGATTGCATTAAAATTGTGTAAAATTCCATTTTTATACAATCATATCTTAATGTAACTAATACGTACCTAATTGTAGAACCGAAAGTAGCAGTCTAGCGGCACTGGAATAAAACAATTGAAGATTATAGTGCTGCGAAGTAACTGAAAGTAACAGTCTTGCTGTATCACACAATTTAATAAATGCTCACCCACTTTTACTTTCCATCCACAATAGTAAACCTTTTATTATCTAAACCAGTGGTTCCTAAGCATGGCAAATTCTAAGAACCGATTGTATAAACCATTAATCTTAGATCAGAGGTTAAATTGATCCTCGTTCTAGCTGAACTTGGAATTTTGTGTTGTATAAAGTCTATTTTGAGATTAATTTGTCTTAAACTAAAGTCAACTTTGACTGAAGAAATTTCTCCGATTAAGTTAGATGATCCAAGTTCGGTTATTTCTTTCCTGTTTGAAACATACGAGTGGCAGACTGTGCAAAAAGAATAACCATTATTATTAATATTAATACATATGATAGGTATATTTATATATTTTTTTTTTCAATTTCTTGCCTTAATACATAAAAAATCTTATATTTTATAAGACTGTATCGTGTTCAGCAGTATCAAATAACATAACCTATAATTATATTATGTTTATAACCATTAATTATTAATGGATATGATAGGTACATTCATAAATTTTCAATTAACTGTATTACTAAACGAAAATTGTCGTTTTATATTATGTTCAGCAGTATCAAACACCATAACATGATAACAATTTGGAGAAAGGTCAACCTTCTTATTCTTCGGCATTATTTACAATGCACATAACAAACCAGTGTCTCCAATAGAGTGTACGGAAATTCGCCAAAAAGTAGTTGAAAAGTCGCTAGATTTCTCATTATCAACGAAGAAAGATTCAATTTTGTCACTATGGGGTGCTAAAAAGGTCGCTAAATCCATATTTAAGGAATATAAAAGTTAAAAGAAATTGTCGTTGAAAAAGAGTTAAAGTCGCTACAATGGCAACACTGAACAAACCTGTACAACACGGCCCTTGCATCACATACTTCACCTGTTTATGCGATGTTGCCAAATCCTTTTCACGTGAACTTAGATTCCATTTGAACCAAGGTAATTTGATCACAGAAAAGTTTTATACAATAGAAGAAGTGTCTGAACTCGGTTCACTTTCCGATCTTCGATCAAAGTTGATCTTTAGTCAGGGAGTTTTATGCAATTGGGCCCAAGGGTTTTAGAAGGGAATGTGCCGCGTTCGCTGAATGATGACTCCTGTGGAATTACTTTCTTTTTACTTCTCCTTTCAATTTTATATTTCCGATTTTTGTTGCGTTAATCTTAATATTTTCATTTTCTCGCGGCACACCAGCGGATCATTCGCGCCACGCTAGTGTGTGGAGGCACATCGGTTGAAAATGGCTGCCTTAGAAGAAGACGAAGAAATGAACATGCGTATAAATAAACAAGTCAGTCAATTTTATTCAGAGGAATTTTACATTGCTTCGCAAACAAATCTTGTGCGGATTCATATTCAATAATGGTTTTTGCTTCTATTTGTATGCAGTTTTCATCTTCAAATTATTGACAGTTACTTTTAAAACACCCTACTCCTGCTGTATATTTTGCAACTTTTTATGTACGTGTACATTTTAACATTTGTGGTATTGAAAAGTAGTGTTTCATTTAGCACAAGGGAAATACTTCATTCATTGCACTGATTTTGTTCTTATAACTCGATATCTATAAGTCGATTCATCCGGGAATGATGCACTGAAACTAGGTATAATTTTTATTGGAATGGATCTATGGTTTGCAGATTAAACAGATCTACATTAATTTACTTTGAAAAATTAATGTTCCATAATCCTATCCGTTTTACAGATGCAGTAAAAATTAGCGTATTCAATCACGAAATATTTTCCGATACATTGTAAACAGGGTGATTGAAATGCATGTGTAAAACTTTAACCGATGAGTGAGTGGGACACAACGAATGTCTCTGTCAGATAACATGAGGCCGGCGTCGCACAGTTCCTACACTGGATGAGGTTCTCTTGGCTGTGAGACAAAGCATATAGTTTCAACACGATGTCTGCCCAGCTCATTTTAAGAGATTCGTTCTTTAGTTACTGCGCAACATATTTCCTCAAAGCTGGTCTGTTCATTGGCCACCAAGACCACCATACTTCAACAGCCTGAACTTTACTTTTGTTGGGTCACTTCGGTACATAAATGAATACTATTGAACAAGATTCTGGTCTCGGCGGACATAATCGTTCTGATCTCTGTTTAGAGGTTAATGGTTGTCACTTAGATCATCTCTTTTAACTGTGAACCAGGTGGATAGGCTACTAATATATACGACAGGATGGTGTGTAGTACTCGGCTCTGGTGTGCAGATTTTCGCTTCGCTAACCGGACTGGTGACACGACGCTGACAGCAAGTTGTAGATAAATAATATCAGCTTTGCTGCCTCTGCCACATCTTAAATTTTCTGCACTGTCTTTTGATTCCCTCTTTATGTATAATATAATTGTTGAAAACTTTTTAGGGTATAAAGGGACTAAAGGGAACAGAATAAATTAATATAAAGAATTTTTTTTAAATCCTGCAGTTAGCGAGAAATAGAACTCTAAACTGCCCGTGTGATTATGAAATCATTTCTGTATATTTACAACAATTTTTTTTCCACGGTATTCCACGAAATACTGCTCGGGAGAAAATGGTGTGTCACTGCAAGGGAAAAGGTTGAATGAACTCATGGTACTTTTATTTTGCCCGTAAGTACGTAATGTTTGCCGAGTTTGAGACTTGGAGAAAGTGGGCTAATCTTCCGTCCAGGTGAACGGGTTCGATCCTCGGCCTGTTTGTGGTGGGATTTGTTGTAGAGAAAAGCACACGTTCCAGAGGTGATTTCTAGGAGTAATCCTTTCTTCAAGCCACCAATATTATCCACCTAGGTCTCATTTCACCCATCATCTACGGGAGTTAGAAATAGGTTTTCAATGCTGTTATAGGATTTAAGGGTATTGAGGCTCCAGAATCTGTCGCTTATAAAAAACTCGTCTGAGTTTGTTGCCTGGATTTGTCAGGAATGATATAGTGTAATCCGTCTATCTGATTGGGATTCAAGAATGACACCCAGTCAACCCGTCGGACTAGAAAAATCATCGGTTATAGAACTAAAACTGGTCAATGTGAGCGTGCATGAATACATAAGTTGTCCAGTCCCCGAAAATCAAGCCAAATCTTCATAGTGCCTCAATGATTTGGATCCTCAGCCTTGTATGCAGGCAATCAGAATTTGGGTTCAAGTGAGGTTTGAGATTTTTCAGTAAAAATCCATAGTGATAAATTTGTCTGGAGAAGTTTCAGTTCGGGTTTCTTACGAGTTTCTCCCATACCCCATGCTAGGCATGAAAATCATTTCGTCCCCGGAAAAGCTGATCTAGAGATGAGCGGAGTTGTCTGCTCGAAACCTGGATACTCAGCGAAACTTAGTGTATTCATCCGGTGTGGATTGAGAATGCGGCTAGCTGGAGGCCAGTGTATTTTTAGTAGGTTATTTTACGACGCTTTATCAACATCTTTCGGTATTTAGCGTCTGAATGATATGAAGGTGGTAACGCCGGTGAAATGAGCCCGGGTTCCAGCACCGAAAGTTACCCAGCATTTGCTCATATAGAGTTGAGGGAAAATCCCGGAAAAAACCTCAACCAAGTAACTTGCCCCGAACGGGAATCGAACCCGGGCCACCTGGTTTCGCGGCCAGACGCGCTGACCGTTACTCCTCAGGTGTGGACGAGGCCAGTGTAAAAGTTCCTTAGGTGTATATACCGCTATACAGGATAACATGTATGTGATGCATTTTATCAAGACACTCGTGATGTGCAGTACGGAAACAACGTTTCTTTGAAGGGGGTAGGAGTAGAAAGGAAGATAGGGCGTGTGTCTACCGAGTTCAAAGCAAAGAGTAACCCATTCCCCTATTATTCGTAAGTAGACTCATTCGATCTCGTGCGCAGTACTTTAGGAAGAGTGGGGGAGTGTCTTGATACAATTCATGAGCTGTACATAGCTGTATGATTATCAACAGTTAGAGCAATCGTCGGCATTTATTTACTCGCAAGTCAACCCCTTAACACACAAACAGGATAGAGGCTAAGGTATGATTTTCCTCCCTCCAGCCATCACTTGTTCATTCAAAGTTAAGCAGTTTGGGCTTGTTCACTATCCGTCTCTGTTCACTTATTATTCACTTATGAGACAATGTCTTGTGTTATATTAAGAAAGGAAATGGGTAAAGTCGCCCTCGGTAGCGTAGTTGGTATAGCGCTGGCTGTCTGTGCTCGAGGTTGCGGGTTCGATCTCGGCCCAAGTTGATGGCATTTAAGTGTGCTTAAATGCGATAGGCTGATGTCAGTAGATTTACTGGCATGTAAAAGAACTCCTGCGGGACAAAATTTCGGCACATCCGGCGAAGCTGATATAATCTCTGCAGTTACGGGCGTCGTTAAATAAACCATAATTTTAATTTTCGAAATGATAAATTATTAGATGGTGTTATAACCTGCTTGGCGTTAACACTTTCACGAGCCCCAAATGCACATTAATTAGCAGGTGGCCCACAACAATGCTACATTTGCAAGAATGTGTAGAAGAAGAGGAAAAGGAACGGTATTGAAGACCTCAGGACTGTACATAAATTCAATGTAAAAATTAGTTATAAATTATAACGCGTGGGGGCCGTTTTCTCCCATGCGAATACATAGGGTTAATAATTACTCTATAACAATCATGTGCAAATTTTTTCCATCATCTTGAATCATTCTGTATTATATTACCACAGTATATACAGTCACGAAGATTGAGTTTATAAGGGTACTAGGAATGATAGACTGAGCAGGTACTATTTCGCATTGCTGTAATGATGCAATAGTAGCGATTCCAGTGGTTAGCAACTATCTATGGAAGCATATTTACTACGTATTGACCTTCATGACTGTATATACTAGACTGTGATATTACTATGGGAGATTACCACTTCAGGGTTCTAATTATTCCTAGATGGAATGAAAGAAGTTATGTGAGATTTAATAATACAGTGTACTCTCCTAAGTTCGACTGAACAGAATTGAAAGTTCAGTCTAATAAGGGTAGTGGGTGTGACAGGTGAAATGAATAAAAATTCTTATTGGTTATCCATCAACGAATACAGTACTGTACTTGCATTTCCTGCCTGCCCCGAGACTTGTGTAAGCGCTTCTAGTACCACAGTGGTTTTCGACAGTTCCGTCTCACAAACGGCACAATTCTCAAATAGAAAAAGAAGAGTCCATTAATTCAAAATCAGTGATTAAATATGGATGCCCTAATCAATAAAATATTCTGTTTTCCCTTAACAAAAGTATCACTACAATGTCAGATGCGTTTTCAATTCACTGTGGGCTAAAGCAAGGAGATGCACTATCACCTTTACTTTTTAACTTTGCTCTAGAGTATGCTATTACGAAAGTTCAGGATACACACAGAGGGTTTGGAGTTGAACGGGTTACATCAGCTGCTTGTCGATGCGGATGACGTGAATATGTTAGGAGAAAATCCACAAACGATTAGGGAAAACACGGGAATTTTACTTGAAGCAAGTAAAGAGATAGGTTTGTAAGTAAATCCCGAAAAGACAAAGTATATGATTATGTCTCGTGACCAGAATATTGTACGAAATGGAAATATAAAAGTTGGAAATTTCTCCTTTGAAGAGGTGGAAAAATTCAAATACCTGGGAGTAACAGTAACAAATATAAATGATACTCGGGAGGAAATGAAACATAGAATAAATATGGGGAATATCTGTTATTATTCGGTTGAGAAGCTTTTATCATCCAGTCTGCTGTCAAAAAATCTGAAAGTTAGAATTTATAAAACAGTTATATTACCGGTTGTTCTTCATAGTTGTGAAACTTGGACTCTCACTTTGAGAGAGGAATATAGGTTAATGGTGTTTGAGAATAAGTTTCTTAGGAAAATTTTTTGTGGCATAGAGGGATGAAGTTACAGGAAAATGGAGAAAGTCACACAACGCAGAACTGTACGCATTGTATTCTTTACCTGACATAATTAGAAACATTAAATACAGACGTTTGAGATGGGCAGGGCATGTAGCACGTATGGGCGAATCCAGAAATGCATATAGAATGTTTGTTGGGAGGCCGGAGGGAAAAAGACCTTTAGGGAGGCCGAGACGTAGATGGGAAGATAATAGTAAAATGGATTTGAGGGAGGTGGGATATGATGATAGAGACTGGATTGATCTTGCTCAGGATAGGGACCTATGGCGGGCTTATATGAGAGCGGAAATGAACCTCTGGGTTCCTTAAAAGCCAGTAAATGAGTAAGTAATTATCACTACAAAACACAGAACCAATTCCAATTCAAATGGCAAACCCATTTCTTAATGCCCGTATAGGTACGAGTCTAATTCTCCTACATAAGCAGTCGAACTATGTTATGTCGAACTTGATTTCTGTCGAACTTAAGAGCTTCCATTGTACTCTGCTATTAGAGTCAAGAAGTAAACTGCTCCTAGACGTTGCAATCTCTGATTGTTACTTACAGTAATATTGTGTTGTGGGTTTGGATTTAAATAACGTTCAAAACGCAGCATGTACAATAAATAATGAACAATTGTGTACAGAAGAACAGACATACAGAGGAAGGTCTTAACACAAATTCTATCCTCCCACTCCGTCAGTGAGTCACACGGTAATGCATGACGTGGAACTATATTTGTCACAGATCAGACCGCCCATGGATACCGCCGCTTTGCTGTCACCACGAATTTTGACAGATTTATACACCATCAGCTAGACATAAAGCGTCGACATTTTTCATACATTTTTAACCGATTCTATACACATTGGAATTACTTGAATATGCATCCGTTGCCTGATACGTACTTCATCATGAATTCTAACAATTTGCAAGCTTATAAATCCTGAACCATCACACTTGTTTATGAATTTCTGCGCCATGTTAGTCTAACTTCTGGATTGTTTTCTCATAGTCTGTGTTGGTGGTGGTGGTAGTGGTGTTGGTACTGGTAAAAATTTATACGACTGTTTCAAATGCACAGCTCATTCAGTGTCGAAATTAAAAATTGCACGGAAGTAGACGTCAGGTATTGCTGGAAGCCCTTTTTTAAGGACAGACTTCCTTTACGTGACGAATAAATTTGTACTACAGACAACTCACAACTTTGCTTCCATGCCAGAGGCAGCTATAATATTAAGGTATTCAGAGTCCATCAGAATCATTCGCTTTCAGTAAATAGATCCAATAAGACACTAATAAGTCTAATTCTTCCAATAAACATCACAATTGTCCTATCTCTACGCAGTGTTGGCAGATTTCCTGATTTTATCGGAATGTCCTAGTATTGAGAATTTATTATTTTTGATTAGTTGTTTTACGACGCTTTAGCATCTGCTATGATTATCTGTCGTCGGAATGGGATGATGATTATGCCGGCGAAATGAGTTCAGGATCCAGCGCAGAAACCTGAGTAAATTAATATCTATTTTATTGCATTAGAAAACTTTGTTTCTTCGAATCTTTATATACTTCCTTCTGTCTTTATCAGCTCCCTACAATTTCTTTCTTTCTTTGCAAATATTTCAAACTGTAAATGATTTACGGTACTATAAATTATGCTTTGCGATCGTCATTTGTTTACCGCATAGAAGTCAACTGGAAATGGCGGCTCTCTTCAAAGGTTTTGGTGAAGCTAACGTTAGTGAAATAGAATTTTAGTAAGTCGATTAATATTTTATTATATTAGAGTACTTTATTTCTTCTAATCTTTATATACTGCCTTCTAATCGTGTAATAGTACATTAAATCCCACTCGAGTTTTGATTTTCTGTAGATAAATCAAAACCTCTAGAGAGATTACTGTTGATAAATCATACCTCCTGCCCACCGTTGTGGCTGAGGGGTTAGGGAGTCTAACTCCGAACCCAGCGGTCCCGGGTCCTATTCCCGGTAACGACGAGTTGCCTGGGTGAGGTTTTTTCGGTGTTTTTTCCCTCACACCTATAGTTAAATATCAGGTAACTTTATCAGGCCATTGGAACCCCACTCATCTTCGCCACTTCCTTTCCTCCCCCGTCATCCTTTCCTCATCATCCCGTTTCTGGTTTTTCAGATCACTCTACAGGCGGCCTTCCGAAAGCTGCTGACTCTCTCGACCGGCCTCCGTGGAATGTAGTTCAGCGATGTTGGTTGGCTTCAGCAGTGGCATTCGAGGCGGACATTCTCGGGGGAAGAGTTTCGCCTTAGACCGACAAGGAGGCCTTGGGGTAATTTGCCAAAGCAGGAATGGTATATGGATTCTGTCGGACGTAGGGACCGGTCGTTAAGGGAGTCATGTGGTTAGGGCGGTGCGCGTAGGGGATCTGTGGCATGCAACTCATTCCATATAGAGGGTTATCGCAATAGATCTCAACAGGTCGCAGTGCTGGCCTATCCGTGCCCCCCTCAGTTAAATTCCATTCTATTCCAATCATACCTGTTCTTTCATGAATGTCAAAAAAGAAGCCAGTTAACAACTGATAATGTCGTGTTTACTTGATAACAAAGTAACGTTCAATGGCTAGTGGGAGGGAGACAAAGCCTTATTCCTCTACCCTGCTTGTAAGGGG
The DNA here is from genome assembly GCF_040183065.1 of Periplaneta americana. NCBI lineage: Eukaryota > Metazoa > Arthropoda > Insecta > Blattodea > Blattidae > Periplaneta > Periplaneta americana. The sequence continues at coordinate 63,342,241 of NC_091126.1, read as the reverse complement.
TTGACTCACGAGCCAAATAATACCGATATCTGCTTTAGACGCAAAGCCTCGTGAGTAACTGAAGTCAGTGTGTTTATAGATGAGACTATTCATGTAGGACTTGCAAGTCCTAAATATTGTGTTTGTCCTGTTAACATGAGGAGTGGTTGCCATCAATTTTTATTGTATAACTTTTGATCGTAATCGTTATAAAATTGAAGGCAGAACGCTTCTAAGAATCCAGTCTTTGAATGGGGATTCTTACAGTTGATATTATTAGTAACATACTGGTTATTAATTGGTTATTAGTGCGCTTTTGTTTTCTGTTTTAAAAATAAAAAGCTTCGTCCAACATTTTTTTAACTAGATACCTAACAGAATATAATTGAGGTGGAACTCTATCGGATACCACATGAATAATTTCACGATAATTGTTTGCATTTTTAACGATGGACGTCAGCATAGATGAATATGTCATGATTTGAAAACTATGTTTACTCGCAAAAAATTTCCGGACCAGCACAGATTTAATCAACACACTGACCCTTGGTAATTACAAAATTGTTTGGACACCAACATTATTGCACTTATATTTCGAAGCCGCTTTTGACTCCGGTAATGAATTTAATGCGAGGTTTCCATTATGTTGACAGTGTTACAAAATGGATTGTTCAACTGTTATCTCCAACTATATAAATCAGAATTTCGTTTAGAGGATGCTCTTCGTCTCTAGACTTAAAAAGATATACAATACTCTTAAATCTACGGAAGTGTTTTGTAATTACCTTGTTAATTATTGTAATGTGTTCAAATGTTTTCTTTGTACTGCGCTTTAAAAAATTAAAATACAATTTAAAGTGTATATATATAAACCAAACCAATCAAATGTGGAATGTGAGATGTGAGAGCATTCACAAATTTAGTCTCTCTACTGTTTCTTCACAATGATCTGAGGCCTAAATAACGCATGAGGGAGTTGTTCTTTATTGCTGGCTTTGTGTTAAATATCTTACAATTACCCTCCTTTGTATTAACAGTCATTCGTATCAATATTTGATAATTATTTGGTAAACATTTCTTACATATTAATGCCGTAGTTTATGAAAAGTTATGGTAGAGTTTTAACACTAAGCTAGCCAGTCACCACATGGAATTCTTCCTAAATTCTGAATGTTTTCCTTTGTTGATGTGATGTTCGATGTTCTTCTAGATCGGTGATGAACGGATTCCTGCTCTATGCAAGATTGACACGGAGTATATATAGTGCATACATTTTATCTTTCCACGCTTGCTGATGTATAGCGGATCCGACAGTGCACAACGCAGTTGCACGCATGCGAGCGTGGAAAGGTAAAATGTTTGAACCGTATATCATGCATGCCAGCCGACGCTATACCATAATACGTAGGATGGGTTAAACATGGGCGTCTTGGTTTGATTATGAGAGCTTCTCGACCCAATGCTTCCACATATTATTATTATTATTATTATTATTATTATTATTATTATTATTATTATTATTATTATTATTATTATTATGGCGCTCTAAATGGAATTTTCTAAGAGTGGCAATAATATTTTCACGAACTAATCATTGTGTGCCATTTACTACCTATTTCCGGTTATAAATAATCACTTTTCCACTGAGAATTCAATTGAGACATTGAGCGTCGTCTATCATTACTCGTGTTATCCACACTGTAGCAGACTAACTGAACATATGTTTATATTAGACATTTCGAAGAGCACCCAGAGGTTAGGCAATCCCCAGAACATTGCACACGATCGAAAACATTTGTTACGTGGTGCAAATGCACTCCAAAGCCTACCTCTGTTCTAGATTTGGCCCGGAATCTGGTCGATTCTTTAATCTTGCAACCTGACCGTCTCATTGTTTTCTGTTGCTTTTTTACTGTTGAACAGATGGATTTATTTTTTTTTAATTTTATTGGATTATTTTAGGTTATTTAGCGTCTGAATGAGATGAAGGTGATAATGCCGGTGAAATGAGTCCGGGGTCCAGCACCGAAAGTTACCCAGCATTTGCTCGTATTGGGTTGAGGGAAATCCCCGGAAAAACCTCAACCAGGTAACTTGCCCCGACCGGGATTCGAACCCGGGCCACCTGGTTTCGCAGCCAGCGCGCTGACCGTTACTCCACAGGTGTGGACTGAACAGATGGAAGTCCTTCTACCAAAACACATCTACAACATACAGTAATACAGTATTCTGAACACATTGAAATTTCACAACTCTTAACCTGTTTGACTTAACACTATCGAACATAAACTTACCCACCAACAAGACGCTAATAGAAGAAACCGGAAATAAGTAAGGACCTCGTCAGAAATATGAAGATGGTCGATAACAAGTCGAAACTACTCATTAACTGTGATAAATTACCAGAATAGTTTCAATTAACACAGAAAAGTTGTTTATTTAATTTTTTTAAATCAATATACTCGTACAATTTTAGATTAAAACAATCTTGTTGAATATCATAATTTAATGAAGATTGGCATATTATTTAGTTTTAATGTTTGTACTTTATATTACTTGCTATATGTTTCCATTGTATTATGGTAATAACTTCATTTTAACCCCTGTTTTCTACGGTTTTAGTAAATGGCGCTTGGCCCACTATGGTCCTGAACCCTTTGAATATTATACTAGGAAGCTGAAACGTTTACTGCGTGTTCTTAAAAGTATACCTAAGAAAGTTATGTTAGTATTTTTAAGAACAAAATAATTTCTAATAAAAGTGAAATGTGTGCAGTCTGTACATTTGTTTTTAATTTGACTCAGTCGATTTAACTTTCTTCTCCTTTTTTAGAAGATTAAATTTAAAAATGTGACAACATAGAAACCATCAAAAGAGATCAACGGTATTGCAAGTAATTTTCAGACACAATACTTTAAATTTGAGGAAGATGAATCATTTTGAATACTGGTATATGTAAATTATATATTAGTTGTTAATTTAAATAACTCTTAAAATACAGACATTATAACCATGAAACTTAAGTCGTCATCTTCGACCGTGTTTGAATCTGTTAACCTCAACTCAAGGGCCAACATGGTAACCATTACATCACGAAAAAAAAAGCTCGAGGAAGAAGACATTTTAATGCAGTGGTCTGAAGAAATCTATCCTCGAAGCTGGATTTGGTATCGGATTTTAGAGCCTTTCCGAACTTGCTGGAGTTTCCGCGGACGTAGGTCTTGTGTGTTAGTAAACAGAAGCCAAACTGTAGTCAAGGTAACAGGCTAATGCAATAAAGTCACCGTAACGTAGTTTAGTGGACTCCTTCTTGTCTTGTTTAATGATGCACTTGTTTGCTGCCGCTGTTCTGGGAAATCATGTCCGTTAGCATTTCGTCACATAGCCGTGTAAATGATTAATATGGGTCTGGGTTATTTAACGACACCATGTGGTGAGTTAAACGGCCACCGGAACAATGTCGCGCAACGCAGCTCTGGCAGCTCAAATTCTTCTTTAGTGTTTAGTTGACCTGCAATAGTCGCATCTGTGGCTGGTTTTCCACCCAAGCGGCTCGGGTTCAATCTATTGTGAGGTTTGGCTGGAATTTGTGGTGGAGAAAACATACGTTTTTTATTTTAGTAGGTTATTTTACGACGTTTTATCAACATCTCAGGTTATTTAGCGTCTGAATGAGATGAAGGTGATAATGCCGGTGAAATGAGTTCGGGTCCAGCACCGATAGTTACCCACCATTTGCCCATATTCGGTTGAGGAAAAACCCCGGAAAAAACCTCAACCATGAAATTTGCCCGGACCGAGAATCGAACCCGGGTCACCTGGTTTCGTGGCCATACGCGATAACCGTTACTCCACAGGTGTCGACAAAAACAAACGTTGCAGAGGAATTTTCTCGGGGTACATCCTTTTCCTTCTTTCATTCCATCAACACTCTTCATTTCCCCCTCATTTCATATATCATATGTAATTGTAAAATAATGTTGAGATTAAGACTGCGTTTCTGATCTAGGTTCTAAGGGTTTGGGACTTCGGACTCTAGATTTGGGCTCGTTAGTTGAAGATGGGACCTTACCTGTAGGGCCAACGGAGAATGTTTCGCCTTTCAGCGTCAGATTCACGAATCTAACCCAGTTATCCTTTCGACGTAGACAATCGTTTCATATAGGTCGTACAATGGGCCTAAAATGTGTAAGTGCAAGGATGCATCCTGGATCTAGCCCTTATGAAATAAATAAATAAATAAATAAATAAATAAATAAATAGATAGATAGATAGGTAGGTAGGTAGGTAGGTAGGTAGGTAGGTAGATATATAGATAGATAGATAGGTAGATAGATAGATAGATAGATAGATAGATAGATAGATAGATAGATAGATAGATAGATAGATAGATAGATAGATAGATAGATAGATAGATAGATAGATAGATAGATAGATAGATAGATAGATAGATAGATAGATAGATAGATAGATAGATAGATAGATAGATAGATAGATAGATAGATAGATAGATAGATAGATAGATAGATAGATAGATAGATAGATAGATAGATAGATAGATAGATAGATAGATAGATAGATAGATAGATAGATAGATAGATAGATAGATAGATAGATAGATAGATAGATAGATAGATAGATAGATAGATAGATAGATAGATAGATAGATAGATAGATAGATAGATAGATAGATAGATAGATAGATAGATAGATAGATAGATAGATAGATAGATAGATAGATAGATAGATAGATAGATAGATAGATAGATAGATAGATAGATAGATAGATAGATAGATAGATAGATAGATAGATAGATAGATAGATAGATAGATAGATAGATAGATAGATAGATAGATAGATAGATAGATAGATAGATAGATAGATAGATAGATAGATAGATAGATAGATAGATAGATAGATAGATAGATAGATAGATAGATAGATAGATAGATAGATAGATAGATAGATAGATAGATAGATAGATAGATAGATAGATAGATAGATAGATAGATAGATAGATAGATAGATAGATAGATAGATAGATAGATAGATAGATAGATAGATAGATAGATAGATAGATAGATAGATAGATAGATAGATAGATAGATAGATAGATAGATAGATAGATAGATAGATAGATAGATAGATAGATAGATAGATAGATAGATAGATAGATAGATAGATAGATAGATAGATAGATAGATAGATAGATAGATAGATAGATAGATAGATAGATAGATAGATAGATAGATAGATAGATAGATAGATAGATAGATAGATAGATAGATAGATAGATAGATAGATAGATAGATAGATAGATAGATAGATAGATAGATAGATAGATAGATAGATAGATAGATAGATAGATAGATAGATAGATAGATAGATAGATAGATAGATAGATAGATAGATAGATAGATAGATAGATAGATAGATAGATAGATAGATAGATAGATAGATAGATAGATAGATAGATAGATAGATAGATAGATAGATAGATAGATAGATAGATAGATAGATAGATAGATAGATAGATAGATAGATAGATAGATAGATAGATAGATAGATAGATAGATAGATAGATAGATAGATAGATAGATAGATAGATAGATAGATAGATAGATAGATAGATAGATAGATAGATAGATAGATAGATAGATAGATAGATAGATAGATAGATAGATAGATAGATAGATAGATAGATAGATAGATAGATAGATAGATAGATAGATAGATAGATAGATAGATAGATAGATAGATAGATAGATAGATAGATAGATAGATAGATAGATAGATAGATAGATAGATAGATAGATAGATAGATAGATAGATAGATAGATAGATAGATAGATAGATAGATAGATAGATAGATAGATAGATAGATAGATAGATAGATAGATAGATAGATAGATAGATAGATAGATAGATAGATAGATAGATAGATAGATAGATAGATAGATAGATAGATAGATAGATAGATAGATAGATAGATAGATAGATAGATAGATAGATAGATAGATAGATAGATAGATAGATAGATAGATAGATAGATAGATAGATAGATAGATAGATAGATAGATAGATAGATAGATAGATAGATAGATAGATAGATAGATAGATAGATAGATAGATAGATAGATAGATAGATAGATAGATAGATAGATAGATAGATAGATAGATAGATAGATAGATAGATAGATAGATAGATAGATAGATAGATAGATAGATAGATAGATAGATAGATAGATAGATAGATAGATAGATAGATAGATAGATAGATAGATAGATAGATAGATAGATAGATAGATAGATAGATAGATAGATAGATAGATAGATAGATAGATAGATAGATAGATAGATAGATAGATAGATAGATAGATAGATAGATAGATAGATAGATAGATAGATAGATAGATAGATAGATAGATAGATAGATAGATAGATAGATAGATAGATAGATAGATAGATAGATAGATAGATAGATAGATAGATAGATAGATAGATAGATAGATAGATAGATAGATAGATAGATAGATAGATAGATAGATAGATAGATAGATAGATAGATAGATAGATAGATAGATAGATAGATAGATAGATAGATAGATAGATAGATAGATAGATAGATAGATAGATAGATAGATAGATAGATAGATAGATAGATAGATAGATAGATAGATAGATAGATAGATAGATAGATAGATAGATAGATAGATAGATAGATAGATAGATAGATAGATAGATAGATAGATAGATAGATAGATAGATAGATAGATAGATAGATAGATAGATAGATAGATAGATAGATAGATAGATAGATAGATAGATAGATAGATAGATAGATAGATAGATAGATAGATAGATAGATAGATAGATAGATAGATAGATAGATAGATAGATAGATAGATAGATAGATAGATAGATAGATAGATAGATAGATAGATAGATAGATAGATAGATAGATAGATAGATAGATAGATAGATAGATAGATAGATAGATAGATAGATAGATAGATAGATAGATAGATAGATAGATAGATAGATAGATAGATAGATAGATAGATAGATAGATAGATAGATAGATAGATAGATAGATAGATAGATAGATAGATAGATAGATAGATAGATAGATAGATAGATAGATAGATAGATAGATAGATAGATAGATAGATAGATAGATAGATAGATAGATAGATAGATAGATAGATAGATAGATAGATAGATAGATAGATAGATAGATAGATAGATAGATAGATAGATAGATAGATAGATAGATAGATAGATAGATAGATAGATAGATAGATAGATAGATAGATAGATAGATAGATAGATAGATAGATAGATAGATAGATAGATAGATAGATAGATAGATAGATAGATAGATAGATAGATAGATAGATAGATAGATAGATAGATAGATAGATAGATAGATAGATAGATAGATAGATAGATAGATAGATAGATAGATAGATAGATAGATAGATAGATAGATAGATAGATAGATAGATAGATAGATAGATAGATAGATAGATAGATAGATAGATAGATAGATAGATAGATAGATAGATAGATAGATAGATAGATAGATAGATAGATAGATAGATAGATAGATAGATAGATAGATAGATAGATAGATAGATAGATAGATAGATAGATAGATAGATAGATAGATAGATAGATAGATAGATAGATAGATAGATAGATAGATAGATAGATAGATAGATAGATAGATAGATAGATAGATAGATAGATAGATAGATAGATAGATAGATAGATAGATAGATAGATAGATAGATAGATAGATAGATAGATAGATAGATAGATAGATAGATAGATAGATAGATAGATAGATAGATAGATAGATAGATAGATAGATAGATAGATAGATAGATAGATAGATAGATAGATAGATAGATAGATAGATAGATAGATAGATAGATAGATAGATAGATAGATAGATAGATAGATAGATAGATAGATAGATAGATAGATAGATAGATAGATAGATAGATAGATAGATAGATAGATAGATAGATAGATAGATAGATAGATAGATAGATAGATAGATAGATAGATAGATAGATAGATAGATAGATAGATAGATAGATAGATAGATAGATAGATAGATAGATAGATAGATAGATAGATAGATAGATAGATAGATAGATAGATAGATAGATAGATAGATAGATAGATAGATAGATAGATAGATAGATAGATAGATAGATAGATAGATAGATAGATAGATAGATAGATAGATAGATAGATAGATAGATAGATAGATAGATAGATAGATAGATAGATAGATAGATAGATAGATAGATAGATAGATAGATAGATAGATAGATAGATAGATAGATAGATAGATAGATAGATAGATAGATAGATAGATAGATAGATAGATAGATAGATAGATAGATAGATAGATAGATAGATAGATAGATAGATAGATAGATAGATAGATAGATAGATAGATAGATAGATAGATAGATAGATAGATAGATAGATAGATAGATAGATAGATAGATAGATAGATAGATAGATAGATAGATAGATAGATAGATAGATAGATAGATAGATAGATAGATAGATAGATAGATAGATAGATAGATAGATAGATAGATAGATAGATAGATAGATAGATAGATAGATAGATAGATAGATAGATAGATAGATAGATAGATAGATAGATAGATAGATAGATAGATAGATAGATAGATAGATAGATAGATAGATAGATAGATAGATAGATAGATAGATAGATAGATAGATAGATAGATAGATAGATAGATAGATAGATAGATAGATAGATAGATAGATAGATAGATAGATAGATAGATAGATAGATAGATAGATAGATAGATAGATAGATAGATAGATAGATAGATAGATAGATAGATAGATAGATAGATAGATAGATAGATAGATGACTCAAAATACATCAGTTGCAATCCAGCTTTGTCGTATGTATAGGACAAGGTGCAGCATTTACATTACGTTGAAGCTACAGTGGAAGGTTAAAGTGCAGTTTCGTTTGTTGATGGTCTCCTGCGATGATCGGGAGCAAATGCTGCACGCGTCACTGCATTGACACGTTGAATGGAAACCAATGGAACTGGTTTGGTTTGTGCGTCGAACGCAGGCGATCGCGTGCGTCCGCTGCAGCGACTCCTCGGAGACTTGTCAGATTGCAGCAGACGCATGCGATGATATGTATGTATTCTCTGCAGTTCACGGTTGCATTCTGGTTCAATTTTCGACGATTTTGTAGCATCAAATTAATTTCAGCAGATATGAAGATTCAAAACACACAAAATGTTGCAGTCCAACGGATATTTTCTGATTTCAGTGTTGTATAGACAGGCGATATTTGGAAAGAGATTTACTCTAATTTCGAATTGAAAACAGGTAAGCTTTCATATTACTTTTGAGAAAGTATTAACTTATATTTTTATATAAATACATCACAAAGTAATTTTCTCTGTCAGAACATTTAACTATATTTTTATTTCGAAATGAATTAGCACTACATTACACTACTAAAATACGATACAAAATGCAGTTCTCAGAGTAGAATCTGATCGTGTTTCACTTCGTGTTTTCAACTCTTCTTGTATGAAAAGAATTTTGTAACTTTTTTCCGCAACACACTAGAATTGTAACTCAGAAATTATTTCTTACACTTACTGTTGTTCATATGTATTGATGTATTTAAAAACTGAATTACTGTTAATTTTGGAGAAAACGCACATTTTTCAATGTGAATTAGTCTTCTACAAATCGTAGAAACATCTCCGACAATCATACTGATGTTACTTACTGCGAGATATTCGAAATCTGTATCCCATGGAATGAAAAATTCTACGTTGCCATGCACACAAAAATGTAAATATTGAAGTAACTACGATGATAATGATGGTGATGATGATCATAATAATAATAATAATGATAATGATAAATCAAAATAATAATAATAATCTCTCTAAATACATGCCTTGAATTGTCTTCCCATTCCGATTGTCCACCAATCTTACAACAGACTTATCTAATTCGTATTGATTTAAGATGTAGCCTACAATCAATTCGGTATTGTATCAGGGACATATCAGTAAAGTTAAACTTGTCTACCTTCCATTTCAAGACAAATTCCTCAACGCTGTATAATTTTTATAGGGTGGAAAAAACAGCTACAAACAATGAAAGTCACAGTATTATAAAAGAAATGTAAATAATTTCGATTAATATATTTGTTAAAGTTTTGTACCCAAGCTTGAGATTTATTTTGCAGACCTGACCTCCTATATAAGTATGATTGTAAGTCTCCAGGACCGCATTGCTGCAAATATCGTGATTTTCTGTTTGGTGCTGAGTCCACGATGAACGTCCGTCCGTCCGTCCCACTGAGAGTTCTGCTGTCGCCTCTGATCGATATAATCTTTATTACATCTTGCTGCATTCTATATTGATCTGAAAATTTCGTTTCTGTAAGTAACTTGATTCACTATTTGTTGACATCTATCGATTCAGTTGCATATCACACAGGTCAGGCGGAGTCCTTTTCCAAAAACCTCCATTACTCCTGGGACTTCTACAGCTTCCTGAGATAAATGTCACCTCTATGTAAGCCAGGTCAACGCGAATCTATCGAAAGCTGATAAAGTTGAAAGTAATGGTGAGATGAATCCGATGTCCATCGTCGAAAGTTACCCAGCAAATGTGCTTCAATTGATTGAGGGAGAATACCACGGAAAATTCTCCAACTAAGTAACTTGTCCCAACGAGGATTTGTCTTTCGAAGTGGAGTAACGGTTAGCATGCCTGATCGTGGAACGAGCGGGCCCTGGTTCAAATCCTGGTTGGGACAAGTTATCTGGTAGAGGTTCTTCCGAGGTATTCTCTCAACCCATTAAGAGGAAATGCTGCGTAACTTTCGGCGCTGGACCCTGGACTCATTTCGCTGGCGTTATCACATTCAACTCATTACAGTGTAGAGAACCTTAGCGGTTGATAAAGCGTCGCAAAATAACCAATTAAAAACAGGACTTGTAACCAGATCCACTCACTTCACGGTCAGATATGCCAACGGTTGCTTCACAGCGGTGGACGAGCTCTCTATCAGAGAAAGTGTTGTTTCACGTGCTCTAAATCTACGATACGCGACCTACTGCTTTACTTTCTTCCCGGAAATTTCTTACCTCTTATTATTTCTCGCTATCTGTGACTAATAACCCATAAATCCCGATCCAATTGGAAGCATGGAGAGCACTAGGCAAGCAAAGACATTTTCTCATCATATGGACCATGAAAGTTGATTGCAATGCTATTTGAATGCTTGAATTTACAGACATCCTAAGTCAATTGAAGTAAATTTTCCAGATACGTAAAAAAGAACTACATAATATTGAAATAAATATTTGTCCGATTTAAAAACATAGGCTTAGAGTCGAACTTGAGATATCCTTTTTTGCAAGATGGTAGCGTATACAAAACACAACGTATGTGAAGTAAGAAGTTAAATTCTGTAAATTTTGAACTTCTAATGTTTGTCAATTCAGGTCTTCATTTTTTTCTGAACAGTTACAAAGGAACAAAGTACTAAAAACCATATTTGTTTGGTTTACATTAATGATTTTCCACTGTAAATAAAGGCATATATTTTAATTCCACTCTGTGTAACATGCCATTACCCAAGCGAGTGGATCTAGTTTCCTCCACGTTAGTGAAATTGAATGTTATTCTTTTAGCTTCACGTATTCTAAATGCACGAATCTTCGTGTTTTCTTCCTCTTCAGGACGAGGTAGCCACCAAGTCGTTGTGGAACAGACAGTGCCTAGTCCCAGTTTCGAACCATAAACCTCCGGCCAGTGATATTACAGTCGTGCCAAATTTCACGGTAGCGTGTAAATGATTTGGAATGAACAGTGGTGAATATAGAGGGATATCGTGGCCAATTCTAAGTGATATACGACGTGCATTCTCCACGCCAGGCTGTCACGATATACTGCGCTCCTTGGTAGCGCCGAATTACAATTCTCACGTAGAGTTTGTGGATGCCCAGTAAATTCTGCGTCATGTAGTAGTCAATATATCAGACTCGGAGTTTAGAATCATGGACAAGTTTCCATGTGGGACTTGAGCAGTATTATTTACAAGAAGTATTGTTTTCCTAATGCAGGATGTGATGACGTAAATTAAGTGAGAAAGTCCTTTGTGCTTTCAATGTCTCTGGGAGAATGAAGAAAGTAAAAACTTTTCTAAACTTAATTTCTCCGAAAAAATAGATTGCTGTTTGCCAAAAACATTATAAAGAAGTTAAATTAAACATATACTTTCACCATATGCGTCTACATATAAAACACGAGTGCCGCAATTGTAGAAAAGAAGAAAAATCTGAGTCCTGTGCATACGCATGCGGTAAAACTCACTTTAGGCAAAGAAAGAGACGTTGGAATAATTTAAAGAATAATTTAAAGAATAGCTTACTCCTGTTATCACACTCTGTAGTATCACTACGTCAGAGAAATAAAGTAGAAAAATGAAGAATGGAAGATAGGAAGAATGCATGAATAGAGAAGATATGACGTAGAAAAAAAAGAGAAAGGAACAAAATAAAAGATTAAGGAAGTAAGAATAATAGATCGATTAAGGAGGAAAACAAGAAAAATCTATTATTATTATTATTATTATTATTATTATTATTATTATTATTATTATTATTATTATTATTATTATTGACTAATTTTGAGGGAAAAATCGTTCCGGGGCCGGGTATCGATCCCGGGACATTTTGTTTAAACGTACCAACGCTCTACCAACTGAGCTACCCGGGAACTCTACCCGACACCGATCCAACTTTTCCCTCTATATCCACAGACCTCAAAGTGGGCTGACAACCGTCAAGCAACCAACATTGAGTGCACACTAACTCTGTGTGACTTAAATTGTGGTTTTCTGTTAACGAACAATGACGTGTATTATGCAAATCAAGCTTTCAGGTATAACTCCCTGTATAGTTGATTTGAATAATTTTGAGGGAAAAATCGTTCCGGGGCCGGGTATCGAACCCGGGACCTTTGGTTAAACGTACCAACGCTCTACTAACTGAGCTACCCGGGAACTCTACCCGACACCGATCCGACTTTTCCCTCTATATCCACAGACCTCAAAGTGGGCTGACAACCGTCAAACAACCAACATTGAGTGCACACTAACTGTGTGACCGGCCCCGGAACGATTTTTCCCTCAAAATTATTCAAATCAACTTTACAGGGAGTTATACCTGAAAGCTTGATTTGCATTATAATAATGATAATAATAATAATAATAATAATTATTATTATTATTATTATTATTATTATTATTATTATTATTATTATTAATATTCTTCTTCTTTGGCTTTTTCTCTTTATAAGTTTGCTGTTTTGAGTGCCCTTCTTCCCTATCGTTTCAGTTCCTTCTTTTAATTCTCTGTCTTCCATTATATTCCGACAAATACCAAAAAAAAATGAAAAAAAAAAACAGAAATAATTCAAATTTTACCACAGGAGCGTAGGTAATTCAGTTTTGTTGTATACTACATACAACAAGGGGAAACATAACAGCGAAGGAGCGAAATAGCAGTAATCGTAGCAGTAATAGTATTGGTACTTTATTTAGAAACGATTTTAACTACGGATATCATTGAGCGTCGAAATTCGAAGTACGTTAAAACGATGAAACTATTTTGCTTAAACCGTATACCAGAGAGAGTTCCTTTAGATGTTGTAAATACAGAGTGTCTGAGGAGGAATGTAAAATGCTTCAGGAAAATGCAGTTCAGATTAACCTACTTCGATTTAAACTAATGTACACATGTCCGAAATTTAATTGTTGGAAAGTTGTTGATGGGCAAACTTTTAAATGGGGAGAGGCATTACAGACGTATTTCTAAGTTTTAGAATATTAAACATAGGATACATTATTGAAGAGGCTACATCTTATGTAGTTATAATAAATTTCTTTCATAATTCAATACGAATTCAATAAGAAATTAAAATTACACAAGACATATTACTAAGGTTGTCCTTATGGATTTCATGAATTCTAAATTCATATCAGATACCGGTACCGGTACTCTTTCCGGCCTCAATGAAACACATGGTAGCTTGACAGTTTCAGATAACATCCGGCAAACACGGGAAAACCACAGCCAGTTGGAAACCCTGGGTTGTAAAAACGTCTTCTGTATACCAGAACAATAACTAATGCATTTCCATCACAAAATACACAAACAAAAAACATGTCTGCATATTCACTATGCGAATACAGGAATTAAATGTCAAGTGAACGTGTATTCAGTTGTGTGTTGCGCAGGCGTTGCGATACTCAGATGCTCCAGTATGCAAAAGATCTGGCGTAACACGTCAAATATAGTACGTGAAACCGCAAGATGTTACTGCATTTATCTCCTTTAATTTCCCCCCAATTGTTAGACTTCGGACATAGGTAGATCACCTTTAATCGATGTAGGTTTACCCAAACTACATTATCCTGAAGTATTTTATATTCCTCCTGAGACACCGTTTATATGTATGACACATATATCACGGCTGCATCTATGAAACAAGTGCTATCCCACTGGTGTTCTATCCAGTCGGGTTCGATTGCCGTACAGGTCGTGATGGAATTTGTGATGGATAAACATACATTTGAGAGGGATATTATTGCTGCTCTCTCGTTTCTATCATTCCGCCAACAATCTCCACCTCTTCTCTAAAGGCCTATCACATATTTTTGCATTAGATGCTGAATTTGATTTTATATAAAAGAAATCTTTGTAATTGGATCCTTCCCCTTACTTACGGATATGTATAAGATTCAGATATTTACCCGCCTTAAAAGCCTTCCCAATGAAGTCTGGTTTTGTGACCTAATACCAATGTTATTCTTATATATTTCGATTTTCTTCTTTATAACTGTATAGCAGATATTTTTCCACTTACCACCACCAATTCAAATGTTTTATGTTGTTTGGAATCATTATTGTAATTCGTTATACGAGTTCCAATTAAATGTTTACATAATTTATGTAAATATTACGCCATTTAAATTAAGTTCTCACATAAATAAAACATATAACTACGTAGCTGAATAAGCGGATGTAATTCATGGGTATAAATAATTATAAACCACTATATTGTGTCAATAACCTGTGCAATTAAATGTATAGATATTTTTAGACATTTGAAAATAATCGGGTTCGTTTCGCAAATAAGGTGAACAAATAGAAATAGAGACACAGAACTGTGAACGTACTAAAATTGTAATCGAACATAAGTAACTAAGTCGATAAATCTTATACCATTTTTGCGTTATATCCTAGACTACTAATATATTAAATTGTTCCGAGTGTGTAGTAAATATTTTACGCTCCAAAAAGTTAACTCCAAGTATATTCCGATTTTATCGTCTATTGGTTATTCACGTCTAATGCTGTGACTAATTTCCTGTTTCTAGAACGTGAAATATCGATCCTATATCGCTATCGATGAGTAACTGAGGATTTTGCGTTTCTCGAACGTGAGATATCCCTATGGGTTCTAAAAGTCGTATGCTAATTTACTGATCCGTCAACGAGGAGTTATCCATTCTGTAACTTGAGGGGCGCATGCGCATGATGAGCATTCTAAAACTGTCTGATGAATTTCTATACAACTACTATTACGAAACTTATTGCAAATTCGTTGTTTAATGGTTTAAATAAATTATTTATTAATATTATCATTATGATTATTATTATTATTATTATTATTATTATTATTAATATTACTATTGTTACTATTATTATTATTATCTCTTTTGGAGACCTCATTATCTGCCCTTTGCCCCGAGAGAGACATACGCCCCCATTTCAATATTACTGCTAATATACTCGGATGTGATCTGAATGAGGAGGGGACAGCAATGGTAAATTGTTCAATAATTGAACAGTTTGGACTTTTTCCATTACTAATTGATTGTCAAAAAATATATAAACACACTACGTTTCGAAGAGTTGATCTCTCTTCGTCTTTAGGTGAAAAGGAACCTTATCTATTTTGGTTCTTTTTCGCCTGATGAGGAAGAGACATCCATTCTTCGAAACGTTGTGTGTTTATATATTTCTGAGAACTAGTATTCGATTGTATTGATTGAAGTCAAATTCATATTCAGTCACGAGGAAGCAGAAGGGTGAACTCTATGAAACAGAAAAGCATTCTTTTCCCTTGATATTGAAGTTGTCTATGGTCATTCCTTGAAAGTTAGAGTTATTGTTGCATCATTCCCTGGATCTGTTTATGATAGCAGAATTTTCAATATTTGTGTTATAGCCACATTTGAAGCTAGAGAATTTGATGGCATATTTCTTGATGATAGTACTTACCACTTTTTGTACATACCTTATGAACAGAAATTTGAAGGCCACCGCTACATGTAGATAGATGTGTTGACAATAAATGTTCATATTCATACCTTATGACTTCAATAATATCCTAAATCTTATTATTGAAAGTGTAATGATACTCATATTACAAGTGAGGCGTCCAACTCCAAAACCCGCCTTCTCCACTTTCATAAATTTTTTCAGAGAAGGAAAAAACGTTTCCTCGAAGGAGTTGGGAAATAATTGAAGTGCATCATTGTCTTTATTATGGATAAGGCAGGTTTTGGAATTGAGGCCTCATTTCAATTATTTCTGAACTCCTTCTGAAGAAACATTTCTTCAGTCTCATAAAAAATTTATAAAAGTGTAAGGCAGATTTTGGAATTGGGCGCCTAGTGTGTCTATTGAGCACATTTAAATTATGCGGTGTCTGGAAAAGGAGTTTTCCCTGTATATATCTATGGGCCTAAGAATTAAATTGAATTATAATCAATAATAAATGTATAAAATGAAAATTAGACAGTCAAAGCTTCTAGCGGACATTTGTGAAACTCGATCAACCAATCAGTATTTGACAGATAGATAAGTTAGAGCCCTGATCACTTACATATCAATGAGCCATTTCCATGTTATGAAATTACAACGTATAAAAGAGAACACACACCAGGATCTCCACTGTCTACAATGAATTCTTTTGCTAGATGGAAGCACTGTTACAAGCTATTACTCCATTCAATTCCATGAGGTTATAATTTGACTTCTATTGTAGTTACTAGATGGCAGCATAGTGAAATTGATAACATTGTCTTGAAAGTGCATTAGGCTAATCAATCTATTATATGTGATCAACTGATCAGTAGGGGTGAAGCTTTGAAGTTAACTACGTCGTTGTTTACATCAACTCAGGATGGTACAGTGACTTGCACAGAGCACTGCTGTGACTGAATGGAAGGAAACATTGCTGGGTGTAGTCAGATGACTAAAACAAATAGAGTTTAATACATATTTATGAAAGAAAATTTAAGACAAGCGCTTGATGCCATTCAAAAAAAAAAACATTCCAAAGAGAAGGGGGCGGCCGATGTGTATAAAATGCACGGGCAACGCTTATAAACCAGTGCCTTGAGAGAGAAAACAACAATGAACATACAGTGCGTTCGTAGCTCGGCCGGACCGTTCAGCGGCGGCAAGACAATTTTACTGACAAAACGCGCACAGATGTCTTTACCTCACGACAGATCCAACTCGACTGACTGGCGTGTCAGCGGTAGCTGCAGCGCTACTTTGGAGCCAGGTGCGCCAATCTTCACCCAGTCCAAGGCCGCCATGGAACGGTCCGGCCGAGCTACGAACGCACTGTAGTAGGCCAACCAAGTGTCCTTTCGAACGATGAACAAAGACTGATAGCAGACACTTTAGGTCAAGTGGCGAATTGGGGATTCTCATTAAGCAAGTGCGATATTCGTGCGACAGCGAAAAAGTTCTTGGACGCACAAGGCAAAGGAGTGTCCCGATTTCGTTGTTGCATTTGTAAGAAAAACAATCTTTCTACCAGAGTTGTGACCAATATAAAGAAATCCCGATCTTAGCTAGACAAAGATACCTAATTTTTTGTGTGTCTGTTGTAGGGTAATTTTGACACTAGAGCGTTTACGATGCTTTTCACACGGAATTTTTCTTGAGTGTCAAACTAGACCTAAATCTGGGTAACTTTGACATAACTGTTTATATATTTTAACTCTTCACTTTAGAGGAATTGTGAAAGCACGAATTGATTCAGCAGCCCAAGTTTGTTAAATTAATATTTATTTGATGTCTTTATGTTAATAATTTGTGGTACAATATCAAAAAAATGTATCGGGAAGCTATCAAAGTAGCCCAGTTTTATGGTACTTTGCCGGATACGTACGGTGAAGCAGTCTTTTGTTACTCCTTTGTTTGTCTCTTGTGTATTGGTTTGTCTTGGCAGCAAGGTCATTGGCAATGATATTCACGACCAGTCCAAATGCAAACAAATAATTAGACTAAACTTAATAACATAGTATTTTGCGAATTAAAAAACAATTATTAGAAAAAAATAATTTCACTAGACATTTTGTTGAATAGATCGTTATGTACAGACCCAGAAACAAAATTTGGACCATCTGAATTTTATTTCGGGGTCTGTATTTCTGTATAATTTTGGCAGTTTATGTAGTTTACAATCGGTATTTACTGATAAGTAGAGCCCGGATGTTTAGGCATTCATAACAGTTAAAATAGGCAGGCAAGAAAGACAATAAAACCTAAAAAAAAGACAATAATCTTTGACAAAGGCATTATAAATTTAAAAGGCAAAATATATCTTAGCAATAAATTTAAATTATATCAACATAACTCACATATTTACTTCGTAGGTGACACATGTTGACTTATAAAGACTTTTTTTTCGTGATTAACTCTCTTTTCACAAACATTACAAAACAAAACTGTTCCATCGGTTGAAACACATGGGCGCCAAATTCACTAACGTAAACATGAAGTTCACATTTCAATGGTTTACAGCAGCAATGGCGAAAATGTAATCGTGCACCGAACCACTGTGTAACCTGCAACGTCCATAGGACCTATGGAGGGAGGCGGACACCCGAAGGGGAAGTGAAGCAGTTGTCTGACTTATTAACGGATTTCATTTTCCTTATGTCAAGAACTTATATATAATTTGATACACTATAAGGTTACAAACTAATGTTTAATACGTGTAACGAAGAAAGAATTGAACAAAAAAAAAAAACATAGGACACATTATCACAACCTATTAATTTTCTTCAGAATGTCTCTGCGACAGAGTTTAAAAATCAGAAATTACGTCACTTACTGCCGGTCTTAGTTGATAACGAAGGTGTTTGTCTGTCAGTCGTAATCTAAATTTGGTTTTTACTATTTTCATTGTTGAAAATATTTTTTCACAAACGTAAGTTGTAGCGAACATGGCTTCAACAGAGCAAGCGAAAGAACGAAGCTTCGGATATTTATTTTTTGGCAAAGATTTGAAAAGTTCAACATTTGTTAAGTCCTTACATCTAGCTTTCATTTAACATCACATTGTAAATATGTGAGTTTAAATTGACGATCTAATGGCATTATTCGTACATCTGCTGAAAAAGGATCGACGTACAGAGATGATAATAAAAATAATATTAATAAGAGTAATAATAATAATAATAATAATAATAATAATAATAATAATACTTCACCTTTTAATGTTTCGTGAGTGACGTGTAGCATAATGCTGTTTTATGTTACACAACATTTTCCTCGTAATACTTGTGAAGAAATCATGCATTTAATATTCTCATCATATTGGGAGCAAAAAATGCATTCTCCCATCCTCCTTGAAATGTTCGTTTTTGTAGAGGTACATTGGTGTCGAGAGAGAGACATTTAACGATACGCCACTCCAGGTCAGAGACAAATAAGCAAATGGAACGGAGTTTGATTCCAGTGAGTGAGAGGGTGGGGGTTGGGGAAGGCAGAAAGTAAGAGAAATGCACAGCTATTATTGCGAGCCACAACAATGTGCTCGTGAGTCACATTTTCGCCAGGGCTGGTATACAGATTTTAGGCATTCTAGCTAATCGATCTTATACTTTCTGTCACCCGACGATAACTGACTGTTCCTAAATCAAATTTCTTTCTCCTACAATAATAAACACGTGTAGTACACAATTCTAACAGTAAGATTTGAAAATATGAAAGCAAAAAATTGGAAATTCTACGTGACAACTTCTATGAGAACGAGCTTAATATTTAAAATTATAAAGCTAATAGTTGGTATCGTGAAGACATGACAATATTATATTTGTACCTGTAGATTGTCGAAAATGTTGTTTTATTTAACGACGCTCGCAACTGCAGAGGTTATATCAGCATCGCCTGATGTGCCGTAATTTTGTCCCGCACGAGTTCTTTGACATGCCAGTAAATCTACTGACATGAGCCTGTCGCAATTAAGCACATTTAAATGCCATCGACCTGGCCCGGGAACGAACCCGTAACCTTGGGCATAGAAGGCCAGCGCTATACCAACTCGCCAACCAGGACGACCTAGATTGTCTATCATTATTCATATTACACCAATAATATTAAAGCACGATTGTTAGCAGATTAAGCTTCGAAATAAATTACTTTTTATTTACTATTGTTAGTAAAGTTAGTCATTGTTTCAAATATTTAAATTTCATACACGTTACACTACAATTAATTAGAAAATTCCAAATAAACAAGAAATATTGCTTTAAAATGACAAAAAAGACATTTATTAGTAAGAAACAGAAAAAAGGCAAAATGGGCAAAATAAAAATTGGCACTATCACTTTGATTTGCTCCGAATCACATTCATATCTATCCAAATAATGTTTTACTTCCACCCAATGAAAAAGGCATTTTGACAAACATCCAGGGTCTACTGATAACTCTTGTATTTATATATTGATTTTTATTTCTAGGAATAATTATTTTCATAACATCTGGCTTACGACAAACCATCCGTGTAGTTACTGTCCCTTCAAGTAAACTAGTTCGGGCACTTCTGTCATGTTATCCATTTGTTCAACCGTAAATTTCGAAGGGATACTTGTGTTAAGAAATACATGCCAAGCTGGAATGGAATCTATGCAGCTTCCTTTTATCTAGTGCCTTCATATTTTGTACACGATGTTTGTTACCTTTGTAGGAAATACTGAATTGGTAGCACTTGATAATTTGAAGTACACTAAAGTTTTAGACTTCGCTGATACGTTGTTCACATTCTTTATAAAACAGAGGACCCGGAGACTGTGAGAGTGGAGTACCCTTTGTTGCAGATACAATTATCGGCACAGCGTCTCTCAAGCGTAGGGGCTTGTCACTATAGAGTCCTTAATACCAAGAGCCGAGAAATTGTGAATATTTAAACTTGTCTCATAGGAAAGTTAATTGGTTTGCATGGACTCTCGTTTCTAACGAAAACGGTCTAGTAATGACATTGTTCCGTATTTGAAACGCTAGCCTGCACTGCTTTAGGTTTTAATTACCTAATGCATGCCACGAATATTCATGTCGGCACTTGACAAAGAAATGTGTGCTTCATATCTGCTCTTTCTTCCGCATTTCCTTCCCATTTCTTGTATTTCTGGCAGGGCCAGTGTTTCGATATTGAGAGATGAAAGCGGGGTCAGTTACACACAGCCGCAGGGCTATAAAATCTTTGCACTTATCGTAAAACGTTTTCTTTCCGTCTGATAGCGAAAAGAGTTTAGTTATAAAACTGAAACTTACGTAAATGGTGTTAAAATACGATCGGAGACTTTTATTTGCTTTCCTTGCTTACTACTTTAATACGTTTTTACCCATCGTCACATTGTCCTAGTTTTTCTTTCATTCTCAAGTTTTTTATTCCTCCACACGATTTATTACTGTCTCGTATATAGTAGTATACGAAAAACACGTTATGTCATCACAACGTATTCTAGAGGTTACTTGCTTACCATTAAGAGCTAAGGCTCGAATGTTAAATCCTGTCCAACACGATAGATTTTTAAACACGATAAAAACGTATATTATACCTTACATTGTAGAAGAAAGTTAACCAGGACTAACTGCTACGTATATCTGGCATACATTGTAACATTTTCATGTAACGTGTGCTCATAATGAAAATATACAGGGACATCATTTTATTTTTACTTCAATTTTTATTGTACCTGAGTTTCTGAATGTACTTCACTCCCACCCCTTCTACTGATGAAGTTCAATCGTCCTCCACACAGAATCAAGGCCGCTTATAGTAAACAGCATTGAGTTAGTGAGTATAGTACGTTCCAGAAATATGTTCGCGTTTTCTAGTGACGAAAGAGCTTTCAATATTGAAACATATTTTCGCACGGGTACTGTCCGTTTGCCTACATCGCATCCCGATTTCCCCATGTAAAAGCTGGGCTGTCTTAGCTCTTTTCTGAAAACATTAATTTCTGTTAGGAATTGGACGTTTACGTAATATTATACAACTGTTTAAAATAACTTAAATAAAAGACCTCGTTAAGTAATTAACTGTCAGGTGATTTCCCCCCTTTCTACGATCCTGCGGCATAACCACTTGTACGGACAGTAGATAGCATGTCCGAGTAATTTTATCTGTGCGGGTCGGACAGAAGTGAAGACTGAATTTACAGTACGTAAGGTACTCTTTTATAGAGTAGGTACAGAATTATTTCAACATGAGTTACTAGTACGAAGGACGAAACTGGCAATTGGAATTAGATGCAATAGTCTATAGTGCGATAATATGCACACAAGAACTGAAGCCTGTATCGAAATGAACGGCCACCATTTTCAAAAATTTGTTTAAATATTCATATTATGATTATATTTCAATTTAACTTCATTCTTTACTGTATATTGTACGCTAATGTGCTGTAGACAGTGTAATATACACTGCATAATGAATACGTTCGCATGGATAACTCAGTTCGTGAGTAAAAACACTTATTCTTAATACATTACTGTATATTGATTGAACAAAAACCTAATGAAAATTATCAAACTCATAATCGCGATATTTCCTAGTTTACGTAAATGTATGAACTACTTTTCGTCCCTCCTATACCTAGTAAAGTGATTTGTTTGTGTTTTACGCCAGTATCATCAAACTACAGTCGTGGAAGAGGGTAGCAGACTGTGTTTCCGGTACTCTAAAGGTATAGCCAGGTTAATATTAAAAATGTTAGTAAAAATAAAATGATGTCCCTGTATATATCCAAATTTGTTTAATTACTCGTGTTATACCTTTGCTGGAGATACTATGGTGAAATAATGGTGAAAAATTAAGAACATCTACTTAAAAATTTATTGTGACTCTCTATTTAGATCGAACTCAAAAAGCTAATTAATTTATGTTCCCATGACTATTTTGAAGCTTTTGAGTTAATATAAACTAAAAATTGTGAAAATTTTGACGCGAGTTTTTCTAGTGACGTAAATATAAAATGCATTTAAAAAATATCATTTCAAATCTATTAGCCCTAATGGCACCGAATTTTGTACAGTGGATAATATTGTAGACATGTTTATGTAGTTTAAAATTCATAAATTTTGGATGAAAATTGTAAAAGATTTAAAACTCACATAAGTATCCCCTTAAATTTTGGTTTAAATTTAAGAGTGTTCCAGTCACAATGTCATATATCATTTAATAACATAGGGACTCAAGAATGCAACTAGATCATAAGAAGCTACTTTCGAGAAAAGTAAAGTTGATTGTGAGCTTCAACTACAACTTGAACATATAAACACTTAAAACCTTAAAAGTAGGCACGTGAAAAGCCAATATGACATTAGAAAAAGGCACTTAAAATGGGCTCTAATAATGTGAACTAATATTATGTATATACAGGGTGTTTCCGAGGTGATGTTACAAACTTTCAGGGCAGATGGCGAAAAGTACCATGTATCAATTTGAGATAAGGAACCCTGGTCCGGAAATCACCGAGTCGAAAATAACAAGCAAAAATAGTTGTGTGAAAATGAAATAATTTTATTCCTCTCTACACCTTATTTATGTGTATTTATCTGTACATCTTACACATACTGTATTCATCTGACGTTGTTTACGTTGTCTACTTATAGTATTCCATTTAATGCGCTGTCTGAGGGATAGGGACAGGAAATTACACTAAAGCAATGCAGATAGCGTAATGTGTAACGGACATGGTCGGTCCTGATATGCACGTCTGTAGACAGCAGTGTATGTGTACAAGTTGCAGTGTCCAGTAGATCAGGTCTAGTGAAATGGAGGAATACACGAGAGCGGATAAGCAGACCTGATTTTCGAATACGGATGAGTCAATGGGAACAGTAGACAAGCTCACAGATTGTATCGGGACAAGTTCCCACGTAGGAGACATCCGGCCCATATCATTTTTCTACGACTGTTCCAAAAATTAAGTGAAGGAGGTCACGTGGTGCGAAATCACAATTCCATTTCCACACAACTATTTTCTTATAACTTTCGACCCAGTCATTTCCGGACCATGGTTCCTGAATTCAAATTGATACATGTGCCCTTCGCCATCATCCCTGAAAGTTTGTAACACCACCTCGTAAACATTCTGTATATCACATACATTGAAACATTTTCATATAACGTGTGCTCATAATGAAAATCTCTCTCTCCTCATTTTTTTAATTATTCGTGTTATGTCTTTTAAATTTTGGTTGAACTCTAAGGGTGTTCCAGTCACAATGTCATAAATAATTTAATAACATAGCGACTCATTTAGAATATGCCATTAGGAAAGTTCAGGATAACAGGCAGGGTTTGGAATTGAACGGGCTACATCAGCTTCTTGTCTATGCAGATGACGTGAATATGTTAGGAGAAAATACACAAACGGTTAGGGAAAACACGGAAATTTTACTTGAAGCAAGTAAAGCGATCGGTTTGGAAGTAAATCCCGAAAAGACAAAGTATATGATTATGTCTCGTGACGGGAATATTGTACGAAATGGAAATATAAATATTGGAGATTTATCCTTCGAAGAGGTGGAAAAATTCAAATATCTTGGAGCAACAGTAACAAATGTAAATGACACTCGGGAGGAAATTAAACGCAGAATAAATATGGGAAATGCGTGTTATTATTCGGTTGAGAAGCTCTTATCATCCAGTCTGCTGTCCAAAAATCTGAAAGTTAGAATTTATAAAACAGTTATATTACCGGTTCTTCTATATGGCTGTGAAACTTGGACTCTCACTCTGAGAGAGGAACATAGGTTAAGGGTGTTTGAGAATAAGGTGCTTAGGAAAATATTTGGGGCTAAGCGGGATGAAGTTACAGGAGAATGGAGAAAGTTACACAACACAGAACTGCACGCATTGTATTCTTCACCTGACATAATTAGGAACTTGAAATCCAGACGTTTGAGATGGGCAGGGCATGTAGCACGTATGGGCGAATCCAGAAATGCATATAGAGTGTTAGTTGGGAGACCGGAGGGAAAAAGA
Organism: Periplaneta americana; assembly: GCF_040183065.1. Taxonomy (NCBI): domain Eukaryota; kingdom Metazoa; phylum Arthropoda; class Insecta; order Blattodea; family Blattidae; genus Periplaneta; species Periplaneta americana. The sequence continues at coordinate 63,316,835 of NC_091126.1, read as the reverse complement.
CCTTTAGGGAGGCCGAGACGTAGATGGGAGGATAATATTAAAATGGATTTGAGGGAGGTGGGGTATGATGATAGAGACTGGCTTAATCTTGCACAGGATAGGGACCGATGGCGGGCTTATGTGAGGGCGGCAATGAACCTTCGGGTTCCTTAAAAGCCATTTGTAAGTAAGTAAGTAAGCGACTCAAAAATGCAGTTAGATCATAAGCTGCTACTTTCGAAAAAAAGTAAAGTTGATTGTGAGTTACAAATACAACTTGGACATATAAGCACTTAAAACGTTAAAAATAGACATGTGAAAAGGCAATATGACATTAGAAATAGGCTTTTCAAATGGACTCTAATAATGTGAACTAATATTTATATAATTATATATATTCGATATAATATACGTAAACAATATGTTCACTTCTTTTGTTACGTTGCATTTTTAACATATGCATCTGTGATCTTCTGGTGCTTCAGAATCACTACTTTCCACATTTTACCTGTTAAAAGCTAAGGCCAATCTAACGGTCCAACTACTGTCCTAATTCAGAATATAAGCACAGTTCTTAGGTTGGTTTTATAACTCGTTCGGGGTACGATTTCCGTTCCACTTTAAGATCAATATAAGACATTGAATACTGAAAAATGAATACGCTCCTCATATTCCATCCTGCGGACCAATAGGTATACATCATTTGTGGATAAATTTGCTCCAACTTTTAAAATAACATTGTTAAAACATTATCTCTTTTGTAGGGTCGTTCTTTTTCAGGTCAATCTCTAACGGCCATGGCATGTAGAAAGGTGAAATCATTTTTACATAGTCGCTACGAGTTATTCCAGATTTTTTTATATTTTTTTACATGTTTAACAAAAACTTCTTTTCCTGAAGTTATTTTTCTTTCTTTCTTTCTTTCTTTCTTGTTTTCTTTCTTTCTTTTTTTTAAGAATTTTGTGCACTTTTGATATTCATGTAAGGTAAAGGAGGGTAAGTGTGCGCACCTAGTATATTATTGTCTGTGGAATCTATTGTATTACAGATGGAATATTTAAAAATTGCTCAATGAGTGACAATATTATGCGAATTATAAATTCAGCAGATGGACTTTAGGAGAAGATAGTAAACTAATTAAATTTGATTCTTTTTAAGAAAGCAAGTGCACACTCTTAGCCGCACAGGCGGGTAAGAGTAACCATAAAGAGTTTGCAGTGATTATGTTATGAAACAAACTTTTGAATTCACGCCAAAACAATTTGTTTTATATGAGAAGAATTTTGAGGCAGACAGACATTTTTTCGGCTTTTAATACATTCATAACTCATTTTTTACACTATTCTAGAGCATAATTCTCACGTCAGAAATATGAGATTTAGTAATAAATTTAACTACAACTGTAGGAACGAGAAATGATAGACAATGATTACAAAAAAGTGCTCAAGAACAATAATTTTAGGCGTTGATGTTTTATGAGCTTACGTTTACGATCAACTATCATTGTGAGTGGGCCTTTAATGTGTATGATGACACGTAAAGAGACTCCGGACATACTTTTCTTGTAATTTGATTCTTGTAGTAGTTTTCTTGACTCTTGTCTTTGGCTCGCTGAAATAAGACGTAAGTTTCTCTCAGCGTTACTAAACCGTGTTAGAGTCAAATTGGTTGAAGAACAAAGTTTTAGAAAAAAATACAACAATATCGATTTAGGAGTAGGCGCTTCCATTGCTCGGTAATAGAGAAGGCGGAAGTTTTAGTGTTAGAATTCGCATGCTGTGAACTTTGTGAATTTTATGCAATCTGCAGGAGGTAGTAAACCTATTCCCAGTTAGAAACGGCCGAGGGCTTGGAACCTTATTATAAAGCCTCCCTTGTAACAGGTTCTTTAGAGCCCGCTTCACATAACTATGACACACACATACATACACACACACACTCACACAAAAACACGTGCGCCTTTCAGTGAAGTTCATGTGTTGAATACGCGGAACCAAGGAAGCACAATTTACTGTCTTTTTGTTCTTTTCACAGTTTTAATTAATACTTACGTCTTAACTAAGAGTGTATACACCATAGCCATATAACGCGCTTTTTAATTTGTAGCAAGTGCGACCCAGCCTAACAAACTCGCAGGATTTCGAAGGAGCGAAAATTAGGTAGGTAAGTTGGTGCAGTAAATGGAGGCGAGAGAGCAGATGTATGTTCACTTGAGACGTTGAGAACTCTGTATTAAACAGATTTAGAAAACAAAAAGAAACAAATTTCATCTGTACAGGTTGTACTCGTGTATAATTAAGTACAAATTTTTAGAAAATGAACAAGATATATTCTGTAAATGAGCAAAGGAAATTGAAGAGATGCATTTCAGTTAACATCCTCTTAAGTAAAACTGGTATCGTTCTGTCTAAAATTTTAGGTGATCCGGGTTCTGTAACAAGCAAGAAATTATTATTTTTTCTATGTATGGGTGTTTGTCTCATCCTCTCTTCATTGGCTTGTTTTTCTTCAATATATCGATGTTATTTGGATAAAGGGAGATAAGTAAAAAAATAAGTTATTGCAAATAATTTTCTACAGATGTAATTCCACACCCACTCGTATTGTTGCACTTGTCTATTCCTCTGTGGAACAAAACGCCACTTGCACAAAAAATGATTTAACCCCCTTTACCTTGACACCATCGATATCGTCTTAGTCTATGCTGCCGAAGTGACAAATGGTATCACTACTTTTATGTATTACTCGACCAAGGTCAGTGGAGTCCTGCTGCCCAGAGCCGTGGCGCTACTGCTCCTACGTTCATAATACCTCATCGCGATAGTTCACATTACGCCCGCGGCTTTACTCGCCTTGGTCGTGTAATTATACTGTACTTCAAGCGGTTTAGAACAGAACTCAGTCGATGTTTCTGATGGCCATACTGTATTAAATTTACTCTGATGTTAGTGTCGCTGTTGATTGTAGTAGAAGTAATATTAATGGTTATAATTTTAGTGTTGATTATAATGAAAGCATTGATAGTGTGTATAAGGACGATTATATAATCATAATAGTGAGAATAGAGATGATTTGATTAAGATGTCTAATTATGGACATTCTAATGGTCTTAATGTGGACAGTAATTGTAATACTATAGTGATGATTGTAATTGAATAATAGTGACAATAATAGCAATGGTTTTAATGAGGATGTAATGCATTTAGTTGTGGTGTTCAAAGTATTAAGTGATAGTGGTTACATTAGTGATGAATTGTTGGTTATTTAATGGCGCTGTATCAACTATTTGGTTATTTAGCATCGATGGAATTGGCCATAGCGAGATATTTGGCGAGATGAGGCCGAGAATTCGCCATAGATTACCTGAATCTTTTGCATTTTGGGGAACGAGAAAAATCCAACCGGGTACACTGGTCCGTCGATTTAGTAGAAAGGTTTGAATCTAAAAAATTCAGAAAACAGTACAACGAGAATCCATGCCCCCGCATACCGGTAAGATATCGTGTCACAAACACTTTCAAGTCTGAGTATTTCTGACTAAGTAAATATTATTCAATGCTTTGACAACGGCACAAATGTGAAGGATATTGCTGGAGAGAGTAAGGTAATATTTATTTATATTTTGCTTTCTTTATTTAATAATTGATTGATTGATGTATTCATTAATTAATTCATTCTTACATTCATTCATTCATTCTTCATAACTTCATTCACTCACTCTTTCCCTCTCTCTCTCTCTCTCTCTCTATATATATATATATATATATATATATATATATATATATATATATAGGGTGTAACGAAAATAGTGGGCCAAACTTCAGGTATGGATTCCTTATATGTAGAATAGGAAAAAAAAGATTATATGAACATAGGTTGCCTCGCTATAGGAGTTACAAGGCGGATCATTGTGCACTACAGAAGTTAGGTATTAGATTATTAATCTTTCAGTCTGTGTACATTCGTTTTCAGAAACTGTTCAAAATGTCCACCGCCTGCCTGAATACAGGCCGCAGTTCGTCGTCGTACTGATGTCCGGACGTTCTCCCCATACAAGAATTGCGTTGATGTAATAGCTATTATATTAATGACGAAAATTATGGTGGTTATGGTAGGATTCATGAGATAGTGGATAGTGAGTATTCCGAGAATATAATGGCGATGATTGTAGTTAGGATCGTTGTGGTTTTTGTGTCTCGATCCATGACATATTTGATAGTGTGTATAGCCACAGTCTAGTATATACAGTCACGAAGCTCAATACGTAGTAAATATGCATCCATAGATAGTTGCTAACCACTAGGACCGCTACTATCGCCTCATCACAAACAATACGAAATAGTACCTGCACAGTCTAGTGTTCCTAGTACCCTCATAAACTCAAGCTTCGTGACTGTATATACTAGACTGTGGTATAGCGGAATGTAATAGCGATTATTTTAATAAGATCTTTGTAATTTATTTGTGGTTTTTTGATGGTGTTGAGAGAGAGTATATCTGGATATTTTATTTTTATTTTATTGGGTTATTTTACTACGCTATATCAACATCTAGGTTATTTAGCGTCTGAATGAAATGAAGGTGATAATGCCGGTGAAATGAGTTCGGGATCCAGCACCGAAAGTTACCCAGCATTTGCTCGTAGTGGGTTAAGGGAAAATCCCGGAAAAACCCTCAACCAGGTAACTTGTCCCGACCGGGATTCGAACCCGGCCCACCTGGTTTCGCGGCCAGACGCGCTGACCGTTACTCCACAGGTGTGGACATCTGGATATAAGAGCGATTATTTTAATGAAGGTCTTTGTAGTTTATTTTGTGAATTTGTTAGGTTGTTGAGGTAGAGTATAGCGTGATGTAACAGCGATTATTTTAATGGAGGTCTTTATAGATTATTTGATGATTTTTTGAAATTATTTATTGTGATTGTAGCAGGATATAATAGCGATTAGTTTAATGGAGATATTTATAGCTTATTTGCTGCGAATATAGCGGGATATAACAATGATTATTATTATTATTATTATTATTATTATTATTATTATTATTATTATTATTATTATTATGTCTATTATTATTACTGTCATTTTGTTGATTTTGAGATCGTTGATAGTGAATATAGCGGTGATATCTTAGTTACGATATTAATGAATAAAATTATGATGTTATTCATGAGAATGTTAATAGTGATTTTAGCGACCATATACAGTAATATCGATCACTTTGTTAACGGCGATTATGCTGTTTCTGTTGGTTTTCATGAGAATATTTGCAGTAATTAATGCGGCGATATATTTACTGTAGTCAGTTTTGTTAAGATGTTTTTGTTCTTCAGATAGCCTACTGAATACGATTAGAGTTTCAATTAAGGAGATTAAATTTTCGTGTTGATAATGGTAATTATATAATAGTAGTGGTTTTTATGAGAATGATTATGGTGTTGCAGGTGATGTTCATGAGACTAATTATGGTAATACTAATTTATTACAACACGTTTTATGATTTTAATTACATTAGCGTGCTTGGAGTTGCTAATGAGGGTCCTGATAATGTGATCTGACGTTTTTATGATGATGATGATGATGATGATTTATTGGTGTTGATTTACTTTATTGGGTTATTTTACGACGCTGTATCAACATCTAGACTATTTAGCGTCTGAATGAAATGATAATGCCGGTGAAATGAGTCCGGGATCCAGCACCGAAGGTTACCCCGGAAAAAAACCTCAACCAGCTCCGACCGGGATTCGAACCCGGGCCACCTGGTTTCGCAGCCAGACGCGCTGACCGTTACTCCACAGGTGTGGACCTTGGTGTTGATATTATTTGTAAATATGATAGTTGTAGCCGTAATTACAGTCTTACTGATATTCAAGGTGGTGATAATTACAATTATGCATTCTTAATGCTGTTGATGGTTACAATAATCATCTCAAGTTCTTTTAAAATAACATGATAATAAATATGTATTTTAAGATGTAATTTTAGTTCATATGAATATTGGAATTTATATGTAGGTAATTTAATTTTAATTTAAATTCAGTTACGACGTATTTAAATGTACTTCTATACCGGAAGTCCCGCACCGTGGCGTCGCGGTCCAAAGCATCCTGCCTAGGGCTCGCGTTACGGAATGCGCGCTGGTTCGAGTCCTCATGGGGGAAGAAATTTTCTCATGAAATTTCGGCCAGTGTATGGGACCGGTGCCCAACCAGCATCGTGATGCACTTGGGGAGCTACGATAGGTAGCGAAATCCGGTTGCGAATGCCAGCTATAACGGCTGGGGGGATCATCGTGCTAACTACACGATACCTCCATTCTGGTTGGATGATCGTCCACCTCTGCTTCGACATGTGGGCTTGAGGCCAGCTGCCGGCTGGTCGGTCTAGGCCCTTCACAGGCTGTAGCGCCACGGATTATTATTATTATTATTATATTATTATTATTATTATTATTAATATTATTATTATTATTATTATTATTATTATTCTATACCGGAAAGTATATTATGTCAATGTTCGGATTTGAACTCATATTCCGAAAAGACCTCTGGGTTCAGTATGAGAAGAGAATAAGCCAAGCTATGTATCCCTTCCCCATATACTTATCTCAAGATGTACTTTACAGAGATAAAACCATCCTTACTTCAAAGGCGTATGTTTTTTTCGCCGTAACATCTTTAGAGAAAAATGTAGTTTTTTGTATCCTTCTTCCAACTGAATGCGCATAAATAATTTAGAACCCAAATATGTCTTTTTATCATTGATCTCGCTTGCAAAGGAGGAATTGGAGTCTAGAGTATGGATATAATGTTTGATTAGTAAAGCCGAATTCAGGTCACATAACAGCGCAATCAGTTTTGTTAGTAATTACAGGTATTTATATAAGGTATTTTGTTAGGATGGAATGTAGGGTAGTTTATTTCATGGAACGTTAAGTATGTGGAATCAGTTTCATCATATAAATATCAGTTTGTTTTATCTCGTATAGTTGGAAGAGCTGTCCATCTGTCAGGAGTCTGTTTTCGGCTGCGTTGATGTAATACAAACTATATAGTTCATGTGACCAACTGGAGTCGGACATTGATTGATGGTACGGTGAATGAAAAATGTCGTTTCAGCCCAGCGAAATTGAGCCTATGAATGGTAAATAGTGTAACAGGTGATGCTTCGTGCACCCACTTGCTCGTATTTAAAAATTTCTTGTGATATTCCTGCAGTGTTAATGATAAATTTAAGCCAGCAGATCTCTGAAAAAACTCCCAGTTCTATTATATACATTAATTAGTACACAAATATATCCCTTTCATTTAAGTGCGTTCACCAAAATAAACAACTTTTCTCTACTGATAATCGTTCTATTAATACCTACGAAACCAAAAAATTCCAAATAAAATATCACTATCCTGAATATATTTCTTAATACAATTAGGACCGTATTAAAGTACGTAGCCACCGGCGTAGTACAGTCGGTTAAGGCGCTTGCCTGCCGGTCTGAAGTTGCGCTCGGGCGCGGGTTCATCCCCGCTTGGGCTGATTACCTGGTTGGGTTTTTTCCGAGGTTTTCCCAACCGTAAGTTGATTGCCAGGTAGTCTATGGCGAATCCTCGACCTCATCCCGCCAAATACTATCTCGTTATCACCAATCTCATCGACGCTAAATAACGTCGTAGCTGATATAGCGTCGTTAAATAACCCACTTAAAAATTAAAGAACATCACTTTGTCTTAACTTCATGTCAAAAGTTATGTGATATAAAGTAAAGTGCCTAATCCGTATTCAGAGGTAATACTTAAATTGTCGTTAACTGCTTCAAAAGTAGGTAAAAGGGCAGCGAAGTTGGTGTACATCGTCATCATATAATAATGTAGTGCTTCATGCAGCCCTCAGCTGCTCCTTGTAGAAAGTGCGCAAATCATAAATTCATTGCTGACTACAATACGTTTCAAACCTGTTGCTTTTAAAATGGCATTAATTGCAATTGGAAGAATCGCAGATACAGATGCAGGCCACCATCACAGAACTTCCTTGCAAATATAGAGAGATTCAGCGAAAATTTACCGCACTATGCAGGGGACGTGTTTGTTGAGCGCGTTATTATGTAGTGTTGTATTACTACACTTGCTATTGAATATTATATGTGTTATTTGTGACTGTACTCGTCAACTAAACACTCCGTACGCGCACTCCATCCCCACCACTCGGGAATTTTAGACCAGCCGTATTGAAACTGAAAAACGCCCGCGCACTCCATCCCCACCACTCGGGAATTTTAGACCAGCCGTATTGAAACTGAAAAACGCCCGCCCGCGTTGCTACAACTTACCGGTGAGTCGAGCAATGGCTTGCGGGCAATTTGTTCACCGATTTCCCCTGCAGTGCGGTAACTTTTCGCTGCCTCTCCCTCTATGAGGACGTGGGGGAAAATGACAAATCTGACTTCCTTACTTTTCGGCAAAAAAAGAAGAAATGGCACGAAATTTAGAGCACAGAATATGTAAGTAATACTGGTACATGAAAATTCAATTAAAATCTTAACCTTATGTAGAATAAAATGCATTAATATAACATTATAATTCATGTTTTTGCTACTATGTCTTCGCAAGACAAGCATCCGACAATTAATTTGAATGAACTCATATTTTTCTATGATAAACAGCTGTGCTAACTTGCCCCTAATTTCTTCGTACCCTTTCGAGTCCCTTAAATGTTTTATCATGCGGGACTTTGCTTTGGCCAAGAAAAGAGTTTCCAGTTCCTTTTGACAGTTTTTCATATCACATGTCAAAAATTTCATCTGCTTAATAAATATTCACATTGAGGTAATGTACTGTTGAAAGTGATTCCAACTCATATTCTGAGGATGTGAAAATATTCTTTATTTTGCTGAAATCATGTCGCGTACCGTTGCTAAAATCGTCCCCAAATTCTTGATGATTGTCTTACTCGCAGATACTGAAGTCACAAATTCAATTTAAGCGGATGAGCGTATTCCGAATCTCAGCGCTGAGCAATCTGATAGCATCACGGTGTTCCGAATTTCACCGATGACGTCACTGGTGCTCCACCGGTGTCGCACTGGTGCCATCAGCTTGCAGAGGTGGTGGCAGTCTCCATCAGCCGCCACCAGTGAATCTGATTGGTTCTTGTATAGGGCGGGAATTAGCACTCTTGTGTCATGGCGATGTGTTCTGCTTTAGTTCTGCTGTATTGTTTGTAATGAGCACAAAGTAAAAACAATATGTTAATGGCTTATGAACGAACATGTCCACGAACCAGTTATTACTACCGGTTCAAGAAATAAATTGTTTATGCTCTCTTTTCTTTGAACGAGATGGCAGTAAGGAAATTTCGCAAAATTTTGCTAGCGTAGCACAGACAACAACTTACACAGCCGCCATGACAGCCATCGAACCTTCCAGCAGTGTTGTTCCTATTTCGCTGCAGCGTGACGTCATTGTTGTCCACCGGTCCAGTGAGATTCGGAATACGCTGAATGTTTCTATTTAGCAACCATCCTTGATCTTGTTTGCTATTTCTGGACGAATTTTTGGCTATTTCGCCAGAGAAGTATGCAAAATCTTGCAGTAGGAAATGCACCACAGTATTCCGATATGCTTTATTAATCTACGAAAAGTTTGATAAATAATTCGTGTAGGGGGGAAGTACAACAGGATATATACAGGGTGAACCGTGAGTAATGTCACTAATTTCAGGGGGTTATTCTTCAAGATATTTCCAGAAGAACATTTGCCACAATAATCTTTAAGAGTAAATAACTCGACCATTATTTGCATATCTGTGGCACGTAAGTGAGTTATTCTTGTGTCCCAGTCATAAGCAGAGCACAGAACGTACACAGAAATATTCATTAAAACAACTGATTCTGTTGTATTATGTAACTGTACCTGCTGTTTTCTCCATACCTTCACCACAAAAATCCTCACAGCGGATTTAAATACAAAACCAGGGCTTCTGATATTGGAGGCAGTCAAATGATGTCCGGATTATACTACTAATATTATTAACTCATTAGTTGCAGTTAAACAGTGATAGTGGTAAATTTTTAAGAACATAGGCATACGAAATAATGGCTGGCTCAACAAACCGACTTATAACTTACGTCGTGCACTAGGGTGACATTTTCTATACTGTCTTCAAGGACGTGTTGTCAATTTATTGAGAGCAGGCTAAATTTTGCACGAGAAATCCCAGTGCCCTTACCTCTCACGTATGTCAATTCTGTATAGGTAATTCATTATCTGGTGAAACCAAATAGTTGCGTACGCCGTAGCAAATAGTAAGAAGCTTATAGTGGGAGTAAGTAAACTAGCTTGCTACGAGTAGGAGGGTAGCGAGGGAGGGAAGCTTCCAGTCCACTTTCTTCTTCCCCTGACGCGCAGATGAGTTTTACGAGATACCAAATGGCTTATAATCGCTGTTCCTTTAACATAAAACTACTTCCTATATCGTCTTTTGAAACCATAAAAATTAGATTCCACGTCGCAAGTATTAGTCATATAACGCACAAAATAACGCCACAGTCTAGTATACACAGCCACGTAGCTTAGGATGATTTTTTGCATTTCTCGCGATAGTTGCTAGCCACTTGGAGCCCTGTGAGTACTAGGAACAATAAACTGTGCCACTGCCATAGTGATCTAATACAGGCCGTAAGACAGACCATGTAACTCGCTTAACCCGATCACGAAGGGCGGCGTTTCGACCATATAAATTATTTGGAATGCATAAAGAGGAACATATATTCCTCTAAAATGTAGTGTAATTGCATTAATAGAATTTATAGCAATAATTATGAGACACTTCAGACATAATTCACTTGCGAGTTAAGGTGTAATGTTATTTTTGGTGTGAAAACTATGTTGTTCGTATGTGTAATGCCTGCGTTTATTTCGATTTAATATTGTGAAATTCTTGTGCATTCATTTATGCATGATTCAATAATTTTCAGTTGCACCGTACGGATATTTAGATATGTTGAAATTATAGGTAATATTTACTGTACCAGTTGCCCCTTTCTGTCTCCAATGCCCTGCCATTCATATGGAAATTGTAGGTTATGTTTACTATATTTAACTTATATTCCTAAATTCGCAATTATTCATTATAATTAAGCATAATGTCATGTATGATACCCCGCACATTCAATTTGTCTTTATTTTAATAATACAATTGAGTACTGAATTATTGTATTTATCTACTACTTGACAGACGAAGTAACACAATCGTACGTACAATAATTTCATTGGAGTGGTATGGTAAATTTTCTGTCTACAATAATAAGGAAGGTGGATGTGCTAAATTAAAATCACAGTATATTTTTTTTATCAAACGTCAAAATAGCTTCCATTCTAAACTTAAAATGTTGACGCGAACAGATTATGTTAACACGTAAAATTCTCTTCACATTAAAATAACACGGGTTTTTAATTATTTCTGCAACATATTATGCAACAAAAAGTAAACGGAACTTATGGACACATTACACTAAATGAAACTTAACAATGATACGCAATAAAGTTATAATATTTCACTGAGCTCCATACATTGAAATAGAACACCCGAACATACATTACGGCCTGGTCTAGATCGAAAAGACATTGACTGTGCTGTAATTCGCATTGTTGTGAAAAGTTGTGTAAGTTGTGAAGTGTTCATTATCGCTTGCAATAACTGTAAATGGCTGAAGTACAATAATTTGACTAATAATATGGGACAAGGAGACGTAAGTAGTACTATAAATTGTAAGGAAAAGAGGTCAGAGTTATCCTTCTTCCGAAAGCTCCAGGAAGGTTAGTTTATAAAATATAATATATGCTTTATAAAAATAATACATAAACCTTATATATTTCATATTTCAATAGTGGAAGGAAGGTGTTAATTTTTTCAAAAGAACACGATATCGAAAGTACAATACATTTTATCTTCTGCTAGGTAAAGGGTCTGTGATGAGGCGATAGTAGTGATCTTGGTGGTTAGCAACTATCTATGGATGCATATTTATTAAGTATTGAGCTTCGTGACTGTATATATTAGACTGTGATAACACCTCCTGTTTGTTTGCTGCAGGAAGGTAGTTACTTTTCGTACATACTTTTTTCTGAAAGTATGGTGGTCTCATGTCACTTTCGAAGCACCTCTCGTGAAAACGAAATTTCCTCTGACGACGAAGAAGTATACAGAGTGGGTGGCATTGATTGTTCAAAGACAATAGCTATCTATAGGTTTAAGAAAAGACACTGAAATAAATGTTGTTAAAATTAGAATAGAGGTTTTTATTTTCTGAGAGCTTAATACCAGTATATTTTTCACTTCTTCAGATTCTGTTGTGGTTTAATAGCAATCTTAAGGTCTAGACCTCTAAAACCTTACAGAAATCGTGCAAGTTTTAATTAATAGAGGTCATTTTGCAATGTGAATGAAATAACTTTTCCAACAGAGTTAAATTTCCTCTCTTATAATATTTTTATTTGAATCTATTAAATTTAATTTGTAACAAAAAATTCAATTAACTCGACAATATTTTCAATTAATTTCTTTTGCGAATTCCCGTCGGCGAATCTCGTTTTTGGCTCGCTAAAACGTCACATCCAGTTCAACGCGTTAAAATGACACAAGAAGTAATGAATTTTAGCTCATACAACCAGATGATTTAGCCATGAGGTTCGTTAGAATTAAGGCGCAGCATTGGCTGAATGTAGAGAATTTAGCCGTCGCATCAGTTCGAATACTTATTCAAGCATAACATAAATTTTGTGTATCTATGTCTCGTGATACTGAAGCCGATGTGCTTAGATTTTGCATTCAGCATTGTAGGAATCTTACCATCTTGTCATAGCGCTCAAAGGAAATATATGTACATGTATATGTAGAGAGAGAGAGGAAGTGTTACTAATGTGACATGGTGTTACGATTATGAAATATAGGTACAAATATGAAATAATATTATATATTACCTGAGATTTGTTATATTCTAGCGGAAGCCTTCCAAAACACATCGCACTGGTACCCTATTTCACGGGAATATGTTAATTTGCAGTTAGAAGATGTCCTAAGTTCATTTATTGAATATACATTCTTTTTCTTCACTATTAGAAATATTAATGATATATACACATATTCTTATAGAGGAACGATCTACATCTTTCACAACGTATTTTTAAATAATTCGTATTTAATTGTGATAAGTTTTGCGGTTATGACTTTCAACATCAGTGTATCACAAATATGAAATACAAGTATTATTAGTGTTCCATCTTTATACCTTAGTTTTCTGATTCGCTACTAGTATTGGCACATCCCAGCAAACTTGAAAAAAAAAACAGTGGAATGAAAACGCAATGCAAGACGCCATAAAACAATTTCAAGGAAAGATGTGAGAGACGATTCACCTGGATTCCGTATTACGGTTTGCAGAAAACCTTATAATCAGGCTTCTGTCCTGGGCACAGAAACGCATGAAGTTCAGAACGCACGGTCATAGCGTTGTGTTGGTCGAGTGGATTGGGAGATGGAGCGCGTCGTTACTTCCTGTCTCAACATGTAAACATTCCGTCATAGTACGGCACAAAATATATTTCACCCTGTACAGATTCAGTATAATTATGTAACAATACTATGTAAGCAAGATGCAGAAAAAGCTGCAGGTTTTAAGCTTATTGCCTGCAAAATAACATATGACCACTAGTTAAAAAAACAATGTGGTTGTGTAAATATGTAACTTTGACAAGGAAAGAAAATAAACTCAATTGAGATTTTATAATGTTATGGCCCTTCGTCAGTTTCTACATGGAACTGAAACATGGACACAAAAGAAAAGACGATACTAACAACACTGAAGCTACAGAAATGAGTTTTTGACTAGGAATTTAAGTTACACAAGGAACGACAAAATAAGGAATGAAAGATGTATTAGAGCAGAATTAATAATAACACAAACAACAGAACAAAAAAAATTAACAGTTACAAGGGAAATTGAAAATCACATGTATAAAAAAATGTCACAAAATGGAATTCCATATAAATTGCTAAAATACTATGTATCCTGAAGCACTATTTCGAGACCAAGGAAGAGATGGGTGGCCCAGAGAAACTGTAACAGGCTATGAGTCTAATAAGTAAAGAAAAGTGAGGATGAACAATAAAGGTTATGGAAATATGTTTGTTGATAGAAAGAAAAATATTTAAGTTATACGTGGAAATAAAGTACAATACCTGTATGCTTGTGAATTAACTGTAACCACAATCTTACTACAGTGCATACATTTTATCTTTCCACGCTCGCATGTGAGCAGCTGCCTGTGTATTGCTGCTTCCGTCCTATCTATAAAATATATGCACTATACTGGCTCGTTTGATGTAATCATGAAACGCGCGAAAATGAAAGCAGAGTAATTTAGCTACAGTGGAATGGTTATGGAATCAGATTCTGTTATAGAAAGAAAGTATTAGATTACTTAGTAGGTGGGTAAAATCTGCACGAAATACCTGCATCGAACGTATCCAGACTCCGACAAAATAGAATATTCGAAGAGTAGTGGTTATGCAGGATGTAAACGATAGGAATTGGCAAAATTATATAGACAGTACATATCGGTCTACAGAACAGAATATCTCATGAAATTTAATTTTATCTAATAATTTTATTTTTAATTTGTAAAATATAATGTTTTTTAGATTGGTATTAATCTAATATTTGTTTACATTTCGACTGAACGTGAATATCATTGCCAATGACATTGCGCCTGAACATACCAATACACAACAAAAACAGAGTGACAAAAGGCTGCTCCAACATACAGTCTAATAATTTCAAGGAAAAATTGTTCCGGAGCCGGGTATCGATCTCGGGACCCTTCGCTTAGCGCGCGAACGCTCTTCCGACTGAGCTGCCCCAGAAACTATACACGACACCGTCAAAATTTTTCCTTTGTATCCACACGACTCAAATGAACTGACAAGACGCCAGAACTCAACTATGAGTGCACACAAATACTTGTGTGACTTAAATTGTGGCTTTCTGTTAACGTATCCCCAGTAACGAATATATTATACAGATCTGGCTTTCAGGTAGTAGCTCCCTGTAAAGCAGGTTTGAATAATTTCAAGGAAAAATTTTTCCGGAGCCGGGTATCGATCCCGGGACCCTTCGCTTAGCGCGCGAACGCTCTTCCAACTGAGCTACCCCAGGAACTATACACGACACCGTCACAATTTTTCCGGAACAATTTTTTCTTGAAATTATTCAAACCTGCTTTACAGGGAGCTACTACCTGAAAGCCAGATTTGTATAATACAGTCTAGTGTTATAAATAGGGAAAGGGATTTGGAGTATTATAAAGAATGGTGAAACGCAGTATAGATATTCGTAGATCAGTGACTGTCAAGCGAGCTGCGTCACAGAGCATGGACGAGTACAGTTCACTTCATACAAACTTACACGCAACATGCTGTAAACGTATTTCAGAATAAACATATGGAATAGTTAATGACATATAGTGGCCTACATACAAAATCTGTATTTCACTTTGAACTAAATGTGTTTTTCTTGGCAACGCACAAGACACCAATAAACAACATTACAAATATACATAATTAAATATCAATCTCTGCGTCCTCGCGTGTCA
The DNA here is from genome assembly GCF_040183065.1 of Periplaneta americana. Lineage (NCBI taxonomy): Eukaryota > Metazoa > Arthropoda > Insecta > Blattodea > Blattidae > Periplaneta > Periplaneta americana. The sequence goes on along the minus strand of NC_091126.1, from coordinate 63,301,210 downwards.
GGGGAAACATTGATGGCTGATAGACAGTTGTCTTCTGTATGGAACTCGACTCTGAATATGTATGTTTTCCTGTCAGGAGCGTGCTAAATTAAAACCTTTATTTACAATATCATGAAATATGATAATATGTACACAACGTACACTACAGTATTTAGAATATATATATATATATATATATATATATATATATATATATATATTACAACATAGCCTAATAGAGTGTCATTAAATGTTGAACAAAATGTAGAGCCAAACGAAATGGCATTTTCAATTAATGCTATGTTTTGGTGATGAAACAATTATTCCTGCTGTGCCTTGTTATAAAAAAATTGTAAATATCATTTTCAAATTTTCTAAACACAACTTTGCTCTTTTGCAGGAAATTTTTTAACATGGAAAAGCTCCGCTCTACATCTGCAGAGACAATTGGAGAGTAAGAGTACTTGAAACAATATACGTCAATTAAATTCACATGTTGAATGACGTCATTGGGACACGTGTTTGTTAGTGCATCTGAAATCCGACTGAGAATACTGTAGCCATCATTTTTAATCAAAACTCTGTTCATTTTTTCACCAACACGTTTTCCTACTTCACCTTCTACTGCACTCAGTTTATTTACAATAGTACTCATAATATTTATTTGCTTAACTAGTTCTACTCCTGACTGTACTAATCGAATAATGGCATCCGGTAAATATAAAACATTTGACTTACTATCCATGATTTCTTTTTTTGATTATTCTATCATTTAGCAGTTCCTGGCATATTTGAATCGCAATCGAAAGACTGGACCACTTTCTTCACAGATTGGAGGTGATGTGCATAATAATAATTATTGCAAGCTTCTAACCATGACTCCCATCTCTTAAGAACTGGACATGGGGGAAGCGATAATTTAGAGAATTGTTTCCTGAATTTTGATACTCGATCTTAGCTTTTACAAATATAGTCTTTCAATTTTGTATTGTTAGTTGGTTTCACTTTCGGCATTGTACATGCACTTCACTACGCTGAACTGCAAACCTGCATGTTGAAGTTCTTATGCGACAACTGTCCCGTTCACCTGTTGTTGACGTGCAGAGAGGTGCGAGTATGTCATGGAGAGGAGGACTTGGTATAAAGGGTTGTAAACAAATGACTGTGTAGATGCCAATACTAGCTTTTACTACTCCAAATTCCGTTCCCTAGTTATAAATAACACAAAAAGAATACTTTGTAAGCAGATAAAGTCAGAAATCAAGAATATTAAGCTACAAGTTGAATTTTATGTCCTCAGATTTTCATGACAGCTTATCAAGGGTTAACTTAACAAGATCACTTAACATGAGTAAAGTGAATTAGATCTTAATGTTATTTATAATTCAAATAATAGTTAGTAGATATACAACGGACAAATGCATGAAATATCAAAAGAAAATATGGAGAAAAATGAAAATAATATTAAAAAATCATCAGTGGGATAATCCTGTTACCCCACTTAGTAGCAGAAGAGTTAAAATTAAATGACCAAGTGATGGCTAAGGGGAGGGAGATCATGCACTACTTCTCTTCCCTGCGTGTGTATTTAGGGGTTGACTCGCGAGTCACAAAATGCCAACCACTGCACTAAAGAGAGCACAGCGTATTTAGAGTAACTTGAAGTCGGTTGGAACGCCCAAGAAGTTGCATCGTTGTATAAAAATTATATAAATTTATGGTCGCTTCTGAACACGGGATGTTGCTAAGAGTGTATGCACAGCGTTGATGAACAAGCCTCATAATGGAAAGGATTTGCAAAATCTTGGTTGTTTTTCTTAGCTCGTTGCGGACTTTATTTGCCCTCGTGTAGAGCATTACGGCGCAAGTGTGCGCGTTAAATTCTTGAGACAACAACACGTTGTTATGCGTTCTCTTACGAGGCCGTGTGCTTTAGTGCAGGAGTTATAAATTGTTGATCTCAGAACCTCCCACAGGCAGACGGACTAGCAGAGTCTTGCTAAGTGGAATCTCCCAGAAGGTTGTGCTCAAAAGGCATTCCATCTCTTTTGTCTCTGGCTTTGGAAATTGATTGTTTCCGAATATCTTCCTAGAAGCTGTGTACGCCCTGCTTCTCATGCTCTCCTAATACGAATTACACTTCTTCTCCCTCGGTTCATTCTTTTCGCTCTTAAAGCGGAACTGTTAACAAGAAAGCACTGTTAATTTTATCTTTAAGTCACATTCGTTTTCCTTTAATGCCAGGCATTGAAATCCATTGTACAGTGGACTGTCCTAAGTTCGACAGAACATAATTCAAAGTTCAGTCCAATAAGGGTAGTGGGTGTGGCAGGTGAAAAGAATACAAATTCTTATTGGTTATCCATCAACTAATACAGTACTGTACTTGCATTTCCTGTCCGCCCCGAGAGTTGTGTACGCGCTTCTACAGGGACATCATTTTATTTTTACTAACATATCTAATATTAACCTGGCTACACCTTTGGCTTAAAGGTTGTGAACCGGAAACACCCCTTCCACTGGAGTTCAATGATACTGGCGTAAGATACAAACAAATCACTTTACTAGATATAGGAGGGATGAAAAGTAGTTCATCCATTTACGTAAAGTAGGAAATATCGCAATTTTGAGTTTGATAATTTTCATTAGGTTTTCTTTAATCATAATAGAGTAAAATATTAACAATAAGTGTTTTTACTCTCGAACTGAGCTGTCCGTTCGGACGTATTCATTATGCAGCGCATATTATACTTTCTATAGCACATTAGCGTACAATATAGAGAATGAAGTTAAATTGAAAAATAATCATAATATGGATATTTAAACACATATTTGAAAATGATGGTCGTTCATTTCTATACAGGTTTCAATTCTTTTTTGCATATTATCACACTATATACAGTACTATTGTACCTAATTCCAATTACCAGTTTCGTCTTTCGTACTACTAACTCCTGTTGAAATAATTCTGTACCTACTCTATAAAAGAGTACCTTACGTACAGTATATTCAATCTTCACATCTGTCCGATCCGAAAAGATAAAATTATTCAGACATGCTGTTTATTATCCGTTCAAGTGGTTTTGTCGAGAGTCGTAGAATGGAGGGAAATCACGTGACAGTTAATTACTTAACGAGGCTTTTTATTTAAGTTATTTTAAACAGTTGTATAATATTATGTAGACGTCCATTCCTAACAGAAATTAATGTTTTCAGAAAAGAACTAAGACAGCCCTGCCACAAAGGGATGGGCAGAAGTGGGTGGGGGAAACCGGAATGCGACATAGCAAACGGACGACAGTACCTGTGCGAGAATATGATTCAATATTGAAAGCGAACATATTTCTGGAACGTACTATACTCACTATCTCAGTACTGTTTGTGTTTACTAAGACCGTAAGGCGACTTTGACTGTATACGCTTGGTTCTGTGTGGAGATCGGTTGCAAGTTCACTAGTAGAGAGGGTGGGCGTGAAGTACATTCAAAAACTCAGGTACAATAAAAATTGAAGTAAAAATAAAATGATGTCCCTGTAGTACCACAGTGGGCTTCGACAGTTTCGTCTCACAAACGGCACTATTCTCAAATAGAAAAAGAATAGTTCATTAATTTAACATCAGTGATTAAATATGGGTTTTTCATGGTTTCCTCAGTTATTTCCAGGCAAATGCCGGGATTGTACCTCTTGAAAGTCCGGCGATGGACGGCGATCCTTCCCTTAATCCTTTCATATGTGTCAGTGAATGCTGTGTAATTTCTTAAATGTTTGTGTTGTATCGGAGGTGGCCCTGGCATTGAGCTGATCCCTCGTCCAAGTAGGCCCTCCGTGTCCTTGTGTGGTCAAAAAAGTATGTATGTGATCCATAGATTAATTCCTCTCCCGATAGGTCGCGGCCCTGTAAGGCCCGGGTGGCGTGGGTCGTGTAATAAGAACCTAATAGGGAGAGGTTAAACTAAGAGAAAGAAGAAGAAGAAGATTAAATATGGATGTCCTAATCAATAAATATTCTGTTTTCCTTTAACAAAAGTATTACTACAAAAAACAGAAACAATTCCCATTCAAATGGCAAACCTATTTCTTAGTGCCCATATAGGGGCGTGTCTAATTCGCCTACGTAAGCAGTCGAACTATAGGATGTCGAACTTGTTTTTTGTCGAACTTAAGAACTTCCACTGTATTTAAATATAATATGAAGTTTGGAGTTTAGGCCTCGAGAATGAAGAATGAATTTAATGGATCTCCCTCATTCCAGGACAATACACTGGCAATCCAACTTTATTTCCGAATGAAGCCAAGCGCTGTCTATAATCTGATTTAATTCCCAAATTTTGGATCTAACGACGGACATGGTAATGACCAGAGCTAGGAAGTAAGAAAACGGTTAAGTTGTGTGAGCTGGACTATATCTCTACCAGTTAAAAGTAATAGCGCATCTCTCAATGTCGGTGAACTAGAACGACAAACATATACATTCGGTTGGTAGCCAAACTTGTCCACAGCTTTAGAACAAGAAAATAATAAACGAATAATATAAAAAATTCTAATTATATAGGCTTATTTCGAAAATCCAAAACTAAATAATTCACTTATACATATAAAAATAACATTCGAAGTACACAATTAAGATTCGAGCTTCATTATGACAAATAACAATAAACATTTTTATTTTATCAAAATGATACCTTTTATTTAACGACACTCGCAACTGAGAGGTTATATCAGCGTCGCCGGTGTGCCGGAATTTCTTCCCACAGTTGTTCTTTTACATGCCAGTAAATCTACTGACATGAGCCTGTCGCTTTTAAGCACACTTAAATGCCAACGACCTGGACAGGGGTCGAACCCGCAACCTCGGGCACAGAAGGCGAGCGCTATATCAACTGCGCCAACCAGGCACACTCTATATTTTTTATCAAAAGAAATACTCCTTTTAGGTTGAGAAGAAAAAAAACAATATTTGTACTCTGAACATATTCGTTCTACGTCACAAGACGTTACTGGAGAAAATCTGAAATATGATGCAGTATATCGTATTATCATTAAGTGAAAAACTACTTTGTGAATCTAATAGCTAGGCCTGTCTCGTATGTGGCACATAATAATATTAAACCGATTTTTTTAGTGTTGAATGAACTTGAATTGTAACGCAAACGAATGCATAGCAGCACGAGACGTCAACATTAAAGGTAGACTGATCCGAGAAAAAATAAACGTGTTACACACTCCTGTTTGCATAAATATTTAATAGTAGGCGAGTTCACTTTTTTGAAATCATGCATAATATGAACATCACGTAAATATTACAATAATAAGAGAATAGCTCACTTTGTTCAGGAACTGAAATATTAACATAAATTAACAATACTGTATTCTTAAAACTATTCACGACTCTACACAGCTCCACAGAATGCCACTATGCGTTGTTTATGTGAACATACTATGTATCGTGTATAGCAAGCGGTAGCAGGGCGAGGTGCGGGTGACATCTATACTCCTCGCTGTACTCAACTGAAATCTACTGTGTTTGTATGAACTTCCTACTTATGGTAATGACCTGGCTTCGCATGTTTGTCACAAGAGTTATATTGGATGCAGTAGTTTCTCCTGGTACATTAATGAGGTCAGTCAAAGGCACAAGCAGGCTAGAAGACCTCCATGAGTTTTGACTTGTGTTACGTAGAAGTGCACGTTGTTGATTATGTTTGTATGTCGATGATTTCACTGTGATCCCGTTCAGTCACAGAGGAGACGCACCAGGGGACCACAAATATCTACACTGCAGTTGTTTATTTTGGAATTTAGAAATGATTATTTTTGTGTAAAGAGTGCTAACATACTCTGTAAAGTGTGCAAAGTGGAACTGAATGTAATAAAACGACGAGATATTCAAATTTATTGTGTCAGTTAAATTTTCGGAACATTTGCAATTGTTTCTTGCTGCAAGAGAGCTAATTGCGACCATTTGCAGATTTTCAGCGATTTACGCTTAATGATAAGTGACAATTGGAAAATGTTTCAGTTACATAATCCCAGAATGTATAAAAATGTTATGTTTTATTTAACGACGCTCGCAACTGCAGAGGTTATATCAGCGTCGCCGGATGTGCCGGAATTTTGTCCCGCAGGAGTTCTTTTACATGCCAGTAAATCTACTGACATGAGCCTGTCGCACTTAAGCACACTTAAATGCCATCGACCTGGCCCGGGATCGAACCCGCTACCTTGGGCATAGAAGGCCAGCGCTATACCAACTCGCCAACCAGGTCGACGTAGAATGTTTATTTTTTTGTCATTGTAATAGTCGTTATTTCAATAAATAGATGTAAATTATCGTTTGTATATAATAAATATGGTTCGTAATTCAGCTACCTACAGGGACATCATATTATTTTACTTGCATTTTTATTGTACCTGCATTTCTGAATGTACTTCACTCCTCCCCCTTCACTAATGTCCTTGCTCCCGTCAGACACACAAATTTACAGCCGCTGTTGCATTCAAAGTCTTCAAGCAGTGAAGTAAACACTGCAGTGTATAGTGTGTTTCAGAAATATGGTTGCGTTTTCTATACAAGAAAGAACCTATATTAATAATATCGTACTAAAAATTATATTCAAGAAACGATAAATTCAATTTCAGAGAATATGCTTCAAAATGTTTTTAATAATATGCGTAAAGAATTGAAGCCTGTATTGTAATGAACGGCAACCATTTTCAGCAACTTGTTTAAAAATTCAGATTAGCTTATTTTGAATTGAGGTGGCTAGAAGCAAAGGAATGCTAGTGACATTTGTAATAACATGAGTTAAGTGCATCCAGTGTAAGGAAAAGTGTCTAAAATTTTAGTGGCAAAGGGATATTTTAATCTCATCACACATTAAAATTTAAATAAAAATTTCACCGATTTTTACGAAAGCTTAAATATTTAAACCCCATTTTCTCAAAAGTAACTTAAGTGCACTTACAGCCCTTTATTTATGACCCCCTCAATTTAAATGCACTCTCTATATTGTATGTTAACATCAATAAGTCCACGTCTGTGGAGTGACGGTTAGCGCGTCTAGCCGTGAAACCAGGTGGCCCGAGTTCGATTCCCGGTCGGGGCAAGTTGCCTGGTTGAGGTTTTTTTCCGGGGTTTTCCCTCAACCCAATATGAGCAAATGCGGGTAACTTTCGGTGTCGGACCCCGGACTCATTTCACCGGCATTATCACCATCTCATTCAGACGCTAAATAACCTAAGATGTTGATAAAGCGTCGTAAAATAACCTACTAAAATAAAAATAAACATCAATAATTAATATTCTAAGTAAAGTAGACATTACATAACGAACATAGCCGCCCGAAAAGTTGAATTTTTGAAAAAAAAAATGTTACTACTCTACTGTATTTTGATAAATTCCATAAAAGTGATGATCAAACTGAAAATCGTAATAACGTATTTCCCTACAACATAAATGGATACACTACTTTTCTCTCCTCCTATACCTAGTAAAATGATTTGTTTACATATTGCACTGGTAGACTAACATCAAACTCCTGTAATGGAAGGGGGCAACAGTGTTTCCGAGTATAGCCAGGTTAATGTTAAAAATGTTGGTAAAAATAAAGTGATGTCCCTGTATAAGCTGAAATAAAGTTGCTTGATTCGAAGTATATGTGACGCCACAGCGCAGGTACAGGTATGTCAGTATACAAAATAGTTACGCACGCTCTTCCTTTCGTTATAATAAGTCGAAGCCGGGACGCAGTAATAGTGAGTAGTCTTATCGATCACTGCTCTTACTAGTCGTATTGTTTAAATAAATGCATCTTTGTGGCTGATTGAAGGTTCATTGCAGAGGTAAAATGTTTTAGGTAAGACGCTCAAGCGTGTAATATTGCAGGGCATAGTTGAGGATATTTGAACTAATATTTTTACTGTCAATATAAACAACATTATTTATATATACATTGTGTAAAATAAACCTAGAAGTGAGAAAAAACAGTGCACTGAAACACACTGCAATTATATCAAAAGGCACGAACGTGTGTTGAACATAATACAAAAGAACCAGTACCATCAATATAGGCTATGAAAATTATTAAGATATTAACTTGACGTTTAGCGTGGATTTGTGTAGCCTACCATGATGTTCAGTGCCAACGTCCCAATTAATAAATTAAATAACCTACATTTCAGGAGATTTATTGAAAAATACATAGGGAGTAGAAAATTAGTAGGTTTTCAGTGATGAGCGACTTTCAATATCCTAATGAAACATGAAAAAAATATTAGACAGTAGAAATATCTTGTACTACATCATGCACCAATAATGTGATGTATTGTTGAAAGAATTTCTTGCAATATAAAATCATTTCAAGTGACATGCGCATATGTTCAAGTTCCGTAACATACAAATGCACATTATGATTCACTGCAAAGATCACGACGGAAATGAACATCACGGCTCAAGCATGTGGTTCCTAGTATAGCTTCAGAATGTCGGGAGTTGACTGTACTCCACGAACACGAAGCGAAGACCTGTTTGTTTATATCCGTATCTGTTGCATCACCGGTGTTCGGCGTACTACATACCCAATGTGCCTTTAACTTCAGTCTTTAGGTAGCTGGAATACGAAGCCTAATAATAAGTAAGGTCCGTGGGTTTAGCCAAAAATTCGTCAAGTTAGTGGTGCACGAGATATAAAACTCTGAGATAGTACACAACTTGAGCTGCCTGTTGTAGGTCATGCGGCATTGGGTACGGTCAGCAGTCAGGGAGTGAAATCATATCATTCATAAGCGAGGACGTCTGAAAAGAGTTACAGCAGATAGGCCTACATTTGTGGCAGATTATTGCAGAGAGTGGTTTTCCTCTGACTGTCGGAATATTGTTTGCAATTTGTGTGGAACAATAAAAAGAGGTGGCTACCATAAATGTTATATAGAATAACATATCGCAACTAAGATGCATAAAAAACACAAACAGATAGAGGGAGGAAATTATGCCGTCAACGTCTAACTTCAATTCAGGCAGACAGAAAAATGTAGGATTTTCTACTCTTTGTATCATTCGAGATGAACAAGAAGGTTATAGAGGAAACCAAAATGCTAACCCACATAAAGGAAACACTAATACCTCCTCATAGCTTAAATTTTCCCCAGTCACGTCATGCTACGTAGAGAGAAGTTTTGTCCCAATACAGATCATGTTTGAAGGAGAATAGAAGATCTTTTTCATTTGAAAACTTCAAAATGTGTATTGTAATTCATTGTAATAAAGCATATGCACATAATGTATAATATGGTCACAATCAATTTATTACCTTTTCATTTACTGTGCACATTGTTAATATTAATGCATAATATGTTGTCTACATTTATGTTCATATCGCTGGCAATTATTTTTGTATAATTTACGATTAAATATCCAATTTATTCCATGACGCTGTGCAGGTCATTTCACTAGGTTAGCTAGGCTGCCCTTGACCCTGGTTGTACTTGGGTATTACGTGAGCGACTGAAAGCGAGTCAACCCGCTCCCTCACGTTTACGAGATATGTATAACCCCGTCACCACTAACCTGCAGTAATGTTTTTGTGGCTAAACCCCCTGGCCTTAATATTTATTATATTATTAGTTTCGAAATGCAATTGTAGTCAATGGAGGGCAAACATATTTGTTCAAAACGTTTCCGTTGTGCAGAACATTAAAATTAAATTGGAGTGTTGTCATGATATGCTCCATTATTTACATTCACCGTAAGGTCTACAGTACCGTCAGTTATGCAGTGAGCGCCAGACGTTTGAACTCCCTACGTACAAGGCTATATTTCTCGATAAATTCAGTGTGAGAAAAATGCGAAGCTTACAGAGTGAAAGGAAATGAATTATATTCATGGAATTTAAAGATACAATTATTAAGAGAATATTTTATCAAATGAACTTTTAAGAGGATTCAGTGATTAATTGTTTAGACAAAATAGTTCCTAAACTTGTAAAAAGACACAGATTCTTAAGACTCTACAGTATACTCCTTATGTTTTAACATATTAATGATTTTTTTTAATATTTAGTTATACATTCTCTAATCTGATTTTCCCCCTTTGTTTCTTATTCTTGCTGTAATCCTTGGAGACTAATATCGATTTTGAAATTAAGTACGGTCTCTCTTTATATGAGACCAAAATGATAGAACTTGACAACAGAGGTGTTATTGATTGGATAAAATCCATGACACTGTTGTTTTATAACATTGTTGCTATTTTTAATAATTGCGTAGTTGGTATTGGGAGCTTCAAGTCCGTTTGCTTTTGAGTTTTCTTATCTGAATAACGAATTTCATTTCATTCTCTGGTTTAAGTTTTTTTTTACAGAATCTCATTGAAGTTAAAAGTTAAAAGTGTCTGAAAGAATAAATTTTGAATAAAATGGATTAAGACATGTAACATTGTACGTATATATCTAACTTCGTAGAGCGTTTGTCTTTTGTGTCAATATTAACAAACAAATTTAGATATTTAATTTGAGGTTTTGTTTTCTTCCTTCGACTATCTAAGGCCCATTCTTTCTCCCTTTTGTGACACTCAAGCACTTATTTAGATTTATTATCCAAATCCATAGATGGACTTCTCCTAGACCAGACTGTATGATACAGATATAAAGTTGACCTTCCGTGATGTGAGAACAGGGGACAGAGCCTCAATCTATCGATATATATATATATATATATATATATATATATATATATATATATTAGCACAGTCGAGTATATAGCCTACAGACACGAAGCTCAATACATAGTAAATATGCATCCATGGATAGTTGCTAACCACTATGATCGCTACTATCGCCCCATTACAGACAATGCGAAATAGTACCTACAGTTGCTAGAGCAGCTGGCTACGGACTGGAAGGTCCGGGGTTCGATCCCAGGTTGTGACAGGGTTTTTTCTCGTTGCCAAACGGCCCCGAGGTTCACTCAGCCTCCTATAAAATTGAGTACCGGGAGTTTCCCGGGGGTAAAAGGCGGTCAGAGCGTGGTGCCGACCACACCACCTCATTCTAGTGCCGAGGTCACGGAAAGCATGGGGCTCTACCTCCATGCCCCCCAAATGCCTTCATGGCATGTTACGGGGATACCTTTACCTTTACTTTTTTACCCTCATAAACTCACGTTTCGTGACAGTATATACTAGACTGTGATATTACAAAGAATAGACTCTTCTACTCGACGGGATAGAATCTGAAGTCGTGACTTTTGTCCACGCCTGTGGAATAACGGTTAGCGCTTCTGGCCGCGAAACCAGGTGGCCCGGGTTCGATTCCCGGTCGGGCCAAGTTACCTGGTTGAGGCTTTTTCCGTGGTTTTCCCTCAACCCAATATGAGCAAATGCTGGGTAACTTTCGGTGCTGGACCCCGGACTCATTTCACCGGCATTATCACCTTCATCTCATTCAGACGCTAAATAACCTCAGATGTTGATAAAGCTCGTAAAATAACCTACTAAAATAAAAATAAAAATAAAATCGTGACTTTCAGGGAGCATTAACATTGGAATGGAGGAAACTACACAATAAAGAAATTCATAATGTTAACAATGAACCTGATATTTTGGCCATAATTAAAGCAGGAAGACAAGAATGGATAGGCTATGTGCTAAGAAATCCAGAAGAAAGAAGAGTAAATAGGTAGTTCACAGAAAATCCTTTACAGAAAAGACCATTGGGAGGACCCACACGTACAATGGAACCGTCCCATGTCGTGTAGCTTGAATTTAATGAAAATGTATATTTAAGCTAATTTTCGTTCGTTACGAAACGTGGTGATAGTCGTCCGTTTCCCCTTTTCCTTCTTTACGAAATATTTTGACTTGAAAATCGTTGATACTTATACCGCTTCTAGCGCTCACTCGGATCTTCATAGCTCTGCGACAACGTATCACAGCTCTCGCATTAATGCTCTCGTCAATTCTTTTTCTCTTAACTCACATTCATACAGCAGTAGTTCAACCCATGGCATCTTTTAATCATTCGTACACCGTCCAAATCCAGAGGTAAGCAGCTGGAAGACTAGGAACACGACTGTGCATATGCTTTCAAGAACCGAAAGGGGAATTTGGAACTAAAGTAAAACAACATGTAGACAAAGAAAAGCCATTTAATGTCTTATTCGATGCAAGTAGTTCCGGTAAACAGACTAAAAAAGCACGTGAGAAGATGGTTAAAAGATGTATTTCTCCGGTGTTTTACGAAAGACATACTACTACTTCTATATTTCTTGAGTGGTCAGATATGTGACATTAGGCCTATATTTACTTTGAAAGGAGTAAATAATACTTCACGTGATAAGGGGGGAACAAGCACCCAAGAGCCTTCATACTATAAAGGCTTTAAATTAGTAATAGTAACAATAATAATAATAATAATAATAATAATAATAATAATAATAATAATAATAATAATAATAATAGTAGTAATAATAGTAATGGTAATGGTAATACATAGTAATAATAATAATAATAATAATAATAATAATAGTAATAATAGTAATGGTAATGGTAATACATAGTAATAATAATAATAATATAACAATAGTAGTAGTAACAACAGCTATAATAATTATAATTAGAGGCCTAATTATAATTAACATTTATTTTAAGATCTATGAATCTGTTCTGTTGTGATATCATTTAACGAAGTGAGGAATATGTAATTATTCCGTTGCATGAGAATCATTTTCCAGAATGGCATTGGAATGTCGTGTCGCATAGCGCTGGAGATCCCGATTTGGAGTCTCAACGTTAGGATGTGTTCACATGTATACAGTATAGAGATTATGGCTACTTCGTGCATACATGAGAGCCAAATGATAAGCAACACTCTAATCACAAGCTGCCTTTTGGGTGTTTCGCCGTGTGTTTGAACTTAACAACTCCCATTTTCGTAACTACATACGCATACCGGTTCCATCTTCAAGGCAATATAGTCAGATTCGAAAGTCCGCTTCTGGACAAAGCCACTCTGAAAATATAAAACCTCGTAACACTGAATCATTTCGCGACAAACTGTACAGTATGGCTCCGCGAGTAATTAAACACGTGAATAATTTGTATGTCCCACAGATCATTCAAATTTTCATTTCGAATATTTTAAATTAAACAATAGTTGCAAATTTTCCATACTATGATGGCGCTGGTATTAATAGCGATAGTAATAATGGCAGAGTCCAACACTCTGGAGTAACAGTTAGCATGTCTGAATATGAACGAGGGGGCCAGGTTCAAATCCTAGTTGGTAAAAATTACTTGGTTCAGGTTTTTTACCGATGTTTTCCCTTCAACATATTAAGAGCAAATACTAGGTAACCTTCGACGCTGGACCCTGGACTCATTTAAAATTGTATCCTTCATTTCACTTAGACGCTATATAACCATTTCAGTTGATAAAGCTTAATAAAATAAACCAACAAAATTAGTGGTAAACGTGATTGTGTTTGTGGCGATAGTAGTGTTGTTAGTGGTGATTATTTTTGTATAATTAGTCATAATTTGGTGGTACTATTAGAGATATTGGTGATAATTTTCATGGTAATAGTAGTGGTGGTAATAATATTGGCCGTAGTATTAGTGGTAGTAGTGTGGTGATAGTAGTGGTAAAAATGATGATGGTGATGGCGATAATGATGGTAATTCTAGTGATGATAATGCTACTGAAATTTCTGGTAATCATTTTGGTCGTAGTAATGGTGGTAGTAATGGTGATAATTTTGGTCCTAACAATGGTTATAATTTTGGTAGTAGAGGTGATAATTTTTGTAGTAGTGGTATTGCGGATAATTTTTGTAGTAGTGGCAGTTACGAAATGTTTGGTCGTGCTGTTGTTGGTGGTAAGTTTTTTGGTTTCGGTGATATTTTTTGTGGCAGTGGTAATGGTGATAATTTTGTTAGTAGTGATATTAATGATAAATTTTGTGGTAGTGATAATAATTTTGTCGGTAGTGGTCTGATGATAATTTTTGTTGTTTTGGTAGTTGAGTTAATTTTGTTTTTGTTGATAATGGTGATAATTTTGTTGGTAATGATAATAGTGATAATTTTTGAGGTTGTGGTAGGAGTGTTTATTGTGGTAGTATAATTAGCGGTGGTTGTGATAATTTTGTTGGTGTTGGTTTTGTAGCAGTAACGGTGCTAGGAGTTTATTTAACGACTTATTGATATGATGTAATCCCCTAGTATTTTTTATTTCTCAATACGAGGGCATATGAGAATATTGATAATTTATCGTGCTACTTAATTGGGAGAGAGAATTTATCTAGCAATTTCAGAATCTGGAGTAGTATTTGCTACGACTATTTCCAAAATGGAATGTGAACATTTAAATTTGAAATGAGTTTTGAATAATGCACTCTGTAAATATTACTTTTTATATCCAATTAACACTCCAATGTCTCATGAAATAAGTCTGTACGTACTGGATAATTGTTTTGGCTTCTTGTGATGAACCAAATATATTTTACGTTCGGATAGGGTAGCGATCAACTTAAGCGACACGTTATTAAATAAAGTTAAATACTATTCGAGATCAGCAATGAAATAGAACTGGTATAAAAACCTGAAGTGTATTCATTACGCAAATCAATCAACTGATATTCATTTCATTTTATTGCTAGAACACTGACCTATCTTTTTTTTTCTGGCAAGTTCTGTAATAAAGTGTTTCCTTTTGGCGTTCCTTGCATGTCTGGCACATTTAAAATCTTTATTTACAAACGGGTGAAAATGCCATTGATATTCCGTAAAACATTTGCTTTGTATCGCTTTTGCTCTCACATTCCAAATGGTTTTCACAGTATACGCTTCATGTTCATCACTATTTGATTTTCTCATGTTAATTTCCCTACATTTTAAAATGTTTGTGATCTGTTGAGTTTGTGTTTCTCTTTTCAATTCATAACCACGCACTTCATAAAATTGTTGAAACTGATTCTACACATATTTTCTATTTTTTTTTTCTGTGTTTTGTGGCTTTGCGTTCTGAATTATTGAATCAGTTTCATAATTTGACCCTTGACCGAAACGATCTGTAATGTCTGGCATTGTTGCCATGTTGCAGTTTATATTGAATCATAATTATATCTGTTTAATGAACATGGGACGTTGGGGGTCTAGACTCCAAAACAAAAAGAGTCAACCTGTGGTTTGCGATAATTTTCTGATTTGTGATTTATTCTTGTCTTAGGGATTTTTACCGTTATTGTTTGGAAAGTGGAAAACGTAACACAAGTGAAATAGCGAAGGAAATAGGACGTGATCGCTAAATGGCTGTTTAAATTCCATCGCTTTAGGCTGGGTTTAAATCCGCGAACCCCAAATAAATTGCGACTCGAAGAAGGAAGTGTTGGCAGTAAGGATTCTAGTGGTGAAGAGTGTGGTGCTATATTATATGAAAAGTGTTTTATTTCTGGCGATTATATTAGGCTATATTGTGACTTGGTGAGAATGGCAATAAGGATATAATGCTTTTGGCGATGATATGGTAAAGTGATGAAAAGTCCGTTGGTACAGCACGCGTCACCATTTTTGGAGTGTGAAATAAGTAATGGAAACGTTAAATGCTAGTGTCTTACCTTTACCGTAGTCAGTCTGACAACTGTGTTTGGCAAATGGCTGATGTGACGTGTATAGGAAGTGGTACCAGTCTCAGCTGCACTATACTCTAGGACACACGCCAAAAACGCTGACGTCAACTTGTAGAGTGATTTAGTGGTAGTGATGATATACCAGTTGTGTATGTGAACCACAAATCAAATTAGAGGCTATTAATACACTACTACAGAAGACTGAGTTGCACACAATTATTAATCAGCTATTCTACGAAGAGACATAATAAACATGCTTGAGCTTTGGACAGAAATTTAATTAGAGTGTATAGATGTGAAGACGAGATGTGAAGGTTGACCTTGAGATGCGCATAGAATAGTTGTACTGTTGGCTTCTCACGCAGCTGATATTTCTCGTCACCCTTTGCGAGTTACAGCTCTATACAGAATGTGATAGAGTGACGTCACTCTTGCGGGGCTTCCAGTTCGCTATGCATGTGAGAAAACGGTCATGTCCATCTCGTTAGTCCTTACTTGAGCTCCGAAGTGTTCATAACGTTCCCCCTGCAGCAAGGATCCTGCGAGCTTCGCGGACACTGATGGATTTTGAATCAGTGAGGATTGGGGAAGACATGGCGGTAGCCCATTATGAGGGTTTTGTAGGAAAACAGACGTGGAGGGTGTGGGCCCCCTGGGGTTGCTCTCCGTATTTAATGGGGTAGTTGCAGTACATCATAAAGGAAGTTAATAGTGCGCGAGGCAGCTTTCTATAGCCCGAGAAGCAAAGAAATGAGGAGCCATTGCAAGTGTAGGCAGGCAGGTCGTTCCTTTGTGACACAACTACAGGTAACCAGTGGCGTCGCAACAGTGCTATATTCCTGATTACGTCACTGAAAAATTAGCTAACTTCGGATCCTTTAAATTTTCGCAATTCCAGAGCATGTGTACCGGTATTTAAAGTTCTGTGTACTGCATATGATCAATACCGTGTCACTATCACTACCGAAATAATAATTACGTCAATATTAGTGTAATGATTTCTAATATGAACATCGTCATAACAAGCGTCATCAGCACCACTTCAACAATCGCAATGATTTTAATTTCAACAGTAGAATTAATACCACTACCGCAATTGAAGGGTTCAGAGCCATAGTGGGTCAAGCGCCATTTATTAAAAATGGAAAAGCAAGGGTTAAAGTTAAGTGAATACTTACTTATTACTTACTTACTTACTTACTTACTTACTTACTTACTTACTTACTTACTTACTTACTGGCTTTTAATGAACCCGGAGGTTCATTGCCGCCCTCACATAAGCCCGCCATTGGTCCCTATCCTGAGCAAAATTAATCCATTCTCTATCATCATATCCCACCTCCCTCAAATCCATTTTAATATTATCTTCCCATCTACGTCTCGGCCTCCCTAAAGGTCTTTTTCCCCTCCGGCCTTCCAACTAACACACTATATGCATTTCTGGATTCGCCCATACGTGCTACATGCTCTGCCCATCTCAAACGTCTGGATTTAATGTTCCTAATTATGTCAGATGAAGAATACAATGCGTGCAGTTCTGTGTTGTGCAACTTTCTCCATTCTCCTGTAATAAAGTTAAGTGAATACTATAGTTTAATGAAGATTGACATATCATTTGGTTTTAATGTGTATACTTTATATTACTTGCTGTATGTTTCCATTGAATTATGGTAATAACTTCATTTTAACCCTTGTTTTCTACGGTTTTAGTAAATGGTGCTTGGCCCAATATGGTTCTGAACCCTTCAATTGAAATCGTCAATAATTCAACAGCACATATATTACCGTAATGAATTTGCAATTTAAAATGTTGACAAACAGAGAAACAAATGTTAGGGACGTGATAAAACAGAAGAAAGTATATGAAGATTAGAAGAAATAAAGAACTCTAATACAGTAAAATACTGTAGGTATTAATTTGACACGCTGAAATTCTATTTCACTAATGTTAGCTTCACCAAAACGTTTGAACGGAGCCGCCATTTTCAGTTGACTATCTATGCGGGAAACAAATGACGATCGCAAAACATGAAAGAATTTGCAGTTTCAAATGTTGACAAACAAATACAAAGAAACTAATAGTGGGGAAGTGATAACATTTTAGCGATAAACAGCCATGATTGGTTGAAACATATCCTTTCGTACCGTTTTATTAGTCAAAAATAGTATGACGTGGTAAAAGTGAAAGTAAAAGATTTGTGGTGATTGAAGATGATATGTACCCTATTGCCTCTTGATTATTCTTTATTGAGCAGGCCTAGTATTAGTTTCTATAAATATCTATTTGTTTTATAAATCAGTGTTTATATCGCTGACATGTAATGTATCAGCTATCATTCGTGAAAATTAATATTTGAGGAGAAAAATTCGCTTCGGCGCCGGGGCTCGAACCCAGATCCTTGGTCCTACGTACCAAGCGCTCTTACCACTGAGCTACGCCGAATTCAATCCACAGCTCCGGATCGAACCTTCCTGCTTCAGTGTTTCCCTTTGTGGCCTGGCTCCAAGTTAGGCATATATGTTGACGTATGAGCGAATTTTTTCTCCTCACATATTAATTGTCAACATTACAGAGATTATTCTGTATGACAAATTAATAAATCCATAATATCGTTAGTGAGACAAACATTCCCTCATGCCATAAATCATTAGGATTATCCACTTGTTGCATAAATAACAATTATGTAATGGAAGACAAATATACTTGCCTTCATATTTTTCAACAAAACCCTATGCAGGCAACCACAAGCGGCTGAAAGAAATTGCTAATAATAAAATTCTAAGTTTGCTTGAAAACTATGAATGACAATGCAGACAAGCTTATAACGCTACTCCAAGGTATATACTTCGAGAATGACATGACTTCATATTTAATAAATTTTGAGTCTACTGAACGAAAATTGCTTTATCACTAAATGAAGAAGGTATAACTGCGATGAGGCGCGCATCGTGCACGAATACATTACCCCCACATTCTTTGCATAATGGATTATTAAGGAGTAACCCGGAGAAGTTCTTCAGCAGTTCATTAAATTTCTATCCATCGCTGTTTGCCAGCTATGTGACACGTGTTCTTACAATAGCAGTCGACAGGTTTGTAGTGCGGTCTTTGTTTTCTTTTTTTTACTTGTCGTCTCCACTACTAGCGACGTGAGAACCGCTGTCTCTAGGGGTATTACTACACGAAAAAATAGTTGGAAACTATTCTTTCATCGTCCGTGTCGTAGTGTTATTACTTGTAGTTTATTTCTCCAGAATGAGCGCATGTGTCTTTTAGCTGTAGATCAATTATAGTGTCCTTCCCATTTTAGTCAGCTAAGCTGTTCTAAAACATCTAACATGTAGCCCACAAAATCGAAAAGGCCCTTGACGTCAACCCTAGCAATACCAACGGGGGGGGGGGGGTACCTAAGGTCCACAGATTTAGTTTTTCACTATTAACTCATTAAGTATTTCGAATTAAATTTAAAAAAAAAGTGTCAGTTGGACCGTAATTGAGAGACTGTGAAATATTTTAAAATTATTTTCATGAAAAATAATAAAAAAAATTGGAAACTTGTTATGGGCCTTGGAGGCCCCCCGGTTGGTAAAAGAAAGGGTCGGAAAATTCAAGTTTCTTTAATTTATATTTTATTTTCAATTATTGTTTGAACGTTTGAAATAGATATTTCTCTTCAACAATGGTATTAACAGCTGTCGGGTTTTTCTTACAATTTCCTGCTTGTTATGAGAACTTGTCTTTCTCAATTTTTCTGTTCATATACATAGATAGTTATGTCGGCGTGTGCAATTCGTGAAACCTCCATGGAGAAGATAGTCAATGATGCCTTAGACCAGCGATCATTAGCACACTTCACCCTCGGGATAGCGTCGCTTACCCGCGGATATTCCGATGCTCTCCTTACCTATTACCCATTTCAGCGAGTGCTGACAACCACTGTCTTAGACGAATCAGATAAAGAAACAAGTGAAGTTGAGGACGACATCCAAGAAGTTGGATTGTCTCATTCTGAAGTCGAAAATGAGGATAAATACAATGTGTCAGTTAGTGGAGAAATCTATACATCAAAATCTAGACGTGTATATGTTACACAACCTCCAGCACGATCCTCACGCCAACTGTGCAGAATATTTGAATAATTTCAAAGGGATAAATTGTTCCAGGACCGGGTACCGAACCCGGAACCTTTGGCTAAGCGCACCAATGCTCCACCGACTGAGCTGCCCAGGAACTCTACCAGACATGGACTCAATTCTTCCCTTTATATGCACATACCTCAAAGTGTGCTGACAAACCGTCCTGGGTAGCTCAGTCCGTAGAGCGTTGGTGCGCTTAGCCAAAGGTCCCGGGTTCGATACCCGGCCCCGCACCAATTTTTCCCTTGAAATTATTCAACTCAGCTTCACAGAGAGCTATACCTAAGATGCTAGATTTGCATTGTGCAGAATATTGTACGTGAAAAAAAAATTGAACTTCGTAGACAGGGGAAAGTAAATTCTATGACGGAAACAGTAGGCCTACAGTTGTTTCTTACACCACATATCATGAACCTAAAAAAAGTCTACTTCAATGAGGCACAGCACACAGATATTATGCTATATTGGTTTGTTGTTGGTAATGGCACAAACCACGACACGGCTGTACCAATCCAAGATCTGTGATCTTTCCTGCAAGGTCGACAAATCTGTTACAGAGCAATGAGTCGAACTCGGTACCTTGAACTAACAAAAATTCTTAGATTTAACGACAAGAACACAAGGGAATTACGCCGCCAGAATGACAAGTTTGCATCACTGAGGAAATTATTTCAAAGCCTCAATGAGCTTTTCCCAAGTATTACGTTCCTAGTCCTCATAATTTATTATGACATGAATACTGAGTCGTGTATGGGGCTGTTTCTCGAATTACAGCAAATAAATAACATTGTCCACACCTGTGGAGTAACGGTCAGCGCGTCTGGCTGCGAAACCAGGTGGCCCGGGTTCGATTCCCGGTCGGGGCAAGTTACCTGGTTGAAGTTTTTCCGGGGTTTTCCCTCAACCCAATACGAGCAAATGCTGGGTAACTTTCGGTGTTGGAACCCGGACTCATTTCACCGGCATTACCACCTTCATTTCATTCAGACGCTAAATAATCTAGA
Source organism: Periplaneta americana (assembly GCF_040183065.1). NCBI lineage: Eukaryota > Metazoa > Arthropoda > Insecta > Blattodea > Blattidae > Periplaneta > Periplaneta americana. The sequence goes on along the minus strand of NC_091126.1, from coordinate 63,280,467 downwards.
TGTTGATACAGCGTCGTAAAATAACCCAATAAAATAAAAATGAATATATAACATTTGAAGCCTTAATTAATTAGTATAAAAACAAAATATATAAAGAAAGAAATATTATATTTGTGGGCCTGAGAGGCAATGCACGTTATAGATTATGGGTTGGTATTGCTAGGGTTAAATTTAGAGTTATCTTGCGTTATACTAACCACATTATTAAGAAATTTTCCGAAAATCTGTGTAAAACTTTTAACGAAATGCGCTTAATTTGCGCCGAGTTAACAGCGAAACCAGCCAATATTCCCTAAGAATTTAGGTCATCTTCATGCCGAAAATAGAGTTGAGTTTGTCTCAGGGGACGACTGTACGACTTAAGAGTTGGTGAAAGTTTGTGTAACATTCTTCCGAAATAGTATATCCAATTAATCTTGTGACTGCATTTTTATCTGCGTTTTTCCGCCTGCGATAAACTCGCAAAAATTCTGCTCGCGAATTGTTGGCATTTGTTTTTATTTTCACTCGGTACTGTTTTTATAATTATGGAGATATGTTTTTCCATTATTTAAAATATTTATTTTCTTTCATTTTCGGTCATAAGTAAGCTTAGTATTTCAGTTGCGTCTAAGCTGGAATACAGTTGCCTTCTTTCATACTGTACCTGACGTCACAGCCCAGGGATACGTCCCGTCTGATACAACATAGAACGCATTTTACTCACGCTCACTCTAGTTTGTGTTGAAGCCGGAACACGGTCATAGCGAGTGCTTTAAACCAGTGAAATGTAAAAGTCGTATTATTTACTTAACGTAACATTTGTATTTGTAACGAGGTAAAATGTCGAAGACAAAGATTTCGAAGTATGAAAGGCTGAAGGACTTAATTCAGGAGTTCGGAGCCAATAATAATTTACATTACATGTAAGTTGTGCAAAGTACATATAAACGTTACAAGAAAACAGTGCATTGAAGGACACTGCAATACAAAAAAGTATAGAAACATGGTTGAACGTAACTCATAACAAGCAGTACCATCAAACTCAGAGAGAGTACGATAAGAAATCCATGTTTTGCAGGAATCTATGTGCCATGATGATCAATGTCAATATACCGCTTAATGTGTACCTCGTTTTAATCGTGACAACGTTTTATAGTTCTTTTAAGCATTCTTATAATTGTATTATGTCTCTGTTCTGTAAAGAATTTTAGATAAGGGCGCAAATAGCCATAGATGCCGACGCGCCCTTTTTAAATCCCATTAACTAACTAATATACCGCTTAATAAATTGAACAATAAACACTTTAGAGAATTTCTAGAAAAGTACACGGAAGAACATATTCGAAGTGAGCCCCAACTCGGTCAGCACTTTGTACCCATACTTTATGAAGAAAAAATGTTTGTCACGCAGGTAGGCCCTGGCCAACTTCGGGCAGTTGCGCCGTTAGATTATAAAGTCAGTGGTTGCTCTACTTTTATTTCAGATTGGATGTACTCTACGAACATGCAGGTCTATCTCTTTCTCTGCTGCATCAACTGGTTTCCACTTATTATATAGACTGTTTACCCGGAACTTGAGTCTTCTGGTAGAGGGAATACTAAGCTTGGTCATAAGAATATTACCAGGTTTTACATATTTGTCACACTGAATTTATCGAGAAATATAGCCTTTTACGGTGTGAATTCAAATGTCTGGCGCTCACTGCATAAGTGGAGGTACAATATACTTATGGTGAATATAAATAATGGAGCATATCACGACAACACTGAAACGTAATTTTGATGATTTGCACAACCAAAACATTTTGAACGAATATGTTTGCTGCTCCATTGATTACAGTTGAATTTCCAAATTAATTAATTATCTATCTATCTATCTATCTATCTATCTATCTATCTATCTATCTATCTATCTATCTATCTATCTGTCTGTCTGTCTGTCTGTCTGTCTGTCTGTCTGTCTGTCTGTCTGTCTGTCTGTCTGTCTGTCTGTCTGTCCGTCCGTCCGTCCGTCCGTCCGTCCGTCCGTCCGTCCGTCCGTCCGTCCGTCCGTCCGTCCGTCTCGGTCCGTCGGTCCGTCCGCCCGTCTGTCTGACTGACTCTATCTATATCTATATCTATCTATCCATCCTAGCTATCTATCAATCTATTTTTATTTATTTATTTGTTTATTTTATTTATTTATTTATTTATTTATTCTGGTAGAGATAAGGCCATCAGGCCTTCTCTCCCTCTCTCCCAGGGGATTACAACTACAATATTAGGAATACAATTACAATTACAATTAATATTAAATTTACAAATACAATAAAAATCAAAGTACTAAAGATTAACTGATTAATAAAGGCTAGACAGTTTATTGTAGATGTTAAGAATAAAGAAAGATTTTTTTTTACTTAAGTAAAAAGTAAACCTACTCTACGCAGTAAGGAAATGCATAATGAGACTGTTTTTGAACACAGTAAATTCCGACAGTCTCTGATGTCACTGGATAGGGTATTCCACAAGCGCGAGAGCGAGATTGTATATGATGATTAATACGATGATGTCTTAGGTGTTGGTATGTCTAGTATGCAGCTATTTTGCGTGCGTGTGAAGAGATTGTGATACGATGGCAGGTAACTGAAACGGGAGGTAAGATAGGTAGGTCTAGAGGTGTGAAGGACTTGGAAAAGGATAACAAAGTAATGAAAATTTCTACGTTCGTTAAGCTGTAGCCAGTTTAGAGTTTGGAAGGATGGGGTAATGTGGTCAGCGCGACGGACATCGCAGACGGAACGAACACAAGAATTATGAACAGATTGTAATCTTTGCGACTGGTTGACATTGAGGTCAGTCAGTAGAAAATCACAATAAGTGGGGCATTACTAGTGTTTCCACTAGTATTTTTTTGAGTGATGGGGGAGAAATTTTCGAGTGCTGCTTAAGAAATGTAGTATGGAAAGCACTTTTTTGATAATATGAGTTACTTGGTTATTCCAGTTTAAATGCGTATCGAATTAAGCTCCAAGGTTTTTAACAAAGGAAACAAAGTTAATACTCTGATATTAAATATACAACACAAATTTTATACATATATAAAAAGATAATATATACAGTGACAGAAATTTACATTCTGAGATTATGTAACTGAAACCTTCTCCAATTGTCAGTTATGATTAAACACAAATCACTGAAAAACTGCGAATCGTCATAATTAGAATTGCCATCTCTTGCAGCAAGAAACAATTGGAAATGTTCCGTATGTTTTTTACTGCCACAGTGAATTAAAATATCTTGTTATATTTCTTCCACCTTCAGTTCCACTTTGCACACTTTACAAAATGTGTCACCATTCCTTACGCAAAAGTAATAATTTCCAAATTCGGAAATAAACAACTGCAATGTAGATATTGGTGGCGGCATTTGTCTCCTGTTGCACCTCCCCTATGACTGAACGAGATCACAATGAAATCATCGACATACAAACATACGTAACAATGTACGTTCCAACAAAGTACAGAATTTATAGAGGTCTTGTAACTTCTTGTGCTTTTGACTGAAGTCATTAATGTACCAGGAGAAACTACTACATCCAATACAACTCTTGTGACAAACATGCGAAGCCTGAATATGAGTATGATTCAATTGCTTATTTATTGCACAATTCTCGTGGCTTATCAAACAAAATTACTATCGAATTGCGCATTACTGTACATATGGCAGCATAGTTAGGCTTTGATATGTACAGCACCTAGCGGGGATTTGTTCATATTCATGCTACACATAGAGTAGACCTATATTGTGACATTTTTATCTTTTGTACTTTCAAAAAAAATGCCACTGGCGTAGCTCTGCCGGCTAAGGGGCTTGTTTGCCGATACGGAGTTGCGCTCGGAGGAGGGTTCGATCCCCGCTCGGGCTGATTGCATGGTTGGGTATTTTCCGAGGTTCTTCCTAACTTTAATAATAATAATAATAATAATAATAATAATAATAATTTATTTTAGCTGGCAGAGTTAAGGCCGTAAGGCCTTCTCTTCCACTTAACCAGCAAAATGTATACATACATATGTATGAAGTTACAAAGAATTCAACAATTTGATTTGGATAAGAGTTACATGTATACAAGAGTTATTTACGAATTAAACATCAAAATACTATGAACTATTAATTAAACATGAAATACAAACTATGTAGCAGAATTAAGCTAAAAGACATAGAATGTTAATCTATTTCAAATAATGTTAGATAATAGAAAGAGATAATTATGAGACAATTTTGAAAATACAGCACTATCAGGATGCATGTCTAAAGGAAGAAGTAACAATGTAGACAGTGATATTTTAAGTCAGTACGATTGGAGTGAAATGCTAAGAAGGTTATCTTTTAAGTTGTTTTTAAAAGTATTTATTGTCTTGCAGCCCCTAATACTTTGTGACAGGAAATTCCATTGTCGCGAGGTGGATATTGTAAAAGATGATGAATAACGAAACGTTCTATGAAGAGGTATACTTAACGCGCCACAGATAAGTGATCTGGTATTTACGTCGTGGTTGGAGTATAGATAATAGAAACGAGACGAAAGGTAATTTGGTGTTGAAGTGTGCAGAATTCGAAAGAGTAAAGACAAAGAGTGTAAGAGGCAATTGTCGGGTAATCTCTGGCGAATACTCGGCCTCATCACGCCAAATACCATCTCGCTATCAGCAATATCATCGACGCTAAATAAGTATTTAATTTTAATTTTTAACGTAGTAGTTATTGGAACGCCGTTAAATAACCAAGTTAAAAATATAAAAAACTGCGTCAATCTTGTACGTTGAACACGTAACCAGAATATTCTATATAAATATTTTATTTTTAAACAGTATTATGTTTGCCTATAATAATTGAGTTGCATTACGGAGGGTTGCTTCCGACCTCTGGAAACGATTTTTGAATGGCTTCATGTGGGTCAGGAGTCACACGACAGCTGAACTGTGGCGAGAGGTGACAGACCAGTAGTTAGTGACTTCATATTCAGAGTGCATGGTGTCTCACAGCAGCAATGCCCAAGAAAATTGAGTCTTTTTGGGAGGGGAACATTACAATACTTTCCAATGGCAAGTACAGTTTAGTGAAAATAATAGAAGCCTGCAAAAACGTGGTTTCGTTATTTTGAAGAAAGGCATTTTCTGTGTACTTAATAAGACTGATAAAGCTGAGATGGGATTAATTTGTGTCACCTCGGGAGGTGAGGCTTGTGGCAGGGGGTGGATTTGCTTGCTTTTTCCCTTCTGGAATTAATCTCATCAGAGCTTTGCGAGTCTTGTTAAGTACACAGAAGATGCTATTTTTGGAAATAATGTAACAACGTATTTTGCTGGCTCCTATGATTTTCACGTAGCTGTACTTGGCATCGGAAAGGATCGTAATGTAGCCCTTTCAAAAAGGCTCGATTTTCTTGGACATTGCTGCTGTAAGACACGGTGCACTCTGTGAGATCACTAACTACTGGTCTGTCACCTCTCACCACATTTTAGGTGTCGCATGACTCCTGACGCACATGATGTCATTCAAATTCGTTTTCACAGATCGGAAACAACCTCTGTATAATGTAGTAACATGAGCTGCTGCCAGGAAATCGTATGGAGATAGCAATGGCAAAGGAGCGTTTTCTTTGCCTTTGGAAAAAGACCAGAGGTAATGACTAGTGAAGTGCTTTGTGTGGACCTTGGAAATGTAATGAGCAGAAAATATTTACATTGCGATGAAGTCAAGACAAACGACTAGAAACTTGTGAAATGTAGATATGGAGAAAAATGTAGTTTGTGACATGGGCAGACAAAATAAGAAAATAAATTAAACTCTGCTAGCAAGAGTGTGTGAAGAAAGGATAATACTGAAACTGATCAAGAAGAAAAATGAAATTGACTGTCACAGGTTGAGAAGAAACTAATGTAGGAATAGTGAACGGGGAAAATCTTCATGGCAGAAGAAAGTATACAATCATAGACAACATTAAGATACAAAAATGAATCGGAAATCTCTTGCTTATACGTTGAGGAAGTTTTAGTGATCTGTGGTGCTTGAAAACTTAAACATAATGCCATATTTAAATGGCTACACATTTGAATGTGAATTCCATGCTAGTTTTACAAGCTGTTTTCTCACACATTCAGCATATTTCGTCGTTTTCAAAGTGTAAATGCTCTTAAATTTTGGTGCTATGAACATGACATTTTTACTGCATGTTCTATAATTATATTGTTGTTAACGGAACGTATTACAATTTTTTTAGAAACTAAATACTATCGAAATTTAAAAGAAATTATATTTAGCAGTCACTAAAAAATTCAAATTTTAAACTTGTATCTGTAAAAAATCTATCTATAGCAGTAAATTTAAAATGGATTCTTAGCTCTTTTCTAACCATATCGAAGATGCCATAAGAAAAGTCGTGTATGAAACATAAATTGTATTAGAGGAAATATATTTCGAAAATGTGCAATATTTTTATTTGAAAAAAAAAAAAAAACTATTTTCCTGATCATAATGAAACATATTTACGAAAATACTTATAGCAAAAGAGATTAAGTGCACAAGATATGAAGTCTCCACCTTAAATTGGTGATGAATAGAAATTTTAAACATTACTTACTAATTTACGGCTTTTAGAGAACTGGGAGGTTCATTGCCTCCCTCACATAAGCTCGCCATCGGTCCCTATCCTGAGCAAGATTAATCCCGTCCAAACCATCATATACCACCTCAGTCAAATCCATTCTAATAGTATCATCCCTTCTACGTCTCGGCCTTCCCAAAGGTCATTTTTCCTCCGGCCTCCCAACTAACACATTATATGAATTTCTGGATTCGTCCAAACGTACTACATGCCCTGCCCATCTCAAACGTCTAGATTTAATGTTCATAATTATGTCAGGTGAAGAATACAGTTCTATGTTGTGTAACTTTCTCCATTCTTCCGTAACTTATTCCCACTTACAAGCAAACATTCTGATGGGGGCAGATAAAAAAGTTATTTTTTTCCTTCCACTATGTTAATAATGTCCAAATAAGTGCTTATAAAAATTTTGGCCACTTGACTGCAATTATGAGGCCGTCCAGAAAGCGATTTTCCCTGGGACCCTTTTCAGAAAAAAACACAATTTCATGGAAAAAATTATTGGAACGGATATAGCAATCCTTTCGCTATTTTTCAACATATTCCCTGCTGGAATTGAGACATTTGTCATACCGTAGGATCAACAGAGAGGTGCACAACACTACACAAGGATACAAATATTGATCCTATGGTATAACAAATGTCTCAATTTCAGTGGGGGATATGTTGAAAAATAGCATAACAATTGCTGTATCTGTTTCAATAAATCTTTCCATGAAATTATGTTTTTTTTAAACGGCCCCAGGGAAAATCACTTTTTGGACGGCCTCGTAATTGCGGTCGAGTAGCCAAAATTTTTATAAGCACTTCTTTTGACATTATTAACATGATGGAAGAAAAAAATAACTTTTTTATCTGTCCCCATGAGAATATTTGCTTGTTAGCCCAAAATACATTCCTAAGCACCATATTCTCGAACACCTTTAGCCTCTGTTCCTCTCTCAAACTGAGAGACCGAGTTTCAAAACCATACAGAGCAACCGGTAATATAATTGTTTTATAAATTCTAACTCTCCGCTTTTTTGAAAGCAGACTGCATGACAAAACTTCTCAACAAAATAATAACTGTCATTTCCCATGTTTATTCTGCGTTTTCTTTCCTACCGAATGACATTTATATTTGTTACTGTTGCTCCAAGATGTTTCAATTTTTCCACCTCTTCAAAGGATAAATTTCCAATAATTATATATTTCCATTTCGTATTATGTTCTGGTCACGAGACGTAATCATATACTTCGTCTTTTCGGGGTTTACTTCCAAGTCCTATATTTCACCCTTTACCTATCACAACTAGTGTAATCGAAACCACATGACCAAAGTATAATTTTTTAGGTTCTGGTTTCAAAATACGCAGTTAGCTGACCGTATTGATCACATGAAAAAGGAATTCATGTAACTGTTGGTTGAAAAAATTACTGACACCTTATCTCCTTCTGCCAAAGTATGGAATATATGAATGCTAGATCAATACTGAATACAACAAAATTTTACATATTGCATGGAGAAAAGTGTGATATTTGAACAAAGAGAAAACAGAGGACATTCTGAATAAGCGTGGTATGTTTGGCTGGATTGAGCCAGCTAAAAATGAAATGCGAACGTTTGGTATTGCGATTCCTGTTGCATGAAGTTAGCAGCTGTCTGGATGTGTTCATACTCACGTCGACAGTCAGCTCTATCTATATCAAACTTGCCATTGTTATTAAATACCGCCCGAGGGATGTTATAGGCTCATTGCCGCTTCTGAAAGTGGCCTAGATTTGAGTTCACAAACTTTAATTTCACGAAGTTGTTTCCCGGCGTAATGCTGTTACAACTTTTCTGACACGTGTGTGTGACAAGTAGTCAAAACATAAGTTGTCAGGCGTTTTGAAGATCCCGTTCTTTGCTATGTTTAGTAGAGTTGAAAATCTGCGTCCTATACGAGAGAGAGAATTTTCCGGGATACTTGAATTTAATGTCTGAAAATTATTTTGTGACGTATATTTTCAACTTAACTGATAAAAAATGTATCGTTTCCTGCTGTGTATTACATTATGAAGTAAAATTATTATTATTATTTTTATACCCATTTTTTGTTCTGATAAGCTTGTTAATTCATCAACATTTTCCTAAAGTTCGTCTTAAACTTATCTTATATAATAGTGTGATATTTTTTTATTTAATTCTACTTGATGAACGTTTTCGGTTTTTATAAACCATCTTCAGATTACATTACCATCTTCAGATTACATTACCTCTATTGAACCGTTATACTGATGTGCAATAGGTTCCATTAATCATATTATGTTAAAATATGAAATATAAATTACAAGATATAATAAAACGTTAATGAATGTACATGTTTAAAATATTAACATATTAAATTAAAATAGTGTAAATTGAAGGTTGTTTTGCAGCGTATAAAGTCCTTTCAAATATAAACGGTTAATTTCTTATGACCATTTTCTATGATAACAATCATGAAAACTGCATTTACAAATTAATTATTGTATAATTATGAATAGTTCGTTTAATTAAAATGTGTCTCAATGAAACTTACAGCAGAGTTCGTATAGGTCAGTTTCTGTCAGATCCGTTTCCAATTCACTGTAGGTTAAAGTAAGGAGATGCACTATCACCTTTACTTTTTAACTTTGCTCTAGAGTATGCCATTAGGAAAGTCCAGGATAACAGAGAGGGTTTGGAATTGAACGGGTTACATCAGCTGCTTGTCTATGCGGATGACGTGAATATGTTAGGAGAAAATCCAAAAAAGATTAGGGAAAACACGGGAATTTTACTGGAAGCAAGTAAAGGGATAGGTTTGGAAGTAAACCCCGAAAAGATAAGGTATATGATTATGTCTCGTGACCAAAATATTGTACGAGATGGAAAAATAAAAATTGTAGATTTATCCTTCGAAGAGGTAGAAAAATTCCAATATCTTGGAGCAAAAGTAACAAATATAAAAACACTTAGGAGGAAATTAAACACAGAAAAAAATATGAGAAATGCGTTTTATTATTCGGTTGAGAAGGTTTTATCATCCAGTCTGCTGTCAAAAAATCTGAGAGTTACAACTTATAAAACAGTTATATTACCGGTTGTTTTTTATGGTTGTGAAACTTGGACTCTCACTTTGAGAGAGGAACATAGGTTAAGGGTGTTTGAGAATAAGGTGCTTAGGAAAATATTTGGGGCTAAGAGGGATGAAGTTACAGGAGAATGGAGATAGTTACATAACACAGAACTGCACGCATTGTATTCTTCACCTGACATAATTAGGAACATTAAATCCAGACGTTTGAGATGGGCAGGGCATGTAGCACGTATGGGCGAATCCAGAAATGCATACAGAGTGTTACTTGGGAGGCCGGAGGGAAAAAGACCTTTGGGGAGGCCGATACGTAGATGGGAAGATAATATTAAAATGGATTTGAGGGAGGTGGTATATGATGATAGAGAATGGATTGAATTTGCTCATGATAGGGACCAAAGGCGGGCTTATGTGAGGGCGGCAATGAACCTCCGGGTTCCTTAAAAGCCAGTAAGAAAGTAAATAAGTATAATTATAAATCGTTGAAATCCAATGGAATGAGTGTACAACATCATGTTTTGATTTTACAATAATTAATTTGTAAATTCAGTTTTCATGATAGTTATCATGTAAAATAGTCGTAAGAAAATAAACGTTTAAATCTGAAAAGACTATATACGTTGCAAAACAACCTTCACTTTAGAGTTTTTAATTTAATATGATAACATTTTAAAAATGTACATTCATTAACGTGTTATGTATTGTAATTTATATTTCATATTTTAACATAATATGGTTAATGTAACCTAATGGACATCAGTATAACAGTTCAATAGAGGTAATGTGATCTGAAGATGGTTTATAAAAACCGAAAACGTTGATCAAGTAGAGTGAAATAAAAAAAAATACATTATTATATGAGATAAGTTTAAGACGGACTTAGGAAAATATTGATAAAGTAAAATTATTACCAGCAGAAATAAATCGAAAATGTAGTATATTCCAGATGTGAAAAGAAAGCGCTCCAACACAAACAAGGAAAACACTGTCCACTAGATGTTGTTAAGTTTATGATTACTACATCCTAATACAAGTTAAAGCAATGATGCATCTGTCGTGTTACCGCTGTAATGATCACGGTAAGTGCGATGTAAAACTTTAGCACGTCAATCAGTGCGCTCGAATACTGCATAGGTCACGAAGCAATATTGAAAGTCCCTCTACATGTATTCACGTTTGAAATTTGCTACAGTAAATGGTGATTGTTACTTATGTCCCAGGCACTATATGAACGTGATAAAATACCTTGGAATGCCTTGGATTTATAGTATTGATTAGTAGAAATTGATGTGATCACTGGGAGAGCTACATGCCCACAGAACTCGCCATAAATATGTACCTTTTATACGAAAATCATCTTGCTTGAATGAAGAATACGGTCATATTTCGTTAATGTTACAGTGGGTTTCAGTGTCGCCAACATAGTAATAAATAAAAATAAATGTTTCATTTAACGACGCTCGCAACTGCCGAGGTTATATCAGCATCGTCGGTGTATCGGAATTTTGTCCCGCAGTTCTTTTACATGCCAGTGAATCTATTGACATGAGCTTGTATTTAAGCACACTTAAATACCATCGACCTGGGCCGGGATTAAACCCGCAACCTCGGGCACAAACGGTCAGGACTCTACGAACTGCGCCAACCAGATCGACAACATAGTAATAATACTACTCACCTAATCGAACACAACCTAACCTATTACATAATATTACACACCAAATCTAACCTAACCTAACCTAACCTAACCTGTCTTATAATACTACATACCTGTAGTAACATTACTCACGTTTAGTATCATTTCGTTTCCATATTTTGCCAACCCTGCTACTCGTGTCGGGAGCCATCTACTGGAAGTGGATCGTAATGCCAGGAAGAAAATATGGCGACTTTCATAATTACAATTAGTTCGGTCAGTGTAGGTATGTTTTGTGATATATTAAATGTCTTAATGTAGTGATAATTTCACACACACACACACATATAATACAATATGAATTGAAGTGTGTTGTGGCTGTGATAAAAGTATTGAAAATTCGTTTATATCAACATAGCAGCAATGATAAAAGTGTGCAATATTCGTTCAGTGGCCGGTGAAGACTCTACCTTGTCCCAGTATATAAATTATTCTTCTTTACCCCGATTGTCCCGAGCCGTAGCATCGTCGTCTTCAGGCTTCATGGTTTGTAGTAGCGTGAATAGATCGAGTCTTCACTGGCGAAGACGTTTTTGGACTGGTGTTTATGTAGAATCGTGATGGATTTGGGGAGCTACAGTAGATTGCGAAATCCTATTTTGCGAGGTAGTTATAAAGCCTGGGGGGATAATTGTGCTAATCGAACGTTACCCCGTACTGTTTGGTTGATTATTCACTTACTCTCGTCCATACCTGTGGAGTAACGGTCAGCGCGTCTGGCCGCGAAACCAGGTGGCCCGGGTTCGAATCCCGGTCGGGGCAAGTTATCTGGTTGAGGTTTTTTCCGGGGTTTTCCCTCAACCCAATACGAGCAAATGCTGGGTAACTTTCGATGTTGGACCGCGGACTCATTTCACCGGCATTATCATCTTCAAATCATTCAGACGCTAAATAACCTAGATGTTGATACAGCGTCGTAAAATAACCCAATAAAATAAATTCACTTACTCTGAGGCATATGAATTTGAGTCCAGCAATTAGTAGGTAGGCCCTGGCCCTCTATGTCTCTTACGTACATTATTAATACTGTTATTATTATTATTACTATTATTGTCAATTACTTAAAAAGTAAGGGTTTTAATGTAAAAAAATAATTCGTTTATAACAAGCAGTCTCATAAGGAACCCTATTATCCAAACGGGGAAAATTAAAAGCAATTATATCATAAAAAAACAACATTCAAGTATTGGACCGCAGTTTCCTGTTATATTGTGTCCATGTCTCTTGGGTCTTGCTAAATGTCTGCGTTCTCTTGGGCTGAATTCATTTGATTAGTCTTTTCTGATCCCCTGTGACAGCATGCTTTTTCCAAATACATCTGTAATGTTGTGTATTTTTCGGTAAAATTTCTATTTTGAATTATATATACACTACAGTATTCCTCAATAAACCTTAAAATATTAACATTTTTTAATAAAATGGCGCGTCCTCATAATATAACAAAATTGTTGGTGTTTCTTTAGTCCGAATATTAACGAATTTCAGCATTCGAGACCAGAATCTAGCCCTTGAAGTGTCCAAATTTATGCCTTGATAATAAAACTGACATGGCGCACAGTTTTTGCGAGATAGTCTTCCTTCCTCTGCTACAATTCCTTCATTCCTATTTCATCCACGGTGGTACTTATCGACAGTGTAGCACTAATGGGAACTACTACACTGTGATATCTTTCCCATTAACCAAATTTTTAGGAACGCTACTGACAAGGGAAGGGTTTCGCCTCGAACAGGAATTTTTGGTTAAAAATTTGTACAGAGGCTTACCTCACAATGGTGATGAAGTCCGTAAAAGCATTCATTTGTGTAACTTTCCGTTTGGTTGGTATTGGTCAATACACTTCTTTAAAAATGTACATGAGAATTCTCTATAAAATGCATGAAACAGCATGGAGCAGAGCAATAAGCACAACACGCAGAAGCAACTCCTGAACAATCCTCTGAACAACACTCCAGTGCTGAAAAATCAAATGCTACCTGAATTACATTTTTGAAGTCCGAGACTTGTTCAGGATTCACGTTACCAGCTGACTGCCAGGAATACCGAAGCATAGGGCGGTATACTGGAGCAGACATCTGGTTATGAATAACAGAGTGCATTTTCATTATAAACACTCGATTTTCCAAGTTAAATTCTGGATTCTCAGCAGGAGTCCTTATGCAATCTGTTATCCTCCGAGCATATATTTCGTATTGTCGAAGGAAATAGATATTTAGAGGCTGGAAATGTTTAGTTTTTTATGTGGAATGATCATACATTCTATGTCCTAGCCTTGGAATGATTCATTTATTAAGGTTGTGTCGTTGTGCGCATTCAATGACTCACACAACAGTGTACATTTTTTATTATCTGCAATATTTTCAGACAGAACGTTGGAGAAAAATGTTCTTAAATGGGCTCTAGACATTTTACCACTCGCACTACATTCTAGGCTAGGCTAGGCTTACGGGTAAGGTGTCCCATTCCTTTAATTTGTGCAGTGCTCTCCCCACCCCTCAACTTGCACAGTGCTCTAACAGACAAACCACACATTACACAAACGAATGCTTTTGGGAGCTTTACAGAGATATAAAGGTGGGCCTGTATACAAATTTTGGATACGAAATTCCTGTTCGAGCCGAAACCCTTCCCTTGTGAGAAATCCAGACAGCAAGAAATTGCAATAATTTCCTCTGATAACTGAGCACTCGGATATGGCTCCATATGTTTATTAAAACAACATTTCAGGGCTTCAGCAAAATGGTTTATCACTTCTTAATAGCGTTGTTATTTTGTTCTAAGGCGCCCCGGATGGTAGCCTTTGCCATGCTAGCTTTTGGATTCGACGTTTGAATCTTCAAACCGGGGGGGGGCGCTGTAAAATCTTCAGAATGGCTTCCTTTGGGAGGAAAGTAAAGCTAGGTGATCCGTGTCCTAGTTTCATGGACATAAATCTCGTTGTTCCTAACAGAGTTCTCCAAGCAGCATTTTTAGTCCATTTCTCGCCCTGGTTAAATTTCAACGCTGAATAACTATTTTAAATCGACGGTAAATAAAATGAGGAGCTTGGTATCAAAGTTGGAAGACTCCACTTTTGCTTTTTGTACAGGAGAGGCGAAAAACTAGAACCTTTGAAACCAATGTCACCGTTTAGGTACATGTTTTTAAACATTCTCATGGGTCATAAAAACAATTTTTTCAGTCTCAAAATGTTATTAAAATTAATATTCACGTAGGAATTTAAGTTTAAAAAGTTGAGTTGTCCATCTCTGAAACTAAGCCATGGAGTTGTCTATTTTTGAAACCAAACGAAGCCATATTTAAAGTGAAATTGTCTACTTTTGAATCTAAGTCTCCTCTAACCCGATTTCAAAGCAAATTTACGTAAAACAGTACTTATTCATCCATAAACCGATTATATTTAAACAATCAGCCATGTTGAAATCGCAATGCGTGATGGGAAAATGTGGTACGAATGTGGGCTTCTCATTGGCTACTGAAGGAATTGTACTAATTTGAAACCAAGCCACTGTTGAGATATGTACATTTTGGTTCTACTACTAACTCCTTAAAAAGATGTAAAAAATTCATGTGTCTGCACACATGTCCACAAAAGGTTTCGTGTTTTTTTATTTTAGTTGGTTATTTAACGACGCTGTTTCAACTACTAGGTTATTTAGCGTCGATGATGTTCGAGATAGTGAGATGATATTTGGCGAGATGAGGCCGAGGATTCGTCATAGATTACCTGGCATTCACTTTACGTTTTGGGAAAACCTCGGAAAAAATCCAACCATGTAATCGAATCCGCGCCCAGGCGCAACTTCAGACCGACAGGCAAGCACCTTAACCGACTGAGCCACGCCGGTGGCTGGTTTCGTGGTCCCGTGCAGAAAAAAACGTGTTTGTTAGTGTATGACTTCCAAGTGAGAAAATCGTTTCAGCAGACGAAATTGCGATTTGTATGAATCCTAATAAAATCTATAAATTCCAACCGATTGTGCTAATTCTTTCAGTAAGTGTTAAATTAGTGTGTCTACACCAGTATCTACCATAGGTATTTTCGCTCTGTTCTACCCGTTTTTTAAACTAAACAGTTCCAGAATACTCATACAATCGATATCTCGAAATCGCAAGACATGGAATTAACTAAATTTGATACTATGCTCTTCAAATTTTATTACTGTCATTTGAAGATGAAAACCTTTATTAGGCACCATTTAACTTAACTTAAATGTTACACGTTATACACGTGCATTGAGTCTGATGTGATGGGTCAACTATGACTATAGCTGAGGTAACAGGACATCAGATTACAACAAACAAGCATCCATGCCCTCAGAGAAATTGGAATCCTAGGTTGTAGTCTACAAGCAATGTTCAATCTGTGGCTTAATCATTGTGGGTGCTATTAATAGACATTTCGCTAGCTCGCGCTACGAGCATACTAAACTAGCCCCTGCTATCGACTGGTTAGGCTACTTGTACGGGATTCATATATCATATCATATCATATCATATCATATCATATCATATCATATCATATCATATCATATCATATCATATCATATCATATCATATCATATCATATCATATCATATATCATATCATATCATATCATATCATATCATATCGCTAACACTGGTTTATGAATACGAAAAACGTTAGTTCGCTATCATCCATCGGAAGCCAGCGCTAAGAATATCTATGAATATGGCCCTGTCAGTGTATCACGACCGACTGTGTGAATTTTTTCCATAATAGGCACGTCAGACCAATCAATGAATGAGAGCAGCAATACATAGTGAGAAATGTTACACAAATAAAAAAACTTTGAATATGACAAACTTAGTTAGCACCGGAGAACTGAAGCGCTGGTTTTGTTCATAGAATTTTACGTGGCGAATTAAAGTTGTAACCTTACAATATAAAATTGTCCAGTAGTTCACTGAGTGTCATTTGGAATAAAGTCACTAGAGTTGAGGTTTTAGTTAAAATTAATGAACATTCATTGTGTATGTCCGATTAACCATACTTCAATCTCAGCGGTTAAAAATTAACCTCTTTTTACTCATCTGGGAAAAATTCCCGACAATTCCATCCCTAGCCTTATATTTATTTATTAATTTATTTATTCAATTATTTAATTATTTATTTATTTATTTATTTATTTATTTATTTATTTATTTATTTATTTATTTATTTATTTATTTATTTATTTATTTATTTATTTATTTATCATATTTTAATATTAAATTTTGAATATTCAAATTTCAATCCTTTCAATAAATTATCTTGTCATTTACTTATAAACTCATTTCGGTTTAACAAAATAAACCGGTCCACACGTGTGGAGTAACGGTCAGCGCGTCTGGCCGCGAAACCAGGTGGCCCGGGTTCGATTCCTGGTTGGGGCAAGTTACCTGGTTGAGGTTTTTTCCGGGGTTTTCCCTCAATCCAATATGAGCAAATGCTGAGTAACTTTCGGTGCTGGACCTGGACTCATTTCACCTGCATTATCACCATCTCATTCAGACGCTAAATAACCTAAGCTGTTGATAAAGCGTCGTAAAATAATCTACTAAAATAAAATAAATGAAATAAACCAATTTATTTTAAGAAGTGCAGTTTAAATAATCAAAACTCTGTATATAGGCGAAAGATAATTACCACTGGCTTTTATTTTTTGGGTGAAAAATATATTGTGAAACAAAAAAGTAGACCTATCCATAATCTTGATGCGTTTTACTTATTGTGAGAATAATGTTTTGTTGTCCATAAGATGGCTTTAAATAAACATTACGGGTGCTATTCATAGACATTTCGCTAGCCCGCGCTACGAGCGTGCTAAACTAGCCCCGGCTATCGACTGGTTACTTGTACAGGATTCATATATCGCTGACACTGGTTTATGAATATGAAAAACGTTAGTTCGCTGATCATCCATCGGAAGCCCGCGCTAAGAATGTCTATGAATACGGCCCTTAGTTTGTAATTCAATACACATGACAGTGTATTTCGTACGAGAGTAGCATTCTCATTGTTCAGTGCCTATACTGCCCGATCGGAATAAGCAGATATAAACACACGAAACGTAGCGGGCAGACGAGTCAGAGTCTTCATTTGCAAGCGAAGTTAGTATTATCCATGTACATCTAACTTGTACTCAAAATAACTAAACATAGGACCCTAGTGATTACTTCCAGTTTGAGCACTCAAAAGGAAGGTGGATGCAAGTCTGCCACAGGGAGTCGAGGAGATAAAAACAATATTAGACTGGAAATCAGCACCGTACCTATTGACGTTTTCGAACGGCTCACGGTCGATTTCCGTCTCCAGTTATCTGAGTGTTAAATGTCATTAATGTAGTCTCCTGCAAAGAATAACTTTCAAGACATGAAAGTGACCGAGATTTTAAAAAATGGCAATGTGTAAATAGTAGCTATTTCTATGTTTGTAAATTTTGTCTCATTAAAAATGTATCATCTTTGCTACATTAAAAAAGCCTGTTATATCGAAACAACTTATACAGAGTGTAATTGGTATAAGTGCCAACCTTTTCACAGTCGTCGGTGACGGTCTACAGCAGTCTTGCGATGGTGACTAATATTTGCGGGCGAGAGCTATTTTATGTCCGCTGCGCGCTCGGAGCTCTTTTACCTGTAAACATTGCTAAAGGATGTACAGATCTCAGAACACAGCGCATCATGACGGAACGGAAGCGCTTAAAGCTTTCAAGGAAGAGTGGAAATACAATATTTATGCTTCGAACATGGTGATGAAGTCCAGTGTTTGTTGTGTAAAAAAATATCATTTGCAAAAAAAAAAACAACATAAAACGGCATTATGAGACGCAATATGAAAAATATGTAGGCATTATTCAGGAGAAGAGAGAAATAAATTCATTTCGAAATTGATATCGAAGGTAAATTAATTTACGTTTGGGTCAGCAGATAGTATCTAGATTCCTTTTATTTCTTTATTTTAAATGTATTATTGATATTTTATTTGTTGCTTGTCTCTGGATATTTACTTTTATTAGACTACGTGTTTCTTTAATTTAGAAATAATATTTTATCTTTGATTTCACTTTAACTTAGACTACTACTAAACTCAAAATGCTAATTCACTTTTATTCCAATAACTATTTTCAGGATTTTTAGCAAATATGAACTAAACATTTTGAAAACTTTGATGCAAGAAGCTTTTTTAGTAACGTCAATATAATATATACTTAAAAATATAATTTAAAAACTATTAGACCTAATTGCACAAAATTTTGTAGAGATGATATTATTATAGATCTGTTTATATAGTTTAAATTTCACAAATTTTGGCCGAAATTGTGGAATTTTTAACAGTCATACATATCCCCTTAAATGATTGACCCCAAAAATTACGATGGCTCTCAATATCTTAATTTAATCACTTTATTTTTTTCGTGTTATGTGCATCTCAAAAATCACTCTAAGAATACTCATTACATAATCACGACTGGAAAGTAAGGACTACATTTTCACAATCACACAATCAATATACTCTGTTTCAATCAATATTGCCATTATCATTTTTTCAAAAAATACTCAAAAGTACTTAGAGATCACACACGTCGAGCAGGTAGACCCTATTAGTTTCTCCTAACCAATGAAGTGAAGTATTTACATAATAAATAATTGCTTTTAATAAAATGGGTTACATACAATTAACTTTTCCTATTTCTCTTTTTGTTCCTAAAAACCCTTCCCTTTGCGATTTGTTTATATATGTACATGTATATTAAATAACTCAGTAATTAACCCTATTACATAGCCAGAAATTTAGTAACGCAAGTTATTGTAATAATTGCTGCCTTTATTCGCTGCATGTGCATGTACATCCCTGTTGTCTACGTTACAGTGAATGCGCTATGCGCTCGTGATCAAGGTTGAGCTCTTCTACCATGATTGGGAGCTAATATCGTCTCATCCCTGGTCTACAGGATCAAAAAATGTCTATACAAAAAAGGGTCAAAACCTGATAATTTTTACAGAAATTTTTTTTTATTTTATTTGCATTATACAGCTTATATCGTTAGTAAAATTAGAAAACAATTTAATTAGTAGTTATATCTACCAAAGAGTTAATATTAATTTAAATAAATATTTGTGTTCTATTACGTTTTCGTGAAATTAAATACAAATGCATGCTTATATTTGTTAATATTGTGGCGTGAGAGACGTGGCAACGTGTTCAGCAGGCAGTTTTCTGCACAGACGTAAGTGCCATTCAGTTGAGTTTATGCTCCCTGTCCATAGCTCTACTCCCGAGCTGACAACAGAATATTCGATGAACAACCTATAGTGTCATTTACAGTTGAAGGGTATACGGGAATAACGATCAAGATCCATTTTAGAAAGTTTCGAGAAAAACGAATTTTAAGTTTAAGCACTTAATACTTTGTTATGTGTGTATTTAATAGAAATTCACGTAGTGGAATGTCAAGAACGATGATTTCTTATTACTAGCTAGACCACATGACAGTACTTCCTTTCCACTATAAGATAGCATTATTAACTCAATTTCGATTTTTTATGGACCTTGATCGTTTTTCCCGTGTACCCTTCAGTTATGTTAGTAATTTGTGGAGAAAGTAGTCGTAATGTAAGTGAGACAAAAAGATGGACCGTCAACATTTTCCTCAAAGAAGGTTACCAATCGGCGAACTTCTGTAGCAGTTTCTCAACGACTTTTAGAAATTAGGAATATTTTGCCCCGCTTCGAAAATCACACAACCAAAAATTGGTTAAAAATGATACTGCTTTACGGAAGCGGGAGAGATAATTTTGCATTAGAAAAAGTTCGTGTGATTTTGTGCAGGAAACCATTATTGATTATTTTTTTGACATGCAACAAGAAATGGAGCAATATTGTTACACAAAATGTAAACTTACCATAAATTTCTATTAATGAGATTTAAAGTTTGAATTTGCTGCTCGTTTTATGTAAACAACAGTATTATCATGGTCAGCTCCTGCATTAGAACAGAACTTCCGTACCGGTGTGTTTATACCCGTTTGAGCTGTACTGTGTACTTTTAAACCCACTCCTCCCCATCCAGCAACGTTGCAAAACGTCTCATATTGTAAACTTTAATAATTAGTTAAATTTTGCAATTATAAAGAAATTGTAAGGACATTTTTCTTCCTTAAGGTATGAATAATCATTAGGGCTAGGATTTAGATGACCCTTAAATCGTGAAAAAATGTCCTAAAAGCAATGCATTTATGACCTAGAAATCTTTCAAAAATGCCCTTATAAATGCCCTAAAATTGATCTTACATAATTGGCTTAGTAGGAAAATCAATATTTAGACTAGTAATTGAATTAAACTCTAGTACCAACGTTCAAGTTTATTTAATTTTACATAATTTTTCTAAGTAGTATACTTTAATTATTTTACCTGATGTAGTTCCATGTAGTCCACCACAAGGCCACTCTCATCCGTAACTAGCAGGTATAGAGAAGTCTATATTGAAGGGGTGATTGGACTGGTTACATGGAGGTGTACTACATTAAAATGACAATATTTATGTAGAAAAACGATTAAAATAATATACAAAATAATGGGCATTAATTTACAAAATATGTAGAGAAAATATCAAAGGAAATAAATAATATTTTACATTAATAACATGGATTTGTAGCCGAAATTAAATGAAAATACCCCAAAAATGATCAAATAAAACAAAAAATGCTCTTATGAGTTGTAAGAGGCAAAAAATTGAAAAAGAAATGCCCTTTCAAATAAGTTTTAAAACACTCAGTTTATCACATAGCATATAAATATTAAAGCAGAAATGTTTCTGGCTTACTAGAAAAAAGATGCAATTTCATCAAAATCCTAGCCCTAATAATCATCATTTAAAATAATGACACTTATACCCCTTACACCCTGTATAATAACTAGTGTAAGATACAAATCTACAATTAGGTTCAACCGCGTCCACGATAAATTATTTTTCGAGAATGATCATATTTATTGTCGCCTCTGAAATATTAATAGATTAAAATTGTCATGGAAATAAGTGTCTTATATTCCCTGTGGTTCAATACGCCATTTTCACCACAGCTTCCCTAATTTATAACTCTTATCATTTCTGCTGTATAAGGAAAACATCTTATCTCCTTTAATTTAATTTATCTGATTTTAACTACTTCATTTTCGAAATCATCAATATAATATTGAATTCGTATAGGATCTGTAGTTTAAATTTGAGATCCAGTATGGCACCAACCATTATATTTTCCGTTCAATTTCCAGGATACTCGTACTTCAGTTCTGAAGCGGTTTCTGCGCCTTGAAAGTGAAAGCCTTTGTTAGACACCCTATGAAGTCCTTCAGTGGATATGCGGTCCCTTTCTGTTCTTAATTAAGCTGTGTTTTGCATTTGGAAATACATATATGACCAACTGTAAGTCTCAGTGTTTGCCCTTTTATGAGTTCCAGTTATAAAGCCGCGCAGTCAAATTGAATTTTTTTTCTTGTGGAAAGTGTAACGCATTTCTGCTCTCTACTGTTTTACATTTTGCATATTTTATACTTCTAATTAGTACGACTTCCTGGAAATGTAACTGACTAATATAATATTAGAGCTTAATAGATTTATTATGTTACTTCTTCTCTATTGGGTCCAAAGGAGGAAACGCTGTGACACAACGGTCACAGTTTGAAAATATTAATACAGGATTGAGAATTTAGTAAAGTAGTCCATCCTGCCGGTAATCCTTTAATATTCAAAGGATATTAGGATTATGCTTAAATGTATATTGTTTTAAAAATGTACACCCTTATCTAAATTTTTAGACAGTTAATAATGAAACCAGTAAAATGGCGATTGTTTACTGGATTTACAAATACAAAAGTAAAGTTGTGATGATTTTCTTTTATTCTACAAAATCTCTCCATATTACTACAGTGGTGGAAATCAGTATAAAGGCAGTTGAGTTTTGCAGTATAATACGTACGTATTTATTCACATAGCCCATTTCTGGTAACTATGATGTAGTTTACATTGCACTAGTATTCCTACGTCTCATGTGAAAACATTGGATAGAAACAAACAGAACGCTGTTGTGGGGGTGGAAATTGGTATAAATGCACTTGTGCTGCCACCTTAGACGGGCAGTAATGTAAGTCTCAGTGTAAACAAATCACTGCAGTTGTATTGGAGAGACGTGACCGTAGCATCTTTCGCCGGTACTCGCTAAAATTCCACGTGGAAAGCCTTTATCAAATGAAGAAAAAGCAAGCATTATGCTTACAAAAAGTTGAAGCTCTCCAATCGGCAAATCGCCAAAAAAATTAGGACGTTCAAGTTATGTTGTTGATAATTTTGTGAAATTGGGTATACAGTATGACAAAATGGAAGGTATGGTAGGACAAGGAAGCTCTCCGAGCGTACTAAACGACTTATCCTGCACACAGCAAAGGTAAAAACATGTTTGCTTCTCAAATAGTTACTGATTTGAAGTTACCGGTCACTACCAGACGTGTAAGACAAATTCTGGCAGGAGACAATAAATTAGTCTTTAAGAAAAGACTTAATAAACCACCTCTAAAGGATGACCATAAGAAGGCCAGAATGTCTTTTGCTGAAGAACACATGTGCTGGACCTCAGAGTGGGATCAAGTGATATTTAGCGACGAGAAGAAATTTAATTTGGATGGACCAGATGGATTTCAGTATTACTGGCACGACTTCCGTACAGAGGACCAAGTTCGAATGAGTAGAAATTTTGGTAGCGGAAATGTGATGATCTGGACAGCAGTCTGTGTTCAAGGTACCTCAAACTTGGCATGGGTGCACTCCAGGATGAATTCTGACACCTACACAGAGATGCTGGAATCGGAGTTGGTTAGGATGTATGAAGAATTTGGTGACAACCTGATTTTTCAGGAAGGTAATGCTGCAATTCATGTCTCTGCCAAATCGAAGAAGAGGTTTCTCGAAAAAATAAATCACACTTCTTAACTTGCCATTCAAGAAGTCCAGATTTAAACCGCATAGAAAACCTATGGTGGTCCTAGCAAGGCGTGTGTATCACAACGGAAGACAGTTTGGCTCAACTAAAGAATGCGATTCGGACAGAGTGGGCTTCAATTTCTATGGACCAATTAAACAGAATTGTTAAATCAATTCCGAAGAGAATTTTTCAAGTTATTAAGAACATGGTGATTCAACCAAGTACTAGAACTCTGTTGCAATGTGTTTTTTTGTTGTTTCTTTATTTTATTATGTAGAATAGAAAGATGCCTTTATATTAATTTCCAACCCTAAGACGGTGGGTTTTCAATCTTCATGTATTATGTGTAAAGCAAAATGATAAATTTAGTTTGGTATGGTTTCTTTATAAGTTGTTACTAAATATCTATCAAGGATAAGGCAGAAGTGTACAACAAATCAACAAAATAAACGTAATTGCCATAAAACTCATACTGCCCTTATATTAATTTTCACAACTGTATAAACCATTCCTTGCAAAATTAGCGTCATAGTTATGCTATCAGTATGTCTGTTTAAGATTTCTAGTCTAAAGAAGATATTTTAAAAGCAGTAATTTACTTTGGAAACTTAGATTTTTTTACATTGAAATGCCCTATCAGTTTTATAATTTTAATATTTGACAAGGAACTTTAAAATATCGATGGTTTAGAGCACAAATACTGTACTATATCCACTTTCTCTAATTTTGGAGAAACCTTGAAATAAGCAATTAATGTATTGCCGTCTTAGGTAGCTTATCAAGTTGCTAAGTGATTATTTAATCACATATTAGCATAACAAGTAAGAATGCTTTAAAATGATTAACGTTTTCGCCATTGATATGCCACCTTCAGACCGTTAGGATGGCGCATCAATGCCGAAAACGTTAATCATTTTAAAGCATTCTACTTGTTATGCTAATATGTGATTAAATAATCACTTAGCAACTTGAAAAGCTACCTAAGACGGCAATACATTATTTACTTATGTTCAATTCCTGTACTTTAGCTTATCAGAAATTACACAAAATGCCTATAAAAACTTGAAATAGTGTTTTATTGCATAACTCTTATAGAAATTATGCAGCAAAATATGATTTGTGTATTAATAATGTCCCATAGAATACAGAGTGGTCCATAAGTCACGTTACCCCCCCCCCATTAGTTTATTTCACAAGTAACTAATAACTAACGACTCATATACATAAACATACCTTATTTATCCAGAAGATCTGTGTGTGCACAATCGTTATCTGAATACGAAGCCCAGCGAAGAAAATCTGTTATATTCCTGAATGCTTGTTCCACAGCAAAATTGTAATTGATTAATTACAGAATATTAAAATACGGTATTAAAATAAGGGTAACGTGACTTATGGCCAACAATGCTAGAGTCTACGGCAATTCGGAAGGCGGTAGTCTGCTAGCGTTTGCGTCGAGAGACACAGATAGAGAGAGCAAGGCAGAGTACAAATTGTCATATCATATTGCAATACAAATAGCGCAGGAGAGAATTTAAATTATCAAAAGACAATAATCACCTTAGCCGTTGATTACTCTAAGCATGACACCAAAAACACCCTCTTTCCTTCACTAACAATATTCTTTGCACTTTTCCCAATCCCAAACTGCATGCTTCTACAGTCGTTTCTTTCACGTTGGCAATGTTGCAGCCATCATAAAAATGGCCGGCAACGTTCTGCTCGTCAACGTTTTTAAAATAAGTATACACTTTAAACACTATTTTCTACTCCTGCCTTTGCAATACTTGTCTTTTTACAGTCTCTCCTTCCATTTATTTATCTTACACACAAAGTAAATGTTAGTTTTACTTATTCAATGTATTGAAACACTCACACATGAACGAACGAACTCGGGAAGTACTAGTTACAAACTGATTCCGATTGGTTCTACTGTACAAGCTTGTGACGTCACATGCCAGTAATGCTACGGCGCATATAGCAGCCGACCGCCTTCCGAAATGCCGTCTAGTCTAGTGCAGAATGAAGATTATTTGTCTCATAATATCGGCATATCACAATATTTCAAGTTAGGCAAGAAATGGACATAAATTATCTGTGCTGTAAGCCATCGTTGTAATTTCCATGGTTACTCCCGAAACTATTGCACTACCGTTATTTTAAGATCATTATGTCAGCACATTTTTGTCAGAAAATATTAGCTCTAATATAAAATAATTGTTAAAATCCAGTTTCTTGCCTAACTGATGTTGCGTCTTCCATTTTCATTACATCACAATAATTCTATAGTTAGTAAATTACCAATAAAACTACGCATCTTCTTGAAATATGAATCTCCTCTGAAGTTAGTTTATTTTTAATACATTTTTTTTTGTAAAAACAAATATGGAATATATTGCAGATTTTGATATTAAAAAGTATAATTAATGTTGATATATAGTTATTTTGCAATATTGTGTATTTACTATATTAATAGATTACATTCAGAAAATTGTTTAATCGCCAAAAATTCAACTAAAGGGGACTAAATTTGTTCACCTTTATTTTCCGTGGAATACTGGGACCTCTTTTGGAAATCACCCATTTCAAAATCTCTCGCAGGCAAAGAAGCAACTTGTGACAGTTTCGTAACGTATATATTTGAACTCCCATCCGCTCCCCTCATACCTCAGCCAATGGGAACTGGATGCGTACTCGCCTTCCTGGTGTCACACAGGAAGTGAATAAGACGTTGCCATATAAATCTATTCCCGCCTGCCCGTCAACCCGTCCTCCAGCTGACTCTGATATCACTGTGATGGAAGGGGAAATGCTTTTAGTTGCAACTTCACGCTCTGGATCTGTATCTTCCACGTACTTTACAAGGGAAGTCAGAAGTCGAATTATCTCCCCGACCACTGTATTTTTATTTCTGTACGATAGAGGCAGTAATTTTGACTTCTTCCAGCGTGCTAGAATTAGATTTTCACACTCTGTTTTTTTTTTAATTCCCCTTGCACCATCCGTTCCCGTTCTCGTTTCGTTCCTGGTTTGTTGTGGACCAGTCTTAACTCTCTTCTTTCTTAATAGGTCTATATCAAATATTTTCATAATTCTGTTTGTTTTTTCACTGCCACTTTTGATGATTTTGTCCTCTAATATGCCTAGATTATGGCGAGAATTCAAATGCGTGAGAATAATACAAACTGAGACAACACAGAACACCACATTTAGGACGCAAAAATAACTATGACTAAGCGGGATTCGAACTCATGACGGCGGCGTTCACCTAACGGTAAATCTGCACTTCTCAGCCTTTATGTACACCAAAGTCCGTTCGCATCTTTTATTACCTTTTGAAAACATAACAGACTTGAATATAGGCACATATTTATCGAACATCTAAACAGCGTTTTCTTTAAAAGTACATAAAACCGTGCTTTTACGTTGTTACTTATTTTGTTAAAAGCCCGAGCGGCTGTTCTGGACAGAAAGACGCAAGAGTCGAAGGGATGAAGAGCGCGTTCCTGTAAGTCGTTCTTAATTTTTCGCTTCGCTTAAAGGACTTCTAAAAGTGGAATTACTTCTGAAGATTCAAGACCGAAATGAAGTCTGTTCAGTGACCTGTTGAGGAGATAATGCTCGTCACACTCGGAAACTTTGTTTCAAACGCTATGGTCTGTGATAGATTTCCGATTTTGAAGCAATGCTGGCTTCTCCACTCCTTATCCATTAATTAGTGAATTGTTTGTTAACTGTTCCAACTCTCTTGAATCTAGAAGCTATCTTTTTTCATTGGTCACACCTACTCCAGAGAAGGTTCTGTTAGAGTACTTTGAGGTCTTGTCTAATTCTGACAAATACATTTGAATATTTTTCACATAAATTACTTCTCTGTTAGTGCTAAAGAAAATTACATTGCTTGCTTTCCTGAAAGATTCTCAAAATTGTGTGTTGAAAATTGGCGGGCCCTGGTTCGATTCCCGGTTGGGACGAGTTGCCTGGATGAGGTTTTTTCGGGGTTTTCCCTCACTCCTACGGATGAATTTCAGGTAACTTTATCAGGCGATTGGAACCCCACTCATATTCCCCACTTCCTTTCCTCCTCTATCATCCTTTCATTCATCATCCCGTTACTTCTTCTGGATTTCTGATCGCTCTACAGGTCGCCCTCCGAAGCTGCTGGCTCCCTCGACCGACCTCCGTGGATTGTATTCAAGTTATGATGGATAGCTTCTGCAACGGAACCCGGGGCAGACATTCTCGGGGGAGGACTTCCGCCTCGGACCGTTAAGGGAGCCTTGGGGTTCGAGACAAAACCGTTCTGTCCGAGACAAAATGTCCTTGGGGGGGGTTGCCGAAGCAGGAGTTGTATATGGACTCTGTTGGCTGTAGGGACTGGTCGTTATGGGGGTAAAAGTGATGATGATATCATTCAAGACGATAGCGATGATAATGACATTCAAGACGATAGCGATGATAATGATATTCAAGGCGATAGTGATGATAATGTCATTCAAGACGATAGTGATTATAATGTCATTCAAGACGATAGTGATGAGAATGCCATTCAAGACGATAGTGATGGTAATGTCATTGGAGACGATAACGATGATGATATTCAAGACGATAGCGATGATATTGTCATTCGAGACGACTATGAAAATAACGACATTGAAGAGAATAGTGATATTGACGACGATAATGATAACATTATTGATGACGATGGTTATGATAATGTCTTTGAAGGCAGTGATTTTGACGATGACAGTGGTAACTACATTGACGACGATAATGATATTGATGACGGTAGTGATGACATTGGCAATGATGATAGTGATGATGATAGTAATGAAAATGACAGTGGTTACGATAGTGTGAATGTCACAATTATAATGAGCTGGCTTCGAGACTTTGGACCAGATACAATAAGTTTACTGTGCTTGTACTATAGGTTGTTGACTTGCTGCAGGTAATGAAAGGTAGATATGTGTTGAGGTAACGACGTTGCTATTTAGAATAGAGTACGGTAGTATGGGGAAACGCACACATATGGACATTCTGAAAGTAAATATACATTACACAATGGCAATGTCAAAAGAACGTGAAAAACATTTATTCTCCTGTCTTTTATAAGCATTTGTGTTTAATTATACACAGAGTTAATGGTGGAAATAAACATGTAGCAATTTTAATTTCTGCATTTATCCTATTGGTCGTCTTTAGGAAGTGCAGTTGCAGTAACGAATTGCAATGTACTACAATATACATTTTCAGTGTCTCAAACGTAAATCTTTTTCAGTTGTCTGCCGAACACAGTTTGTACTGTGAAGAGCTGCGCTCTACGTCGCATGACTTTATAGGAGCAAAACGAAAAAACCTAACATCATTGCAGTCTCTAAGAGACATTCCTTCATTCTCGGGTGACTCTATGTCCACTAATTTGCTGTTTATATTACACAATGCTCCATATCCGTTATGTTTACATAAAATGGATTTCCATTTCTGTTTTACACGTTCAGTAACCGGTGTACTTGGTGTCTCATTAATTCTCTGCGTCATTTCGTCAAATAATTTGAGGGCTTCCGGCATCTCTTGCTCTGACTTTGCTAACCGTGTAATAGTTTCAGACACAGTTTGAAAATAGGTTTGTATGAAAACTAAATTATTCTTCAGAACCTTCAAATCCAGAGCGTTTTTCTTTGCGTATTTGTTGGTATTCATTCTACAGTACCCCCACCCACTGTACGCTTTACCACTATACTCAGTAGGTCGTTATGCGGATTTCCCACTGAACTGCTCTATTGGGTCCGAAGTCTCGAAGCCTGATGATGACAATGATGATAATGGCAGTGATAACGATAGTGATGAAGTTGGTGATCATAGTGACAATGATGACGATAGTGATAATAATGGCATTGATATTAATAGTGATAATAGGACAATGGCGACAGTGAAGATAATGGCAATGATAGTGTTAATGACAATGATGATAACAATGATAATGACAATGATGGCGATTGTGATGATAATGGTAGTGGTGATAATGGCAATGTTGAGGATAATGGTGACAGTGGCAATGATGACAATATTGATAACATCGTAGATTAATATATTGATGTTGGTGGCATTGTGGAATATAATTATGATTCCATAAAGGATTGTCAACGACAATATTGGATTATAGTTTGATTATATGTGATTTACGGCTATAATTTGGTGTAATCCATGAAATTACATTCTTTTCCACCAAAGGAGCTGATATTTCCCTGACTGCCCCATATGTAACCCAATGGAACTCACTCCTTTGATTACATTCCTTTCATAATATATTATGAAGTGGAGTCGACAGGAGAAAGCTATTTTAGGCTATGATATTTCGAAGAGTCAGTACTTTCAACATATAGTTTAGAAGGGTGGAATGAGGACTAAAGTAAGCTATTTTGAGGCCTTACATAATATAATCTAATTACGCCTCTTCTACTATGCAGGGCTCTTCAATTTCAGCATCTCTTGTCCTCTTCCCTCTGAGTTTCGACAGTATCACACTATTCGTACGCTGGCACTTCTGTAGAACATTTCGGTAAGGTAGTGCCATAATGTAAATTTAGGCCTATACGCTTCTTATATGTTCCATCTCCTACATGTTAGACGTCACTGCTAATATCAGGATTTCCCTGGCTGTTTGCGCAGTAGAACATTATTAAATACATCATGACTTTTTTTTCACTAATCACTTGTTGAACTATTCTGTATCTAATAGAAATTTCATTCGCCATCTATTTTAACGTGTAAAAATTTGCAACAAACGAATATAATTTCAGTAGTTATTTATACTTTCTTTGATTAAATTACATAAGTTAGGTCAAATACAACAGTGTTCATGAATGAGATAGTTGTATACAATAGAAGTGATTTAATACAGTTATATGAACACTTTTTAATGATTGAATAAAATTAATAAAATCGGTTAAAAACCAGACATGTTTCGGAGGTGTGCTCCTCCATCTTCAGTGGTAGTACCACGACGTTGGTACAGTTGTTCGACCGCGTAACGTAGCTTAAGGAAGACTGACCTGGAGACGCATGTCGTGGTACTGGTTGACCAAGTATTCTTCTTCACTAGTAACCATGATTAAATTACACAAGTTAGGTTAAATACAACAGTGTTCATGAATGAGATAGTTATATAAAATAGAAGTGATTTAATACAGTTATATGAACACTTTTTAATGATTGAATAAAATTAATAAAATCGGTTAAAAACCAGACATGTTTCGGAGGTGTGCTCCTCCATCTTCAGTAGTAGTACCACGACGTTGGTACAGATGTTAGACCGCGTAACGTAGCTTAAGGAAGACTGACCTGGAGACGCATGTCGTGGTACTGGTTGACCAAGTATTCTTCTTCACTAGTAACCATGATTAAATTACATAAGTTAGGTCAAATACAACAGTGTTCATGAATGAGATAGTTATATACAATAGAAGTGATTTAATACAGTTATATGAACACTTTTTAATGATTGAATAAAATTAATAAAATCGGTTAAAAACCAGACATGTTTCGAGGTGTGCTCCTCCATCTTCAGTGGTAGTACCACGACGTTGGTACAGATGTTCGATCGCGTAACGTAGCTTAAGGAAGACTGATGTCTTAAGCTACGTTACGCGGTCGAACTGAAGATGGAGGAGCACACCTCCGAAACATGTCTGGTTTTTAACCGATTTTATTAATTTTATTCAATCATTAAAAAGTGTTCATATAAGTGTATTAAATCACTTCTATTGTATATAACTATAATTTCTTTGTTAAAAACTGTAAAGAATTCCTCTTTTATTTATAGTAATGTATGTTGCCACTGAGGCATTGCGGCGAAGTATGTAATAACCATTAAATATGACGAAAAAAGAACATAACCGAAGACTGAAGGGCTCAAATTATTGTAGCTTTCAAAGCATCCAGGTCACCATGCGCGGCTCGAATTACAGCGTGTTTGTTCACCGATATGTGTACAAACGTGGGCGCTGAATGTTTGGTATGAGCTGTGATGCTGTTTGCTGATTAATTTATTTTCATCGATGGTAATTAACATTGGATTTACCTCCATGGTTACTCTTTGGCGCTCGTTTGGGTAGTCGTTGATATTTGACGTTGTATGTTGAGTTATAGCAGAGCCATAGTGCCCAGCATGTGTTGATGGTTGATTCTTCACACCGATATTTCATTCATCTGTGTCTCAAATTGCATTTCCACCAATAATTGGTGTTGGCTAGTGTTGATAACAGAATTTTCCACGTTGGCCATGTGTCAATATTCAATTAAAGTCTTTGTTAATAGTGTTGATGTAATTATCACTAATACATACGTTCACTCCCAGGTCGTAGTAATTCTTCACGTTTAATATTTGATTCCATATATTCGTGTTTCATTGCCTGGTGCTAATTTTTGCGTACAGATGCTGAGGTTAAAGAACTTCTGGAAGTAGTTGAGTTCAAATTCAAGTTACCGTGAAACAGTCTGAATTCGGCTGAAGAAAATAAGTCCAGATACTGTATTAACATGTAGCCTATATCAAGATAGTATTTTCCCACAAATAGATTTAATTTTATCGTTTCTTTATCGCTCGCTTTTAAATAATTTTTGAAGTGGAACGTTTAAGTCGGCACCTATTAGGCAATAGCATCTATTAGAATTTCTGTAATAATAATAATAATAATAATAATAATAATAATAATAATAATAATAATAATAATAATAATAATAATAATAATTTATTCCTTTAATCTGGCAGAGATAAGGCCAGAATGCCTTAACCTTCGCCCACCCAGACTCTAATCCTAATTGAATACAATTGGCTTACAGCACTTCTTCTTCTTCTTCTTCTTCTTCTTTCCCTTAATTTAACCTCTCCCTTTTAGGTTCATTTTACACGACCCACGCCATCCGGGCCTTACAGGGCCGCGACCTGTCGGGAGAGGGATTAACATATGGATCACATATAGGGTAAACATAGGTAATTTCGTGGCAGTGGTTATTTCGTGATACTTTTTCTTTGCTCTTTTGTGAACTAACCAATGGTGTTACGAGATCCAAATTTCCGCCAAGGGATTGCATATGTTGTCCAGTTTCCAGAAACATACAGCTAAGCTTTGTGTGACTATTGTAGTTGCTTCAGTGAGCTTTTATGTTTGGAGAGAGCAAGTTTGCGTCGACTTATCAGGCATACAAATTTTGTGGATGTTTGTAATTACATTACAGGCTTATTACTAAAGGTAAGCTTATGATATTTGGTACAAAGAGTTATTGTATCTTCATGAAATTTTAGGTAATGTTTTTGGAATTTTAGATACATCTGTAGTCGCCATATAGGCTTAGCTTTACTGATAGAAATCTTAGCTGTTTGAGGCGAAATTTTGTGGAGCATTAAGTTTTACAATTTTTAAAATAGTATAAAATGTATTACAATAGGAATTTTAGAAATCTGAAGACAAGATGTGATAACAAAAAAGAAAATGGAGACGCAATGGGTTCAGTATAGCTTCTGTTTGATTTGTTATCATGCTAAGTGTCAATGATAAGTGCTAGATGACTTACTTGCAAGAATTGTGACAGAAGATGGAACATGGCTCCACCATTTTGGACCAGAGACAGAGGCAGACAATGGAGTGGCATCATACAAATTCACCAAAGAAATAGAAATTCAAAAGTACACCTTCGGCAGGAAACGTTATGGCTACTGTGTTTTTCGATTCAGAAGGACTCTTGCTTGTGGACATCATGCCACACGGAACCACCATTAATTCTGACGGGTATGTTGCAACTCTCAAGAAACTTCAAGTTCGACTGAGTCGTGTTCGAGGACATCGGGAGAAGCAGGATGTTCTGCTATTGCACGACAACGCACAGCCATATATCAGTCACAAAACCACAGACCAGATCAGAAAATTCGGATAGACAATACTGAAACATCCGCCTTACAGTCCTGAACTGGCATCGTGCGATTACCATCTCTTTGGTAAACTGAAGGATCCCTTCGCGGAACGAGGTTATAAGATGACTCCCTTGTGCACGCTGCTAAAGAGTGGCTCAGACGTGTTGGTCCAGACTTTTGCCGTGCTGGTCTACAGGCCCTCGTTCCTAGGTTACGTAAGGCAGTTGAAAGGGACGGGGATTATGTGGAAAAGTGACATTTTGTTCCTTAAGGATGCATCTACATTCTGTGAAAATAGCAAAGCTATATGATAAAAATATAATTTTTAAACAAACGTTATGCATTAGTTTTGGAGTTATCCTAGTAATATAGGCTATAGGAAAGTCCGTAATAAAAGTGTTCACCCTTTCAGGGCAAAGAAGATCCCCTTTCAATTTCAATTTTTACTTTGATTTCATTCTTATTATGTGTTGATATGTATTTCTATGTTTTCTTGCTATGAATATTAGACGGAATTAATATGTTTGAAGTCTTGTAATAATAAATGAGAATTTCATTTGACTTTAATGAATTTTTCCACAATTCTTCTACCTCTCACGAAATTATCAATGCAATATCACGAAATTACCAAGGTTATCACGAAATAACCAACCTTTCAGCTTAAGTTGTAAAAGTAGTTTTTGGCACATATTCAAGAACGTATCCAATCTTTTATGTCTCCAGATTTGTACAGCAAGTTATCGTCTTTTAGATGAAAAAATCGGAATAAGGATATATTTACACATTTGCATTTTAAATTAGTTTTCATGAAATTATCACGAAATTACCAACGTTTACCCTATACTTTTTTGACCACACAAGGACATGGAGGGCCTCCCCGGATGATGAATCAGCTCAATGCCAGGGCCACCTTCGATACAACACAAACATTTAAGACATTACACATCATACTTACAGTACTTATTACATTAATATCTAGATCGCAAAACAACATGAATGTCAATATTGAAATATCAGTAATGTTAATGAGACATTGGTAAGAAATAAGAATAATAATAATAATAATAATAATAATAATAATAATAATAATAATAATAATAATAATGAAAAAATTTAAATAATGTATGTATGTAATTATTTTTTGAAGAGGTGGAGAAGTTCAAATATCTTGGTGCAACAGTGACAAATATAAATGATACTCGGGAGGAAATTAAACACAGAATAAATATGGGAAATGCCTGTTATTATTCGGTTGAGAAGCTTCTATCATCCAGTCTGCTGTCAAAAAATCTGAAAGTTAGAATTTATAAAACAGTTATATTACCGGTTGTTTTTTTTATGGTTGTGAAATTTGGACTCTCACTTTGAGAGAGGAACATAGGTTAAGCGTGTTTGAGAATAAGGTTCTTACGAAAATAATTGGGGCTAAGAAGGATGAAGTTACAGGAGAGTGGAGAAAGTTACACTACACAGAACTGCAAGCATTGTATTCTTCACCTGACATAATTAGGAACATAAAATCCAGACGTTTGAGATGGGCAGGACATGTAGCACGTATGGGCGAATCCAGAAATGCTTATAGAGTGTTACTTGGGAGGCCGGAGGGAAAAAGACCTTTAGGGAGGCCGAGACGTAGGTGGGAAAATAATATTAAAATGGATTTGAGGGAGGTGGGATATGATGGTAGAGACTGGATTAATCTTGCTCAGAATAGGGACCAATGGCGGGCTTATGAGAGGGCGGCAATAAACCTCCGGGTTCCTTAAAAGCCAGTAAGTAAGTAAGTTAGTAAGTAATTACTAAGGCCAGTAGGCCTTCTCCTTTTGCCGAGCGAAATTATAATGCTAATTGAATACAATTGATTTACAATAGTTATTACATTAATATTTAGATCGCAAACAACATAAATGTGAATAATTAAAGTTAAATAAGTAATGTTAGTGAGACAATTATAAACATTGCTAAGAATTAATAATAATAATGATAATGAAGTTACTTAGATATTTATTCTGTGATGTGTGTGTGTGTGAGAAACTTGAAGCAGCTACTATTGACATCGAAAATTGTTTGCAAAATATTTCCTTAATCTATTCTTATATTCGTTTGATGTCTGACAGTCTCTGACATTAATCTGTAGGCAATTCCAAAGTCGAGGAACAGCCACAGTAAAAGACGATAAATATGAGGGTGTTTGGTATGGAATGGATAATATTGAGGAGTGTCGTGATCATGTCTCTCGATTATGGTGGGTGGATAAATTTTGAAAACGAGATGCAAGATAGCCAGGATGGAGAAATGCGATATGTGAAACAAGAGGGAAAGACAGTGGATTTTCCTACGATTTATTGATAAAAACAATCGTGGTATCAGAGATAGGCTACATAGACAAAGTAAAAAGAAAAACAAACAAATAAACTAACTAACTATAATACTATATCAACACTAGTTTCCATAAACTCACATCATAAAAAGGGTTTTTTTTTAGCCAGTCACGATGACACACCTATATCTTTTAAAATTAACAATAATAATTATACGATCTTCCAGACTAAGCCAGGACAACATTTCGAGGGATGGTGTTACGTGATCAACCCGGCGAATATTGCAGACGAAACGGACACACATACCGTATTTTGAACACGTTGCCGTCTCTTCGCCGAACCTATAGATACTGAGGTCCACACCTGTGAAGTAACGATTAGCGCGTCTGGCCGGTTCGAATTCCGGTTGGAGTGAGTTATCTAAGTTGAGGTTTTTTGGGGGTTATCCCTCAACCCAATATGAGGAAATGCTAGGTAACTATCGGTGCTGGACTTCGGACTCATTTCACAGGCATTACAACCTTCATCTCATTCAGACGCTAAATAATGTAAAATGATGCAACGTCATAAAATATCCTACTAAAAATAAAGATACTGAGGAAAATATGTTAAAACATAGTAAAAATGATTAAATCAGAGGTAGTTGTAGGCCTACCTTCACTCTTAATGGGGATCATAATTATTTAGAGACAGAGTAACTAAAATAATATTCTATCTCGATAATTTCGGGTACCTACAATGTCGAAGTGTATTGTTTCAACATCAGTAATAATTGGAATGGATTTAATGTATACAATGCAATTTAAGAACTTGATGACATCTAAAACTATTTTAAGAACATAATTTATTTTAGTGAAACAGTTTTGGGAACTTGTGAATCGTTCCAGGGGATTTAATTGTACACTATATATATGCGCTTTCTTATTAAATTTTCTTTTATTCATAAAACTGTAATGGGAAAACTCCAGAAATGTTTTTGAAGGGGAAAGCCAGTATACGCGGCATGCCATTATGAAATCAAAAATCAGATATTTGTACTGTAACAAAATTTTTGTGATGTTACTTTCCCCTAATAAAAGGAAGGAAATTAAAACCTGAAATACCTAAAACTTTGTTTCGGTAGAACAAAAAGAGGGGCCCAGAACTCATTCTGACGACCAACAATGGAGCAGGTAATGCTTTCTAAGTGGGTGAAGGGATTCAACAGTCGTATTAACGAATGTTTCATCTGTTGTCAAGAAGAGGCTCATATTTCAGAAGATGAGGGCGTCTGCCCGCTCTGGTATTCAGCAGGTGTGTGCGATCGATGTCGCCCGGTGTAACACAAATCCTTGCGCCCATGTTGCTCCAGATTTATGACGTGGGCTCCGCACGTGAGCGCAATGAGACAAGATGCGGCACCGTCAGGGTTGAGCAAATGGCGCAAAGAGGCGTGCGCATTGGCGTATCAATACTCAATTTACCACCTGTTAAATATTGATTTCGCTTCTATGCGTGATTGTCAGATATTTTCATAATGCCACGGAGTGAATGACTATACCATTTCGACTTTCCTGATTTAGAATGAGTGATTTTTATAATTTAATTATTTTTAATGCGAAAAGCTTTTATTTCACACTATGTCGAGTTCCATATGTTTACGTTTCTCAGAAGAATGCGGAAAATGTAACTTTACTCTATTTTAATTACTAAATCAACTTCTGCCAGCACAAAAAAGTTACCGACGTAGCACACTTATCCCCACCATAAGATTCTTAAGCTACGGCGCATAAAAGCATTTGGTTTCACGAGATAACGAATGACCTATAATAGTACATTATGCAACGAGCCTATAATGGTAGTAATTAAGACGCGAGTATGTTTTTTTATGAAACGAGCGCAAGCGAGTTTCATAATTTTCATACGAGCATCTTAATTACCATTATAGGCAAGTTTCATACGACTTTTTATGCTCGACCATATTTCTAACTTGAAATTATTCATAAGTATTCATGTTATGGCTATGTAAGTGAGGAGCGGAAATGACCTAAATTGTGAGATGTGCGCAGACGCGATAGTATTGATTTTTTCCGAGGAACGAATGTGTCATTGACCTTGATATAATCTAGAGAATAACATGAACATTAATTTTGATATAAGCTGGAAATTGATTTAGAATTGAAAAACGAGATGACAAATTGAATTTATTTGAATATTATTTACAATTAACGCTAATTATTATAGTAGCAGAACATAACCTTCTGCGACAGTATTGGATTTCCATCCTCCGTGACGTTTCCCTAGTTGCCTTTCGATTGAAAATCCGAGAATAATCGAAAACCTGAACTTTAATGAATAGGTGTACTTTAATGACATGCATTGAAGGACTACTACCAGGTGTATAATTACAACATTTCGGCATGGTCGAGCATAAAAGATTTAATAGTTTTAGGGGTAAAATCTTTATTTTTGGTAATAATTAATCTATTCTTAGGGATTGTATATTAATAAAATTAATGATTTTATAACGTTCTGATGTTGTAGTACTAATATAAATAAAGTACTGTATACATATGATTTTAAAATTCTCACTGACGCTGTTATTGCATAGAAATACAATCCATTG
Source organism: Periplaneta americana (assembly GCF_040183065.1). Taxonomy (NCBI): domain Eukaryota; kingdom Metazoa; phylum Arthropoda; class Insecta; order Blattodea; family Blattidae; genus Periplaneta; species Periplaneta americana. The sequence goes on along the minus strand of NC_091126.1, from coordinate 63,242,244 downwards.
AAATGGCGTCACTTTACATTTCGCTGGAACAACAGTTTTACGCATTTGAGATTTACAAACGTCTCCTAACATTTAAGTGAGACGGGAAAACTAACAAATCGGGACATAATAATAAAGGTTTGAGATATTTAAGATCAGTTATGTAAGCAATAACAGTCTTAATTAGCTAACAATCATATTGCACCCAGCTCCGCAATTGTTATCTTCTTCATTAACGTTACATATTCAGCGTACATTTATACGAAAATAAATTAATAATAACAATAATAATACCGTAATAATACTAATAATAGTGATAATATTGCAAAAATTTGGTTAAAATTATTTTGAACATTGGGATGAAACTGATATTAGGTGTAAACTTGAAATGAGAAACAAATATGCTTTGTAAATGGAGTAACTTCTGACTGAAAGAGAACATTAAATGTATTCCCAGAATGTCGGGAGGTTGACCCACTTACCTGAGAGTTCGCGGATTACCTCCCTCTGGCCAAGTTCCGGGCAGAGCTTCGCCCTCCCTTAATAGTCATTCGGATTAATATTTCCAGCGTTCATTTGCCTGCACTGTGATTACCAGTAAACATTCATGGCTTTAAAACAGGTCACACGTAATTCCGAGCTTACTTAAAGCGTTGATACTCTATTTTTCAGTTAAAAAAATTCATTCTTCACTGTCGAATATGGCTAATTATTGCACCGCATTGTTGAATAATTAAGTAAATTGCTTAGTTTATGGTTTCCGCAGCTGCATTTCTGTTCAGTATAAGCTGCTGGAACACGTATTACTTTTTAAATTTTCATATCATAGCCCTAATTATATTTGTGAACCTGCTTAGTAATCAGGAGCGAATTTCCTGTACTTCGCGGTAAATATTCAAAGTGTTATTAATTAAATCAAATACCTGTAGAACTGACCTAATTTCTTACAAAAACTCCTGTTTTCAAAAGAGCGGAAAAGTAATTAATTTTTTTGCAATATATTTTAATTTTACGGGCATAAAATCTACACTTAATTGAGAATAAATTACATTTTTATTTTTAAATATATTCTATAGCCCTTAAATTAGGGGAAATACATAACACAAAATTACTTGCAAATTCAATTTGGGTGTAAAACAGAATGTCCAAGCAAAAGAGGAATAATGCTACTGTAATGATACACAAAATATTTAAGAATGGCATAACTGAATATCATTTTTGGAATGAAAGAGTTATTCAAGTAAGTCTCAAAATATCTAGGGGCTACTTGACTATACTAGGTATTTATGCAACAAGAGGAGTAGCTGGTGACGAGACTCATAAATTTCTGACAAACTAAAATATAATGAAAATCTGGCTTCGGGTACTAGCTCCCTGTAAAACAGGTTCGAATAATTTCAAGGAAGATTTGTTCCGGGGCCGGGTACCGATCCCGAGATCCTTCGCTTACAAGCAAACGTTCTGATGGGGGCAGATAAAAAAGTTAATTTTTTTCTTCCACCGTGTTAATAATGTCAAAAGAAATGCTTATACAAATTTTGGCCACTCGACCGCAATTACGAGAGCCGTAAAAAACAAATTCGCAAGGGGACGCTAACAGAAAAAAAACACAATTTCATTGGACAAATTTATTGGAACGGACACAGGAATTGTTGAGCTATTTTTCAACATATTTTCCATCGGAATTGAGACATTTCTCATATCATGGGATCCACACATAGAGGTGCAAATGCAGTCAAACGTTGGTTCCGATCTGAGGCGGTTGACTTGTACGACACAAAAAAATTGATCCAATGGTAAGACAAATGTCTCAATTCCAATGGGGGATATGTTGACAAATAGCGCAACAATTGCTGTATCTGTTTCAATAAATATTTCTATGCAATTGTGCTTATTTCTATAAACGGCCCCAGGGAAAATCACTTTCTGGACAGCCTCGTAATTGCGGTCGAGTGGCCAAAATTTGTATAAGCACTTCTTTTGAAATTATTAACATGGTGGAAGAAAACATTTTATGTTTTTTATCTGCCCCCATCAGAACGTTTGCTTGTTAGCGCACGTGTGCTCTCCCGACTGAGTTACCCCCAGGAACTATATACGACGTCGTCACAATTTTTCCCTTATATCCACACAACGCAAATGGGCTGACGAGACGCCAGATCCCAACTTTGAGTGCACACAAATACTGTGTGACTTAAATTGTGGATTTCTGTTAACATACCTCCAGTAACGAATATATTATCGGGATCGATATCCTGCCCCGGGTCAATTTTTCCTTGAAATTATTGAAACTAAAGTATATCTTGAATAAAGTCAATAAAAACAAATTCATCATAATCATGGGGGATTTTAATGCCAGAATAGGAAGAACTAAAGCATAACGAAACATTGGCATATTCGATGAGTATTTGCAATCGAAACGGAAATTGTATAATAAACTTTGTGCTGTATAATCAACTGAAAATCATGAATATATTTTTCAACCACAAAGAGAGTTCACCTGGGGAGCAAGGGGATCGAAATCTATAATTGTTTATGTTATATGCAACAATAAATTGGCACACTTGGTTCTAGACAGCAGCGTCTTCCGGGGCCCAGAAATCGAGTCTGATAATTCTTTGTTAGTATGTCCAGTCCGTATGACACCTCGATGGTATAACAGAAAACAAAAATTACCCGATCCTAGCACACATTTATATAAAGTTCACCTACTTACTGACCCTAGTACTGATTGGTTGTATGAAAAAGATTGGATTAAGTAAATAAGGCAATAGAAGTTGGCACAGAATTTGAAGAGGAATAGAAGAAAATCACAGACATAATAGATATTGTCATACAAGAGAAATCGTTTGTACATTTTGTATTATACCTCATTATTTGAAAAGAGTTTACCTTTTGCGTACCTCAAATTTTCGACGTAGGCAACCGAGGCAATTTTAGTTCCTTCCAGAAATAGTCATTCAAGTGACATTTTGCCGTCCTAATGTCTTTTGGTCAAATGTCGGGTATCCACCGTGTGAGTTATCATCACAGTCTAGTATATACAGTCGCGAAGCTCAATACGTAGTAAATATGCAAACATTAGGTAGTTGCTCACCACTAGGATCGCTAATATCGCCTTATTACAGGGAATGCAAAATAGAACCGTCACAGTCTATTGTTTCTAGCACCCTCAAAACTCAAGTTTCGTGACTGTATATAGTAGACTGTGTTATCATCATCACGAATCATTGATGTTCTTTGCTCGGGTTTCCACCCGCAATTATTAGATCAAGTCACAAACACAATAGCCTCTAGAACAATGGACGGGAGCTGAAATAATTTTGGTGAAATAAAATAATATTATATACATGGAAACCAAAATATTTATGAATTATAAAATATTAACTTAGGAATGTTTGGTTTGTTATGCGCTACTGTTATGAACATTCATACAACTTTCAGTTTCATACTCGTTAAAATATCTGATTTGTTAGACGTACTCTGACCCGTTTGCATTAATAGCAAATCACGTTCTGAATCCCTAGATAGAGAATAAATCGTAAAATTTAATATGAAACCTGGGGAAATGTAACAAAATTTGTATACATTCAAAATGAATACCACTGCTTCTGTTTCTAAACGAATTCCAGCTGCTGAATAAATTTATGCCACTCAGTTCACAGCTGACGTAACGTAGCGTTAGTCCCGTAAGAGTATCAACACCACTCATCTAAACAAACGACTAGCAGAGTAATTGTAGAGCTAAATTGAACAAAATGCTGCTCTCTATATTAGTATGTGTTGAAGTATTAAACAAACGAATCAATAATATTGATTGTGATAACTACATCACATCACATTTTATTTTATCGTTCAGTTGGTAGCTCGGTTGGCAATGCTCGTGCTTACTAATACTGCGAACTCGAATTCAAATGTCGGCAATGGAGGAGTTGTATTTGTGATGGACAAAGATAAGGCTGTGAGTGATTTTCTCGGGGTTTTCCCGTTTCTCCAATGCCTTTCCACCAATAATCTATACAATTCCCTTTTTATTATTGTCACTGTATCTAAAGATAAAGCACTGCATATGTTTTCGTGGCATCCCATTGATCCACCACCATCGTGTTAATGTCATTCCATGTTTCATCATGAGGGAGGATATCAAGATATTACAAATTTCGCTCTACTCTATAGGCATCCAACAGCACGTAGGAGTAAAGCATGTAAATTAAAATAACCGAATTTGTTAAAACCGGTAAGAGGCCATATGTTCGGGTCATGTTTGCCAGATATCTGTAGAACCTAATCTCGCTTTGCGTTCGTTCAATCTTTCCTTACATGTATTAAGTGCATTTATCCTTAGCTCCTCCTACTCTCCCCGCGCCTTCATGCTTTAGCTGTATAAAAACGTCAGGCACATATCTTGCGAAGTGACGTATAGTAATGAAGACAGGTAATTTTTGTTATTAATATTATTACTTAATCACTAGGGAACGGAATTTGGAGTAGTAAAAGCTAGTATTGGCATCTACACAGTCATTTGTTTACAACCCTTCATACCAAGTCCTCCCCTCCATGACATACTCGCAGATCTCTGCACGTCAACAACAGGTGAACGGGACAGTTGTCGCATAAGAACTTCAACATGCAGGTTTGCAGTTCAGCGTAGTGAAGTGCATGTACAATGCCGAAAGTGAAACCAACTAACAATACAAAATTGAAAGATTATATTTGTAAAAGCTAAGATCGAGTATCAAAATTTAGGAAACAATTCCCTAAATTATCGCTTCCCCCATGTCCAGTTCTTAAGAGATGGGGGTCATGGTTAGAAGCTTGCAATAATTATTATTACGCACATCACCTCCAATCTGTGAAGAAAGTGGTCCAGTCTTTCGACTGCGATTCAAATATGCCAGGAACTGCTAAATGATAGAATAATAAAAAAAAATCATGGATATTAAGTCAAATTTTTTATATTTACCGGATGCCATTATTCGATTAGTACAGTCAGGAGTAGAACTAGTTAAGCAAATAAATATTATGAGTACTATTGTAAATAAACTGAGAGCAGTAGAAGGTGAAGTAGGAAAACGTGTTGGTGAAAAAATGAACAGAGTTTTGATTAAAAATGATAGCTACAGTATTCTCAGTCGGATTTCAGATGCACTAACAAACACGTGTCCCAATGACGTCATTCAACATGTGGATTTAATTGACGTATTTTGTTTCAAGTACTCTCCAATTGTCTCTGCAGATGTAGAGCGGAGTTTTTCCATGTTAAAAAAATGTATTTCCTTGCAAAAGAGCAAAGTTGTGATTACAAAATTTGAAAATGATATTTACAATTTATTATAACAAGGCACAGCAGGAATAATTGTTTCATCACCAAAACATAGCATTAATTGAAAATACCATTTCGTTTGGCTCTACATTTTGTTCAACATTTAATGATACTCTATTAGGCTATGTTGTAAATATTGTAGTATTATATATATATATTCTAAATACTGTAGTGTACGTTGTGTACATATTATCATATTTCATGATATTGTAAATAAAGGTTTTAATTTAGCACGCTCCTGACAGAAAAACACACATATTCAGAGTCGAGTTCCATACAGAAGACAACTACCAGCCATCAATATTTCCACTGACACGCGAGGACGCAGAGATTGATATTTAATTATGTATATTTGTATGTTGTTTATTGGTGTCTTATGCGTTGTCAAGAAAAACACATGTAGTTCAAAGTAAAATGCAGATTATGTATGTAGGCCACTATATGTCATTAAACTATTCCATATGTTTATTCTGAAATACGTTTACAGCACGTTGCGTGTAAGTTTGTATGAAGTGAACTGTACTCGTCCATGCTCTGTGACGCAGCTCGCTTGACAGTCACTGATCTACGAATATCTATACTACGTTTCACCATTCTTTATAATACTCCAAATCCCTTTCCCTATTAATCACACACATATACGAATCAGAGTCTAAAATCTTTTAAGCACACTCTACTTAGAAATGTTTTTATTGAACAGAACTAGACTCTTGCGGAAGTTTCTAAATAGTCTTAAGTGACCAAGTTGTTTTTTTTTCCTCTCTCTTCTTCTTTTTTTTCTTTTTTTATTATCTTGATATATTACTTAATCATTTGTATTTGTATGCCATTTAGTACGACTTTGCTAATCAACATTTTATGTCTTGTAATCCACATGTATTCTCGTATTAGTATATTAATTGTATAATATATGTCAAGTGAATTAATCGTCGAATTTATCTCGAGCATTTTAGATCTTATAAATTGTGTGTTTATATGTGTGTGTGTGTGTATATATTCCCCTTATGTTATGTAACTGATTTTGATTATGTGTAATTTTCTACTTTATTTTATATATTATGTAACCGATCTTGACTATTTCTAATTTTATATTATGTAACTGATCTTGACTATTTGTATTTTTCTACTATATTTTATGTAGTTACTAAGGTATCTTCTTTTGTGTTGTTTTGTAATCTAATTTTGTATTTCATGTATATTATTGAAACCTGGTTGAGTGGAAGAGAAGGCCTTATGGCCTTAACTCTGTCAGGCAAAATAAACCTACTACTGCTACTGCTACTTCTACTGCTACTGCTACTGCTACTGCTACAACAATTCAAACAAAATATCTTTGTAAAATGCACCTGTTCATAGTACATTAAAATTATTATATTTGGAAAGTGACAACTTCGTAATTTGATCCAGACTAGATAGTCACACAAATACCATAGAGATTGTAGACGTATTCATCTCAACATGATGCAGTGTTGTCTTCTTATTCCTTCCATGAAAATGAAATTCGATTTTTTAGTTCCTCGATATACTGCGTGAAGGTACGGCAAACATAAAATGTCTCGCATTCTTTTGAAAGAAGAAATCTTATAGGTCTGGAGATCTAGATGGCCTGTTGTGTAAGGCAAGATCATTTATATCGTTGCATGCCAACCAATGGCATGAAAATGGTTCGAGACACAATCTACTTTAAAATGTTACTGGAATTGTCCAATTGTCCAACATATACAGCTATGGTAAGAGTTTCACTGTTCTGTCACAAAATTCTAATAGACAAAACGCTTCGTTCTGAGGAGAGTAGATTGATTGAAATGAGTTTCCTACAACAGAATGAAATTTTCATGCAGATAAAACTTTTGTTCAAATTCCCAAACATACAATTTGCTAATGCTCGTTATTTAAAGAATCTCTATTTAAAATATTGCTGTTAACAGAGAAAATTTAAAGTTTAGTTGCTGTGATATGTGTTTTTTTTCTTCTTTTTTTTCTTATATTACTTTTTACTCTGTTATTCAATAAAATGTTTTAACATTTATTTATGTGGAATGCCTCCTAAGCATGAGTATGTAACTTACTCTTTCTGGGGGTGCTCGAGAGTTCTTATATAAACAAAATCAATAATATTGATATTATATATCTTTGTTCTGCCAATAAAGTTTTATTTTGTTATTATTATTACTATTATCATTATTATTATTATTATTATTATTATTATTATTATAAAATTTCTCCGTCTGTTACCACATGAATTGAAGCCATTCTTTTTAAATAGCACTGCAAAACATATTGGTAATCAGGCTTAGGATCAGAGATAACTTAAGAATGAAGTGAAGTTACAGTGCAACGGATTACAGTTGGAGTGAGGTGGCGCTTTGAGTTTTGTTTACCTCTGCGTTATTGTACAATCCGGTTCGTGATCAGCGGTACAGTATTCTTCCACCTCTCCTTTGCAAACGAACTCACGCCATCACAGTGCATTTTCAATTCATAGTGAACAGATTTTTCGAACTAGCTGCAAGTATGGACATGGTTGTTCATTGTAACGCTAACGCCGTAGGACATAAAAACTTGTGAGTTATGTATCCTACTTCATTTTCAACCGTCACTAGATTGTATTATTAACAGTAGAATATAATGCAGCACATTGACGTCGTTGTTTACATTCACAGCATGTCTGTGTACTATGTGGAAGGAAATCTAGAGTCAAGTTGTGCCTACATTGGTTGCTGAAGTGTCTCGGATCTTATGCATGTTGATAATATAGGCCTAAATAGCAATAAGCAGTTCGATAACACCACTGCATTTAAAAACTTATTTTCTGTTGTTTCCAATCTTATAGCCGATTCTAAACGGATATTTTGTGCTGAATTCGAAAATAATCTCCATTTTCCCCCATCACGTCAGGTTTTCAGACAATTCATGAATAACTAGAAATGAAATTGTAGCTTTGTGAAACGTCATAAAATTATTTTCAACAAGAATCTTGTGAGAAAACCTAGGCCACAATTTTCTATTTGCCACTAATTAATCATTAACTAATATTAACTAATAATTATAAGGACACTCATAACCTTACCTCAATATTGCACTTCAAATTTTCTCCTCTTTGACCTCCTTGCATGTTGTTCAGAACATTCTCTTTTTAACATCCAGCAATAGTCCTGCATCATGTATGTTCCCTCCAAGTCATAGAGATATCAAAGGGCAATGAGTTCCTTTTCCTTTTTTTCCAAATCCTCAACTCTTCAACACAACTACGACACAATTTTGAGGGCACCAAAATTTATCCTGGTCTCCTAACTTAATGTCAAAATATTGAAAGTAAGTATTGTTTACAAAAGATGTTATATTCTGCGTCTGTTTTACTAACGTATATGACCCACATATCTAGCAAAACAAATTTTCATCATTTACACAACCACGTTTCGACATTTCTATGAAACAACACTATTAAGTTGTACTATCGCAGAAAAATGAGAACTCGCACACTTCAATTTTACACGACAATCAACAATACAAAACTGAACCTCTAATTTGAAAATGACTTTTAAAAGGGGATACGTTTATTATCTCAGTAAGGAAATATCTGTAGCCTCATAAGCTAGATTGCACTTCTATTGTTTTAATAGCAATCTCTAAGAGTAAATATTTCCTTCATAATTTTTATGACCTGAGACACTAAACATTTAAACTTCCTGTTTAAAGATAAGGTTGGGTGCAGACAGATAAAAATCTCTAAGAATAAACAACGGATGTTTAACCTCGGTTCATTTTAAGGGGGAGGATACAATTTTGTACATCCCCAAGGGCGGATATAGTTAGTAGATTTTAATAAATATCAAATAGAAACATAATGAAATATATTATTTCACATTTTAAGTAATAAAATTTAAATTATATGCTATCGTGCCTTTCTAACAAATGACGAGAATAAAGTAATATTACTATATAACGAAAAATATTGAAAACATCAAATTTTAAATAGTAAAAAATTCTGACTCTGTACGCTAAAACGAATTTCATTTCTGTGTAATCACTGTGAAATTGTGATTCAGATGCGCTCATTTATTTCAAAAAAAAAAAAAAAAACAAACAAACAAACAAAATCCATGCAGAACGGTGTAATTATTAAATATATACAGCAGCCCTGACATCTTACCTCATGCAGAGATTGATTGTTGACAGAAGAATGCGACTTGACGTAGTACATATCAACATGAGGAATAAATTCAAAACTTCAAGTGGTTTGTGTAGCAGATGGGTCATTCTTGAAGGAACACATTTCCGAGTAAATAACTTCCCTGGTGCCGAGATGTCGCTCTAATGGCTAAAAATATTATTCACACTAGCGACAAAAATGAATGGACACGAGTCAGGGGGATCGTTCTCGCTCTTTCGCGGTGGTATTACGACGCCTCGGCTCGTAAAGGCTGTAATGAAAACGCTCTCACTCATAAAAGACCTTCGTGTAATTATAAAGCATCATTTGTGATATTTCTTGGACATCACGTGCACATTCCTCTTCAAAAGCCTTACGACTTCAATTCACTTCCACAGACAGTCACATAGCTCATTGAATGCAGAATATTTTCAGTATTTTACATGAGTTGAAGATCAGATCTGCGTAAGTGATAAAAACGAGTAAAATCGCTATAAATATATGTAATGTAATGTAATTAATAGATAAAAAATATGTAATGTAACATGGTATAATAAGTAATACGAATATCAGATAATACAGCTAGAAATTCTATTATAGGGAAAATAAAGTGCTTATTTCGCACAAAAAAGTATTTTGCATTCAAAATGTATGACTCATTGTGCAAGACACATTATTGAAAGTAACTACACAAGTTAGAGGTCTGTACAGCAAGGAGTTCCTAAATATGTATATGTTGAGGGGTTCAGGTGTAAAACATAGTAAGTGTCATTTTGGTCAAAAAAATGAGATACAGAGCGTATAATATGGTATCTTACATTCTGAGCCTTTATGCAGTAGTTAGTTTTCCAATATCTCAACAGATGGCAGAAATATGCAGATTTTAATTTCCTGCTAATTTATATATTTAAAAATTATGTCACTCTGTACATGGTTTGAATATTAGGCCTAGGTTCAAAATTTAATGTTGAAATGGAGTTTGAATATTGCATTGACACATTGTAGATAAATATCATCGCATAAGAAATTATATTTTAATAACAAAAAAATTTTCTTAAAATTTTTCTATCAACTTAAAACAAAGTCGTAAATCCACCTAACTCCATTCGCTGCCATGTCCGCCAACAGTATAGCCTGCAGGACACTTAGCTTCACCGAAGCTTATTGTAAAAATTAATGTACTCATTTGTGCGAATTAGAATAAACTTATATTCTTCACAGTTTAAATTAAAATTTCACAAACATTCAACTTATCTTGAAAACCTGAATTTCGCTAAAATTAGCGCTAAAACAAAAAATGTCAGATTTGGACAAAATTTTGCCTTAATAGCAGAGTATAAACTTGAGACTATATTTTGAACTGGAAGTGCCTGAAACATAATATAATGTAATTTTTATTGGGTTATTTTACGACGCTGTATCAACATCTAGGTTATTTAGCGTCTGAATGATATGAAGGTGATAATGCCGGTAAAATGAGTCCGGGGTCCAGCACCGAAAGCTACCGAGCATTTACTCGTATTGGGTTGAGGGAAAACCCCGGAAAAAACCTCAACTAGGTAACTTGCCCCGACCGGGATTCGAACTCGGGCCACCTGGTTTCGCGGCCAGACGCGCTGATCGTCACTCCACAGGTGTGGACTATAATGTAATGTAAAGTTATATGATATGATATGATATGTGATGTGATGTGATATACGATATGATATGATATGATATGATATGATATGATATGATATGATATGATATGATATGATATGATATGATATGATATGATATGATATGACAGGATATAATATATATGGTATGGTATATGATGAGTCCACACCTGTGGAGTAACGGTTAGCGCGTCTGGCCGCGAAACCAGGTGACCCGGGTTCGATTACCTGTCCGGCAATTGCCTGGTTGAGGGTTTTTCCGGGGTTTTCCCTCAAATCAATATGAGAAATTGCTGGGTAACTTTCGGTGCTGGACCCCGGACTCATTTCACCGGCATTATCACCTTCACCTCATTCAGACGCTAAATAACCTAAGATGTTATTAAATGTTGTAAAATAACATAGGGGAGAGTCGGGTAGTATCGGACATCGGGTAATATCGGACAGTGAGTTTCTTTCATCTACCACACGATGATAGTACCTGATTGACATGGTTACGTTTCTGTGATGTCGCATAGAAAAACGTAACCATGTCATTCAGGTACTACCATATGGTGGTAGATGAAAGAAACGCACTGTCCGATATTACCCAATGTCCGATACTACCCGACTCTCCCCTACTAAAATAAAAATGTGATATGATATGATATGATATGATATTATTTTATTATGATATGATATGATAAATGATATTATACGATATGATACGATACGATATGATATGATATATGTCATGATACGGCATGATATGATAGTGCAGTGTAGTTTATTCTAGTTTAGTATAGTAAAATATATATTTTATTTTATTATATCATAGTAACCATTTGTCCAAAATATTTACTGAGGCCTGTGAAAAGATTTACTGAAATTCTATGAAACCTTTTCTTCTCAATAATTTATTTGAATTGTGTTCAAATTAAACTCAATTTTATTAGCTAGTTCCCCACTGAATTGCTGTAGATATTGCTATATGTGAGAAAAACCCAAACGATTGAGAACTCTACTATACTGAGCTAGTTTGTGGATCTGGTGACCGCAAGAAGACCCCATATCTCTGTACTATCTCGGGGCTGAACATGTAACCACAATTATTTCTGTCATTTTACATTCCCTCTCGGAGATAGAAGATTCAGTAGAACAATCAGTGGTTGTAGTGGAGAGGTACATCCATCTGGCTCTCCGTAAAGGAATATCTCCAAGGGGTTGATGTCTAAAATTATTTGTGATATGCTATTCAAAGAGAACTACACTATTACGCTGAAAATCCGTCTAAACAACCAACATTGAATAATTAAATTTCCTTCTCTCGAATGTTCCTAATAGCTGAAATTCATAAGCGAAATCGTCCTCCGTGCAGCAAAGGAATACTTCATACAATAAAATCTACACACATTGTTCATTTCGTGCTTGGTAATATCTCCCCCTTTCGCGAGAGTTACGTGGAAGACTTGAATAAAATTTATTGAGATATACTTACAGCTCCAAATCCGCAGTTCAGACGTAGTATGAGTTTCTTCATACCTTTCAAGAGGGACTTCAAAGGAATCATTCGTTACAGCCGACAAAGAGATTATGGATGTTGATCGGATGTAGCACAACAAACTAAGAAATTTCAAGATGGTGAGAGTTTTTCAGAGTGTTCAACTTGGTCCGGAGTCTTCAGTTATAGAATATTGCCATAGATGTATTAGTTAATACGTGTAAAATTTCTGAACAGTATCTCGGTCGCAAATCAGGGAAGTGTAACAGATGGGGATAACATCATTTGAGTCCTTGTTAGTAAAATAAAATCTACTGATACGTTACCTTAGTCTAGACTTAAGTGCTACTCATCTTTAGTAAGTATAAATAGTGTCACTTTAATGCGAGGAAATTTCATACAGAGGCAAAAACCCTCGCCTCGCCAGATAAACACGTATATCCACCTGAGTCGTGAGACATTTGTTTTCTTTTTAAAGTTCAGTATACTTCTACGCTTAAAAATATTACTGACATGAGAAAAAAATGCTGAAAAAATTCTGCAAGTTATAGTTAGGGCACAAATGCAAGTATATTATACTATACTTCGGGTCTCTGCGCATACGCCTTATATCGTAATAATGTATGAAGTGTAGTGTAGTATACTATATTCTCAGGACTCAGGAGGATATAACTCTAGGATGGAGATCAGATAATATAGTAAGATTTCTATCAATATATCCAGAGCAATACAGAGGAGCCCAGAAGTCTGTGTACCTCCGATTGTTTTGGGAAATACGATGGCCATGATAGATTGCTTGATATGGACATTTACCTGACGGGTAAGGGTTTAGAAAATCGATATGGAGACCGTCATTGTCGTAGCACAGTTGAATTCTACGCCATGTTCTTGCATATGTTTTGTGGAGATAATCAGGTGCTCATGTGCGTACGTGAAGGCATCTTTCACAGCTGCTCGTAGCTTTTTCGTTTTGCAATGCCTGTTATTACTCCCTGTGAATGATTACAAAACTTACCCACAAAACCCTTCGCGACCACTTTCCGGCCACTCTGTACTAATCTATTATACAGGGTGTGAACGATAGAAACTGCCAAAATTATACATACGGAACATCTGGGTCTACTAAACAAAATGTGTAGTGAAATTTTGCTGTTACTTCTATTTTTGTTTTTAATTTCTAAAATATCATGTTCCTAGGATTGATAGTTGTCTTAATATTTACTGTTCGAGTAAATATGAACGTCATTGCCAATGAACTTCAGTGCAACACAAGCTAACACCGTACCGCCACAATAGAGACAACAGATTACCCTGATTTGTAAAGAAGGTTATCACCACAGTTGCAATATACGTGGTGGATCGAAGTAAATAATGACTGTCTACCAGTGGCGGCTGATTAACTGAGGCAAGTGAGGCCAGGCCTTAGTCACTTGGCTTAACTGAAATAAAATTTTGTGTTTTGTATAATATATTAGTTATTTGAATGAAGCATATATTGCTGTAGAAGTATTTGAAAATTTTGAGTTGTATATAGACCTGTTTTGCAGTAAAGTATGTTCCTGAGGCAGCATTGCTCGGGCCGGGTCTGGCTTCTGCATTTCGTATGTTTTCGCGGGCTTTGAGGTTGCGCTTGAAACGTTGTAGCTGAGGCACAATTCGTCTGGCCTCGTGGCCTTGTCAGCTTTCACTCCTTCTATCCATGAGCCGGCCTCAAGGGTGAAATGTGGGTTGGAATAGCAGTGGTGACTTGTCTTCCTAAATAGGCCATAAATAACGAAAATCTTCGCTGTTTAGCAGGCAGAGACCCACACTGTTCTCTCCCCTTACGTCTTAGTTTATGACTTAAGCGAGTGTGTTGTATTATTGTACTTCTTAGTACAATAGGGAGTCTGGTTCAATGTTGTTATATGTTTTGGGAAAATATAAATAGAAATAGATGGGAGAAATAATATTGATTTAGTTAATTCATTGTTAGTGTGTCCTTTTTCGAGAAGAAATCATATTGAAGGAAAGGAAGTTTTAAATAAAGAGACAGCCTACCGAGATACCTATGCCATCGCCGACAATTTTGTCTTGCAGATAATCTTAAAACGCGAGTTTCTATTGCATCGTGATATGGGCAACATAAATGGTTAAATGGTAATGTGGTCCAAATGAACTAAAAAAAAATAAACCTTGTTTGTTGCTGTCAAAGGAAAAAAATAAAGTGGAAAGAAAGAAAGAAACAGACAGACAGACAGACAGTGTGTCTACTGAAAGCTTAAACGATCTGAAAAATATTCCCACGAGAATTTCAACAAATACTTTTTCAGCTGAGCATAATATGGATTGCTTCATCACATCAAACAATCACTGAAACAAAGTCACATCATAAAAACGTATTTGGTGAGTGACATTATTTTACATTAATAACAAAGAAATCCATATAGAGTGTTAGTTGGGAGGCCGGAAGGAAGAAGACCTTTGGGGAGGCCGAGACGTAGATGGGAAGATAATATTAAAATGGATTTGAGAGGGGTGGGATATGATGATAGAGACTGGATTAATCTTGCTCAGGATAGTGACCAAAGGCGGGCCTATGTGAGGGCGGCAATGAACCTCCGGATTCCTTAAAAGCCCGTAAGTAAATAATAATGATGATAATAATAATAGTAATAATAATAGGCATAATAATACAGTAATAATGGCATTAATAATATAGTAACAGTACTAATTAATATCGTGAATAAACATTTCCTACCGGAGGCACTTAAACTAGTTGCATATGGCCTCACCGAGGATTTCGGTCACCGGCCGCTAGTGCTGTCTACTATCAGTTCCAGAAACATCAGACTCACAGATAACATTTCTTTCCTAGGAGAGCCACAAAAGCTACAGTAAAATGTTATTAGACTTTTTGTTCAGTAACTTATGGTTTGTCACTAGTACTTTTTTCGCAGTTCATAACTTTTACACTCTGCATAATACCTGGGACATGGAAGTAGAGCTTCACGCTTTAATGTTACTGGCACAAGAATGAGGTGATGAAATCAGAGCCACGCTTCGACCGCCTCTTAACACCGGTAAAAATCCGGAACTTAATCTGACAGGAGGTCGAGTACAGTAGTGGGGAAAAAAAGAACCGGACCGACCCTTGTAGCTGATTTCAGAGCCTTGTTCACTCCAGAGCACGATAGACTGGTAACTAAGACTTTCGTGGTTCGAATCCTGCCTGGCTAGGAAACTATTTTTTTTGTACCTTATTCAAATTTATTCCCAATACTTTTCGATTGCAGCGATATTTTACTACTTAATTAACTTATTATTCCCAGAACTTCAATTTTACCAGCATTCGAAAAGTATTGGGAATAAATTTGAATAAGGAACAAAGAAAAGTTTCCTTCCCAGGCAGGATTCGAACCACGAAAGTCTTAGTTACTAGTCTATCATGCTCTGAAGTGAACAAGACTCTGAAATTAGCTACAAGGGTCGGTCCGGTTCTTTTTTGCCACTACTGTACACAACCAGCCGATTCCGGAAAATTTAGCAAACGAAAAAATTTCCCAGATTTAAACTCTACACCTTACAGCCCGTTCTATTTGAAAGTTTGGCAACAACTGGAAAACCGGGGACCACAGTTATCAAATGAAGTTTTGGCGGCAGAGGAAGCTATTTTGCGAATAGCGAATGAGGATCCGAGTGCAAGCATACGAGATATTGTACGTGGTGTTGGAGTGTCAAATTGGACAGTTGATAGGACCTTGCGGGAGCAGTTACTTCGTCCATACCATTTCCAGCGTGTCCAGTATCTTGATTTAAACGATTATCAACTAAGAGTTTCGTTTTTATCAGTGGTTATTGCAACAGTGCTATCTTAATCCTCAGTTTAAGTCACAGATATTAGTTACTGATGACAGTAATGACATCCCACTGTACAGCTGGGTGGCGTGCAGGGTGAACTATAGTTCGCATGTGGATTCCAGATTTGTGATTAGCTGGCGATACGATGAGCATTTCCATCATATTAGACTTTGAAACATTGCCCTCGTATTGTTCAATAGCACATTGCAGTACGTATTAGTACCTGATTGTTGTATTCTCAGTGAGTAGTATAGGTCATTCGTTATCTCGTGAAACCAAATGCTTCAGTTCGCCGTAGCATATAGTAAGAACCTTATGGTTGGGGTAAGGCAGCTCGCTTGCTACGAGTAGAAGCGCAGAGGGAGGGAAGATTCTCGTTCCACTTTCTTCTGCCCCTGACGCGCAGGTAGGTTTCACGAGATACCGAATAGGTCTATAGCATAGTATGATGTTGCGTCTCGTCCCTAGCGTTGTTCAGACGCGTTCTTCTGGTTGGAGCACAGTAGCATCATTGGTTCTATAGCTACACATGCGAATGCGTCGTTGACACGACTCATGTAGGATTACGTACAGATATTTTAAACGATTTCATTTATAATGATGAGTGAATCTCATCTATTTTGATTTTTTGCAATACGTACGTCAATATTATAAGCAAACATCCTTGTATACGAATAGCGAACAGTTTTTCAAATTAAATAGGATCTTATCCAAGACTTACAGATTCATTAAAATATATAGCTGCCACATATACGGCACATAAGTCTTTCTAGAAATGACATTGCACTGGCCCGTAGTCACGTTACGCTTTCTTCTCTACTATAATTCCCTTCAGTTTTTCTCCAGCCCTCTATTTCACTATTTCTTATTTTCATTAATTTTTTCTTTCTTTCTTATTAACTTCTATATTCCTTCCTTTTGGTGTTTCCTTACCTTCTCCATTGCCTCATTTCTCTATTACTCTCTTTCATATTTATTTCTCCTTTTCTCTCTAGTTTCTTATTACTTCTTCCTTTTTCATTTCTCTATTCCTTCTAAATATTTATTGATCTATGTCTCCTTTTTTTTCTTTTCTAGCTGGCCTTCCATTCCCAAGGTTGCGGGTTCGATCCTGGGCCAGGTCGATGGCACTTAAGTGTGCTTTAATGCGATAGGCTCATGTCAGTAGATTTACTGGCATGTAAAAGAACTCCTGCGGGACAAAATTCCGGCACATCCGGCGACGCTCCTATAACCTCTGCAGTTGCGAGAATCGTTAAATAAAACATAACTTTTTCTCTTTTCTTATTATATTTCTTGAGTTTTCTATTTCATCTTTTCTTTTCCGGCGTGTCGTTTCTTTTTTCTCCATTTTTTCATTGCCCTATTTCTTCTCTCCTGAATTCATTTTTGCTTTCTTTCTATATTTCCTTACTTCTCCTTTGGTTTTTTTTTGTTTTGTTTTTCCCTTCGTCTAATTGTTCTAGAAATAGCGGTAAACTCTATCCAGGGAACCTGCTCGAGTGAGAATCGAACCGACGACCGAGCGCAGTCCGAATCAACAGGCAAATCTCTACCGCCTGAGCTACGCCTGTGGCTTGCTCTACGCTATAACGAAAATAAATTGCAGAATAAAGTTTATTATAAATTACGATATTTATTACATCATAGGCATATACATGAATAATGAATGGAGAGAAAAGGAGATTTAGGCAATTCAAAATGGCCGCTCATGTTCTCCGCCTCAGGGATTCAATTTCGCAATGAGGAGACTCTAGATGAATGGAAGCCAGACGCCCGATTGGGCAGGCCTCTCCATCCAGGCAGAAATGAATGGGTGCAGCTGAATGGCTGCAGCCCAAGTAATCAGCCTCTTGCTTTGTACTTGTCTCAACTTGCGCTCAAAGTTTGGGATTTCTGTTATTAAATCGCAGTCGACACAATAACCTCCTCGTCTCATTACGTTACCTTACGTTGCTCGTTATGCGGGTAAACACACGACTTCAGCAGACCGGGAGTTGAAAGATCAGCAGCTCTGTGTTCGGACTACGAGCCCTTGGATTACAGCCATGATAGCGTTTGTAGTAATGTACGAGTAGTACTTTTATATTGAATCAGATGAAGGCGATAATACCAGCGAAATGAGTCCAGGGTCAAGCGCCGAAAGTTACCGATCATTTGCTCGTAATGGGTTGATGGAAAACTCTGGAAAAACCCCACCAACAGGCAAATTGTCCCAAGCAGAATTTGAACCAGGAGCCGTTCATTTCACGGACAGACATGTTAACTGTTACTCCATAGCGTGGACGTACAGGTGTATTGTACTACAAGAAGTTATATATGAACCGGGGATTGTAGAAAGCGTTACTCCATAGCGTGGACGTACAGGTGTTTGTACTACAAGAAGTTATATATGAACCGGGGATTGTAGAAAGCGTTACTCCATAGCGTGGACGTACATGTGTATTGTACTACAAGAAGTTATATATGAACCGGGGATTGCAGAAAGCGTTACTCCATAGCGTGAACGTACATGTGTATTGTACTACAAGAAGTTATATATGAACCGGGGATTGTAGAAAGCGTTACTCCATAGCGTGGACGTACAGGTGTATTGTACTACAAGAAGTTGTATATGAACCGGGGATTGTAGAAAGCGTTACTCCATAGCGTGGACGTACAGGTGTATTGTACTACAAGAAGTTATATATGAACCGGGGATTGCAGAAAGCGTTACTCCATAGCGTGAACGTACATGTTTATTGTACTACAAGAAGTTATATATGAACCGGGGATTGTAGAAAGCGTTACTCCATAGCGTGGACGTACAGGTGTATTGTACTACAAGAAGTTATATATGCACCGGGGATTGTAGAAAGCGTTACTCGACAGCGTGAACTTACATGTGTATTGTACTACAAGAAGTTATATATGAATCGGGGATTGCTGAAAGCGTTACTCCATAGCGTGGACGTACAAGTGTATTGTACTACAAGAAGTTATATATGAACCGGGGATTGCAGAAACAGCACATTTCATGAAAACTAAATTTTTCAGTAGACACAAAAAACGGTATTACTTGTGGTAGACCACATCATTGGTTATAGTACTGGCTTCTTCAGACAGAAGCCTAATAGATGTGTCGTTTTATACCAAATGTATTGTAATCTAATAAATTGTTAATGAAATAAATCAATATACATTAGCTTGACATGTGCTGTTTCTGCAAGAAATCGAAATTGTTGTAGCATAATTTCAGTTCAACTAAAGTCTATTTGTTAAATTAGATATATAATATATGCATAGGCCTACAGTGTACTTAATACTTTGGATTAACATATAAATGAAATTATTTTTCCACAATAGGCCACTGAATATTATTGCAAAATTATTGATATTCATGTGGTATGTAACGCATTAGTTTGTGTATATCATCAAGCTTCTCTCATTGAATTGGCACGATTTCGTCTGGATATGTCAATGAAGAAGGTAAATATGGTATTCTTCTTTGTACTTACAAGCAAACATTCTCATGGGGGCAGATAAACTAATTAATCTTTTTTCTTCCATCATTTTAATAATGCCAAAAGAATTGCTTACACAAATTTTTGCCACTCGAACGCAATTACAAAGGCCGTAAAAAATGTTTCCCTGGGGCCGTTTACAGATAGAGAACAAAATTTCATCAAACGTTTTATTGGAACAGATATAGCAATGGTTGAGTTATTTTTCAACGTATTCACCACCAGAATTGAGACTCCGTATAGTTACAGCATTGTACTCCAACATAATAAACAGTCTTTGTGCCATCCTAGCGCTATTAACAAGTTGTTACTACATCCAAAATCGAGCGTAATCGGCTTGTTATGGCACGCGTGCCAATAATAGCAATGACGTATTCGCTATGAAAGAATACCGGAACGCTTGGGTGGGGATGCATACAACTCGTCTGGATATCTTGCTTACCGCTTATACGCGCCACGTAACAAGGAATTAAATGCAGGAAAGAAGGTAACGTATCATTTATTTTTAATCTTTAACAATTTATATCACTTTTTTCATATCACATAAAACAGTTCTTCGGTTTACAGAAATTCTATTAACAAAATAAAGGAACATTTGTAAGATAAAATTTGATACCCAAGGTATAACTAGAGTTTGTAATAACTACAAGGTCATTCATTTCTCTTTGTTCAATGCCAATGCCAGGCGGAACTAATCGATACGATCGGTACGAACATATCAACACTTATGTCAGCTATGGATGCCGAATTATTTCATAATTTATTTCCTACAATGTATAATGTTAAGATGCCATAAAGTGTAGTATTCAACTCGTGGATAATCTCACTATCGTTCGTTTTTGTGACAAACATTCAATCATGCCGCATAAATATAACTATTATCGTTAGTAAAATCTTTTATAATATGCCACATTATAGTACAGGGTGGGGCATGGGAACCAAGTGTTTTTTAAATGGCGTGTACTCGGTCATTATGAAAGAGAGAGACGTGCGGCATGTGACAGTCCATTCCGTGGCTCATAGCATTTCACCTGCAGTCGGCATCATGGAGCAGTGGACGTATGTTTGCGTATGATTGTTTTGTTAGAAATGGCGAGTCGGTGACCTCGATACGGCGTGAGTTTTGCTACAGATTCAATATTAGTCGCAATTATTCTGTTCCCGTGCGTGACACAATCTTATGTTGGGTTAAAAAATCTTAAAAAGAAAGGCGCAATATTGAAGAATAAATCGCCCGGCCCTCAACACAGAGTCCGTACTCCAGAAAATTTTCAGTCAGACAAGCGATACTGCGCAGCCCAGGCCGCTCAGCAATCGTACGGTAAGACGGATTTTGCATTGCGATTTACATTTACACCCATACAAGCTAGGTGGTTTCAACAAGATGAGGCCACGGCGCATATCTCCAGAGCGTCAATGGCAATTCTTTGCCTCCTGTTTTCCAATCGTCTCATTTCGAGATTTGGTGATGTTCCATGGCTCCCTCGGTCACCTGACCTGTCCACGTGATTTTTTTCTATGTGAGTACCTAAAGGCACGTGTTTACGAGGATAAGCCCCGAATATTAGATGAATTAAAGGACACAGTACGTCAACACATCACCCAAATCAACAGAGATCCCCTGGAAAATAGAGGTGAATTTTCGTCAGCGCCTTAAACAATGCGTCAACAAAGACGGACATCACATGCCAGATATAATTTTCCGCTCATAATTGAAATGGTATGTTCTCAAAAAGTTGTTCTACGAATAAAATGTGTTGAAAACAAAAACTAACTGTTTTATGACTATTTTAAAAACGCTTGGTTCCTATGCCCCACCCTTTACCACTGCCGTAAAGTATTACCATGTATGATAAAAAGTTATGACTTCTATTATGACTACATAACTTGTCCCATAAAGTTAATAAAGTCGAAACCCGCTAGTCCGAAATAATTGGGACCTGGGCCTATTAGTATTATCTGAATTTCGGATTAAGAGGGATCTGAACCCGGACCGAAAGTTTCGCAGTCCGACATGCAAACCGTTACTGCACACGATTCAATTTTATGTTATGTTATATTATGTTGTTAGGTTATGTTATGTTCATTCATTCATAGTTTCCTGCCCAAGGACAGGCCTTTCACTGCAAACCCAGCACTATGTTATGTTATGTTTTATGCTATATTTTATGTTATGGTACGTACGTTACGTTATATGTTTTATGTTTCATTTGTGTTATGTTTATGTGTTGTGTTTTATTTGTTATGTTTGTTATGCGTTTTGTGTGTGTTGTGGTTCTTTATGCGTTATATGAGATATTATGTTATGTGACATTTTATATCGCAGTCCCAGTAAAATAGTGTCGTAACTCTAAAATTGTGATCTATAAAGATATGCTCTTTCTCAGTAAAACAGTGCTTTAAAAATATTTTCATAAATAGTTACAGAAACTTCGATACTATTTTATATTATTAAAATTTCATATCTGCAACTAATAAAACAGCGTTGGAAATATTTTAATTTACGAAAGTTGTATGTGATTTTCGATATACGAAAATATTTTTCTGGAACTGCGATATATACATAGGCCCTGTAATGTTGTCATATGAGTGTGTATTATTTTATGTAAGGTTTAATATTTCCAAAAGCGGAAGAATTTAGATGCATTCTTAAGTATTTTTGCTATAATTCTGTGTTTCGCAGGTTTTGTTTTTAAAACTTAAAGAGTGGAAGGGGAAAAGCTTTAAAAGCCCTCGGCATTTGACACGAAAACTGTAAACATGTGCAGACGGGACGTCGGACAGGTGACACATTATTGGAACGTTTCTCAATCACATGTGATTACCACGCCTGGACCGCTGTAGCCGGATCAGAATGAGGAGTCTAGACGGGAAAACAAAATGTCGATACGTTTCAAATTTTAGTGATTTGTCCGTAGTATTTGTTTTTAAAGGGAAATCTTATCCTGATGATTGTATACGTTTAAAAGTTTAGTAATTTTTATCCGTAGTTTTTGTTTTTAAAGTGAAATCTTATCCAGATGATGGTAAAGGGTTAGAACTAAACTTACAATTTTTATCATGTTGGTATTTATGTTCTAAAACTTCACGTACCAGTATAGAGGATGAAAAATCACTCGGGCATGGATGTTTTGTTTCTGTTAATTAAAAACAAAAGAAAACAGAAAAAATTTAAATTTACAAAACAAGCAAAGTTTAGGAAAATGGCCTCTGGCGGCAAAATATAAGAACGTACAGTGTGTACATTTAAATAAAAAGAAAATAGACAAAAAGAAAATTATGAAGAGCCAGGGTCTTCGACATACATATCGCATTTCTTATTACTTTAAAGGTCGTTTTCTTTTGGTTTGCCATGTCTCACCATTCCAAACACCTCCTTTAATGATTCTATTTTCAGTTTCTGTCAGGGTTGCACCGCTTAATCCTGAAAGTTATTTTTGTTTTGGATTTCTTGTGTCTGATAAATTCAAACGCTTCCTCTAATGTTTCTACTAATAGGTTCTGTCAGGGTCGCATTGCTTAATAATTCGAAGTTAGTTTTCTTTTGGTATATATTTTTTTTTTTACTTCAGATCACACTGAACATCGCCAATAATGCTCTTGCTTCTACAGTGGTTTCTATCAGGACGCATTGCATAATATTACTCGACCAAGGCCGATAGAGACCTGCAGCCCGGAGCCCTGGCGCTACTGCTCCTGCGTTCGTAATACAGTATCGCGATAGTTCACATTACGCCCGCGGCTCCACTCGCCTTGGTCGAGTAATACCTGAAAGTTTGTTTCCTTTTCGGTTTTCTATGTGTCATTATTCCAAATATCTCCTCCTATCTATTTGCAGATTCTATCAGGGTGAGTTGCCCAGTACTTGAAAGTCCGTGTTATCTTTTAATTCTTTGAATCTAGTTACTCAAATTACCTTCTGAAAAGGTTGTACCAACATGTTCTACCATGGTCCTAATGCTCGAAACTGCATCTTATATTCTCTTTCGTGTTTTATGTCTCCTTTAAGGGGAGACTCTAATAAAAATCATGAACATTTTCAAAAAAAGAAGAAAAATCTATTTCACTACTTTGGAATGTATATTTTCATATCCCAAATAGATTTTGTTGAATTATAATTACAAATATGTTTAATGTCTTTTTAAATTGAGGCTGTAAGAGGCGTGAGTTGTAAAAATGTTTTTGTTATCAATGAATTTTTTGTACAAATTTCTGATTATAAATCTAGTAACTTTTTTATTTAAAGTTGACTCCCTGAAGTAACTAGATGAATGTAGCGGTATCTAAATTTCAAATGACAGAAAAAAAAAGTGTCGATGTTAAAAGTTCTGTTTGGAAGTTTATTATTTTTTTCGTCTTTCTCGTATATATACATATTTTATTTGTAAATGTTATTAGTGGAGAGCGGAAAAGAACTTGCATTGTGCTGCTGTTGAATGACCATATGGCCATGTGCCCATGTGCTACTTGACTTATTCTATAAATAGTGTGTATAGTTACTCTGTAAATAATCAACATTAGTGTAAATAGTTTAATTACATTTTTTACACAAATATTCTTTTTACATTCAAATCGATTTTTTCTTAAGTTTTATCTTCCTTGATTCAACACCAATTTTTTCATGCCAATGTGGATTAAATTTGTACTGTAAGTACAGACCTATGGACACAGCACTACTACAGCCCTACTTAAAGTGACTGAGGACATCCGTGAAGCTATGGATAGGGGTGAAGTAACGGCACTAACTCTTCTCGATTTCAGCAATGCCTTTGGTTCTGTTGATATCGACTTGCTTCTTGCAAAGATGAAGGCTTTGCACCTGTCAGACAATACCTTGAGCTGGATGGACTCCTACCTACGGGACCGCCAACAGTGTGTTTCACTTGATAATCAATTCTCCCAATGGCGATGCACAAAGGCAGGAGTGCCGCAGGGCTCCGTATTAGGACCACTACTTTTCTCTATCTACATTAATGACGTATCAAAGAACTTACAGTATTGCCGATATCACCTCTATGCCGACGACCTACAACTTTACATACATTCGAGACCCAATACGATTAATGAATCGATTGACAAGTTAAATTGTGACCTAGCCACTGTCTCCAATTGGGCGGCCAATTTCGGACTCGCACTTAATCCAAGTAAGACTCAAGCCATAATTATTGGACATAAGCGTTTAGTTAACTCCCTTAATAACAGTAATCTTTCAGTTGTTACCCTTAACAACACGCTAATCCCTTATTCATCTGTCGTAAAAAAAACTTGGCTTCTTTTTTGATAATAATCTAAGTTGGAATTTTCAAGTTAAAGAAACGATAAAAAAATCTGTTCCTCCATTCACTGTTTGAGTCGCTTGAGAAATTTCTTGCCCCAGCAACTAAAACTTATCCTAGTACAAACCCTAGTAATGCCGCACTTCGATTATTGTGACGTTTTGTTAAGTGACCTAAGTTCTGAACTGTCAGTCAAGTTACAGCGAGCTCAGAATATGTGCGTCAGATATGTGTGCAACTTCCGACGATATGATCACATATCACCTTCCTTCGCAAGTCTTTCGTGGCTCCGACTTAAAGAACGCAGAACTTTACACTCTTTGTCTTTACTCTTTCGAATTCTGCACACCTTAACACCAAATTACCTTTCTTCTCGTTTCTCTTATCTATACTCTAACCACGACGTAAATACCAGATCACTTGTCTGTGGCACGCTAAGTATACTTCTTCATAGAACATCTTGTTATTCATCATCTTTTACAATATCCACCTCGCGTCAATGGAATTCCTTGTCACAAAGTATTAGGGGCTGCAAGACAACAAACACCTTTAAGAACAGCTTAAAAGTTAACCTCATTTGCATTTCACTCCAATCATACTGATTTAAACTATCACTGACTACATTGTTACTTTTTTCTTTAGGCATCATCCTGATTGTGCTGTATTTTCAAAATTGTCTCATAATAATCTCTTTCTATTATCTAATATTATTTGAAATATATTAACATTCTATGTATTTTAGTTTAATTCTGCTACACAGTTTATTTCAGTGTTTAATTAATAGTTCATAGTACTTTGTTGTTTAATTCGTAAATAACTCTTGTATACATGTAACTCTCACCTAAATCAAATTGTTGAATTCTTTGTAAGTTCATGCATATGTATATACACTTTTTGCTGGTTGAGTGGAAGAGAAGGCTTTACGGCCTTAAGTCTGCCAGCTAAAATAAATCATTATTATTATTATTATTATTATTATTATTATTATTATTATTATTATTATTATTATTATTATTATTTAGTTCTGTCAGCTCAGCGACTCAAAAGAAGGGAAGTAATAGGAGTAGTGGGGAGAGCTCCGAAGTAGAGATAAGTGCAAGCGGTCGGTAAAGCAATGCAGTACAGCTTAACTGTACTGGAAACAACGCTGTGCCGCATGCGTGACATCCGATCGCTCTGACTACAGGGGACAGACTAACCTGAATATCCCTTGGCGTAACTTAATGGACTCGCCTGACCCAGGCCCAGATTGCCGGAGACTGTCAGGACTAAATTATCGTACTGTATGTATATGAGGTAGCTACATGTTTCTCTGCATTTATTTTGTAAGAAATTTTGCTAGTTTATTTTATTAAGAATTATATGACAAAAAAATGAAATTTTCAAAATAGAAAAATGAAAGTGAATAAAAGAGAGCTCATTAATTGAATGCATAAAAATGTTTCTCTATGTCTTGTGAATGTAATCAAATAAAAGGGAGCTTAAAAATTTATGTCAGCTCATATCTTGGGTTTGTAAATATTTATAAAAAATAAAAATCTATAGCCAAAACG
The DNA here is from genome assembly GCF_040183065.1 of Periplaneta americana. Lineage (NCBI taxonomy): Eukaryota > Metazoa > Arthropoda > Insecta > Blattodea > Blattidae > Periplaneta > Periplaneta americana. The sequence continues at coordinate 63,215,479 of NC_091126.1, read as the reverse complement.
TTTAGGAGTTCAGAATTTGTATTTTGTTAGTCCTTTACATAGTAAACATGCTCTCAAAATTTAGTTGAAAAAATTATTAGAAAAAAGTTCTCATTTTTATTTGAATGTCCCCTTAACGTAGGTACACATACGTTCATGTTCTATCAAAGTCGTATGGCTGGAGACCTGAACGTTAATCTATATTCTTGAGTCTTTAAAGTTTGCTCAATTTTTAATAGGTTATTTGTATACACTGTTTCAAATTCGTGATTCTCTAATATTGAAGGAAATTGTGAAAGCGATATATTATTTATGGTAGATCGGCGAGATGAATCCGAATATACATTATGGCATTACGTGACATTCGCGTCAGAGTTGGGGAAACCTCGGAAAAACCGAAGACCAAAAATCGGCCCAACCTGGATTATAAACCCACACTAGAATCTCGGTACTGAGCACGAGCCGTTCTCTCTGAAATCCCTGAAACTCTCACTACGTTTTTTGCTAACTTAAGTCCGGTACACTAATATATTGTTTTATCTGTAAGTAGTCACAAAATATTGAATATAATGTAATAAACTGCTGGGAGCCAACAATATTTCCCAATAACACTTTTCTCTGTAATGTAACTTCCGAATTCAAGATGTTCACTTTAATGATTAAATATAGTTCCGACATAGGTAGGCACGTAATTCTATCGGCATCCATTGACACATTCGTGAGTCAATTAAATCACAAGCAGGGAATGTGTTGCTAACAGTTGTAATTATCATGGCATCCGGGAACGAGACCTTGGGAGTTATGTTTTCTTGCTCGGAATTAATTCTGCAAATCTCAGTGTTAGTTCCAAGTTCTCTAGTTGAAGCGGAGTTTCCAAGTTTCCTTTCACTTCCTAGAATTTAGGGAAGCATCATTACACAACATTTGTATAGTATCTATAAGTGTATTTCCCAATTTCGATCCTAGAATAACGTCTGAAGAAGATAATTACAGCATATTTTACCGCGGGGAAAGATAAAATGTATGCGCTATTTATACGTAGACAGAGTGAAGTGAAGTAATCCTGTAGATTGAAAGGAACGATAGGGTACAATTAAATAAATATAAAACCTACATTACGTTTTGTGATTAAGTGCACGAATAATTGGACAAATAAGTTGGAAATTTCAGCAGTCTGGCAACGTCGCCACTAACACAGTTCTATTTCTCCTCGTAATACAGATGTAATATGTTATCGAATTCAGGTCTGTCTTAGTACGTGAACTACATCTCACCTCCCTCTCTGGCTACTACGTAACAATCTGGTTGCATCGTTCAGTGGCTTGAAAATTTGTTGTTTTTTAATTAAATTTACACGAAAACCGTCCACGCTATTGAAATACACCAGAAGGATAAATTAATCTTTATTATATTTTCTATTGTAGTTGAAAAAGTAAATCACGATCCTCCTCGTAATATTTACCGAATAAGACGGTGTTATACATTTGGGAAAAACACTTCTTTCCGAGAAAAATATGAACTTTCCACCAATAGTTTTCCCCAACCGTAAGGCAAATGTCAGATGATTTATGGCGAACCTTCGGCCTCATCTCGCCAAATACCATCTCCCTATCACCAATTCCATCGACGCTAAATAACCCCGTAATTGATACAGCGTCGTTAAGTAACCAAGCAAAAAATATTACGATGAAGTCGTACGAATAATGCATGCAGTTTTATACGGAATTATCCCGACGATCAACGACCATATGGTAATGCAGAATTAAGTAGAAAAAAAGGTAGAAACTGATTCGTGTTTAAAGAAAAATTGGAGGCGCATATTACGCGTTCTAACTGAAGAAAAACCCTATGACAGATCTGTGACATAAACTAGAACAGTTTCCCTCGAAGTCGTTAAGAAGGTTAGCTGAACGGGCAATTATACCTCTGACGTCTACATCTCACTTCATCTCGCCAAAATGTAAAAAAATGTAAAAAAATGTAAAAAAATTGTACAAAATTGTAAAAATTGTAGAAAATTACTAAATTGTAAAACTATAAAAATTTGTAAAAATTGTAATTGTAATATTGTAAAATGTTGACATGTTCCACATCTTAAAGCTTCATTGCTCATGTAAGATCTATGGAATAAAATAAATGAATGAATGAATGGAAAGCGGTGAAATTGTTAGAACTATAGACTTGTAAGGGAACAGCAGTTCATAACCTGAAAGAAATGGACCATGTGCCAAATGTACAATATTCTCACTGATTTTTGGACATGTTCGCGATGGTCATATCTATCTGAAGGTGCTATTTTTTTTTCGGTTGACTGTTCTAGCCGTTAAAAGGTAAACCAAAAAATTACTGAAATAATTAAATGTAAGTCACGAGATGTTATTACCCAAAGTTTATTTGCTAAGTCACAGCTAAATGAGCTTTTACTTGCCCATGTCATTTTTATAGATTTGGCTTATAAAATGAAACCTGTTTCCAGATGTACGCCAATATCTCTTACCTTTTGCAACTGGAAATAATTAGTTTCCAATTAAGCAGGAACACAATCGAGTCTCCGTTATCTTGCATCGAATTATTCGAGTGCGAATTAGCAGACGCTTTTCTCTCTCTCTCTCTCTCTCTCTCTCTCACGCTCTCTCGCTTTCTCTCTGGGGATAGTGCGTAGAGCTTACTTTGCCGTGTTGTTCACACTTGTATGACAGGGAACAAGAGTTTCCTTGCTTTGTCTTCACATAAGAACAACATGCCCCAGCGTCCTCCAAACAATTTTGTTTTCAAACACGCTAGCCACTAGCTACCCAACTTAAATCCCGTTAGCTTTGAAATTTGAAGTATTAGTAAGTGCTAGTTACATCTGTGATATATTGTACATTGTTCGTCAGTTACATTATTTGCTGTGAGGGAAGAAATTAGTACAGTATATTTTACGATTTCTGATACTAAATTTAAAAAAAGCACAAATACCTACCCAATATTTCGTAAGACATCGCTGTACACATTAAAAATTTAGTAAAAGAAATTGTCGATATCAAGGTTGACGAAAACTAGAATTTCACAGAAAATATCGAAATTGTTTTTTTTTTCAATGAGACCAATTGTATAATTAGATAATACGAGTATAAAATATCAGTGAAATAATTATATTTAATTGCGAAGGAAAAAAATAGAATATCATATCATAAATGAAGGGCTCAGAGCCAAAGGCAACTAACCCACAAGTACAAAATGAGTAAATAAGAGTTGATATTAAGATGATCCTTACAAAAATGATTGGATTCACAATTCATTTTAAATGGTCTACATTGAATAAACACAACACATATCATGAATCTATAACACCAATGTATAGTTTTGAAAAAAAAAAAAAAGATTAATAATGAACAATACAAAATTGTGGGTTGGTCGCCTTTGGCTCTGAGCCCTTCAAATAAAACTGTTTGTCGCAGCGTGAATTGAATTTTAAATAAAGTACACCGCGAAATACTGGAAGTCGAATGCATGATATTACGCAAACCACTACTATATTGCAAAACATTTGAATGTATACCTCGTAGAAGAATTATGTAATAGAAGTAAATTTTTGATTTCAAAAATATGACTGAATTCATAATTTCACCTTAAACTCAACACAGTTTTACAAACGGATGTAAAATAATAGATCCCCAGATTATGAATTGCTGTAACGAGTCAATTGCATAAAAGAACCTCGGTGACTTAATGTACTGTCCGTCCTAGTGGTTATGTACCTTCTCAGTTACCTTCTCAGTTTCCCCCAACCGCTTCTGCTCGCCCTTCTATAAAGGCTAGTGGCTGGGCTGTCATAGCTATTTCCTGAAAATATTTGCTTTTCTCAATTGAACTTATACGCAATATTATACAACTGTTTAAAATAATTTAAAGAAAAGTACCCCATTAAGTAAGTAACCCTAAGTAAGTGATTTTCCCCCGTTCGAGATTCTTATTATTTACTTGTGTAGAAGTAAATGTACGTATTTCTGCTTTGGAATAATTCGCAATACTCTACAGAAAGGGATAATATAAAAATAATGTTAAGTAATTAAGTAAATTTTGATAGGAATTGAATTAGAAAATTTCATTTTACAAAGAAATTGATGTACGCAAAACAAATTGTAGGCCTATGTATGTATGTATGTATGTATGTATGTATGTATGTATGTATGTATGTATGTATGTATGTATGTATGTTTTTTTGGGTTTTTTACGACGCTGTATCAACATCTAGGTTATTAAGCGTCTGAATGAAATGAAGGTGATAATGCCGGTGAAATGAATCCGGGGTCCAGCACCGAAAGTTACCCAGCATTTGCTCGTATTGGGTTGAGGGAAAACCCCGGAAAAACCTCAACCAGGTAACTTGCGCCGATCGGGATTCGAACCCGGGCCACCTGGTTTCGCGGCCAGACGCGCTGACCGTTACTCCACAGGTGTGGACTATATGTATGTGCGTGCGTACTTTTGTGCATCTATGTATATGTTGCCAACAGGAGCAAAGGAAAAAGTTGTAAGCTCATCACATCAAACGCCACCTAGTGTGCATCTAATGTATTACTGGAAAGCGAGGGAGGAGAAATTTAACATAAAGTCTCTAATTTAGTCTTGGAGGTTTTTAACGTGTCGGAAAACTTTGACATGTGACACTGCTTAAAGTCCCTTCCGAGGACTTACGCTCCAGATTTTTGCGTCCTGAAAAATCCATTGGCCTCAGCCAGATTTGAACCCGTAATCCTTCGCTCTGAAGGAGAAAGGTTTACCCTTTGACAACTGGGGCGACAATTGTATGTAGACGTAAATGAAAATAATATGGCAAAAGTAGCCGTAAGCAAAGATATTTCCGAAAACATTTCTAGGTACCAAAAAATTTGACCACAAACAGTCACGGTTATGGGACAAAATTTCAAAGGGAAGAAAAATTGTTGGCATAATAGGCCTAACTAAGGTAATTATACACATCTAAAACTGTATAAAATCATAGAGCCCAAAATTGGATTTCTCATAACGACACAAGTTCATGAGAATGTCTGGACGATATAGTTGCAGACAGACACTGTATTGATATAGACGAATATAATTTTGATATTTTGATGAAATATGTGTTGAGACATAATAACGTAGTATGATGATGATAATGATGGCGACGATATAATTCATTATTTAATCAGTTCCAATTCTTTAGAGTTTCATTCATGTGCAAATTAATAATATTAATAGTGGTAAAGAACTTGGTGTGAAATCTCTATTGAGCAATGTAGTTATTTATTTTTGTCGTGTTTGTTAGCTTCCTGTTAAATGTAGTTGACTTGAATGGTACCTAAAATTTATTCAGCTTCAAGTGCTGTTTTTATTTATTTTCTATATTTCCTTATATTTATATTTGTGAAGTCAAAGAGAAGTGCACGTTAATGAAATCGCCAATTGAAATTAGAATCAAGTGATTTTTTGTGCTTAGATCTGGCAGAATAAGGGTTTTTCGTCACTGGAAGTGAAAAGCAGAAACAAGCTCGCCCGGTCCCCGGTTATTGGCTATGCATCGTCCGTTATCGGTTGAAAAAGACACTATAAACCTCTCTAACGAGTGCGTGGAATTGACAGTTAATTGGGGCTGAGAGCCGCGTCATGCACTAGGGTTCTCATCGGCCATGATAATCATCTAATTTCCTTGTCTCTGAAGCGCTGTCCATCAGTCTGGGTATAGGCTATTGTTTAAATGAAAACCCGGCACTATAGTCCTCCCATACACATATGTGGTTTGCCGGAATTTATTTGCACTATTATATTTGTCGGTTTGAAATTCTGCAAGTGGAGACACGATGTCGTGTTAACCCAACGTCATCGGAGTGTCACCATAAGTCCTTATATACCATAAATGTCCAATTGTATCTCGTACGAAGTAACCCCTGGCGTAAGCAGCCAGCACCACATATTCTTTAAGGTCGTATTTCCTATTTTATATGGAAATTTATTGACCTAAGCAGAGCATGCTTGGCGTGCAATATCTCCTGGTTCTATAGGCGTCTGGACACCCATGTTATATACATAATCTTCGACTGCGAAAATGATCCATATTCGAATTTAGTGTACTGCACATCCGCCGTATGTTCTTCAGCTCGCAAGTAGGACGAAAATAAATAAGTGTAGAAGTATGCACGTGGGTTGATAGGTAGAAAATATCGATAATTGTTTAGAAAAAGAGGGGATAAATTTGAATAACATTCTTAGATATACGTAGAGGGAAGGAAGAATGGTTGGGTGGAAGCTGACGGATTGATGGATACGTGGATGGAAGGTATAATAATTCCATAATTCAATGGAAACATATAGCAAGTAGTATAAAGTATACACATTATAACTAAATGATATGTCAATCTTCATTAAACTCTGGCATTCTTTCTTTCTTTCTTTCTCTCAGTTTAACCTCTCCCTTCTAGGTGCATTTACGCGACCCACGCCACCCGGGCCTTACAGGGCCGCGACCTGTCGGGAGAGGAATTCCTCTATGGATCACATACATACTTTTTTGACCACACAAGGATATGGAGAGCCTCCCCGGATGAGGGATCAGCTCAATGCCAGGGCCACCTCCGATACAACACAAACATTTAATACATTACACATCATTCACTCACACATATGAAAGGATTAAGGGAAGGATCGCCGTCCATGGCCGGACTTTCAAGAGGTACAATCCCGGCATTTGCCTGGAAATAACTGAGGAAACCATGGAAAACCTCAGTTAGGATTGCCGGCCCCTGGGATGGAACCCCGGACCTCCCGAATGCGAGGCCAGCCCTCTACCACTCCGCTAGCCTGCTCGGTCAAACTCTGGCATTCACTTAACTTTAACCCTTGCTTTCTCCGTTTTTAATAAATGGCGCTTGGCCCACTATGGCTCTGTACCCTTCAATTGTTTGGAGTAGCAAGTCATGGCTAACGCAACAGATTAGTACAACCAGAGAAATCACCCTATTTGCCCTGATGATGCAACATGTACAGTATCTAGTTCCGAAAAGTTACGAATTTTAAGTCCCTAGACAAACTCACATGCAATAGTTGCGACAGTTTCTACATTGGACAGACAGGCAGATCATTCCAAACTCGATACAAAGAACACATTAAAACAATAACCAGAGGACACAATACATCTACATATGCCGCACACATACAATAACATAAATACAGACATGAAAATTCTACACATACAACCCAAAAACCAAAAACTCAACATACTCGAACAATATGAAATATACAGACACACACACCCCCTAATCAAATTCTCAACATACAGGTCAATTTCAGAACAAACACACTATTGGACTGAACTCTTCACCACACGAACGCACCCACACAGGCAGCGATATTGAGATGACGCCAAGACACAGAAGGATTTGAGGATGGTGTCAAATAACACCGAAACAGCTGTAAGCCGCACATGCTTACAAAATTAACACGAGTACGTTCGCCATTTAATCAATTACATAGTTATTTTGTCTTTTATTTTTACTGCAATAAGGTTTGATTTATAATGGATATAAATATTATATATGATCTGCTTTGGAATCTGATCCTTTGTCCAAATTTCGAATAACAAACTTCTGTTCACTTTATCAAATGCTTTTATAAAATCTATAAATGTCAAATGCGTTTCTACATTAAATTCTCGATGCTTCTCAATCAAAATTTGCATTGTAAAATAGCCATCGCAGCATGATCTGCCCTTCCGGAAGGCGTTTTGTTCTTTACTAAATATGTCTTCATAATATTTACATAATTTATTTTTAATAATATCAGAATACATTTTATAACCAGAATTTAACAAACTGATCCCTCTCTAATTATCACAGTTGATCCTATCTCCTTTCTTAACTATTGGGATAACTAATGATTTTCAGCAATCTTCAGATGGATTTTCTCCTTGCCATATGATATTTAACAGATTTAAAAATCTTATGAGAAATGACTGACTGGAATGGAATTTTTATTTATTTTGTATAAAAGCGAATCCGAATAACATCGAATATTTTGCAGCAATTACTCATGAAACCTAAATGAGGGGATGGATATTCAATGACGTCTGGATTTTATAATGCGGGAGAGTAAAAGGTATTTATGTCGCCGCATATTAGCTGAAATTCCACTGGGATCATCATGTATGTACATGACAATTACCACCCTATACCGCGAGCTCACACGTTACATTTTTAAGCTGTAAATGAATGCATTCAAAAATTCATCCTACACTGAACCTTTAATTAATTAGCACGTATTAACATGCTCTAGGACACAGAAACTGTTCACATATTTACCCGATATAACAGCCATTAAACTTTCTTTTGTTTTGATTGAGCCTCGTACACCACAGGAAAATTCGCAGTTCTGACGAACGTGCCGGCCAGGATCTAGGACATCCTCTACCAATCCAGCCACTGGAATTCTTTACATGCAGAACTCTGTTGTAACGCATTTTAGCCCCGTCGTCATGAAGCCATATTTCCTAACGTATCTTGAATGGAATATCCTCTGGAAGTGTACCTGTCCAGCGTAATATCAGGGATCTTTACGCCTCATAAGTAATTTTAATGGCTTACAGCATATAACAGACGTCAATGAATATACGTTCCCCATCACAAAATAGTCGTATAATTTTCCTAATTCATTTCTGAAAAAAAGTTGAATGAAAATTAAAGGCAGTAAATTTGTTTCTTTAGTTTCGGCATATGGAGAAGTGTGTTTTTTCAGTGATTTATTTTCCAATGCTTCATCAACACATGATTCTGTAGCGTATGATTGAGATGAAGGTGATAATGCAAGCGAAATGAGTCCAGGACCCAGCGCCGATAGTTAATGGGTTGAGGGCGAACCCCCGATAAATCTCAACAAGTTAACTTGTCCCAACCAGGATTTGAACGTGAGCCCGCTCGTTACACGGTAAGGCATGCTAACCGATGTTCTACAGCGGTGGAATAAAGAACTGTGTTCATGAATACAAAATTAAAGGTTAGAACTGGAAACTTTATCGCACACATCGAAATTCGGCAACTTGCAAAAATTCAAATATACAGGATGTTAAGAAAAAATTATCCGATGTTTTAGAAGGTGATAGTATGCATCAAAACAAGAAAGTAGTGTCAAATAAATATGGATCCTACAACACATACTTTCTGGGATCTGAACACTTAGAACATATTAAGACACTGGAAAAGATTAAAAAACGGGCTCTCAAGTGTTGTCGGAAAATTTCACCATTAAAATGGGACACACTCACGACCAGGAGAACGCGAATTCGATTATGCGCACTGTTCAAAACATACAGAGGCGAGCCTGCCAGGAGAGAAATAAAAAATAGGTTGCAGCCGCCAAATTATGCTTCAAGGAACGACCACTCATATAAATTGAGGGAAAGAAGACAGAGGACGGACACTGGAAAGTTTTATTTTCTCAATCGTACTATCAGGGACTGGAATGCTTTACCTGCAGACTTACTAGAGGCTTTACCAACAAACAAAAATGTATTTATAAATAGGCTTAAGGACTTTACTAATAGACGGTAATTATACACAGTATTTAAAGGGTGTAATTGATATTTTGTTATTGATGTGTTGTATCAGTGAAGAATTATGTTGTGTCAGTGAAGTGTGTTGTGTAAGTGAAACGTGTTCCTGTCAGTGAATCTTTATAGTTTATAGTGCCAGTGCAAAGTATTTGAACAGTGAAATCTTTTTGAAGTGTTAGTGAAATTAGGATATAATCAGTGAAATGTGTCGTAGTTCCAGTGCAGTGGGTGAGTTGACAGCGAAATGAGTGTAGTGTTGAAAGGTACTTGTGCAGATATGAACATATCATACTCGTGGGTTTTAGTTCGAACTTAGAGTTAAGATAAAAATTAGATTTACTTTAAATGTCATTTTAAGTGATCGTGCTTCATTTAATTTAGGATGTTCCCTACTATTATTATTATTATTATTATTATTATAAATTATTGTTAGCATTAATTATTAGTATTATTAATTGTGTTTATTATTAATTGTCATTACTGAGTGTAATTAGTTACCACTGGCACCGGGTATATACCCATTGCAGTGTGAATAAATACATACATACATACATACATACATACATACATACATACATACATACATACATACATACATACATACATACATACATACATACATACATACATACATAAAGGGACATCATTTTATTTTTACTTCAACTTTTATTGTACCTGAGTTTTTTAATGTACTTCACTCCCACCCCTTCTACTAACGAAGTTCCAATTGTCCACACAGAACCAAGGCCGCTGTACTGAGTTAGTACTTATAGTGCGTTTCAGAAATATGTTCACGTTTTCCAGTGACGAAAACTTCCAATATTGAATCATGTTTTCGCACAAGTACTGTTGTCTGTTTGCCTACGTCGCATCCCGATTTCTCCCACTCGCTTCTGCTCGCTCCACTGTACAGACTAGTAGCTGGGCTTTCTTAGCTCTTTTCTGAAAACATTAATTTCTGTTAGGAATTAATTGGACGTCTACGTAATATTATACACTGTTTAAAATAACTTAAATAAAAGGGCCTCGTTAAGTAATTAACTATCACGTGGTTTCTCCCCCCCTTTCTACGATCCTGCGACATAACCACTTGGACAGACAGTAGATAGCATGTCTGAGTAATTTTATATGTGCGGGTTGGGCAGAAATGAAGACTGAATTTACAGTACGTAAGGTACTCTTTTATATAGTAGGTACAGAATTATTTCAACATGAGTTACTAAGTATGAAGGACGAAACTGGTAATTGGAATTAGATGCAATAGTCTATAGTGCTATAATAGGCACAAAAGAACTGAAGCTTGTCTCGAAATGAATGGCCACCATTTTCAAAAATGTGTTTAAATATCCATATTATGAATATTTTCCATTTTAACTTCATTCTCTATATCGTACGCTAATGTGCTGTAGACAATATAATATACACTGCATAATGAATACGTTCGCATGGATAACTCAGTTCGTGAGTAAAAACACTTATTGTTAATTCTGTACTGCATTTTGATTAAACAAAACCTAATGAAAATTATCACACTCAAAATCGCGATTTTTCCTACTTTACGTAAATGGATGAGCTACTTTTCTTCCCTCCTGTACCTCGTAAAGTGATTTGTTTATATTTTACGCCAGTATCATCATACTCCAATCGTGGAAGGAGGTAGCAAACGGTGTTTCCGGGTCTCAATCATTAATACAAAGGTATAGCCAGGTTAATATTAAAAATGTTAGTAAAAATAAAATGATGTCCCTGTACATACATACATACATACATACATACATACATACATACATACATACATACATACATACATACATACATACATACATACATACATACATACACTTGTTCATAGGTGGTGTTCAATGTGACGTCCATTCATGGAAATGCATTTCTCTGCCCTACAATGCAGCAGACCACCAGATAATCATACCGCAGTTGACACCCCTCGCATGGAATAATGATTCCTCGCAAGGAATTCTGAAAAAAAAAAAAGTCTGGTTGCGGATATGAGCGGGGTTCAGCAGAAATGGTGCTGTGAATTTTCGTAATCAGCATGTGCAGGTGATGGAAATCCCCCTGCAGTTGAAGAAACAATGCATCAGCACCGATTCTCAATCAACTTATATGGCAGGCGTTCATGGTGATAGATTAATAAGGATGATAGATTAATAGGGCCATACTTACTACCACAGAGATTAACTGGGGATCGTTATCAGGACATTCTTATTAACGTATTAAAACAAATTACAAAGAGTGTGTGATTCATTACGCCGAAGGGTAGAGGAATGCATTGCCATGATTGGACATCACATTGAGCACCTCCTATGAACAAGTGTTCAGATCTCAGAAAGTGCGTGTTGTAGGACCCATGTTTATTAGACATTATTCTCTTCTTTTGATGCATGCTATCACCTCCTAAAATATTGGATGCTTTTTGACACTCTGTATTATTGTACCGGTACTTAAATTGAAAATTACGAAATGCGCTTTTAGTTTCCCATACCTATAAGTGGAATAATTTTTCATTTAATCCGTCTGTCACATTCAAGGTACTCTTATATGACTATAAGTGGACGTTCAAAACTGTTCAGATTACTGTCCATGGAAAATGTATTTCCATAGAGCATGAAATTCCAAAGACTGTAGCTTAGGTACTAAACGTCAAAAATGAGATCAATGCAGTTCAAATTAATGAAGTTGTACTGTGTACTCAACTGTAATGAAATGTGCTAACAATGTCAATATATCTGTGCATTGTGGCAAGCTTTTTGTTCGTCTGCATTGTTTGTATTCGTTTGTAATTTTATACGGAAATTATTCCCTAATTTTAATTTGCATTCTGCTACCAGCATTGATGCATTAATATATCACAAGGAAACTTTCAGGAAATATAAACTCTAACAGGAAAAGTAAATGGTTTTACATTCCGTGTATATCATTGCTGTAAATTTATATTTGCTTCTAGCGAAACGTTTATTTCCCTTTTGTAGGAACAAATTTCATAGTATTTTCACAATATTATCTGCTTAATTTGCACAGGTCCCCTACTTTTTCTAGTGTTTATAAATGATCTTGCCCCCCTAATAAACTATGTAGGTCATCCCATATTTTTTGCAGATGATACAAGTATAGAAATTACAGCCAATAACTCCAAAACATTCCAATCTTCAACAGAGGAAATTCTCTTCAAAATATGTGACTGGTCCTCAGTCAATAAATTGGTATTAAATTGTAACAAAACTAACATAATTCAATTTAAATCCTGACTAAATTCAACCTCGCAAATTTCTAGCGCAATAATTAACAGTCCACACCTGTGGAGTAACGGTTAGCACGTCTGGCCGCGAAACCAGGTGGCCCGGGTTCGATTCCCGGTCGGGGCAAGTTACCTGGTTGAGGTTTTTTCCGGGGTTTTCCCTCAACCCAATACGAGCAAATGCTGGGTAACTTTCGGTGCTGGACCCCGGACTCATTTCACCGGCATTATCACCTTCATTTCATTCAGATGCTAAATAACCTAGATGTTGATAAAGCGTCGTAAAATAACCCAATAATATAAAAAATAAATAATAATTAACAATAGATCCCTATTTGAAACAACAACAACAACCAAATTTCTTGACTTAAAAATCGATAATGTGTTAAATTGGAAAAATCATATTAAAGAAATTGCCCCCAAACTAAATTCAGCTTGTTTTGCTATTAGATCTATGCAAAATATAGTAAATATCAATACCTTAAAAACAATATACTTTGCATACTTCCACACGGTAATAAGTTTTGGAATAATATTCTGGGGAAATTCCACAGAGAGTAACAGTATATTTCTATTACAAAAAAAGGGTAATTAGAATAATGGTAGGTGTCAAATCTAGGGAATCGTTTAGGACTATTTAAAAAAAACTACAAATAATGCCCATGGCTTGTCAGTATAGCTTATCATTAATAATCTTCCTCGTATGTAATCGTGAAAACTTTGTAACTAATTCAACAGGTCATAGCATAAATACACGTAAAAAATGAACTTTCATACTCCATCGGCAAGTCTATTGTGCTATCAAAAGAGTGGCAGTAAAAATTTTTAATAGCCTCCCTATCGATATAAAAAATGAAACTCAAAACATAATATTATTTAGGGCCAAATTAAAGAAGTACCTGATTTCTCACGCCTTCTATTCTGTATGTAAATTCATGACATTCAATAACACTTCATGAACTTGATACCAAAACTATGTGTTGTACTACTAGACTATATTGTAAATCTCGTCTTTATATATTTCATCTAGACTGTGACTATAAATTAAGGGCAGTATTCATAGACATTCTTAGCGCGGGCTTTCGGTGGATGTTAATAAATACTATACAATACAATACAAACTTTTGAAAACTTTATGCTTTTCTTCGTTGGACAGTGATAGTAGTGAGGATGGAGAAAGTGATATAATGGTGAGCAATGAAACAGTAGCCAATAAAATCTATGACAATAATATTTTTCTTTAGAATAATATAATTACAAATTTTATAACAGAGAACTTTGGAGAGAGTGCATTCGAAAAATCTGTTGTTGTCTCAAATACAACTTCACACATTTTCAAATTGTGGTACCTGCTTACAGTGCTGCAGGATTTATTCGTGATGACTTTTATATGTGAAAAGAATTTGAATGTTAAAAGCCGGTCCAGCATTCAGAATGAATGTATCTCTTTGTGATTCAAAGTGGTTGTTTGTAGTTGTGAAAACATTGCAATACAATGGAGTATTCCACCAATTTTGAAGTTTGTGCTGTAGGGGAGAAGTGGGTACAGTAAGACAGGGAGAACAGTGAAACATTTTTTATTAGATGGTAAATTTTTGTGTTGAGATGCTAGTAACAGTGGAGTTGTATGTTGGATGAATGAAGTAACAGTATTTTAATATTCGATTTTATTCTAGATATAAAGGTGAGTGATGAATAAATAATTCGTAATTTTTCACTCTAGAAGTAAAATTTTGGCTTGTGTTTAATGAAGGTTATATTGGATATACAAATGAGATATACATATGAATGTTTTGTTACCTAATACTATGGCATTTGAGGTTATGTTTGGCAAAGTTTCTTCTTTCTTGTTTTAATTTTGAAGTTATGGCGTCATTTTTAAACGAATTATGCCTAAGGGAACAGTGAGACATACCATTGAAGGGTACACTGAGACGTCTCACTGTTCCTATGTACCAATGATTTGCAAAAACAAACTGTAATTATAATACATTTACCAGTAACTAGCATTAAAAATGAACATACTAGTAACCAATTTAGGAACTATAGCTTAAAATAATGGATACATTACATTTTAATGGTTTCATAAATAAAAAATTAGTCATAACATTTAAGAAAATGTTAAAAAATAAGAAATAATTAAATTAAATTCTTATAATTATATGCTTTGTTGTCACCAAAAATTCATTTCACCTTTTCGCAAAAGTTCGAAATGTCATGAAAGTTCACTTTTCCAAATGTTCCAGATGTTTCAATGGTTTCGAAGTCAGACATCAAAATGATTGTAAATAAGCCTACAGAACCTGTCAAGATAAAGAGACAGCAAGCTTTCCTTTCTTTTGAAATAAATGTAAATTATTTCAATGTCCGTTAGTAGACACTGTGGTGTCTCACTGTACCCTCCTGAATGGGAGGAGTGAGACATTTGCATTTTTTTTTACAAACAGGTATTGTATATTATGTCCTTTATCTATTAACATTTTTGTTTATGTATTTTTGTACTCCATGTTTTAATGTCTGTTTCAATTGCACTTGATTTTAAAAATACTTGAATTATTACTTGAATACATATGTCTTAATATTTTGTGTCTCACTGTACCCACTACTCCCCTAATTAGCTCCCTTGACGTAAAAATAAAATCATACCGCCAAAAAAATAATTCGCCAATTATATGGCGTTTCCAGCCTTAACGTTACGAGTGAAGGGAAAGTTAAACATTGGTGTAGGTAATTGAGAAATTACCTTAGCATTAAGAAAATTGATGATAGAAGCAGCCGATCTTCTATTGTTAATGATGAGCTACTTGAATATATAGCCATAGAAATTCGCGAAACTCAGGGATTCAAAATTATGAAACTGACAGCACAAATTCTGCAAATTTCACTTAGAGTACATAATAAAAATGTTTCAGACACACTGTATTACTACGAAGTCTGTGCAAGATGAGTTTCATATAAATGGTGATAGACGTTGAGAAATCTCTGCGCATGAATTCACCAGTGACATTAATTCAGAAGCTGCGTCTGAGGCTCAAGCCCTACCTAGCTGGTTTTCTATCCAGCATATCCAGGTAATATCCCCAATCTACTCGTGAAGCAATTTGTGGTGAAAAAAACAAAGGTTACATAGGAATTTTCTTGAAGTAGTCCACCTTCTCTCTGTCATTTCACAAACACCGTCCACATTCCCATCATTTTACTGTATCTGCATCTTAAATAGTTTAAAGTAAACTATGGTGAAGTCTTTTGAATAATACGGGTTTCTGTTTGCTGAAGCTGGAAGGTTTTATCAGTTGAATGGTGAATTTGCAAACGACGTAAGTCCACATTTTGGGGGTTTTGAGTTGAGAGCATGATTATGTTACTGTGTGCAAGGGGCATCGTTTAGTAGCAGAATGACTTTAATCCACGTCTTTTGTATAGTTTTTATTGGTAGCAGAATATTTGGTTAAGGGGTAAAACGACTTCAGTCCTGGACTTAAATTGTTTTTCCTGTCAAGTACTGAAGTAACTTACATAATATGTAATTTTAATCATATATTCAGCTGACAAATTGTTCTTTGTCTGTTGTCATTGGTAATTATTTCCGAAATTAACTCAGTTTACCATTCTTTCCAGTGCATCCTTCAGTATACAGTTCTATTCAGCCAGTGACACAACCAATTCCCTTTCTAATTCATCATTTTCAGCATCATTCTTTCTCCACACTTTCCAACACAGTGGTTTATCCCCGATCAATGAAACCAAAATTTAAGATATTCGTAAAATGCTGAAGTACATTCGTGGTGAAGAAGACGTGCAAATATTTTGCGAAAATATTATAGCATGGGAGATAACAAAGAATTGAGAGATGAAACTAAGCTGTGGTCTCGTTATAACACTCCTAAGAGTTGTCTGTGCCCTTGTGATTAACAAATTGTTCAAAATAATGTTATTCAACAATTGCAATAAGGTTATTTCATGATTCTGGTATAAATACATTTAGGTAAACATGTTTATGCGTCAGTAACCTAATAATTATGATGCAGGATTGAAGTTAATTTGCAGAACAATTTAAGTCCTGAAGATAATTATTTATTTACGGCCTGAAGAAGAATACAAAGGTATGAATTTTTATAATAAAGCTATTACTCTTACATATAAAAAATTATATTGTAACAATATATAGTTCAGCGAGGGTAAAAACAGTTTTCTTTAATTTTCTCAAAACTATTTCTAGGGACTTATGTCGTTTTGAAAATTCACCATTCAGTTATTCATCTTAGGATGGGACCGCCTCTCTCAGGGCTGAGGTAGGATGACACATCTGCCAGCGTCGGATTCACGAATGTAATCCAGAACACCTATCGACCTTGGACAATGATTGCATATATAAGCTAAGGTGTACCACGCCCGTTCCACACATAGGTGTGCACGGCGACCGCGACCATTGAAACGGTACCGCTTACACGGTTAAAGGACAGACATTATACGAGAGCTTTCACATGCACCGGTTGCGTCTATACGGTAAGAGTCCACCGTGGTGTCACCGTGCCTTCCCACTACAAGTCCGGAGACCGTCACCGTCTTGAAGGCGCAACACTTGGTAGTGGAGGGAACAGTTGAATGACCTCCTACACACTAGTCGTGTCTATTACTCGGTTTCTTAATTTATCTACCAACAATCGTGCATTTTATTGAGTATAATTTAATTTATTTTTGGGCACATTGTTGACAAAATTGGAGTGGTAACATTTGCAAATAACGTAATAATTAGACAGTGGATGTGGGATGACTTAAGGAAAAGTGAAGTTGTTTCGTATCAGAGT
This sequence comes from Periplaneta americana, assembly GCF_040183065.1. Taxonomy (NCBI): domain Eukaryota; kingdom Metazoa; phylum Arthropoda; class Insecta; order Blattodea; family Blattidae; genus Periplaneta; species Periplaneta americana. Next base: position 63,197,871 of record NC_091126.1, on the reverse strand, counting down.
ATATGGCACGTGCCGCGCCGTCCGTCATTTGTGTACCTCGTGAGTACATCAGCGTACAAAACGAAGGAACACCGATCCGATCATAGCAACATTGCAACGCAATGTGTGCAGTTGTGTTATCTTGCTCAGGTATTTAGTACGCTTGTTGTTCTGATCCATTCATAATGGCAAAACGTTAAATTCGCTCAGAGATACGAAATAAAATTAAGAAATATGAGACTGACATATTATGTATTAACGAAGACAATATCGTGTGTAATGTATGTAAAATTGAATAAAAACCAGAACAACTGAGGCTATAGAGAAACATTGCAACAGTACATCGCACAGGAAATGCGTTGAAATGAAATCTGAGGAATCATCATCATCATCATCATCATCATCATCAACAACATCATTTAGTTGTGCGAGTCTAACGACACGTGCAACATGATGCTCAGTACAAATATTCCTCTACAGAAATTGAGTGATCCCCATTTTAGAGGTTTTCTTCAGAAATTCTCTCGATACAAAAACTGTTTAAGCGATAGGCGAAGACGATTTAGCTTCGACAACTTACGAGAATATATCGTCGTTTACTGCAACTCTGGTAATTGCATCAATGATGACGAGGACTGAACCTTGCAAGGTATGTACTACTGCCCGTTATTTGTCTTTTCCTTCTGACTGTACGGAGATACAGTAGCATGTTGACGTTGTCTGTTTACGTTTAAAACCTGTTAAGCCAATGGTCTGAATGAAAAAAATGTAACATATAGTAAATGTGCACTTACATTCAACGATAAGTCATCCCGGATCCACTGTCTAGTAATAATGTTTTTCTGACCCAAAATAATTAATGTGTTCCTGAAATCACATATGATTATATTAATGTTCAATAACTAAAGCTGGGGTGTTATCACACTCCTCATAGGAATACGAAAGTTAAGCAGCAAAACTGAAATTCTTTCAGTAAATTGTTATCATAATACACTGCTCTCTTAAATTGACTGAGCATGTTGTAAATTAAATTAATGACTTTTCTGAAACACGGTATGAAATATTTCATATAAAACAATTTTTATCTTGAATAGGAAGCAAAAGCGAAAACAGTTTGTATATGTTTGTTTGAAATATCTCAACGAATAACTCGCTGAATTTAATGACATTACTTACGGTTCATCCTGTATTCAGTTCTTTCCTTATTTGTCTGTATCTCATCTACTTTGTTCTTCTAAAGCTTACTATTCTTCTTAGATATCTCATTTCTGCGGACTAAATCCTTTTTTATCAGTTCTATTCATCACCCAGTTTTCACATCCGTACATTAAGCTCGGAATTATAACTTAATTTAAGTCTCTCTTTGAGTTTTGTAATTCATATTTCAAGTTATCCTACCACAAATCAACTGGAATATATTATTATTTTTATTTAAAATATCATATTCATAGCGACATAAAATATCGCAACCTAGATAATAGAATTTTTTTACTTATTCTATGATGCGTTTTTTAATAACAATCTTCGTCCTAACGTGATGTTTGTCTTTAAATGCCATTGACAGCTTTTTCAGTTGAAATTTCCAAATTATAATATTCATAATGATTTTATACAATTAATTTGCTGCTATTTGAAATCCTTCTTCCGTTATTGCAAAATTCGCCTGATAATCGGAAAATAAAATTGTGTTTAAAATTACATAATACGAATTATTAATGTGTATAATTCTTATAATATTATATTATGTGAAGAGTCCACTGCAAGAATGATGGATGTCATTTGGAATACATTTTGCAGGAGAAGCAATTGAAAGTTTGAAATGCTTAGCGCTCAAAGCTTAACTGTGATTTTCCGATCATTACTGGACAGTGACTATCAGTGTTAATGCCATATATATGTCTTAAGCTATGCATTGACGGTCTAGGTTCATTTTTGACAAGAAAGTGACATTCATCATTATTGCAGTGGACTCTTCATATTATATATGTTATATAACCCTACTTCATTTTAAAAACATATGAATATATATGTAATTTAGTCTAATAATTCGTCCACGTCTGTAGTTCAGTCAGTGTAACGAAACTTTTTAATGCATATCGTCGTTGTTCCTTCAATAACTCCTATGTGCAAAATATAAAATTTTTCAGTAGGAAGAAAAAAACACATTCATTCATACATAGGAGACTGTGAAGTCTTACATTTTCGAAACAAAGAAATATAATGACATAGCCACCGGCGTAGCTCTGTCGGCTAAGGCGCTTGCCTGGCGATCCGGAGTTGCGTTCGGGTACGGGTTCGATTCCCGTTTTGATTAACTGGTTGGGTTTTTTCCGAGGTTTTCCCCAACCTTAAGGCAAATGTCAGGTAATCTATGGCGAATCCGCGGCCTCATCTCGCCATAATACCATCTTACTATCACCAATCCCATCGACGCTAAATAACCTCGTAGTTGATAAAGCTTCGTTAAATAACCAAGTAAAAAAATATAAAATATTAGATATAGGAGATTTTATTACTTGCTGTATCACTATTTAAGTTATGTAATAGAGTAAAAGTCAGAAAATCGAGGAATATGTCACATAGGAGTTATTGCAGGAACAACGACGATATAACCTTAATACTAAGTATATGCATGTTTTCATTCCAAAGGGAAGTAATTACGAAGGTTCCTATACTGGGTCTGTGGGCTTACTGACTCTCTATTATCACTGTTTGCACCAACAAAAATTATTCTCTCTTCTTCACTTTGAAACAAGTCATCATTTTCCCATTATACGTCAGTTATCTTCCTGACGTGAGCAACTGCTTTGTGCAAACTGTGTTGAGTGATGCTGAAATACCGGATGATAACTTATTATGTGTTATAAAATATCGCTATCCACATGTATCAGCAATTTTTTCTTTTGGATGATGCATCAATGTCGTCAGAACTGAGTACACTAATGTTGTAAGGGTCATGTAAATACTTTAATGTTATATTTTCCATGTGTCTGTTTCGAGTTATCGATTTGTAGGTACTCTCGTTAACCGCCATGAAAACATAGGAACATGGATGTAGAGTTCAATGTTTTCATGACTTCTTTCATCCCGAGAAAAACCGGTACCCAACTTGGCAAGAGACTGAGTGGACCCCGGAACTGTTCTGGAAATACTGCCACGTCCCGATTTAAACCGGGACCTTCCAGTCCGTAATCTATTCCTTTCACACGTGTGCTATCCGACCGCATTTAACTAAATTTACATGAATAATAAAATTAATATACCTACCACAAATTATGTTCATTATGGAGTATTAGTTACGAATACTATTGTTTGCCACAGCATAATACCGGGTGATTCAAAACCTCTGCGATAAATTCTGAGGGGTGATAGCTCTAACAATAAGGAACCATTTTTGTTAAACAACCTATGTCCTTGACGCGTCGTTTCGAAGTTACCGTTGAAAATGTTTCTTCGAGGGCTTACGTCAATGTATGCGAATGTGTGCACCCCTGTTTGTTTGTTGAGATGTTTGTAAGAGACGAAAAGGTTGTTGTTGTTTGTTTACGTTTAATGTTCAATACCTTTTCCTTTCAGTTCAGTGTAATCATCAATTAACCTTCAGCCGGATCATGTCTTTCCAATACCTTCAGAGTAACATAATTTATAGTGTAGACATTAGAGTTGATACAAACTATGACGTGTCTTACTTTATCCTGGTCTAATTTTACAAACTTAAGTTAAATTAAACAAATTTATGTATTTTCTGAACACAAAGATATGATTTTTATTGGTCATATAAATGCATATTTTACTATATTTTATCATCAAGTCTTATTTCACCAAAATGACAGAAAAGCATATTTTTGGTGATATTTCAATAGTTTTAGCAGTTCTCCAAGTATTATTCACATGTCTTGTGTCAATAATGAAAATAAAGTTTTTTTTTCTTTTGGTTATTTATTTTGGATTACTTCTCCCTAGAAATAGTTTGTGCTTAAATTAAGTTTAAAAAAAGACTGGATTTGCTAGCAGTAAGTTGTCAGAAGACAAAGGAGAAAAGAGTGTTAGGAATATAACCAGATTATTGCAGGTCGGTCTCATCTTCACCCTCATATTCCATCCAAGTATGTGACATTTAAGAGGTTCCATCTCCGCTGTTGCTAGGTAGTAATCCTGCAGTGACACTGTTAATATGAGCGTAAAAGAATGACACATGCTGAGGACAGACAGTGGACAGTTTTCACGTCTCTTTTTTCCTCTTCTATTTTAATAGCCTGAAGAGTTCACTATTGGCCAATCAACGAGTTAATATTCACAAAACAATTTTTAGAATGGAATGGTGAATAAAAATAATGTTCTAAGTAATTTTTTGCACAATATTTCATATTTCCTGGTTTTTATGCCATATTTTGGTACTCTTTAGGGCACAAGTGCATGCATATTTCCGCGGTTTTTAGGTCATAGAAATCCAAGCCTATTGAAGAGTAACCTGCCAGCTGGACCACAAGAAAAATTGTGAGTAAAATAAATCTGGACACAAATTTCAATGAGTGTCTGACATCCTGGCGACTCCGCGTTCCAATTCCAAATGGGAGATAGTTTACTGTACATTAAAAACTCTCATACTATGGGTATAGACTATGGAGTACAGCCCCAATAGAGGTTTAAAATCCTGTGATAGATAAGTAATTTTAAAAGAGTAATTATGTACTCATGTTGTGATGCGTGTGTCAGTCAAGGAAACGCTTGCCTTGGTATCACGTGGTAACTACGAGGGATGTTCTTGCAACGTTCAGCACTTTGGGAATAACTCTGTTAACTTATTTGCTTTATTGATTCTTGGAAGAATGTTGTCGCCCTAACAAGTAATTAGATATAAATTTTGTAATTGAATTATGTTATGCAGATGTAATTAGTATATAGCCCCTCTGAGGATAGTGCAGTGTCTGTCACTTCACTACTGACATGCAGCTAAGCTGAAAGTCATTATTTAATTGACGTTGCTTCAGATTTTGTGGTATGTTTTTGTACATCGCTTCGTATTAAAAACAAGTAAGCTTATATCGTCTATGTTACTAATGCAAAGGGAAGTACTTAATCCTTGCGCCTATTTATCAAATAATATAAATTGGGGTTCTATGATTAGTATTTCTGTTTACGTTATTAAATGTATCTTTGAAATATTTGCGCATCCATACCAGAATTTTACGCAGACTCGTACATTTCTGTTCTTGAACCAGATATGACGTTAGTCGCCAGAGAATTTCTCTTCCAATACAGAAACATCCATGCCCTAAAATATGCCCACATAACAGTGAACAGACATTCAATTCTCAAGAGTGATTCACATTGACAACAGACTAACAGCCACGCCATAGAAGTGATTCATATTGACAACGGAAGATCGGCCATGCCCCAAGAGTGATTCGTATTGACAAGGGTCAAACATCCACGTTCATATAAGGAGTCATATTTACAACAAAAACTTGTTCTAGGAATGATTCACATTGACAACGGACAACCATAATCAGACGTGGGCATTTAAAGAGATGCGCCGTACTACTCTGATTGCTGCAACACGCATCACCTGTTACCGTAATACTCAGCGGTGGATCGCGTGAAGTATTGAAACACGGAACGTTAAGTAATTACGCAGGACAAAAAGATACACAGTTTTCTACAAATGTTATTTTTATGAATAATGACAATGAAAGAAAACAAATTTTCCAAAACAAATACAAACTATTTTACAAAAAGCTGAAACATAACTGTATTTCTAATTTAAACAATTACTGTAAAAACCTTATAAAATGATATAAAACGTACAATTCCACAACAGTTAAAAAGTAATGCCATAATCTGAACCTATTTGTTTTGAAAGAGCATCAGTCACTAATTTGCATCCTTTCAAAATAAAATTAAGAACTAAGGAAAAATAGATTCTTAACAAAATATAAAGCAGATTACTAAGAAACAGAAAAACAACAATTAGGCTATTTTTTAAACTTCTTACTGTAGTTCTTTGTTGTTTTTGTCAATTTACGTCAATTGACTCATGCCCTCAAAAGAAAGGATTCGTTTATTCTTCTTCGTCACGTAAATCAGCAAGTGTTTCAAAATTGGGAGTTATGTCAGACATTGCAATTGTGAGCTGATAGAATAAATTTTCTTCTGAAATGCGTGATCTTGATTTGGATTTTACAATGGCCAACTGAGAAAAAAAAACTGTTCACAAATAAAGGTTGAGCCAAACATAGAAGCAATTTTCATAACAAAACTCCGAAGATGTGAATATTTTACTTTGCAAAGTTGTTTAAGCTTATATACATCTAAACCAGCCATATTTGTGCACTTGCACTTGGGGTTTCGCGGCCAGACGCGCTAACCGTTACTCCACAGGTGTGGACTACTATTATTATAAAAAATAAAATAAAAACATTTGTTCCATTAAAACGAGTCTTTTCATAATGTCGCTCAACGTGCTAGTAAAATTTTGTAGCATGATAAGTACCTAACGCTTTCCTCTTCTTCGCAACAAAAGAATTCATTTTTCAATTCCTTGTGGAAATAATATTTTTGGACTTTTTTACTTCAGGAGCTTCCTCAGTGAGCGACATTTTTTTAGTAAAATCCACCGCTGACCGCCAGTGCTTCAACCGGCCGGACAGGTACCCCAGGTAGGGGTGTGGAGGGACGGAGATCACGTCCTTGCGTTCGACTCCGTTCGACATGTACTACTGATGCCCACGTCTGAACCATATCCTAACAGTGATTCATATTGACAACGGCCGAAGAGACAATCCAAGTAGTGATTGACATTGACATTGGACGAACAGCCATACTCTTAAATCAGCCATTTTCAACCAGTGTGCAGGGGCAAACTGTGCCGTGAATGATCTGCTGGTGTGCGGCGAGAAAATGAAAATAGTGAAGGTTGTCATAGCAAAAATTGGAAAAATAAAAGTGAAAGTATTAGTAAAAATGTTAGTCCACAAGAGTAAACTTGCAGCGAAAGCTGTTAAAGTCAACATTCTGTAAACGCAGTGTAGGCGTGCGAGCGCCAACAGAAAAGAATGTCAGGCGCACAGCTAGGGTTGCCAAATCAGTGATGTTGGAATATCGTACTAGCCTTAAAACATATCATATTTTACTTTTCTTTGTGGAAAGAAGTATTGTATAATAAATACAGGGACATCACTTTATTTTTACCAACATTTTTAACATTAACCTGGCTATACTCGGAAACACTGTTACCCCGTTCCATTACAGGAGTTTGGTGTTACTAGTGCAATATGTAAACAAATCATTTTACTAGTTATAGTAGGAGAGAAAAGTAGTGTATCCATTTATGTTACAGGGAAATACGATATTATGATTTTCAGTTTGATCATTACTTTTACGGTATTTTATCAAAATACAGTAGAGTAGTAACATTTTTTTTTTCCACAAACTCAACTCCTCAGGCGGTTTTATTAATTATAAAAGGCTACTTTATTCAACATATTACCGTACTTTCGGTAGCTCTAATCTTCACTTCTGCTCAGTCCACACAGATAAAGTTATTCAGTCATGCTACACACAGTACCTGTGCGAAATAAGCAGGGGCGGGTATTAACGGAGATCGCGAAAATCACGACATAGGCCTAATAGGCTACATATGCAATAGATGTTTACTAATCTTTACGAATTAAGTGATTCTGATTAATAATATGCGGATAAAACAATCACGACAAATCGCGAAATAGAGTTCTAATAGCGAAATATGAACACATTCGCGAAATAATATTATTATTGTGTTGTTTTATAGCGAATTTCATATTCTGAGTTCTTTTTTCGGACATTTTTTTCATTTGAATTTGTTGCGCATTCAAGTAGGCTACATTACATGGTATTCCAGGTATTCTAATTTCATTAGTGACGTCAAAAGACGGAGAATTCAACATTTCACTAATAATTTGAAAGTATTATTTGAGGGCTTCAAGTTTTTTCCGTTTTTAATGAATGTGTGCTAAATACAGTCTCAATCCAACAAAATTGTCTATTAGTCATACCGTACCTTTACCAGAATCCAATGAATCTTTAATGTTAATTATTTGGAAAGTAATATTAATAATGAGTTAATACTCCAATTTCAAAATAGTTGTATTTTCCAAAATTTCCATTAATATCCAACAAGAGTACAAATCAATCTCCAACAATCCCCGCCGACACTAATATTAAAAACACAAGTTATAAAATTAATCTCCATAAATACCTGCCCCTGGAAATAAGCTTCAATAATATAGGCTCTCCCTTCTACGGAAAACGCAACCATATTTCTGAAACACACTATACTCTGTACTATTTACTTCACTGCTAGCAGACTTCGGTTGCTACAGCGGCCGTAAGTTTGTGTGGCTGACGGGAGCAAGAACATTAGTGAAAGGGGGTGGGAGTCAAGTACATTCAGAAACGCAGGTACAATAAAAATGCAAGTAAAAATAAAGTGATGTCCCTGTACCTTGGTAAAACATGAAATAATATTGTTTGTTATATTTCCTAAATAAAAAAAATAGAAAATAAACAAGCTGATGGAACCGGTGCGACAGCGGTGGAGCATCAGTGACGTCATCGCTGAAATTTGGAACACCGTGATGCCATCAGATTGCTCAGCGCTGAGATTCGGGTTTCAGTCCGTTAACGTCGGATTCAATCGCAAACATGATAACCACTGAATCAATGATAAAGACAGAACAAAAGCGCACCTTAATATTTCCAAAATTTCGGATAGAATAACTTAATGGATAGCTCTTCATAGAGTTAATGAGAGAAGAATTATATTAGCCTCTTTTAAGATCTCTCCTGTTTGGCTAGTTCAGTCCCCAGCTGTGTTATTGAAATTTAATTATGGTTTATTTAACGACGTTCGCAACTGCAGAGGTAATATCAGCGTCGCCGGTGTGCCGGAATTTTGTCCCCTGGGAGTTCTTTTACATGCCAGTAAATGTGCTGACATGAACCTGTCGCATTTAAACACAATTAAATGCCATCGACCTCAGCCGGGATCGAACCCGCATCCTCGAGCATAGAAGGCCAGCGCTATACCAACTATGCTACCGAGGGCGACGCTGTGTTATTGACAAACACTAGATATTCACGGGCATCGTTATTCCTTTGTCATTTGATCTTCATTACACAAATCCACCGCATGGATCAACATATGACAAACATAAGAGAAATCACACAACTCAACCAGTCCCCGTAGGGAAGGCATAAAACTACACGTCCCTTGACGGGAATCGATGCAGGATTCACAGCGTAAACAGAGCTACATCTGGGAACTGAGACTTCTCCCATCCCATTTTGCCATACCTGAAAGATCAGGAACAGGCGCCAATTCTATGACTTCCAATGGTTATTTTGTCTCTCCTTGAATTTCGAAGAAAGATACCGGAGTAGTGTTTTACTTTTTTGTATGGAAGCCGCTAATTGGAAATCGAATTGGCTGAAAGAGCTGGAACGAGAAATAAACAGTTCAGGTCTAAATTAGTTATGGACAGAACTAGGGTCTATAAACACGAAAACTATTGGAAGAATAGTAAAAGCGAGGGCAAACGAAATTTCGAGACAAGATATTTTGAGTAATATTAAAGACCTAGGATCACTAAAACACTATAGGATGGTTAAACAGTTTCGGGAACAGGAAGAATAAATTAGGCTAAATTCAAGGGAAGAGAGAACATGAATGGCATGGTGGAGATTAGGTATCTGAAGACTCAAGAATAAGAGAAGGGACGTAGTGAAGGATAAATAAAGGGCTCAGAGCCAAAGGCGACCAACCCACAATTTTGTATTGTTCATTATTAAGCCTTTTTTCAAAACTATACATTGGTGTTATAGATTCATGCTATATTTTTGTATTTATTCAATGTAGACCAATTAAAATAAATTGTGAAACGAATCTTTTTTTGTCAGGATCCTCTTAATTTCATCCCTTATTTACTCATTTTGTAATTGCGGGTTAGTCGCCTTTGGCTCTGAGCCCTTCAAATGTGCCTTGTGTGGACTAGAGGAAGACGCAATGCATATTGCGTTGAAGTGTCAGGTAATGAATGATTTGAGAAACGATTGGGTGAATAAAATTTTCTACAAGTAAACACTATAGTAGCTTAAAAAGGAATGAATGGTCCCCTAAACGGCAGCAATCTATATAAATTACGAAAATTTCTTTTTAGAGTTAAAATTAGATGGGAAGAGAAAGTCAAAGCTCTAACGGATATGAAACTATAAATTCTGAGTATTCGGACACGGTAGGAAACTACCAATAGTATTCAATGAAGTTAACAGAATAATTTTTAAGAGATTGAGTTTAGAAATGAAAAAGTTAAAGTAAGAGTTTTAAATACAAGACCTATTATTATTATTATTATTATTATTATTATTATTATTATTATTATTATTATTATTATTGTGAATAGAGGATACTTATAGATCCAATAAATATTAGTTTTTGTAATATTTTTATAGAGAGCGATGGCGGATTAAGAACTGGAACACATCTAATCCGCCATGACGTGAACAAAGATTGATGAAATAAATAAATAAATAAATAAATAAATATACTCATTTATGCATAGTTTCAACTTTAAAAACGCTGCAAGTTAGTTGATATTTTAAAAATATTCTGGCGTTTGTTATTATTAGGATTTCTGTAGTCGTGATAAATCCATATTACTGTCCGTCCGAGTGGTTATGTCGAATCCTCGTTCTCCCCACCCGTTTCTGCTGGTCCTACTGTAAAGGCTAGTGGCTGGGCTGTTACGCTATTTCTACTAGATTATATAACGGCGCTGTATCAACTACGAGGTTATTTAGCGTCAATGGGATTGATGATAACGGTAGGATATTTGGATGGATGAGGCCGAAGATTCGCCACAGATTACCTAACATTTGCCTTATCATTGGGAAAAACCTCGGAAAAACCCATCTAGTTAATTAGTCCAAGCGGGAATCGAACCCGCGCCCGAACGCAACTCCGGATTGGCAGGCAAGTGCCTTAGCCGACCGAGTACGCCTGTAGCTCTAAGGCTTTTTCCTGAAAATATTTGCTGTAATTGGAAGTCTAAGTAATGTTAAATTAGTTTTTAAAATATATTAAAGAAAAGGGCCTCGTTAAGTAAGTAAAGCCTCGTTCATAATAAACCGTGAACGGAAACGAGAACGAGAACGGAAAATTGTTAAAATATATGTATTTAAATGTGAGCATTCACAATTGACTATTGTGAATTCTCACATTTAAATACATTTATTTTAATATTATTTTATTTCTCGTTCTCGTTGTCGTTTCCGTTCCAGGTTTATTGTGAACCAGCCTTATGTCACGTTATTTTCTCCGTTTCGTTACCTTGTGACATAGCCACTCGGACGGACAGTAATGGATTGTCACATGTTTATTTTTTGTCTGGTTGAGATAAAAGCCATGTGTGAATAAAATCATGGTGAAGTAATTTTTGTTCTGATTGAGATTCAGACTATATATACATTATGATAAAATAAGTCATTTTTCGACTCTACTGTTACGGTTCCGTTCCGCGCCATGGCGTCATGGTCTACGGCATCCTGCTTAGGAATCGCGTTACGGAGTGCGTGCTGGTTCGAGTCCTAGTGATGGAATAAATTTTCTCATGAAATTTCGGACAGTATATGGGACCGGTGCCCACCTAGCATCGGGATGCACTTGGGAAACTAAGATAGGTAGCGAAAATCCGGTTTCGAAAACCAGTTATAACGGCTAGGAGATAATCATGCTAACCACACGATACCTCCGTTCCGATTGGATGATCGTCTACCTCTGCTTCGGCATTTGAACGTGAGGCCAGCAGTCGGCTGGTCGGTCTTCGCCCTTCATGGGCTGTAGTGCCACGGATTTACATTTCACTGTTACGGTTCTTCCAGTGGAATCTACATTAGTTACAGATTGTGTTAGTGAGTGAGTGTTAATTTTATTAAGTGAAATTTATGTATCTCTTAATGTCAATTCTGGCCAATTCGCTCTTTGTTTTATTGCAAATAACAACCCCAATTTGAGTTTTATTACAGCATTGCTATCTCATTTAATGGGGTATGACCACAGTTCTTGTCTCATCTAGGAAGCAAGCTAAAGGAACTTAGGTTAATCAGAATGTAGGACTTACTCTTAACTACCTCTGAAGCGATAACGCTGACGCATTCAAGCGTAATACAACATCCGAACATTAAATCAGTGTATGTGATACTCCTCAAAGTACAGGACCGTCGTTAACATGAACCAACCATGTGATCATCTATAAATTCGGAAGTTGGACTCAATTTTCTCAGTTAAGTGTACAGTGGAACGCAAAAACGAAGATGACTAGACCTGGCAGTTTCAGACTCTGAACCCACCAAATTGACTGTTACATTTACTATCGATAATGAGGGAAAGGGTCGATACAGTTTAAGAGTACTGTGCCCAAATAGTCCAATCAGAGCATAGTAAACAATACCATGCTACGCTACGATGTGCACTATGAGCCAATAATAATCCCAATCATTCCGTAACCTATTGACCCAAATCTGCTCGTGCGTGTTGTAAGAACACAAAGGCTATGTCTAACCTGAAAATATATTTGGTTCGGAAACTTCCAGTCATACATATTACATTAAAATGAACTGTTGTTTCTTTCTAGATCAGTCCAGTGTGATAGGGGAAATCTCTCAGCGTATTCCGAATCTCACCGGACCGGTGGACAACAATGACGTCACGCTACAGCGAAATAGGAACAAAACTGCTGGAAGGATCGATGGCTGTCATGGCGACTGTATAAGTTGTTGTCTGTGCTACGCTAGCAAAATTTTACGAAATTTCCGTACTGCCATCTCGTTCAAAGAAAAGAGAGCATAAACAATTTATTTATTGAACCGGTAGTAATAACTGGTCCGTTGACATGTTCGCTCATAAGCCATTGACATATAGTTTTTACATTGTGCTCATTACAAAAAATACAGCAGAACCAAAGCAGAACACACCGCCATGACACAACAGTGCACGATGTCATTCGACTGCTAATTCCCGCCCTATACAAGAACCAATCAGATTCACTGATGGCGGCAGATGGAGACTGCAACCACCTCTGCAAGCTGATGGCACCGGTGCGACACCGGTGGAGCATCAGTGACTTCATCGGTGAAATTCGGAACACCGTGGTGCCATCAGATTGTTCAGCGTTGAGATTCGGAATACACTCTCTATCTGCACATACAGTGGCTCCCTTTAATATTAGGTTCGTTATTATTTTACAGTATTTTGCTATTGATGATTTGTTCTGTGTTCAAGTGAACCTGTATTTCATTGCGTATAGAACATTTAAACACTTTGTACATAGCGTTAAAAAATTTACATCGAAAGTTTAATATTTACCATGTAATAACAAATAATCGGTAAGTAACATCAAAGTTCACCTCTTTAATATTCGGTTTTGATTTATTTGCTTCCAATCTAATGCACATTTTCTGCTGACAGTATTGTATGGTTCAGTAGCGAACGTGCAATCATTCTGTCTACAAGTTGTGCACAGCTCAGGCGAGGTTGGAGTACAGGTCGTAAAATGGGTCGCAAGGAAAACAACACAACTTTTAACCAGCGACATCTTGATCTATCATCACGAAAAAGGGATAAAATACACAGAATTTCCAAAATATTACGTGTGAGTAAGAGTACAGTTGGAGATACAGTGAGAAGATACAAGAACGAAGACAGAATTAAGTTCATACCAAAAAAAGACCAGCCAAAAAAATTAACTGAACGTCAAGAACTCTCCATCCTGAAGAAACTGAAAGAGAATCCTAGACTAAGTGCAACGAAACTTGCAGCATGTGTTCGTGAGGAGTGTGGCAAGCAGGTAGGTGCCGAAACAATTCGAAGAGTTTTCAGGAAAAGGGGTTTAATGGGAGAGTATGTAGGAGAAAATCTTACACAAATGAAATAAATAAATAAAAGAAGGCGGCTTCAGTTCACAAGGAAACGTGTCCGTAAAGAGGAAAACTGGTGGCACGATGTGATATTTGCTGATGAAAGCAAATTTAAGTCTTCGGATCGGATGGACAACAGTACGTGTGGCGTAAGAAACATGAAGAAGTCGAAAAAAGGAATTTGTTGCCAATAGGGAAACATGGTGGGGGCAACGTCATGGTATGGCTGCAGGTGGGGTTGGTGAACTTGTTTTTATTGAAAACAAGGACGGATCAGCATGTGTATTTGGACATTATGAGAAATAATATAAAACGAAGTGCAGAGAGTCTAGGGATTAAAGATAGTTTCAAGTACTGTCAGGACAATGATCCTAAACACACAACTGAAAAAAAATGCGTTTATGGCTTCTATACAACTATCCCAAGGTAATCCGAACTCCAGCACAATCACCGGATTTAAATCTGAATGACAATTTGTGGGAGGAACTTTATCGCAATATCAGACAAACTCCTATCACTTCCAAGACAGAACTGAAACGGAGATTAACGGAAGAATGGAGGAAAATTAGTCCCCAATTTACTACGAAGTTATCCAGGAGCATGCCTAGGCGTTTGAGGGCTGTTTTGAGGCAAAAGGGGTATTCAAAAAATATTGAATTGAACAAACCGAATATTAATGAGGCACTATGTTTTATCAGAAAGTCCACACCTGTGGAGTAATGGTTAGCGCGTCTGGTCGCGAAACCAGGTGGCCCGGGTTCAATTCCCGGTTGGGGAAAGTTACATGGTTCAGGTTTTTTCAGGAGTTTTCCCTCAACCCAATATGAGCAAATTTGGGTAACTTTCGGTGTTGGACCCCGGACTCATTTCACCGGCATTATCTCCTTCATCTCATTCAGACGCCAAATAACCTAAAATGTTGATAAAGCGTCGTAAAATAACCTACTAAAATAAATAAAATTTTATCACTAGTAATCGAATAATTTTTATATTTTTTATTTATATAACAGAGGAGATTTTTTGTTCATTTTGTTATAAATCTATGTAATTTAAGACAGAGTATACTTTTGCTTTTATTATAGTGCACATTTTTATTTTCATTTTTTTTAATAATTAGTGTATTTATTTTAATCTTACATGCCAGTCAAACCCAATATTAATGGGAGCCACTGTAGATTGCATGCTTGACACATTTTATAGGGCGCATTCAATGGTTGCTGGAAACATATATCCGCCACATTTTAAAAATAGGTTCTTTACTCATCTCTATTACTTTCACTCTACAGTCCGTATAGTGCGAAAGGGAAATAGTACTTGCATTTCGTAGATCATTTGTTTAAAAGAATAATTTTAAAGGGATTGTTGTTATAATTCAATTTATCGAACGTAAGAATAAATTTGAATAACAGGAGAGCGTGAAATATTTTATTTTCATGGCTTAGCATTACGCAACACCTAAAAAACTTGCCAAATCATAAAGCTCCACAGAAATATTTGAGTAGCTTAATATTAAAGGCGGACATCTGACCTCAGATAGAAATTTAGGTAGCTGTGGATTTTTATACAATTTTTCATGCTCTTTCCAGTTATAGTGAAACCATATGCAAACTCTAACACTACAAATTATAAAATAAATTGTGTTAAATATTACAAATAACACTGTGAAACAAAAAATTGCCTCTAGATCGAAACTATGGAGATGACAGATGTCTGTCTTTGATATTAAACTACTCATTTAAATATGAATTTCAAAGTAGTACATTTTCATCTATACACACATTTCACACTTTCAGCACTATTATAGGAGAAACTATTCCTCGTCTTCAAAAGTTTTCTTGTACCGGGTCATTATTTTGTTTTTACTAATATTTCTAATATTAACCTGACAATGCCTTTGGATTAACGGTTGAGAACCGCAAACACTTGTTACCTCCTTCCACGACCGGAGTTTGATGATACTAGAGTAAAATACAAACAAATCACTTTACTAGGTATAGGAGGAAAGAAAAGTAGTGCATCCATTTACGTAAACTAGGAACAGTTAAGACTTTGTTTGATAATTTTCGTTAGGTTTTTACTTACTCAAAATACAATAGGCCTACAGTATAAATAATGTGCTTTTACTCAATAACTGAACTATCCAGGCGGATGTATTCATTATGCAGCGTATAGTACATTGTTTACAGCATATTTGCATACAATATGGAGAGTGCATTTAAATTGAAAAATAATCACATTCTAAACATTTAAACAAATTGTTGAAAATGATGGTCGTTCATTTCGATTCGTGCTACAGTTATTTTGCGTATCTACATGTTATCGAAAATGTTTTAAGCACATCTTCTCAAATCGAGTCTATTGTTTCTGGAATGTAATTCTATAGTTCTTCTATTGTTGTGGGATTTTCATCAAACACATTTTTTACAGTAACCCCAAAAGAAATAATGCAAAGCATGAGTCGGCATGAGGGAGGTCATAATCCTGTGCTTCTTGAAATAACTCTTCTTGAAATAATTCGATAATAGAGTCCCCTACGTATTGTAAATTCAATCTTCACTTCTGCCCGATTCGCACAAATAAATTTACTTAGATTGCTATCTACTGTCCGTCCAAGTAGTTATTCTCAGGGTCGTAGAAAGGGGGGGGGGAATCACGTGACAGTTACTTAACGAGGCCCTTTTATGTAAATCATTTTAAACAGTTGCATAATTTTACGTAGACGTCCAATTTCTAACAGCAAATGTTCTCAGAAGAGAAATGACAGCCCAGCCACCTAGCCTTTACAGAAGGGGCCAGTAGATACGTGTGAAGGAAACCGGGAAACGACGTAACCAAACGGACACAGTACCTGTACGAAAATATGATTCAATAATGAATGCACTTTATTCACTGGAAATGCGACCATATTTCTGGAACGTACTACACTCACTCAGTACTGTATACCAGTGATGTCAAAGCAAGCGCAGTTTTCTGACATTGACGTCGTGCGCGGACATCAAGCGCTAGGTATGGATGAAGGAAGAATTATGTATAAGAATAAGTAGCCTGTTGGATTAAGTAAACAGTGCTGTGCAAACTTCAAACGGAACGTAAAATTTTATGTCGTTATTTTTATGTGGCTTCTTTCTGTTTGACATTTTAGTTATTGTCTGTAAAACAAAAGTATTAACATCAGTTTCTTAATATTGTACTTGTGTTTTAAATGTTAATAACATAATAAAGACTTAAGAAGGGATATTCACTTAAATTCCATAGCAGTACAATTATACTATACTAAGTGACTGAAACACATCATTCATAAACAAAGTGATATTCCAAAGAAAGAGATTGAGTATGACATGTTAAGTTGGAATTGATATTGATGGTATCTTTAGCCTTATAAAAGTAATCAATAAACTAATCAAAACAGTATTATAGTACAAATCAAAGTTACCTAGGATATGTTTTGACTGTAACAAATATTACATAACAAAACTCTTATCGCATTATGCTTTTAAGGTGATATTGGTGCGCAACTTCCTATATTCAGAATATTAAATTATTTTCTCGAAATCTGCTGAAGCTATAGGGCTGACGTTTTTACAGCACATGGGCACATATATTTTGTTTATGATGTAACAGTAGTTGCTTTGTTAGTTCATTTCCTTACAAACATTCTCCATGCGAATATTTTAAAAATTTTCAATACACTATCTTCAATATTACGTATTTACGATGTATTAGATTTATGAACACATTGTTTCAGTACCTGTAAGGCTACTAAATAAACATATCTGAAAATTTCAATTTTCTGTAAAAAAAGTTGAGAAAATGTTAATTTTGAACAAAAAAGCAAACTTGTGAAAAACGAGCATTAAAATTAAAACTTACATTCTTATAATGCACAAATAAAAAATTTAACACGGATACAGTTTTAATAAGTTCTCTTCCCTTTATCCATTGAATCAGTGCTGGCCATCCCTGTACATAGCTCGACCAAGCGACATATACTATCTCTTTTGTCTTGTTATAAAGCGCTCAGGCGTTCTGAGCTCTAAAGCGCGCGCCTGCGAATATGGGCATCAGTTGACATGACTGCTGTATATTGTGGTCATAAGACGTCTTTGATTCCATATGCGGCCTTGGTTCTGTGCGAAGAACGGGTAGAAGTTTACTGGTAGAATGGGTGCGAGGGAAGTACATTCAAAAACTCAGATAGAGGATACTAAGAAAAGGCTCTGATAAATCCAAAGAGATTGCGCATAAATCACTAGTACGTCCAGTAATGGAATATGGGGCTGCATGTTGGGATCCTTACAGATTAGAACATATTAAGACACTGGAAAAGGTTCAAAAACGGGCTCTCAAGTGTTGTCGGAAAAATTCACCATTAAAATGGGACACACTCACGGACAGGAGAACGCGAATTCGATTATGTGCACTGTTCAAAACATACAGAGGTGAACCTGCATGGAGAGAAATAAAAAATAGGTTGCAGCCGCCAAATTACTCTTCAAGGAACGACCACTCATATAAATTTAAGGAAAGAAGACAGAGGACGGACACTGGAAAGTTTTCTTTTCTCAATCGTACTATCAGGGACTGGAATGCTTTACCTGCAGACTTACTAAAGGCTTTACCAACAAACAAAAATGTATTTAAAAATAGGCTTAAGGACTTTACTAATAGACGGTAATTATACACGGTATTTAAAGGGTGTAAATGACATTATGTTATTGAAGTGTTGTATCAGTGAAGAATTATGTTGTGTCAGTGAAGTGTGTTGTGTAACTGAAACGTGTTCCTGTCAGTGAAGCTTTATAGTTTATAGTGGCAGTGCAAAGTATTTGAACAGTGAAATGTTTTTGAAGTGTTAGTGAAATCAGGATAGAATCAGTGAAATGTGTCGTAGTTCCATTGCAGTGAGTGAGTTGACATCGAAATGAGTGTAGTGTTGAAAGGTACTTTTGCAGATATGAACATATCATACTCGTGGGTTTTAGTTCGAACTTAGGTATAAGATAAAATTAGATTTATTTTAAATGTTATTTTAAGTAATCGTGATTCATTTAATTTAGGATGTTCCCTGTTATTGTTATTATTATT
The DNA here is from genome assembly GCF_040183065.1 of Periplaneta americana. NCBI lineage: Eukaryota > Metazoa > Arthropoda > Insecta > Blattodea > Blattidae > Periplaneta > Periplaneta americana. The sequence continues at coordinate 63,178,857 of NC_091126.1, read as the reverse complement.
GTTATTATTAATTGTATATTTAATTAATAAATTTATTATTGTCATTATTGAGTGTAATTAGTTACCACTGCCACCGGGTACATACCCATTGCAGCGTGAATAAATACATACATACAGAATAAGAAATGAAGTAAAAATAAAATGATGTCTCTGTATAAGTGCAATGTATTTATGAAATGATTATACAGGGACATCACTTTATTTTTACTAACATTTTTAACATTAACCTGGCTATACACGGAAACACTGTTACCCCCCTTCCATTACAGGAGTCTAAAGTTGCTAGTGCAATATGTAAACAAATCATTTTACTAGCTATAGGAGGAGAGAAAAGTAGTGTATCCATTTATGTTACAGGGAAATATAGTATTACGATTTTCAGTTTGGTAATTACTTTATAGTATTTTATCAAAAAACAGTAGAACAGTAACATTTTTTTTTCACAAACTCAAGTCTTCAGGCGGTTATATATATATATATATATATATATATATATATATATATATATATATATATATATATAATGTATAATGTCTACTTTATTCAGCATATTACTAATCTAATTTATTCCTGAGAATTTTGTGAGCACTTCCGTAAGGAACCCCAATTTCTACAGCTAACTTCTTGGCCGACTTATTAGGACCTCGCTGCTTCCTTTCTCTAGTATCTACTACAGCAACATCTGTCACCTTTGTTGGCCATCTTACACTTTCCTTCCTTTCTGTACACTCTGTTGCTCTAAATTTATCTACCAGATTAATTACATTTCTACGAAAATGTTCCGTAATGATATAATCAGGAAATTGTGAAAAAAAAAAAAAAAAGAAAAACTGTTGTTCACATTCGGTTATATTGTAATTCCAGTTTCCATCATCGTCCTTCATTCCTAGAAACAGTAAAACAAAACTCTTGTTTAAATAATGCTGTTAAGTACCGTACCATATTACAGGGTACCGTACTTTCGGTAACTCTAATCTTCTATAGAAAATGCAACATATTTCTGAAACACACTGCACTCTGTACTGTTTATTTCACTGCTAGCAACAGCGGCCGTAAGTTTGTGTGGCTGACGTTAGCAAGACTTTAGTGAAAGGGGTGGGAGTCAAGTACATTTAGAAACGCAGGTACAATAAAAATTGAAGTAAAAATAAAATGATGTCCCTGTGCTTTGTTCTCATTGTCTGCCAAATGTGTTATGAAGCAAAGTATTAAATTCTGATTTGCAGTCTCTGGCAGTGAGTTAGAAGCAAAGCAGAAGGAGAGCTGAACTTTTCGATTACATGACTGAATGTAAAGCTGCCAAGCTAATTTAGTTTCCAGCTATTACTCCACTAATGGCATTACGCTTTTAAGTCAACATGTTTTGCTTGTAGCTAACAGATGATGTTAATATGAAGAAGATTCCACAGGGAGAGCTGTAACCTGTACAGAACAAGGCGTGATAACTGACGCCTGAGCATGGGAAGCATCCGTACGTGCCAGGAATCAAAGTGCCTTCATATAGGGGGTGCGGCTGATCCGATTTCAATTCCCACATATGTGACGATCCACCCCCTCAATTTACATTCTGAACCCTGCAAGCATCTAACTGCCAATCTGTCTTGTGCCGGGGCACGCCCGTAAGTTCAAACCATCATTTTTATTTTTTGTTCATTCCACCACATCTATTTAGCTATTATTCCAAATGGTAGCAATTTTTCAAAAGGCAGAAAATCTTGTAAGCTCACCCTAGCCGACCTTGTTTTAAAACTCAAACACGTAAAAGAGTTACTTAACATTAATACTATAAATCATTACAATAGGAAATTCTGGTGTTCGTTGGTGCTATGCTTGACCTACTTGAGTCACGATGTACTCGGATGCAGATTTGATGTTTCATGAGACCCATGATCCTGTGTTCGAGTCCCTTTTCTTTGTTTGTAGGAGTAAATATAACAATCTTCCCACAGCATTTTCTTGGATTAGCTGGTATACCTCGGCGATATTCCGATTATCCTGATGCTTATACAGCATGAAATGTAGTATCATCTATTGGATCTATAATTTCATTTGTAGGAGTTTTAATATTTATATGTCGTATAAAGGCCCAATGACAAGCTGGTCTTTTAAGAGTTCTATTTTTTGTATAACATAACAAGTCTTGAAAATTCCCTCGAACGTTCATTGCATAGGACTTACATTGGCTAATTGTGTTACGATTTAATGAAGGATAGGGGTGGAGAATGTATTTATTTATTTATTATTTTGCTAATAATTGTAACTTAAAATGTAATACATATATACAAAAAAAAAAAATAGCTCGCCCCTGAAACAGTAGAACTCGTCCTCAGGGGCGGATTCCTGAATTGAAATAATAATTATACAATACAATTTCTCATGTCTACTGTGCAATTATAGTATATAAATTTAAATTTACAATTTTTCAATTTTTATAAAATCCATACCTAACTTTTTAAATTTAATACTAGAACTATTAGAATTGACAAGATTAGGATACTTAAATATAAATTTGTTATATATTCTTGAGCCTAAATTACTACTATGATTAAATCCTGTAACAGTGTTGCATTTTGGTTCAAACAATCTTAAAGAATTCATACCTTTTGTTTCATAACTATGAGAATACAATTCAAAATTATTTCGATTTTTATGTATGAATTTTATTAATAAAATATAATAAATTTGTCTTACGTTAAATATATTAAAGTCTATAAACAAATTTTGAGATGGAAAATCAATAGGTTTATGAAGACATATTTTAATTATTTTCTTCTGTAATAAATAAAGTGGATTAAAATTGGATTTTAATGTGCTACCCCATCGTATAATTCCATACATAATTACCGATTGAAATAAAGTTAAATATATTGTACGTAATAAACTTATTGACAAGTAAATCCTCAATAAAACAAAATAATGTACTATTTTACGTATTTTATTACAAAGATAATTAATGTGTTGGTTCCATTTTAAATGTTTATCGAAAATTACGCCTAAACACTTAACTTCAGAGGACTCTTTTAATAATCGGACATTTACACTGTATGAGACAACAATCAGAATTATGTAATTTAATACTTAATATAGAAGTAGGAGGTAAAAATAATGTAATAGGTACGACAGCACGTGTCCTTGAAAGATGATTTTAGAGTATGGTTAAGAAACTCCGTAAGCTCCAAGTCTGTAAACAATTTGTCGCAATCCGTGTATCAGAATTCCAAACTATTGAAGGTGTACAGCCGAGATAAGGTCGGAACATAATGTGCAATACATTATAGATATACAGGAACATCATTTTATTTTTACTTCAAATTTTAATTTTACCTGAGTTTTTGAAAGTACTTCACTCCCACCCTCTCTACTAGTAAACTTCCAACCGTCCTCCACACAGAACCAAAGCCGAATATGCAGTCACAGTCGCCTTACGGTCATAGTAAACAGTACTGAGTGAGTACAGTAGGTTCCAGAAATATGTTCGCGTTTTCCATTGACGAAAGAGCTTTCAATATTGAATAATATTTTCGCACAGATACTGTCTTCTGTTTGCCTACGTCGCATCCCGGTTTCCCCCATTCGCTTCTGCTCGCCCCTCTGTTAAGGCTAGTGTCTGGGCTGTCTCAGCTCTTTTCTGAAAACATTAATTTCTCTTAGGAATCGGACGTCTATCTAATAATATACAACTGTTTAAAAAACTTTATAAAAGGGCCTCGTTAAGTAATTAAGTGTCACGTGATTTCTCGCCTTTCTATGACCCTGCGACAAAACCACTTGGACGGACAATAGATGGCATGCCTGAGTAATTTTATCTTTTCGGATCGGGCAGAAATGAAGATTGAATTTACAGTACGTAAAGTACTCTTTTATAGAGTAGGTACAGAATTATTTCAACATGAGTTACTAGTACGATGGACGAAACTGGTAATTGGAATTAGGTTCAATAGTCTATAGTGCGATAACATGCACAAAAGAACTGATGGCTATATCGAAATGAACGGCCACCATTTTCAAAAATGTGTTTAAATGTCCATATTTTAATTATTTTTCAATTTAACTTCATTGTCTGTATTGTACGCTAATGTGCTGTAGAGAAAATAATACAGGCCTACACTGCACAATGAATACGTCCGAATGGGCAGCTCAATTCGTGAGTAAAAACACTCATTGTTAATATAGTACTGTATTTTGATGAAACAATAATCTAATGAAAATTATCAAACTCAAAATCGCGATATATCCTAGTTTAGTAAATGGATGAATTAGTTTTATTCCCTTCTATACGTAGTAATGTGATTTGTTTGTATTTTACGCCAGTATCATCGAACTCCGGTCGTGGAGGAGTGTAGCAAACAATGTTTCCGGTTCTCAACCGTTAATCCAAAAGTATAGCCAGGTTAATATTAGGAATGTTAGTAAAAATAATATGATGTCCTTATATTTATAATGCAATGAAATATAGCCTAATGGTGTAGTAACAAAATATGATACACCTATGTTATTTTGTGCCATATCGTAAGATATATATTTCAGAACAAGCCTTAACCTTTGTCGGAATGTAATAAATGACAATTTCAATAAGTGAATTATCTATTTTGTGTACATACCTCAATGTTATTACGAGTTTCTCTTGGGGTGATATACAATTTCTCATGATAATGTTTTTCTTCGTTATTAGTCTTTTTTATTCCTAGTAATTTGTCAAGGTGTCTGTTGACATTCAAGTAAAATTGCAAAATTGCTCTTTATGTTTCCTCAGTTCCGAGAAAATATTGAAATGTCGTTTTTCTATTCTTCTTTCTACAATCGGGTGAACCCACATCTTCCTTATTTTCCTCATTTTCCAGTGGTAGTACAGCAGGGACACCAGAACTACTTCAGCTTCATCACTCATTTAAAGGACGGAGAACTTCTTTAATAATATACAAAAAGTATTGTTATTACAAAAAACACTACTAATATTAATAGTAATGCTCTATTAGGAATTGCGAACCGACTCGATAAACGTTTCTGAAAACCAATGTGTCTGTCAACTGCGAGAAACTCCGAAGCGAAAAGCGCTTCGATCAAAGACGCTGCGTGTGTCACTACCCTAAAGGGGAGAGGATGGTATTTTTTGGTGAAAAATGAGTAAATTAAAAAAACATTCTCTGTGATATGTGGAATGCATAGCATAATATTTTGGGTATTTATGCCCTTATCAGATGTTGAGACGCCATTTTTGAACTTCCTGCGTTATGGATTTTTAAATCACTCGAACTCTTTTATTGTTGTTTCCGGTAAATTGAGTTTTCAAATTTTTTTTTTCTTTAAAATACTCTTTGATATGTGTACAATGCATTGCATAAGATTTCGTGGGTATTTGTGCCCTTATCGGATGTTGAGACGCCATTTTTAAACTTCCTGCGCTATGGATTTTTAAATCACTCACCCCCTTTTATCGGTTTATGGTAACCTCATTTTTTTGCTACATTGCCAGACAAAAATGGATATAGGCTAATTTCTGAACTATTAAAGATATATGCATGAAATTTAGAACACACATTCAAAGATTATTAGGAAACGTTTTTCTGTAACAGAATTTTGTTAATTTATTTAATTTTAAAACTACGTCCATTTGTTTGCAAGAAAGGAATTCAAAAAAGTGTTATTAAAGTTTAATTGTTTATTTTACAAACGTAGGGACTAATATCAAATTTCTGTTACAGATAGTTTGTAGAGCATGGTTTTGCAAGTACATTGCAAAAAACGGGATTAATCTACCTTTAAAAATGGTTTAGATATATCGATTTTAGTAAAATACTGTATTTGGTATATTTTTTTCAAATCTGAGCCCCCAAATATTTTTTTTTCAAAATACTTATTTTTGGTTGAGTTTCTACAGGTATAAGCTCCCTACATACAAAAAATTAATATTTTACACCAAATAGGAAAAAAGTTAAAAAAAAATACCGTCCTCTCCCCAAAAGCGTGCCAAACGTCAGATTTTACAAAGTTGCTACGTCTTTTGCTTAATACATTATAAGATAATATGAACCGTTCGATAGTTACGACCATGTTATTTAGGAATTAATATTTATTGCAGGGAAAATTAAAAACATACATATGAATATTAAAAGAATAAATAAAAAAACAAACACAAATCGTTTATAGTAAAAGAACGGAAACATGAAAAAAATAAGCAGCAGGATAGTCCTAATACAGAAACAGATAAGTATGGTTAAAATTATGACGTTCTCAATATAACAGCATGATCTGAACCTCATCTGAGTCATATGACGAATAATCGTCCACTTGTGTGTGTGTGTGTATATATATATATATATATATATATATATATATATATATATATATATATATATATATATATATATATATATGTATATATATATATATAGTTGTATAAACTACGAGGTTATTTAGCGTCGATGAGATTGGTGATAGATGGTATTTGGCGAGATGAGGCCGAGGATTCGCCATAGATTGCTTGGCATTCACCTTACGGTTAGGGAAAACATCGGAAAAAACCCAACCAGGTAGTCAGCCCAATCGGGGATCGAACCCGCGACCGAGCGCTACTTTAGACCGGCAGGCAAGCGCCTTAACCGTATGAGCCACGCCGGTGGCTCCCACTTGTATACAGATCATACTTCCTGTACCAAACAGAGTGAATGTTTCAATAAAAATATTCCATCCCCTTGCTTGAAAGCAGCTTTAACGTATGCCAACATCAGATTTTAAAGTTCTGCCGAGTTTTGTACTAAATATATTATTAATACGTTTTGAATCCTTCGATTGCTACGACCATGTTATTTAGACATTACAATTTATTAGAGGCAAAAGTAAGAAAACTAAATAATTGAACTTAAACATAAACCGTTCATGGCAAAATACAGTAATATAACTCAGTCCTTCCCCGCATGACTCGTGACTAGAATCAAGTTCTGTGAAGAACGTAGGTGATACACCGTTTCGATAACACTTATACATTGTTCTAAGTAATAGGTCACGAGAAGTCGGGTTGTCGCTTCGGTCAGAAGACAGTTTAGTCTTCTTGTATTATTTAGTCGGAGTCTGATATTTGTCGAGGTTGATGGATGAAATTATCTCTACCATGGTAATTCCTACACCTGTCGCATCCGCAGTAAATTGATTATTTCAAGTTATTATTTATTAAGACGTCCCATTTATGAACTAAGGAAAACACAATTTGTTTTAGCTTTTTTCATCATCTTTACAGTCTGTGTCCGCAATTTCGCTCCTTTTCCAATAACAAGCTTCATTTTCTTTAAGGTGGTCTTCCGAGACGAAGAACTATTGTTGAAATCATCTTTTGTAGGAATTCGTTGAGACGAAGGGCCAGAATTTGAACTGTACTCTTAATTTCTTGTCTCGAAAACTTCCGCACCACTTAACCGAAAAATGGGAGAAATTTTTTCATACGTACACTAACCAGACCGATAGAAACAGAAATTACTCTTTTGCGTAGAATGTTAGATATCTTACTTGTAAATACCGTATTTTTCCTTAAGAGTCTGGGTCGGTGTGAAGGACTATCCCTTTAAATAAATGTCTGGAAGGAGGAGGTTTCTTTGCCATTTCTAGGATATAAGCACATCAAGGCTTGTCTCGAACTACAATACAAAGTTGTTATAATATAACATAGCATACTCTAACGCATGGGTGTCCAAACGCCTATAGAAGCAGGAGATATTGCACGTCAAGCATGCTCTGCTAAGGTCAATAACATTCCATATAAAATAGGAAAAACAACCTTCAAGAATATGCACTGCGTGTTGCACTAACGTTAGATATGCTATTTCCCTCGATTTGGGGCTAGCCTTTTTCAAGATTCTCATAATAAAGTGAAGTGCCCTCCATGCTTTACCCGTAACATTATCAACATGCACTCCCCAAGAATGTTTGGAGTTTAAATGTACTCCTGGATATTTACAACATTGTTCTTGCGGAATTACAACACCACTGAATTTGTAATTTAGACTAGTTTCTTCTCGGGTTTTACAAAATGTTAGAGATTTACTTTTAGGACCATTTATTTTCATCCTATTAAAATTAATTTAGACAAAAATATGTAATCATTAATTCCTTTAAGGAAAATGACACTGGAAGAGTTTATGTAGTTTATATTTGCTCCATTAAATTGCAAGAGTAACTGAATAGTAATAATAATAATAATAATAATAATAATAATAATAATAATAATAATAATAATAATAAAATATTTTAAATTTCTTTGTTGCAGGTACGTTGTCAGATCCATTATACTCTTCAAGAAGTGGCACTGATTATCTTGCATGATATAATCATCTGCGCTGTTTTGTACGTAAGTGTGAAATATTCCTTCTTGCTGCATGATTAATGAGTCAATTCTCATAGTATTGTGTTCTGACGCACTTTGTTTCTGCGGCGATTCACTGGTCTCCAGTTGGAGCATATTTATAGAGAGAGCTAGTGTAGTTTATAGTTTTAATCTAGTCTCCTTTAGAGTTTTCTACGGCTTAAACATTTTGCCAAGCACGATACATTCAAGTAATTAAATAATTTAATAGATATATCGTTATCTCCCTCATATGAGATGAAATTTCGTAAACAGTTGAAAGTATCCACTCGTCCTGAGTTTGATTGTTTAATGACTCTCTTCTTAATAGATTCGGCCCATTGAATGTAATTGATTTTGTTTATTTACTGCCATTATTAAACCATTTTCTTTTGTAATTGTTTTAATTTAATATTCCCTTGTGTAAGTAATCTCTTGTATCTAAAATAATACTATTACGTAGTCGTTACCAAATAGGCCTAATATGAATATTTATTTGAACATTTCTAGAGTAGGGAATGTCTGAAGTTTTTTCGTTTTGCTACATCATTATCTTGTTCATGTATTCTGAATGTTGAAGTGTGTTGGTTGAAGGGGATATTCTTTGCCCACTCTTCTGTCAATCTCAGCTGAATGATATTTTAGAATTATTTCATTCCTGTTGCAAACATCCATCCACTTACGTTCATTATGTGATGTGAGATGGATCCTCTTTTCGTTATCGCTAATACAGGGACTACACATTAAGTAAAGGGAAATGTATAATGTTAATGATCAGATTCTCGAAGTAATGTTGAATTTATGCAAATATTAAATTAACGGCCTGTTTATCATTAACATTTTATTAATTTGTTTTCCATTTCTTCAAGATAATTTTCTTTAAAACAACCGACACTTACTGAAACAGTTGAGGCTGTCAAGTGCAAAACTCGCCTTATCCAAAATTTAAAAAAATGAGTTACATATTGGATGTTGTACTTCTTGCATCTCTCTATCTACTGACATAGTCGGTTTGTGCAAATTTTGTCTAATTCCTCTTCCATAGACCTCAGAAAACTACTATCAAATGCAAAACTGTCCATATCCATAAAGGTTTTTCCTGTTTCCTGACAAATCTCTTTACCTGAATAAGGCGAGTTTTGCATTTGATACCCTCGTTAACACTGTTTTCAGTGTTCATCAGCATTTTGTAATGATTTCGCATTTTTAAAGCAATTTTTGGTTGACTGAACTTATTTTTTAAATCTGTATTGCAGATTATCATGAAACATGTATAAAATAATACCTTGTTGTAGTAGGCCATGATTTTTCAACGAAAAATTGACAAATGAAAGTTGTAGGTGACAAGTACTGAATTATTATTAAAGGTTATAGCAAGTCTAGTATATATAGTTACGAAGCTTGAGTTGATTTGGGTACTGGGAACAGTAGACTGTGCCGGTAGTGTTTCACTTGTATGTGATGAGACGATATTAGCGATCCTAGTGGTTAGCAGTGGTTAGTGGATGCAATATTTACTACGTATTGAGCTTCGTGACTGTATATACTAGATTGTGATTATTGTTCTAATGCTAAAATATAACTTTCTGTTTAAAAAAATCTCAGCATTTGACCACCAGGTGACAGTATAGGGATTTGGGCGTTTTCAACTCTGCACAAAATATCCAGAAAAATTCAGCATCATATTATAAAATTCTTTAGTCACTCTTTCTGCTTGAGGTCCATGTAGAAATTGTATGTAATGTCGTCTCAAAGAAGCATTTTCTGCTGAAACCTCTTTCCTACATGTACTCACTGTGCAATTTCAAACACTATTGACATCGGGTATAATTAGTTGAAAAGAGCTGGTAGAGCAGAATCTTGCAGATAATAGTTGCTGCTGATTCGGAATAAGAGGTCTCTTTATCTTTGTGGGATATTAGTCTGGATTAAATTTCTTGCAATATTTTCAGGCCTACTTACTTTGAAAATCTATATCGTGTCACAAATTAAGTCTCACGCATAGTATACAAATCAATAGAGTAAAGGTTGGCAAAATTGAGATACTAATAATATTATGATAGTAATTTTTGAGAATTTTTTACAATTTTACTGAGCGAGATAAGGATCAGGTTTGTGCAGAAACTTGTCCAAGAACATTCCCTTAATACGTTGACGCAAAAGCCGATCTTCCTCTCGCTCAGTAAAATTGTAAAAGATTCTCAAAAATAACTATCATGATATTATTAGTTTCACAATATTACTAACCTTTACCCTACTGTATTTGTAGTTTCCATGCCTCGTTCAGGTCTCACATTTTCTAAATTTTTAATGTATAATAGTTCAGTGGTAACAAATATGACAATAATCAGTTCACTTTTAAAGATTGCCTTTTCTTACTGTATTTACAATGATATATTAAACATTCAAAAGTATCTGTTAAATATTATACATATTACCAGTGATATACTTAGCACTTTAATGACAGACACAAAATATTACTTTTACAACTTCTCTTTGAACATCTGTAGTGTCATCTGTCATATTTAACTTTATGCCGAATGAGTTAACAACCTGCAATCCTACATTTAAAGTTAAAAATTGTTAACACCATGTTAAGCCAAGCTAGTGTTAAAGACATTAAAACTACATTTAAAAACAGTTTATCATGTAGCAGTAATTAATTGTTCTAAATATACTTGGGGAATGTCAGTTTCGTTTTAATTACTACTCAGTTCTTATAAATTATCATACACTTGTAATTAACATTTAAATCATGTTCCTTACATCATATTAATTTAGCTATAAGCATTTTCGCCATTTCGGCGTCATCAGACAACAAAATTATACCACGTTATCTGATATTAATGCAAGTATACATTGTTACACATCCCGCCTGGGGTATGCAAGCACGAGTGACATCACACGGTGGGTAGAAGCAGTACAGGTAGTATATGCTCGCGCATGCGCACAGTCTGCTTTACAGACTAAGGTAACGGCCGCTATGCTTTCAGAATCCAGGCGACTAGTGTAGGCCTACACAAGTATAACATATATCTAAACTGTATATTTGACACAAGTTCAACCTAAGTTACGTACGTCTTTTAGTTATTAGTACATCTGAATTTGTTAAAAACATTATTGCAAGCATTATTTTCGTCAACTTTCAATCTTTTGAAATTGTTTATCAGAAGTTGCGCTTGGGCGCGGGTTAAATTCCCGCTTGGGCTAATTATCTGATTGGGTTTTTCCGAGGTTTTCCCCAACTGTAAGGCAAATATCAGGTATTGGGCTGATTATCTGGTTGGGTTTTTTCGAGTTTTTCCCCAACCGTGAGGCAAATATCAGGTAATCTATGACGAATCCTCGGTTTCATCTCGTCAAATATCATCTCGCTATCACCAATTTCATCGACCCTATCGATCGTAGTTGATACAGAATCGTTAAATACAAGTAAAGAAATCAAGTCCACATTTTATTGAGTGTAATTAGTTAACACTGCAACCGGGTATATACCCATTGCTGTGTGAATAAATACATACATCTATGGAGTAACGGCTAGCGCGTCTGGCCGCGAAACCAGGTGGCCCGGGTTCGATTCCCGGTGGAGGCAAGTTATCTGGTTGAGGTTTTTTCCGGGGTTTTACCTCAACCCAATACGAGCAAATGCTGGGTAACTTTCGTTGCTGGATCCCGGACTCACTTCACCGGCATTGTCACCTTCATCTCATTCAGACGCTGAATAACCTGAGATGTTGATAATGCGTCGTAAAATAACCTACAAAAAAAGAAATCAATGAGTAAATAATTAAATAAATGAATATAAGTGAATAATTAAAATACTGAATAAATAAATAATAAGTAATCAAATAGAGATAACTTTGGTAATAGAATTTGACAGTGTGAACGGCAAGATGACGTAGCTGTATGTTACATAACAAAATTTTGCTTCACTCTATAATATTGCGCAGGATTTAATAAAGTTTGTTGTTTTATTTTTTAGTACATGTCCCTGGCGTTGTGACGGTTTTCAAAAGTAGCTTTTGTTTTTATGTTAGCGCTACTAGGTAAATACAAAGCCCGCTCACAGCAGCGAAGCCCTTTTCTCTGAACCGGTGGATATTTGCAACAACACGCTGTTTTAATGTCGTCGGGATTGGACAAGGCCGAATCGTCTCGTCTGATTAGAAGCGAGTCAAGTTTACCGAGACAAACTCCCCCAGTTTCCTCGGATTTCGCACGGAATGATCTTTTTGGTATTGTTAATTTAGCATAATGTCCTGCAGTATTACAATAAACATGTTGTACGTTCTGCTTTATACAAGGCAATTACGTACACGCACTGGCGTATTTTGTGTCGGGGCGGGAGAAGGAAGGAGAGAGCTCCAAGGGGGTGTTATACCCTCGTAACCAAGTGACGTCAGTGCGCGACAAGGGGCTTCCCCGCTGCGGAAGGGATCCTACAGTCACTGCGGTCCCAGCTTCGTATTTTGGCACTATTGTTAAGGTATTAGTACTAAGCCTACATTTCCATTAGCCTATTCAGGTTGCATGGTCTGTATTCCTTTAAAAGAGGTGAATATTAAACTTTGTTCCGTGTAGAGGCACACCTACAACCTCCCCGCCGCTTTGTGTAGTGCCCAGAGTATCATGGTTTTCTTTAGCAGATGTTGTGACTGTTTGAAATAAAAATTTTAAAACAGGAGCAACATTACCCAAACGACTGCTGCGTCGTTGTTTCATGGCGGTTCAAATCCAGGAGATACCAAGTGAAATTGGTGCTGGAAGAGAACATTGTATTATAGCTGGTTTTCTCGAGATGCCCAGCTTAATTTGCCACGTTTTACAAATTCTACACTGACTATATTCTTGTGAGGAAAAGGATAAGCATGGTACACTTCCAGTCACAGTGTACTGACGGGAAAGTAAACTCGAATATTAGAAAATAGATCAAGTATTAATACCTTAATAATAAAGGCAACTAAATCACAAATGTAATAAGGTCCATGAGACAAATAACGCCATGTATACCTTTAACGCCACCCTATTAATTTTTGTTAACGATACACGTTTTCGGTAGTGCACTACTGTAGCTTGCATTCGCTTGCAATCTAGTGATGGAATGAGTTAAGGCTCATTCACGATGAAAATTAAACGTAACGTAAGCGTTAACTTAAGAATATAAACGTTACGGTAAAATCAAGAAGTCATACCATCATTCTCGATGGGAACATAAACATAACCGCAAACATACTTGGTAACCATGGAAACATAACAACGACGCCATATGGCGTTAAAAGTCTACAGACAAAATTTTAGGTTATGTTAGTACGGTACTCAAGTACTCAGGCTGACTGTACAGCATCACCAGACTGTTTTGGCTAGGACAGGTGCAAGAAAGAGCATCTGGTTGCACCTCAGCACGCAGAAATTGTCACAATAAATTTATTGTTGCATGCGCTAATGCTCTTTGCAGACATATGGTTACCTTCAAAATCAGAGTTTGAAGCCGGAGTGGGAGACAGATATGCCTCTTCGAACAGAGACTGTCATGAGTGCCAAGGGCTCTATGACAACTGCTATATTCATCCACTGGCTTGACCAATTCGCCCGATATAAGGTGGCAGGAGAGGTGGTGTTGATATTTGATGGAGCATCATCTCATCTGGACGCAAACATTGCAAATGCCACTGATAATTACGGAATCATACTGCATTGCCTTCCCAGTAATACAACACATGAGCTGCAACCCATGGATAAAGTGCAAGCACTAGTTGGGTGTGTTTTATATGTGAAGAAGATCGCGTTGAGAACATGTCGTTATGTTCTTAATGTGCGAGGTATTTACATGATAAGTGTGAAAACATCGGGAAAATCACTAAGCTTTCAACTTGCAAATGTTCAGAATGTCCACAGTGATGATATTGGTTCAATTGCTTGTTGAATTCTTATTTTTTTTAATTTTACGTAACTTATTTTTTTTTGTTTTACTTAATGGAAAACATTCATATTAAACTAAGGTAAATGTTTTGTGTTTAATAACTTTCTACTGTATCTCATTGTCTCTTTTTTTAAACTAAGGATTTACTGGAAAACATATTTCCCTAATCCAAATGGTGTTTCAGTTTCAGATCAAGAATCTTTCATTAGTATTGAGTGATTTTGTATCTTTTATTAACAGAAAATCAAATTTAGTTGCTTAGTTCAATTTGTGTTGCTTAGGAAATATATTTCATTAATACTTATAAGTGTATATGTTACTAGAAAATAGGTGGCGTTAATTGGACAAGCTGTTCCTAATAACGCCAGTTTACAAAGTTTTCCTATTTGAGTTCTAATTATTGTTCGGTACATAATATATCCATTTTCATTGTGCTATTTTCTAAAGATAAGATTACAATTTCTATTTCATAATTTTCATGTTTGAACAGAACTTATTTCCAGAGCAAAAGTGACTTAAGTTTTAAGTTGGCGTTATTTGATACGTGCACCTTACATTACACAATTCTAATTTATACTTTGTCGATTTCAGTTACTGTGAATTAAACAATATGTAGCAGAAAAGTTGTGAAAAATATGCATAAGGTTATCTGCGTTTAATAATTCGTAAAAGAATGTACCCATAAAGCTGAAGTAACAGACAGGATATTAAAGGGAATATCAATTTTTATATGTTGAAATATATACTGTGATATAAACACACGTTAAAGTAAACCAGAATTATACTGACATATGCCTTTGAAATGTGCCCATGGAAAGCAAACATTAAAATTAATAATTTACCGATATGGATTTCCTCAGGCAATTAGATTAGACAAAATTATGAAAGGCAATAAAAAATCTCGATACGAAATGAAATTAAAGGGAATAGAGGTTTTTTTCTGTTAAAATACTCTGGGATAAACACATTTTAAAATATACAAAAATTGTCATAAATATGCTAATAAATGGCCATTATTTTGACAGAGAAGGGACAAAGCAAATTTAGATTTAACAATATACTGAGATGTGTTTCCTCAGACGATTAGCAGAATGATTTATATCTAGGGCAGTCGTCGGCAATTCTTGACTCACTAGTGAACCCCGTATGGCGCCCAGCGGTGACCAAATCTCGAGCAGCAGTGATTACATGCGACAGACAGCCTATGAAGTAAGGAGACGGAGGAAAAGTACTTGACATGAAAACTACAACCAGTGGTGGTTCCTGTACTCGCATCTTGATCAATCCCGCGCATAATAATGTCACGCTTTGCTGTAACAGTAATGTCACTGCAGTCATCAAGAGCCAGTGAATAATATACGATTTTTCTTGTTTCTCTTTTTAACCTTCCTCTTGAATATAATAAGGAATTTTCTAAATTCTTCTCTCGATACTTGGTCGAGAAATTCGTAGTATTTCAAAGTTAAAAACTTCTTATGGACGAGTTATTTAAGCTATTTTAATCATTACTCTTTTAAGAAATTCTGTTCTATTAAAAGGCTTTAGAGCACGAGATATTTCAAACCACATTGGGTAGGTAGTTGACTTCCTTAAATTTATTTATGTCATCTTTATCTTTCTGGCTATGATTTAAGACATGTCAATTCCTGGCGTTTAACATTTCGTTGACACATAATATTGAACTAGTTTTTCTACAGTATTATTATTAAATGAGTAACTAATAAATAGTTACCCTCATCTAAAGATTAAGAAGATTAAAATTGAGATAAAACCTAATAATTTTATCCTTCTAGGAAGATCTAAAAATTCAATATTCACGCACGTACAGGACAATTATAGAAACACATAATTAGTGGTCAGTAATAATAATAATAATAATAATAATAATAATACATTATTCAGCGTGGCACTTAATGTTTCTATAATCCTAATTGAACCGTTGAGCAAAGTAAACATATTACATTTTGTCCGACAGAAAAAAAAGGTCTCATTCTCATTCTTTACGAAACCACCTCTTACTGCTTGTAAGCGACATGATACCGCCACTGTTTGCCTTCAGTACGTGAATGAAACACACAGAAATCTGCAGGAAACTACTCGTACCCGTTTGAATGTCTGTGATTACACGATGCAATCACGACACCCGCTTTGGTCACCCCTGGCCATGCCCAACAAGTGAAGTACGGGACAAAGTGTAACTTACTGCCCTCAGTGTGCCCTGTGAGCGTAACCTGACGTAGGCGCTAGAGTTGAAGTGTCCGACTGGCAGCTAACTGGGCACATCCTACAGATCTACACGGTCATACACATCTAACAACAGTTTAAAATAGTCTAGTATCCGAATATACACAGAGTGCAGCAGATAGCTATACAGTACACAAAATGTCAGAAACAGTGTCTTCTCAGAAACGAAGGTCATTACCGCCTACAGTTTATTTTAATATTCAATGGGGTCAGATGTATTTGTTGAATGTGATGGTGTGACCAAATGAACAGTTTTTGCAAAAATTATGCATAAACTCATAAAATGTAATTAGCAGAGCCATTATGCTTCGTATCATAGCATAGAGTATAATAAATCGTCGTTCATGTTGAATCTTTCGTACACTACTTTTAACACTTGAACATAAATAATTGATTAAATGGCGATCTTACTCGTGTTTATTATGTAAGCATGTGTGTCTTACAGCTGTTTCTTAACACCATCCTCAGAGCCTACTAGATCTCGGCGCTATCAACTTCGCTGCCTGTTGTGTGGGTGCGTTCGTGTGATGAAGAGTTGTGTCAAATATTGTGTGTGTTCTGAAATTGATCTGTTTGTTGAGAATTTGATTAGGGTGTGTTTTAGTGCGTCTGTATATTTCATATTGTTGTAGTGTATTAAGTTATTGGTTTTTGGGTTGTACGTGTAGAATTTCCATGTCTGTATTTATGTTATTGTATGTGTGGTTAGCATTAGTTATGTGTTCGGCATATGTAGATGTATTGTGTCCTCTGGTTATTGCTTTAATGTGTTCTTTGCATCGAGTTTGGAATGATCTGCCTGTCTGTCCAATGTAGAAACTGTTGCAACTATTGCATTTGAGCTTGTATACGCCTGTGTGGTTGTATTTATTTGTTTGTGTTGTTTGTGTGTTGAGATGTCTTTGTAGTGTGTTTTCTGTTCTGTATGCTATGTTGTATTTCTGTTTTCTGAATGAAGATGCGATCTTGTGTGCGTTTTTGTTTGCGTATGTTAGTGTGACGTATTTCTTGTGTTCATGTGTTTGTGTTGTGTTTTGTGTTTTTGTGTTTGTTGAGTTTTTGTTTTGTCTTCCTTATGATGTTGTCTATTATGTTTGGGTTGTAACCATTTTCTTGTGCTATTTGACACAACTCTTCATCACACGAACGCACCCACACAAAAGGCAGCGAAGTTGAGATACCGCCGAGATCTAGTAGGCTCTGAGGATGGTGTCAAGTAGCACCGAAACAGCCGTAAGCCGCACATGCTTACATAATTAACACGAGTAAGATCGCCATTTAATCAATTATTTAAATCGTCGTTGTTCCTGCAATAACTCCTATGTGACATATTTATCGATTTTCAGAGATCTGCTCTATTAAATAAGATAATAGTGGCACAGCAAATAATAAAATCTCCTAATGTAATTCTATATATTTGTTTCAAAAATGTAAGAATCCACAGTCTCCTATGTACGGCTGCCATGGGATGAATAAATGAGTTTTTCCTTCCTCCTGAATGATTTTTTATTTTGCACATAGGAGTTACTGCAGGAACAACGACGAAATACGAAGATAAGGAATGTGCAGCTTTTGTTGATATGTTTTATCCTGGAGCGGGCGCTTCTATGTAAAAAGTACAGGGATTTGAATTATTGTAGCTTAACCGTTTTACTTTGGTCTTGATTTTTGCTACCTTCTAGCTATTTCTTCAATATTGCTTCAGCTTACGTAGTGAGAAGTTACGTTGTTCGGTCTATAAGAGAAGTGGAGAAGATAGAATTAAATTACAGCATTGTCACTGATGTGTAAAATGTACACAGCGCGCCAGGTCATTTTTTTTATTTTAATTGGTTATTTAACGACGCTGTATCAAGTACGAGGTTATTATAAATATATTATAGATATATTAATTTGTCCTACAGAATTTATCTGTAATATTGACAATTAAAATTTTAGGAAACAAAGGGAAACATCGAAGGAGGAAGGTTCGATCCGGTGCTGTGGATTGAATTCGGCGTAGCTCAGTGGTCAGTGTGCTTGGTACGTAGAACCAAGGACCCGGGTTCGATCCTCGGCGCCGGAGCGAATTTGCTCCTAAAATATTAAGTACGAGGTTATTTACTACCATTAATGCACAACACAATGTCAATACGGCGGTTGCTGTGGTCTGCGATACAACGAACTTTTCTGTTGATTTTCGAGTTCGTCATTTTTTCCGGTTATTGTATGCTTATTTAAGTTGTGTTAACTCTCGCTAGTGGTTTTATATTTTATTTTATCCGTCTTAGTATTTATTTTATTATTGTAAATATTTTTGTTTTATCACTATTATTATTATTATTATTATTATTATTATTATTATTATTATTATTATTATTATTAATGAATTATTTTGCATTACAATCTTTGTATCATTTTTGTCACGATTATTTTATTATTATTATTATTTTTTTATTTTTATTATTATTATTATTATTATTATTATTATTATTATTATTATTATTTCTATCATCAGCATTATTATTTGATCCCCCTGTAAAATTTATGTAGACTACTGGACTGTACCCGAGCACGACCATATACTCATTTCGGGTATCTATTCACATGTATTTATTTCAAATGTAAATTGTAAATAAATTTGAATTTGAAATTTGAATTTGAATTTAGCGTCGATGGGATTGGTGATAGCGAGATGATATCTGCAGTGCTTGGAAAAAGTGATATAAGTCAGTTTTCACAAACATTTTTTGATAATTTATTGACAACTTACTGAACATCTGCTCGCTTGGAAAAAAAATACATAAGCATTTCTCCCATTACAATAATTACAGAAAAAAATCAAATCGACATAAACCATTGTAAGTCGTCAATAAATTATCAAAAATGGTTTGTTGAAACTGACTCATGTCACTTTTCCCAAGCACTGCAGATATTTGGCGAGATGAGGCCAAGGATTCGCCATAGATTACCTAACATTTGCCATTTGGTTGGTGAAAATCTCGGAAAAACCCAACCAGATAACGCCAGGTCATGGGTAAGTGCTATTTTGTTTCCTTGTTATTCGTAATGCATTGCAATTTAATAAAATGTACAGTCTCCTACTATTGACTTCGACATCCGATAGCAATGAATGATGTGACTGAATATACTAGACTGTAGTAATAACTTCATTTTAACTCTTGTTTTCTTCGGCTTTAGTAAATGGCGCTTGGCCCACTATGGTTCCGAACCCTTCAAATCACGTGTTAAAACTTTAATGTCGTCTTTTCCTCATTCCTTCTTTTTCTTCTGTCAAAATTGTATTCCCATTTTCCACATTGTTAATTTCCTTATTTACATCGTCTTCCTATTTAATAGTGTTGAAATTTCGGGACTTCGAGTATGTCGATACTTTTTTACAAGGATAAAGTGGTTTTAGCATGAAATAGTGGTACCTTGAACTTGAAACGATTACTTTTAAGACAATAATGGAAAATGAGCTATTAAAAATCCTCATTCACGCCTTTAATATTTTAAAATCTCCATTGAGAAGTCACAGCATAATTCTTTTAATTTATGTCTTTTTTTTTAATATTTTGAGCAGTAAATTTGACAGATCACACTTAGCTTGATCTATTATACTCTGGGGAAAGAATGTTTTCTTCAATATCATCCCTTAAATGTGGCAATTATTTGGAACGGGTTTTCATAAAATTTAATTCTTTAATATTGATGAATGAAAACCATAGCAGTAGTATAAAAAATTTGTATGAACGATATTACTCGTTTTTAATTATAGAATGTACTGCAATATTTATCGATAATCGATTAAATTCATATATGTATGAACTTTATTGCGTGAGAACATAAGTGGTTCAGCTACTACCATTTGTAATTTTAACTAAAACAAGAACAATTCTCTGGTTTCTTCGTCGGTTTTGACAATATGTTGCATAATACAACTGAACCAAGACATTTTATATAGACTCGTGGAAATTCATACTCTCGGCTGTGAATCCCATGCCAAACTTTCCGCCCGTGGATAGAATGCATATTAATTTACTAGTGTCATAGATAATTATCATCGAAATGCAATAATTGAGGGGCTGGGTGCAGGAAGGGCATTTTAGATTATGTGCCCTTATTGAGTAATACGGTTTATTGTGTTCTCTGATCTGCTATTCATATGATCACCAAGTTATAGTTCAATACTGTGATCATAAAGGTCAGGAGTACCCCAAATGTAAAGGCGTGCATAGATGACATTATGACCGTTTGAATTTTCAACATCAATTTTCTCAAAATTTGCATTTGAGAGAAGTGCCTTTCTTGCACCCAACCCCTAAATTATAAAGGTACCATTTGGGTGCACGCGACAGACAAGCGACCGAGACAGGCGACAGAGACGAGAGACCGAGACTAGTCGCTTTCTGTCTGCTTCCTATACAATTATATGAAGTACATTTGAGAGCGCAAGACAGAGACAAGCGACCGAGACGGACGACCGAGACAAAGCGCACGAGACCGCTTTCGGACCAGTATGGTTAAATCATGTGAAAAGAATGACGGAAAGTCTGAAGAGGCCGAAGTTGCCCAGAATATATAGTAACATGTTCATATTCATTATTTTTGTATCAAGGCGTGCATGTTAAGGACCGTACGTAGATCTTATTATCTGAACTGAAATTTCTTTGCCTAATTTCTTTATTAATTCCTACTTTAATAAAATTAAAACAATTCTTTTAAATTTAAAATATTCCTGCTTTCTAAACAAGGTTATAGTACGTTACATCTAAGAATAAATTTCAATACTGTCGATCACAATGAAAAGGGAAGATAACTAAAGGGTTTATGTACGTGAACGACCAGAAATATTATCAGAAAATCCAGGCTTTAAATTTCTTAAATTTTATAAGGAAATGAACTCACAATTGGACAAAAATTAGAAGGTACCACAAAAAGACTTATCAGAACTTAAATATCTGATAAAAGTATAAAAGAGGTTATTATAATAATCTTTTAGAATTCACTTTTTGCTATAAATTAAATTTTCCGAAGTTTTAAACATTTTCACACATATTATTTCTTAACTCCACAACCATTAGAGATATAATTCTAAAATTTTGTACACTGATTTAACGTAGATTTGTGCAAATGGTAGACTACAACAATGCCCAGTTCTTTGAAAATAGAAAAATTAGGACACAAAACATTATGTAAATTTTAATATATTTTATATAGGACAAAATAAAAATTAATTGTACTGAAATAAACAACTCTACATGTCTGAGAGTGATCTACTTTTCAGAAATAAGTGTTTATTACAAGCAGGTAGAATATTAAAGATTTCAGAGAGACCAAACAATGTTATGGTTAGCAAATGATGCAACTGCAGAATTTTTTTTTCATACTTTGATAAAATTGGTTTGAAAAATATTATTAGTAACCTTTTTATACTTTTATAAGATATTTAAGTTCTAATAAGTCTTGATGTGGTACCTTGTAATTTTTGTCCAATTATGAGTTCATTTTCTTATAAAATTTTAGAAATTTATAGCCTGCATTTTCTGATAATATTTGTGGTCGTTCACGTACATACACCCTAAAAAGAAGCAAATCCTAGTTGGGACAAGTTACCTGGTTGAGAATTTTCCAGGATTTTCCCTCAACCCATTAATAGCAAAAGCTGGGTTAATTTCGGCGCTGAACCCTGGACTCATTTCGCTGGCCTCACCTTTATCTCTTTCAGATGTCAGGTAACAGAACCAGTTGATAAAACGTCGTAAAATAACCAATTAAAAACTTGTACTTTTTAATAAATCTCTCTAAGAATGTATAATTCTCGAATAATAGGCTTGTTGCTCATGTTGTTGTTCTAACATGAATATTATGTACAAATCTGACTGTCTGTGCTTGTAGAAAGTTGAACTTCATTTTTTCCGTTTTCGAAGTCGGTTACCATAATTTTTATTGCACTACATTTGACGCCGGGTGAAATCAGACGGATTTTGAAGACTATAAACTAAGGATTAAAATTCATTTTAATCCGAGATCATTAATAATTGTCGAGGAGGGAGATGTTTAAACCAAATCTTGTTGATAGTAATAAATTACCCTTGTCATTTGCAATGCCTCAAATCACTCCCACCGCTAGAAAAAAATGGGCACATTATAACACTTAAGTTCCGTCCGCTGAATAATTTTTTCATTACGTGTATTAACCCAACTTCAGATTATAATTGCAATAGCAAAGCAATTTGGCCGCCAGAACGGAATTATAGTACAGATTGAGATATTGATTCGGCATCAGCAATGTAAATGGAAATACATGTCGTCTGGGCATGAATACTGTTATTTCATAATTATTACTCTTATAGGCCTACTCGTTTCACAAATTTCATTTAGAAAGTAATAATATAAAGCTCATATTTCAAATAGTTCTTATTAAATAAGTTAAGGAATAGAAGTCATCAGCAAAACAATAGGTGGGCAACTCGTGTTCTCAAACTGTTAACACCACCTCAGTCAGACAGAACGAATTCTGTTCTACCTGTAGTGTGTTTATGCTGGTCTTGTAAGACGAAAGTTCTCTCGAGTCTGCAGTAAGCGGCGCCTCGTTATGAGTGAAACAGTATAATCCGATCAAATCGTTTCCCTTTTATTTATTTATTTATTTATTTATGTATTTATTTATTTATTTATTTATTTAACCTGGTAGAGATAAGGCCATCAGGCCTTTTCTTCCCCTCTACCAGGGGATTACAACTACAATATTAAGAATACAATTACAATTATAATTACAATTAATATTAAATTTACAGATACAATGAAAATCAAAGTACTAAAAGATTAACTGTTTAATAAAAGCTAGACAGGCTATCGTAAAAGTTAAGGAGAGAGGAGCATTTATTTTATTGATTAAGTACAAATTAAACCTACTCTACGCAGTAAGAAAATGCTTAATAAGTTTGCTTTTGAACGCTACTAAATTCCGACAGTCTCTGATGTCACTGGGTAGGGTATTCCACAAGCGCGAGAGTGAGATTGTGTATGATGATGAATACGATGATGTCTTATGTGTTGGTATGGCTAGTATGCGGCTATTTTGCTTGCGTGTGAAGAGATTATATGATGACAGGTAACTGAAACGGGAGGCAAGGTAGATAGGCGTAGAAGTGTGAAGGACTTGGAAAAGGAGAACAAGAGAATGAAAATTTCTACGTTCGTTAAACCGTAGCCAGTTTAGAGTTTGTAAGGATGGGGTAATGTGGTCAGCGCGACGGACATCGCAGACGAAGCGAACACAAGAATTATGAACACGTTTTATTGACGAGTGGGGGGAAAAAAAAGTGTTTTTTTTTTAAGGAAGGATAATTATATATATTCGAGTATTATATTATGATCTACTAGGCTTTCTTACGCAAAACATTTTAACTATCTGAAGACCATTCATTCATTCATTCATTCATTCATTATATTTCATATATCTTACATGAGCAATAAAGATTTAAGATGTAGAACAAGTCAAAATTTTACAATATTACAATTACAATTTTTACAAATTTTTACAATATTTTACAATTTTTATAGTTATACAATTTAGTAATTTTCTACAATTTTTTTTTTTTAATTTCTGCAAATTTTTACAATATTTTGGCGAGATGTAGTGAGATGAGGTGAGGTCCGACGATTCGCCATAAGATAACCCGACATTTGCCTTTTGGTTGGGGAAAACCTCGGAAAAACCCCAACCTGGTAATCAGATCAAAGGGATAAAATGAAGTGATGCCGAGGACTCGCCATAGACCATCCGGCTTCAGTCCCACGGCTGGGGAAAACCTCGGAAGAAACCATTCAAAGAGACCAAAAGGGGATCCAACCCAAGCCCGAACGCAGCTCCGGATCAGCAGCCCAGCGAGTCTGCCGACTGAGCTACATCAATGGCTCTACTAAAAATATACAATACATAGTCAATCAGATTATTAAATTTACAAACGCAAACGATCATTCATCAGTTGAGGTATATGTATAATACAAAACAGGTATACGTTAATTAAATTTAAGGCATAAACAATTCAATCAATTGTGATATACAGAAATTTATAATACATATCATGCAAACTACTTCAAATTACAAACACAAACAATTTATCAATAGATATCGCGAAAGTTTTGGTAAAGTAATAATGCATGGACCTGCAAGAGAAAGCTTTAGAAGAGCTAAAGGGAAAAAAATGAAATATCGACAAGGTGAGACCGATTATCACATATCATCAGCACATTGTACATGCGAGTTACAGAATTGCGCGACATATGGTCGACCAGCTAAGATTATTTGTAGATATATTTAAAATGTGGCAGTATCAAGCGGAACATAAACAAGTTTTCTACTTTCCTTCACTAGAAGCTGTCGTGAAGAGTGATGAAAAAACCTATCAATACAAGGCTCTCCTCCAAGACCTTGCAACAGAATTCCCTGGTAGGTTTGGAGAGATAGTGACAATGTACAAGAATTCCACATAATGATTCCAAATTTGAACGAAATTTTAATGCAAGAAAGAAGTGGCAAACCTCCAAACTTACAGAAAGATCTCAGGAGCAGAGAAGAGTCGGGTAGTATCGGACATCGGGTAATATCGGACAGTGCGTTTCTTTCATATACCACCATATGGTAGTACCTGAATGACATGGTTACGTTTCTCTATGCGACATCACAGAAACGTAACCATGTCAATCGGGTACTAGCATCGTGTGGTAGATGAAAGAAACTCACTGTCCGATATTACCCGATGTCCGATACTATCCGACTCTCCCCTAAGTTTATTTCATTTTCCGTGACATGTGCAACAATTATTCTCTTGAATTTGTGAATGTTTAGGAATACAGGGTAATATCTTCTGAAAATAGAGGAATACTCTTTAATGTATAAACAATTGTAATCTCTCATGTTTTATGTTTCAAATAAGACAAATATTAACAAATGGTTTAATAATAAATAAGAGTTGCAGTTACCGGTTTATTTGTTGTAGCGTCGTTTGTGGATTTTCTCCTAATATATTCACGTCATCCGCATAGACAAGAAGCTGATGTAACCCGTTCAATTCTAAACCC
Organism: Periplaneta americana; assembly: GCF_040183065.1. NCBI lineage: Eukaryota > Metazoa > Arthropoda > Insecta > Blattodea > Blattidae > Periplaneta > Periplaneta americana. The sequence continues at coordinate 63,153,289 of NC_091126.1, read as the reverse complement.
TCTCTGTTATCGTGAACTTTCCAAACGGCATATTCTAAAGGTGATGGTGCATCTCCTTGCTTTAGCCCGCAGTGAATTGGAAAATTATCAGATATAAAGTGGCCTTTACGGACCCTGGTGTAAGTTTCACTTAGGCATATTTTAATTAATCGAACTAGTTTCTTGGGAATAACAGATTCAATAAGAATATTACATAAAATTTCTGTCTTAACCAAGTCATCTGCCTTTTTGAAACCTATGAGTAACTAATCTACTAAAAATTAATAATAACACTAATAATAATAATAATAATAATAATAATAATAATAATAATAATAACAATCATAATTATCATCATCATCATCATCATCCTAAATTAAACGAAGCACGATTATTTAAAATAATATTAAATTTGCATACTAACCCTAAATTCAAACTAAAACCCACTTGGAATTCCTCCTTGGACTGATTACCTGGTTGGGATTTTCCCCTACTTCTCAGTAACTGAAAGATAAAGGTTAGGTAATCACATTGCGGACCTTCAGACTCATCTCGTCAAATTGTATCTCCGTATCATCAATTCCATAAGCCTTGCATTACCCCGCGGTTGGTAGGGTGTCATGAAATATCCTATTTTGAAATTAGGTAGCTGTTCTGTGCACTGTAAAATGCTGTTCCAGGCATACCACATTTTGCCACGCGGAGTATACTTTTTCATATGACCACTTCACAGAGACGACCGTTCTCGCAACTGGAGCATACCTTGAACAGTAAACTCATCGCATTTATGGACAAACAATCACATTCAGCTGATGGACGTACGAAGCCCTGGATTAAACGACTATTGCTCTTATATAATAATGACACAAACAAATGACATGGCGTGAATGAGTGCGCTTGCATTATGGGAACTTTGTTCGACTGTCATGTACATCATGACGCTTTGGTAAATAAACGTACCGTAAGAATTGATATGGATTTAAAGTAAGGCTCGCTCTTGTCATTGTGGCTTAGAGTGCGTCCTCGGTTGCAGGTTGAAACGCAAATTGTGTCAGAGATGCATCAGTTGCGTGCCTGATATGTACCTAGGGTTATTGTGTTCATATAATATTCCATACCGATAACTATCCTGTTTTAAAACTACTACTACTACTACTACTACTACTGATGCTACTACTACAACTACAACTGCTGCTACTACTACTACTACCACTGTTACTGCTTCTACTACTGCAACTACTACTACTACAACTAATGTTACTGCTTCTGCTGCTACTATTACTATTACTAATACTACTGCTGCTGCTACTACTGCTACTGCTACTGCTGCTTCTACTACTACTACTACTACTACTACAACTACTGTTACTGCTTCTGCTGCTATTATTACTAATACTGCTGCTGCTGCTACTACTACTACTGCTGCTTCTACTACTACTACTATTATTGCTACTACTCTACTACAACTACAACTACTGCTGCTGCTGCTACTACTACTACTACTACTGTTACTGCTGCTACTACTACTACAACTACTACTACTACTGCTGCTACTACTACTACAACTACTGTTACTGCTGCTGCTAGGCCTACTATTACTATTACTACTACTGCTGCTGCTACTACTACTAATACTACTGTTACTGCTGCTACTACTGCTGCTACTACTACTACAACTACTGTTACTGCTGCTGCTACTACTATTACTACTACTACTGCTGCTTCTGCTACTACTGCTACTACTACTACTACTATTACTGTTACTGCTGCTTCTACTACTACTACTGTTATTATTGCTACTACTACTACTACTGTTACTGCTACTGTTGCTGCTACTACTACTACTATTACAACAACAACAACTACTACTACTACTACTACTACTACAACAACAACTACTACTACTACTACTACTACTACTACTACTACTACTACTACTACTGGAGCTACTGAGACTCCTATTTCGAACATTATTACCTCTGCACGGCTGACGGTGTTAATGAGCTCAAAAGTTTATCAATATCTTATTGTTTCTTCAAATAAGAAACTACAATAACAGAAGGTGAACGTTCTCGGTAAACTGTCATGATTATCATTAAGATAGTTAATGTAAGTTTTGGTAAGGATAAATTTTTTCTGAAGAAATTTGGTACAACATAATGTTATATGCGCTCTGCGTTTGTTAGAAATTACGTAATACCTTTAGTTCAGTATTTCGTCCAAATTATTGTAAGATTGGTGGTATAATATCTGTATGTTGAGAGTTGCATCTACCTCAGTAAGGGATCATTGATTGTGGATACCCACTATGGCAGCGGTCATCAGCATAGTGCACCCGCTAGCTAGCGTCTCTTACCCGCGGATAAGACATAGCACTGACGTGCATACGTGGCTGCTGGCGTGTATGCTTCCTCCCAGGCAATTTTGTAGCTAGAATAGCTACCATTTGAACAACTTTTAGATGTTTATGTATTTATGAAATTTAATCTGCTATTGAGTTACTACATATTATATCCTGTATGTAGATCCTTGGCTTAGTCAGAGCAGGAAATATTTCAGGGATCTGTTAGGAAAGTTTGGTATAAATTTCAAGTTTAGAAATCGGATCTCGTAATATCATTGAGATAGTTTTGTGTAAGGTATTTTGCGTACTACCGCTATATTAACGCTGGTCACACGAAAACTGTGCTTTTTGCCTGAGTTTTGCAATATCTGCATTAAATTTGACCCAGAACCTGTTTAGGAAAAGTGAGTGGATTACAATGCATTTGTGTTACAGGTGAATGCTAACAAGACTCTCTTCTCACACCCCAGAGCTAAAACTTGTCTCTTTCTTATCTACATATATCTCCAACTTTATTTATTTCTCTTCTTTCTTAGTTACAAACTTTACGTCTCTTTAATTCCTGGTTCTTTGTATCCTTGTCTTGCAAAACCATTCCAGGCACCAACTTACTTTATATAGACTTTCATGCCCTAAACGTAAAAATATCTTTACCACGAGACTAATTGGAACGGCGTCTTTTGTATTCTTGTTAGTTTTTCAATGTAAAATTACTGTTACGTCCGTTGAACTTAATCTCCACTATATTTGCCTACAGCAAGTGCTTCTTGAAAATTTTAATTAACGGTAACTCAACTTCAGACTTTATTCAGAGACAAGAAAATGCTAATATCTCAATAAGAGAGCAGTGACATTAGTATGTTCTATCATTTATTGTGTGCCTACAGGCGAAAAGCAGTAGATTTCTTGGTACTGAAGGAGAGATGAATATAATATCATATTTCTCTAGAATTATGTCGGTAAATATGCGTCTGCGTGGTGACCACTCTGTTTTCCGCAAGCATTCTGTGATATCTGAAGACCGTTATAGGGTGAATATTCTGAAATGGGCAAACATGAATAACAAAACTGGAAAAAAATATAATATATTAAATTGTGTACTTTTTCCTCACATTGGTTACATTTGCTCCTATTATTGAAGATTCTGGTATCAGTTGAGCTTAAAAAAAATTATGTGAGATTTTCTAATTTAAAAACTAATCAAGGTATTGTTGTTATCTTTCCCTTACAGCCCATTGTTTAAGGTATCTTCTAAACTTCTGTACTTTAGATTTCACTTGTCAGTCATATCTGCTATTTTCTTTTTTTATATATTCTTTGCCGTAGTCCCTTTTTCTCTGCAACTACTCTTCAGTCATATTTGCCCTCTGCCTACATATCTTCTCCCATTCATATTTCCTACTTTCATCATCAGACATTTTTTCTTTTCTATAAACAATCACATGAAATATTATTCGAAGTTACTTTATCCACCAGTATTTAATAATTGTATGTTAAATGAAACCTCGGTCCCACAATAAAGGGACTGACGTTACAGGGACCGTTGTTACAAATTAATATAATTTCCGCAATAGTTCTGACAAAATGAATCGTTAAAAATATCATGGAGGTTAGATTTTTTAGTCGACAAACATTGTAATGTTTGCATATACTACGAAAGTTTAATATATACAAACTATATTTAATGCCACCTGGGACCGGTGTTAGCAATAGAAAACATAACATTCAGTCATCAGTGATGATTTTTGCATTTTTCAATAAAATAAATTACGACAATGGACGAAAAGTTTTTTAACTGGCGCCATGTTGACCTCTCATCACTACCAACAGTTAAAATTTACCACATGAAGCAAAATTGTCTTTTGTGTAGCTCTTTTATTTTGAGGGATCGGTGTTACGAAATTTTTGGGGACAAACTTTACGTTAAAGTTGTGTCCTTTCAGAATTAAACAAACAACAATTGCTGTCTTTCATAAGTATTTTAACTATTTATTTTCATAATCTTGGCCGAGGAAATAAAATCACATCGAAACATTCCGAGAAAAACTCAGTAAAACAGAGTAAAATGTAGTTGGGGACATAGGGACCGTAGTTACATTTTGACGTTTGGACGTTATTTTTTAATTATAAAATTTAAAATTAATCCTTTTATGCTTTGTTTCCAACTAAAACATGTGAGAGTTAGTTAATTAAACGCAAAAGTAATCAGTTAACATTTTCAAGAAACTCCTTAAATCAGCCGGGATATACATTTACCCATTTCAGAATATTCATCCTATAAGCCTACCAGTGTCGCCTCTTTGGTATCTGTGGGGCTGAAAAGCCATCCACAGTGACATTCACTCATCTCGTCCCTAACATCTAGAAGTTGTACGTATTACGGACCTGTACTTGTACGGATTACATGTATAAGTTCATTTGTCCGCCCCTCTGTATGTCCAGCGCAATAGAAAGTTGGAGAATGTAAATACGCCGTAGCGTGGTCCCTTCACGTATGGATTAATCACGTGAGAAGATAAAGAACATGTCACCTTAAGTGACGTTTCATATTCTACAACATCCATTGCGCTGACTTCACACTTACACATTCAATAACAAAGAAATTCTTAGATTACGCAGTCAGAATGTCTCAGTATTGCTGACATGAGCAAGACATCACAAGATAGAACAGTGTCGGTACTTAAGTCAAAATATGGAGACGTACCATAAATACGAATATTTTAATTTTTTGTCTATTGGGAATCGGACCCTGAGTCCCACAGTCACTTGAATCGCATTACAGGACTCTCATATCTACAGGGTGTTTCCGGGCTAGTGTTACTAACTTTCAGGGATGATGGGGAAGTGCATATGTATCAATTTGAGAAAAGGAAACCTGACCCGGAAATGACTGAGTTTAAACTTATAAGCAAAAATAGTTGTGTGGAAATGAAATAATATGATACCTCTGTACACCTTACTTATGTGTATTTATCTGTACATTTTACACATACTGTATTTATCTGACGTTGTTTACGTTGTCTACTTAAAGTATTCCGTTTAGTGGGCTGTCTGAGGGGTGGGGACAGGAAACTAGGCTAAAGCAATGCAGATAGCGTAATGTGTAACGGACATGGTCGGTCCTGATATGCACGTCTGTGTACAAGTTGTAGTGTCCAGTCGATCAGTCCTAGTGAAATGGAGGAGTACACGAGAGCGAAATATATAGACCTGATTTTCGAATACGGATGAGCCAATGGGAAAAGTAGACAAGCTAGCAGATTGTATCGGGCAAAGTACACACGTAGGAGACATCCGGCCCATACCATCTTTCCACGACTGTTCCAAAGTTAAGGGAAGGAGGGCACGTGGTGCCAAATTACAATTTCATTTCCACACAACTATTTTTGCTTATAAGTTTCGACTCAGTCATTTCCGGAGCAGGGTTCTTTATCTCAAATTGATACATGTTCCCTTCCCCATCATCCCTGAAAGTTTGTAACACCAGCCCGGAAACACCCTGTACACATGAAGTAAATATTTCCTACAAAGTAAATATATTATGTTCACAGAAGTCAATGACATGCCAAAACAAAGCAATTTACAATAAACATGAATACGGTAGTCTCTTCTTTCCCAGCCTAACACCATTCTAATAACCATGACACTGAACAAAGGCCTTTGCAACTGAATATTCTTATTACTGGAAACATGCAACTTTGTTACAGTGGCCACAGTTTGTTTATTTATTTATTTAGCTAATAATTGTAACATAAAATATAATATAAACAGAAAAACTTTAGCTCTTACCTAAAGGAGTAGAAGTGAATTGACATGCTGTACGTATGTCGCTTCGCTATATGGTAATTCCTTACATTTTTCGAGAGTTTCTCACATGTTGCATTACATTACATTAATTTATGCTATATGATATATTATATCATTTCACATCGCGTCCACCGCTGTGGAGTAACGGTTAGCTTGCCTCAGTGTGTAACGAGCGGGCCCGGGTTCAAATTCTGGTTGAAATAAGTTACCTGCTTGAGAATTTTCCGGGGTTTTTCCTCAATCCATTAAGAGCAAATGCTGGGTAACTTTCGGCGCTGAACCCTGGACTCATTTCGCCGGCATTATCACCTTCATATCATTCACACGCTAGATAACCACAGCAGTTAATAAAACGTGGTAAATAACCCACTAAAACATATCACATCACATACCATAATAATAATAATAATAATAATAATAATAATAATAATAATAATAATAATAATAATAATAATAATAATAATAATAATCCGAGGCACGACAGCCCATGAAGGACCATCACTAACCAACCGGCTGCTGGCCTCACGTCTACATGCCGAAGCAGAGGTGAACGATCATCCGACCAGAATGGAAGTATCGTGTGGTTAGCACGATGATCCCGCAGCCGTTATAGCTGGCTTTCGTAACCGGATTTCGCTACCTATCGCGGCTCCCCAAGTGCATCACGATGCTGGGTGGGCACCGGTAACGTACACCGACCGAAATTTTATGAGAAAATTTCTTCCTCTATGAGGACTCGAACCAGTGCGCATTCCGTAACGCGAGTTCTAGGTAGGATGCCTTAGACCAAGAATCCAAGACGCGAGACATACCATATCATACCTTATTTCATATCATATATCATGTCAAATCATATCATATATCATATCATATCATATCATATCATATCATATCATATCATATCATATCATATCATATCATATCATATCATATCATATCATATCATATCATATCATAATATGTACCAAGTCGTGTCGTATGTTACGGTTGGTTATGTCACGTTACATTTTCTATTATATTATATTATATTATATTATATTATATTATATTATATTATATTATATTATATTATATTATATTATATTATATTATATTATATTATATTTGTTGTTTAGACAACTGTCCGAAGACAGGTCTGAACCTCACAAGTGATACAAACAAGGCACCACTTATGAGACAACTATGCTAGGAGATAAACTGTAGGGTGGCCAGTTCCTTTCCCCCTCCATTGTATACATCGCCGATTAGCTACTTAATACACTAATCAGACTTCAGAGGCATGCAAACAATAATTATCTTCCTCTGACACATTTTGTCAAGTGAACTGTACTGCCTGATAATATATGTACATATCATCCAGAACCTCAGAGCCATACGGTATATATTATATTATATTATATTATATTATATTATATTACATTATATTTAATATATTATATCATATCATGTCATATCATATCATATCATATCATATCATATCATATATCGTATCGTATCGTACCGTACCGTATCGTATCATATCATATCATATCATATCATATCATATCATATCATATCATATCATATCATATCATATCATATCATATCATATCATATCATATCATATCATATCATATATCATATCATATCATATCATATCATATCATATATCATATCATATCATATCATATCATATCATATCAATTCATGTCATGTTGTATTGTATTATTTATACGACATATGGATTTGGGCACATACCTCTTGATATGCCTCTTGATATTAAGAAAAAAAAATTGGTATTCCATATTATTTGAAGTCGAATTCTCTTATTAGGCATATTGAACTTTTGTGACAAATATTTAATTTATGTGAACGTTACATAATGAAATGACATTTAGATACAGAATAGCAACAAAATTCTTCCAATACTGTACGAAAAATCACTGTACATTAAAGCATATAGGCAGGCAATTAGGGAGCATAAGCAAACCATTTCATTAGTACTAGGTATGCTAAAACATCTGCTCGTATTTTAGCAAAAATTTAAAAATCCATCTTTCGCAGCATCGCTGAATTTTTGTTAATGAAAGTTAAGAAGGAGATTACTTCGAAATAATTAATAATTCCTTATTGGAGTCTGTTAATAGATCTTTGTAGATTGCATTAGATTTGGAAAACATTTTATACAAAATAATGTCTATTTATGTTACTGCTTAACATGCTTAAACAGAATAGTGAATTGTTTGACACAATTTGTCATTATGTAGGAGTTGAATGGAGTTTTATGAGATACAATGTTCGCTACCGACGTGGCTCAGGGGTAGGTATTTATTGGAACCCGTATGACGAGGTTGCATTGGAATTCTTATTCTGATAATATGGTCGAATTTTAATTTAAGGATTTTCCCATCCGCAACTCGAATATTATATAAACTTCTGACGAATTCTTGTATTCATTCTTCGAAAATGTCACAATTTTCATATATTCCGTCTGTGTTAAATAGCTTCACAGTTAATTTAGCATTGTTAAATAACCGATAAATAAGATAAGGTGTCCCGCATTCCCTACTGCTATATGTTTTAATCTTAGATATTGGACAGGTTAATGTTAGATCTGATTGTGCACTGGTCAACAGTGATTTTGTTAAATGTAAAATTTCTGCTGTTTCTTATGCAATTTCATCTGCTCATTCCAAAAATGAAGTCAGAATTTTTCTACCACCCACCATTTTTTTTTTTGTAATTTTAGAAAACTTGAGTTATTTTTATTGCTATATACAGTCTTTAGTTCGTTTCCCGGTCGGGGAAAGTTACCTGGTTTAGGTTTTTTCCGGGGTTTTCCCTCAACCCAATATGAGCAAATGCTGGGTAACTTTCGGTGCTGGACCCCGGATTCATTTCACCGGCATTATCACCTTCATCTCATTCAGACGCTAAATAACCTAAGCTGTTGATAAAGCGTCATAAAATAACCTAATAATAAAAATATACAGTCCTTAATATGATATTGGACAAAAAAAATTATTTCAAATATATCATTTTATTGCTTTAATAATTGACCTGTAACATTAGATTACTATTGTCTGTAAAATCAGAATTCATGAAAATAAATTTTATTCTCATATTGTGAGAGTTAGTTAGTATTAATTCTCAGTTGAGTTGGAACTTACAATCATGAAACAAGTTTCATAACCTGTGTTTTTTGTCCTAATTTTAAGTGCGGTAAAGTATCTTATAAAGTGAAACATACCTCGAAATACTGCGTTGCGTAAATCACATAAGCCATTTTTGTTACATTTGTGATTCGTTGATTCTGAAAGCATACAGGAGAATTTTGACTACACTAGTTAAAAGACTTTACTAGTGTTATTTTGAATGCAAAATTGATTAGGGCAGGAACTGGGTCCCTCATACCTGTAGTGCTCCATAAAATTCTATTAACTGGTTGGCTAAAAAGATCCCGTCATATGCCTTTTCCAGTTTGAATGATATGTCGGGAACCTAAAGATCATTCAACAGACTGTTACTTTCTAGGAACCACAGATCAGAAAATTACAGAGAACTTGTTAGCGAGCTGATTCAGAACTATAACGTGATGGGATTCAGCATGCCTCTCAGAATAACTTCTTGGATTCTCATCTATTTTTTCCTTTCTTCAAAACCTTCGGGTAGAAAGCGACGAACTGAGGAGTGTTTTCATCAGTATTTTAGGGAAATGGAAATGTGCTACCTGGAAAATAGGATCCCAATATTCTGGAAGACTACTCCTGGACACTCAAAAGAGATATTTCCCAGTCAATTATAGCCTAAATTCTATTTCATAAACATTTTAGGTAAATAAATATGATTTTATGTAAAATGTTACAAGGTATCAATACTAGAAAAATTTGAATTACATTTGATATAATTACTCAAAAACCCGGCGGGATAGAAACATTTTGAAAACAGATCTGGAAATCAGCACGAAAAGTCTATAAGAATCACCCATTCGTTGTCTTTTAACAAAAAATATGTTCAATTTTGTTGATCAGTGATTAAAAAGACTAAGTATTTTATGCGCGAGGTTCGGTTAAGGTGACCAGATGTCAGAAACAAGAACCTACTCGGATCCTGTTCTAGTTAATGAATAAAACAGATAGGATATCTGCAACGCAAGTTTTGCGCAGGAAAGTATAAAAGGACAAGAAACTTGAACACAGGTCATACGATTCGACTCTAAGGTCGTAAATATTTAAGGTTACGATCTTTGGTGCAGGAAATAAAACACAATCACAGGTCACATGCTGGCGTCTTTTGAGAACCGAATTAATATTGATTTATATACTCACATTCGCACCTTGAGCTGTAAACTTCCAAGCATGAATGATTTTCTTTGGCAGTCGCGAAACAAAATACGACAAAACCTCAGACTTTTCTGTAATTTCTCTCACAATTATTCCTCGACCCTCCGTGTATATGCTTCCTTTCTGCTCCTCCGTTTCCATTCTTCCTTTCTGATCAGTCTTTCCCGTTGCTGAACAAAGCTTTCTCTTGAGGGACTTGAAATCTTTTAGAACTGGGTGTATAAAAAGACAGTTCTCCGAATGGTTTTCCTTCTTTCCCTCTCAGAGAGTCTGTTACTCTATATTTACACAGAAGTCTGTGATCACAATGGTGGTCTGCCTCGTTCCATGTGTTGTTAGAGGCCGGGTTGGATTTCTCCTGTATTCAACCGACGCTTCATTATCACATTCGTGTCGTTGAGTGCTCGGCTGCAGTAGAAGAGAAATATATCTAAAGTGATTACTTTTAAACCTTTCTTGTATTCCAAAAAAAAAAAAAAAGGAAAGAAAAAAACTGCGGTCTGTAGCGTATCTTAGAGCAATAAATAATTTCTGAACATATTACTTGAGTTCCTGTTTTCAAATACTGGCCATGTTAAACTCGACAACGTAGAACGTAAAAAAAGTAAAGTAGGAAAAAAGTTTTAGAATAAATTCTGCAGGAGTGATTTAAAGGAGATTAACTGAGGAGTGTATATCCCAGCCAATTCCACCCCCTCCTCATTACGGCACTTCTTGATTTACCACCGCTCAGTGCTTCTTCCAGAAAATAAATTCCTGTTCTCTTGGGAGGTCTTTCTTTCTTATATGCCGAACGTAAGCATAAGCTTTTGTGCACCAGACGGTCTTCGTTATTTAAGAAACGGGAGGATGAGGCGCAGAATATCGTTGTCTGAGATAGAATTTAGACATGGGCTTAAAAATACTTTGAACTTCTTCATACGTACTTACTTACCTACAAATGACTTTTAAGAAACCCGGAGGTTTATTGCCGCCCTCACATAAGCCCGCCATCGGACCCTATCCTGTGCAAGATTAATCCAGTCTCTATCATCATATCCCATCTCCCTCACATCCATTTTAATATTATTCTCCCATCTACGTCTCGACCTCGAACTCCCCAAAGGTATTTTCCCCAACTAACACTCTATATGTGTTTCTGTATTCACACATACGTGCTACATGCCCTGCCCATCTCAAACACCTGGATTTAATGTTCCTAATTATGTCAGGCGAAGAATACAATGCGTGCAGTTCTGCGTTGTGTAACTTTCTCCATTCTCCTGTAATTTCATTCCTCTAAGTCCTAAATATTTTCCTAAGGACCTTATTCTCAAACACCCTTAATCTCTCTTCCTCTCTCAAAGTAAGAGTCCAAGTGTCACAACTATACCGAACAATCGGTAATAAAACTGTTACATAAATTCTAACTTTGAATTTTTTTACAGGAGACCAGATGACATAAGCTTCTGAACCGAATAACAGACATTTCCATATTTATTCTGCGTTTAATTTCCTCCCGGGTGTCATTTATATTTGTTACTGTTGCTCAAGGATATTTGAATTTTTCCACCTCTGGAAGGATAAATCTCCAATTTTTATAGTTCCATTTCGTACAATATTCTGGTCACGAGACATAATCATATACTTTGTCTTTTCGGGATTTACTTCCAAACCTATCGCTTTACATGCTTGTTTGTTACTGTTGTGCTCCAAGACATTTGAATTTTTCCACCTCTGGAAGGATAAATCTCCAATTTTTATAGTTCCATTTCGTACAATATTCTGGTCACGAGACATAATCATATACTTTGTCTTTTCGGGATTTATTTCCAAACCTACCGCTTTATTTGGTTCAAGTAAAATTTCTGTGTTTTCCATAATCGTTTTTGGATTTTCTCCTAACATATTCGCGTCATCCGCAAACACAAGAAGCTGATGGAACCCGTTCAATTCCAAACCCTCTCTGTTATCCTGAACTTTCCTAGTGGCATATTCTAAAGCGAAGTTAAAAAGTAATTGTGATAATACATGTCCTTTATTTAGCCCGCAGTGAAATGGATAATCATCAGACAGAAGCTGACCTATACGAACTCTGGTGTAAGTTTTACTGAGACATACTTCAATTAATCGAACTAATTTCTTGGGAATACGAAATTTAATAACAATGTTACATTGAACTTCTTTCTTAACCGAGTCATATGCCCTTTTGAAATCTATGGTTAACTGATGTACTGTACCCTTATACTCCCATTTTTCTCCAATATCTATTGAATACAAAAAATCTGGTCAATAGTCGATCTATTACGCGTAAAACCGCACTCATGATCCACAATAAGTATATGTAAAAAATACCAATGCTGAGAGTATGTGTGATATAGCGGCCAATATTAAATTGTAAATAGTTTTGTTCAGCTTTACTTATTTATTTAGTTGCATTTTAAATGTGAAATTAATGACTTCAGTGTCCTGTCTTACCTTATTGAAAGATTTACTTGACTGACATGACAAATTTGCTGTCTGCATTTCTGACTGAGACCTTGCTAATTGACTTCACTTCTCCTGTGACTGATTTAACTAAATCAACCAAGTTACTCATTTTGTTGACCTCATATTTTTTGAATAAGTGACTAAAAGATTTCGTTGAATGATTAAACTCACAAACTTTACCTGGCTGACCTTTCTAATGTCAACCAATTTTTTGGCTTTCTCATATGATTGATAGATTCATCTTACTAAATTTACTAATTAGTAGGTTACTGATTTCTAGCCTTAATGACAGACTGACGACTGACTTCACTAACTAAATTGACTGATTTATATGCCTCACTTACATAATAAGCTTTTCAGTCAATATTATAAGTAGACAGTGGATATGGGATGACTTATCGTTGAATGTAGGTGCACATTTACTATATGTTATATTTTTTCATTCAGATCATTGGCTGAACAGGTTTTAAACCTAAACAGACAACGTCAACATGCTACTGTATCTCCGTACAGTCAGAAGGAAAAGAAAAATAACCTACCGTAGTAGTGTAGCACATACCTTGCAAGTTCAGTCCTCGTCATCATTGATGCAAATACCAGCGTTGCAGTTAACGACGATATATTCTCGTAAGTTGTCGAAGCTGAATCGTCTTCGCCTATCGCTTAAACAGTTTTTGTATCGAGAGAATTTCTGAAGAATAACTCTAACATGGGGATTACTCAATTTCTTTAGAGGAATATTTGCACTGAGCATCATGTTACACGTGTCATTTAGACCCGCACAACTAAATGATGATAATGATGATGATAATGATGATGATGATGTTGATGATGATGGTTCCTCAGATTTCATTTCAACGCATTTCCTGTACGATGTACTGTTGCAATGTTTCTCTATAGCCTTAGTTGTTCTGGTTGTCATTTCAATTTTACATACATTACACACGATATTGTCTTCGTTAATACATAAAATGTCACTCTCATACTTATTAATTGCATTTCGTATCTCTGAGCGAATTTAACGTTTTGACTTCGACATTATGAATGGATCAGCAGTACACTATTCAACTCGTACTAAGTACTTGAGCAGGATAACACAACTGACACATTGCGTTGCAATGTTACTATGAACGGACCAGGGTTCCTTCGTTCTTTACGCTGCTGTAATTGCCAGGTATACAAAAGACGGACAACGCGGCACGTGCCATATACTCTGATACGAAACAACTTCACTTTTCCTTAAGTCATCCCTCATACACTTCTGATTATAAGTCACCAATCAAAAGTTTTGAAACGACATTTTATAATTACCTAATAATGAATCCTTTTTTACTCTGTTAGTGAATTTTTGAACATGAATGCGCATGAAATTGTTCTTTAAGAAATAAATTTATTTACATTTTGTTATTATTAATACATTAAGAGTGAATTGTTGTAATTAAATTTTATGGTTTCAATATATTTCGAGTTTTTATCATTTTAATTAAGTTTCACTTTTTCAAATAATTTTATTTTTTTTGTGTTTTAAAATGTGAAATGTGTTTTTCAATTGTACCGTAAGTGACGAAGCCTATTACTTGTGTGTCTAAAGACCTAATTAATTGAATTTTATATCACTTTAACCCTTAAGAAGTCGCGTCTAACTTTCTAACATTAAACATCGCGCAGCGTGTTGCTGCCACCCCAAATATAATGGATTCATATGAGCTACTTTTGTTAGTGAACAATTAAAATATCGCTCTTTTTTATTCATACAACTATATTAAATTCTTTAATGCCTATCACTATGCTCTAATTAATGTACAGTAACGGTAAAATTTCAATATTGGTTCACATGTAATATTCGAACGTCTATTCACTCCTAATCATAATTTACTTTTTATGTCCTTTTCCTGGCCACTTTCTTGGTTTTTCTGTGCGCCCAGTCACTACTTAACATCCTTTGTAATTATTTGTTACTCAAGTATGGTCAGTTTAGTGACTCACTATTTATAATAGAAGCATTGTTGTAAAACTTCGTCACCCGACACCAATTAAAACATTATTATCTTGAGTACCGGTATGCATATTCCGATTTCAAAAATCTTTATGGTTATTGTTGCCTTACCAATTCTAAGAAAGGTACTGAAAGTTTCAGAGGTACAGGCGTACTCAACATGTAGTTAACATCATCTTATATGTGACTGGAGTTCCATTCATTTTTTTCATTCATTTATTTTATTCCATAGATCTTACATGAGCAATGAAGCTTTAAGATGTGGAACATGTCAACATTTTACAATATTACAATTACAATTTTTACAAATTTTTATAGTTTTACAATTTAGTAATTTTCTACAATTTTTACAATTTTGTACAATTTTTTTACATTTTTTTTTTTTTTTTTTACATTTTGGCGAGATGTAATGAGATGAGATGAGGTCCGAGGATTCGCCAAAATATTACCCGGCATTTGCCTTTTCGGTGGGGGAAACCTCGGAAAACCCCAACCAGGTAATCAAATCAAAGGGGTTGATGCCAAGGACTCGCCATAGACCATCCGGCTTCAGTCCCACGGCTGGGGAAAATCTCCGAAGAAACCAAAGTCCAAAGGGGGATCCAACCCAAGCCCGAACGCAGCTCCGGATCAGCAGCCCAGCGAGTCTGTCGACTGAGCAACATCGATGGCTCTACTAAAAGTATACAATACATAGCCAATCAGATTATTAAATTTACAAACGCAAACGATCATTCATAAGTTGAGCTATATTATAATACAAAACAATTTAATTAAATTTAAGGCATAAACACACAGCGACTCCTTACGGATTAATTTATGTACCACAATGACTGCTTCAATTGTCTCATCGATAGATCTGAAGTGAATGATTTACCTCCAGTGTTGCCAAGTCAGCGGTTTTGTAGCTAAGTCTGCTGTTTTTAGGACTATGGTCAGCTACAGAATTTTACCGTCAGGGGCTAGCTATTTATTTGGCGTTTTTTATGATTCCAGGCAGAGAGAGATGAAATTTTTAACTTTTTTTCTGTAATGATGTTATAATTTTTTATGTACTTGTGGACAATGTTAGTTAACCATAAACCAGAGTTTAGTATGGTATTAACACACTTTTTCATTGTGCGAGTATACAACATCAACCTTTTATGTGAACTCGATTTGGTGCAACCACGTCCATTTACTGCCTCATCCATTGTTGATGTACAAATAAGGTATTCCGCATTCGTTAACCTCTTAATCATATGTATGCATTGTTTTTGTAAATGAATTGATGTATTTAATCACAAAGAATAAATAATGAACTGAATTATTATTTTCATTTATGATATAATAAGATATATTACTTAATTTATCGTTTCGCATTACAGTTTATGTACCGGTAACAAAGGTACACTTAAAACCAGACTCATTGTTAGCAGGCACATCTCCAGCTCAGTGTGAAATCAGATTTCGAACCGACTGGTGTGACTGTGAATGTGACTATTTTCGAAGTGTTCGGTATATTCTTGATCTACTGTACTTCATTCAGTTTTGAAGCAATATGCCGCATAAGACTATATACGTACAAAAGTTTAGAGATGTGTGAAGAAAAAAGAAAAACAATGTGTATTGAAAGATTGGGTGGAAGAAGTTGCCGGTGATAGTTCGAAAGCTCGGTGTAAATGGTGTAAGGTGATATTAAATGCAAAATATTCGAATTTAATTGCACATGCTAATAATTATACTCAGAAAAAAGCGAGTGTTTTTCTGTTGTTCGACAACATAATATTACCATTCACAACAAGCTTCTGGACAGAGGTGAGTATTATTTCAATTTCTAGAGTATTATAAATATTATTTTTTAATTTGAAACCTAAAATTCTCCAGTTCCTAAAGCTATACAGTTTCTATTTCAAATTTGGAAATGGTGTGTTGAGAAGAATCTGGAGTTTTTAAATTACTGTTTAGCGGGCTTGTGCAGCGGTAGATGGAATTCTGAGTTGGCAACACTGTTACCTACAGGATCTTGTCCAATTAGTAAAGTGACAACCTTGCCGATAGACTGAACCGGTGATAGATCTAATTGCTTGACTTTACTAATTCATTTTTTCACTCATTCATTCGTTTATTCTTCCATTCATTTATAGTTTTCACTACAAACTTAGCATTTTCCAATCTTCTCTATTCCCCGTCATCCTCTTAGTTTCCTCGTACTATCCATTTATCTGAATATTGTCTTTGATCTGATATCTGCTGCGAACTTTTCTTTGCTTTACCATTTATTCCAGGGCATCCTAGAAGAGAGAGTGAATCCTCAACAATACAGAACACATAAACACTCATTTTCACCAAAAGTTGTCATTATCTACTTCTTGCAGTCATGTCTTCAATTGCTCCCTGTTAGTTTTATCTGTTAAAGGTGTTCACTGTCCATATATTACGGTCTTCAATGCACTGCACAATTGTCTTGGTGCATTTAAGGTTCGAAAGGAAATGTTTAGATCGAAGGTAACGAAATTTCTGTGTACTCATACCTTCTACTCAACTGATGAATTGTTTACGCTTGCAAATTGAATTAACGTCCTTTCTGTGTATTATCTTTCATTTTTGTATAATATTTAACTTGTTCTGTATCTTAATGCTGCAATGCTAATGTAAGATCCTTGGTAAACAGTAAATCAGTGGTTGCCAAACACCACGAAAGTATGACGTAATAGAAACGCAACCCGCACTCCACTATCGCAGGGAGAAGGGTGGAGTGGGTATCTCCTCAGGTAATGCAGCGAATAACAGTGCAGAGACGGACTGTGACTAGAAAACAAAAACAATATTATATTCGTCTGCTTATTAACTACACACATCTTTTTCCGTGTTAACTTTTATCCTTCTATTCATTATTTTTGTATTATTAATAAAATAAAATATATTTTCTTATTTACCATAAAAATAACGTGTATTCTACAACAGCAGATATTTGAAATTAGAAAAACGTACCAGGTTGGTCACGAAATTGTAAATTACGCTATATATTAAAAAAAAAGTCGAAGTATTTTACTCCGATTATGACATAGAAGCCGATACTTTTTATTGTTTATTTATTAATGAAATATTCAAATTACACTACATACGTCGAAAAAAAAGTCGAAGTATCTTACTGCGATTATGACATAGAAGCCGGTAATTTTTATTTTTCGTTTATTAATGAAATATTCAAATTACAGGTAAGGGCGTGGTAGTCTTTATATCAAGAAGAATAATGACAACGTACATTGTTCTTTTATACTTCATTTAAAATTTTACAACAAATTAACTATCTCATATTTTTGCCATCTGCACAAAAGAAATACTTTTACTCCCATGCTCCTTAAAATTAAGTTTTTTACATATTATCTGTTTTCTGTTTTAGAAAAGACATCGAAACATAATATCCTACACACTTGTAAAATTACATATGTAAGTCCGCTGCTGATAAATGTCTTGTCTTATATCGAAGTGAAGACTGTAAACAGAGGGTGGGG
The DNA here is from genome assembly GCF_040183065.1 of Periplaneta americana. Taxonomy (NCBI): domain Eukaryota; kingdom Metazoa; phylum Arthropoda; class Insecta; order Blattodea; family Blattidae; genus Periplaneta; species Periplaneta americana. The sequence goes on along the minus strand of NC_091126.1, from coordinate 63,134,875 downwards.
GTAAGATGCCATGGTTACGCTTCAGTGGAGGCAGGGGCATGTGTCGCGACACAGCTTTTGGCGATCTCTGCAGTAAATGAAAAGAAAAGTTCACAAGCAAACGTTCTGATGGGGGCAGATAAAAAAGTTAAATTTTTTTCTTCCACCATGTTAATAATGTCAAAAGAAATGCTTGTACAAATTTTGGCCACTCGACCGCAATTACGAGGCCTTCCAGAAAGTGATTTTCCCTGGGGTCGTTTATAGAAAAAAGCACATTTCCATAGAAATATTTATTGAAACAGATACAGCAATTGTTGCGCTACTTGTCAACATATCCCCCACTGGAATTGAGACATTTGTAATACCATGGCATCAATTTTTGTGTCGTAAAAGTCAGCCGCCTCAGATCGGAACCAGCGTTTGACTGCGTCTGCGCCTCTCTTTGTCGATCCCATGATATGAGAAATGTTGAAAAATAGCTCAACAATTGCTGTGTCCGTTCCAATAAATTTGTCCAATGAAATTGTGTTTTTTTGTGTTAGCGGTCACTAGCGAACTTATTTTTTTACGGCCCTCGTAATTGCAGTCGAGTGGCCAAAATTTGTATAAGCACTTCTTTTGACATTATTAACATTGTGGAAGAAAAAAATTTATCTTTTTTATCTGCCCGCATCAGAACGTTTGCTTGTCAGCATCCTTACTAATTGAGTATCAAATCTTTCTTGCGGGTGAAAGGCGGTCGGATTGTGGTGCCAATCACAGTAAGCTACTTCATTCTAATGCAGAGATCATGAGAACATCAAGTTCCACCTCTGTGACCCACATACCACTTCATGGCATGTAAAGAGGTTAACGTTACCATTACAGAAGTGATAGAAATGTGAATTTTAAGTCTACATTCTACAATCGGCTCTTTAGTAGCTTTTGCTCTGGGGTGTCTTGTAAAGATATTGATATTACAATTTCTAAAACGAAAAGATTTTGCTAGCACGCCCCTGCTTGGATTGTATGGGGCTCATTAGCCCTGCCTTAAAGAAAGAGCACTTGAAGGAGCTAAGATGCTGCTATTGCTACTACACCTACTAACTTGGCTTAACGGCACGTAGCTGAAAGCAGTTAGCTACACGCAACCTGGCGAGCAAGGGGTAGCAGCGCTCATAAATATCATGAAACCTATACACAGTCATTTAGAGCAGTTATCTGAGCCCAGTTTACTTATCACATGTCTCGGTAATAACAGGTTTGGTGCATTAATGTAAAATTCTAGAGTAATTTCCCCAAAATTCAGAGAAGAACTTAACCACAGTTTCGTCGTTATACTTTTTAAGGCTTACGTCACAGATTTCTTAATCTCCAATTCTAACTATTCCATATAATTATAGGCCTAATATATTGGTTGCGATGTCATGTGAGTAATTTTGGATGTATCATTTATTTATTACACATATGCGCGATTTTGATTTACGGTGATGGTTTGTAAGCCCTTCGCCCAACGCCCAAATTGGAGGACCACCCCTTATCGGCCGTCCACGACTGCTTATTCAATATATTCGCAGCTACCCTCCATATTTGGAGGCCATCTCTTCTATCCGCAATCTGAGAACTCGTCATGCCATTGTGATAGTACATGGAAATAATAATAAAATACGATATATATTTATCAGTGCAATTTAAATTTAATATACTACTTTCTGGCATTAATAATACTCATATTGACCCAGATATTCCGAGAATTATATACCGTTATTAAAATATTGTCGGTTCAGAAGTAAACATGCAGTTCTAGGAATTATAGAAGTGATATTAATTTATATTTTAAAATAAAATTTAATTTTACGTTGAGCCTTTCCGCTTTTGAATTTTGTTTGTCAATGAAATAAGAGTTCAAAACAGTCAAGTTTCTACCATGTTGAGTTTGGAATTTGACTAATTTAATGTTGTTCCCCTTCTCATCCAGTAAATAACCCTGAAATAACTGCAACGATAGATTGCAAATTAAAACCTCAGGAATTTACTAATATAATTAAATGGCATTTTAGTACACCCACATGATTTTAAAGTGACACAAAAAATATTTCCCTTCAATGTTATTATTGATAATATCCTGTGCAATGTTCACATGGTGTTATAATATTCAAGTAAATGAGAAATATATTGTTTGCTCATCTTCTTTCGCTCTGCTTCTAAGAACTGGTTTTGTTAGTATCTTGTGTTGTCGTTACTGAAATACATGCAAGAGGACTTGTCATAGTGCAATTCCTGAGAAGATTCCTACCTTATAATTGTCTATATAAGACGAGTAATTCCATTAATTGCTTATATATCCATTGAAAATATTATGAGGGCTTCCAAGTATTCTATTATCATCAGAAAGTCCGACAAAGCCAATACGGATGTACAGCACGCAAATCCTTTGATCTGAGAGACAATGGTGACACAATGTACTACAATCCATTAGTAGGCCTATAATACAAATGGAATTATTTTCCGTGGAATCCGCAATCTCGCAGTAGTGACTATAGATTAGTCTGTACTGCTTCGGTATCTAACTCCCTCATGTTTTATCCTTCGTCAAGGATGTTCTTTTCTACTCATCACTGTAGCTGAGTTTATGTCAACTTTTCCAGCCATAGCTTGATGAGCTTGTAATCGTATTCTATCCAGGGGCGAGGTGTATACTCACAGTGGTTTATACAGTTGAATCCCGCTAATCCGAGCCTCCGTTAGATCCGAGCCAACTAGTACATCACGCGCATGCTTGTTGGCGTAATGTGAATCCCTTCCGCCAGAGTCCTCGTCAATCTGTCACAGCGATAGGAGGCAACTTGTAACTCAAGCGATGGCGTGACACTGCCAGGCAAACACGATGTAATATTATCTAGCAGTCTACATCGAAAGCGAAGTCCACACCTGTGGAGTAACGGTCAGCGCGTCTGGCTGCGAAACCAGGTGGCCCGGGTTCGAATCCCGGTCGGGGCAAGTTACCTGGTTGAGGTTTTTTCCGGGGTTTTCCCTCAACCCAATACGAGCAAATACTGGGTAGCTTTCGGTGCTGGACCCCGGACTCATTTCACCGGCATTATCACCTTCATGTCATTCAGACGCTAAATAACCTAGATGTTGATACAGCGTCGTAAAATAACCCAATTAACTCGAAAGCGAACAAGGTCGATCTCTCGACAGTTTTAGAATGTTTTGAAAGAGCATAAGAATGTATGGATATATGATATATGATATGATATGAAGAGCTTGCGGGAAAAACGATGAATGTCACATTTCTATTAAGGATTACATAATGATCTAATTGAGTCTATAACTGCAAGATGTAGTGCTGTTTCTATAGAAAATAAAGGAAAGGATTAATGTATTCGTGGTGATAATTCTCCTTTTTACCATTTTCCATAAGAACAACATTAAATTTCGCAGTAATCCATTGAATTAGATAATGACATCAACTTTAAGAAAACTGTGACATTCATCGTTTTTCCCGCAAACTCTTCATATGATATGATATATGATATGATATGATATGATATGATATGATATGATATGATATGATATGATATGATATGATATGATATGATATGATATATGATATGATATGATATGATATGATATATTTACGTCACAGCACCTCTTTAAATGTAGTGGTGTACCTCACATTTCTTTGTATCCGGTGACACCGTTAACACATTATTACATCTACACATTATTAGCAGTACATGTATACATGGAGTAGTCGATCTTGTTGGCGAGTTGGTATAGCGCTGGCCTTCTATGCCCAAGGTTGCCAGTGTGCACTACACGAGTTTCATAAACAAGGTTCTTCATGTGGTCCCAAAGAAAAAAGTCGAGAAAAGTTAAATCTGGCGATCATGGTGGCCAAGGAGTTGGACCACTTCGACCTATCCACCTTTCCCCGAATGTTTGATGGAGATGTTCGCGGACGGCAAGTGAAAAGTGTGGGGGTGCACCATCATGTTGGAACCACATTTGCTGACGTAGTGCCAGTGGCAAATCTTCACATAACTCTACCAGTACCTCTTGAAGAAAGATCAAATACCTGGGACCCGTTAGGCGGTACGTGGAACCACTCGTGTAGTGCACACCGGCAAGAGCTCATTGTCTCTAGTGAAATGGAATATGTGAAATTGATTCGATCTTCAAACTTATTTTGCATCAAAACTATCCATTTCCGGACATGGGTTACTAATCAGTACTTTATCAACTTGGTACCATCTACAGCCCCTAGGAGTTTGTAATAGGAATTATAAAACACCCTGTATAAATTAGTTATCTATGAAGGTACTGTTTTGAATGATTTCTTCTCTTCTTTTTTATTTATCTTTCCACCCACGCTTTCACTTGCATATGCTAGATTTCCACTTATACTCGCACCCTTATTTCTCTTACTTCCTTCCTCCCTATCAGCGACTCGTGGTTTCTCTTATCTTCCCCACTCGCCTTTTTGCTAGCGCCTGTGTTTCTTGTTCTATTATTGTCAACATTTCTCCTGGAGTGCGCTGTCCTTACCGCCGGTCTGTGTAGACTTGGATTCCGCTTACGATGTGTGATCACGTTACTGTTTTCTTTTCCATATTCTGTCGTCTTTATACTTCCTCTTACGTCAGTATGTTGGTTCCTGACCTCGCTGCTATTTCCTCCTGTCAGGAGTGTATCAATTAGAAACGCATACGCTAACCGGTGGTCTTCTAGTCATTCTGCTCGATCTTTGCATGCAGTTAGTGTTTGCTAACACTTGTAAATTTTGGAGCAAACATATCAAAAGCTGCTTTACTGCATTAAAATTCTTATTTTACGACGTTTGATCAACCGCTGTGATTAACTAGCGTCTGAATGAGTTGAAGGTGATAATGCCAGCGAAATGAGTCCGGAGTCCAGTGCCGAAAGTTACTCAGCATTTACTCGTAAAGGGTTCAGGGAAAACCTCGGAGAAAACCTCAAACAGGTAACTTGTACCAGCCAGGATTTGAACCCGAATCCACTCGTTCCACGGTCAGATATGCTAAGTTACTCCACAGCAGTGGACCAGCATATTTACTGTATGTATGTATACTGTATACAGGGTGATTCACCAGGATTTACCGTCAGTTACAGAGATCATTTCCGAAGAAATTCTGAGCAAAAAATGTCATATAAACATTTGTCCTAATCTCAATATTTTCAGAGTTATAATAATTTGAAATTGTTTGTAAAATACCATTATTCTTGAGTTTTAAGGGTCAAAGAATATTACAGATAAAGAATGAACTTTTCAGGAGAATCACTTCTTTAATTAGTCAAAATTCTGAAGCTAAAAAGTGTTGTGAATTCCATAGCGGCTTTGTGCAAATATTTTTTTTCGATTTTTAACTACAAAATTATATTTTCTTACCCCTTTATCACAACAGTTGTTACAAATCACGCCACTCTTGTAAATTCTTCAAGAATGTACATTAGGATGCATAATTAAACTATAAAGAATCGAGTTCCTAAAGTCGTGTGATTTGTAAGAATATTTGTGATAAGTGCGTAAGAATGATGTCATTTTTAGTTAAACATTGAAAAACAAAATTTGTACAAAGCAACTGACAACAAATTTTTAGGTTCATAACACTAGCCAATTACAGAAATAACACTTCTTAATATTTCATTCTCTTTTTGTAATATTTATTTTACCCTTAAAACTAAAGAAGAAAGGTATTTTACAAACTACTTGAAATTAGTGTAACTCTGAAAATATTGAGATTGGGACAAATGTTTATATGATATTATTTTTGCTTAGAATGTCTTCGGAAATAAGCTCCGTAAGTGACGGTAAATCCTCGTGAATCACTCTGTATATAAACATATTACATAAGTATAAAAAATTAATGAGGATGTTGCAGAAAATAAAACAAAATCTATAGTTATGCTATTATATGGAAGGAAAAAATATGAAATGAACATTCGGTTCGTTTAATAAAATGAAGTTCGAATTCAGTAATAATTTTATTCTATCTTGGACACATTTGTACATGTTACTACAAATTAAAATAATATCGTTAAAGTATATCTATAGGTACAAGACAAGAATAGGCGAGAGCATGGACATCTATGCATAATGATTATAATTAATTGGAAGTGGTCTTTAAGAGCTTGGCAATTTATCTCTCTTTGTGGCCAGGAGAATGGCGAAAGAGGATTTGCAAAGACGTTTGATCATTCTTATAATTGAGGCTAAGATTAAGTTCTCAAATGGCTGGACACCCCGTACGAGGCCTGCAAACGTCTTAATCTCCTCTCGTTTAACTTTTGTGGGAGAACCCTAATTCACCTAATTACAACTCTTGTTTTCTCCAATTAACCACCGCACTTAAAGCTGCTTAATGAAATAAAAAAATTGAGAAAATTATGATACCTTTGTCTATCGTTTCCTTCTTTCACGACTCTAATTATCATTTCTGGTATTTTTCTCGATCTGACAATAGACTAATGTTTATTTTACTTCTGTGCTTGCAGTTTTCCATGAAACCCCAACTTCATTGGTTGAAATACGGTAAAGTACTTTAATGTTTTTTGGAGGCGGTAAAGCCGTAAATGAGTCTTTGTTTGAATGGGAGGGAAAGTTTAGTGTTCTGTGTTCAATGCCTACTGTACATGAAAGAAACGTATCGCTAATTTAGAGAGCTCTAGACAAAATTACAGACCAGCTGTTCTTGTCTCACAAGGTACCCTATTTATCCGATAGATATCCCTGCTGGCCAGTGTTGTTATAGTTATTAGGGCTGAATAAATGTATTGGTATCAGTGTAGTAAATAATTTCTATATAGGCCTACATTGTTTACAGAATGCATCCCGTTGCCGGGTATCTCTACTGTCTCTAAAGAGCAGAGGAAGTAAACATTCCACAATCCTCAATAGTAGACCTGCTTAAGTGACGTGAGATTGAATCAGAATTCCGAAACAAAAATTCAATGAAGAACAGATAATAAGGCGACTGAATTCAGAACATCGGGAAAATGTGTTTGACTTAATTGATAAATTCTATTATGAATTCATTCATACGGAGCGGACTGTAGAAACATCCGCTACTGTATTACTCGATCAAGGCCAGTGGAGTCCTGCGGCCCGGAGCCATGGCGCTACTGCTCCTGCGGTTTTGTGATATTCGGGAAACCATCACAATAATAATAAAAATAACTGGCGAGCGTAATTTTTCCCAAGAGACTACAAGATTAGGCCTAAGTATTACTGGAGCTTTTAAGTAGACTACGTACGTCCATCTCACAAGACAAGTACTTGACTGACGGCTCACGCGACTCTTATTTCGTCAAGTGGATAAAAACAAAGCATGGATCATTTTAACAATTACACTAATATTTACAATTTAAATTATTTACGCAGTGTACGTTAGAACACGTTATTTTTACTATTTATAATATCAAGTTTATGCACAGTGTTGTGAATTGCAATGCAAGATATTTTATTTCATAATATAGCCTACTTACGTACTTGGTAAATATTTGTGTAGAATAATGTAAATAATGTTTGATCAATGTAAGCCTTCATCCTTTATGATAGTGTCATAGTGAAAATAGCGTACTTTAGAGTACATAGAGTAAAGGGCTACTTTCTAAAGCCGATTATCAGAAAGGCTGATTTCGTCACTAGATTATGATCTCTTTTCAAATATTACTTTTGCGGAATGTTAATTTTTAATATATACACTTTCCTTCATTATGAAAATTATTTTTTTTTCAATTTAAATTGTCTTACGTAACACTATATTTTAATTGTTTACTTACTTACTTACTTACTTACTTACTAACTTACTTTAACCCTTTGAAGCCCAAATTAATTGTTTATGTTTTTCATATCATGGATTATATCAAACCTTCAATCGATTTTTTTTTTCAACATTTTAACTCTGCACAGAATAATTCAGAACACACATGGCACCTCTATGTATACTCAAGAGGTTGTTCCTTGATGGAATATCTGTGGCATAAAATTTAGAAAGAAATAACGGTGGTTCTTCTGAGTAACCACTATGCTTCAAAGGGTTAAGGATCCCGGAGGTTCATTGCCGCACTCACATAATCCCGCCATCGGTCCCTGTCCTAAACAAGAATAATCCAGTCTCTACAATCATATCCCAGCTCCCTAAAAGCCATTTTAATGTTATCCTCCCATCTAGGTCTCAACCTCCCTAAAGATCTTTTTCCTTCGGGCCTCCCAACTAACACACTTACAATTACATGTAATTAAACACATCTAAATTTTGAATTTTGCTATTATTATTATTATTATTATTATTATTATTATTATTATTATTATTGTTATTATTGTTATTATTAGGCTATTATTATTATTATTATTATTATTATTATTATTATTATTATTATTATCATTCTCTATATTGACGTTATTTATATTTGCTATATATCCTTCTTACACTGGTTGAGTGGGAGAGAAGGTCTTACGGCCTTAACTCTCCCAGTGCCAGTAAAAATAAATGAAATAAATAAATTAACAACTAATTTAAATTGTAGGAAAGGCCACCGTAGTATCAATCTTTATCACTAGAATGCATTTTCAAGAGTCTCCGAGGTTTAGTTTTGAATGATGAATAGAAATTCTACTGGAGCACAAGCAAGATGCAAGTTTTCCCTGAGAGTACCTGTGCCAAATATGACGTCATGTCAATTATAGTCAATGAACAATTAACCTTACCTCCGTACGCCTTGGAACAGAATACGGTCCCTAATTATTACTAACAGATTTTGTTGCAGTATGCAGCTGTCAAAAGAAAAAGTAACCACTCCCTTCGGGTATCTTAGCTACAATTCGGAGATAGACGATGTTACATGTTCTTGTACCACAGGGCCTGATATTTGCAGTTATAATTGAAGTGTTCTACATGTCACTATTGTAGAGTAGTGGTAGGGTTCCGGGCTGGTATTGATGAGATCGTGCGTTCGAACTCAAACTAGTGCTTCTGATGTTTTTGTGTTTTTAAGAGAGAGAGAGAGAGAGAAAATAATATAATTGCTCTTGTCTCATTTATGATTGTTTTAGTAATTAACATCAGGTTCATGATTGTATTATGCCATGACTTTATTATTGTTAATTATAACATTATGCCTGCAAATAGAAATATTCTATACTCAACAAAAATATATTTCGTGGCATAAACAAAACAAACTGACTGGCGTCTGCCTTAGGAAATTGAAAACAGTTAAAAGTTAAAAAAATAACTAAAAGTCACGATTTAATATTTAATCTATCTTCCATATCGAAAACACATCTTGCAGTCGAGTGGGCATGGAATCGACTAATCTTTTCAAATAGCGACTATTCTCAGTCTGGCATCCCAGGCATCCTGGACGAGCTTCCACAAATCATCAGGACGTCTTGGAGGGGGATTGGGCCAATTTTTCCGCGTGTGCTTCTTTACTTTACTTGTGCCCCTGTAGCTCAGTCGGAAGAACGTTGGAATTTAGATGTCAAAGTCTCAGGTTCAAATCCTCGTCATTCCTTTCCATTTTATTTTCCTACAGGATAGTATGAAGTAATAATATAAGAAAAACTAACACAAGTATTAGGCATATGCAGCTGTATTGTTCCAAACCTAACTTTAAATTCATATTGTTTATATCGTTAAAGAACGATAACAGAACATAAATGGTAACTTGAATATTATTTATATCGCTAATGGACGATAACAGAATATGAATGATAGCTTGAATATTATTTATATTACTAAAGAACGATAACATAATATAATTGATAACTTCAATATTATTTATATCACTAAAGAACGATTTTGTTTTATTTATTTCATTAGGTTATTTTACGACGTTTTATCAACATTTTAGGTTATTTAGTGTCTGAATGAGATGAAGGTGATAATGCCGGTGAAATGAGTCCTTGGTCCAGCACCAAAAGTTACCCAGCATTTGCTCATATTGGGTTGAGGGAAAACTCCGGAAAAACCTCAACCAAGAACTTGCCCTGACCGGGAATCGGGTGTTTTTTCAGCCAGACGCGCTAACGGTTACTCCACAGGTGTGGACCTAAAGAAAGATAACAGAATACAATTGATAACTTGAATATTATTTATATCGCTAAAGAACGATAATAGAATATAAATGATAACTTGATTATTATTTATAACGCTAAAGAACGGTAACAGAATATAAATGATAGCTTGAATAGTATGCATATCGCTAACGAATGACGATAAAATAAAATTATACCTTGAACAAGGCTCGAACTCACAACCTTGGAATGACTGAGCTAGCACTCTGCCGCTGTTCTACGAGACTCAGATATTGAATGATTGCTGCTTAAACACAATAGTTCTGAAACTGCTTCAAGTGCGATTAAACAAGCAAATGCATCGTGTAACATGGTCGTGACCCGAAATGTACTTAGAATATATTCACTGTTCACGAATGCAGTCACTTTTTTTTTGACAGCTGTACACTTCTAAACACAACGATTTTTGATTGTCGGACATATTTTGCTCGAAATCGACTTAGACCCGTGTTTCATTTAGCGTGCAAGCGACGCCACGTTTATACGCCCTTTATGCACTACCCCGTCATAGATTTGTGTTGCAAGCAAGCCATAGATCACTCAACCACCAAAATGAGAGTAAAGAACCGTCAAAACTGGTAACGACTTTAAAATTAACCTGAATTGTGAGTAGGCCATGGCTTTGTTGCCAAATCGTTTAGCATTCTTGAAAAATTAATCTGCATTCCACAGTTTTGTTACCATATCTTCTCCCTGGTTTTATTAAATGCGATAAATGTAGGGATGAACGCAACTTTTTATATCGAATATCACTGTCGAAATCTAGTTCACTAACTTAGCGTTCTTCTTTGTCGTTTATCATGCACTATATATTATCTTGTTATAAATTGAGCAGACTCCGGTTCGATTCCCGACAGAGATAAGAAAACTTACAGTTTCCCTACCACAGAATTTGAATGTGTATACTTCGTCTCAAGTTTTTTAGTAGTTATCTGAGAATGTTAATTTGAGACTTCCTGAGGACATAATTAAGTAGATTTTTTTCCTGAATATATAGATTTAAAAATTATGTTAGTTTTTCATACGATAGGCATTACGAAAAGCATAGTAGTGTTCTGTTGTTTATGTTGCTCTTCCTGTTGTCGTCTTCCTCGTCAGATAACAATTGCACCATTCTTCAGTCCCTCCTGTGGTTGAGTGTTCTGATTTTCAGCTGTCATGCAGGCCCAGATTCGAGTCCCGGTAAGGCTTGGGAATTTTCATTGAAAAATTCATGACACTTGTGGTGATTATTGGGGTTATCTAGGGGGTTCTCCCGTTTCCCCTTATCGGTGTTTAGTTTATCACAAAAGAGAAGATGTATAAGAATAGTTTGGGATCCTGTAACGAAGATCCATGTGTAGTTTTTATGATCTGTCTGAAATGTAATACATTGCTCCGTCGATATAGGAGAACGCCTATGTTTACCTACTTAGATATAACACGTGGAGCATGTCCCCTGCAGTCGGTATAGATCATGTTCAGGTACAGCATGAAAATCAATCAATATTTTGGACAGTAAAAAGTCGATCATACGGGAATGTGTTCTTGATTTTATTTCTTATTAAAGCGGAATCTGATACAACTGTAATACAAATTAATTTCAATTTCTGGAATATATCATTCTATAAGATAAGAATAATAATGAATGAATAAATAAATAAAATTGTATTAGAGGATAAGATGATTGAACAGGTGAATTCTTTTAATTGCCTTGGATGTGATCTCTCTTACATTTCCTCCACAGACGTAGAAAACAAGTTAAATAAATTTTTAAGACTTATTGGTACGATTAAACGTACACTCACAAATAAAGTCGACAGACAAACTGTGCTACAATTTTAAAAGACACAGGCAGTTCCAACATCGTTATATGGTTCAGAAACGTGGATTCTGACTAGAGCCCAACAGAGAAGAATTGAGGCTGCCGAGATGAGACTCTTAAGGCCACTAGCAGGATTTAGACTACAGGACCATAAGAGAAATGAAGATATAGGGGAGAGTCGGGTAGTATCGGACATCGGGTAATATCGGACAGTGAGTTTCTTTCATCTACCACACGATGATAGTACCTGATTGACATGGTTACGTTTCTGTGATGTCGCATAGAGAAACGTAACCATGTCATTCAGGTACTACCATATGGTGGTAGATGAAAGAAACGCACTGTCCGATACTACCCGATGTCCGATACTACCCGACTCTCCCCTACGTCAAGAACTGAAAATAGGGAGTATAACAACTATAATTGCAAAAAGTAAAAATAATTGGTACGACTATATAACAAGAATGCCCAACCATAGGATACCTTTTAGAGCATGATGTTACAGACCTACACGAAGAAGAGTGGGAAGACCAGTTTGACGGATAAAATTCTGGAGGCGAAACAGGCCATCGGCCTAAACCTTGAAGTTATCGATGATGTGATGATGATGATGATGAATAAATAAATAAATACATATATACATTTTACCTTAAACTCTTCAGCAATATCCTTAATATTTTGCGTCATTTTCTAGGCGTTGAATATTATTACCTTTATGAGAAATACACAGATGTGAAAGTCTTTGTGACCTGATGCCTTGTCATTATACGGATACTTTTGATTCTCGTCACAAAAGACTACGTTGTACTATGTTACTGCTATCTTTAGACGGAAACTCATTCTAGGTACTAAATAGAAGGAACAGTGTATAATATTGCGATGTGAACTTTTCAAAATATTAACAGGTTTATAACAAACATTCGGCAGAATATACGGCCAGAAGGAATTGTGAGAGAACTGATTTATGACTAAGATTTAATTATATTAAACTAACTACACCCATTCATATGACAGATACAATGAATGCATTTGGACTGAACTCTTCAAAAGTAATCCAGCTGTACTAGGAGTCACGTTTATATTAGAAGGGGTTCGGAAGTAAAACATGGTAAGTGACGTTTTAGTGGTTTGAAGTTATTATGTAAGTAAATATTTATACATGCAACAGTTTGTGTAGTCACCAATAGTTACCAGAAAAGTAAAATCTGTATACTTCTGCCATCTGTTGAGATGTTGAAAAATTAACTACTGCAACATATAAACTACATATCCCATTTTTGACCAGAGGGTGAGTTACCATGTTTTACGCCCGAAATACCCAGTTTTCATAAGTGATTACTATTATAATTAGTAATGACATTCCCGCAGTTCTAACTGCAGAATATTAGCTCAAAACCTCGCAGGTTGATTATATACATCCATTTTCATACATATAGCTCTAAGCTGTTTCCGTCGCTTGAGTTTGTGGACAATTGTTAGTTTTTTAATATTTGTACAATTCAAGCGGATAGTTCTCAATCGTGTCATTGACTGAGTGTTAGTGCGCGGTAGTGTTCCATTCAAATGGCCCGGGTTCGATTCCCTGCCAGTGCGTGAAAAAATTTGTGATAAAAATTTAGACATTATAGAAGCTGTTCTCCGGGAATTTCCTGCTTCACTCTTTAATTCCAGTAGCATTCTGAAGTCGCCGGCGTAACTCCGGTAATAACATGTTTTGCTGATGAACCAGAACTGTGCTCGGACATGGGATTTATTTCCGCTTGTGCTCATTATTATTCCCGTCCATTATTTTCCTCCTCATTTCTTTATTTTCGTTCTCATTTCATTATTATTCTCCTTGTTACATTATTTCCTTCCATATTACATTACTTTCCTCCTCATTCCATTATTTCCATCCCCATTCCATTATTTCCCTCCCCATTCCATTATCTTCCTTCTCATTTCATTATTTTTCTCCTCATTCCATTATTTCCCTCCTCATTCCATTATTTCCCTCCACATTCCATTATTTCCCTCCTCATTCCATTATTTTCCTCCTTATTCCATTATTTTTCTTCCTCATTCAATTAACTTTCTTCTCATTTCTATCCTAATTTCATAATTTCCTTCCTCATTCCATTATTTCCCTCCTCATTCCTTTATTTCCCTCCTTATTTCATTATTATTCTCCTCATTAAATTATTTCCCTCCATACATCATTTCCCTCCTCATTCCATTATCTTACTCCTCAGTACATTATTTCTCTATTAATTCCATTATTTACCTCCTCATTTCATTATTCTTTTTTCTCATTCCATTATTTTGTTCCTCATTCCATTAACTTTCTTCTCGTTCCATTATTTCCCTCCTCATATCATAATTTCCCTCCTCATTCCATTATTTCCCTCCCCTATACCATTATTTCGCTATTGTTTCCGTCATTTCCTCCTATTTAATTTTTTACTTCATTTCATTGTTTCCTTCCATATTCCATTATTTCTCTCCTCGTTCCAGTATTTCTCTCCTCTTTCTATTATTTCTATCCTTGTTCCATTAGTTCTCTCCTCATTCCATTATTTCGTTCGTCATTCCATTATTTCGTTACTCACTCCATTATTGCCTTCCTAATTTCACCATTTCCTTACTCGTTCCATTATTTCCTTCCTCATCAGACCATTGCCTTTATCTTTACATTATTTCCCTGCTTAAACAATTATATCTCTCTTTATTCCGCCATTTCCCTCCTCATTCAATTATATTAGCTGCTCATTCCTTTTCTTCCCTTATAAATCTATTATTTACTTACTTATTCCATTATCTCCCTCCTCATTTGATAATTATTTCTATCCTTCCTTTCACTATTACCATTCTTATTCCATTTTTACCCTCATCATTCCATTATTTCCCTCGTTATATTATTTCCCACCTAATTCCGGTATTGCAATCCTCACTTAACTATTTAGCTCTTCATTCAATTATCTGGTAGAGTATTTTTCGATTTTCTCTCTACTGTAAGGAAGATATAAGGTAATCCTCCAGCAGATCCTCATCTCGCCAAGTACCATCTCATTATCACCGAATACATAGACGCTAAGTAGCCTAGTATTTGATACAGTACCTTTAAATAACTGACTAAAATAAGCACACTCTACGTCTCCCTGATTAATTTCATCTGTCATCCGCAATAGCAGAAGTAAGCTGGGTGAAGTCTGGAGGCTATATGAAATTAATAGAAAAAAAATGCATTTGTAAATAATTTTATTTTTAATAGATATATGTAATTAATTTTCAGAGATGTACGTCCAATGCTTACAGTACATTGCATTAATTTCATATTTCCCTTAGGCCTGTGTGTTTACGGGAACCGGTATTTAAAATTTAAATGAATGTTAAAGGAAATAGATTTTCATTTAGTTCGCGCATGTGTAATAAATAGCGCGTTGTATGGAAAGGGTATGCTAATCCAACTAAGTTTACTATCTGGAAGAAAAAAGAGACCCTCTACAACTTCTTAAACGTACATTCCATAGGAGAGGCTACAATTAATGATCAATATCTAAGAAATCAATATTGTTGTCCGTATTTCTGATTAGTTGTAAGCCGCTTTTTTAATTGATGAAGTTAATCCCTTCACTTACCCTACAACTCTAACCTCTTTGGTAGTGTTCTGAAAACTCGAGATTCGGCTACCTGCTGAACACGCTAGGTCACAGAGGGACGCCCTCACACTTTTTCTCCACGCAATCTCTGACTCCGTCATTCGGCGCATGTTGAGCTATACAATAAATTCTAATACATGTGAATAAATGGCTCCGGGCAACATTTTTCTTTTTTCTTTCGTTTCGTTTTTATTTAACTTTGGTGTGGATGCATCAATTTCGTTGGCGGTTGTTTACTTAGCTCCTAGCACCACTTTCTGCAGAAATATAAGTTTTAAACCTCCCTATTGCGATATATTTGACGTCGACGTTGTGACTTTTACATGCTTATTTCTGCTTCGGTCACTTTTCTTTCGTGGAGTGAAGGCTACACAAATAAAATGGTTACTAAACGTTGAAATTTTTATTATTTTTTTAACTGTCTTCCTATATTCTGTTAAAGCTTAAAGAAAACGCTGTACTTTGCTTCGACAGACTGAGGTCTTTTTCCATATTCAACAGTTACAGTGTTATTTGTTAAAGACAATACTAATAAGAGGCAGATTTTCTTCGTGTACTCCCTTTCCCCAATCAAACTTTAACCATTGTTGTACAATCAAAGCCGTCTAGTAAGAAATCTCTCTAAATCCATCATGGTATTGCAATCTCCAGAGTAATGTGCACACTTACAGCTCATGAATTTTGTCAAGACACTCGCGACGTACAGTACGGGAACAACGTTTCTGTGGAGGGAGTAGGAGTAGAAGAGAAGGTCGGGCGTGTGTCTACCGAGTTCAAGGCAAAGGCTAACCCATTCCCCTATAATTCGTAAGTAGACTCATCCGATCTCGTGCGCAGCTCTGTAGGAAGAGTGGGGGAGTGTCTGGTCATAATGCATGAGCTGTACATGTTTACCTCTTACAATTCTCTATAGGCCTTCCCATACTCACTCAAAAGCGATTTTTAAGCCATCTGTATCTTTCTCTATAAGTGCATTTTTGTTTCAAAGATTTCTTAAAACTTTACTACAATACAGGACTTCAAATACATCGGTTCCAAACTGTCTTAAAGTGCACTTAGGCTTTCAAACAGTACATTTATGGTATTTTCAATGCAATGTTAGTACTTAACACAGTCGTATGCAACTTGATAAGTATACCTCGGAATTCTAAGCTCGTTCAGCGAAGGCTGAAACATATACGCTCTTTAATGCAGCAAACTTTAGGCAAAATCATCGCACGTGAGCTTCTGGTGTTGCATATATTTTTGGGGTTTTATATAAAATTGTTGCAACCTATCCTATTCGAGCCTAAAAATCCGAGGTCTACTGACAATTACTACACATATTTGTGACATCGTTGCTTGACAGAGTTGCTAGAGCTTGAAGCATTATATTGCTAAACACAGTTGGTAGTTTTTTTACAATTCATTTTAAAGATTTTTTCAGAAATGTCCTAATGAGTTCAATTGAATAAGATTATTATTTTTCAGTCCGTGGCTTATCATATAATATTTAAGGAGTGATTGCTTTATATTAGATATTTTACTGTTCGTTTGAACGTTTTCATCGCACATTGCGACATCATCAGATATATTTTTATAATTAATCAATATGTTAACCTTAATTTTCTCAATGGATGTAAGCATAGTGAAGATCTAATATCAAATATCAATGAAATAAAACTATAAAACAAGAGTAAGAAGTTAAGGTTAAAATACAAGATAAATTGTATGAGAGAAAAACATTTACAAAATATGTTACGAGCTTTCACTTATATTTTGTAATTATTAAAATGTGTCCATAATTGACCTTGTTTATTAGTGCAAGTGAAAGCTTGTTTATAATTTTAATTTACTATATGTGAAACGTGTGATGCGTATTGTTATTGTGTTTATATTCGCTATTTAGAATTACAACCAATCAACCAATGTTAAATATTATCTAAAATAGAAGAATCAAATTGAGTAACGTCTACATTAGAATAGATGTACAATTTAGGTTTACATGGTTATGTTGTAATAGAACTATTGAAATACCCTCAAGGTTTTCAAAGTTGAAGAGTGAAGCTGTTATGAATATTTTGTATGTGTTTCGATATTGGCATTATAAGTAGACATCGAAGTATTTAATGGCTGAAATTCTGTGTATATGTAAAATTAAACATATAGTTTCATCAAATGGTGTATGGATGAGCATTTGTAATTCTTTTATAATTTGAAATTCATCTTCTGTTGAAGAGTAGTGCAGTATAGTTGATGCATGATATTATATGATAAGTAGACTTCGTTGAGTTGCCACACGCAGCATGCAATCAGGTTGCCGATGTACGGTAGTATAGAGGAGGTGAGCGACCGCCCGGTCTCGTAGTATAAGCAGTTCATGTTAAGAGTTGTGACCGGTCCAAATAGATGGAGCAGCTAAGCTAATGTATACCTATGTAAGCACTTGTTTTTGCATTACTGTGGTTGGAATAGTCAAAGCTTAACATTGTTCAGTGCAGACAAGAATTAAATCAAACATACTACAATGAGGGTGTTGCTGTTACAAATAATTGCCCCTGGAATACCCTTACCCCCGCAGCCAGTCTTGACCCGTTGGGGAACGTGGTTGGATTCTGTTAATTATTATGCAGAACATTACAGCAAAATAATGGAGGTAATTGATGCATTGGATAGCCCAGACAGTTCCGCTGCTGCAGCTGTAAAATCATTGTCTTCGGAACAGCTTTTGGAAGATATTTTGTTCATTGATTCTAATTTTAAAATCGTGTCCAAAAGCATCATCCTGTTAGAATCGTCTAAACTACAACTCTCAGAAGCCCTTAATATAGTGGATAAAGCATCACAAACCGTTATCCAAAATAATAATTCACTAATTTCAGAAAAAGTGAAATATAAGTTGAGAAACATTATTGCTAAAAATTCTGCCTGTTCATAACTTCGTATTATAAATGATGTACTATCAGGTCACGACAAGACGTCTGAAGTTGGTGTACTAAAAAGTAGTGACTTTCCGTTCTTAAAATATGCACGTATTACATCGTGTGATGTTGAACGTACATTTCCCAATATAAAAACTGTTTAAGTGACCATCGGAGGAGATTACTTTGCAGTCGCTCAAAATGTACGTAACTCTTCACTGCAATGCACATATTCAAGAGTGATGTATCTTACATTACATTTTAAGTGTTAATATATCTCACTGTAAAATAATTGTATATTTACATGTTTAGATATTTCCTACTTCAATGATCATTCATTATATTTCTTGAATGCAGGATACAGGTTTTATTGTAACCTCAGTATGCTGCTCAGTGTTTACATCACAGGCATACTGCATCCGTTGCACGTCTCCTTCTCATGCAGTCTATACCGCGTGCGTAGTAAACCTTGCGATTCTCGTGGCAATTCCACGAAGTCTAATGATAAGTAATTGAATGAAAAATAATAAACTTATTCAATTGAACAGTTGGTACTAATTAGTATAGTATATCGGTGTGTGATACAGTTAAGAAACAAATAACTTAATCATCATCTTTTATTTTTAATTTATTATTGTTCTGAAAAAAAATGAGTGACGTAAGAGACTTCTGGTTTCAATACATACTAATTTGAAGCAATATGGTTTCTTTTTTCTGTAACTATGATAGTCGTATTTTACAGAGTGTCTTGATTTAATTCTGTTAAGATAGGGTAAGTCAAGGTATGTTGTCGTTTAGTCAACTGTCCGAAGACAGGTCTAAACCTCATAAGTGATACATTAAGGCGTCACTCAGAAGAAAACAAAGACAGAGTGAATGTATTAAAGTTATTATTTCAAAAATTGGAGTACAACTGAACAGAAAAACTGACAATAATCATATATATTTACTATTTACCTTTTACTTTGGTTTTTAAAGTTTTATTTACTACATTTAAGCGTCGTTTCTTATTTTATTTTATTGGGATATTTTAGGACGCCGTATTAAAATCTAGGTTATTTAGCATATGAATGAAATGAAGGTGATAATGCCGGTGAAATGAGTCCGGGGTCCAGCACCGAAAGTTACCGAGCATTTGCTCGTATTGGGTTGAGGGAAAACCCCGGAAAAAACCTCAACCGGGTAACTTTCCCTGACCGGGATTGGAACCCGGGCCACCTGTTTCTTGCGGCCAGACGAGCTGACCGTTACTCCACAGGTGTGGACTTGAGCTTCGTGACTATATACACTAGACTGTGGTTGTACCCTTTTTTGGGAGGGAATCGGAACTTAATTTCTGTGAGGGAATCGCTGTCCCCCGTAGAATACGAGGATGAATTTTTATGACGTAATGATACTTTATTATATTTCATATCAAACAAGCCAAAAGATCTAAACCTTCGTTGAGCAGGAGGAATGGAGTGTTTTTTGAAATTGCGTCTTGATAAGAATCGGTGCCTATATAAACTCTAATATATCACATCACATTTTCTTTACTAGTCTGTCCCTGTCTTTTCATTGTTTAGTCTTAATAATCACAACATTATACAAGTGTTTGACTTAATGAAATGGCATATTAATCAAGAAAATTGAGCACCTTGCTATCAGCGCTACTGATAACTTTGAGGCTGTTAGAATATTCAGTCTTAGTTTGTTGTTTTTTATACTCCAAACATATTATGCTAAAAGAAGGTGAAAGTTGAAACATTTAAATGGAACCAACGAGACTAAAGTTAATAAAAAGAGACGATCAATATCACTTTGAAGTTTTGATCGAGACAGCGAAAACGGATCTAAAAAAATACATTCAATTAAAACGAACGTATAGTCTTTCTATTTCATTACCAGATTTGACTGTCCTCTATAGTAATAATAGTGCTGGTGATATAAGCAGTAGCAGTGTTATGATGTAACGACGTTTGCAACTATAAGGTTTATTCAACGTCGAATTTCGACGAGGGTTTGAAATTGCCCATAGTCAGCAAAAGGTGTTCTTTTACGTAATGGAAATCAACAACACAAATCTACAAGTTCACATATTCTCCTGGAATAATCTTTGTTAAGATTTTGTCATTCTTTGGTGCACTGAAGTGAAATTTGAAAATTTCAAAATACTTAAAGTACAATTTTCATTTGTTACACACACGTTATTTGGCAATAAATAATACCTATACAAATTGTCACCTCAATTGTTTGTAGTACATTATGTAACGAGCCTATAATGTTAGTAATTACGACGCCATTATAGGCAAGTTTCATATGAATTTTTATGCTCGACCACATTTCTAACTTGAAATTATTCATAAGTATTCATGTTATAGTTATGTAAGTGAGGAGCGGAACTGACCTTCTAAATTGTGAGATGTGCGCAGACGCGAAAGTATTGATATTTTCCGAGGAACGAATGTCAGTGACCTTGATATAATCTAGAGAATAACATGAACATTAGTTTTGATATAACCTGGAAATTGATTTAGAATTTAAAAACGGGATGACAAATTGTATTTATTTGAATATTATTCACAATTAACGCTAATTATTATAGTAACAGAACAACCTTCTGCGACAATATTAGATTTCCGTGACGTTTCGTTAGTTGTCTTCCGATTGCATATCGGATAATAATCGATACTTGCGCTTTTATAATGGTACAATTGTGATTTCTCATTGGCTGAACAACTGAACTATAATGAATAGGTGTACTTTAATGAGACGCATTAAAGGGCTACTACCAGGTGTATAATTACTACACTTCGGCATGGTCGAGCATAAAATACTTTTTTTTTTTCTTTAAGAACATTTGTGTATTTTTTTCCATCTCCTAATATAAAAATAATTCTATTAAACTATCGTATTCAAAATACTGTCCTTAGCAATAATTTACATGGAAATTTAGGTTTGCTTATTGATGTTTGTATAATTTTTTTTTTCATTATTGTAGTTCCTATGCGAAGAAATTGGCACGATTGAACAAATTATTTTGTAAGAAAGCCCCTTGAATCCTACTGCGATATCCATGCTAACTTTCAAACCAGTGGTCATCAGCACAGTGCACCCTCGGGCTAGCGTCTCGCAGATCCCTTTCAGCACCAGCGTGCATCTGTGGCTGCTAGCCGGGTATGATTTCTACCTCTTCCTTCTGCACGAGGGTGCATATTTCGTTTCACCGCTTACCCGTTACCCGTTTCAGCGAGTGCTGATGACCACTGTTTTATACAGTACAGATTGGGGGAGATTTGGAAAAAATTGCATGCTACTAGCTCAAAATTTGTGGAAATAGATAGGTTTTGAACATTGGAAATTTTTAAAAAATTACAGTCCTAGAAAAAATGTATAGCCTAGTCTGTCCAAAATAAGAATCATTCCTGATGTAAACACTGAGCGAATTTTCCTGTTTTATTTCTCTGTTCGCCGGCGTTTAGTTTCACTTTCAAGCGCTAGAGGTTAGTGTAATCGAGCACACGCTAAGATAATAATTGAATATAAATGTTGAGACGCAGGATCCAAACATCGCCTACCTTATTGCATAATCCAGCAACGCTTTGCTTCAAATAAATTCAAGTTAACATCTTTTCCTTATTTCTCAGTGACAAACCAATTTAATAATATTCTTTCATGTTTTATAAAATAATATAATAAATTTATGTATCAAAATCGTTTAATATTTCTATATAATATAGGCACATTGTTTTACTTCTCGTAGGAGTTTTCCATTTTCAGCGTTATCAAAACATTCTATGTTTTAATTGTTGTTGGGATCAACATCTCAACTCTCATTATACAAAGGAACTCTAGAGTCTAGACATTACAATCAATGACGGATTTATTATTTCATCGGTCCAATTTATTTTCTTTGATTACATAATATACCTAGATGTATTAAATGTTTGTGTTATATTTCCGCTGTGTCGACTGCTAGCTTGTGTGATGTCAGTGCCAACTCCAGGGAGAAAGCAGAATCTCACGCTCAGACTGGTTTGAAGGTCATTGAAATCAGTCCTGCTACATCAAAGGTACCACGCGAAGTGTCCATACTGTATAATTAACTATACGCTGGTGTAGCTATGCTTCCCCTCTCAAGGAGCTCGAGAGCAGAGAAGTGTGACGTTACAGAGCAGCAGTTGGAAATGTCTGAACTACAGTCAATCAGTTGAGAATGCAGGGGATCTAAAATGCGCAAACCTATAAAAATGGCTGCCTAAGAAATTTTAAGAGGGTACGGCTCTGAAATTTTGCGAGGACCATCTGAACGCATGGATATATTTTTTAAGAGTAAAAGGAAGAAATTACATTTTTTTATGAAAAAGTCTTTATTTCACTTCAATATATACTTACAATCCACCATCTTTGTACTTTTTGAACCCGGAAACCTCGGATACAATGACTATGATCTTTTGTCAATTAATAATTGGGCAAGAAAATATGGGCTAAATATCAATCCAGATAAAACCCAAGCCATTCTCTTGGGGAGCAAAGGCTTTTATCCTCTATTACTATGAACACCCTTCAGCCTGTCTCTCTCAACAACAAAATAATTCCTTTCAGTGCTACTGTAAAAAACCTCGGCATCTATTTCGACTCTAATATGAACTGGAATACGCAAATCAGATATATCTGTAGAAAAGTTTTCTCTATCATGCATTCTTTGAAACGCCTGAACAATTTCCTTCCTACTAAACTAAAACAAATTCTAGTACAGACCCTTGTAATGCCTCACTTTGACTATTGTGATGTTTTATATAGTAACCTAAGTGCTGAACTTTCTCAAAAACTTCAACGTGTACATAATGTCTGCGTCCGATTTATTTTCAATATCCGCCGACATGACCATATATCGGAATATTTTCTACGACTCTCCTGGCTCCGCTTGCAAGATCGACGATTAGTCTTTGCCTGCTATATCGAATTATGCATGATTCCCACACCCAACTACCTTGCCTCTCGGTTTACTCTCCTAGCTTCACATCATAATCGTAATACACGTTCACAGCACAATCTATTGCTATCAATACCACGTCATCAGACATCTCTATACTCAAGTTCTTTCTCAATAGCCATGGCCCGCTCATGGAATTCGCTGCCGCTGGAAATCAGGGGTAGTCTTAGTCCTCAGTTGTTTAAAATTAGGTTGGTTAGAAATATTTTAAATGCACAGAACTAGTTTTTAGGTATAATTTTTATTTATTATTATTATTATTATTATTATTATTATTATTATTATTATTATTATTTTACAGTCATTACTTTATTTTTCCATTAACACTAATATCTAGGTAATTGTCATTGTCTCAATGTAACACGTGCTGTGCTGATCATACTAATTGTACTATTCCTTTAGTTGTGAGATTATATTCGTATGTATTAATTCTTTTTTTTTTCTTTTAAGTTAATACTTGTATACTAGAATGTATTTTTCTGTTTGTGATTATGTATTCAGTCTCTTTTTTATTACATATATTTTTTATTGTTGTTATTTCAAAGTTAATACTGATTGTGTATATGTATTCAATCTCTCTTTTTTACTCAGTGATGTATGTGATTTGATCCTGGTTGAGTGGAAGAGAAGGCCTGATGGCCTTAACTCTGCCAGGGAAAATAAAACTAAAACTATTACTATGATGGTAAATACTACACCACTTAAGATGACCGGTCCCTAGTTTAGCTATACATTAACAACATTGAAATTTAATTTTATTACTTATTAAAACTTACAGTATTGAAATTTCTTTGCCGCAGGGAAAGTACGTTTAATATAAATTTTCAACATTATCTGCTGTATCTGTTTTACAAGGCTAAAAAGCACCAGAAAAATATGCATTGCAGTTTTGCATATGCCCCCCTTCGGAGAAGATGATATGTAAATATATTTAAATATGTGTCACCTTTTGATTTATAATACGTTATTTGCATGAAAATTATTCTTTTATTCTGATCATTAAAGTTTCATATCACCGGCCATAGTGTACACAGCAGTGAAAGTTCAGCTTTTACTCCTTGTGAAAGCTACGATATGGGTTGGGATCTCGCCCGTGGCATATTTATATGGTGTCGATACGATTTTGCTCTGATGCAGACGCCTGGCCAATAATGAGGAAATGCCAAAAGAGTTCTCCAGCAATTCAGCGTTGTGTGAGAGATTAAAGTTTGTAAGGCTATAATATTAAAATATTGGTTATGCTAAAGTGCTATGGGAATAGAAACTTAGGTCTATTCTTGTTTTACGGTTGCATGAATGTCCTGGACGTGTATTTGAATAAGTCCTAAATAATGTATTTTTTTCAGTTGGTAAAATGATTTTCTGTGTTTGTGCAATTGTCCAAATTTCAACAGATCATGGATGTCCTACCATTTAACCTAAAACGTTCATGATAGACGGTAAAATGAATAAAATATTACTAAAGTTTCAACATCTAACGTCACTCAATCGTATTATCAGGGACTGGAATGCTTGCAGACTTACTAAAGGCTTTACTAATAACCAAAAATTTGTTTCAAAATAGGCTTAAGGACTTTACTAATAGATGGTAGTATATTATACACACTATTTAAAGGGTGTAATTGATATGTTGTTATTTGAAGTGTTCTATCGTGAGGAAGTGTGTTGTGGCAGTGAAGTGTGTAGTGTCAGTGAAGTCTATTGAGTAAGTGAAGTGTGTTTGTGTCAGTGAAGTGGCTATGCAAAGTATTTGAACAGTGAAATGGTTAGAAGTGTTAGTGAAATCAGGATAGAATCAGTGCAGTGAGTAAGTTGACAGCGAAATAAGTGTAGTGCCGAAAGGTACTTGTGCAGGTATGAACCTGTCACACTCATGGGTCTTAGTTTGAACTTAGGGGTTAAGATACAAATTAGATTTACTTTAAATGTTATTTTAAGTGACCATGCTTCATTTAATTTAGGATGTTATTATTATTATTATTGTTATTATTTTTTATTAATATTATTATTATTTTTATTAGTTGTGTTTATTATTAATTGTCATTATTGAGAGTAATTAGATACCACTGCCACCGGGTATATACCCATTTGCAGTGTGAATAAATACATACACATACATACGTACATTTATTAACGGAAATGTGTTACGTAACACTGTTCTGACGTCACTTCCTAAGCAACGGTCAGACTCTTGCATTGTTATGGTGTTTGATAGAGGGATAGGCTTGGTTTCTTGCATGTATTACAATTATATCATATTTCTCTTATCACAGACCAAACCTAACGGCTCTCCAGCAAACAAAATTCAGATAAAACGCGGTAGTACCAATGTAAATACTTGTACATATATATGGCATATATTCAATAAATCATAAATGTAAAATACAGCAATCAGTAATAATATAACGCATTGTCAAATTAATTTCACTCACATTCATATTCAAATTTCTTTATAAGATCCAATTCTCTAAAAATCAAAATATTATTAACATCGAACCAGGCCTGGGCATATAGGAGAAGTGAAAAGGAACGAGACAACCCCCGCCATGTACTTTTCGCTTACATCGCTTTAGAAACAAAAAAACACAGTGCCACTCTGCATCAGTGATGGATTCTCGGCGACCAGCAAGAGCCGAAAGTTCATATAAGCTATGATGTTTGCCTTATACAGTCACTAAGCAATGCTTACCTTCCAATCTGCTTGAAACATTACTGTCTCAGCCGGGAAAGGTGGAGTGGGTGTCTAAGGAGTAGATTGCAGGGACTCAATTGATGTATTAGCGCCAAGGCCTAACATAAACGTTTCACGCAATTACTGGAATCCAATGGATTGACTGGCCTTTTTTCTTTATGAAGTAAAAAACATAAATATGATGTTGGGGTAAAATTTCAATAGAATTGTCAAAGGAAATTTATATATAAAATATCCCTAATGGCGTTAAAAAATCAATTTGGACAGTAGGTGTAAAAATTGATAAGGAATTCAAAGAATCAGAATGATTGTGTGAATACGTGTTTCTTTTATTGTTTTCTTCTTTATTGTATTTCTTACACGCCTTGAGGAGTTTATATAAGATCAGATAATGTATGATAAAATGTGACACAATTTATTTTCAATAAAGTATATTTTGAAATAACGAAACTTCTCTTTTACAAATTTCCTTATTATAACTCTTACTCTTCTAAAAATATTACTAGATATTTTTATGTATTATGTTTGTAAAGACTTCAGTCTTTCTTAGGCATTTCATATAATCTGTATTTCTTTGATTACTCCGTTTTTAGTCCGTCAGTAATAATAATAATAATAATAATAATAATAATAAATATAGCAATATAGTCTATTATTGTCATAACTCTATGAAAATACGATGAAAGAGTAATGGAACGGAGAAAAATTCTCTCCGGCGCCGGGATTTGAACCCGGGTTTTCAGCTCTACGTGCTGATGCTTTATCCACTAAGCCACACCGGATACCACCCCGGTGTCGGAAGAATTGTCTCTGATTAAGTTCCAACTCTTGGGTTCCCTCTAGTGGCCGCCCTCTGCACTACGTCATAGATGTCTATGAACGTAGGACCGAAGTCCATACATGTGCTGAGGTGCACTCGTTATGAGTGACTAGTTGGCCGGGATCAGACGGAATAAGCGCCGTCTTAAATCACGAAGGACAATTCTGTCTAACACCGGGGTGGTATCCGGTGTGGCTTAGTGGATAAAGCATCAGCACGTAGACCTGAAAACCCGGGTTCAAATCCCGGCGCCGGAGAGAATTTTTCTCCGTTCCATTACTCTTTCATCGTATGATGACGCAGAATGTCTGGATGGAAATATCATCTGTACTTCGGTACATTAAAAATAATATCTATGAAAATAGTTAATGGCGGTCCAGTTACAGTTCTGTTTCTCAGGTACTCCCTAAACTCTTACAATATAACAACCATAAAACATTACCTGTCGAAGTGACCCCGAAGCAAAAATACGAATTAAAGTATAAAATTCATAGATCTATATAAACGGTCTAGCTCATATGGGTCATTACTTGCCAAAATGTTCTTAAGTAATAATTTTGCATGTATAAACACCACAAAAATAACACTGTAATATTTGTGGACTGATTTTTAACAGTGGTAGTCGCGTGGGGTTAGAGTGACTCCCTATTAAAAACACGATTTAAAATATGAAATATCCTGGATCTATGTAAATCTTCTAGTTCATATACATCATTACTTGCCATAGTCTTCTAGAGTAAGAGATTTCACGTATAGAATCACAAAAATAACACTATATTATTTGTGGACTAATTTGTGACATTAATAGTCACGTGGGTGTCAATAGAACCCCCAGCCAAGGAAATTTTAATAAACGCAAATGACAGTGATAAACTGGACGTTATCATGTAGTCGTATTGCCGACACCCTTTCAAGAAGGTACTGATAATCTGAGCAACGTTGGCAACAGCGTAAAAATAATACAACCCAACATATAACACTGGGGGTCAACATGACCCCGACGCCACCACTTAAATGTTAGTACCAGTCGACTCTAGTTAAATCTGAAACATTTTTCATTACTCCGTATTGTATTATATCTTGAAAAGGAGACTTCTAATATCTAATTTATAATCTGGAGAATTCTGAAGTTTATAACTTCACTCTATCTTTTCATTTCACCTTAACCATCAAATTATATTTTACCTTTTTTAAATATTTTCACTTACAGCTCCGCATAATTTCTTACATGCAAATCTGTTCATTTTCAGAATTTTCTCTTCCATAAAATATTTTCTTACTTTTCAGGTTTTGTTGTTCGTTTAATTAGAAACTCACAGTTTGTATTTCACAGCGTTTAAGTTCTTTCTTACGTTTGCTACGTTAAACGGTTGTACGTTGCTCTTGACTCTCTTGTGTATGTAAAACAATACTAAGTAATGAAACTAATATACTTTTAGTCTACCCACTGGCACATAAATGACAAACTCTTGCGATTTCAGTTGAGTTCCCTCTATTACATGTAATCGTCTA
Organism: Periplaneta americana; assembly: GCF_040183065.1. Classification (NCBI taxonomy): domain Eukaryota; kingdom Metazoa; phylum Arthropoda; class Insecta; order Blattodea; family Blattidae; genus Periplaneta; species Periplaneta americana. The sequence goes on along the minus strand of NC_091126.1, from coordinate 63,106,468 downwards.
GTGATATAACTTGATTTAGTGTATCCGGTTATATGCAGATAACGGTAGTTGATTGCTAGTTAACGCTTGTAGCTTATTCACTTGCAAGTAGATTATGCAACTCACGACACATGGAAACACGCGTACAGTCTTTAAACTTCGTGTTAAGCTACAAATGTTAGATTCTCTCGACATTTATTTTCCCATGAACAAAAATGCATTCATATCAAAATATCATTTAAGGATGTGTATATATATTTTTTTAAATCAAGGAAATGTGTTACATTATTTTCAGTTTTACGTTTCATCTTTTCTTCATTTATATTTTTCTTGAATTCTTTGGTTTTTTATTCGTTTTAGTGGCTATTTGCAGACTGAAAGTTCACAAGTTCGGATAGTTACAGAGGTTTTATGCAGTTAGAGTGATTCATATGGTTCTTTTCAACACGTCGTACGTATTTTAACAGTATTTTAGTACACATTTCGTATGCATTCCTGCGAAGGACCTTCAAAAGAAAACGAAGAGTAGGACGTTGCTTGGGGTAATGAGAAAAGTAATAGCTTTATTCGAATAAATTTACTGTCTGATATATAAGTATTGTTCGATATTTACATATGAGTGACAAAATTATATAATTAGTACTACTACTACTACAACGTCCAATACCACCACTACTACTAATACTACTATTACCAATACTTCTGTTACTACTACTACTACTACTACTACTACTACTACTACTACTACAACGTCCAATACCACTACTACTAATACTACTATGACCAATACTTTTGTTACTACTGATACTACTACTACGTCTAATACCACTGTTACTACTACTGGTGCAAGTGCTAATGCTACTACAAATATTACGGGTACTGCTGCTACATTTTGGCCGTTTTCTCTATATTTGAGACACCTGAAATAAGTATAATTGGAACTCTTCTTAGTTCGTTCTTACTTCTATTTCATACGATCTCGCTAGGAAGGAAATTTTGTAGAATTCGTAAGGGATTTGGCAATTTGTACACGTCGAAGAGAAATTTCGATTTTGAATTTCTACGTTCCAACCAGTTCTCTTAAAAAGAAATGCCATCGTAAATCTAGAGATATTTGTATTTACTATTTGGTTCTTTGCGCGACAGCAATATATTATTTGGGAACATTCGAATTTGTGGGAAATTCGACGGGAATAAAAGTCTGCGGAAGTTGATATGTGATCGCAACTATCTAGTCAGCTGCTTTGCATTCCGACTGCAGAAGAGGAGGGGCGGAAGGGGGAGGCAAAAGTCGTCAATCAAAAAAGAGATTTTATGGTGTTAACCCCTTATTCCCAGAACTCGGTTGGTAGTGGCTTCACATAATTCAATACCAATTCTTCGATTTAACAGATTTTCCATCTTCGCTTTGAGGGATTTGTACCAGTCTCCGTATTTTATTACATTTCACGGAACTTGCTTCTATTGGAAATTGAGTTCATTATTTCAATAATGAAATGTTTACTATAAAGGAGTTTAATGTATGAAGTATTCTGCGGTCTAAGCCTGATGTCCCTATAGAAAATAAATCATTATTATTTACCTCATTTTATTATGCATTCATCCGTCCGTTTGAGAGGTTCTAGGTCACCGCTTGCCTGACGATTCGGAGTTGTGCTCGGGCGAGGGTTCGACTCCAGCTTGGGCTGGAAACCCGATTGGGTTTTCCGACGTTCTTCCTAACCGTAAGACGAATGTCAGTTAACCTATGCGAATTTTCGGCCTCATCTCGCCAGATACATCTTCCTATTATCACTCTAATCGACGCTAAATAAACTAATAGTTGATACGGCGTCGTTAAATAAGCAACTAAAGAGAGAACTATTTCTAGTTTATAGTTCAGCTGGTTCATGGTTCGATTATTTATTTATTTATCTATTTATCTGTTTATTTATTTATTACTTTGGTAATAATTGTAACATAAAATATAATATATACCGAAAAACTTTAGCTCGCCCCTGAAAAAGTACAACTCGTGCTCAGGGGCGGATTATAGCCAGGAATGTAATATGAATGTGTGTATCCATTTCTGCTCTTTTCGGCTGTAGCCTTAGGTATATGTAATAATTTCCAGATGTCACAGAATTATCTACTTCTGAATGACTACTCTTATTGTTGGTTGAAAAACCGTCACAAGTTTATAATGACGGAAAGAAATCTATATGAATATAATGATGATTATGATGATGATAGAGATATTGATATTTGAAGAGTCCACTGCAAGAATGATGGCTGTCACTTTCTTGTTGAAAATGAACCAAGACTGTCAATGCGTAGCTTAAGACATATAGAATGTACATAGAGAGTTATATGGCATTAACACTGATGGTCATTGTCCAGTAATGTTCGGAAAATCACAGTTAAGCTTTGAGCGCTAATCATTTCAAACTTTAAATTGCTTCCCGTGCAAAATGTATTCGAAATGACATCCATCATTCTTGCAGTGGACTCTTCATTTGTATAAATTATTTAACATGTGACTATTTTTTAATGGTGGTGATGTAATTTTAAAATATTTTTATACAACTCTTTAATAATTAATTGTTACTCAATTATTTGTGTATATGTACATAGGGAAAATCCGGGTAATTTCGCAGTGTTGATGTTTTGCTCCTCTAAAATATAATAAATAACTCTTAATAAAATTTCCATTTGAAGGAAAAAGTCTTAATTATGATTATTTCTACACGATGCACACAAATTTGATTTTTTTTTTAACTAAAATGTTTACGCACGACAGAAATTTAAAAAGTGTTCCGAATTATCGTTTGGACAACTCGGTTAATTTCGCAGTACTACTATGGTAATTTCGCAGTAATATTTATAAATTAAATTTTTAAATATTTGGTGCAAATATAACTTCAATTTTACTACCAAAGGATATGCAATGACTTATTTCTCGTACAAGAATTTTCTCTCACTCAGATTTTTCTCTGCAAGAGTGACACAACTACGTTTTGCTTTTTCAAACTTTTCCTCGAACATGAAAACTTCAACATACCGCTCTTGTAAGGCATATTACTATTTCCAAAGTGATATAGTGTTAAAAGTTGTGTAATCAAGATGTACCATGACGTTTCTTGAAAGAAACCCACCAATCCTAACCAGTTCTCTGATCCTTATTGCTGAAAGGATTCTTGCCATTTTCAGATGCCAATCGATATGCAAATTCTCTAACTTGAGTTACAGTAAGCCCAAAGTCAAGTTCTTGCATCGCGACCACAAGGACACCAATTCAGCTTCTTTCTCCCCAGATAAGAAAAAAATAACTCCTTTTCTCCACGACCGGCGTTTTGAAAGGGTCATGTGTATGTTTAGACGGTCCTTCAGTATATTGTAAGGAATATTAAATTCCTTGCTGCTCTTGTTAACAGGCCAGCCCAAATTCAAAATTTTACTTATAGTTTTTTACATCAGTTTCGTTATATTCCTGACCAGTGTCAAACACAGGAAATATTTAATTCATATCCACATTAACGTAACAATTTACAGAGAGATATATGAAATTACTTTAAAATTACAGCAAAAAATTGTAAAAACTAATTAATTAGTTATTAATTGATAACATTAATTATTTTGGCAATTTTTTGCTGCAATTTTGAAGTAATTTCATATATCTCTATGTAAGTTGTCACACTTTAAAAATACACAAAGATTCAGAAAGGTGCAAGCTATAAATGTGCAAAGTTTCATAAGTGTGCGATAGTTTCTGAGAAAAGTGTACCTAAAGTAGGTATAATTAACATGACGAGGATAGGGTCTACAATCCCCTCTAATACTATTAGAATTAAATAAAATTAGTTATACTAAATATCTCATTGTAAAAGTATTTCTATGACTATAATTCATACTCAAAAGAAATATTATTACAATTTAATGCTATATCCAGCAAACAATGGCCCATGAAACATTTGAGTAATTGGCATTATTTGCATATAAAACTATTAAAAATAACTTAATAACTACTAGTCCGATTAAATTCAAATTTGGTAATATTATTATCAGGGAAAGGGATTTGGAGTATTATAAAGAATGGTGAAACGTAGTGTAGATATTCGTAGCTCAGTGACTGTCAAGCGAGCTGCGTCACGGCGCATGGAAGAGTACAGTCCACTTCATACAAACTTACACGCAACGTCTGTAAATATATTTCAGAATAAAAATATGGAATAGTTTAATGACATATAGTGACCTAAATACACAATCTGCATTTCTTTTTGAACTACATGTGCTTTTCTTCGCAACGCACAAGACACCAATAAACAACATTACAAATATGCATAATTAAATATGAACCTCTGCATCTTCGCGTGTCAGTGGACATATTAATGTTGATAGACAGTTGTCTTCTGTATGGAACTCGCCTCTGAATATGTAGATCCAAACGAAATGGCATTTTCAATTAATGCTATGCCTTGTTATGCCTTGATATAATAAATTGTAAATATTATTTTCAAATTTTCAAAATACAACTTTGCTCTGTTGCAAGGAAGGAAATTTTGTAACATGGAAAAACTCCGCTCTCCATCTGCAGAGACAATTAGAGAGTACTTGAAACAAGATACGTCAATTAAATTCACATGTTGAATGACGTCATTGGGAAACGTCTTTGTTAGTACATCTGAAATCCGACTAAGAATATCCTATCCATCATTTTAATCAAAACTTTGTTCATTTTTTCAACAACACGTTTTCCTATTTCACCTTCTACTGCACTCAGTTTATTTACAATAGTCCTCATCATATTTATTTGCTCAACTAGTTCTACTCCTGACTTTCCTAATTGAATAATGGCATCCGGTAAATATCCAAAATTTGACTTAATATCCGTGACTTCTTTCTCGATTGTTTCATCATTTAGCAGTTCCTGGCGTATTTGAATCGCAGCCGCGTCATCGGGATCGAAAGACTGGACCACTTTCTTCACAGATTGGAGGTGACGTGCGTAATAATTGCAAGCTTCTAACCATGACCCCCATCTCGTAGGAACTGGACATGGGGGAAGCGACAATTTAGGGAATTGTTTCCTGAATTTTGATACTTGATCTGGAGGTTTTACAAATATAGTCTTTCAATACTGTATTGTTAGTTGGTTTCACTTTCGGCATTGCACCTGCACTTCACTACTCTGAACTGCAAACCTGCATGTTGAAGTTCTTATGCAACAACTGTCCCGTTCACCTGTTGTTGACGTGTAGAGACCTGCGAGTATGTCATGGAGGGGAGGACTTGATATAAAGGGTTGTAAACAAATGACTGTGTAGATGCCAATAATAGCTTTTACTACTCCAAATTACGTTCCCCAATTATTATCGTTTATAGGCTACCGTTAATTGACAGTAGACATTTTAAGAATATTTGTCAAGAAACGTGGAAGTTTGAAAATTCAGTCCTCACGTCCCTTAACTAAAAATAAAATCGCGAATTGCGGAATATTCTGATGTGATGTGCAGAAAATAAATACATTTTCGTAATCAGCACAAAAAAGTTTATCAGAAACGCTATGTAGTTTCAGTTCACAGAAAATCATGCTGCACGGTGTAATCATTGTCACATTGAGAGTTCCCGCTAATAGTCAAATCGGTAAGAGAAGTGCGAGTAGGGAAAATGTTTTATTTTTGTGTATTATGTATGTTGCGTTTTATGGAAATTTCGCGTTTCTTTTTTAGATTTTTAGGCGATTTTTTTTACCTAATCAGCAGAAATGTTAAATCCTAACTCATGCAAGTCACAGATCATTTTAGAGTATGCATAGTCTCCAGCTCTCATTTCATGTAATTATTGTTCGAAGCGTCCCATGGAATTTTATACTTCTATAACGCTTTATAAGTACTATTATCTGCTCACCTGACAACTTAATCGCTTCGAATGTTCAAACAAAATATAAAAATGTACACACCACGACTGTAGATCACAATCTTAACAGTTTACACAGCTAGGGTTGACAGATGTCCTGTATACTCGTACATACGTCAAGTCCTTTTATTATTTTTTATTGATTTTTTTCATCAGTTCTATATTGACTTAGTTGAAATGCTTGAATTGATCTGTTCTCAATAAATTACACAAATTCTGTCATTAGATATAATTTTAAAAATAATTGTTGATCAAGAGATGCAAACAAATACCGAAGAATGAAGGAGCAAAGCACGTGAACGATTCGCTAGCAGCGTTTTCAAAGAGTCGCTGCGTGTGTATCACGTGACTGGCTATCAGCGACAAAAGTCCAAATGGCCAAATCTTCTCCCTGCGATTTTTCTTCTCGCTCGGAATACGGCGAGTAACGATTCTTTTTATCATACTGAGCGAGTTTGCCAGCGAATTGTCGTTGCTACTAGACTCGCTGCTATAAAATCGCCAGGTGTAACCTATGCTTAGGCTTAACTCAACACTACAAATTGTAATGGTTACATTCTTGTTCTGGCCAACCATTCACATATTATTTCACTCGAATTCTTTGTGAAATTCTTAAGATAGTCCACTGTTTAGAGGAGCGCTTATGGAAAAGCCGGCATTAGCGTTGGTTTAATAATTACTTACTGGCTTTTAAGGAACCCGGAGGTTTATTGCCGCTCTCACATAAGCCCGCCATTGGTCCCTATCCTGAGCAAGATTAATCCATTCTCTATCATCATATCCCACCTCCCTCAAATCCATTTTAATATTATCTTCACATCTACGTCTCGGCCTCCCCAAAGGTCTTTTTCCATACGGCCTAACAACTAACACTCTACATGCATTTCTGGATTCGCCCATACGTGCTACATGCCCTGCCCATCTCAAACGTCTGGATTTAATCTTCCTAATTATGTCAGGTGAAGAATACAATGCGTGCAGTTCTGCGTTGTTTAACTTTATCCATTCTCCTGTAACTTCATCCCTCTTAGCCCAAAATATTTTCCTAAGCACCTTATTCTCAAACACCCTTAACCTATGTTCCTCTCTCAAAGTGAGAGTCTAAGTTTCGCAACCATAAAAAACAACCGGTAATATAACTGTTCTATAAATTCTAACTTTCAGACTTTTTCACAGCAGACTGGATGATAAAAGCTTCTCAACCGAATAATAACAGGCATTTCCCATATTTATTCTGTGTTTAATTTCCTCCCGAGTATCATTTATATTTGAAGACTCCACTGCAAGAATGATGGATGTCACTTTCTTGTCGAAAATGAACCAAGACTGTCAATGCATAGCTTAAGGCATATAGAATGTACATACAGAGTTGGCATTAACACTGATAGTCATTGTCCAGTAATGATCGGAAAATCACAGTTAAGCTTTGAGCGCTAAGCATTTCAAACTTTCAATTGCTTCTCCTGCAAAAGTATTCCAAATCACATCCATCATTCTTGCAGTGGACTCTTCATTTGCTACTGTTGCTCCAAGATATTTGAACTTCTCCACCTCTTTAAAAGATTTATTTCCAATTTTTCTATTTCCATTTCGTACAGTAGTCCCGTCACAAGACATGATTCCAAATACCTAATCTCAAAGCCTTATTGCTCTGCTGTGGTCGTGCCAGAGAATTAGTCCCATTCCGAGGGTTATTTGAAGGATTCGTAACAAGCTTTTCCTTACGGTGATGGGTTGTTACGGTGATGGGTTGTTAGGCCTTCGCCAATCCCCCAAGCTGGAGGACCACCCTCATCGGCTGTTCGCGACTGCTTATTCAATATATTCACAGCTACCCTCCATATCTGGAGGCCGTCTCCTCGATCCGCAACCTGAGGACGCGCCATGGCGTGGTGAGAGGGACCCACATAATACAGTATGAAAATCACTTTCTTCACCATAACATTAAGAAATTCGTTGCCTTCAAGAGCAGTGTGTTCCAAAACCGATGCTGTCATTTATGAGATATATAATTACCGGTATACTTCGTGAAAGCGTTTGTTTTGAGACCGCATGCATGCAGTGAGTCAGAAGTACTTTGGATTATTTCCCTCGACTGTGACGTGTAATAGATGTGTTGCAACAGCACTGAGCTGAACTCCTTGCTTGGCTGCTTCTTCCGTGGTCTCCTCGGTGCTTGAAGCGAAACGACTCGTCTGTAGTCTGCGAAGGTTGGGGAAGGAGGAGGTGGTGTGGATCGAGGAGGAAACAGGTGCAATGCATTAAAGTATGTTAGTTGACTCATATTTCACAGAGAGAAATATTACTTATTAAACATTGAAGCTTTTATTAATCACTAGAGGAGGCATGTCAACTGATCCCCACAGGAGCAAGCGCGCGCTTTAGAGCCCAGGAGAGCCTGAGCGCTTTACAGCGGAAAGGAAAGAGACAGACGAAAGAGGTAGTATATGCCGATTGGTCGAGCTATATTAAGGGATGGCCAGCACTGATTCAATAGATAAAGGGAAGAGAACTTATTAAAACTGTATCCATGTTAATTTTTAGATTTGCCTGAGAAGTATTGGTTCATTATAAGAATGTAAGTTTTACTTTTAATGCTCATTTTTCACAAGTTTGATTTTTTATTCAAAAGAAATATTTTCTCAACTTTTCGTATAGAAAAGTGAAATTTTCAGATATAGGCCTATTTATTTAGTAGCCTTACAGAATGTTGTCGTAAATCTAATATACCGTATATACGTAGGCTATTACTCAAGATAGTGTATTGAAAATTTTGAAAATATTCGCATGGAAATTGTTTGTAAGGAAATTAATTAACAAAGCAACTACTGTTACATCATAAGCAAAAGATACGTGCCGATGTGTTGTAAAAATGTCAACTCTATAGCTTCATCAGATTTCGAGAAAATAATTTAATATTCTGGTGATAGGAATTTGCTCACAAATATCACCTTAAAAGCATAATGTGATAACAGTTTTGTTATGGAATATTAGTTACACTTAAAACAGATACAGTACCTAGGTAACTTTGCTTTGTACTGTAATATTATTTTGATTAGTTTATTGATTACTTTTGTAAGGCTAAAAGTACCATCAATATAAAATCCAACTATCATGTCATGCTCAATCTCTTTCTTTGGAATATTGTGACGTTTTGTTAAGTGATCTAAGTTCTGAACTGTCAGTCAAGTTACAGCGAGCTCAGAATATGTGCATCAGATACGTGTGCAACATCCGACGATATGATCACATATCACCGTCCTTCGCAAGTCTCTCGTGGCTCCGACTTAAAGAACGCAGAACTTTACACTCTTTGTCTTTACTCTTTCGAATTCTGCACACTTCAACACCAAATTACCTTTCGTCTCGTTTCTCTTATCTATACTCTAACCACGACGTAAATACCAGATCACTTATCTGTGGCACGCTAAATATACCTCTTCATAGAACATCTTGTTATTCCTCATCTTTTACAATATCCACCTCGCGTCAATGGAATTCCTTGTCACAAAGTATTAGGGGCTGCAAGACAACAAACACCTTTAAGAACAGCTTAAAAGATAACCTTATTAGCATTTCACTCCAATCATACTGATTTAAAATATTACTGACTACACTGTTGCTTTTTTTCTTTAGACATCATCCTGATTGTGCTGCATTTTCAAAATTGTCTCATAATAATCTCTTTCTATTATCTAATATAATTTGAAATATATTAACATTCTATGTATTTTAGTTTAATTCTGCTACCCAGTTTATTTCAGTGTTTAATTAATAGTTCATAGTATTTTGTTGTTTAATTCGTAAATAACTCTTGTATACATGTAACTCTCATCTAAATCAAATTGTTGAATTCTTTGTAAGTTCATGCATATGTATATACACTTTTTGCTGGTTGTGTGGAAGAGAAGGCCTTACGGCCTTAACTCTGCCAGCTAAAATAAATCATTATTATTATCATTATTATTATTATTATTATTATTATTATTATTATTATTATTATAATTTTCTTTATGAATGATGTGTTTCATCCGCTTAATACAGTATAATATTATACTGCTATGGCATTTAAGTGAATGTTCCTTCTTAACTCTCTATTATGTTATTAAGATTTAAAACGCAAGTGCAATATTAAGAAATCAGTGTTAGTACTTTTGTTTTACAGACAATATACGTAGATAAAATTAAACAGAAAAGAGCCATATAAAAATAACGACATAAAATGTTACGTTCCGTTTGAAGTTTGTGCACCACTGCTTTCTTAATCCAACAGGTTGCTTATTCATATACACAACCTTTCCTCTTTCCATACTTAGCGCTTGCTGCCCGCGCACGACGTCAATGTCAGAAAAATGCGCTTGCTTTGACATCACTGCACTAGAGGGTGGAACCGGGATACTTTAGCAATCAATGTACGCAAGCATTGACTATAGCTTTTACACACTCGGTACTGGGCACACACTGCGGACATAAACAAAGGTAGTACAATCTGGTTATGATTGAAAATAAGGTACATGAATACAGATCTTATACATGCATGCTTCCGTCTTCTTCGATTTCGTTGCCGGCATTACAATGAACAACGAAGTACACCCGAAGATTTGCGAACTGAAACGTCCTGCGGCGATCACTCAAACAGTTTTTATATTTTGAGAACGACAGTTCTACATCACAGGATGTCAATTTTTTATTTTATTGGGTTATTTTACGACGCTTTATCAACATCTACGTTATTTAGCTCTGAATGAAATGAAGGTGATAATGCCGGTGAAATGAGTCCGAGGTCCAACACCGTAAGTTACCCAGCATTTGCTCGTATTGGGTTGAGGGAAAACCCCGGAAAAAACCTCAACCAGGTAACTTGCCCCGACCGGGATTCGAACCCGGGCCACCTGGTTTCGCGGCCAGACGCGCTGACCGTTACTCCACAGGTGTGGACCAGGATGTCAATGGTGAATGCAAATAATACGACTGGTGTTTCGACATTGCACTTGTACACGTTACCAAATACAGTAGAGCAGTGATGTCAACTGATGCTCATAGGAGCAAGCGCGCGCTTTAGTGCTCAGGATAGCCTGAGCGCTTTACAGCGGAAAGGAAAGAGACAGACGAAAGAGGTATAGTCGGAGGCACCGATTTTGGCAGATGACCTCGATGACATTTCCAGTAGGCGAGCCTATATTGTTTGTGTAAGCTGCGAGAATGACATGCGATAACATTCTGAGTCGTTCATATTTTCATAACAGCAGCTCATATCAATTATCCTTATTATGAAACACACCACGGTACAGTCCTACTCAAAGAATACCTTTAATAAATGTAAATGACTTCCGTTCGCAATGATTTTACAAAACGTCTCCTACATTTTCTAAATTAAATTAATTCTTAATTAAAAGGAAAAAGCATTCCATTGCGCATATATAATATATAATCCTACCCTTACCAGATCAATATACAAGATTTGTCCAGTAATAATCTAGGGATCGTCTACTGGTGGTGCGACAATTCAAGTTAATAAAATTACGATTCTTCTTAATAATCAAAATATAATTTGGTTAATTGGGCAAAATTGCATACTGCGGAAGTTAGATTTATATAAGAGTATAATAAATAGGATTGTAATGGATATTACAAGGGCAATAATTTCTTCACACGCACATTTGAATAGAACAGAGAAGAAAGCATTTTAAAATATTCGAAATCGTACAAAATATCGGACAAACCAATTTTCCCTTGCACAAATTGCACCAATTGAAAAATGTAATTACCATTCACAATAAATACTGTATTTTATGGATTCTAAAAAGTTGTTTATTAATCTAGAGGTATTGGCTGATGACTATACTAAATTCCAGCACAACATTAATTCAGAATATGTAGAAATTACACTTTGGATTTTACTAAATGTATAGGCCTACTATCAAAAAAGGTGTTACATACCCCCTTAAATACTGTACATGTGTTACCTGTGCGATATCCGATGTTTAATTTTTTTAAATATAATTCATAGTACTGAAACTGCTATATTGAATTCGCACAAATTGTATTATTCGTAATTTTCGTCTCGAAAACCCCTAAGATATCTAATTTAAATTTTCACCCATTTTTGCCCCACTCCACCACTTTAGGGACAAAGTCTGACTAAATAATACCTTATTCGTATTCTGTGATTACAAAGACCCCCAGATATAGACTTTCATCGAGATCGGAAGACATGAGATTTCTCACTCCCTTCTGCCTTTTCATCAGTACCATAAGATACGGTATTTAAAAAAATCTAAGAATGTTTAACCAATATTGTAGAGAGTAACCTTCATTTTAAATTTTACGTCTCTAGTTAAATATAGTTTAGTGAATTTTTAAAATCGTCGACTTCTTTCTCTCTCATCTCTGCTCGGGGGCGGGGGAACTGAAGTTAATTCAAGGGAGTAGCCTACATGAAATTGAATTTTTTTACTTTCCTTATACATTTTAGAAACAATTGTGAGAGATGAGATGAATAGTCTAAGCCAATTTTATGAGTGAATCTTTGTTTTAAATTTAAAGGCTGCACGTCTGCTGGTTAAAAAAAAATATATCGGTATAATTACTTTGATCATTACTGCCTCCCATTTTCCATCCCTTAATGTTCGTATTTCGTAAAACCCAGTCTTATCTATTGACTAAGGATTAACATATTTCCATATACATATTTCCATATATATATATATATATATATATATATATATATATATATATATATATATATAGCAGATTATATTTCCATTTCGTACAATATTCTGGTCACGAGACATAATCATATACTTTGTATTTTCGGGATTTACTACCAAACCTATCGCTTTATTTGCTTCAAGTAAAATTTCCGTGTTTTCCCTAATCGTTTGTGGAGTTTTTCCTAACATATTCACGTCATCCGCATAGACAAAAAGCTGATGTAACCCGTTCAATTCCAAACCCTCTCTGTTATCCTGGACTTTCCTAATGGCATACTGTAGAGCAAAGTTAAAAAGTAAAGGTGATAGTGCATCTCCTTGCTTTAGCCCGCAGTGAATTGAAAAAGCATCAGATAGAAACTGACCTATATGGACTCTGCTGTAAGTTTCATTGAGACAAATTTTAATTAATTGAACAAGTTTCTTGGGAATAGCAAAGACACATATAGACTACTGTAATATTTGTTTAGTTTTTGGAGGTGACTGTCCAGAGTGCACAAATACTCGGGCGTGCATGTTTACTCTTATGTCCTACCCATTCCACTGCGACAGAGATAACAGCCGATCTTGCAGCGGTGAGGACTAGCTCTCCAGTTCACAATAAGAAAATCCATCTGCCAAAATCCCTGGCGCGACCTATAGTAGCCTATATGCCGCTTGGTCGAGCTATATTCAGGGATGGCCAACACTGATTCAATGGGTAAAGGGAAGAGAACTTCTAAAACTGTATCCATGTTAATTTTTGGGTTTGTCTGAGAAGTATAAGTGCATTATGAGAATAAGTTTTAATTTTAATGTTCATTTTTCACAAGTTTGCTTTTTTATTCAAAAGGTATATTTTCTCAATTTTTTTTTACAGAAAAGTGAAATTTTCAGATATCTTTGTTTAGTAGCCTTACAGGTACTAAAACAATGTTTTCGTAAATCTAATATACCGTAAATACGTATTACTGAAGATAGTGTATTAAAATGTTTGAAAATATTCGCATGGAAAATGTTTGTAAGGAAATGAATTAATAAAGCAAATACTGTTACATCACAAACAAAAGGTATGTGTCTATGTGTTGGTAAAACGTCAGCTCTATAGCTTCAGCAGATTTCGAGATAATTTAATATTCTGATAACAGAAAGTTGCGCACAAATATCACCTAAAAGCATAATGCGATAAGATTTTTATTATGTAATATTAGTTACAGTTAAAACATATACCTAGACAACTTTGCTTTGTACTATAATATTGTTTTGATCACTTTTAAGAGGTTAAAGATATCGTCAATATCAATTTCAACTTAACATGTCATATTCAGTATCTTTCTTTGGATAACACTTTCTTTATGAATGATGTATTTAATTCACTTTGTACAGTATAGTTGTAGTTATTATGGAATTTGTGTGAATATTCTTTCTTCACTCTTTATTATGTTATTAAAGTTTAAAACACAACTGCAATATTAGGCTAAGAAATAGGTGTTAGTACTTTTGTTTTACAGACAATATAGAAAATAACAAACAGAAAGAAGCCATATAAAAATAACGACATAAAATTTCACGTTCCGTTTGAAGTTTGTGTACCACCACAGTCTACTATATACAGTCGCGAAGCTCAATATGTAGTAAAAATGCAAACATGGGTAGTTGCCCACCACTAGGATCGCTACTATCGCCTCATCGCAGATCTCTCTCCTAGCAGACGTCAAAATTTGGTACACTTTCGCTGTCGTGTTCTTTTGGAAAAATTAACACCTTCCTTCCATTATTGAAATATTAAATGCATAAAGTTAATTTAGTATTTTAATGAAGTATATTAAATTCCACCATAAACTCGAAGATACCTGCAAGAAATTAGTAATATAATTTTTGTTTGTGTAAAACGAACTGAAATTTACTGTAATAACTTCACTCATTCAAGAGTATAGCGATAATTAACTATGAAACCAATAAATATTAATTTGCATTTCCCTTTACAACAATAATAATGGAAATATGAATTAATGGAGTAACTTACGCGTACCGGTACTTGTAGTGTAGGCTTACGTAGTTAACAAAGTGGGATGAGGTTAAGCAATAATAATCACACCAGAATTGGAAATAAAACGTGATCAATAAATATTATTGTAACAGACTTTTTCTACGTCTCTAGTAAAGTAACAAATAAAAATAACAACAAAATTAATAGCTATAATTAAAAACACATCCTTTGAAAAAATAGGCCTAAGCAATAATAATCCCACTAGAATTGAAAATAAAACGTGATAAATAAATTTCATTAAAACAAACTTAATTTTTCTACGTCTTTAGTAAAATAACACATAAAAATAATAACAAAATTAATAGCTACAATAAAAAATATATCCTCTGAAAAAAAAGTAGACCTAACCTTTATTTCTCTGGAAATTTAGCAGCCTAAGTGACAGAACTTTAACCGGTATCTAATGTCCTTTCGGTTAGACTGAAACATTTCATTGTGAAATTTAAGGATATAATATATTCTAACAGTCACAAAGAACTTCAAAATTAAGAGTTTTGTTTCTGCACAGCATTCTTGTGGAAACCCAGGAACCTTTCTGAATCTTTCGGAAATTGGACAAAGGATAACTCTGGCCTCTTTCTCTTACTGTTGCTACAATTTATAGCACTACAAACGTCTCCTCCTTGTCCCATATTATTATTCCAATTATTATATTTTAGCCATTAACATTTTCATTGCAACCAATAACGAACATTTCACAAGCATCAATGTGAAATACGCAACGAGCTAGCACTCGATAAAAATACTACACAGTCCAAAGTCGACCATGGACAGTCTATTGTTTCTAGTTGCTAACCGCTTGGAGCGCTTTATCACGAGATTTGCAAAAAACACCTCAAGCTTCGCGACTGTATATAGTAGACTGTGGTACCACTGTTTTCTTAATCCAACAGGCTGCTTATTCCTCCTAGCGTACCCCGCGCTTAATGACCGCGCACGACGTCAAGGTCAGAAAAATACGCTTGCTTTGACATCACTGCAGTTGAGTGTCTCGTTTAAGCACAGTGAAGACATAAAGTGTAAGTAGCGTGTGGGATAGGACGAGCCGTACAATAAACACGAGGGACGCACAAGGTTTTAGTTACAACGTTTATGGGGGAGCATTAATTGAAATTATATTTTCCAAAAAACACAGAAGACAAAAGAACACAAATTGCATAACTTTATCATACACACATTTTAACAAACGAGCAATTGTAATGTTGAAATAATTTGATATAACAAATCAAATTTTTCTACTTATATGACGTCGCTTTGAAGCAGCAATTTTTATGGTAATAAAATTTCATTCTCTGTATGACTAACATAATATCACCGTCTTCTGTGGCCGAATTAACAAAACTACAGTATATGGGTCTAAAGTGACAACACTATTTCCTAAACATAATAATTATCCATTCTCAAAGTTCAACTTATTCAGGTACAGTACAGAATGAATCTCATGACCTTAAATTTATTTATTTTAGTAGGTTATTTTACAATGCTTTATCAACATCATAGGTTATTTAGCGTCTAAATGAGATGAAGGTGATAATACCGGTGAAATGAGTCTGGAGTCCAGCACCGATAGTTACTCAGCATTTCCTCATTTTGGGTTGAGGGAAAACCTCGGAAAGAACCTCAACCAGGTAACTTGCCCCGACCGGGAATTGAACCCGGGCCACCTGGTTTCGTGGCCAGACGCGCTAACCGTTACTCCACAGGTGTGGACTCATGACCGTAAAAATGCTGCTTGATAACATCATATAGACTAAGTAGCAAAATTTAATTTGATATATTGAATTATTTCAACATTACAATTCCTTGTTTGTTAAAATGTGTATGTGATAATGTTATGCAATTTGTGTTTTTTTTTGTTTGTTTTGGAAAATGTAATGTCAATTAATGTTAATTATTATAATTAATTGTAACTAAAACCTTGTTCATTCCTCTTGTTTATCGTACGGCTCGACCTCCCCCACACGTTACCTCCACTTTGTTTACGTTTTCACTGTGCCTAAAAGAGACGCTCTACTCTACACTTAAACACTGTGACAAACAACCTCAAAACTAACGCGACAACTGTTCACTATGACGGCGCACAGCATTCTTCTGGCTTAGGTTCGGTTCCTACAGCGCGCGTAGGGACGGCTGACAGGTCATTTTGCCTTCTTAACAGAATGTACCTACGAGAGTAACGTAACACGTCTAAGCTCCGTTGTGCATCAACCTATTGCCGCCGTAAAGGTATCCCAAGCCCGCCGTCTATTAATCACATTATTATTATTATTATTATTATTATTATTATTATTATTATTATTATTCATGGTTCTCTACCCAAAGACAAATCTTACACTGCAAACCCAGCATTCTCAAATCTGTCCTATTTTCTGCCTTCCTCTTAGTTTCCGCACATTATCCACTATCTTAAAGTCTAATATACAGTATATATTCTGCCCAACTTCTCTCCCGTTCGCAATTCCTTTCAGTGTAGCCTTCAGATGGCAGATTCTTCCCAGCCAGTAACGTAGTCAATTTCTTTTCCTCTTCCTGATCACTTTCAACGTTATTCTTTCTTCACCCACTCTTTCCAGCGCAGCTTAATTTCTTATCCTGTATATCCACTTCACACGCTCCTTTCTTCTCCATATTCACATTTCAATAATATTCTTCTAGTCGTGTCTCCTCATTTTGTCGTAATTTCAATAATTTTACCCAATACAATGCCAACTTCACATGTAGTACTTCACTAGGTTCTTCCTTAGATCTTTTCCAGGAATCAGCAGAATATGCTTATTTTTCTATTATAAACTTCCTTTGCCACAACTATCCTCTTTTTCACTTCCTGAAAGCAGTTGATGTTGCTACTAAAACTACATCCCAAGTAATTGAAGCTATCCACTTGTTCTGTCATATTTAAAATTCGTACGTTTACTTTCTTTATTTTTTGTCCGAAACCATGGTCTCCATGTTCTCATGATTCTTAATCCCATACTGTTTAAAACTGTCATCTCCAGTAACACATCCCTTAATATTATCTCCTCTTCTGCTAACAACGCCATATCATCAAGCTCTATGCATTTCTATCCTCCTCTCATTATCACCACTCCCATATTCTGAATACAGTTCTTCACTAAATCTTTCAAGTAGATACTGAAGAGTGTTTGTGATAAATAGACAGTTGATGCGGGATGACCTATCGTTGAATGTAGGTGCACATTTACTATATGTTACAATTTTTTCATTCAGATCATTGACTGAACAGGTTTTAAACGTAAAAAGACGACGTCAACATGCTACTGTATCTCCGTATAGACATAATGAAAAGAAAAATGACGTACTGTAGCACATACCTCGTCATCATTGATGGAATTACAAGCGTTGCAGTAAACGACGATATAGTCTCGTAAGTTGTCGAAGCTGAATCGTCTTCGCCTATCCTGCAGGATAACACAACTGCACACATTGCGTTGCAATGTTACTATGAACGGACCGGGGTCCCTTCGTTATGTACGCTGCTCTACTCGCCAGGTACACAAAAGACGGACGTCACGGCACGTGCCATATACTCTGATACGAAACAATGCACTTTTCCTTAAGTCATCCCGCATACACTGTCTAGTGATAAAACTCTCTGTGTTCCAGTTCTTTCTGATATTACTAAATTATTAAGAATATCATTAAACATTATATATATATATATATATATATATATATATATATATATACATGTGTGTCTTCATCACTATAGTTCTTGTACATTATATCCGAAAATTTGATTCATAGTTTGTGACTACGAAACTAAGCTTCCAGTAACTTTACAGAGAAGTTTCCAGTATCGGTTTCACAAAACCTCACCAAATGCAGAATCGCTTAGACCCTTTCTTATACGGTGGCTGAAGCATTTCCTAGATACAGGTAGTGGTTGCATCAGAAAGAAACAGAAAGAACTGGCATTTCAGCGGAAACTCTTAACAGTATTGAAGAAACTTTTACCAGACAGCCAAGAAAATCAATACCAAAAGCAAGTGGCAAGTGTGGAATTGTTGAGTACACAAAGATCAACAGTACATTAAGTTAATGTGAGTAAAATTGAAGGTACATGCTTACAAATTCTGAATTTTAAAGATAATACAGCCTGATGATAAGACTTTAAATGATAAATTTGCCTTCAAATAACGATGAACATGACCAAGTTTTTCTTGCAATGTTGTTTCCAATGCCGAAGAGCCATATTGTCACACTGAAAATTCAACAAGCACGGAAATTTGAAAACCGACTTAATTATGTTGATTTATTAGACTGAAGTTTTTAATGTTATATTTCCTAATATCCAGTAACATCGAGTGGTCAGCATCCCCTTATTGGTCGTAATAATTTCATTTCGGATTAATGTAAACGTCTTTCATCTTATTATCTAACATTCGATCTTCCAGAAAATTTTAGGCAACGCTGTGGAGTTTTAAAACTTTGTTCAAATACTTTTCGTTATTTTTCCAGTTTTATTTCTAATTGTACCACAGATATTCTGATATCTTGATGGATTTTATTTTATATCTTTATCTTGTTTAAGTGACAATAATCCTTTTTATTATTCATTTATTTTAATTTATTTATTCGTCTAATAGAATTAAGGCCTTCAGATCTTCTCTACCACTCAATCAGATTAGTGATGGGCGATAGTCGATAGTACTGGCGACTATCGATAGTAGGCCTATTGAAAAACTGAAAGATAATTCATAATATTATAAGGGTTTCAAACTTGAACTGGGCAACACGATTCGTTTCAGGAATTCAATCAGACATTACGAATCATTTGCAACGATTCATTCACGGAAAACTGATGGAAAGAAAGAAAGAAAGAAAGAAAGAAAGAAAGAAAGAAAGAAAGAAAGAAAGAAAGAAAGAAAGAAAGAAAGAAAGAGACAGGAATAAGGAAAGAGACAAAGAAACAGGAAAGCGGAAGTGAAGAAGGAGAGAATGAAGAACGTATAAGAAAATAAGGTAACGGAAAGGAAAAGAAATAAGAAAAAGGAGGTAAAGAGAGAAAGGAAGGAAAAATAAAAAGGAAAAAGAATGGAAAGAAGGAATAAGAAAAGAATGAAAGGGAAGGGGAAGTGAAGAAGGAAAGAATGAAAAACGAATAAGGAAGAAAAGGGAAGGAAATATTAAAATGAATAAGGGAAGATGGAAAGGGGAAGGAAAGAAGAGAATAATGAGAATGGAATAAGAAAAGAAGGAGAAAGGTAGAAAAGAGAAAAAAATTACTAGTAATTCGAAAAGTAAAATACGAACATAATTGCTAGTGGTAAGAAAATGTAGCTGAAAAGTTTTCCTAAACGCGTAAGACTTGACGGGGCAAACACTTTTTTCTGGGTTAATGGACCGTCAAAAGTTCCAACGACGCTTCGTGTGACTTTCTTAGGGAATTGAACCCCCACTTATTCTTTCGTGACTTCAACTTTCCGTGTCAAGTCTTTGTCTTTAATTAGCGCTTTTGGATCTTGTTTAGCTGTTTCAGAAGCGCTGACATTTCCCTCGTAGCTTGAATACGCCGTGTGGGAAGGCATTTTGATTCTAATGACCCTTAGTTCCCTGAAAGAGCAGTGGTTATGGCTGCTTTATGGCTTCAGGAAACAACTATGGTGGTTATTCTGTGGTTCCTGTGAGAAACGGTTGTGGTTGCTTTCGAATTCTGGTTAGTTAATATTTTAATTTATATAACCGGCTGTGGTACACGCATCGGTCAAAGGGCAGCTTGACGCGGAGTAGAAGCCACAGATGGGGGTGCGATCCATCCTCGAGCATGAATGGTTGTGGGTTGTCGGCGTTTCGTTTATATTGGGAAATCCGGGCGTGTTGATCCTTGATACCCATGTCTCAGAAAAGAGTCGTATCTAACAGAATTCCATACATGAATTTGCTTCGTCAGTACTCTTTTCTCGAGCTGAGAATTATTAACAGGGTTTTTAAATTTATTTACTTATAGTGGTCCACGCAACATTAACATCTCATATCGACGTAGTAGGAGGTTATGGATTTCAGTTTGATTTCCTCCCGACGCTGAAACAGGGTGGTATTTAGTGGTAAATGAACTTTGTTTCGAGAAATAATTGAAACATCGCATTAAATTCAGTAGCACTTGCGAACGTATGGAAACACACCCTTCTTCCCAGCAGTGAGAGGAAGAGATGTGAAACAACACTGCCTGTTGCACGCTCCGCTCTGCAAAACGCTCTACGTCCCGCGGTACTCAGGCATTAGGGTGAAGCACACGTCTACAGTTCACTAACTGCTTTGCCAAACATCCATTATCTCAAGTGATTTATTAATAATAAAAGTATTAAAAACTCTTAAGGAACATAAGGACTGACTTTTAGAGGAAAGAAATTGTCAGAAATTAATTTTCGTTCTTTTGTACAAAAATATTCCTTGTGTACCTAGGAAGTTGACAGTAAGAGGCTTTTTGCCTCTACGTCTTCTTTGAGGTCCAGGAGTGATATTCATATAGATCTTCTCCATGTCAGTGTTCTATCTCCTTTCACAAATTTGCCTTTAGCTTCAAAGTACATTTCTGATGTTCAGAATCCTACATGCGCGTGTAGCTTTAACGATATTCAATGGAAATTTTAGTACGTGTACATGCTAGAGTTGAACAACCATCGAGAAAGGAAGACTAATAGCGCCCGCAAAGCCGAAAACCCGCACGACAATGTTGTCTACGTCGCATCATTGACGTAAAGACTGCTTGTGAGTGTTTCAAGACATCGGGACTTCGGGAGTGATCAACTCTCGAATGTCAAGCAGCCTTGAATCGCCACAGGTGTTTATACCAGACTGAACTTTTATCTGTTTTGGCAAATTGCAATTAAATCAGGGTCCGTACCAAAAAATATGAACTTCCAGTATTTAAATGTAATGGACATGAAGCATTTTGATTTTATCACTAATTTGCATAAATAAAATAAAATTAACTTCGAAACTAGCAGTCTGATTGAGCTGAAAATTTGTACACACTATATTCTTAATGGTCCACACATGTGAAGTAACGGCTAGCGCGTCTGGCCGCGAAACCAGGTGGCCCGGGTTCGATTCTCGGTCGGGAGAAGTTACCCGGTTGAGGTTTTTCAGGGGTTTTCTCTCAACCCAATATGAGCAAATGCTGGGTAACTTTTGGTGCTGGACCCCGGACTCATTTCACCGGGATTATCACCTTCATCTCATCCAGACGCTAAGTAACCTATGATGTTGATAAAGCGTCGTAAAATAACTTACTTAAATAAAAAAAATATGTTCTTAATGAATATAACAAACAGTTAAAAAATGAAAGAAATCAGATAAAATTTGTAATAATTTCAAAACTAAGTAACTACTAGTGTCCCTTAAACCATGAACGTGACAGTAACAATACGCGAACTACTTGTTATAACTTAGTAGCCTGTTTAATATAAATAGATTTATAAAAATGTATATTTCTGAATACCTTTAACACGTTCGCTGCCGACTGTATTATTGCAAAATCTATCCCCAGGAGTCGATTAGTTTTTTGTGTGTATTTATCATGTAATAGTGTCTATGAATAATATTTAGCCTCATATACAATTTTCGAGTACAGACAATGTTTGAAATCTTGATGACGCATTTACGCGTCACCGGCACCGCGTTAATAATACCATTATCAGTGCCATTTAACGCGTTTACGCGTCACACTTATTTTTGTTTTTACATGATCATATATTGAAATATCGTTAGAGAAAAACAAACTAGGCCTATCTTACTTCATTTGTGGTTGATTCTGAAGCAGGGATCGACACACAATCCAGGTTGACCAAGCCAATCAGGACAGTAGAATGTTGATTCTTTTCTTCTGCCATTCTCATAACACACTTCGTAGCGTTTCTTAATTTTTTTTGCCTTTCTCATTAGCGCGTTGTTTTGCAGGCAGGTGTTTCACAGCTAGTGATACCAGTTTGATTGTTGGACTGCTGAGTGTTGCATACGATAGCAACTATCGTGTTACTGAAAGTCTGAAATCATATAACGAAATCCTACTCCTTGTGCTGTACCGAGGATACAAATTATGTGTGTTCAGTAACATTATTTGGAAGAGGTGGATGTCAATTTTTTTTATTCCACCGAACTGTTTTTCTTTCACATGGGTAATACGAAAGCATTTGATCTTGCCCATCGACGCCTGACATGTGGTTATTATACTTTTCAATTGCATGCGGCTTTTATACCTTTTGCCCTCTTTTATTTACTGTTTCAACAATACCGTCTTCAAATTCAGTCGAGATAAATAAGACGTCGAAATATCCACATTTTGAACTGGAGTGGCAACTGGAGTAGTACTTGAATTATTAGATGTTTCAAAATCAGTTTCACTTTCACTATCACTCTCACTTTCACTTTCATTTTTCACTTTCAATTTGGCTTTCATTTGGATTGAAATCACTGTCACTGTCCGAATCAGGCATTGAAGTATTCACTAGACGCGCAATTTCGTCATCCTTGCAAGTTTATCTGGAGCACTTTTACGATTTTTTGCATTTGAAGGACGTGGAGGCGTCTCAAAATTATCATCTAATTTGTCATCCATGATTCCTCTACTTAAATGAGCGGAAGGTACAAACCAAGAATGGTAATAAGTAGCAGCACCCTTCCAGTAAGTAATACTACATAACAATACAGGATAACCAAAATACTGAAGGAAAAATGCGCGGGAAAGCAAGAAAACAACTATGACGTGCATACGCGTCATTGGCATATGGCGCTAGGTCCGTATGACGTGTATACGCGTCAAGTGGCATTCAACGTGTTAAATTGCAATGACACAAAAGTTGTATAAAATAATTTTTCTGGAAAATTTAAGCGCAAAGGGAAGAAAAAGGTAGAGGATCTTTGCATTCATATTATAATAAGGATTCATGTCTTAAAAAATAACTGGCATTGAATATTTTTCACCGCTCTGTCTACACTGTACTAGAATATGGATCTATGCTATAGGTCATTTGTTTTCTCGTGAAACCTAGTCGCGCGTAAGGGGAAGAAAAACGTGGACTGGGAAGCTCCCCTCCCTCGATACGTTTCCACTCCCTTACCCCCACCATGAGGTTCTTACTGTAAGCTACGGCGTACTCATGCATTTCATTTCACGAGATTACGAATGATCTGTATGTGTTACATTATATGAAGGGAAGTTACAAACTAGAATATAATTGGGAACGTGGTAGAAAAAATAAATTGTAGCGAAACACTCAAACCGTACAGTACAACGAGACAATAAGTGACAATACTGATGTTGATTATGATAAAGAAATTTATATTGGTGTTTCACTCCTGTTAATTATTTACGTGAAACCCCAAGATATTTATACAGGGACAAATGTCTGTGAATAGTGAAGGATTTACTGCAAACCCAATGTGTCTATTTTCCAAACTGTGGATGATATAACGATTTGTCTGTTATGAAACTTATTGAAAAATTATTACTCGACCAAGGCGAGTGGAGCCGCGGGCGTAATATGAACTATCGCGATTCGGTATTAAGAACGAAGGAGCAGTAGCCCCGGGCTGCAGGACTCCACTGGCCTTGGTCGAGTAATACAGGGACATCATTTTATTTTTACTTCAATTTTTATTGTACCTGAGTTTTTTAATGTACTTCACTCCCACCCCTTCTACTAAGGAAGTTCCAACTCCACACAGAACCAAGACCGCAGATAGTAAGCAGTACTGAGTTACTGAGTATAGTACGTTCCAGAAATATGTTCGCGTTTTCCAGTGACGAAAGAGCTTTCAATATTGAATCTTATTTTCTCACAGGTACTGTCCTTTTGCCTACGTCGCATCCCGATTTCCCCCACCTGCTTCTCCTCGCCCTTCTGTAAAAGCTGGGCTGTCTTAGCTCTTTTCTGAAAACATTAATTTCTCTTAGGAATTGGACGTTTACGTAATATTATATAGCTGTTTAATTTAACTTAAATAAAAGGGCCTCGTTAAGTAATTAACTGTCACGTGATTTCCTCCCTGTCTAAAATCCTGCGGCATAACCACTTGGACGGACAGTAGATAGCATGTCTGAGTACTTTTATATTTTCGGGTCGGGCAGAAGTGAAGATTGAATTCACAGTACGTAGAGTAGGTACAGAATTATTTCAACATGAGTTACTAGTACGAAGGACGAAACTGGCAATTGGAATTAGATGCAATAGTCTATAGTGCGATAATATGCACAAAAGAACTGAAGCCTGTATCGAAATGAACGGCCACCATTTTCAAAATTGTGTTTAAATGTTCATATTATGATTATTTTTCAATTTAACTTCTTTCTCTATATTGTACGCTAATGTGCTGTAGACAGTATACACTGCATAATGAATACGTTCGCATGGATAACTCACTTCGCGAGTAAAAATACTTATTCTTAATACAGTACTGTACTTTGATTAAAGAAAAACCTAATGAAAATTATCAAACTCAAAATCGCTATATTTCCTAGTTTACGTAAATGGATGAACTACTTTTCTTCCATCCTATACCTAGTAGAGTGATTTGTGTTATACGCCAGTATCATCGAACTCCAGTCTTGGAGGGGGGAGCAAGCGGTGTTTCCGTTTCTCTAAAGGTATAGACAGGTTAATATTAAAAATGTTAGTAAAATAAAGTGATGTCCCTGTACATATTTTGTAGGAAAACAATTAATTTCTTCAGAATGGGTTGATTTAGATTTTTGAATTTTGATGTAGAGTTACACATATCAGAAATATTTCTTGTGCAATCATTGTTTTTTTGTTTTGTTTTAAAAACATTTGTGACAGTTCGTGCAGGCATTGCATTCCAGATTGTTTTGTTTTTCCTTTAGGAAAAATTGCCATTTTCTAAAATCCTCTTGAGCTTGAAATTCGCGGTAAATGGACCCGGATCTGTCACTGCCATTTGCATCATAGCATTGGGAGTTCGTAACATTAGTTAATCAGCTTATTCCCTCCATTTTAGTAATCCGACGTGGAGTTTGCTGCAAATGTAGAAAGGTTGGATTTCTTCCTCGAAAAAAGTGAAAATAGGTGAAAATTCAGGTGAATATGGGCGTAAAGTGGCAGATTATTGGGATCTGGAAGAATGACTGGAGATTATTTGACTCCACTCCAAAATTCACTGATGTAAGTCAACCCAATGCGGATTAATTATTTTTTTTTTGCTACTTAATATGTAATTATTCAATAATTTCACAACAAATTGTTATGTAATCCACAGTTTTAAAGATAGACAGATAGGGATTTACAGTGAAAAATTCACTTTTCATAGGCATTTGGTCCCTGTATAAACATCAGGGGCTTTCACATAGGCCTAAGTACAACTACAGGAGTGAAACATCACTTACGGAGGGGTGTCCTTAAGCTTTTGAAAAGAGCTGTATATCGATGGTTAAGAAGTGATATCTCGTAGGCTATGTGTACATTTGCAGGTAAATCAAAACACTTTCAAAAATTATTTTTTCTCGAACTTCACAAACACTTTATATGAATGTTTCTGCTTTGCATGATCTTGTACTTGAGGATAAAATATTAGTTAAGTGTTCAATTTTGAGAACATAAAAATAATGCAGTTAATCTAAATAATAATAAAGTATTTAAAATTAATCACCATTTTTGTAGATACGAGGTATCACTTTTTTGCCATCGGTATTTTAGCTACTAATACAGGGGGAGTTAGTGTTACTTATCCGGCGGAATATGGATGTCGAGAAAATATAGACCTATGTATCTCTGTCGTTTTTAAGGGCATCAGTCAATTAAAGTAAATTTTGGGAAACCAACAAAAACTATATTAAGAGTTTAAAAAAATTGTATTTTTTTTTCTGATTATTAATAATGTGATATTTTGAAAAGAATTTGTAATATATATTAATGATTTATTTTTTAAGAGTCCACACCTGTGGAGTAACGGTTAGCGCGTCTAATCGCGAAACCAGATGGCCCGGGTTCGGTTCCCGGTTGATAGAAGTTACCTGGTAACTTTCGGTGTTGGACCCAGGACTCTTTTCACCGGCATTACCATCTTCATCTCATTCAGACGCTAAATAACCAAAGACGTTGATAAAACGTCGTAAAATAAACTTTTTTTTTAATTTCCTTAATTTTCACACGATGGAAATTAGTGGCATGTCCTTTCAAAAAAAAAAAAAAAAAACAAATAGATTCAATTATTTAATTCGAAATGAAATGTATATATGTAGGCCAATATATTTCTTTAAAGTACGCAATACATTCAGTCGGCCTCGGTACCGCAGTTGGTATAGCGCTGGCCTTCTGTGCTCTAGGTTGCGGGTTCGATCCCGGCCCAGATCGATGGAATTTAAGTTTTCTTAAAATGCGACAGGCTAATGTCAGTAGATTTACTGGCATGTAAAAGAACTCCTGCGGGACACAATTCCGGCACACCGGCGACGCTGATATAACCTAGGCAGTTGCGAGCGTCGTTAAATAAACCATAATTTTAATACATTCATTTGTTGTCAAATAATTTTGTAATAAGTTGCGTGTAATTTTCCATACCTGAACTGTACTTTGTCAATGCAATAGCTCGGTTCCAATTCATTAAGCCTTGGGCTATACTCGTATATAGACCTACTACGTTTCAACATTACCTTTTAGTACTCAAAATCCCTTGTCCTGATCATAGTGTAAATAATAAAAATGGCGTATTCTAGTGTACGTATTGTAAATAATATAAATTCTAAATATTAGTGTAATTGTTAAAGTTATTTATGTTTTATCTCGCGTAATTTTACCAACAAGAGTCGCGTGAGCAGACAGAAGCACTTCGCTTGTTAGATGCATTTGCATCGTCCGCTACAATAAAAATTATAGTAATACCACAGTCTAGTATACACAGTCATGAAACTCAATACGTAGGGAATATGCATACATTGACAGTTGCTAACCACTAGGATCACTACTATCACTCATAACAGACAATGCGAAATAGTACCGGCACAGTCTATTGTTCCTGTATCCTGAACAACTCAAGCTTCGTGACTGTATATACAGGGACATCATTTTATTTTTACTAAGATTTTTAATATTAACGTGGCTATACCTTTGTATTAACGGTTGACAACCGAAAACACCGTTTGCTACCCCTTTCAAAGACTGGAGTTCGATGATACTGGCGTAAAATACAAACAAATGACTTTACTAGGTATAGGTGAGGAGAAAAGTAGTTCAACCATTTACGTAAACTAAGAAATATCGGAATTTTGAGTTTCATAATTTTCATTAGGTGTTTCTTTCACTAAAATACAGTACAGTATTAACAATAAGTGTTTATACTCACGAACTGAGCTATCCATTCGGACATATTCATTATGCAGTGTATATACTGTCTACAGCACAATAGCGTACAATATAGAGAATTAAGTTAAATTGAAACATTATCATATAATGGATATTTAAACACATTTTTGAAAATAGTGACCGTTCATTTCGATACAGGCTTCAGTTCTTTTGTGCATATTATCGCAGTATAGACTAGTGTATTGTACCTAATTCCAATTACCAGTTTCGTCCTTCGTACTAGTAACTCATGTTGAAATAATTCTGTACTAATCTATAATAGAGTACCTTACGTATTGTAAATTCAATCTTCACTTCTGCCCGACCCGCACAGATACAATTTGAAGCTGTAGTCGGGTGGTCCGGCGATAGTAAGATATTTTTTCTCCTATATAAGTTATAGTATAGTTTCAGTTTAGATATTTCTATATTTCTTTGAGATGTTTGTTTAACCTACGCCACGGGGATCAGCGAAGCGCGTAATAGGCTCTTTATTCACTCAGTCTGACAGGCGCCTAACGCATTTAAAACCAGTAGACGCGAGGTAGGTTACTGAACTTTAGTATAGCATAAAGGGGTTTTTCCTGTCTAGGAACGCGCTGGTAGCGTTGTTTGAATCTGGCAAACAATAGTAGCGTCTGGTGAGCGCGTCACCTTAGTGAGTATTTAAAAGGACGTGAGCCGAGCGTGTACCTCGCGAGACGATTGCCGGCCTGTGAGCCGAGCGTGTATTTTCTCAGAATATTACCGGCCAGTGAGCCGAGCGTGTATTTTCCCCAGACGATTACCGGCCTGTGAGCCGAGCGTGTATTTTCCCAGAATATTACCGGCCAGTGAGCCGATCGTGTGTTTGGTCAGAAGACTGCCGGCCAGTGGCGTGTTTACTCACTAATATAGTCTACGGCCTGTGAGTCGATCGCGTGAGTATTAATAATATTTCCGGCACTTGTTCCGATCGTGTATATCTTATCATTCTCCGTTTTCCAGCCGATAGAAGTGATAAAGTGTAGATTTCGCACTTTTTAGCTTTGTGTTTTACTCAAAAAGTGACAGCAGCGATTTTAAACTGGCGTTAGACGAGAAGCCGAAATCACACGGAAGACAACAGCCAGTATTCCGTCGCTTGGACTCAAGCAAGGGAAGTGAGCCGAATAAATACACTTAGTGGATCTTTACTCCTTGGTTTCTTTTCGTGAGAACGACGAACATCACATTATATCCTACGCCCACAAAACCACAAGGTCCCTGAGAAGAGATCTCCTCTACCGGGGGACAAGATCCTCCATCACCCACCGACGTATGACTGAGCTAGTGGACTTCTCCTCTGCCGGCGGCGCGACAGAGAGGAAGATAAACAACAACAACGTGTGCCACCAGGTAAAACCCGTCGCAAATTACTCAGAAATGCTATCTACTGTCCGTCCAAGTGGTTATGTCGCAGTGTCGTAGAAAGGAGGGAAATCACGTGACGGTTAATTAAATAACGAGGCCTTTTTATTTAAGTTATTTTAAACAATTGTATAATATTACGTAGACGTCCAATTCCTAACAGAAATTAATGTTTTCAGAAAAGAGCTAAGACAACCCAGCCACTACCTCTACAGAGGGGTGAGCAGAAGCAGGTGGGAGACATCGGGATGCGACATAGACAAACGGACGACAGTAGCTGTGCGAAAATATGATTCAATATTGAAAGCTCTTTCGTCACTGGAAAACGCGAACGTATTTCTGGAACGTACTATACTCACTAACTCAGTGCTGTTTACTATATGCTGCCTTGGTTCTGTGTGGAGGACAGTTGGAAATTCATTAGTAGAAGTAGTGGGATTGAAGTACATTAAAAAACTCAGGTACAATAAAAATTGAAGTAAAATTAAAATGATGTCTCTGTACTAGAATGTGGTTAGATGCGAAGCTCAATACGTAGTAAATATGCAAACATTAGGTAGTTGCTCACCACTAGGATCTCTAATATCGCCTCATTACAGTCAATGCAAAATAGTACCGTCGCAGTCTATTGTTTCTAGCACCCTCAAAACTCAAGCTTCGTGACTGTATATAGGAGACTGTGGTAATACAGTACTTAATCATGTAGCTTCCTGGAATGAGTGGTTTAGAATTCTCCATCAGTGTCTACCAATCTTCGAACAAACCGTGAGGAATAACGGCTACGGTGGATGATCGATTTCTTGTTGTGTCAATACAGTTGGTGATCTACAGGGACATCATTTTAGTTTTACTTCAATTTTTATTGTACCTGAGTTTTTTAATGTACTTCACTCCCACCCCTTCTACTAAGGAAGTTCCAACTCCACACAGAGCCAAGACAGCAGATAGTAAGCAGTACTGAGTTACTGAATAGTACGTTCCAGAAATATGTTCGCATTTTCCAGTGACGAAAGAGCTTTCAATATTGAATCATATTTTCGACAGGTACTGTCCGTTTGCCTACGTCGCATCCCGATTTCCCCCACCTGCTTCTGCTCGCCCCTCTGTAATAGCTGGGCTATCTTAGCTCTTTTCTCTAAACATTAATTTCTCTTAGGAATTGGAAGTTTACGTAATATTATACAGCTGTTTTATTTAACTTAAACAAAAGGGCCTCGTTATTTAATTAACTGTCACGTGATTTCCTCCCTTTCGACAATCCTGCGGCATAACCACTTGGACGGACAGTAGGTAGCATGTCTGAGTAATTTTATATTTTCGGGTCGGGCAGAAGTGAAGATTGAATTCACAGTACGTAGAGTAGGTACAGAATTATTTCAACATGAGTTACTAGTACGAAGGACGAAACTGGCAATTGGAATTAGTTGCAATAGTCTATAGTGCGATAATATGCACAAAAGAATTGAAGCCTGTATCGAAATGAACGGCCACCATTTTCAAAATTGTGTTTAAATATTCATATTATGATTATTTTTCAATTTAACTTCTTTCTCTATATTGTACGCTAATGTGCTGTAGACAGTATATCCACCGCATAATGAATACCTTCGCATGGATAACTCACTTCGTGAGTAAAAACACTTATTCTTAATACAGTACTGTACTTTGATTAAAGAAAAACCTAATGAAAATTATCAAACTCAAAATCGCGATATTTCCTAGTTTACGTAAATGGATGAACTACTTTTCTTCCTTCCTATACCTAGTAGAGTGATTTGT
Organism: Periplaneta americana; assembly: GCF_040183065.1. Lineage (NCBI taxonomy): Eukaryota > Metazoa > Arthropoda > Insecta > Blattodea > Blattidae > Periplaneta > Periplaneta americana. The sequence continues at coordinate 63,075,368 of NC_091126.1, read as the reverse complement.
GCTTTACGCCAGTATCATCGAATGTTAAATGTTATGTTTTATTTAACGACGCTCGCAACTGCAGAGGTTATATCAGCGTCGCCGAATGTGCCGGAATTTTGTCCCGCAGGAGTTCTTTTACATGCCAGTAAATCTACTGACATGAGCCTGTCGCATTTACGCACATTTAAATGCCATCGACCTGGCCCGGGATCGAACCCGCAACCTTGGGCATAGGAGACCAGCACTATATCAACTTGCCAACCAGGTCGACAGTATCATCGAACTCCAGTCTTGGAGGGGGGGGGGAGCAAGCGCTGTTTACGGTTCTCTAAAGGTATAGACAGGTTAATATTAGAAATGTTAGTAAAAATAAAATGATGTCCCTGTACTTTCCGAAACGTAGATGATAATAAAAGGGTTAAGTGTGGATACATTTGGTGGAAAGAAGAACGGGAGAACGGAGAAAAAAATGTTTCTTACGACCGTCTTTATCCACCACAATAAAATTCCTGTCATCATCGGGATTTGAACTCGAATCCCCAGTCGTAAGCCAGCAGTCTGTAGTTTGGTTTCTATACTCAGAACTGAACAATATAAATTTTTTAAGGAAGGAAAAGTACGAGTATATCCGGACCTCCTACTGGCGTCAGAAATGAAGGATCATAACAACGTTTATTTTTAAAGCTGGCGATAGGGATCAGGCTATTCCAGTGACAAAGTAGGACTTTTATGGGAGAGAGCGTCTGGGTACACAGCGATGACACACGCACCCGAAGGTCGCAGTCGCGAAGAAGAATTAACAGCAGTGCAGCTGGAAAACACGCACAAGGTCAAAAAGTTGAATCGCTCCCTTCCTCAACACATGTTGGCCGGGATAAACTTCGCAGTTCGCTTTCGGCCCGTTTTTTGTTGTTCTCCAGCCGGGGTTTATGAGATGGCAGGCGTGTGATGTGCTGCTGGAAACGCATCCAGGCTTCTGGACAAAGCCCTAATTGTTGGTACCGGAAACGATGCGGTCAATAAATTATTGCAATACAGTTCATTACAAAATGTCGTGGGAAGCCCTTCCGTCGGGATCGATAGACGTCGAAAGAGAGAGGGGGAATTCCAAAATTAACAAAGAATAATAAAATTGCGACATCAGCATTATCAGAATGAGCAACGTCAGCAATAGCAGAAACAACCACAATACTACCATTGCATTGTATTCGTTATCAATACACACATTAAATCTCAATATACGGGCCATCGACGAGGTCTGCGAGTAGCAATGTGGGACTTCGCTCCGAGGCTACGGAAGGACGTTGGTTCGAAAACCGCTTCAGCTTATTTTTAGCGTTACTTAACGACGCTGTATCAACTAGTAGGTTGTTTAGCGTCGGTAGATTTTATTTATTTATTTATTTACTTATTCTGGTAGAGTTAATTCCATGAGGCCTTCTCTTCCACACTACCAGAAGTAAAATACATATTGAAACAATGACAAAAATATGAAAGTCATACTTATATAGGCTATAAACATAATTTCCATGCACATTAACAAACTTATATGAGCTATAATGAGATATTAACTAAACATGATACATCATAAAGTTATTTCAATTCATACCCAAATTCCACTTTATGATAGGCCAAAATGGCAATTTATACAGGGACATCACTTTATTTTTACCAACATTTTTAACATTAACCTGGCTATACTCGGAAACTCAGTTGCCCCCTTCCCCTTCCATTACAGGAGTTTGATGTTACTAGTGCAATATGTAAACAAATCAGTTTACTAGGTATAGGAGGAGAGAAAAGTAGTGTACCCATTTATGTTGTAGGAAAATACGATATTACGATTTTCAGTTTGATTATCACTTTTACGGAATTTATCAAAATACAGTAGAGTAGTAACATTTTTTGTTTCAAAAGCTCAACTTTTCAGGCGGCTATGTTCGTTATGTAATGTCTACTTTATTTAGCATATTAATTATTGTTGTTAACATACAATATAGAGAGCGCATTTAAATTGAGGGGGTCATAAGTAAAGGGCTGTAAGTGCACTTAAGTTACTTTTGAGAAAATGGGGTTTAAATATTTAAGCTATCGTAAAATCGGTGAAATTTTTATTTAAATTTTAATGTGTGATGCGATTAAAATATCCCTTTGCCACTAAAATTTTAGATACTTTATCTTACACTGGATGCACTTAACTCATGTTATTACAAATGTCACCAGCATTCTTTTGCTTCTAGACACCTCAATTCAAAAAAATCTAATCTGAATTTTTAAACAAGTTGCTAACAATGGTTGCCGTTCATTACAATGCAGGCTTCAATTCAGTACGCATATTATTAAAAACATTTTGAAGCATATTCTCTGAAATTGAATTTATCGTTTCTTGAATATAATTTTTAGTACGATATTATTAATATAGGTTCTTTCTTCTATAGGAAACGCAACCATATTTCTGAAATACACTATACACTGCAGTGTTTACTTCACTGCTTGAAGAGTTCGAATGCAACAGCGGCCGTAAGTTTGTGTGTCTGACAGGAGCAAGGACATTAGTGAAGGGGTAGCAGTGAAGTACATTCAGAAATGCAGGTACAATAAAAATGCAAGTAAAAATAAAATGCTGTCCCTGTATATACACAGAATAACCAATAAAAATCTGCTAACACTCACAAATCAATTTCATGTAAAAGTATGTAATTCTTAATTCTTAATTTAAATTGATTAACCGTTCGGCAATCCCTGACGAGGTAAGGAGTTCCATAGGCGACAAGCTGACACTGTGAAAGAGGATGAATAGAAAGAGGTACGGTGATGAGGAATGGATAATAAGGCCTAATGTTGATTCCGTAACGTTGTAAGATATTCAAAGCGCGTTCTCAGATATTTTGGAGTAGAAGTTAATAATATTCTAAACAGAACAGATAAAGAATGTGCTGTTCTACGTTCCTTTAGGCGGACCCATGAAAGAACTTCAAAAGATGGCGTTATATGGTCAAATTTACGAGTATTGCATATGAAGCGGACGCACACATTATGAACACGTTGTAGTCTTTCAATTAAATTGACGGTTATATTTGTCAAGAGAGAATCGCAGTAATCAAAATGGGGCATCACTAGTGATTGAATAATGTTTCTTTTTATGGAAAGGGGCAGACAGTTTCGTAAGTGATTTAGAGAGTGGAGCAATGAAAATGTTTTCTTACAGATGTGAGTTACTTGACTATTCCAGTTTAGATCTCTGTCTATTAATAATACAAGATTTTTAGTGTCGCTATACTTAATAAACGACCCATTTATTGACAGTCTTGGTATGGTTTTGTCGTCAATTGTACTGAGTAAGCGCTGATGTCCCATTACAATTGTCTGCGCTTTTCCTGGGTTTAACCTCAGTCCAAACATTTGTGCCCACAGATTGGTAGAGTTTAGGTCTTCAGTCTTGGTGATAGCGAGATTATAAATCACAGAGGATGCAGAGGAATTGCCATGGACTACCTGACATTCGAATTACGATTCTGGAAAACCTCAAAAATACCCGAACACATAATTTGTCCAAGCAGGAATCGATACCATACACGAGCGAAACTTCCGAGTTGGATTATTACCTGTTTGCGTTTCATACTCGAAGTTATCCACAATTGTAAGACTAACCTCAGTTTAATTCCTGGAGAATGTTAGATTACCAACGTCGAAATACGTTATCATTATCAGCAATTTCTCCTACAATATAATGATGATAATAATAATAATAATAATAATAATAATAATAATAATAATAATAATAATAATAATAATAATGGCTTTATTTAACCTGGCAGAGTTAAGGACGTAAGGGGTAGACCTGGTTGGCGAGTTAGTGTAGCGCTGGCCTTCTATGCCCAAGGTTGCGGGTTCGATCCCTGGTCAGGTCGATGGTATTTAAGTGTGCTTAAATGCGACAGGCTCATGTTAGTAGATTTACTGGCATGTAAAAGAACTCCTGCGGGACAAAATTCCGGCACATCCGGCGACGCTGATATAACCTCTGCAGTTGCGAGCGTCGTTAAATAAAACATTAGATTAAAAGGCCGTAAGGCCTTCTCTTACACTCGACCAGGATTAAAACTTACTTACATAGTTGAACATACAACTGGATCGGAATTAAGTAATTACATACTGATACAATTTAGGTACATAATGAGATCAAAAGAGGTAGTTACATAAAATTTACCTCATAAAATGAAAATAAACATAGTGGAATACCTATTAATGTTGTTAGAATCAAATACGAATCACATAAAAACAGAAGCCGATAATTCAAGAAAAAAATGTACACAGTAAAAATAAAGAAAAACACATTAGTATACATATTAGTATTAGATTACAAGTAAGTAGGTAGGATTCACATAATTAAACCAGAAACCGAAAATTGAATAAAATATACTAATAAAAAGAGATCACAGTGGGATACATACTGGTGTTAAGTGATAAATAAACACGATTTACATGATTACACAATAAAAATAAGAAACAAAAAATTCAGTGCAACACATTGCATTAAATATTTGCAACGCGTTAGGTCTGGCAACTCATCATAAGATATTTTTCTAATTTATATTTAAAAGAAATTAAAGTTCGGCAGCCCTTGACTTCAGGCGGCAGAGAATTCCAGTGACGAGAAGTAGCAACAGTGACACATGAAGAATAAAGAGATGATGTGTGGAATGGTATAGTACTCCTAGTCTGTAAACGGCAATGATAATGTGAGTGATGATTTTTTTTATTTAGTTATTTAACGACGCTGTATCAACTACGAGGTTATTTAGCTTCGATGAGATTGATGATAGCGAGATGGTATTTGGCGAGATGAGGCCGAGGATTCGCCATAGATTACCTGGCATTCACCTTACGGTTGGGGAAAACCTCGGAAAAAACCCAACCAGGTAATCAGCCCAAGCGGGGATCGAACCCGCGCCCGAGCGCAACTTCAGACCGGCAGGCATGCGCCTTAACCGACTGAGCCACGCCGGTGGCCTGTGAGTGATGAATTTTGAATGGCGGCAAAATGCTTAGTATGGCTTCCAAAGGGAGAGACGTAAGGATGTAATTCCAATGTAAATTTATATCACGTAAAGCAAACTTGTCCCTGTAAGTAGGGGATTGTAGGTGAAATTCGTCGTCAATTCCATGCACACGTTGAATTTCAGCGCTGGATATTTTGTTCAAATAAGCAACAAATATAGCTGCTATTAACTACTACCATCACTACTTACTGCAAATTACTAACTACTACCATTGGCAATACTGGCGGCTCAAGGTCAAGCATTGGACTGCATTCTCCACATGTGCTTACCCCCGTTCTTGGACCATTCTTATCAATTAAAGTTGGCTGGGACAGACGGAATTACCAGAATCACAAATTTCAAATAAGTGACTCGTCCGTAGTTTGTAAAGGGACATCACTTTATTTTTACTTCAATTTTTATTGTATCTCAGTTTTTGCATGTACTTCACTCCCAGCCCCTCCACTAGTAAAATTCCAACCTTTCTCCACACAGAACCAAGTGTATACAGTCAAAGTCGCCTTACGGTCATAGTAAACAAACAGTACTGAGTTAGTGAGTATAGTACATTCGAGAAATATATTCGCGTTTCCTAGTGAAGAAAGAGCTTTCAATATTGAATCATATTCTTGCACAGGCACTTTCGCCCGTTTGCCTACGTCGCATCACGGTTTCCCCCACCCGCTTCTGCTCGTGTCTCTGTAAAGGCTAGTGGCTGGGCTGTCTTAGCTCTTTGTTTAAAACATTAATTTCTGTTAGGAATTGGACGTCTAAGTAATATTGTACAACATTATGCAATATTGTACAACAGTTTAAAATAACTTAAATAGAAGGGCCTCGTTAATTAATTGACTGTCACGTGATTTCCCTTCTCTCTACGACACTGCGATAAAATCACTTGAACGGACAGTAGATAGCATGTCTGAGTAATTTTATCTTTTCGGATCGGGCAGAAATGAAGATTGAATTTACATTACTTAAGGTACTCTTTTGTAGAGTAGGTACAGAATTATTTTAACATGAGTTACTAGTACGAAGGACGAAGCTGGTAATTGGAATTAGGTACAATAGTCTACAATGCGATAATATGCACAAAAGAACTGAAGTCTGTATCGAAATGAACGGCCACTATTTTCAAAATTGTGTTTAAATATCCTTATTATGATTATTTTTCAATTCAACTTCATTCTCTATATTGTACGCTAATATGCTGTAGACAGTATAATGTACACTGCATTATGAATACGTTCGAATGGATAGCTCACTTCGTGAGTAAAAACACGTATTGTTAATACTGTACTGTATTTTGATTAAACAAAAACCTAATGAAAATGATCAAACTCAAAATCACTATATTTCCTAGTTTATATAAATGGATGAACTACTTTCCTTCACTCGTATACCAAGTAAAGTAGTTTGTTTGTATTTTACGTCAGTATCATCGAAATCCAGTCGTGGAAAAGAGTAGCAAACGGTGTTTCCGGTTCTCAACCGTTAATCCAAAGGTATAGCCAGGTTAATATTAGAAATGAAGGGTTCGCGGGAAAAACGATGAATGTCACACTTTTCTTAATGTTGATGTCATTATCTATTCAATGGATCACTGCGAAATTTAATGTTTTGTTCTTATGAAAAACGGTAAAAGGAGAATTATCACCACCAATACAGTAATCCTTTCCTTTATTTTCTACAAAAACAGCACTGCATCTTGCAGTTATAGACTCAATTAGCTCATTATCTAATCCTTAACAGATATGTGAAATTCATCGTTTTTCCCGCGAACTCTTCAAATGTTAGTAAAAATAAAATGATGTCCCTGTACTTTTGTACGTTTGAACGTGACTTTAATACGACACTTCGAAATGCGCAGATAATAACTACTGTCACTAGTAATGTCACTAGTACTATCTACTACAGGGACATCATTTTATTTTTACTAACATTTTTAATATCAACCTGTCTATACCTTTAGAGAACCGGAAACACCGCTTGCTCCCCCCTCCAAGACTGGAGTTCGATGATACTGGCGTAAAACACAAATCACTATACTAGGTATAGAATGGAAGAAGAGTAGTTCATCCATTTACGTAAACTAGGAAATATCGCGATTTTGAGTTTGATAATTTTCATTAGGTTTTTCTTTAATCAAAGTACAGTACTGTATTAAGAATAAGTGTTTTTACTCATGAAGTGAGTTATCCATGCGAACGTATTCATTATGCAGTGCATATTATACTGTCTACAGGACATTAGCGTACAATATAGAGAAAAAAGTTAAATTGAAAAATAATCATAATATGAATATTTAAACACAATTTTGAAAATGGTGGCCGTTCATTTCGTTACAGGCTTCAATTCTTTTGTGCATATTATCGCACTATAGACTATTGCATCTAATTCCAATTGCCAGTTTCGTCCTTCGTACTAGTAACTCATGTTGAAATAATTCTATACCTACTCTACGTAATGTTAATTCAATCTTCACCTCTGCCCGACCCGAAAATATAAAATTGCTCAGACATGCTATCTACTGTCCGTCCAAGTGGTTATGCCACAGGATTGTAGAAAGGGAGGAAATCACGTGACATTTAATTACTTAATGAGGCCCTTTTATTTAAGTTAAATTAAACAGCTGTATAATATTACGTAAACGTCAAATTCCTAAGAGAAATTAATGTTTTCAGAAAAGAGCTAAGACAGCCCAGCTTTTACAGAGGGGCGAGCAGAAGCAGGTGGGGGAAATCGGGATGCGACGTAGGCAAACGGACAGTACCTGTGCGAATATATGATTCAATATTGAAAGCTCTTTCGTCACTGGAAAACGCGAACATATTTCTGGAACGTACTATACTCAGTAACTTAATACTGCTTACTACCTGCGGCCTTGATTCTGTGTGGAGTTGGAACTTCCTTAGTAGAAGGGGTGGGAGTGAAGTACATTCAAAAACTCAGGTACAATAAAAATTGAAGTAAATAAAATGATGTCCCTGTACTGTTACTAGTAGAGCTGCTACTACAACAACTTCTACTGGTATTACTGCTACTACTAGTACTGCTGCTGATACTACTACTACTACTACTAATACTGCTGCTGCTGCTGTTGCTAACACCGCATAACCACTACCATTATTACCAAAGAAAATATTACCACCGCTACTGAAATTTGAAATTAAAAGGGAAAAACGGGAGAACCCCGAGAAGAAAGACCGTGACAACCTTGGCTTTGTCTTCCACATGAACAATTTTGCCATGACAGTCGTCTGTCAACTGATCTACGAAAGGATCCTAGACAGTACTATAATTTTTCTTTGTAATTTTAACGTCAGCTTATACAAAACTTTCGCTTCTCAGACTTCTTTTAAACTTTTCCAGGACATTTGTTAGTTTCAAGAACGAATAGCTTGCAGCGCACGTGTAGAATAGCCCTTACCGTGTGCCTTAAGAAAACCTAATAGAGAAAAGAGGGCTAAACGAGAGTAACCTGAAAAATCTTGTTTGAATTTCGTTTCTTTTCGCAGAAAGCTATGCAGATTCAATAGGATTTAAATCCCGGTCTCCAACGTGGAAGTACATACACAAGTCACTCGAATGCGGGAGCGTCACAACGGAGATGATAGGGTATAAGTGGAATCTCTCAGCGTTGGACGTGTATGAATGCCATGTAGAACACAGACACATAAATAAACGAAGTGCTAGGATTACTGCTCTGGGAGTCCGACGAGCCTGTGTTCAATGCCTCAGAGCCATCCGCTACATGGGAAACTTGCAAGCGAGTGTCATGTTTAAACAAACAAACAGCGGAGCACCGAGTGCTAAATCATGAACTAATATGTACACTTAAAAGAACACTTCAAGTAGACTCACATATTACGACGTGAGGATGAAACACTACAGGATATATTGCATTAAAAACTCGTATTACATCATTCGACGGCCTCCACTGATGTATAGTTGACTCCAAATGTTTGTACACATCCAGTAATAGAAATTAGTCATCTGTAACGAATTTCCTCTTCTTTCCGCTACTCTCATTTTCCGTATTACGTATTTTCTTCTTGTTTTCGTATTCGCTTATTCCTCACATTGCTTTTCAACCTTAGTTTTCATTCTTAACCACATATCTCCTAATGTTTATTTTCATTTTCATTATTTCCTATTGCTCTTTACGTCATATAATTTATAATTTTACATCTTGATTGCACAACTTTTAACACTGTATCACTCCGGAATATGTATGTATGACTTTCCTCGGTTAGCGCGTCTAGCTGCGAAACCAGGTGGCCCGGGTTCGATTCCCGGTCAGGGCAAGTTACCTGGTTGAGGTTTTTTTTCCGGGGTTTTCCCTCAACCCAATATGAGCAAATGCTGGGTAACTTTCGGTGTTGGACCTCGGACTCATTTCACCGGCATTATCATCTTCATCTCATTCAGATGCTAAATAACCTAAGATGTTGATAAAGCTCGTAAAATAATCTTCTAAAAAAAAAGACTTTCCTGTGTTAAATTTCAACGTACCTCGTTTACATGTTTCGACCAATTTATGGGCCATCTTCAGAACTGGTCGTTGTTGGTCTTGGCGCCACTTGTTCTGTTTCCTGTTAGGGTGTGTTCCTGTGGTAAAGTGTAGAGTCAAAGTGTGTGTTTTGAAGTTGAGTTGTGTGTTGAGAATTTCGTTGTGGTGTTTTTTTGTGTGTCTGTATATTTCATATTGTTCTAGTGAGTTTAGTTTCTGGCTTTTTGGTTGGATGTGTAGTATTTCCATGTCTGTGTTGATGTCTCTGTGGGTATGGTTAGCATTTGTGATGTCTTCTGCATATGTGGAGGTGTTTTGTAATTTTGTTATGGCTGTGATGTGTTCTTTGTAACGTGTTTGAAACGATCTGCCTGTCTGTCCTATGTAGAAGTTGTTGCAGGTGTTACGTTTGAGTTTGTATACGCCTGTGTGGTTGTATTTGTTTGTTTGTGCTGTTTGTGTGTTGAGATGTTTTTGTAGAGTGTTATTTGTTCTGTATGCGATGTTGTAATTTAATTTTTTTAATGAGGTTGCAATTTTGTGTGTGTTTTTGTTTTCGTATGTTAGTGTGATGTATTTTTTGTGTTCTTGTGTTTGTGTTGTATTATTATGTTTTTTGTGATTGTGTTTTGTCTTACGTATTATGTTGTCTATTATGTTAGGGTTGTATCCGTTTTCTTGTGCTATGTATTTGATTGTGTTTAGCTCTTCGTTGTAATCTTGTTGGTTCATTGGTATTTTGAGTAGTCTGTGTACCATTGTTCGGAATGCAGCTTGTTTGTGTTGTGTCTTTGACTCTAGGCTACACTATACTACAGGAACACACCCTCACAGGAAACAGAACAAGTGGCGCCAAGACCAACAACGACCAGTTCTGAAGATGACCCATAAATAGGTCGAAACATGTAAACGAGGTGCGTTGAAATTTAACACAGGAATGTCTTACCATACATATTCCGAAGTTCATAATTTTGTTGATGTTCTTTCTACTCTTCCCCTTTTCTCTTTCGTGTTTCTTAAATTGAACTTCCAACTTCATATGAGGTCCGTTCCAAATCATATTATGTCCACTGATGTAATTTTTTTTCAGGAGAGAAGAAAAACTGTTTATGTGCCAACTAAGGGAGGAAAATTAAAATAATAAATTATAAATTACTGGAAGAATTTAATTTAACAGAATCAATTATATTTCAAATAATTTTTAAATCAGATTGCTCTGAAATTCAGAAAATGTCATGGACATAATGCGATTTGACGTTAACGTAAAAAAGAAAAAAAAAAACTTTCTTCCTCAATATTTGTAAAAATTCAACCAAAGTAATTATGTAAGTAATAGGTAATACTCCTTGATTTACTCCTATGTACAGACCGATTATTTAGTCCTGACAGCTCAGCGGCGCAAAAGAGGGGAAGTAATCGGAGGAGTGGGGAGAGTTCCTGAGTAGAGATAAGGGCGAGCATTCGGTAAAGGCCAGCGAGTGAATAAACCAAACACCCCTTGGCGTAACTAAATGGACTCGCCTGTCCCACGCGCACATCTCCGGCGACTGTCAGGACTAAAGAATCGTACTGTAAAATTGAATCACAAAGGTAATGTTCACTAATGCTAAATTTGTACATTACTATTACCAATACTTCTGAATGTGATGTTCAACTAAAACTTTTCAGTTTCTCTTCTGGGGGGAAAAAAAAAAAAAAAAACATCATGTTGTTTTAAGCAACGAACAAAAGTACAGTATTTAATATATAATATTAATTTGTTTTGGACAGAATATGGTTTGACGCGGACAAATATATAGACATAATACGGTTTGCACGAACATACAGTTTAATGCATTCTTTTGAAGGGAATTTAATACAGTTACACACAAACTTCACAGCATGATAGGGTATATTCAGAACTATATGAAATCATATAAACCTCAATTTCGTCCATGGGTGGACTTAATACGGTTTGGAACGGACCTCCTTACATCTTTTTCATACTTTTCTCATTTTCCTTTACATTTCTTTCTCCTTCTCCTTATTCTGTAATTATTGTTTTCTTCCACTTTTCCCCACATTTCTCTTGCCCTTAACACGTGATACCGAAATGCAGTAAAGCAGCTTTATTCTGCAGTCGGTTTGTACACCAGCAATAATGACACAGTATTCATTTATTCAGTGTTCTGCTCAAGGGCAGGTCTTTTACTGCAAGCCCAGTATTCTCTAATATTTCCTATTTTCTGCCTTCCTCTTTGTCTCCTATTATAATCCATATATCTTAATGTCTATCATCGGATATTTTCTTCTGCCCCGAACTCTTCTCCCGTTCACCCCTCCTTCCAGTGCGTCCTTCAGTAGGCAGTTTCTTCTCAGCCAGTGACTCAACCAATTCCCTTTTATCTTTTTGATCATTTTCAGCATTATTCTTTCTTCGCCCAATCTTGTCCACACCTGTGAAGTAACGGTTAGCGCGTCTGGCCGTGAAACCAGGTGGCCCGGGTTTGATTCCCGGTCGGGGCAAGTTACCTGGTTGAGGTTTTTCTTCGGGTTTCCCTCCACCGAATATGAGCAAATGTTGGGTAACTTTCGGTGCTGGACCCCGGGCTCATTTCACCGGCATTATCACCATCATCTCATTCAGGCACTAAATAACCTTAGGTGTTGATAAAGCGCTTGCCTGCCTTTCCGGAGTTGCGTTTTGGCGTGGGTTCGATTCCCGCTTGGGCTGATTACTTGGTTGGGATTTTTCACGAGGTTTTCCCCAACCATAAGGCAAACGTCAAGTAATCTATGGCGAATCCTCGGCTTCATCTCGTCAAATATCATCTCGCTATCACCAATCCTATAGACGCTAAATAACCTCGTAGTTGATACTGCGTCATTAAATAACCAAGTAAAATAAAAATAAATAAAACGTCGTAAAATAACCGACTAAAATTAAAAAAAGAATCACCCACTTTTTTCAACACAGCATCATTTCTTATTCTGTCTGTCCACTTCACACGTTCCACTCTTCTCTATATCCACATTTCAAATGTTTCTACTAGCTTCTCTTCACTTCGTCGTAATGTCCATGTTTCTTCCCCATACAATGCCACACTCCATACAAAGAACTTCACTAGTTTCTTCCTTAGTTCTTGTATTTATATTTGTGTTCTCTATTAGTCCTTTGTATATTTCTTTCTGTCTTTCCTTATTTTAATTTATTTAAATTTTTAGTTTTTACTTTTATTTTTTACCTTGTTTCTACATTCCGCTTCTTCTCTTCTAAGAAATTGTTAAGTTTCTTTCGTAATTGTTTCTAAATTTTTCAGATTTAATTCGCTATTCACCATTATTTCATACATTTCATGGTACAAATTTAAGAAAAGTCTGTAGCTCTGGATATTCAAATTTAGAATATGCAACTTGGTCCGTTTCACTAACAATATCAACTCGGTATGAGAAATTTGCATTTGTGTTGTGGCCTGCAGACATGGAATATCTTACGTTTGTTCATCGTCTCTTCAGTACAGAATACGGACATGAACGTACAATGCTAAGGAACACTCTGTTTTGGGAAAACAGATTGAGGAATAGAGGAAATATATTTACATATGCTTTATTTTTCAAACGTCTATTGTTTCCGTCAATCCAGACAGTATTAAAATATATCACAATAAATTAAATGTTTTATCATTGGAAATTTCGAAAAATAATTAAATTACGGTATATATTTTAAACTTACAATTTATAACTCTAGTATTATCTCATTGTTCGGGATAACAAAATATATCTAGTGTGCTGTGCAGGAAATGATTGCTTCATAATTATTAAGTGGAAGCATAATAAATTGTCTTTCTCTGTTTCCAGTCGTGACACCAATTACTTTATTTCCTTCCTGTTTTTCTACTCACGTTTCCTCAATTAGATTTATTTTAGCCTAGTTATTTTCACGCTCCTTCATCTTTTTCCTCTTCTTTAATTTTCCTTTGACCATCAGTTAGCACAGAGTGCATTAATTGTTGATAGCTTCTTGATTTGTATCATCCTATACAACGGTAAACATTTTCCCCACGCATACCTGAAGGATGAAACATACTTTCGTAACACGGATGGAAACACTCGACCTTGGACAGGCCTTGCAAGCTTACGTAATACACGCAACATTCGTAGTCTCAGCACGTAAGTACTTTTACAAAGCGGCGCAATTGACACTTCGTCATTCACTCGATGAGAAACACTGTAGTAAGGGACACACCCAGTTACGTTGTCTCAGTTTGTCATCTGGCATTGGGTTCACCGCTTCAGCGTTAATTCTTTATTTAACGGTCATTTCGAATTATAGCCGGCCATACTGCTCACAACAGCATCCAATTTCATATACTATAATTCGCGTTTTGCAGCTGAGTGATATATTTCCTTGTCCAACTTCCGAAAATCATCTCTATTCTCCATCTTTCATGAGCAAACATCTGCTAGTCGTGATCTATATATGAAACCCATCAATCTATTCATGTAGGCCTATTCAACTATTAATCGATAACTCACTGCTAACAGTCTCGTCATTTAATTATACTCCTTATTGAAGCATCATTCATTCATTCATTCATACATTCATTCCATTAATCAAACAAATCAATCATCACAGCTGTTGTATCGCTCTTCCCATTCATCTATGACTAATCATGAAACTCATCACTTCAACACCCATAGAGTATATATCTACCAACCAGTCTCAAATATTAATTACATCCATCCGTCTGACAATCCAAATCTTCCTCCTATCACTCAATGATTCAGTAAATCAATCAATCAACCCGAATCGTCTATCCATCAATCAATCGCAACCAACAGTCTGCCAGCCAATCAATCCCAACCATCTGCCAACCAATCAATCCCAACTGTCTGCCATCCAATCAATCCAAACCGTCTTCCAACCAATCAATCAAACCGTCTGTCAACCAATAAATCTCAACCGTTTGCCAACCAATCAATCCCAAGTCTCATCCAATCAATCCCAACCGTCTGCCAACCAATCAATCCCAACCGTTTGCCATCCAATCAATCCAAACCGTCTGCCAACCAATAAATCCCAACCGTCTGCCATCCAATCAATCCAAACCGCCTGCCAACCAGTCAATCCCAACCGTCTGCCAACCAATCAATCCCAACCGTCTGTCATCTAATCAATGAAACCGCCTCTCAACCAATAAATCCCAACCGTCTGCCAACCAATCAATCCCAGCAATCTGTCATCCAATCAATCCTAACCGTCTGCCAGCCAATCAATCCCAACCGTCTGCCAACCAATCAATCCCAACCGTCTGCCATCTAATCAATGAAACCGCCTGTCAACCAATAAATCCCAACCGTCTGCCAACCAATCAATCCCAACCGTTTGCCATCCAATCAATCCAAACCGTCTGCCACCCAATCAACCCCAACCGTTTGCCAACCAGTCAATCCCAACAATCTGTCATCCAATCAATCCTAACCGTCTGCCAACCAATAAATCCCAACCGTCTGCCAACCAATCAATCCCAACAATCTGTCATTCAATCAATCCTAACCGTCTGCCAACCAATCAATCCCAACAGACTGTCATCCAATCATTCAAACCGTCTGCCAACCAATCAATCCCAACAGTCTGTCATCCAATCAATTCTAACCGTCTGCCAACCAATCAATCCCAACCGTTTGCCATCCAATCAATCCAAACCGTCTGCCAACCAATCAATCCCAACCGTCTGTCATCCAATCAATCCAAACCATCTGCCAACCAGTCAATCCCAACCGTCTGCCAACCAATCTATCCCAACCGTCTACCATCTAATCAATGAAACCGCCTGTCAACCAATAAATCCCAACCGTCTGCCAACCAATCAATCCCAACCGTTTGCCATCCAATCAATCCAAACCGTCTGCCAGCCAATCAATCCCAACCGTCTGCCAACCAATCAATCCCAACAATGTGCCATCCAATCAATCCTAACCGTCTGCCAACCAATAAATCTCAACCGTCTGCCAACCAATCAATCCCAACAATCTGCCATCCAATCAATCCTAACCGTCTGCCAACCAATCAATCCCAACAATCTGTCATCCAATCAATCCTAACCGTCTGCCAACCAATCAATCCCAACCGTCTGCCAACCAATCAATCCCAACCGTCTGCCAAACAATCAATCCCAACAATCTGTCATCCAATCAATCCTAACCGTTTGCCAACCAATCAATCCCAACCGTCTGCCAACCAATCAATCCCAATCGTCTGCCAACCAATCAATCCCAACAATCAGTCATCCAATCAATCCTAACCGTCTGCCAACCAATAAATCCCAACCGTCTGTCAACCGATAAATCCTAATCGTCCGTCAGTTTCAAATCTTGGCCACCAATCAATCCCAACTACATGGTCACCAATCAATCGATCACAGCCGTGCATCCATCAATCATTTCTAATTGCCTGTCCATCAATCAATACAAACCATCCATCCAGCAATCAATCCCAGTCATCTGTACAGCAACAGATTCCAACCATACATCCAGCAATCAATCCAAACCGTCGGTCCAGCAATCAATCCATACCGTCCGTCCAGAAATCAGTCCTCACCATCCGTCCAGTAATCAATACCAATCATCAGTCAATCAATCAATCCCTACCATCAGTCCACCAAAAAATCTCAACCGTCAGTCTACCAATCAGTTCCAACTGTCTGTTAAGCAACCATTTTCAACCTTCAGTCCAATCAATCGATCCCAACCGTCCGTCCGTCCATCAATCAATCCCAACCACCAGTCTATTAATCAATCAATCATCTCAACCGTCAGTCCATCAATCAATCCCAACTGTCTGTTAAGCAACCATTTTCAATCGTCAGTCCAAGCAGTCAATCCCGTCCGTCCATCAATCAATCAATTAATCAATCAATCAGTCAATCAATCAATTCCAACCTTCAGTCCACCAATCAATCCCAACTGTCAGTTTACCAATCAATTTCAACTGTCTATTAAGCAACCATTTTCAACCGTCAGTCCAAGCAATCAATCCAAACCATCCGTCCGTCTGTCAATCAATCCCAACAGTCTGTCCATGTATTAATCCGAACCGTCCGTCCATCAATCAATCAATTCCAACCGTCAGTCCGCCAATCAATCCCAAAAGTCAGTTTACAAATCAGTTCCAAGTGTCTGTTACGGAACCATTTTCAATCGCCAGTCTAAGCAGTCAATCCCAACAGTCTGTCGCTGAATAAGTCCCAACCGTCCGTCCTAATGAATCCAAACCGTCCGTTCACAAACCAATAAAAACCGTTCCTCCATCACTCAGTGTCAACCCCTGTCCCTCCATCAATTCCAACAGTTAGGGAAAGTGAATTATACCTTACCGCAAAGTGCTCATGACTGCAGCAGAAAGCAATCGTGAGAAAGCTGCGGCAAATGACTTCCGCAAAGAACCTTACTGTGTATCTAATATTGAAATGTTAAATTATGTTTCATTTAATGACGCTCGCAACTGCCGAGGATATATTAGCGTCGCCGGTGTGCCATAATTTTGTCTCACAGGAGTTCTTTTACATGCCAGTATATCTACTGACATGAGCCTGTATCAATTAAGCACACTTAGCCTAAAGGCCATCGACTTGGGCCGAAATCGAACCCGCAACATAGGAGGCGAGCACTCTACCGACTGCGAGACCCAAGCCGACTCTAATATTGATGAGAGGAATATGAGTTGAAAGTGGTGAAGAAGAGCGTTAGAGGGGAGGAAGAAGAGAATTACAAGCGGTAATAAAAGTTGGACGGCAGGAATACTTGGTGAACGTGGTGAAGAAGAGCGAAAGAGGGCTGGAAGAAGAGTTGAACGGCAGGAATACGAGGTAAAGGTTAGTATGCCTGATTGTGAAACGAGAGGGCCTAGATCAAATCCTGGTTGGGACAAGTTACCTGGTTGAGGATGTTCTGGGGTATTCACTCAACCCATCAAGAGTAAAATATGCTTGGTAACTTTCGACGCTGGGCCCTGGACTCATTTGGCCAGCATTATCACCTTAATTTCCCTCAGACGCTAGATAATCTTAGGAGTAGATAAAGCGTCGTAAAGTAACCAATTAAAAATACCAGGTAAGCAAGTGGAAGAAGACGTGAAGAGGGGGAAGAAGAGGAGAAAAGGGGGAATGGAAGGAGAACAGGGAAACACGAGATGAACGATGAGAATGCGAAAAGAGAAAGAGACTGTAAAAGGGGGAGGGGATGGTAAGAGAGGATATTGCGAGAGGGAGACAAGGAAAAATAAAACTATAGTAAGAGAACAAGGGGAAGACATGATAATGGAGTGAATGCAAAGAAAAGAAGGAGGATTTAAGAAGAATCAAGCAAAGACAAAGAGAACAAGGGGAAAATAAAAACAAGAGAAAATCAAGGACAAGAAAAAGTGAATAAAAGTAGAACAAAAAAAAAAAAGGATGGGATTACAATACTAATGGACTTGGTTGCATTTTATATGACTTTTATATGACAATCAATTACCAAAC
The DNA here is from genome assembly GCF_040183065.1 of Periplaneta americana. Classification (NCBI taxonomy): domain Eukaryota; kingdom Metazoa; phylum Arthropoda; class Insecta; order Blattodea; family Blattidae; genus Periplaneta; species Periplaneta americana. The sequence continues at coordinate 63,057,330 of NC_091126.1, read as the reverse complement.
TAATTGGAAGGGATAAAATAATATAAAAAGAAGACGGAAGGAAAAGAAAGCAATGAAAAATGAGGTCCGATGGAAGAAAAAAATGAGTTAAACGTAATTAAAATAATATTTAGAATATAATGAAAATAGATTTAGAGGCAGAAATATTAATCAAGTTATGTAACAGAAACATTAAGGGGGAAAAATGCAGAACGAGGGAAGGAGGAAGTAACGGGGAAGGAGGAACACGTTCAGAACGATGATAGTGAAGGGAAGTGCTGCAGGCATATGGGGTAGAGAAGAGTAGATCTGTTGAGTGTATGACTGCACGTCTAATTATGCCTTCTAGACAAGAATCAGCAAGTGGTCCCTGCAGATGTGTGCCGCGTGGCGGAGTACGACGGCCAGCTCTGTGTTGCTGCAACCAAGCTAATTGCGCCTCAGCTCACTGTATACACTATACAGAACTATACACGGCACGACTCTAAGTAAGCCCGGAATGCGAATGCAGCTTCACGCACCAACGCCAAGATTCACTCCAGTATTTAACTCTTTTCATTTTATTTCAATATTTCTCCGACTAATCTCCTCGCTTTTCATTTCTTTTCGTATTCTTCACATTCCCAATAACTTTCTACATCTTATAATCTTTTCTTCTTGTTTTTTTCTCGCCAATTCCTTTGAATAATTTTTCTCTGAAGTACTGTTATCCTCACTCTGCTTTTACCCGTATTTGCTATATTTCTTTGTATTATTCCTCTTCTCGTTCAACTCAACTTTTCATTTCACTTCTTCCATTATTAGTAACTAGCCGTACCCGTGCTCTCCGCTGCACCCGTTAGAAATAAATATAAAGTAAATATATAATTAAAATAGGACATTTGATCCAGGGAAAATTAATGTTTGATAGAAGGAAAAATGGTTTAGTATGTTACTTAATTTAAATTGTATTTTAAAAAATTAAAATGCTATCATTTTGATCCAGAGACTATTCATTTGGTGCAATGGCAATTCCTTTATGCTCGACCATGCCGAAATGTAGTAATTATACACCTGGTAGCAGTCCTTTAATGCATGTCATTAAAGTACACCTACTCATTAAAGTACACGTGTTCAGCCAATGACAAGTCAGCTTACAGGTGTTCAGCCAATGAAAAGTGAGTTTTGTACCGTTATAAAACCGCAAGTATCGATTATTCTCGGATATGCAATCGAAAGAGAATTAGCGAAAAGTCACGGAGGCTGGAAATCCGATACTGTCACAGAAGGTTATGTTCTGTTACTATAATAATTAGAGTTAATTGTAAATAATATTCAAATAAATTCAATTTGTCATCTCGTTTTTCAATTCTAAATCAATTTTCAGGTTATACCAGAGTAATGTTCATCTTATTCTGTGCCAAGGTCAATGAAATTCGGCCTCGGAAAAAATCAATACTTTCGCGTCTGCGCACATCTCACAATTCAGGTCAGTTCGCACATAACCATAATTTTGAATACTTTCAAGTTAGAAATATGGTCGAGCATAAAAAGTCGTATGAAACTTGCCTATAATGGTAATTAAGACGCTCGTATGAAAATTATGAAACAAGCGCAAGCGAGTTTCATAAACAATCATGCTTGAGTCTTAATTACTACCATTATAGGCTCGTTGCATAATGTATTATTAACATGTTTCTTAATTGTTATTACATGCAACCATAGTTTAATGAAGATTGACATATCATTATTTTTAATGTGTAAAATTTATATTACTTGCTATATGTTTCCATTGAATTATGCCAATAACTTAATTTAACCCTTATTTTTTACGTCTTCGGTAAATGGTGCTTAGCCCACTATGGTTCTGAACCCTTCAAATAACTTAAATAGTGATATAGCATATATTATAGTTATATATAATTATGTTTCTTTCTTTCGAAAATGTAAGAATTCACGATCTCCTATATACCATTGCCATGGAATGAATAAATGTGTTTTTTCTTCCCATTCAAAAATTTTATATTTTGCACATAGGAGTTATTGCAGGAACAACAACGCTGTAATCTGAGGTGGCGGTGAAAATGTATTGTAGTGCTATTTTAAAAGTCTCGTATATAATTAGCTTTCGATATTACTTCATACAAACACAGAATCATTCTCTGTAGGCTATGTTTAATAGCTTTCGATTGTTGTTTTCCAAGGCCCCTCATAGATGAAGTCATTTGTTTCCATTTCATTACAGGCCAATAGGTGGCATCGTTATTTTAATTTTAAAACTCATTTATCTCATTAAATTTCAGTCCTATGAAAATTTTTCTCAGAATAAAACTTATCGGAAATCATATTTAAAGAAGCTTTTGTTATGTAATATTTTTCACAAAAACCAATAATAAGGGAGATATTTCGATTTATTTAATTCAAACCCCCTTATAACCCCCCTTTTAAATAAAGTATTTTGAATGCCATATAGCCTAAAATCTAAGTTGCAACGAACTTAATTTATATTCCAATTTTCATATAAATCAGTTCAGCCATTATCGCGTGAAAAGGTAACAAACATCCAGACAGATAGACATACACACAAAAATTTCAAAAAAGCGATTTTCGGTTGTTTCAGGATAGTTAATTATACATGTTAGGACCAATTATTTTTGGAAAAGCGAAAATTACCAGAAAAATTTTGGGCTACAGATTTATTATTAGTATAGAATATAGATGATCAGAGACCGGATGTTTACGCATTATCAGTCATTAAAATAGGCAGGCAAAAAGGCATCATAATTGGACTTATCCTCTTTTCTTACCAGGGACATAAATACCCTTTTGCAAAAACTAATTTTGATTGATATTGACACTTAGAGCATTTTTCATATTCAGTCTTCGATTGTAGTCAGTAATAGGCCTATACCAGGAAAAACGGAAGTGGATGAAACAGATGAGGAAAATTGGAAAGGATAAAATAAGTGAAAAGGAATACGTTTGTGAAATTGATTTTACAACTTAGATAACATATTTTTTTTTAATATTAAGTTTGCACCCAAAAGAGCAAAAGCTCGTACTTTGAGAAATAGTCAGAAATGTAGGAAGGAGACGAGGAAAGGAGAATTTAACAGAGCGAACGGTGTAAAAAGAAGGAAGTGAAGAAAATAACAGATGAAGGACGGGAGAAGAAATGAATGATAAACAGCGTAGTGTTCAGCAATTGCATTCTGTACGTATCAGTGAGTCACTCCTTCGCATCACGCAATAAATCAGACATTAGTGCACTTGTATCCTTTCCCAAGTGTTGAGTGATATCTCTGTCTCCTGTACTATAAATACTTCTTTGCTCATCGCTGTCATTAGAGTAGGCGTTCCATTCAAACGCAATTTCCAGACATCTGCTGATGAAGTTATGACGGTGTGAGCAGGTAATATCGCCTGTCAGCCAAAATAATTGGCCAACCCTTGTACAAACAGTGAGACGAGGTGATGATGGAGCTTGATTCTACAATTGTGCTGGTTTTCCCTTAGAAGCTGCTAATTTCTGAAACCACACACATCCCTACATCTTGAGTGATGTCAGCTCTTTCTTAGAATAGACGTTCTCCATAAATTATGAATTTCCGCTTACAGTCGCATCTCTATTCCCTTCACTCAACCACTTTACATCCATTTTGTGGCCACTGTTTTTATTATTATTTCGTCGTCTTATATTTTATGTCACGACGATAGCATTTGCTGTTTGCTCCCTCGTATTTTCTAAAGATGTTATACACGCGTCCCCTTTTACCTGGAAAATGTTTTACTCCAGGTTTCTCCTGTTAGTTCTGCAGAATAAGACGGTTTTTAAACTTGAAATGCTGTTCAGATTCAGTAATGACAGCAAGGTTATGGAGCAAGAGTGATGTGAGGGGAAGAAGACGTTGTATTCGTATAAATATTTTATACAGAATTCACTTTACGGCAAATATAACATCTTTCGAAGACTGAATCTCACTCCACTTAGTACCCTCTCGGTCTTTGACCTGTGGTTATTCTGTTAATGTGCATTGGAAAGTTTTCGCCGTAAAACGTATATATAGGCCTACATACATTTCGCACACAATCTTTAAATGAAGAAATTAGAGTTCGTGAATAAATTCGTGAGTGAGTAAACAAATGAATGAATTAACGAATTAATTAATTATTGAGGTAGTAAATAAATGAAAGAGTCCATAAGTAAATGAATGGATAGTAATTATAGTTTTATTTTCTCTTGCAGATTTAAGGCCATCTGGCCTTCTCTTCCACTCAACCAGGATCAAATCACATACAGAAAAATACATACCGGTACACAAGCATTAACTAAAAAAATATAATAATAATAATAATAATAATAATAATAATAATAATAGTAATAAATAAAATAAAAATAGAGATTGAATACATAATATGAATATAACCACAAACAGGAAAATACATTCTGGGGCCTGTTTCATAATGTTTACAATCTTTGTAAATTGTAAACTTTGCTTGTAAATTGTAAACTTCTGTTTCACAATCTTTGTTTGTAATGTTGAACTTTACAAAGGAAATCAAATCTTTACAAATTAAATTTTGCTCACTTTACATGTATTCTGTTTCACAATGAAGGGTAATTTTACAAACGTGTAAACTTTACTTGTAAAATTAGCACATTTTCTACAATACCTCTGAGATGTGTAAAGTTTGATAATGCAACAAATTATGAATAAATACAATAAAGAAATATTTATTAAATTAATTTTTGAGTAACTGGATAATATTAAGAATTAAACTAAAGCAGTTTTGATGTTATTAAGGAGTTCTAATGACTCAGACGATATTGAATTTATGCCTAAACAAACGAAGTCGTATACGTAAAATTCTCCGGGTATGAATTAATAACACGTTCGTATCATTGTATGAATTTAATGAAAGGTTTCGAATGAGTCCCGCGCTATACTTCAGAACACCGCGCAAGTATTTATATACGAAGACTATTTAATAAATACTCGCATTTTAAAAAGAAGTTCCCTGCACAAAAAAATAAATAATTCAATAAAGCAATAACGACACTACTTACGCGGTATTCTGAAGTCATTTCGAGTCCCGTTTCGCTGGATTCTCTCCTACAAGATATGGGACATTATATCCAACATCCATAAGGCAAAAGTGATGTCCTAACCTCAAAGCAAGAACTGTATTGCTTTGCATTGGTTGCATAGGCCTACTAGCTGTCAGTTTCGTGCGTTAGCAGATAAGCATGGAATTTCTGAGATGTCAGTGTGCGAAAGTGCCCACAGGTAGTTGATGTTGTTAAACGAGTTAAATTCGGGGCAGGTTTTTTATCACCAAAATGTTATTTACTATAGCACAGAGTTTTTATGCTACTGCTGAGAACACTATTGTTTGCGAGGTTATGGATGCAACTTTAATAAATACTGATGGATCAACACAAAAAATGAACCTGATTTTGTGGTTAGACATCGTAATTATTTTATCAATTGCATATTTGTACGTGGACAAAATCTATTATTTACTTATTCGACTAAATTTGGTGCTAACTTTGGGCATTTAAGTAAGAGACGTATTGGCATACTCGACCAATCACATCACATCACATGAAACTCCGTTGTAGCCAGTATATAAAAATCTAAATGCTTTTAATTTTCTTTAACAATACTTTATATTTTCTGTTTGTGTAATACGAATCAGCAAGGTTAGAATAATCTATTTTAGTACAAAATGTAAACATATGTATCGATAGTAATAAAAATACAGCGACTTTAGCTCTGCACCTTAGCGATTTTTGTAAACTGTCGTTGGCGATATTGTGTAACCAGTAATGTGTATTTGTAAATTTCTTTAGCTGATATTGTAAAGTTCCTCAAACTTTATAAATTAATAAGATAGCATTGTGGAACACAATTTACAAGCATTTGCAATCTTTTACTTGTTATTTGTAAATTGTTAATTTGTAATTTGTGAGGATTGTGAAACGGGCCCCTGGCCTTCCCTTCCACTCAACCAGGATGAAAGCACATACAGATAAATTCATACCGGTATACAAGTATCAACTTAAAGAAAATAAATAATAATAATAATAATAATAATAATAATAATAAATAAATAAAAAAGAGACATGGAATATATATGAATATAACCACAAACAGGAAAATACATTCTAGTATACAATTATTAACTTAAAAGAATTAATACATATGAATATAATCATAGAACTAAAGGAATAGTACAATTAGTATAATCACCATGGATCACATTGAGACGATGACATTTACCTATATATGGATGGAGTGTTTCACTGAATTAATGAATAAATATAAATAACACTTCTTTCAGTTCACTTTTATCATAAGCAATTACAAGCTGTTTACGTTTGAAACTGCTGACGTCACAAAGTTGCACCAAATTTATCTGTGTGAACATTGTCTCCAAATTGTCCACTTTACCACGACGCAATATTTAGTTTTGTAATTTCTGCAGTTTTCATTATATCTTCTCGAAAATTTTATATCAGTTAGATATTACTAAAGTGCGCATTTTTTTTTGTCGAATTTATTGTTGAAAAATATGCTCAGAAGAAAATATCAAAAAAACTTTTTTAAATAGTTTCAGATTTAGTAAATATTTATCTGGGCACAAATACATATGACGAATTTCCTAAAAGTTTAAAATGAATTTACGGCTCCCTATAATGAAATGATGTAATGTGTTTCCTGGGCAGTATATTTCATTAATTAAAAATTTTACTTTGAACATTTTTTTCTCTTCTCTGCCCGACATAAAATATCACAACTTTATTAATAATTATATGTTACATGAATACCTAAACCCAGAAGTTTTTGAGATGGGCAGAGAATGTGGCACGTATGGGCAAATCCATAAATGCATATAGATTGTTAGTTGGGACGCCGGAGGGAAAAAGATTTGAGGAGGCCGAGACGTAGATGAGAGGATAATATTAAAATGAATTTGAAGGAGGTGGGATATGATGATAGAGACTGGATTAAACTTGCACAGGATAGGGACCGATGGTGGGCTTATATGAGGGCGGCAAAGAACCTGCGGGTTCCTTAAAAGCCATTTGTAAGTTACATGAATACATCATTTCATGCACAGACTTGTGAATATAAGTGGAAATTTTCATTACTCTAAGTTTAGCCATCCGGGAGATATCATATTTCTAATAAGTTAAAATGCAAATACTCTTATTTTGCGGTAAAATCACATTAAAGTTTATAGTACACCTTGTACCAAATAGATCGACCCACTTTCAAAGCCCTATATCTCTGCAATCACGAGTCGCCAGTGTATGACATGCATATCACTTGAAACTGCATGTAATACATTTTAATGACTAATGCTAGATGTCTCTCTTAACGCAACAATAGCCGAATAGCAATATGCAAAATAGCCGATAAATTTCCTGACTGCAGTGATACAGGAATTTTCATTGCATTAAGAAAAAACGTTTTTAGTGAGTAAAATTAAATGTCTCTTGCACAAAATGGCAGGTTGGACAGTTTCTAAATGACACTTTTTCAACGTTGGATTGATCACACGAGGTCCGAAGACTTAGCAATACAATTTTGGCCCTCAAGGTCCCCAGACATTACATCGTCCGACTTATTCTTGTGCGGTTAAGTCAAAGACTGCATTTTTGTGCCGCCATTGCCAACTAACATGGATGACCAGAGAAACAGACTCATAGCGGCAGTGAATTTTGTGGATTTTTTATTTATTTTATTTTATTGGATTATTTTACGACGCTGTATCAAAATATCAGGTTATTTTGCGTCTGAGTGAAATGAAGGTGATAATACCGGTGACATGAATCCGGGGTCCAGCTTCGAGAGTTACCCAGCATTTGTGGAAGAAGGTACTCTGAGAAGAGTTTGAGTCAAATTCAGCTATCGCCTCGATGTTGTCCGTGAAGCAGAGAGAGGATACATAGAGCACTTTTAGCATGGTGAGTAAACCTCGGTGACTCACTAAATTATTTGCAGTTTGTTCTATACTTATAACTTATTGCTATTGTGAGATATAGGGCTTTGAAATTTGGTTCATCTTTTTGATACAGGTGTAAACGTTCTGGATATAGTAACTACTTATATGAGATACACTGAATTGATAACTTACAATGACGATACCGTGATGAACTCTTCACTACAGTATTCATCAAGAAACCGTAGATATTTTGCGTAATATATAAAAAAAATGTAGAAAATATCCAAAATTCACCAAAATTCCACTTAAAATCATCCTAAAAATTGGCAGATAATTTCAATGTTGGACGTCCTAATTGTAAACTTTCAGCTAGCATAGTTAAGATGTCAGAGGTACAGTCCGCGTCACCGTTTTTGGCGTGCGAACTAAGTAATGGGAATGTTAAGTGCAAATGTTTTACCTTTGCCGCAGTCAGTCTGACAACTGTGTTTGGAAAATGGCTGATCTGATGTGCATAGGAAGTGGTACCATTCTGAACTGCGCTAGCAACATGCTCACAAACTGGGCATTATACTCTAGGATACACGCCAAAAACGCTGTCGCCAGCTGTATCACAATTGAGTGTAATTTATCAGAAACAAAACAAAAGTAAATACGAATTGTTTCCTGATCGTCGGCTGGCGACGCACGAAGGTTGTTGGCCTAGGGACGAGCGGTATTGTCTACTCGGAACCTAGGTACGCAGCGAACATTAATGTAGTCAGTCGGTGTGGCTTTAGGAATGAGCCTTGCTTGAGGGTTAGCGCAATATACTGTAACAGGTCGCAGTGCCGGGCCATAGTGTCCCGTCCCGTAAATTCCATTTCATTGCATTCAAAATGCGGATTGAATGCGTGTGGTATCAGTGTGTCCTTCAAGAAATGATTTACGGTTATTGCGAAAACTCCCTAAGATCAATTGAGTATTGTGACATGAAATTGTTGAAAAACAATGGGAAGGTTATTAATAATATTCATACTAGCATGCATTGTGTTCTTAACATTAAATTTGAACTTGATGTATTAGGAAATATTTGAGTAATTTTCTTCTGTTGGTTCTCAAGAAGAATTCAGTACAGTCGCTCTTGATGCCTCATTTTGATTACTATGACGCACTCTACTGGGTGTTCAGTTCAAAATGTGTCATGGCTCGCTGTATGCGGTCATGTGACTAGCTGATGAGCCTAGAGAATTCAATCTTCCTACACTTCCGCAGAAGTGTGTAACCTAAGAGGCAGAGAAGTTGCCTAGCGAGTACTGCGTTCATTCTGAAGAGTACGTACCGATACGTACGGCAACGCCGGTAGTGGCAGGAATGTGAACTGTTTGGAAATACGTACTGTCGGGATATGGGGAGAGGGTTAAGACGATTACTTACGTATTTGTTGATATTAACTTCGAAGGTCAACATGGACACGGAGCATTTGATTTGTGTTGTGGAATGTTACCGTACGCAACCGATGATAACAAATACCCTGCGTACGACTTGCCGGCGCAAAACACAGTTCGAAAGAGGTTATGGTAGCACACAGACCGTACAGACCGCCATCTGTTGCTACGACGTTCAAGTTATACCGTACACATTCTCAAGTTCAGATTGAAGAACGCCTTAAATAATAGGCAACTTCTCTAACATATAAGCTGAAACTCGCTTAAAATCGGTGACCCAACAACAGTGACGTCATGACACACTTTGAAATGAACACCCTGTATACTGACCTTAACATGAGATTGACAGACAGACTACAGCGTGTTCGTAATGCATGTGTTCGATTTATTTTCAACATCCGTAGATCTGACCGTATCACACCTTCACTAAATATCCTGTCCTGGGTCCGTCTCAAAGAGCGAAGAACTATTCACACTCTCATGTTAATCTTTAATATTCTTCAGAACTCTTACCCTAGCTACTTAGCCTCTCGTTTTCAACATTTTTCGTCATATCACGAAGTAGATACTCGCTCAAAATACCCTATCACACTCTCCATTCCTAACCACAGAACACCCTTCTACTGTTCATCTTTCACCGTCTCTGCGGCTCATCTCAGGAACTCTTTACAACAACATGTCAGAGACTGTCGGATATTATCTAGTTTCAAAAATAAACTAAGATTGCACTTTTTAAATTTAGATTCCTTTCAATTATAAGGCCTTCTCTCTGCGATAGTTTTGTAATAAATATATTATTTATTTTCCTTCCTTTTCCATTTTTTGTTCTCTTGATCACCAGATGAATTTATTATCATACTCATTTAGTTTATAAATTTTATTTAATTTTCGTATTTTTTGCGTCTTTTTTATTATTTTATTACAATCCATTTGTTTTATTCTTCCTTACGTTTTCCCTATTAACTATTTGTACTAACTGAGTTGCTTTTATTATATTCCAATCATTAGATCTGTATTTAATTTCTTTTTTCTATTGTGGTATTATTTTCATGTTGTTTAGTGTCGATTTTGTTATACTATAATTTTTTCGTAATATGTTAGTATTCTGATCTTTAATTATTTTTTTAAATTTTCACTGCTTGTATACTTTGTGACCTGGTAGAGTGTAAGGGAAGGCCCTATGGCCTTAACTCTGCCAGTATAAATATATTATTATTATTATTATTATCATTATTATTATTATTATTATTATTATTATTATTATTATTATTATTATTATTATTAAAAATTAGTAGTTCCTTAACAATTTCGATTTGACATAATGTCAAATGGCTCGAGAACCAGTACACGAAACTCAGTCAATGGGTAAATGATCAACGCAGGAAAGAAAAGAGCTAGCGTCTTTTTTTCCATCCATTAGATGCTGCCCTGTTCAATTCTCGGCCAGGTCGTGATGGAATTTGTGGCCGACAAAGCAGACGAGTAAGCAGAGGTTTTTCGTGGTACTCCCGTTTTCGTATATCATTCCATCAACAATCTTCATCTTCGTCACATTTCATTTATCATCTGCAATAAGGAAATATAGTGTGGAGTCTTGAAGTGTGTTCAGTGTTCGATGTGAAAATGTGTAGAGGTGCGATGTTTTTGGTATTACCGATATAACCGAAATGTGATAAAAACTTAATTTTATTCACTAAAACTGCAAATCCCTTAATGAAAGTCAAACATTCAGTGAAATATATCCGAGAAATTTCGTGAAATTGATACAAAACCACGAAATTACGTCACAATCACGATGCTATCAACAAAAAAAATGTGGAGAATTCCCACGAAAATAAACACTCTTTTCCAAATAAAACTTCAACATATTCTTCGTAATAAAATATACATAAATATTTCTACATATTTCATTGTTCAGCATTACATGCGTGTGATATCTGGCAACAACGTAAGCATAGTTTCAGGGATTATATCCAGAGAGTAGCGCAAGCAGACAGCGGTCATTCCTCTTTCCCGCAAAAACTGCCTTTGTGAGATCAAGAAGGCATTCCCGTCACACTCTTAAAGTGGAATGAAATTGAATTATGAATATAATTAATGATGTAAATAATGTTCTGTTAGTCTAAAATGGATTGTTTTAACAATTTAAAAACAAATATAGTTTTACATTTTTAGCCCCAGCTCATACGTTGCACTAATTTCTGACTAGTAGGTTTGCAATAGCAAATTGAGCCTCTTTGTACCTTCACATTATTTCTTTTGGTTTGCTTTGTCATATGGGCTGTTAGTTGAACTTCAACCGTTGTAGACGCTTTCTTTTCTTCTGGGGTATCACATACCCCACACAGTGGTGCAAGTTTCTTTCTTTCTGTAATTTACTTCTAAATATTTATTACTGTAATGATTGCGATACCACGTATAAGACGTAGAATGTTCCCTTACATGATTTAGGGTCCACACCTGTGGAGTAACGGTCAGCGCGTCTGGCCGCGAAACCAGGTGGCCCGGGTTCGAATCCCGGTCGGGCCAAGTTACCTGGTTGAGGTTTTATCCGGGGTTTTCCCTCAACCCAATACGAGCAAATGCTGGGTAACTTTCGGTGCTGGACCCCGGACTCATTTCACCGGCATTATCACCTTCACTTCATTCAGACGCTAAATAACATAGATGTTGATACAGCGTCGTAAAAAAAACAATAAAAATGATTTAGGTCGACCTGGCGGCGGGCGACCGGCACGAAGGCCATGCAAAACGTATCCCTTACGCTCAGAATTTCAGTGCAGTCGCTCTAACACAATCAGAAGAATAACACGCAGTCTAGCGTGAACACAGCTACTCCTAAAGAGACTGGATGGACTGCCGAGCGTGGGTGTTGTTTGGCCTTCGTGTCGGTCGCGTGCCACCCGGTGTATTATCTACAGAGTGTTTCCGAGGTGGTGTTACAAACTTGCAGGGATGATGGCTAAGGGCACATATATAAATTTGAGATAAGGAACCCTGGTCCGGAAATGACCGAGTCGAAATTTACAAGCAAAAATAGTTCTGTGCAAATGAAATAATGTTATTCCTCTGTACACCTTATTTATGCGTATTTAACTGTACATCTTACACATACTGTATTCATCTGACGTTGTTTACGTTGTCTACTTACAGTATTTCATTCAGTGCGCTGTCTGAGGTGTGGGGACAAGAAATTACACTAAAGCAATGCAGGTAGCGTAATGTGTAACGGACATGGTCGGTCTTGATATGCACGTCTGTAGACATAAGTGTATGTGTACAAGTTGCAGTGTCCAGTCGATCAGTCCTAGTGAAATGGAGCAACACGAGAGCGGAATAAGCAGACCTGATTTTCGAATACGGATGAGCCAATGGGAACAGTAGACAAGCTCACAGATTGTATCGGGGACGTAGGACGTAGGAGGACGTAGGAGACATCCGGCCCATACCATTTTTCCACGACTGTTCCAAAGGTTAAGGGAAGGTGGGCACGTGGTGCCAAATTACAATTCCATTTCCACACAACTATTTTTGCTTATAATTTTCGACTCCTTTATTTCAGGACCATGGTTCCTTATCTCAAATTGATACTTGTGCCCATTCGCCATCATCCCTGAAAGTTTGTAACACCACTTCGGAAACACCCTGCATATTATATAAGCGAACATTTTGTACGTCTATTCTATTTATGATTCTCTTTCGGATGAAATTGGTTTCTTTTACAATACTGTAATATTTGTATTTACTACAACCATATTTGTAACTAATTTGGATTTGTACTTCAAATCTGAATAATAATGTATTGAAGAAGAATAAAGAGGTTTGTGAGTTATATGTTTTTGTTACAAGTACAGCTCACAATATATATATATATATATATATATATATATATATATATATATATATATATATATATATATATATATATATATATAAATTTGAAATATTTATTTGTATATTGGAATAATTCTTCTATCCCGTTGGGGTTTGTCACACAACACCACAGTAGCGAAGTAAATTTTATTCATCACAGTAAAGCAGGGTTAGGCATCTTAAGGTTGCGAAATATGTTCGAAATTGCTTGTTTCTTTACGAAAAATAAGAATACAACAAAACTCCATTTCCCGCACCGTTAAGAATACCTCATCCTGCGGAGACGAACTCATTTGAGGTAGTCACTAGTGACTGCAGTGAGAGCTTTCGGGCTCTTCCTCCATATTTTTAAAACAAAAAACGATACCTCCTTAGCCATACTTTTTATTCACATAAAGACGGAGGTAGAAGCAACCTTTGAAACGTTGTTAATTCATATATTCATCACCAGCTATGGAAAAACTTTAATCCTTACTACTTCTGAAAAATTCACCGTTGTTCTATCTCATATTTAGTACAGGTAAATTAGTTACCTAAATGATTGAATTTAGAAGGTTGTTCTCTATGTTTCTGTCTTCAAACCGATTAGCCAAAGTATTGCATTGATTCAGGAGGGGAGCTATTCTGCAGATTCCTCAGCGGGAACCGTAACATTTAATGGTGAGGATCATACGTGCGCTGATATGTATGGAGATGAGATCTGCGCCTATGAGGTTGAATTTCGAGATGATGTTCCGTCGTTTGAATACAGTATGACCGCGCCCTTTGTAGCTTAGTGTGAAGGTATAGCTAATATCGCCACTAGTAGAGTCCATACACAATATAAAGATGTTTGATAGTGGATCCAAAGTCTTTACGGTCATATGCGTAACGCATAAGACGGTACAGTCTCTGAAATAACTTTGTTAACTTCGAAGCTAAAGAACATTTCTTCTCTCGAACTGAGTGGGGCGAATTATGGTCCATGAAATTTCTTAGGAGCTTCTATTTAACACACAAAACTCATTGCAAAACAATAATTGAAGAGTGTGATCGCAAAACACATTAAGTCCATTTTCATAAAAGGACTGGGCCACTTTTTGTATCCAGCAGTCTACGGACTGATATTTTTCTAGTGACATGCAAAACAACACAACCTTTTAACGGGGATTGACGTTGGTTTAGAAGAACTGTTGTTTTCGGAAGTTCTGATTGTCGGACACATTTAAGAACTGATTTCTTTGGACTGTAAACAAATGCTAGCATGGCTTCTACCGTTCTATCATTTGTCGATGGTTTTCTAGTACGCTTTTCCACACTAGGCTTCCAATCTTCCTTAACTGTCTATCCCATGGGTGTTCAGACGCCTATAGAACCAGGAGATATTTCACGTCAAGCATGCTCTGCCAAGGTCAATAAGTTCCCATATAAAATAGGAAAACCGACCTTAAAGAATATGCGCTGGGGGTTGCTTACGTCAGGGGTTACCTTGTACGAGTTACAATTGGACATCTATGATCTATCTGAACGACGAATATTGTACTTGTTCTTTACATACGCGACGAAATTCACGTCGTACACGAGTCACAGATTCAAACTTTACCAGCTACTAAACAAATTGCGCTTTTCTTTGAACATCAGTAGTGTATAATTAATTGTAACAGTGAAAATTATATCATTTGTTCGACTGTTACCGTTTTTGCTTCCTTCATGCCTCTAACTTTGAGAGTTTAATTTTCCTGTGGCACAAATTTCACTTTTCTACTAATATGTAACAGAGTGTTAATCAATTCATCAACATAATTATCAATGCTTCTGACCACATTATGACCTCCAGATATGTATTTTAGGCAACCGATATCTTATGAGGCATAATTACTTAGATTTAATGCCGAACAATGTGTAGTAAAGCCAAGTTGCTCTAAACACAATTGAGGCATTGACATG
Organism: Periplaneta americana; assembly: GCF_040183065.1. Lineage (NCBI taxonomy): Eukaryota > Metazoa > Arthropoda > Insecta > Blattodea > Blattidae > Periplaneta > Periplaneta americana. The sequence goes on along the minus strand of NC_091126.1, from coordinate 63,042,193 downwards.
GGAAAGGTCGTAACTGCCAAAAATTCGAATTTTTAGGTTTTTCATTGAGAAGGTAGTAAATAGCCATGCCAATGGCACAGAGAAGGTAGTATGTCCGTATGTAATGAAACGAAGTTGGAAACGCAGTCACTAGATGTTCTAAGTTGTATGTGCACAGCTGTTGGCGCGGAGAAGGTAGTAACTCCTTTTACAACATCAGAGTGTGTCTAGACAAATATGGGCTGATAACTGTGCAGGGAATAATAAGAATCGGATGATTCTAAAGGTCCTGATTTACATTACTGCCAAGAAACATTTTGATTCAGTGGACTTGAAATTCCTGGTTTCAGAACATTCCTACATGCCATGAGATAGGGAATTTGGCATCATAGAGAAAAGAAAAAAAAAAGATGCAAGACCATGGTTCCAGAAGAGGTAAGGCCTAATAATGTAATAATGATGAACGATGAGGATTTCTTCGATTTTTCTGCAGAATGTGACAAATTTTTGAATACAACTCCTATCAAAATCAGCACCCTCAACTGGATTAGACTCTCAAGAGCTGATTTTCCTCTAATAAAAACAAGACAATCATTTAATGACCTTGAAATGTGGACAGAGCACAGGATTTTTAAGAAAGGACAGTCATTAACATCAATCACTAACTTGCAATGCTTGCAACGCCTTGAAGAAGACCAGTCGTCCCTGATGCCAAAAAGAGAGAATTGTTATCTATGTTAGACTTCCTCGATGAAAAGTATCATGCATTTTACCGAAAAATTTGTGCATAATGTATAAATAACGTTAATTATCAGTTTGGCTAAGGAGTGATTTCAATGTTGTATTTTCATAAAATAGGATTTCACAGTTAAATCTGTGCCAGACTTTTCAAATTTCATATGTAACACAAACATGACTGTATGTCTTTCATTTAAAGCAGTTTCTGTAATAATGTAAGTGAGAAAGGGTTCATAAATTTGTTTTTTTGCTTCCCCTGAAAAATTTTGTTTTTGGCAGTTACTACCTTTACCATGTCAGCGCCTCAATTTTTCCTCTCATCTCGGGTGTTGTTATAATATGTATTCCTATAATTTCGGACTAGTAACATATTTAATTTACATAATGTAAGGTCTACATTATACGACAAAAATAAAGAGGCCTCAGTTCATTTCCTAGTCATAGATGGAATGTGAGCTTACAGTTGGCGTTCATTTTGAGACATAGCATGAAGGGAAGAGGATGGTATTTTATGGTGAAAAATGAGTAAATTTAAAAATAAAATCTTTAAAATACCCTGTGATACGTGTGGAATGCATAGCATAATATTTTGTGAGTATTTTTATTAGATGTTCAGACGCTATTGTTAAACTTCCTGCGTTATGGATTTTTAAATCACTCGCCCCCTTTTATTGTTGTTTCCGGTAGATTGGATTTTCAAAAAAAAAAAAAATCTTAAAAATATTCTTTGATATATGTGGAATGCATTGCATAACATTTCGTGGGTATTTGTGCCCTTATCGGATGTTGAGACGCCATTTTCACTCGCCCCCTTTTAGCGGTTTACGGTAACTTCATTTTTTTGCTACATTGCCAGATAGAAATGGATATAATTTCTGAAATATTAAAGGTACATTCATGAAATTTAGAACACACATTCTTTAGACTATTAGGAAACTTTTATCTGTAACATAATTTTGTTCATTAATTTCATTTTAAAACTACGTCCGTTTGTTTGCAAGAAAGGAATTCAGAAAAGTGTTATTAAATTTAATTGTTTATTTTTCAAACGTAGAGACTAATATCAAAATTCTGTTACAGGCAGTTTGTAGAGCATGCGTTTGCAAGTACATTGCAAAAAACTGGATGAATCTATCTTTAAAAATGATTTAGATACTGTATATCAGTTTTAGTAAAATCCTGCATGGGGTATATTTTTTTTCAAATCTGGGCCCCCCAAATATATATTTTTTCAAAATGTTTATTTTTGGTTGAGTTGCTACAGCTATGAGCTCTATACATACAAAAAAATTAATATTTTACACCAAATAGGAAAAAAGTTAAAAAAAAATACCATCCTCCCCCCTTTAGATGTTAACCAAAAACAAAAAGAAAATTAAGAATAATTAATGCAATCTCAAACTTAGTAGAATAATGCTTAGTAATTCGCCGAATTAGATTACCGGTACATTATGAAATATTAAATATACGGCATGTGATCTCCGAATCTCTCTGTCTTCCCAAGGATGTTGTGGAAAATGTGACATCTTTCGTTCTACAAAATTATTCGTCTTCATATGATTTTGAGCCTACGAAATGTATTGTTAATTAACGAATGACAGTATGGGTCTAAAATTGTATTGATTCCTATAATTTAAAATACATTTTGTATAACCCCATTGTCGTATGTTCTTTCTTTGCTGTATTTCAATTCCAATGTCTATTTTGCGTCCAACTTCGCATCATGTTTTACTACTCATTGTCTGTGAGCACGGTAGAATATCTCATTATAAAGTCTGAAATATATGGAGGCCTAATAATAAACATAAAATAATAAAAAATGTTCTGCCGGAAGGCTATGAACCTCGCCATGAAGTCGTATATGTGGAAGAGAAATAAAGGTCTATACTTCTGTAACCCCCAGAGAAAACACTAATTTGATATAAGGCCGGTTGACCCTTGAAACAGACTTGAAAGTGGAGTGAAGGGAAAGATTCCTTCCCCTCTACAAAAATCGAACACCCAACGCGTCAGCGCCCTTTCTTCTTACTGAACTCACAACTGTTGTATCCACAGCTGCTTAGGTTTAGCTTTGTCGAAAAACCCATAAATTTCTGTATTATTCTTCCTAGTTTGTTTTAGTCAGTAATAATCCCCAGTGACTTTATTATGCTTTTAATTTCGATCAGAGTTGCATTAATAGTTACGAGTGAAGTTGGTCGATTTTGTCGATGTTTGGAACATGCTACAAATTCATAACCATAGAATTACTTCGAAAATACTATATAGAGTGAATATTAAATACCCAAAATGAATATTAAAATGTCATAGGGGATGTAATATTGACGGAATTGAAGGTAGGAATGATAATGCTAATATGAACATTTACGGAAGAGGTAGAGCTGAATTAACAGGCGTACTGGGTAAGAGGTACTGTACGTTGATCCAAAGTGCAACGCAATTACAGTACAAGCGCAAGAAATCCGGTTGCCTCGAGTGATTACGACATGATGTGCTGTGACATGCACTTCACCAAGAGATAAGTAGGAATTCAAGTCTTCAGAAAAATGTATGGGTACAACTCAAGAAAGAGAAAAGAACAAGCGGTTCTGCAAGCAGTAGAAAGACGATTTAGCAACTTCACTTGCCTACAAATCAACAATTTACCTAGGATTCAATATATCGATAGCTAAGAAGTAGTACCTTATATCTATAAAAACTATAATTTAGTTTAAATACATTATCATTTAGATTAACTACATTATTATGGCCATAATATTGGACAGTTAAGCTATATTTTGTCCTTGAGTAGAAGATATTGCAAAACAGAAACACATAAAATGTTTGTCCATCTTGGGCGAAATTAAATTTTAATAGTTTATTGATTCACCGTCAGATTTACAGATACGAGGAATCACTTCTTAGCCATCGATTTATCATCGAAGTACCTACAATGTGGTAATGGTAGCAGGAAAACAGTAGCAGAATTAATAATGGTTACAGTAGGCGCATAACAGTATAGTAGCAGCAGCAGTAGTAGAAGTGTGGTGCAATAGTTTTTGTTGCTATATATGTCGGTGCTCTAGTTTTTGCTGTAGTTGACGGGGGTGTTATTATTTTTGTTGCTATAGTTTTCGGGGCTGTAGTTGTTACTGTATTTATTATTGTTACAGTAGTTTAGTAGACATAGTAGTTGTTCATGTAGGCTTAGTTGAGTAGTAGTTGTAGATATAACAGTTGTAGTTGTAGTAGCAGTAGTTGTAATATTGCTGTAGTTTTATTACAACATTAAGTAACCCATATTCTGACATATCTGGTGTGGTAAAATAAGGTTATGTACGTTGGAGAAATAATAATAATAATAATAATAATAATAATAATAATAATAATAATAATAATAATAATAATATAACAAAGTATTTTGTTGTAGTCGTAAATGTAGTAGTTGTAGTTACTGTAGTTACAGTAGATGTAATGGTGGGTGTTGCTGCAGTTGTAGTGAATTTAATGTTTGTTGCTGTAGTAGTAGTAGTAGTAGTAGTAGTAGTAGTAGTAGTGTTCCTATGGTTATAGTAAATGTAGTAGTTGTTGCTGTAGTTGTAGATGTAGTAGTTGCTGCTGCTGTAGTTGTGGTAGCTGTAGTTGCTGCTGTGGTTTTAGTAGATATAGTTGCTGCTGCTGTAGTTGTAGTACATGCAGCTGTTGCTGCTGTAGCTGTAGTAGATGTAGTTATTGCTGTAATTGTAACAGATGTAGTAGTAGTTGTTGAGGTAGTTGTAGTAGATATGGTTGCTGCTGTAGTTGCAGATATTCCAGCAGTTTTTATTTTTTATTTTATTGGGCTTTTTACGACGCTGTATCAACATCTAGGTTATTTAGCGTCTGGATGAAATGAAGATGATAATGCCGGATAAATGAGTCCGAGGTCCAGCACCGAAAGTTACCCATTGGGTTGAGGGAAAACCCCGGGAAAAACCTCAACCAGGTAACTTGCCCCGACCCGGAATCAAACTCGGGCCACCTGGTTTCGCGGCCAGACGCGCTGACCGTTACTCCACAGGTGTGGACGTTCCTGTAGTTGTAGTTGTAGATGTTGCAGTTATTATTGCCATAGTTGTAGTAGTAGTAGTTGCTGTAGTTGTAGTAGATATAGTAGGAATTGTTTCTGTAGTAGTAGATGCAGTTTTTTGTTGGTGTAGTCGTAGTAGATGTAGTTGTTATATTTATATTTCGTTGTAGTACATGCAGTAGTAGTTTTTTCTGTAGTTGTAATAGATGTAGTAGAATTTCTTGTTGTTGCTCTCTTTGCTGTTGTTGCAGTAGATGTTGCAAAAGTTGTTGCTGCAGTTCTATTAGTTGTAGTAATTGTTGCTGTAGTTGTAGTAGTTGTTGCTACTGTAGTTCTTGCTGTAGTAGGAGTTGATTGTGCTGTAATTGTAAAGGAAATTGTTACTGTAGTCCTAGTAAATGTTACAGTTTTTGTAGTAATAACAGAACTAATAGTAACAAAATACAAGTAGTAGTAACAGAAGTAGTATTGGTGATGGTGGTAACAGAACTATTAATAGTGGCAGTAATAACAGTGATAGTAGTTTTAGCAGTGCTAGTTGAATTTTCCACAAAATTACTTGATTTAAAAAGCTGTCAGTGGAAATTTATAGCGCCTTAAAATACTTTACTCCTTCCGAAATTCAACTCTGCAGTAATGACTGAATATTATATATGATAATTACTCAACCATAAACGTCGATTGATATTGCTTCTTGTTGAAGCCTTTTCATGCCTCACTTACATCTAAGGTACATGAAGTAATTATGTCTTCATGGATTTTAGTTCTATCACAAAAGTATTGGATGAGGGAAACTTGAAATTCTCATACAAAGAACTTGTCCTGGATAAATAAAAACTCAAACTCCCTCGGAGTGAAAAATGACCTGGGCGGGTCTCGATTCCGAGAATTTTCTTACATAGGAAGAAAGAACGTATGATGGGAGATGCAATCTACAACGGCCACACATCCTCGCCGAGACAGCTTGTGTGGAGTGAAAGGTTCCCATCCATTATCTCGGATGGAATGAAAGCACCTTCTGTCATCCTGTGAGTTTTGCTCAAATTAACTGAACCTTCAAGTAAAAAGTGCACTTTGTGATCAAGTGTTTCTGGAACCCAGGGTTTTGTAACTCTTTACTTTATGATGTCTACTGTAGATTAGGGGAAGGTAATTAATTAATTCTTTTCTTTTAATGAGGAGTCTCTGTTTATTGTATCTAACTAAAAGAGGAACAATAAGGTAACGATTACAGCCATGAAGTTCATGCATTTGCATATATTTTTCCTTTGGCTGTAATTACTAGCTGATTAATTATCTTCACGAATAATCAACATTTAAGCTTCTCAAACAAAATTCATATGTTTGCGTATTTTGCTTTTTATTATAAGTGCATTACCAGTTTCTATTTGATGCTTTTCCATTTCACTGCGAGCTAAAGCAAGGAGATGCACTATCACCTTTACTTTTTAACTTCGCTCTAGAATTTGCCATTGGGAAAGTTAAGGATAACACAGAGGGATGGAATTGAACGGCTTCGGGTTACATCAGCTTCTTGTCAATGAGGATGACGTCAATATGTTAGGAGAAAATTCACAAACGATTAGGGAAAACACGGAAATTTTACTTGAACAAGTAAAGCGATAGGTTTGGAAGTAAATACCGAAAATATATAGTATATGATTATGTCTCGTGACCAGAATATTGTCAGATATGGAAATATAAAAATTGGAGATTTATCCTTCGAAGAAGTGGAAAAATTCAAATATCTCGGAGCAACAATAACAAATATTAATGGCACTCGGGAGAAAATTAAACGCAGAATAAATGTGGGAAATGCCTGTAATTATTCGGTTGATAAGCTTTTGTCATCTAGTCTGCTGTCAAAAAAATCTGAAAGTTAGAACTTATAAAACAGTTATGTTACCGGTTGTTCTTTATGGTTGTGAAACTTGGACTCTCACTTTGAGAGAGGAACAGAGATTAATGGTGTTTGAGAATAAGATTCTTAGAAAAAATATTGGGGCTAAGAGGGATGAAGTTACAGGAGAATGGAGAAAGTTACGCAACGCAGAACTACACGCATTGTATTTTTCACTTGGCATAATTAGGAACACTAAATCCAGACGTTTGAGATGGACAGGGCATGTAGCACGTTTGGATGAATCCAGGAATGCATATAGAGTGTTAGTTGGAAGATCGGAGGGAAAAAGATCTTTGGGGAGGCCAAGACGTAGATGGGAGGATAATATTAAAATGGATTTGAGAGAGGTGGGATATGATGGTAGACTGGATTAATCTTCCACAGGATAGGGACCGATGGCAGGCTTATGTGAGGGCGGCAATGAACCTGCGGGTTACTTAAAAGAAATTTGTAGGAAATTAAGTATTATAAATGCATAAATATTTCATGATATTTATGTTATTGTGACATATATTCGCTTTTAAGCTCATTAAATCTGAATTAATGTTGCATAAAAATGCGTAGTTTGGAACTTTAAAATAAAATCATCTTATTGTGAATATTCAGTTATTTAGGGTGTTACGTATAGACATTTCGCTAGCCCGCGCTACGAGCGTGCTAATCTAGCCCCGGCTATCGACTGATTACTTGAACAGGATTCATATCATATATCATATATCATATCATATCATATCATATCATATCATATCATATCATATCATATCATATCATATCATCTCATATTACATCATATCATATCATATCATGTCATATCATATCATATCATATCATATCATATCATATCATATCATATCATATCATATCATATCATATCATATCATATCATATCATATCATATCATATCACATCATATCATATCATATCATATCATAAGAATGTCTATGAATATGACCCTAAGATCTATACCGCCTGATATGCCACTTCCCCCAGCCTATATTAACATGATGAGGAACATGGCTTCAATCGTATCTTTACTATGCACAAAATCTGCAATCAATAAGGTGATTATCTCCTTGGACACCATTCATGCTGTTTCTATTGAGTCTGTTCAGAATAAACTGTCTAACAATGCATTGGAAGCTAATCTTGCTATCATGTCAAATCACTTTCGTGAGTTACCAAAAGCAATAACGTCCTTGGAAAGGGTAGGCATATCCTTAAATGTAGCGTTGCAAGTGTCTGAAGAAACAACATCCAGCCTAAATTCCGTTTCTGGTAGCGTAGGGGAAAAGCTTAAGGATATAATAAGTTACATGGTATCAAAGAATCCAGGATACGAACAAATGTGCAAAAACAGAGGAATTTTGAACTGAAAATCCTACATTAATTTAAGTGAATTATCTTTTACTGTGGAACAGTGAGCAGCAATTAATTATGCCTGAGTAACGTCTTGCGGCGTTGAGAAAAGCTTTTCAAAGTACAAATCCATCTTCAGAGACAACGGACACGCCATCCTTATTGAAAACCTACTGTACTCCAACTACAAGAAAGTCTCCAGGGAATGAAATGAAGCGGAGTGATGCTGTGAATGAATTTTGATGTCATAAGATGCCATAAGGTCACACATGTGGGTACTCGTATCTCTATTGGCTATCTCTCAAAGCACAAACCATAACACTGATATACACATTTTTATACTGCCCTAGTTACAAAATTAGATCACTGTTAATCTCCTGGTCTTTTAATCCCTCGATACAGGCAATAACATATGCAGGAGAGGGCATGATTTTTAAACTGACGTTATAACTCTAATATTATCTATCTACTTGGCTCCAATAGATGACGCAATAGTAAGCACATTTCTTTCACGGTTTATCTCCTTGTTGGAGAACAGTATGCCTTATCGTGGACTGCAACCCATCGGTCTTTTGGACAGGGACTTATATGCTTTAAATTCTCAACAATAAATGTCAGTGTAATCTCTCCTAGCTTGACCTGTATTACTTTTACATATATTTATTTAATATCTTTATTATTATTATTATTATTATTATTATTATTATTATTATTGTTATTATTATTATTATTATTATTATTATTATTATTATTATTATGTGCTGGACTACTATTGGCGTATGGTTGTTGACCAGGATATTAATATTTTTAGTAGGTTATTTTACGACGCTTTATCAACATCTTAGGTTGTTTAGCGTTTGAATGAGGTGAAGGTGATTATGTCGGTGAAATGAGTCCGGGATCCAGCACCGATAGTTACCCAGTATTTGCTCATATTGGGTTGAGAGAACCCCGGAAAAAACCTCACCAGATAACTTGTCCCAGATAACTGGGAATCGAACCCGGGCCACCTGGTTTCGCGGTCCTACGCGCTGACCGTTACTCCACAGGTGTGGACTATACTTTAATATTATTGTAAATAATTAAAATAATATAAGAATTATTATTTATTAGTGATATAACAAGAAATATAAAATATTATTATCGCACATTTATTGGTATATTTTAAGGGTTTTAAAGACATACTTGTATGCATATTTAAGGGGAGATGATGACATTTTTTGGTAAAAATGAGCAAATTTTCAAAAAATAAAAATTCAAATACTGTGTGATATGTGTGGAATGCATAACATAACATTTTGTGCGTATTTGTGCCCTTATCGGATATCAAACTTCTGCTACAGACAGTGTGTAGAACATGCTTTTGCAAATACATTGCAAAAAAGTTTGAATCTATCTTTAAAAACGGTTTAGATATATCAGTTTCAGTACAGTCCTGCATTGGGTATGTGTGTGTATATATATATATATATATATATATATATATATATATATATATATATATATATATATATATATATTTCAAATTTGGGCCCCCAAATAATTTTTTTATATTTATATTTGGTTGAGTTCCTACAGCAATGAGCTCTGTACATAAAAAATTAATATTTTACACCAAATAGGAAAAAAGTTTTAAGAAATACCATCCTCTCCCCTTAATAGGTTTTTAGGGCATGAATTTCCTGATCTTAGTAATGTTACACCAATGCTGGAGCCATGATGGAAGTATAACGTCAGGGGATATCGCGAAGTAGAGAAAATCTGCCCAAAAACCATTAGGCCTACATGAATTACATTATTTGACAAAAATTCCAAACGTTTCCTTTGTTACATATGAATCCTCTAGATTCAAAACCCTCTAAAGACCATTTTGTTCACAATTGATTTATGCCCAGATATTGCTTGCTAAAAATTAATTCTAATGATTTATATAATTTGAATTCAAAAAGTCATTAAATTTAAAGAAAATCCTTTGTTAAAAGTCACTCTTGGGTTGAAAATTTGCCACCAGTTACTGTTAAAATTCTTCAATTTGTGAAAGTGGATATAGGGGATTTTGAATCTATAGGATTCATATAATTTCTCCGTTTCCTATGTCCTGAGTGTTGCCTACATTCAGGGTAGTCCGGAAACTTATTGATTGTCCCATGTATATCATATCGTGGTAGAGTTAAGATAGAATGTAACCTTACATTTCGTTTGTAGAATTTTATTCAGAAATTTTTAATTTTGAATAGGCCTACGTGCATGAACGAGAGACAGACCAGCGAAAGGTCGCGCTTGTGAGAGCTTATTGGTGAGCAGTGCTGATGCTTGTGTGTATAAAATTGCACAACTCCCCTTTTTTAATTGTCGCGAAATCCCGTAAAGCTTTCCCCGGGGGAGGTAGTCTGTGCGTAACAGAGTTGATGTTCTTAATGGCATAACAACACGGACAATCATTCGAGAGTCGGGCACCTTGCGATGCGTCCAGCGTGCGCTTTCATATAGAATTCAGGATGTGAAAGGAGGGGCGCGCTCTTTGTCCTTCTAGCATATTCGCGCCAAGTCCTCTGGGGTATAATTATTTTAACGTTTGCTGATTTCATTACATTAAAAATACAGAGAATAGCATGTTCCGCAGAAGAATGAAAGAACAGTCCTCGTTATTTTCCAAACTATCTGATGTGATACATTGACTAAAAAAGTTGCATTATCATATCGTTTTTAGTTCATTCACTTTCTTTGTTACTTTCTGCCTTTCCTTCTCAATTTATCAGTTTTATATTTTCCGTCCAGTTAGCTCTGTGGTAGCGCGTCTACCTCCGGACTAGCCGGCCCGGGTTCGATTTCCGGCGGAGTCTGAAATTTTCATGTATAATTTCAACCTCGGGAGTAGGAGAGATGGCGGTGCACAACTTCTAATCACTATATTATGCACCAATATCCTGAGTTAAATCCCAAATCACTCCGCAGTGCATATGAGGAGAAGGCATATGTCATTGTTGATAGTGATTCGTCCGTCGAAGGGGACGTTAAGCCTGGCGGCCCCCTTGATGCTGTTCGACTGGAGGGGGTTACGTGCCGGCACCGAGTTTCCCCTTCTCCTTTCCTCACTATCATCCTCACGCGTTGAGCATATTCCGAATCTCACCGGACCGGTGGACATCAATGACATCACGCTGCAGCGGAATAGGAACAAAATTCCTGGAAGGTTCAATGGCTATCATGGCGGCTGTACAAGTTGTGCTACGCTAGCATGATTTTGCGAAATTTCAATACTGTCATTCACTCAAAGAAAAGAGCATAAACAGGTTATTTCTTGAACAAGTAGTAATAGCTGGTCCGTTGACATTTTCCTTCATAAGTCATTAACATATTTTTTTACGTTATGCTAATTATAAACAATGCAGCAGAACACACCGCCATGACACAAGAGTGCACGATGTCATTCGTCTGCTAATTTCCGCCCTATACAAGAACCAATCAGATTCACTGATGGCGGCTGATGAAGACTGCCACCACCTCTGCAAGCTGATGTCACCGGTGCGACACCGGTGGAGTATCAGTGACGTCATTGTTGAAATTCGGAACACCCTAATGCCATCATATTGCTCAGTGCTGAGATTCGGAATACGCTCATTCCCTACAAAACACTTACACGAACTCTTGCACTTACACTCACCTAGTACACGACATAAATCTCCACAGATACACATCATGAATAGCGTGGCCCGCCGAAGTGATGTGCAACTTGAAAATGGGCCAGTTCTGCCATCTATTCGCAGTATGTGGAACCCGAATCACGTTAAGTGAACTGGGTAGGCATTAGACACACACACATTTTCCTCTGCACTTCTAAAATTTCATTCATTTATTTAACGCTTCTTTCGTTCTTTTTTCTTTTTCCTTTCTCTCTCTCTCCCTTTCTTTCTTTCTTTCTTTCTTTCACTTTATCCTTCCTCCTTTCTCTCTGTTTCTTTCTCATTTTTTCTTTCTTTCTCTCTCCCTTCCTTTCCCTCTCTTTCTTTCTTTGCTCTCTCTTTCTTTCTTTCTTTCTTTCTTTCACTTTATCCTTCCCCCTTTCTCTCTGTTTCTTTCTCCTTTTTATTTCTTTTTCTGCGTCTTTCTTTCCCTCTCTTTCTTTCACTTTATCCTTCCTTCTTTCTCTCCGTTTCTTTCTCTGTTTTCTTTCTTTTTCTCTGTCTTTCTTTCCCTCTCTTTCTTTCTTTGCTCTCTTTCTTTCTTTCACTTTATCCTTCCTCCTTTCTCTCCGTTTCTTTCTCTATTTCTTTCTTCTTCTCTGCCTTTCTTTCCCTTTCTTTCTTTCTTTGTTCTCTTTCTTTCTTTCTTTCTTTCTTTCACTTTATCCTTCCCCCTTACTCTCCGTTTCTTTCTCTATTTTCTTTTTTTCTCTGTCTTTCTTTCCCTCTCTTTCTTTCTTTGCTCTCTTTCTTTCTTTCACTTTATCCTTCCTCCTTTCTCTCCGTTTCTTTCTCTATTTCTTTCTTCTTCTCTGCCTTTCTTTCCCTCTCTTTCTTTCTTTGTTTTCTTTCTTTCTTTCACTTTATCCTTCCTCCTTTCTCTGTTTCTTTTTCTTTTTTATTTCTTCTTCTCTGCCTTTCTTTCCCTCTCTTTCTTTCTTTGTTCTCTTTCTTTCTTTCACTTTATCCTTCCTCCTATCTCTCTGTTTCATTTTCTTTTTTCTTTCTTCTTCTCTGCCTTTCTTTACCTCTCTTTATTTCTTTGCTCTCTTTCTTTCTTTCTTTCTTTCTTTCACTTTATCCTTCCTCCTTTCTCTCTGTTTCTTTCTCTTTTTGCTTTATTTTTCTCTGCCTTTTCCCCCTCTTTCTTTCTTTTCTCTCTTTCTTTCTCTCTCATCTTTCTCTTTTGTCTCTTCATCGCTTTCTCTCTTTCTTCCCGTCTTTGGGTAATCCTATTTCAATTCCATTTCCCTTCATTTGTTACTCATTTCTAATCGTCCTTCGTCCATTCTTTTCCATTGTTTCTTCATTTCATGGTATTGAACTCATTTGTAGTTGTCTTATTTACCAGTATTGCAGTTGCTTCATTCCTCATTTTCTTCCTCAAATTTCTGTTTAACTTATTTACCTCTCTCCATCTCCCTCGGTCGTCGCTCCTCTCTCTAAAGTCTGATTTAATTTACGCACGGCGCTATTTCCATCCGCATTTCTCGTTAAACTTTCTATGGGTAATTAAACAAGTTGAAATATAGCGACGTAAGGGACTGAACTCTGGAAAAAGTCTAAGGAACTGTCAGATGATTATCAGCACGTGAACTGTGCGGTGGCGAGCGCTGCCGCAATTGAATCCGCTGTGTTTTTATTCCCCCTCTGTTAACTGAACAAGCCTGTGTCACTTTAAATCAGGTTTTATGACACTCGTTTGCAAAATATTTGTATAACCCATCTGTCAGATTACTGTTCTGTTTTACATTTAATATTAGGATAAAAGGTATTTGACCTACTTAGAGCACAGCTATCCATTTCCCCAATCACATTTAATCCCTTTCGATGTTGCATTTGTTTCAGTTTCACAGATGGCTTAGACTCCATTTTATTCATTTATTTTTTCTGGTCCTTTCTACCGTCCTCGGTGGACCTAGTATTATTATGTCCTTATAGGATGGATTTCAAGGATTTAAACCAGATACGAAAGTTAGCATGGAAGGAAAGTAACATTTTTCGGCTTTTATTGAATATATCTGCACTCGTTTTCACGAAGGCACATCCAAATTCTCATTTACCGACGTCGACAACTTTCTTGTGTCCGCAATGAGGATCGCATGAAGTACATTCTTTGGCAGGACAGTGGACCTATATCTCCGAGCAGAAATTGGCCTCTGGAGGACAATATATCTAAGAATAATTTGCTGGAAGATGTTGACCATAAATGGTCGAGTGTATGTAAATATAATCTTATTTCTTATAAATGTAACAAGTCTATACATACTTCTAAAACCAAGTCGACGTTTCAGTTTTTCTTTAAGGCTATGGATCGGTGAAAATAATTAAAAAAAAGGACATTAAAAATGGAAATTTTGTTTTCAACTCTAAAAAATAAACCTTTTCAGTATTCTAAATCCGTGCTTATTTTGGTCCATTAAAATATAAAGTTCCTTATGACCAATTTAAAGGGAACATTGCTTGCGTTTAGTTGCAGCCCTTTAAACTGACACTCTGCTGGCATTCTGACACAATTTGTTCTTCATTCTAACTATTTTTACATTCCATGTAGTTCATATTTCGCGCTGTTATGTAGGAGAAAAATATGTGTAGTAGACCTGCATGGGAAGGAAGGATATCGATAGTAGATATCGCATACATTCTGTACATTGATCTCGTTTTCTCGATTTTATAATTTTCAACATTTTGTAACATTCAAAATTCTCTAATGAAGGCAGATTTTCTCCAATCTTAGTGAAATATTGCACACAAGTTCACAAAAGCATTTAAAGTAAACTGACACATGTTTTCTCCTGCTATTTTATTGGGGGTTATTTTACGACGATGTATCAACATCTCAGGTTATTTAGCGTCTGAATGAAATGAAGGTGATAATGCCGGTGAAATGAGTCCGGGGTCGAGCACCGAAAGTTACCCAGCATTTGCTCGCATTGGGTTGAGGGAAAACCCCGGAAAAACCTCAACCAGGTAACTTGCCCCGACCGGGATTCAAACCCGGGCCACCTAGTTTCGCGGCCAGACGTGCTGACCGTTACTCCACAGGTGTGGACTTCTTCTGCTATTGAAAGTGTTAAAATCACCATGTGTTGAGGATGTGATGAGTTTAAAAAAATTTAAAATTAACATCTAAAAGGGTGAATATTTTTTTCTAATGTAATTGGAAAAATATGAAAAGCGTGTGTCATATTTTACATACATCTATCGGGAATAAATGAAATATAAATTTAAAGGAAATGCATGAAAACTGTGAAAATTGGGACAATTAATATTCATTAAAAAAACAAAAATTCATTATAATTAAACTAATTAGAATATCAATGTGAAAACTTGTACATTGCATGTCCACAACGTGAGAAATATGTGGTAAAAGATTAAAATTAATAGGTTTAAAAATGTATAAGTTAGAAATTTCACAGTTCCAAAACCTTAAGGGGAATGTATAGTGATTAGGGGTCAAACACCCGACTTTTTTATTTTGTGTTTCAAGAAAGGAATAAAACTTTCCCTTTAAAAAAATATTATAAAGTATTGTGCTGGTATCTCTGCTAATAACTCCTTTTAAATGGCCTCTTTAAATTTGGCGGCGCATGTAATTCATACCTCTTTTCTTAATGGCAGTTTTCAGTAGGTTGGTATTTTTCAAACTTACATGCATTTTCTTCTGAAATTACTGAATCCGTTCACAAGAAATTTTTACTTTATATTTTGCACACGATATGTGTATCGAAATAAAATTTCTTTAAATAGTAATATCTATAAAGTCAGTAAGATAAAACCGACACAAATTATTACTTGTATAAAACTTCTAATACAACACTTACTACAGCTACTGTTGCTACTACTACTACTACCACCATCACCACTACGAAGAAAACTTACTGCTACTACTACTACTACCACCACCATCAACACTGATAAGAAAACTTGCTAATACTACTACTACCAACATTACCACCACCACTACTACTACTACTATCACCATCACCACTGATAAGAAAACTTACTTATACTACTACTACTACCAACATTACCACTACTACTACTGCTACTACTACCACCATCACCACTGATAAGAAAATTACTTATACTACAACTACAAACATTACCACCACCACTACCACTACTACTACCACCACCACCAGCATCACCACTGATAAGAAAACTTACTTATACTACTACTACCAACATTACCACTACTACTACTAACATTATCACCACTGATAAAACTTACTAAAACTACTACCAACACCACCACTACTACTAACACTAATAATAATAATAATAATAATAATAAAAATAATAATAATAATAATAATACCACCCATACCACCACCACTACTACTACTGCTGATGCTACAACTATTACTACTACTACTACTACTACTACTACCATCACCACTAATAAGAAAACTTACTACTACTATCATCACCATTGATAAGAAAATTTACTAATAGTACTACTACTACAACCATTACCACTACTACTATTACTACTACTAACATTACTACTATTACTGCTCCTCCTGCTACTACTATCACTACTACTAGTAGTACTACTACTGCTGCTGTTGCTACTGCTACTACCATCGCCACAAATAAGAAAACTTTCTTCTACTGCTGCTACTACTACTACTACCATTATCACTACTATTACCACTGCTACTACTACTACTACCACTATCACCACTCATAAGGAAACTTACTGTTACTACTACCACCATTACTAATACTACTACTACCACTACTTCTACTACTACTGCTACTACTATTACTGCTACTACTACTACTACTGCTTCTGCTACTACTACTACTACTGCTGCTACTACTATTACTACTACTACTACTAGTACTACCACTACTACTACTACTACCACCACCACTACTACTACTACTGCTACTACTACTATTACTAGTACTACTGCTACTACTACTACTACTACTACTGGTACTGCAACCACTGGTAGTAGTAGCAGTAGGAGCTGCAATTAACTAATTTTTTATATTTAGTTATGTATTTTTATTTATTTATTTGTTTATTTTTGTTTATTTATTTATTTATTTGATTTATCTTTCTATCTAATTGTATATTGATCTATTTCTTTAATTATCTATTCATTTCTTTTATTTACTTAAAGTTAATATTAGATCAGAAAATATACACAGCTGAAGGAACAAAATTGAAGCCACGAGCATAGACTGCTATAACTGTTGCTCAAGATGGAGTATTCAAGAACAATTGGGTAAAAATTTTTCCTCGGAATTATTGAAGGTGACAGACGCCTCTCCTGTCTCGAGAGCAAAATGGTGCTACTCATAATGTGGTAATTTCTTCTTTTATTCAGGCGAGCAAGAACATAGACTGAAGCAGAATGAGGTTTATATACAGGGTAGTTCACGAATTTCTCCCCCGATTAATGGTACAGGTTTATAGTCAGTCTACCTTGAAATGAACTTATATGCATGTGGCCGTGATTGGAAATTTTTGCGTAAAGAATAAATATATACACGGGACGTAAAATATGCGTAAAGTGCGTAATGTATGGTATACATTTAAAATGTGTGTATCTAATGCCTACCAAATTCACATGCGTGATTCGGGTTCAAGATCAAGATTAAAATGAATGCCTTGTTAACCGTGAAAGAAAAATTAATTGAACTTAACATATGAGTGATAATTTATTATTTGGAGAGAATTTCTAAGAATTTTAATTATAATTTCTTGAATTTAATATAGAAATTCATTTTTTTTAGACTTTTAAAGACATCACCGGTGAATTTTGGTAGGGTGCCTCTTGCTCCAAACAAGAGGTCTCTCACAATCCATTGATTAATTGGAATCTTATATTTTTCAGACAGGAATGGCAGACAGTGGTCGCAGATAGCCTGTTTCTCAAAATTTACTTTCTCCGCCTGGGTGGCCTTTCGAAGCGAATGGTGGGATATAAAACCAATGCTATATTTTCATTCCCTTTAAGTGCTATGATATCAGCTCTCCGATAGGAATCTTCTACGGAAAGACAATGAACTTCCTCATGCACTTCCCATCCTCGTCGTTGTAGAATTTGAACTATAGATGCTCTGACTCGATGGTGACGATTGTTTCGCAGCAGTTCAGTGCTCCGGCAGAACCCCAACACATGTCCAAGGGCTTCTGTCTCGTTACAGCCGATTTGGCTGTAATGTAGTAATCTTTAAATTAGATACGAAATCATGCTAACTTGTAGGTGTTGCTATGTTATACTGTCACAATATGTTATCCACGGAGATTGAAGAATAGCTAAATTAGAACATTTCACACGAGATGGCTCCAATGATAAATGTCAAAATACAGGTTATGTCAATTGTAATTAGATCTCTAGGATCTACATAAAGATGATTGACAGGAAAGCGTCATAAAACGGTACGAGGGGAAAATATAAATTTCTCGACACTGTACTCTTTGGAAATGTTTATATTCAGAGGACAGTATTGTGAGAAATATAAACTGTTCAATGATATTATATAATGTATTTCTATAATAGTGCTTTTAATTTCATTAAATATATTACAGTATATTCTCAATGTAAGCGGCTTCGTGCCGACATGATGAATGCATGTGACGTTACAGTAGACTACGTAACAGTCTTTTTTATTATAGCAGATTTTTTAAATAAATTAAACCAAAACCCGTAAACCATAAAAGATACCGGTAGCTAAAATATTAATACAGTTTATTAACAAATTTTCTGTTAAAATATATTTTTCACTTGCAATAATTGTAGATCCAACTTTTGTAATTTGGGCGTGGTAAGCGGTTGAATGTGGAGGTGCAAATGAAAATCGTTGTATGTTTTCAGTACCTCTGTAACAACATGTAAAACATTTACTATGGAATATAATAAATTCTATAGCTAGAAAACTCTTTCTTTAATCTTTAATTAAGTTACAGTTTTGTTTTTCCCATCTTTTACAGTCACTGAGATAGGTGCGAGCGTGACTTACATTTCGTGTTTAGCGTAAGCTCGTATGTAAATGTTATTTAATTTTAAAAATAATTCACACAACCGAAAAGGATGGATTTAATCTGATGTGGAATATCGATAATCGACAAATTATTATTATTATTATTATTATTATTATTATTATTATTATCATCATTATCTTTATCATCATCATTATTATTGTTATTATTATTATTGTTATTATTATTATTATTATTATTATCATTATTTTGTGAGGTGGTAATACCATTGTTATTGTCTTCGTCATTTTCGTGAATGTCTGAAAAAGTCACTGTTTTATATCTTCTTCCATATTCTCCATCAACCTGCGTCAAAGTATGTAATGTCGTACTTGACTTCGTAGCTTACATCTCCCCATTCTGTTTTTACATGTTGAAGCTATTCTGTCTGTGTATTTACAGATTTACAATATTGTAGTTTTTTATTAGAGAACTTTGAAAATTAACATGTTTTTACATTACATAAAACACTACATGCAACTTTTTGTCAAACTCTATATCTCATGTTGTTGGAGGTCGTTAATCTTCTCTTTTCGAATAATTCAAACTTCAGTGTCATCATTCTCAACTAGATACAAGTAATAGTATATGTATTAGAGCGAACTAGATTGTTCTGGTAGGCCTACTGAATTCCGAACCTGTATTTTATTAGTAATTTTACCAATTTTTCTTTAAGTCCATGGATTTAGTTTCTTGATTTATTTCTCAAATGCAATTTAGTACGCTTTTAAAATTTTGTATTAACGAATCGATGTTGTTCCTGTAATAACTCCTATGTGACATATTTATCTATTTTCAGATTTTTGCTCTATTAAATAACTTAAATATTGATACAGCAAATAATAAAATCTCCTATATATAATTATATTTTTTTGTTTAGAAACTCTAAAAATTTAGTCTCCTATGTATGGCAGCTATACGAAGAATAAATGTATTTTTCCTTCCTACTGAAAGATTTTATATTTTGCACATAGGAGTTATTGTAGGAACAACGACGTAATGTAATTCTTCTTTAATGTTATTGGTCATTCATACATACATAGTGAACCTTAAGTAATATCATTAATTTCAGGTGGTTATTCTTTGAGATATTTCTTAAAAAACATAGTTGATTATAATTTTGCTCGTTTTTGCTTCCTTTTTGAGATAACTTTTTTTTTCATGAAACATTCATAACTTGTTTTGGGAAAGACATTGTCTTAATTCCCAAATGCCTAGTGAGTTTAAGAGAGCAGTGTATTATGATAGTTAATTATTAAAATGATTTTAGTTTTGTCCTTTAATTATGTAGAAATTTGATCGGAAGAAATGTAACTTTTCGTTCTGAAAAGGAATTTTTCAACTTTACATTTGTTCAGACCAAATTTCAGCATATTTAAAGGGCAAAACTAAAATTCTTTCAATAATTTAATGTTTACTCTTTGAGATATTTCGCACAAAGAAATTTAATAAAATTTTGCTCGTTTTTGCTTCCTTTTTCGAGACATTTTAAATATTTGTAAATAAACTATGAGGAATTTAAGTCGTTATTGCATAGAAAGTTAGAGACACCTTAAATTAGAGTACCTAGGCATTAAAACCAATAGAAAAGTGTTGTTTCACTAACATACACGAACTATCTTGAATTAATAGTGAGAAATATTAGTGCGCACATCAAGACATAAGCTTATCAAAATAACATACAAAAACAATTTTAGCCGATAACCCCTAACTTTTTTTATGGAAATATACTGTGCAAACAATATAACGTTTGTTTTAAATGTCTAATAAGAAAAACAGAAGATGTATTAATAAAATCAATTCTGAAACTTTGATGCAAATAAAACTCCTCTACTATAATGTCAAATATTCTTATTCATGGTCACTGATATCACTTTCAGGATGATTTTCATCTAGCACTGGTTCAGAATCCAAAATATTTTGAAGAGAACTTGCATTTTTGGTTTTAAGAATCTCAATAATGAAATATCATTTTTATTTGATAATTTTAAGCCAGAAGGAGGAGGATTTTTTAACTTATTGCTTTGGTGGTATATTAATATTTCCTACTGAGAAAAGCTGGCTCACAATGAACCGGGAACGGAAACGACAACGAGAACAGAAATAATGTTAAAATAAATGTATTTAAATGTGAGCATCCACAATAGTTAATTGTGAATGCTCATATTTGAATACATTTATTTTAACATTATTTCCATTCTCGGTGTCGTTCACGTTCCCGGTTTATTGCGAACCAGCCTAAACTGAATGGCTGGAAAACAGTAATGTAAGTATATAATACTGCCAAAAACCCTGATGTGTAAAACATGAGTGTAACATATTTTGTATAGCGAAATTAGAACCTTTCGACTTAGCACAGCACTTCACATAATAAAGTCTCATATCATTTAGAGCAGCCGTGGCGAAAATATAATCGTGCGCCTAGCCACTGTGTAACCTGCAACGTGCATAGCACCTATGGAGGGAGGCGGACACTCGAAGGGGAAGTGAAGCAACTGTCTGACTTATTAACGGATTTTCATTTTCCTTACGTCAAGCACTTAAATATAATTTTATACAGTATAAGGTTACAAACAAATGTTTAGTACGTGTTACGAAGAAAGAAATGAACAAGAAAACATAGGACACTGGCCCGGGATCGAACCCGCAACCTTGGGCATAGAAGCCCAGGTGTTTTTATGTTTTATAAGTTGGCAATCATAGTCAAGTTTGTACAGTGGAGTCCTATAGGCCTAATTGTATCGAATAGTATGATCACAGTAACAAAAATACACTATATAATGCTATAGGCATATATTGCAGATTATTATAGTTTTTACACCCCTTATAACAAATAAAATATATGTAATACACTTAATTTGTTTTTTAAAAACATAAACAGTGATCGACTTAACTCCGCAATATTTTAAAATCGATCTTAAACGAAAAATTCAATGGTGATCGACTTTACTCTATTTAAGCAGGTAACTTCGATCACAAGTCAAATAAAAAATCATTTTTTTATAGATTGTAATTCAATTCTTGTAACATGCTTCATAAGTGAAGGATATGACGACAAAATGCTATTTTCTGAGGAAATTCGCTCCATTGCATAACCTCAATATCACAAAAAAATTGCAAAATTTTGATCTATTTTACCCTCTTCTACAGTAGTTGTGATTATTAGAACCCAAGCTATGATAGAATATATAGAGGGACATAATTTTACTTTTACTATCATTTTTAATATTAACTTGCCTATAACTCTGGATCAACGCCGTTTCCTACCCCCTTCCACGACTGGAGTTCGATTATACTGGCGTAAAAAATACAAACAAATCACTTTACTAGGTATAGGAGGGAAGAAAATTAGTTCCATTTACGTAATCTAGGAAATATCGCGCATTTAAGTTTGATCATTTTCATTAGGTTTTTGTTTAATCAAAATACAGTAGTGTTAACAATGAGTGTTTTTACTCACGAACTGAGCTGTCCAAGTAGACGTATTCATTATGCAGTGTATATTATACTGTCTACAGCACATTAGCGTACAATATAGAGAATGAAGTTAAATTGAAAAATAATCATAATATGGATATTCAAACACATTTTTGAAAATGGTGGTCGTTCATTTCGATACAGGCTTCAGTTTTAATGTGCATATTATCGCACTATAGACTATTGTACCTAATCCCAATTACCAGTTTCGTCCTTCGTACTAGTAACTCATGTTGAAATAATTCTGTACCTACTCTATGAAAGAGTACCTTACGTACTGTAAATTCAATCTTCACTTCTGCCTCATCAGAAAAGATAAAATTACTCAGACATACTATCTACTGTCCTTTCAAGTGGTAATGTCGTACGGTCGTAGAAAGGGAGGAAATCACGTGACATTTAATTACTTAAAGAGGCCCTTTCATTTAAGTTACTTTAAACAATTGTATAATATTACGTAGACGTCCAATTCCTAACAGAAATTAATGTTCTCAGAAAAGAGTTAAGACAGCCCCGTCACTAGCTGACGAATAAAAGCTGGTGGGGGAAACCGAGATACGACGTAGGCAAATGGACGACAGTACCTTTGCGAAAATAATTCAATATTGAAAGCTCTTTCGTCACTGGAAAACGCGAACATATTTTTGGAACGTTCTGTTTACTATGACCGTAAGGCTACTATGACTGTGTATGCGGTCTTGGATCTGTGTGGAGGACGGTTGAACTTCATTCGTAGAAGGGGTGGGAGTGACGTACATTCAAAAACCCAGGTACAATAGAAATTGAAGTAAAAATAAAATGATGTCCCTGTATAAGTTACCGTAGTTATATTTTCATAACGTTCGCTTGGCTTAGCAAGCAAGTCTAACTAATCACTTTTAGACCAAGTTGCAATTTACAATGTACTGCAAGACTCAGCTATGGCGAAACTTCTCGTGTGAGTTGGAAATTGGCTGGTGCGTTGCTCCTGACGGAAGCAACAGTCGCAGCGAGCTCGCGCCTTCTGGCCGGCGCGTCGCTCGGCGTCGTCCCGGGGGCCGCCCTCCAGATCCTGTAGAGCTGCTCCTTTGTGCTGCGAGCCCGTGTAGCACTTGAGTGTTACCGCGCGTGATGCTCAAAGCTTTACGTCCCCAAACAACAATCCCATTTACACATTGCTTCAAAATTTCAGACGAATACAAATGACGTTGTAATATACGTATCTCGGTACGAGGCAGTACGTATCCAGACGATAAGACACAACATCATATTAAATAAATAATCAATATCTTACAAGTTCTTGACGGTAGTGGAAAGTGTTTAGAGCCAAAAAAATATAATTTTCATTCCTACGTTCAAAAAAGCAAGAAACGTTTCTTTAACAGGTAAATATTTTTTTCTTTGATTTAGGACATTTAATTGCTTTAAAATGAGGTTTTGAATGTGGCGTCCTGGTTCCTGCATCCATTACATATACTCCAATTTTACACACAACCCTATTTACCTGAGATAGGTATGTTAGGGTTATAAATACATCATTGTTAAAGGTAAAAGAGAAGATGGAAACGATACGATAAAAGAAATTGAATGGGAAACGTTGGAAAACAAACGTAGGAAAACTAGAATAACATCATTGTATACCCTTGAGCACATCTAGATCAGAAGGCATGAATAGACATAACGGCTCGGTTAGAAAAGCCAACGTACTATGGTAGGAACGATCATGATTTTAAAATCAAATGTAGGAAACAGAAAAGGGATGTAGGTAAATTCTCGTTTTTAAATATAACTATAAATGATTGGAATGACCTACCTGCAGCGGTCTTTGAGGGCTGTCCTTCCTTAGGGATACCCATGAGTGAAATTTGTAAATCCGAAAGTATTCAGTCAGTCCTTATGAAATTTTTACCACACATATTCATTGACTGCAATAAAAAACTGACAAAGTTTCATCCTCCTAGGGCAAATAGTTTCTGAGTAATAAAATATATTACAAAATGCCCCCTGCGTTGTAATTTTATTTGAAATGTTTTGATTTTTGGTCAGGACATCCCCCATGCATATGGTTCTTTAATTTGCTATCAAGTTTCTGTTTAATGTTATTAATTTGACTTGTGAATTTTTTTTTTCTTTTGTGATATACATTTTTCAGTCATGGGTATCCGGAGATTCAAGAATAACTTAAAAAGTTGTGTATAAATTGTAAATTAAAATTAAGGTGACTTTTAACATTTAATTTTTTTAAGGTGACACGTATTTATTTAGTCTGACGAGTTAATCCCTTGGTTTGAATTGTAAATTATTTAGAAATAGCGTGTAAGAGGGTCTTAGACTAGAAATGTTTAGCTTAAATGTAGTTCTGTTTAGAAGTATGCATAAGGGTGTAATTATTTGTCTTATTTGAGCTGTTGTATCAGTGAAGCGTGGTGAGTCAGTGAAGTTATGGTTTTACAGTGCAGTGAATAGTTCCGATCAGTGATAATTTACAGTGTCAGTTAAATGTGTCCTAAAGTGCCAGTGAAATGCGTCATAGTGCCAGTACAGTGAGTAAGATGAGAGTAAAGTGAAAGACTATTATTTGTATAAATGTGAAACTTACAGTATGTAGGGCCTATACATATGTAGGTTCTGTTGTAAAATTAGGTTTACTTATTAATTAGGTTATTTTATATATTATTATTATTAATTGTAATTATTATCTTAATTTGTATTGTGTATTCTTATTGCATTATGTAATTTGTAATTGTATTTCTATTGTGTAATTATATTGTGTATTGTTTATATCATGTATACCACTGCCACAGGGTGCTTGCCCACTTGCAGTGTAAATAAATACATACATACATTGTAATATTTATATGATATTGATTAATTGAATCTGATATTGGATTTTTTAAGTACAATCTGATATAATTTATATTTCATGGTATGAATGAAGTGAAATAAAATGGGAGGAAAAAAGAAAAAGAAAATGATCTTGGGTGCTATTCATAGACATTTCGCTAGCCCGCGCTACGAGCGTGCTATACTAGCCCCGGCTATCGAATGGTTACTTGTACTGGATTCATATCATATCATATCGCTAACACTGTTTTATGAATACGAAAAACGTTAGTTCGCTGATCATCCACCGGAAGTCGGCGCTAAGAATGTCTGTGAATACGGCCCCTTATGTTTAAATTAGGAAATTAATGCAATTTTACAAATATACAAATTCAGCAAATCTGTACAACACCTTATAATTTATATACATGAACGTATGAAATGAAATGGAATGGAATTAAAGACTAAAATACAAACTTATATTTCAGTTAACAAGTTTCATGTAATACAGATACCATATTATAACCTAAGCAAACAACATTCACTAGAATGTAATTTAAATTTTTGTATGTTAAAATTTCTGAAGCTGTTACACAGTTTTCCATAAAAGTGTTGTTACAATCAGTTTATAAATATTTTATTCAACACATTTACCGTGAATTTATTGTCAATTATCATCTTAATTAATTTCTAATAACTGTTAAATTAAATATTTATAACAAATTTAAAAAAGGAGAAAGTATAGGTAATAAAAATTCAGTAAATATATGCAAATTATATCGTGTTCAGATTACAACTTTTGTGAACATAATTCACTTATCTTATAAAATTTATATAACAGCACTTATTTCGAAACACATGTAACGGTGGGGAGTACTTGGTGTTATACCTTGTCATGTTCTTGTTTTTTTGCCTTTCTCCCAACTTCTGATGAGTCAAATTTAGATACATTTTCCTCGAAAACATTTAGAATGGTGATTTATTTCGTCCATACACATTGTTTGGATCAGTTAAGGGAATATACGAATCTTTAGCCGAATTTGACTATTCACTTAAATAAGAAATCAATCAAGTCACGCAAATAAATATGTAGAAAATGGAAATTTATGAATAACTTACAAAATCTCTGACTTCTAATGATGTGAAAGTTTTAGAAAGGCAGAAAAAATAAATTTGAGCAGGTTGTGATTGTTGGGTTTTAGAATAGTATATATTCTTCATTCATTCATTCATTCATTCATTCATTCATTCATTCTTTTGTAAGTTTTTAGAAATCCATCTTGAATCTTGCGTACACTACTTTTAACACTCAAATATAAATGTTTGATTAAATTGCAAACTTACTAGTGTTAAATTATATAAGTACGTGTGACTTACAGCTGTTTCGGTGTATCCTTTACACCATCATCAGAGCCTACTAGATCTCGGGGTCATCTCGTCATCGCTGCCTGTTGTAGGGGTGCGTTTGCGTGTTGAAAAGTGGAGTCAAATAGTGTATGTGTTCCGAAATTTATCTGACACACTAAAACACACCCTAATCAAATTCTCAACACACAGATCAATTTCAGAACACACACTGTTTGACTCCACTTTTCAACACGCAAACGCACCCCTACAACAGGCAGCGATGTCGAGATGACTCCAGGATCTAGTAGCCTCTCATGATGGTGTAAAGGATACACCGAAACAGCTGTAAGCCACACGTGCTTATATAATTTAACACTAGTAAGTTTGCCATTTAATCAATCATTTTTAGAAATATTACGTACATTCATTCATTCATTCATTCAGAAATATTTACGTACATTGTCGCCCTCGGTAGCATAGTTGGTATAGCGCTGGCCTTCTATGCTCGAGGTTGTGGGTTCGATCCCGGCTGAGGTCGATGGCATTTAAGTGTGTTTAAATGCGACAGGCTCATAACAGTAATTTACTGGCATGTAAAAGAACTCCTGCGGGACAAAAATTCCGGCACACAGGCGACGCTAATATAACCTCTGCAGTTGCGAGCGTCGTTAAATAAAACATAACTTATAAAAAATTACATTCATTCATTCTTTTGTGCCCTAGAGTAGTTCTTTCATTGCAAAGCCAGTATTCCTCAATGTTGTCTATTTTTCGCCATCCTCTTAGTCTCCGCATACGATTCAAGTACCGGTATTTTAATATCGTCCATCATCTGTTAGGTCTAATTATCCTTTGCTCCGAAATTTTCTCCCGTTCTCTATTCCTTCTAGTGCATTCTTCTTCTTTGCCAGCGTCACATTTAATTCCTTCTCTTCCTTCTCTTCTGATTGTTTCTTCATCCACTCATTTCAGCATAACATCCATTTCGCATGTTCCTTTGTTCTCGGTATCCACATTTCAAGTGCTTCTAATAATATTCATTTACTTCGTCTTAAATCCCATGTTTCTGCTCAAACACTCGGAACTGTAGTTTTCAAGGTTTTATACTTATTTAAAGTCTGCCTAGATTTTTTGCCACAAAGGTTTCGTGGGACCCATCGTGCATACACATTGTTAAATCGCAACTGACCAATAATGCGGCTAACTGTTCCACGTGACAGGCCCAAGTCATGCGTAAATTCCGCTACAAATGTAATCAGTCTAGCATCAAGTTTACAGATGTAAATCTTGTGAACTTGCTTTTCGAACAATTCCCGTAGAATTTCTAGCATTGGTTCTTTGAAATTTCTTTCATAACGTATACGTATAGACTATCAATTCGGCGTATCTCTTTCGAAGCTTTAGCATGAAAATCACACAATATTGTTTTTACGGCGATTATATCTGTTGTGAATACTTCTTTACGGATTTATATGGGTCATTTTCACAACACCCATTACATTTCTTTCCCCTGTATAGATTTCTGTAATATCTTCTAACTTGGAAAAATGTCTCCTTTGTAAATAATATAGGACTATTACACATAGTTATTCACCATAAACATAGGTCGATATTACATCTTCTTACCGCCACGCATAGCTTGGATTACCCAAACATGTGGACACCGTGGATGTCCCGCACTACAGAATATAAATTTCAATGAATATCATCTTTAAACTATTAATCCGATTACAAAAAAGCACATGGTGTTGAAAAGTACGTTAAAGGAAGTAAACATCTCATATGCAACTGTTTTATAAAAGTGCCCAATGTCACTACAGAAGTGGTGTAGTTTTTATCCACGAGTTTTGGCTTTGCCATGGAACGGATGATTCTTCGCTTTGGATTTGCCGCTTTAAAGGAGAAGTTCAATGTGATGTTCCCAGAACATTCTGGAGATAAAGACGGTGATTTGCCAGTGCTTTCACAGACATACAAAAATCAGGACTTGCGTGTCAAGTTCAAAAGCAGCAACGAATAGCAAGTGTTCATTTTTTTAAGTGGACACCGTGAATAAAGTGCCAGCTCAACTACGCAAGGGGGAATTACCAACTGCTGGGTAAGTAATGACTTCATAGGCTACTTATCAAATATGATCGGAAAAATTAATATCTTAAAAGTAATTAGAACACACCAGCGCAAAGTCTCAAAGTGGACACCGTGGCCGTAAACACCGTGCATTTATTTAGGACGGGATATTTAGTTCACGGTCCATGATAATTATTATTGATGTGATGTTTATGATGTAGGTGGAAAAATATGGTCTCTACATAGTTGTATATGGATGCAATATTGCGATTGTGTCATGTAGGCCTATTTGTATTACACGATGAGTGGTGGTAAACTGACTAGAGGACGGAAAAAGTATGATATTAAGGGAAGGATAAGAAAAGAAAGCTTAAAGACAACAATTTATAAAAGTAAGAAATCTCATGTTTAAAAAAAGTCAAAAGTCGAAACGTGCAACTTGCAAGGAAAATAGAACCAGAGCGTTTACGGTGAAAGCAGATCCTGAAAAGCACGCTGCTTACGTAGCATCGGAGAGTAAAATATGGGCTGAGAGGAAGAAGCAACGAAAAATTAAGACAGTTTCGGCCATGAATAATAGAGAATTAAGAGAGCGAAATAAAATCGAAGAGAATAGATGACAGAATATTGCACGAAAATTAAAAACAAATGTATTCAATAAGACGACGAAGATTCGAAAACTCCCAAGTATTTCTGGCGCATCGGATGAAATAAATTTTAAGACACGGTTATGAAATTCAATCATTTATAGTGTACGTTTATCTGTCTTGTTATCGGGGATGGTTTAAATCTCATTGTAGTACGATATAAATCTTTCAATTCCTTTTTATTTCAATCAGTATTGGAAATAATATTGTGCGTGTATATCATCATGCGTGCCGCCATGTCCGCAAGTTCACACCCATATTTAAACCGAGGTGCAGACAAGCGGTTTTCCATCCACCTCGACATTCGTCATTGTTCCGCAATTTATTGAATGACCATTACTAATTCAGCCAACTTAATTAACCAATTAAGTGATTTTCGAAATGCGGGTAGCCCACACGTTGTGGAACAGGGGCGAAGCTTTGTTGCCATGAGTCCATTTCTTGATTGCTTTGCGAAGTCTCCTCACATACAAATAAAGTGCATACAATTGTATGTGCAATGTCCACATTTTGTAGAACGCTAAATTTTCACACAGAATCGGCGCATTATCAATACGGTGTGAGGGAGGAATGATGGAATTGGATGCAACGTAAAGCATTATAAACAACCCATCTTTTATAGCTTCGATATAAATTTACAATATCTGACTTTAAATTTTACACATTGTATTCTACAGAGTGATTTATATAGAACTGACACATTTCTTTCATTAATTGTTTCAAAACGAATTGTGCTAGCGACAACTTATTATACCTAAAATGTAGAGGAATTTTGGGAGATTATTTACCTCTATAGCAAATGTTGTCCGGCGTTGTCAAATCCGGAGATCGCGGTGGCCACAGGTTCCTGGAAATTATTCGGTCGTCACATAACCGGATAAATGGAACCATGCTTCATCTGTGAACCATGTGATGGAAAATATGGCAGGATTTTGCACAATGAACGTCTGAAACCAACGACAATAATTCAATATTTTATCTTATCTGGTTTCTGTAGCTGATGAAGAACAGTAACCCTATATGGCTTTAGGCTCTCTGACACATTGAGTCAAACGTCTTAATGATTTTTTGGGTGACTGCTCCAGTCGTGCTCTTACGTCAACAAAAACCGTAGGAAGCCTAGATGAACGATGCTTGCCCTTTTTACTCACCAGAGATCCAGTTATTTCCAATTTGTTTACCAGTCCCAGTATTGTGTTTCTTTTGGGAGGATTGCGAACACCAAATTCTCTCTGGTATGCCCTTTGAGTAGCTGTAATTGATGGAGCAGTCACTCAAAAAATCATTAAGACGTTTGTCGCAGGAGACAGGGTACACCTACTCAATGTGTCAGAGAGCCTAAAGCCATATAGGGTTACGGTTGTTCATCAGCTACAGGAACCAGATAAGGATAAAAGATTGAATTATTGTCGTTGGTTTCAGACGTTCATTGTGCAAAATCCTGCCATATTGTCCATCACATGGTTCACAGATGAAGCATGGTTCCATTTATCCGGTTATGTGACGACCGAATAATTTCCAGGAACCTGTGGCCACCGAGATCTCCGGATTTGACAACGCCGGACAACATTTTCTATAGAGGTAAATAATCTCCCAATATTCCTCTACATTTTAGGTATAATAAGTTGTCGCTAGCACAATTCGTTTTGAAACAATTAATGAAAAAAATGTGTCAGTTCTATATAAATCACTCTGTTCGACTCTATGTATGTATGTATGTATGTATGTATGTATGTATGTATGTATGTATGTATGTATGTATGTGTGAATAGAGATGAACAAAACTAACTGCCGCTCTCGCTCGCTGTGTTCGTTGCATTTGTCTTTCGAGTTTCGTCTCGTCATTCCCGTGCGCTTCGAGTCTCGCTCGTCATTCTCGAAATAGCATTTGGTCGGCGTGGAAAGATTTCGTAACTTTGAATAACATACATCATTGAAATAAATAACACTATAAATGTTTAAATGAGACAAAAAGACAAAACAAAACAGTATCTTAGTTATCAAAATGTTGTGGTTCTATTATATGATATTACTGTACCTATGGTTATATAAATAGAAAAAAAATCTCAAATAATTATTCATTTCTAAGAAACATAAAGCATAATGTTAATATCTTTTTACGTGAGATTGCAAACTTGATCCCAAGCGTATGAAAAGAAAATTTCTAGCCTTTTAATAAGGGCATAGTAATTAAATAAAGACCGGGGAACGGATTATAATACACTGAAAGGTAGAGATGATGTTTCAGGTAGGCTACGTGATTGTTTATACATACATAACTGTTACCAAAGTAGATAAAAATTCAGACAGGTATAAACAACTGTGGCGATTCAAGGCTGCTTGACGTTCGGGACTTCGGGAGTGATCAATCCCGACATCTCGAAACACTCACAAGCAGTCTTTACGTCAGCGACGCGACGTATAGTACATTGTCGAGCGGGTTTCGGCTTTGCGGGCGCTGTTAGTCTTGCTTTCTCGATCGTTGTTAATCTCTAGTTAGAGACCTGCAAAACTGCGCACACAACCGGTTTAGATTCGTCCGGTCGGGAGCTCAACCGGCTACGATGAACATCGGGCCGAATAACTCGGTTGTTGAGCGATTACGCCTGATGTATTGCAGAGTAGACAGAACATCAGGCGCATTTACATGAAAATAATGTTTTTCGAGTACACAACCGGAGTAACAAGGAAATTTACGTTGTCTTATTGAAAAAAAGTGTTTGCAAGTATTCTTACAGTTCATTCAACACTATAATACATATATTTTCTTTATTATTCTGAACTTGCAGTAACTTTATAAGTATCGTTTATATTTTAAACTTTTAGAGTCTTACTAATGAAAGTTGCTTATTGATATGTTAAACAATGTTATAGTTTTTCACAGAACAAGACGTATATTTTTCTTACCAATAAACGCTATATAGCTGGCGTTTTTTCCATACCAGTGTTAAACAGTATACGTCACAACTTCATCATTTGATTACGTATTACTCTTTCTCGTCACACATTGACTGAATCTTGTTCGATTTGTATAACCCAATGATCGATATTACACAAGTTCATGTAAGATCGCGAATTATTTAGAACACAAATCTCACACAGAAAGAAATGGTAAGGAGGAAGAAAATACGATCTCCAAATAACACCAGGTACATTTAATCATACAATAACTTTTTAACATTTTCTCAGTAGGTTATACAAACAGAGTAATAATATTGAAGGATATTTATTTTAATTACCAAAAAATATGTTTGCTTCAAATAGGAATACAAATAATTTGACACTTTAATACATTTATTTTTGTATTTCGAACTCGCAGTAATTTGACTAGTATCAAATAAATGAACAATGGACACAGTGACATCGAAGGAAATAGACGTAATGTATAATGTGAAATATCATAATATAAAAATATTCAAAAATATAATTACAATTCATTATAAAACAAAATAGGAAATAAGTACATAAGTCCATTATGACGTTTTACTTTAAACTAAAAAAAAATATAGGCCTACCTCTAAAACAATAGTTGCATGCTTTTTAATTATTCTAATCAGTTTGAATATTATTTATTAAGAAATCAATTTAAAAAGATAAACAGTAATGTTATTTTCAACAATACGATAACTTTGGCTCCCAATGGTGGTTGTTCTGCATAAAATAAGTATAATTTACACATTTCTAAACTACGAATAACAAAAGAATAGCAAGGTTTAGAAACAAATCATTCTGTATAGAAAAGATCAACTTCAGAGAAAACAAGTGTCATTCAAAGAACTATTTTATTACACGCGTGCTAATATCAAATATTTGATGTTCACAATTATTATTAGGGCCTATTATCATAGACTACATGATCAGAGTTGACTTCTTGTGTTTATGCATTAATAAATCTGTTTTACTAGTCTAAAGTTACGCTCGGTGCAAACACTTATTCATGGAATGGCCAATATTCGTTTCACAAGTGTTGCTAGAGAGGCTAGAGTTGTTTGGTGATCTTTCCATCAATTTAGTATGTAGAAAATAAAATGAGCATAATGTGTAATGTGAGATATAAAAAGTAAATAAATCCAAAATAGAATTACAATTAATCACAAAACATAAAATTAAATAATTATTAACTCTAAATGCATTCCTCCAAAACAGTAGCTATTCATATACAGGGTAGAAGTGAAATAACCCTGCAGATTGTACGGGGCGATAAGGTTCACTTAAATGAATGGAAAACCTATATTACGTTTAATTCTCTAGTCATAGTAAACATACTAAAAGCATTGGTTGTAGTTGGTTTCAGAAGACATAAAGTTATTTTTGTTTTAGTTTTACTATTGATCGAGTTTACTGTTTTTTAAGTGTGTCATTATTGTAATATTATAATTCAGTTTTCTAGTGTAAGCAAAAATTACAACCTTGGTAATTTGTGGATACCGAAAATTTTTTTTCTGCAATTTACGTTTTAAAACGTGTGTAGTTTCACGCTGCATGCTGTTTGTTCCTCTAGATGATCCGCAGCTACAGTATAATATCTGGATGGTTCACTGTGATCTTCATTTTATACGCCAGAGCCGTCCACCCACAGAGAGATCGAATCAACTCGAATACACGTTAAACCGAATACTGAGGCAGTACGCAAGCAGATGTACTTCGCATACTGCCTATAAAGCCAGGCGTTCAGTAGCGCTATGCAAGTTTGTTTGGCTTTCAACCGGTTTTGCAGGACTCTAATTTCATCTTACAGGAACTCTGATGACATTTTGTAACTACACAAATGGAGTTCCAACTGAAGGAAATTTAATTTTCCTAATTAAAAAAAAGTGTTAGCTTGAAATTCTTAGGAAAATATTTCGGGCTACGAGGGAAGAAGTTACAGAAGAATGGAGAAAGTTACACAACGCAGAACTGCACGCATTCTATTCTTCACCTGACATAATTAGGAATATTAAATCCAGACGTTTGTGATGGGCAGAACATGTAGCACGTATGGGCGAATCCAGAAATGCATATAGAGTGTTAGTTGGGAGACCGGAGTGAAAAAGACTTTTGGGGAGGCCAAAACGTAGAAGGGAGGATAATATTAAAATGGATTTGATGGAGGTGGGATATGATTGTAGAGACTGGATTAATTTTGCACAGGATAGGTACCGATGGCAGGCTTATGTGAGGGCGGCAATGAACATCCGGGTTCCTTAAAAGCCATAAGTAAGTTAGCTTGAAATAGGATTATAATTGATTGGACACTTTGGTACATTTATCTTCATAACTAATATATAAATCAACTAATGGACACGGGTAACAAAGGAAATAATGCATAGATGAAATCTGACATGTAAACTAATATAAGAATAAAATAAATTACAGTTACTTAAAAAAATAGAAGAGCAAATATGTACACACTTACTATTGTAATACTCATACTTTAAGCTCATAATACATAGGCTACCTCTGAAAGAGTAGTTGTTAATATAGCCTATGTCTTTTAATTATTGTTTATTAATTATTAATTCAAATTGTACTTTATTTTTAAATTTATCATTGTTCTGTATTCTCTCCATATTGTATTTTTAATTTAACCTCTGCTTTGTTTCTTGGTCCTAGTGGTCAGCCGTAGATTTCGGCCAGATGTCTCAAATTGTGAAATCTGTTGTAAGTGGATGTATTATTATTTCACTAATAAATCATTTTTAAGGAGATTAAAAGTTATTAATAAAAATAAAAGCACTCTTAAGTCTAAATATTGTAGCTTCATGACGCATGCTGTTGCATTACCTGGATCAATCAATCAATCAATCAATGGGAAGAGAGGAGTAAATATCAATCCAAAGTACACGATGATAATCGCGTCCTTGCAACGATTCTTGGAACTCATGGATGGCTCAATATTATCACTGTCTTTCGTGATCCAGAGCCGTCCAACCGAGTGAGACTCGGACATTCTTCAAACCGAATATTGGACTACTCAGCGAGACAGAAGAGCTTCGCATACTGTCTATAGCGCCAGGCGTTCAGTAGCAATATCTCTCTTCCTATCTCTTGTAACCGGTTTTGCACGACTCTATCTCTAGTATGTTATGTTATGTTATGTTATGTTATGTTATGTTATGTTATGTTATGTTATGTTATGTTATGGTATGGTATGTAGGTATGTATGTATGTATGTATGTATGTATGTATGTATGTATGTGTAGTTATGTGTATATGTGTGTGCATGCGTGTGTGCGTGTAAAAGTGTGTGTGCGTATGTGTTCGTGTATATGTGTATGTATGTATTTTATGTGTGTATTTCTGTATGTGTGTTTGTATGCATGTGTGGATGTATGTTTGTATTTGTGTATACAAGTAGGCTATGTCTGTGTGTATGGAGTGAGAGTGTTACGTAGGATACGTATTAATTTGCGTCAGTGTGTTTAATATGCTTTGCTTATTACCGTCTTCACATCGTGTCTCTGGCAGATTGCACGAGAGAGCTCCAAGCAATTACTCTCCGAGTGCGGTTATTGACTCTGACGTATCGAGTTCGAGTACCGGCGCGCAAGATGGACGTGAAGCGGCACGGCCCGCAAGTGCAGAGCCTCCGAATTAAATTAAATGTCAGTTTCGTGCTGCTTAGCGTTCATCCTCACGTGCTGCATTGTTGCATTCCACATGTCCCTGAGAGCTACTCTACTTGTTAAGACATTATCTATCAACTCCCATTATAAGGACAGCAGTACATGCATGAGCTTGTTATTTGTATAGCGTTTCTTTTAGCCGAATGACTAATACAAAGCTTAACATCGGGAGAATTGTGTTTTCACTGTTTATCATCATTTCAAGTGAGCGGTTATCGTATGTTTTTGATATTTGATCATACCCAGATAATTTTAGGTTACTATATAATGCCGTATCGTTTTTGTTCGTCATCAAAACACTGCGTTATTAGGATATTACTTACCGTTTCTCGTTTGTGATTTATTATTTTGAGTATTGCGCTTGTAAGTATGCCTTGCAGTTTGCGAATTTGAAGAAAGTTTGTGCTATTTATGCGCTAAAGAAAATGATGAAGTTTCAAGTTGAACACTTCGAAATATTCTTCTGTTTAATAGAGGAGTACCTAAATGCAGCGTAGGCGGCTCCAAACATTTGTGCTGTGTATGGGGAGAATGCCATCGGAGAAAGCACTGCAACGAAATGGTTGTCATTTCAACACACAAGAACTGGTACAAAAAATCGATTCCTTTTGAGTGTTGCGGATATAAAGAAAAAATTAGTATTCGTCTATAGAATATAAATTCATGCGTCTGGAGGGGTTAAAGATCAGTGACAGTGTCGTTCGTGTATAGTTCCTGGGGTAACTGAGTCGGTAGAATATTCGTGCGCTAAGCGAAGGGTCCCGGGATCGAGACCCGGCCCCGGAACATTTTTTTCTTGAAATTATTCAAACCTGCTTTACAGGGAGCTACTACCTGAAAGCCAGATTTTCATTATGTGTATATATATATATATATATATATATATATATATATATATATATATATATTGTACGAAATGGAAATATAAAAATTGGAGATTTATCCTTCGAAGAGGTGGAAAAATTCAAATATCTTGGAGCAACAGTAACAAATATAAATGACACTCGGGAGGAAATCAAACGCAGAATAAATATGGGAAATGCGTGTTATTATTCGGTTGAGAAGCTCTCATCATCCAGTCTGCTGTCCAAAAATCTGAAAGTTAGAATTTATAAAACAGTTATATTACCGGTTGTTCTGTATGGTTGTGAAACTTGGACTCTCACTCTGAGAGAGGAACATAGGTTCAGGGTGTTTGAGAATAAGGTGCTTAGGAAAATATTTGGGGCTAAGCGGGATGAAGTTACAGGAGAATGGAGAAAGTTACACAACACAGAACTGCACGCATTGTATTCTTCACCTGACATAATTAGGAACATTAAATCCAGACGTTTGAGATGGGCAGGGCATGTAGCACGTATGGGCGAATCCAGAAATGCATATAGAGTGTTAGTTGGGAGACCGGAGGGAAAAAGACCTTTAGGGAGGCCGAGACGTAGATGGGAGGATAATATTAAAATGGATTTGAGGGAGGTGGGATATGATGATAGAGACTGGATTAATCTTGCACAGGATAAGGACCGCTGGCGGGCTTATGTGAGGGCGGCAATGGACCTTCGGGTTCCTTAAAAGCCATTTGTAAGTAAGTATATATATATATATATATATATATATATATATATATATATATATATATATATATGGAGAGTCGGGTAGTATCGGACATCGGGTAATATCGGACAGTGAGTTTCTTTCATCTACAACACGATGATAATACCTGATTGACATGGTTACGTTTCTGTGATGTCGCATAGAAAAACGTAACCATGTCATTCAAGTGGTACCATATTATGGTAGATGAAAGAAACGCACTGTCCGATATTACCCGACGTCCGATACTACCCGACTCTCCCCTATATTTATTTTTCATCAACATTTATATTAGTTATGCTGTACCACAACTTATGTAATGAACTGAGTGAATGAATGATTATATCAAAGGAAAACGTGGAGGACATAGTTTGGAAGAAATACATATGAAGAGTCCACTGCAAGAATGATGGATGTAATTTGGAATATAGTTTGCAGGAGAAGCAATTGAGAGTTTGAAACGCTTAGCGCTCAAAGCTTAACTGTGATTTTCCGATCATTACTGGACAATGACTATCAGTGTTAATGCCATATAAATCTCTATGTACATTCTATATGTCTTAAGCTATGCATTGACAGTCTTGGTTCATTTTCGACAAGAAAGTGACATCCATCATTCTTGCAGTGGACTCTTCAACTTTAATAATTGAAAGAGGAGAATAGAAGTAAAGGCTGAGTGTAGCGTTGAAAATAGAGTGAATGACAAACATATATAAAGTAATGAATGAATAAAATAATGGAATGCCTGATAGATAGATATGAATAATTTTTCCTTGAAATTATTCAAATTGGCTTTACAGGGAGCTACTATCTGAAAGCCAGATTTGCATAATATATTCGTTACTGGAGGTACGTTAACAGGAAGTCACAATTTAAGTCAGAATTTGTGTGCACTCAAAGTTGGGTTCTGGCGTCTTGTCATCCCATTTGAGTTGTGTGGATATAAAGGAAAAATTGTAACGGTATCGTGTATAGTTCCTGGGGTAGCTCAGTCGGTAGAGTGTTCGTGCGCTAAGCGAAGGGTCCCGGGATCGACACCCGGTCCCGGAACAATTTTTCCTTGAAATTATTCAAACCTGCATTACAGGGAGCTACTACCTGAAAGGCAGATTTGCATGATAGATAGATGGATGGATGGATGGATGGATGGATGGATGTCATCAACATTTATATTAGTTATGGTATACCACAACTTACGTAATGAAATGAGTGAATGAATGATTAGATTAAAGGAAAACGTGGAGGACAAATTGTGGATGAAAAACATATGATAAATAAGAATTAATGTTTGAATATAAGCAACAGAAAACTTATAGGAAATGTAAAAATATGTATAAATATCTATGGTAGATGTTAAAAATTTAATTAGTTAATTCATTAATTAATTTCATAAGAAATGAGATAATACATGAATGATATACAGTTTTGATACTTTCTTTCAAATTTGAACTACTAATTTTCGTACTGATTTCACTGCGTAAAATAAATATACTACGTATCTGATAAATTCATGACGTGTCCCGCATCCCTAGATTTATGCCAGGAATGTCGTACGAAACGTACTGCAAATAAATTCCGTTCTGATCTTCTAATCTAGACTCTGAAAGAAAAGGAAAGAAGCAAAAGAAAGAACTGTGTTACTCATTTCATTCCTGTTGCACAATATTCAATGTGTACCTTTTGTCTCTTTTCTAAAGAGAAATAAAAAGAAACCCCTGTTCTCTTAAAAAAAAAAGTTAAACATGTGCCCTTTATCCTCTGAAGAGAGAAGCATTATCGTCAATATCTATGGTAGCATAGATATGATGCGGGCCAGGAATTCTGAATGAAAAAGAAAATGAAGATGGAGAGAGAAGGGAAAGAGGGAAGCGGGTAATGATACGGTTCTGGGTTGCGTTAATAAAGTGGCCACCATAACAATAGATGCTGCGCGCGCGCTCAAGGAACTTTTGTTTACCTCATCCCATTTTATTTGTATTGTTTCAGGTATGTAACTGCAATGCCGTAGGAGCTCATGCAGCATTCCGATTATTGCTTGTAACGGCCTCACCGTACGTGGGGAAGACAACGTGTGACTACATGTTCCACTGGGTAACTAAACTCTGTATTTATATGAACTAATACGTCTCATTTACTGCTATATAACCCCAGGTTAAACATCTGTTTATGCAATATTTGCTCTCTTTTCCAATATACAGACTCTAAAGCTGAAGTATTGTAATGAATCAGGGAGCAAATTTCGAGATTTTCACGAATTATACAGGGACATCATTTTATTTTTACTAACATTTTTAATATTAACCTGGCTATACCTTTAGAGAACCGGAAACACAGTTTGCTACCTCCTTCCATGACTGTAGTTCGATGATACTGGCGTAAAACACAAATAAATCACTGTACTAGGTATAGGAGGGAAGAAAAGTAGTTAATCCATTTACGTGAACTAGGAAATATCGCGATTTTGAGTTCAATAATTTTCATTAGGTTTTCGTTTAATCAAAATACAGTAGAGTATTAAGAATAAGCGTTTTTACTACGAACTGAGCTATCCATTCGGACGTATTCATTATGCAGTGTATATTATACTGTCTACAGCACATTAGCGTACAATATAGAGAAAGAAATTGAATTGAAAAATAATCTTAATACAGTGAAACCTGGTCAAATCGGAACCTGAATAATCCGGAATCCTGTCTATTTCGGAACAATTTATTGGTCCCGGCGATATTCGTATGTATTATGTGTAATTTTTCCTGAATAAAACGGAAACTGCCTGCTACTGTTCAAAACGGAAATAATATTTTGGGCCCACTGTTTTAATGTAAACTATATTTTGAAACAGCGTGTAATTTCAAGGAATATACGAAATATGCAGGTCACTAAGAAAAAAAAACATATTTTCTTTGCAAAATTTTAGAGGGTACGAGGGTGTGTTGGCCTGTCGGTCATAAATTTTATTACCCTGTTGACTAGGCAGATGAGTCCCTTCAAAGGTTGTCAATGCTTCACACACACATATATTGTCGTAGCTAGACAGAGCGCAAGTGTAGTGATTTCCTGGTAAAAAAGTTGCGTAAAATGTTGCATTAACATTAAGTGACAAAGTAAAAGTTATCAACTTAAAGGAAAATTAGAAACGAAGTGTATGTGAAATAATATTAAAGTTCACTTGTGGAAAACTCAAGTGTGACACTTTAAAGATAAAGATTGTAACGAGTGAGTGGCTTGGGCCAATATTGGTGACTTAAAAGAAACCAGAAAGCAACTGTTTATGTGGAAATAGATGAACTGTTGTGGAAGTGGGCTCTTCATGATCTTTCAAGGAACATGCCAATTTCTGGATCTATTCTGCAAAGCAAGCCACTGAACTGAGAAAGAAATTACATAAACCAGAATTCAAGGCTTCTAATGGATGGCTCCTAGTCTAATCACGGTAATTAATAATGTGCAGTGATATACTGAACATTATTATAATATAGTGTTAAATATTAAACTGAATGAGATTAGTAAACTTTAGCAGTGTTTAATGACTGATGAATGAGTTACGATAAAATTTATACAGAAAAAGAGATTTTAATCAAGATGATTCACCAACGGAATAAGCGAAAGAAAGCTAATTTAACGTGATTAGTAATAAACGGAATATTTTGTACTTCTTGCAGTTTGCGGCATTTTATGTTGTTTTTCAAGGATACGAATGATATAATATTCCATTTTAATGTAACACCTGAATAATACGGAAACCTGTCCATAACGAAAAAAAAATTAGGACCACGTCACTTCCGTCTTGAACAGGTTTCACTGTATGAATATTTAAACACATTTTTAAAAATGTTGGCCGTTCATTTCTATACAGGCTTCAGTTCTTTTGTGTATATTATCGCACTATAGATTATTGCATCTAATTCCAATTGCCAGTTTCGTCCTTCGTACTAGTAACTCACGTTGAAATAATTCTATACCTACTCTATAAAAGAGTATCTTATGTCCTGTAAATTCAACCTTCACTTCTGCCCGACCCGCACAGATAAAATTACTCAGATATGCTATCTAATCTCCGTACAAGTGGTTATGCCGCAGGATTGTAGAAAGGGGGGAAATCACCTGACAGTTAATTACTTAACGACGCCTTTTATTTAAGTTATTTTAAACAGTTGTATAATACTACGTAAACGTCCAATTCCTAACAGACATTAATGTTTTCAGAAAAGAGCTAAGACAGCCCTGCTACTAGACTTTACAGAGGAGCGAACAGAAGCAGGTGGGGGAAATCGGGATGCGACGTAGGCAAACGGACAATACCTGTGCGAAAATATGATTCAATAATGATAGCTCTTTCGTCACTGGAAAACGCGAACATATTTCTGGAACGTACTATACTCACTAACTCAGTGTTGTTTACTATATGCGGCTTTGTTTCTATGTGAAGGACAGCTGGAACTTCATTAGTAGAAGGGGCAGGAGTGAAGTACATTCAAAAACTCAGGTACAATAAAAATTGAAGTAAAAATAAAATGATGTCCCTGTACATCTACAGAATAGGGATATCTTATGCGAAATTTTGCCGTTAGAAGACAGGAGCGTTCCATACGGCACAGGGCTATGTTATATCTTGGGCCGTGACATCGGTATATTTATATTAGTTTGAGGTCTATTGACGGTGAACACACAACGCCGGACAAATTATTGTCGATGTGTTTCAAGTACAGGCAGCGGAAATGAATTTTACACACGCCTAAGCAAGCACGTTCCATGTTTTGTGCGAGATCGTGCGTATTTGCTTGGTTTCCGCACAAAACCAATCCGCGGAAAGTCTAAAATTCCACATTCAGTATTCCTAACCTAACACACATAACAATTTACCTCTTCTTACCGCTTAAGTGACAAATTCATTTTACTGCTTTAGGCTTTTAAGATATTATTTTTAGAGACGTTCAGTATAGTAATAATTATAGATTGGAAACTTACCACTGCAATTTCACCTAAATTGCACTGTTAATTATTGTTTTTAAATATTTGCAAAAATTAAGTAAACTCTACAACTCCACTAAAGTTACTGCATTTGTGATGCAAGTAACATTAAAGAAGCCGTGAAAAAATCAACAAGATTCCATAGACTGGGAAAAAAAAAAGACAGACGTATATCACGGCCTGCTGGAGTATAGTAAACATAGAAAACATTTTAAAGCAACAATGTTGAAGATAGATATTTTTGTTTTCCAAAATTGCCGTCATTGAACAGAAACCAAGATGGAGATTTCATTGCAACTAATTAGAAATTCCTGTTTTAGGGATGTAATAAACGATCTTCGCACAAAATAATGTACGGTACACGAGCAGTGTGTTTTCTTTAAATTCTCGGAAATTGAAAAAGCTCAACTACGTTTCGCTTTTTCAAACTTTTCCTGGAACATGAAAACTTCAACATACCGCTCTTGTTACGCACATTACTATTGTAATTGATAATAAACAATCCATTTCATCGAGAGTTTACTGTAAGCCAAGTGTCGTTCCATTGTAAAATGCAGTCGTAAACTTCGGGGACTCCTACAATAGTTATTTTTTAAGGTTGAAAGCATATATATTGAGAATTTTTCGGGATCTGATTGAGGGCAAAAATATTTCCGTGGTTTTTACATGTAGGAACACAACAACAAATTTGGCATTTTGAGTTGTTTTTAAGAATATTTCATA
The DNA here is from genome assembly GCF_040183065.1 of Periplaneta americana. Taxonomy (NCBI): domain Eukaryota; kingdom Metazoa; phylum Arthropoda; class Insecta; order Blattodea; family Blattidae; genus Periplaneta; species Periplaneta americana. The sequence continues at coordinate 62,999,251 of NC_091126.1, read as the reverse complement.
TATTAATACACTACGTAAATTCTCAGTGTTTATATATTAGAAAACAAATGCACACGCAAATTGCATACCTCAAAGTACACGCGCGCTATCTGTTGGTGCTAGTTCAGGACATTCCTATTCCCAGTCATGAAATACTGAGCACAACTTCTCCGTTTGTGTACAGCTACTTCTTCTATTTGATGAATATTCGTAAAATTCCACGCCGATATAAATCTAAATTGGAATTTTGAAGTTAAACGAATAATAACATTTTTTTTTCTCCGTTCACTGTCTGAGTCACATATGAAACTTCTTACACCAGCAAATAAACATAGGCTATCAAAGTACCAGTCGTAGTATGGCCAAACTTCGATTATAGTGACCTAAATCCTAAATTTTTAGCCATGCTACAGCATAGATGTCCAATTGTAACTCGTACGAGGTAATCCCTGGCGTAAGCAACCCGCAGTGCATATTCTTTAAAGTCGTTTTTCTTATTTTATATGGAAAGTTATTGACCTTAGCAGAGCATGCTTGACGTGCAATATCTCCTGGTTCTATAGGCGTTTGGATACTCATGAGCTACACTGTGTTCAGAATATGTGCGTCAGATGTGTGTAAGGTTGGGCGCTATGATCACATATCTCAACAGGTTTTCCATGGTTCCGTCTCAAGGAACGTAGTACTTTACACTTTTTGTCTTTACTGTTTCGAATTCCGCACACCTGATCACTAAATTGCCTTTCATCGCGTCTCTCTTATCTATAATTTAATCACGTTTTAAATACCAGATCATTTTTCTGTGGCACACTAAGCATACCGCAGCATAAAATATCCGAATACTCTTAATTCTTCACAGATTCCACCTCACGTCAATGGAATCCTTTGCCACAGATTAATAGGGGCTTCAAGACAATAAACACTTTTAAGAATATACTAAAGGGTAATAATCTTAGCAATTCAATGTAATTTTTCTGTTGTCAACTGTCACTGACTGTTTAGTAATTTCGTTTTTCACACATTCATTCTGATAATACTAAATGTTCACAATATTCTCATTCTAATTTCTTTCTATTACCATTAATTGATATTTATTAACACTATGTATATTACTTTAAATTCATCTAAACAAGCAAAATTAAGACTATATTTAACAGTAATAAGACCAATTGCAACATATGCAAGTGAAACCTGGACTCTAACTGAATTGTCTAAGCAAAAGCCCCTGGTTTTTGAAAGGAAAATACTAAGAAGGAAAATTGGCCCAATAAAAGATGCAAACGATGAGTGGAGAATTAGAAGTAATAGAGAGTTAAATAATTTAATACAAAACCAACACATAGTAAACTATATCAAAGCGCAAAGGATGGCATAGTTTGGCCATATCAATCGTATGGACGAAGGAAAAACAGTTAAGAAAATATATTAATGGAACCCCATCAGTAAAAGAGCAAAAGGAAGACCAAAAAAATAGATGGAAGGAAAACATAACCAACGATTTAGGAACACTGAATGTAAAGAATTGGCCAAATCTTGTTCATAACAGAAAGGCATGGCGTAAATTAATTGAGAAGGTCAAAACTTCGACGAAGTTGTAGCACCTACTGAAGAAGAATAAGAAGAAGATGATGATATTACTTTAAATTTACTACACAGTTTGCATTCCATAGTTTGATTCGTAATTCGTGGTGTTTTAATATTTAATTCATAACTCATGTGTACACTAACTTCTATTGAGGTGAATTTGTTATAATCTTTGTAACTTGTAAATTTATTATATATACAATGAGCCAAAACATGCCTGAGTGCAAGGACCTGTTCCGGGTGAAACCCTAGAATAGCCAAGCCAAACGAATTTTTTCCTCATTTGCTTGGATTTGCCAAACATTACGAGCCAAACAGATTAGGCGACTCTTTATCGTACCCATTTCCCAGGATGATAAAACCTGTATTATCCACCCAGTTTGTGGAATGACAGTTGCTTGTACTCTTACACAGCGCGCCGCTGTTACGTTTTACGTGTGCAGTAAATTCGCTCTCTTATTCTAGTCTTTCCCATGGAGTAACAACGTAAGATCGCAGAGCTGCTATTTACGTCCCACTTACAAACTGGTCACCTAGTAGGTACTTCCGAAATATTGCAAATGTAAAGTTCTAGGATGAGTTGGAATACCCAATAGTCTAATTCTGATTCGCTTTAGAGGTATGTAAAATCTTTGAATACATTGAAACTGGTAATCATACCAAATAGGAATTGAACCCTTGTACGAACGCAGTCTTGGATTACTAGCCAAAGAGCTGATAAATTGTTAAATGAAATTTTGTAGCCAATTATTGCGAAGAATTATCTGTTTCAGACGTACGCCTACAATTATTTACACAGCTTTATCTCCAATGAACATTTTTCTCTGACTATTACACTCTTACTACGTCATACTACTTTTGACCAATAAAACGGTACGAAAGGACGAATTTCAACCAATCATGGCTGCTTATTGCACAATTTTATCGCGTCCCTATCATTTGTTTAATTTTATCACGCCCTTAGCATTTGTTTCTTTGTTTGCCAACATTTGAAACTGCGCTGGTCTGGACGTCAAATATACAAACCACTCCAGTCGATGCACAGCAGTTTCAAATATGACTCGCATTGGCATTCAAGAACAAGAATTAATAAAAATCACTGATCATACCTATGCATCTTCTGAAATCCTATTTACAAATAAATGAAGAGCACCATTCGGAAATCCTGAATAGGTTGAATACACCATGTAGGCCTAAATCAACGAGTTCCACTTCTATTACGCACACGTCCAATATAACATCAATTGAACCACCAACCAAATTCAAATTAGAAAATTGTACATTGAATAATTATGCCTTTTAAAATTATTCATGTTTATTTTTTATGTCATCATCGTTAATTAAAACTTTTCTAACACTTGTGTATATTAGTTAGGTTATGTTACAGCTTCTGCTATATGATATTATGGATAGTCACTTATCAGAGATTGTTTAATATTAAGATTTATTGAAAATCATCTGTCAAGTGACGTTGATTACTGAGATTCGGATAATTGAAGTGGAATGCAACTGTGTTAATAAAAATGAAACTGAATCAACAAAGCCATCGTGTATAGATCGATGACTTCTCGACGAGAAGGCATTGCTAGTAATCATAACCCACTACTGCCATCTAGCATGCATCTAGCGTAATATTTGTAATGTTGAGATGGTAAAATAATACATTTGAAGACAGTTGTATTTTCGTAAGTCAAATAATATTTTATTGTATTGGAGTACTTCGTTACTTCTAATCTTTATATACTTTCTTCAAATCCTGTAATAGTCAATTAAATTCCACTCGATTTTTTATTTTCTCTAGATAAATCAAAACGCCTAGTGAGATTACTCTTCATAAAACATTTAAGACTAAAAGATATTTTCAGTAATAGCAATGTTGAGATAACTGAAACTTACAAAAATAGAGATCAAAAGAGATTTTATTTCTCTATAAAAACGTGCAAATATCTAGAGAATTAAACTTTAATTGGAAAGATCTTTAGTCTTTCTTACTTTTAAAAACTTAACCTAACCCTTAGGCGTTAAAGAAACAGAGCTAAATATCAAGACTGTACCTTTCTATGAAAACTTTAGCTTTATTCAGTAGAAAATTTACTTTCAGCAATCCTTTCTTACAACAAATAATTTAACAGCCAGAGGCCGCCTGCCTAGCTAAGGGGTAGCGAGCTAGACTCGCTATCTCAGGCTTCCCCCGAGCTAAGTTCCGCATCTGGAATTATTTACCTGGTGATATCAGGAATTTCCGGTCATTAGCAAAAGTCATGACTGAATTAGAAAACTATTTTTTATATCATGGCGTTAATTATTGAGAAATTTATTCATTTCTTGAGAACGAATAACAATAATTATAATACTATTATTAATACCCTTACAATAATCATAGTGATATCCTTGCCTTTGCATATGTGTGATGGGGTATTTTTAGTACTTCGTTATTGTCAATAGACCAGTTGTTTATAAAGGTTTTGCCACTTTTATTTGTACTATCTCTGTCCTTGAGGTCTTTTTCTGAAACCTATCTAAGTTATTTATTATTATTATTATTATTATTATTATTATTATTATCTTCATCATCATCATTATCATTATTAATGTTAATAGATGTGTCAATGTTATCATTATTTTTAATATTAATTTGTGTTAAGACAGCGTGTTTTTTATTATTAGTTCCTAACAATAGGCTTTTTCCGTTCTCATACAATATAGTTTTAGACCACCAGACATAATTTAGTGCATTGTTTTTATTTACTGGACACTCCCGTAACTAAAATATCTTCGAAATACGGAAGACGAACTTTTACTTGTTTTACAACTGTGTTTGTCACTTCTTAAACTAATATCATCTAAGGAATTGTGCATTCAACTTAAGATATGTAATATATATAAATTACACACTTTAAAAATACCTAAATCTACAAACAATGATTTAAATGGAACTCGATCATTGCAGTTCCTTTAAATTAGAATTACTTTTTTCTGTGACTATTACACTTTTAATACGTCATATTACTTTTGACCAATAAAACTGTAGGAACGGATGTGTTTCAACCAATCATGGCTGTTCATGGGTATAATTTTATCACTTCCCAAGCATTTTTTTATTTCTATCACTTCCATAGCATTTATTTCTTTGTTTGCCAACATTTCAAACTGCAAATTATTTACGGTACCATACGACAGGCTTTGCTATCGTAATTTGTTTCCCGCATAGATAGTCAAAATGGCGCCTCCGTTCAAATGTTTTGGTGAAGCAACATTTGTGAAATATAATTTTAGTAAGTGAATACCTTTTTTTATTTATTAGATTAAAGTATTTCTTCTAATCTTTATAAACTTTCTTATGTTTTGTCACCTCCCATCATTTGTTTCTTTGTTTGCCAACATTTCAAACTGCAAATTCTTTACTCTATTACAAAATATGATTTGCGATCGTCATTTGTTTACCGCATAGTTAGTGGACTGAAAATGGAGGCTCCGTTCAAACGTTTTGGTGAGCTAACAATAGTGAAATATAATTTTAGTAAGTCAATTAATATTTTATTGTATTATAGTACTGTATTTCTTCTAATCTTTATAAACTTTCTTCTAAACGTGTAATAGTCAATTAAATCCCATTTGAGTTCTGATTTTCTCTAGATAAATCAAAACCTCTAGTGGGATTACTGTTAATAATAAAATTTTCTTCTTTCTCTTACTATCACCTCGCACAGTAATCCCATATCTATTCTTACTTACTTACTTAAAATGGCTTTTAAGGAACCCGAAGGTTCATTGCCGCCCTCAAATAAGCTCGCCATCGGTCCCTATTCTGTGCAAGATTAATCCAGTCTCTATCATCATACCCCACCTCCCTCAAATCCATTTTAATGTTATCCTCCCATCTACGTCTCGGCCTCCCTAAAGGTATTTTTCCCTCCGGTCTCCCAACTAACAATCTATATGAATTTCTGAATTCGCCCATACGTGCTACATGCCCTGCCCATCTCAAACGTCTGGATTTAATGTTCCTAATTATGTCAGGTGAAGAATACAATGCGTGCAGTTCTGTGTTGTGTAACTTTCTCCATTCTCCTGTAACTTCATCCCGCTTAGCCCCAAATATTTTCCTAAGCACCTTATTCTCAAACACCCTTAACCTATGTTCCTCTCTCAGACTGAGAGTCCAAGTTTCACAACCATACAGAAGAACCGGTAATATAACTGTTTTATAAATTCTAACTTTCAGATTTTTGGACAGCAGACTGGATGATAAGAGCTTCTCAACCGAATAATAACACGCATTTCCCATATTTATTCTGCGTTTAATTTCCTCCCGAGTGTCATTTATATTTGTTACTGTTGCTCCAAGATATTTGAATTTTTCCACCTCTTCGAAGGATAAATCTCCAGTTTTTATATTTCCATTTCGTACAATATTCTGGTCACGAGACATAATCGTATACTTTGTCTTTTCGGGATTTACTTCCAAACCGATCCCTTTACTTGCTTCAAGTAACATTTCCGTGTTTTCCCTAATCGTTTGTGGACTTTCTCCTAACATATTCACGTCATCCGCATAGACAAGAAGCTGATGTAACCCGTTCAATTCCAAACCCTGCCTGTTATCCTGAACTTTCCTAATGGCATATTCTAGAGCGAAGTTAAAAAGTGAAGGTGATAGTGCATCTTCCTGCTTTAGCCCGCAGTGAATTAGAAAAGCATCAGACAGAAACTGACCTATACGGACTCTGCTGTATGTTTCACTGAGACACATTTTAATTAATCGAACTAGTTTCTTGGGAATACCAAATTCAATAAGAATATCATATAATACTTCCCTCTTAACCGAGTCATATGCCCATATCTATTCATTCGTTGAAAATAGGCGCTTTCACTGTACCGAAATGGAATGCATTTTTTTTAATTTATAATTAATTACATGACTTTTAATAACCGTGTTAACAAGTACTCAATATAATTTCCACAGGAAAGATAGTCATCGATACATATTCCAAGAAATTTAACATTTGATCTTGCATTCAGATATAAATCATCAGGAAGGTTTTTCAAACTAAAAATCATAATTTTTTTTTTCTTCATTTAAGAAAAGATCGTTGGCTCTAAACTATCATGAAGCCTTGTTCATTATATTATCAACGTCCTGTTTTAAACTATCTATATTACTCTCAACTGTTACAAACGAATACCTGAAAGTCTTCTTGAATGTTCCACTAAACGTTTGTAAAATTACATCAAATTATGGGTGCATATTTCAGTGAATTTGCATTTTCAAGTAATTTATTAATAAATGTGTCAATTTATGTGTCTACTTACAAATACATTTAACCCTGAATTACTCAGGTGGGGTGTGGTAAACCCCGGTGCGTATATTTCAACGAAAATCTAAGAGATGGAGATAGTGTGTACTCTGTGCATCTGTATACCTTTCAATCACATCCAGAAGAGTTCACTTAAGAAATTGTTTAAGTGAATTAAGAATATCATATTTAATTGCGTTTATCTGATTTCTGAAACTCGCGGAAAAATATATTAGTTATTTAAAATGGGGTTTGTGAAACCCCACCTGAGCAATGGTGAGAATATTTATAACATGAGTAACGCAGGGTTAAAAGTGTCTATTTGCAATTCCTAGCTTCAAGATACTTTCTGTACTCATCAAGTTTGTATATTCCGCAAGCTTCAAAATTCGTGCCACTGCTTCACTTGAAAGTCTTTTTAAAATTCTATACGGTATGTGAAAATACAGGGACATCATTTTATTTTTACTAACATTTTTAATATTAACCTGGCTATACCTTTAGAGAACCGGAAACACAGTTTGCTACTCCCTTCCACGACTGGAGTTCAATGATACTGGCGTAAAACACAAACAAACCACTTTACTAGGTATAGGAGGGAAGAAAAGTAGTCCATCCATTTACGTAAAATAGGAAATATCGCGATTTTGAGTTCGATAATTTTCATTATGTTTTTGTTTAAACAAAATACAGTATTAAGAATGAGTGTTTTTACTCACGAACTGAGTTATCCATGCGAACGTATTCATTATGCAGTGTATATTATACTGTCTACAGCACATTAGCGTATAATATAGACAAAGAAGCTAAATTGAAAAATAATAATAATAATAATAATAATAATAATAATAATAATAATATGAATATTTAAACACATTTTTCAAAATGGTGACCGTTCATTTCGATACAGGCTTCAGTTCTAATGTGCATATTATCGCACTATAGAATATTGCATCTAATTCCAATTGCCAGTTTCGTCCTTCGTACTAGTAACTCATTTTGAAATAATTCTGTACCTACTCTATAAAAAAGTAGCTTACGTACTGTAAATTCAATCTTCACTTCTACCCGATCCGAATTGCTAAAATTACTCAGACATGCTGTCTACTGTCCGTCCAAGTGGTTGTGACGCAGGATGTAGAAAGGGGGGAAATCACGTGAAAGTTAATTACTTAACGAGGCCCTTTTATTTAAGTTATTTTAAACAGTTGTATAATATTAGGTAAACGTCCAATTCCTAACAGAAATTAATGTTTTCAGAGAAGAGCTAAGACAGGGCAGCTTTTACAGAGGAGCAAGCAGAAGCAGGTGGGGGAAATCGGGATGCGACGTAGGCAAATGGACGACAGTACCTGTGCGAAAATATGATTCAATATTGAAAGCGCTTTCGTCACTGGAAAACGCGAACATATTTCTGGTACGTACTATAGGCCTACTCACTAACTCAGCGCTGTTTACTATATGCGGCCTTGGTTCTGTGTGGAACTTCATTAGTAGAAGGGGTGGGAGTGAAGTACATTAAAAAACTAAGGTACAATAAAAATTGAAGTAAAAATAAAATGATGTCCCTGTATATTTCCATTACTTTGTTATTAAGGGAACGTTTTCCCTCAGTATTTAGTAACTTCCCACTTGTGAATTATTTATTGAAAAACATTAACGATTTAGGAGAAACATAGTTGTATAAGTATGATATACGAAGGAAGACTGAATTTCATGGAACAAGAGGCAGATAATACTTTTGTTATGTCTACGCAACGCAGAGACGAAATCAATAAACTATATACAGGTCTGCTGGAACCAAAGATCTTAGATATAGTCTAGAGAACAAGAAACATCGAGAAGAGATCCAGACGTTACTAAGGGATAATTTAATCATATTGTAGGTTTCATAATATTGTAGCGCTCGCATTATCTATTCTATAAATTGGAAGTCATTTGAGGACCTCAAATTAACATGTTTATTAAGTTAAAGCTGTAAATAAAGAAAATTGTAAATTTCTGTAAATTTTGCATTTTTTGGAAGATTTTAATCTACCAGACCTGGCTTTAAGTTCATAGTTTCTTATTTAATCACTTTTGCATAATTTGTGAACAACAGATTCTTAGATTAGCAAATATTTTACAATGTACACATCTCCAAAACAAAGTATTAGATACTACGTACTTACTTATTGGTTTCAAGGAACCCGGAGGTTCATTGCCGCCCTCACATAAGCCCGCCATTGGTCCCTATTCCGAGAAAGATTAATCCATTCTCTATCATCATACCCCACCTCCCTCAAATCCATTTTAATATTATCTTCCCATCTACGTCTCGGCCTCCCCAAAGGTCTTTTCCACTCCGGCCTCCCAACTAACACTCTATATGCATTTCTGGATTCGCCCATACGTGCTACATCTCAAACGTCTGAATTTAATATTCCTAAATATGTGAGGTGAAGAATACAATGCGTGCAGTTCCGTGTTGTGTAAATTTCTCCATTCTCCTGTAACTCCATCCCTCTTAGCCCCTAATATTTTCCTAAGCACCTTATTCTCAAACACAATCTCTGTTCCTCTCTCAAAGTGAGAGTCCAAGTTTCACAACCATACAGAACAACCGGTAATATAACTGTTATATAAATTCTAACTTTCAGATTTTTCGACAGCAGACTGGATGATAAAAGTTTCTGAACCGAATAATAAGAGGCATTTGCCATATTTATTCTGTGTTTAATTTGCTCCCGAGTATCATTTATATTTGTCACTGTTGCTCCCAAATATTTGAACTTCTCCACCACTTCAAAAGATAAATTTCCAATTTTTATATTTCCATTTCGTACAATATTCTCGTCACGAGACATAATCATATACTTTACACTTTCGAGATTTACTTCCAAACCTATCTCTTGACTTGCTTCCAGTAAAATTCCTGTGTTTTCCCTAATCGTTTGTGGATTTTCTCCTAACATATTTACGTCATCCGCATAGACAAACAGCTGATGTAACCCGTACAATTCCAAACCCTCTCTGTTATCCTGGACTTTAATTATTAGATAGCTGGAATTAAATGTAGACCTCCACAACTCAATTATATTAATAATCCTTAATTTTTGTCACAATATAAGTAGAGAGAGCTATATATTGACAATTAATATTTGATGAGAAAAGTTCGCTCCGGAGCCGGGGATCGAACCCGGGTCCTTGGTTCTACGTACCAAGCGCTCTGACCATATTGAACATTGAAGGAGGAAGGTTCGACCCGGTGCTGTGGATTGAATTCGGCTTGGCTCAGTGGTCAGAGCGCTTAGTACGTAGAACCAAGGACCCGGGTTCGATCCCCGGCGCCGGAGCGAATTTTTCTCCTCAAATATTAATTATTAATATTACAGATATTATTCTGTATGATAAATTAATAAATCTATAATAGACCTTTATATTTCCTAGATTTACCTCACATATTAAAATATCCATAAATTATTCATTATAAAGATGTTACAATTATATATATATATATATATATATATATATATATATATATATATATATAGCAAGTATTTCTTAGAGAAATTATGAAATTTAGATAGAAAATATTTGGATAACTTAACATTTTTTCTACATAGTCACTAAAATGCTGTTATAATAGCCTACTATAATTATTATTGTCTTACTAATAATTTTTAGGTCAACCTCCTTGCGTATTTCATTCTTCAATTGTGTGCACTCATAATCGATTATGAACGTTAATTTTTTCTCGCACACTGAAAGTAGAGAAGTAAATGTACGGGTAATAGTTAGTCTCAGCTCTTAAAATATGGATATAAATGGATCATATTATGATGCATTATGTAGCTGTAAAAATGACGTAAAATTATGGTTGTAATTATTTGGGCATTTTCAGTATGCAAACTTAATATGATTTTCCCATGTATTAACGTACGTTCCTCCTTGAAAGAAATCCGCTTTACATGATAATTAAATCGTATTCGTGCTCAATTACATGTTATATTTACTATAACTTCAAAATGGGAGACAGAATTACAGAGTGATCCAGAAGTCACGGGAAATAGCTAAGTACCAGGTGAAAGCGATATAATTCTGCACCTTGAAAGGAGTCATAGATCACATGAAAATAAACAAAAAGTATAGTGTACGTTTTGAGATTAAGTGTATGGTTCATTAAATAATTGCAGCGAAAGTTTAAACTTGCTGCCGAAGTCGCAGTGCCCAAATTTCCACACAGAGACATTGAACTCATCTGACGTGAGATGAAAAGGAAAGGTTGCGCATTGCACAATCAAGCGAATGCTTCGGCCCGGGTTTTTCGACCAAATTTAAAATCTCCTCTTCTGTGTCAACAATTTCATCAGGTTGTTTTCGACCTGGATTGCGAAATGTTGGGATTACGCTACCCTTGTCACGGACCAGCTAGCAGACAGCATTTCGATACACTAAGTTGAATGGCAATACAGACTTCACTTGAGATCGGAAGACTCAAACACACACTTCCACTGGATATTCACGTAATACTGAGACTAGACGATCTTGACTACCAATTATCCTATACTCCATATCCAAAGAAAGTCAAGAATAGCTGATCATTTTTTATCAAATCTAGCCTTGTTTTTTTAGTAGGTTATTTTACGACGCTTTATCAACATCTCAGGTTATTTAGCGTCTGAATGAGATGAAGGTGATAATGACGGTGAAATGAGTCCGGGGTCCAGCACCAAAAGTTACCCAGCATTTGCTCGTAGGCCTATTGGGTTGAGAGAAAACTCCGGAAGAAACTTCAACCAGGTAACTTGTCCCGACCGGGATTCGAACCCGGGCCACTTGGTTTCGCGGCCAGACGCCCTGACCGTTACTCCACAGGTGTGGACGTCAATTCTATTGAAATACGACAAAGGAAAATAATGTATTCTTTATTACATTCTCCATTAGTATTGACAGAAACAAAGATCCTATGTTTAGTAATTATCCACAACGACGACTTTAAAGGTTTTTTTCCCGAAAACTGTAAACTTTCCACCGATATTAGACTTTTTTGTTATACTCAATATCCCAATTCACTGTACGAATCTGCAGGGTTATTTAAATTCCACTCTGTATAAATTATTAAAAATATGATGTTTATTTTAAACATAACAAACAATTATGCAAAGAAAGGGATTTACACGTCTTCTGGTCCACAATAAACGCTGGAAATGTACTTCATTACTGTTTATGCAAGTTTCAGAGGGTTTCACAATGTTTGCTGCAATCTTCCATACAGTCACACCGCTTTTTCTGGCGATTGATTTATCAATCTTCCGTCTAAGATAATCTAATATTTGTGGGTTATTCTTACACACAATTCCTTGCAGATCACCCCACAGATAAAAAATCTGGAGGAGAAAGGTCAAGTGGCCTATGAGGAGAAATTATGAACTATTTTTATTAAGGATTCTTGCAATATGATTCTCGGGGAAAGTCCTGTGTGCTTTACTCTGTCTTGCCATAACCTACACTCCCTTTCTATTTGTAACATCGATGTGGACTAATTAATTACATTATACTCACATTCAACCGTAGCTGTATCCTTGAAGAATATTGGATACACGATTCTTTTCCACGAAATCGCAAATCATATATCAATTTCTAAGAATGCAGTCGCTTCTCTTCAAAATGGTGTGGGATTTCGTAACTCCATATTCTGCAGTTGTGACTGTTCCTGTAACCATAACGATGAAACCACGCTTTTCCTGTAAAGGTCACATCATCCAGAATAGCAACACCATTGTGGAGGCTAGTAAAATACATGATTTTCCGCTAACGATTCAGCTGTTACTGGCGGCAGACTGAAGATAGATCACATGATCAATGTGTGTTTACCTCGATCTATAAAGTCACATTGAAAGATTTTCTTGAATTCTGTAGAGTAAACTTGCAAATGACGTCACTCGGGAGAGGTCGGAGCCTATTTCTTTCCCTTCTTCAGGCTAAGTAGCGAGAGTTCACATAGCGTTCCTCTCCCACGCAATTCCTTTCGCGCCCTGAATACTCATTGAACAAGTCAGCTATGACAGCCAGTGACGCTGAAATCTTCCTAAGTGACTGTCACTATACAGATTCTAAGGACTGTGTGTAGTAACTTACTGATACATCAAGCATCATAGAACAGCAACAAGCAATTTCTGAGGGTTGCGTCACTTCCGGATCGCTCTATATTTGGTACGAACTTCCTATATGTTCATTGCGGCGGGTATCGCCACACTGGTGTTCTTTCTGGCGCCGTTGCACGGCCGAGAGCGTTCCACATAGGAACAGTAATCTGGCTGCCCATATATATCTCGCATCACATAAGCACGTACTTTACCCTGTATTTATGTTTTGTGACAAAAGTTTTGCGGTGAAGGAAAAGACATAGGTGAAGTGAAGTGTTCGGGTATAGTAAATTTAGCAATAACAGTGAATGAGAAGACTCTGGGAGAAATCTTAATCCTCCGAGCTTACTAGTACAAGTATAAATTGAGGCAAATCCGATTTTAGCTGGATGAAAACTCCTGGCTCTAACAATAAACTATCGGATGATCTGCCCAGACAGTTGCAATAATGCAGGGAGCCACCGACATAGCTCAGTCAACTTAAGCCTTGGTTTTTTCTGAACCGACGCATATGACGTGCGAGGTGCGAGGCCCGCCTCACACAAATCCGGACCACACGAGAGATAGTAACTGGTTTCTATGGCTGCGAGGTGCACAGACCTTGCATCTCGCAGTTATAGAAACCACTCACTATCTCTCGTGTAGTCCTGAATTGTGCAAGACGGGCCTCGCACGTCGCATGTGTCGGTTCAGAAAAAAGAAGGCTTTAGGCGCTTGCCTACCGATCCGGAGTTGCTCTGAGGCTCAGGTTCTATTCCCGCTTAGGCTGATTATTTGATAGGGTTCTTTCCGGAGTTTTTCCCAACCATAAGGCAAATTTCAGGTAATCTATGGCGAATTCTCGGCCTCATCTCGCCAAATATCATCTCGCTATCACCCGTTCCATCAATGCTAAATAACCTCGTAGTTGATATAGCGTCGTTAAATAACCAGATGAAAATATAATGCAGGAATCGTACTTTACTTCTTAACACCACTCTTTGCCCTATGCATTAATTCGAAGTTTATGGTCTTGTTTCATAATGGAAAAGCCTAAAGAAAAGTGAGTCGCGGCCCACAACTTGGTAAACTTTTCTGCTCTGCCCACCCCGAAATGAATGATTCAATAAATCTAGACCGCGATAGAAGCAATGGCTGGATAATTTGTTGGCAGTTCTGGTTTCCGGTTTAAAGTACAATATGTTTGGCGGCATGTTGCTGTTGTCGGCAGTTTCGCCTCTCCTCTCCGGGATTGTTGGCGTGTTTGTTAGTTTAACCACGTGTCTCCAAGTATTGTAGTAGATACTGAGAACGATAATTCACAGGAACAGGGCTACACAATCATATCATCCACGATTACACACACTACTTAAGTTACTAGAATGACTTCCATATAAGTCTACTTGGTGAAATGGTATTATTTTATATGTGTTTCCACTCTTTGTATAAATGTTTTGGTAGTTGCGCTCTTGAACTGTGAGTTCAAAGAACTGCAATATATTGAAGTTGGTGGACAGGGAATGAAAAAGGCTCTCGAATCTGTGTAGTCTGGAGGGAAATATAAAGTCTGTCGTCCGCACCTGTGGAGTAACGGTTAGCGCGTCTAGCCACGAAGCTAGGTAGCCCTGGTTCGATTCCCGGTCGGGGCAAATTACATGGTTGAGGTTTTTCCGAGGTTTTCCCTCAACCCAATATGAGCAAATGTTGGGTAACTTTCCAGTGGGGTAGCATGAAATTTTGAGCAGGGGAAGCTAACTCAAATTGTCTTTCATGTACAGTAGTGGCAAAAAAACTGGACCGACCCTTGTAGCTGATTTCAGAGCCTTGTTCACTCAGAGCACGATAGACTGGTAACTAAGACTTTCGTGGTTCGAATCCTGCCTAGGAAGGGAACTTTTTTTTGTTCCTTATTCAAATTTATTCCCAATACTTTTCGATTGCAGCGATATTTTACTACTTAATTAACTTATTATTCCCAGAACATGAATTTTACCAGCAATAGAAAAGTATTGGGAATAAATTTGAATAAGGAACAAAAAACAAGTTTCCTTCCCAGGCAGGATTCGAACCACGAAAGTCTTAGTTATCAGTCTATCGTGCTCTGGAGTGAACAGGGCTCTGAAATCAGCTGCAAGGGTCGGTCCAGTTTTTTTTGCCACTACTGTAAATATGAGAAAACGTATTGCAAAAACATAGTCTTAAAATAAATAGTAGTCAATGTCAGCAGTCCGAAGATTGGTTGGAACCTCGTAAGTAACACCGATAAGACATGACCTCAAATAGTACGTAGTAAATTATGATTTCATGGTTTACACATATCTCTAAGAAATAGACATGTATAAGTATAATTTGACATTAGCTTACTCCCTGTCATATATTTTAGAGTAAAAAACACAATATTAACGGTCAATAAATAAAGTATTAGTAATTAATTACGTAAGTATGCGTCTGTCTTGTTTGTGTCCTTCACTGATAGCAAGGGAGTCGGTCGTTTTTTAAATCACACTTCTGTTCATAAGTCAGTCTTGAAAATGTAATTGTCTTAAACATACAAGTAAATTGGTGTCAGAAACTGTTATTTCACTCATTATTTATTATATCAGCCACAATGCACACTAACACTTCAACTAAACATAACTCACGAAAGGGATAACATTGAAACTAAATTCTTTTCAATGTTAAAGCTAGCTTCTTGCGAGCCTTGCAACCAGGATAGTTTTGTTAGAAAGAGATGGGAAAACTGCCGGGTTGGTTACACAGAAGAATGATGGGATTGGAAGCTGGTGTGTGCAGGCTTCATGTTTACTGCTGCATCACAAATTATCCTAAGCTGTCGCATCACAATATTTAACGCGTAAATATAAATTGTATTAAAATTAATACACAATTTGTCCATAGATTGCAGGTTTGTTATGAAATTATTATTAACTGTGGAAGCTGAGCTTTTTAGCTTACATTGACGCTACGCCACTGTAACTTTCAGTGTTGGACCCCGGACTCATTTCACCGGCATTATCACCTTCATCTCATTCAGAAGCTAAATAATCTAAGATGTTGATAAAGCGTCGCAAAATAACCTACTCAAAAAATTGAACCTGTCGCATTGCACTTTATCTTGCATTTTATACCTACATCTTCATGATATTATATGAATTTTTAACAAATCGTTTAGAAATTTCCACATGCATGCAAGTTTCCAGCATCTACGAGAGAGTGAAAGAGGATGTCGGCATACTTAGTTTGTTCATAGTGGTCCACATTAAATTTTAAAATAAATATTTTATTCATGGAAATAAGAATGAATTAACCTAAAATTAATACAATCATCATAACATCATTAAACGTCACGGACATATACAAGTACATAAGTGTTTTCCACACTTGTGGAGTAACGGTCAGCGCGTCTGGCCGTGAAACCAGGTGGCCCGGGTTCGAATCCCGGTCGGGGCAAGTTACCTGGTTGAGGTTTTTTCCGAGGTTTTCCCTCAACTCAATACGAGCAAATGCTGGGTAACTTTCGGTGCTGGACCCCGGACTCATTTCACCGGCATTATCACCTTCATTTCATTCAGACGCTAAATAACCTGGATGTTGATACAGCGTCGTAAAATAACCCAATAAAAAATACATAAGTGTTGTGTCTAGAGATGAACAACGATCGAGAAAACGAGACTAACAGCGCCCGCAAAGCCGGAAACTCGCACGAAAATGAAGTATTTCGTCCCGTCCTTGACGTAAAGACTGGTTGTGAGTCTTCCGAGACTCCATACAGGATGTTCAAAAATACGGGGCATAATTTCAGGTTTGTATTTCCCACATGTAGACAATCAAAATAGTTCATTACAACATGTGTCGGGAAATGCTTCATTTCCGAGTTATGGCCTTCACAACATTGAAATTCACCGGAACATTTTTCTTCCCGCAGGTCGTTGTCATTACAGAAGATGTTCAAAATGTCCACCTCCTGCTTGAATACAGATCTCACATCGATGTCTCATTGACCTGCGAACACGATCCCAAACTCCAGGAGTATTGCGTATGTCCTCAGAACATGCCACAATTCCATTCCGAAGAGATTCCAAATCAGGCACTGGAGACGAATAAACCAATGATTTTAAATGGCCCCACAAGTAGGAATCGAGAGGGTTCAGATCAGGTGAGCGTGGAGGCCAAGCAATTGAGCCACCTCTACCTAGCCATCGATCAGGAAACCTTCGATCCAAGTACCGGCGAGCCGTACGACTGAAGTGTGCAGGAGCGCCATAATGCAAGAAGTGAATGTGTTGGCGATTGATCAGTGGAGTGTCTTCTAAAACATGAGGTATGGTGTTTTCCAGGAAGTTTGTGTACGCCTGCCCCGCAAGTCTGTTTACAAGTACATGGGGTCCAACTAATCGATCACTAATGATACCGGCCCACATGTTGAGGGAGAACCGCACCTGGTGATGAGATGGAACAGTTGCACGTGGGTTTTCATACGCCCATACATGCTGATTGTGGAAATTTGTTATGCCATCTCGTGTGAACTATGCTTCATCTGTAAATAATACTAAGGCAGGAAAGTTCGGATTTACACCACACTGCTGCAAGAACCACTGACAGAACCTAACTCGTGCAAGGGTAATCTGCTGGTGACAGGGCCTGTACACGTTCAAATGATAAGGATACAATTGATACAGTCTCCAGACAGTCGTATGAGGAACATTGACTTGCAACGCTACCCTTCATGTGCTCATAGAAGGAGTCATGTTCACAGCCTCCAGAATCTCCTCCTGTACTTCTGGAGTTGTAGATCTTGGTCGTCCCCTTCCCAAACCAGGAGAGTTAAATTTTCCATACTCGCACAGATGGTAATGGAGACGTACAAATGTCTTCCGATCTGGACATTGTCGCTGTGGGTACCTCTCCTGGTACAAACGACGAGCCAGCGCAGCATTGCCGTCCACCTTACCGTACATGAAGTGTATCTCTGCCAGCTCTTGATTTGAATACATGTCGCACATTCTAACGCCCACACAACACTGAATGTAACCTTCGCCTCGGAATGACCTGTCAGAGTGCCCTCTTAATGTCTCGTTTGACGGCAACGACCTGCGGAAAGAGAAACGTTCCGGTGAATTTCAATTTTGTGAAGGTCATAACTCGGAAATAAAGCATTTTCGGACACATGTTGTAATGAACTATTTTGATTGTCTATTTGTGGGAAATACATACCTGAAATTATGCCCCGTATTTTTTAAACACGCTGTATTGTGATCAAGTCCCGAAGTCAGCAGTTGATTATACCTGACTGAACTTTGTTCTACTTTGGCAACTGTTACATACTGTATGAATAAACAGTGAAGTAGCTTATTTGAAACATCTCTACCTTTCAGTGTATCTAATCCGTTCCCCAGTCTTTATTTAATTACTAGGCCATTATTAAAAGTCTAGCGAAGCATTTGCAGTGATAAGGTACAGTAATATCTTTTTGAAGACAGTTTAGTATTTTTAAGGCAATTAATAATTTATTCTATTAGAGTACTTTATTTCTTCTAATCTTCATGTGCCTGCTTCTAATCGTGCAATAGTCAATTAAATTCCACTCGAGTTTTGATTTTCTCTAGATAAATCGGAAGGTCTAGTGAGATTAATGTTAATAATTAATACTCAGTACCCAGTTTCAATATTCGCGTTCTAGTTTTGTACCCATGTACAGTTAACATCGTCTAAATTCGACACAACCACAACTTGATTTTGAAAATTTTAACAGATATAAACAGATTTGTAAGGATTAGAGGACACTGATGTCTTACTAATATTGGGTACAATTGTTAAAAGAATTCTCTTGAAAGCGTATTTAATGCAGCTTTCGCTAGAATTGAGGGAATTATTAAATGTCGGTGCTTTCTGTTCCGTGCATTTTTATGGTAGTAATATGTCAAAATTCTTAAAATATCTACCATGGTCTGATGTTTTACTCCGTTCCTTTTGATCTTTAAAATACAACTTTACACCGAGGAAACATAGTTCTGAGATTGATGGACAGAACACTGGAAACACAACGTTCCGCAGGAAATATGCAGCAGAACGGTTTTGTTTAATTCCACACGGATTCCAAAAATATAGTCAACATGGCATGGCTGCAGGGAGAGGGGAACAGGGGAGGGAAAGAGCTGTACGCCAACCGCAAGAAATTCTGCATATAAAAAATTTGTGACAGTGAAGAACGGTGGAATATAAAGTTACAACCCGGAGGTTATATGGGCTAGTTCAACCACCATAAATGTCTGATGTTAACCAAGACCTCCCATAAAAATATAACACTTCAGGCAGTATCAAAATTTTGAATTTAATACGCATATGAATAACACTCTCTAAAATAAACAATACTGTGTTAGATTATTTCTTTTAGTAGTTTCGATGATTAAGTTTTAAGTTTATTTACTGTTAAAGCATTATTACAAAATTCAGTTCGTTATATTTACAAGTCTTTCATCACACAAGGAATGGAGGGAAATTATGATGAAATTAGGTAAAAAAAATCATATCCCCGAAATTAAAGATTTTTCAGCATATCAGATATCGGAAAATTGGTTTAGTGCAAGATATATTTGTGCATCTGCCTTCATCTAAATCAGGCCTGCAGAACTCGCAAAGTAGGGGAACTATGACGTCAGCCTCACTCCACTTCTATTGGGGATGATCGACTTCCGCCCCGAGAATGAATGTTGATGCAGCCGAGCGTAAAGGCTGGTTCATAATAAACCGGGAACGGAAACGAGAACGAGAACGCAAATAATGTTAAATAAATGTGTTTAAATCGTAGCATTCACAATTAACTATTGTGAATGCTCCCATTTAAACTAATGTATTTCAACATTATTTCCATTTTCGTTCTCGTTGTCGTTTCCGTTCCAGGTTTATTGTGAACCAGCCTTAACTAGAACTCCGTGACCACATAGGTAGAAAAGGTGGGTAGGGTAAGAAAGGAGAGGAAAGCAGTCGCTCTCAAGAGCTACAGTTCTGCAGGCCTGATGTAAATGAAGGATTTGTAGGACCCCTTTCATATTTTATATTTATTTATACTTAATTATGCAAGGCATAAAAATCAGGCACATCCGTATGATCAAACTCGTGTTCTTGTGTATTTCCATTATAATACAGAAATTCAAAATTTAATGCACACAATATTATGTATACAAAACAAAATAAATAAGAACACGCAAAAAACTTTATACATAATATCAAATTAAGTAGCACTGATAACATAATATATACCTTAGTGTTTTCACAATGGAGAAGTGTTTCACTGCAACTCCAGCATTCTCCAATCTTTCCTATTTTCTGCCTTCCTTTTAGTCTCTTCATATGATCCACATATCTTAGGGCCGTATTCATAGACATTTTTAGCGCGAGCTTTCGGTGGATTATCAGCGTTTTTCGTATTCATAAACCAGTGTTAGCGATAGGATATGATTTGAATTCTGTACTAGTAACCAGTGGATAGCCGGGGCTAGCTTAGTACGCTCGTAGCGCGTGCTGCAAAATGTCTATGAATAGCACCATTAATGTCTATCATCTGATATCTTCTTCTGCCTCGAACTTTTCTCCCGTTCACCATTCCTACCAGCGCATCCTACAGGAGGCAGTTTCTTCTCAGCCAGTGACCCAATAAATTCCTTTTTCTCTTTCTCATCAGTTTCAGCACCATTCCTTCTTCACTCACTCTTTCCAATACAACTTCATTTCTTATTCTGTCTGTCAACTTCACACGCTCCATTCTTCTCCATATCTCCATAACCACATTACAACTGCTTCTATTCGTTTCTCTTCATTTTGTCGTAATCTCCATGTTTCTGCCCCACACAATGCCACACTTCACACAAAGCACTTCAATATTCTCTTCCTTAGTTCTTTTTCCAGATTTCCGCAGAAGATGCTCCTTTTTCTGTTAAAAGTTTCCTTTGCCATTCCTATCCTCCTTTCGACTTCCTGCCTGCAGCTCATGTTACTGCTTATAGTACATCCCAAGTATTCGAAGCTGTTCACTTGCTCTACTGCCTCATGTTCGAAAGTTTACCTTCTTTATTTTTTTCTTGCGGAAACTATGGTCTTCGTCTTGTTTGCATTTATCTTCATTCCATACTGCTCACGGCTGTAATTTAGATCCAGTGGCATATCCCTTAGTATCATCTCTTCTGCTAACAACGCCATATCGTCAGCAAATACCATTGATAAATAGATGTTTAATCTTTTATTGAAATTAAAGAAAGTGTTGAAAATTCAGGGTTGAGTTTATTCATGGAATTACATAACCTTGGACCTAGACTAATACCACAGTCTAGTACATACAGTCACGAAGCTCAATACGTAGTAAATATGCATCCATAGATAGTTGCTAAGCACTAGGATCGCTACTATCGCCTCATTCCAGACAATGCGAAATACAGTAGTACCTGCACACTCTATTGTTCCTAGTACCCTCATAACTCAAGCTTCGTGACTGTCTATACTAGACTGTGCTAATACTGTGTTTTAAATCTTCTGTTGTGAAAAATATTTTGTGCGAGCTCGTGCGTATTTGCTTGGTTTCCGCGCAAAACCAACCCGCGGTAAGTCTAAAATTCCACATTCAGTATTCCCAACCTAACACACATAACAATTTCCCTCTTCTTACCGCTTAAGTGACATATTGATTTTACTTACTTACTTACAAATGGATTTTAAGGAACCCGAAGGTTCATTGCCGCCCTAACATAAGCCCGCCAGCGGTCCCTATCCTGTGCAAGATTAATCCAGTCTCTATCATCATACCCCACCTCCCTCAAATCCATTTTAATATTATCCTCCCATCTACGTCTCGGCCTCCCTAAAGGTCTTTTTCCCTCCGGTCTCCCAACTAACACTCTATATGCATTTCTGGATTCGCCCATACGTGCTACATGCCCTGCCCATCTCAAACGTCTGGATTTAATGTTCCTAATTATGTCAGATGAAGAATACAATGCGTGCAGTTCTGTGTTGTGTAACTTTCTCCATTCTCCTGTAACTTCATCCCGCTTAGCCCCAAATATTTTCCTTAGCACCTTATTCTCAAACACCCTGAACCTATGTTCCTCTCTCAGAGTGAGAGTCCAAGTTTCACAACCATACAGAAGAACCGGTAATATAACTGTTTTATAAATTCTAACTTTCAGATTTTTGGACAGCAGACTGGATGATAAGAGCTTCTCAACCGAATAATAACACGCATTTCCCATATTTATTCTGCGTTTAATTTCCTCCCGAGTGTCATTTATATTTGTTACTGTTGGTCCAAGATATTTGAATTTTTCCACCTCTTCGAAGGATAAATCTCCAATTTTTATATTTCCATTTCGTACAATATTCTGGTCACGAGACATAATCATATACTTTGTCTTTTCGGGATTTACTTCCAAACCGATCGCTCTACTTGCTTCAAGTAAAATTTCCGTGTTTTCCCTAATCGTTTGTGTATTTTCTCCTAACATATTCACATCATCCGCATAGACAAGAAGCTGATGTAACCCGTTCAATTCCAAACCCTGCATGTTATCCTGAACTTTCCTAATGGCATATTCTAGAGCAAAGTTAAAAAGTAAAGGTGATAGTGCATCTCCCTGCTTTAGCCCGCAGTGAATTGGAAGAGCATCAGATAGAAACTGACCTATACGGACTCTGCTGTATGTTTCACTGAGACACATTTTAATTAATCGAACTAGTTTCTTGGGAATACCAAATTCAATAAGAATATCATATAATACTTCCCTCTTAACCGAGTCATAAGCCTTTTTGAAATCTATGAATAACTGATGTACTGTACCCTTATACTCCCATTTTTTCTCCATTATCTGTCGAATACAAAAAATCTGATCAATAGTCGATCTATTACGCCGAAAACCGCACTGATGATCCCCAATAATTTCATCTACGTACGGAGTTAATCTTCTCAAAAGAATATTGGACAAAATTTTGTACGACGTCAACAAAAGTGATATTCCTCGAAAGTTACCACAGTTGGTTTTGTCCCCCTTTTTAAAAATAGGTACAATTATGGACTCCTTCCATTGTTCTGGTACAATTTCCTTTTCCCAAATAGCAAGTACAAGTTTATAAATTTCGCTATATAATGCACTCCCACCCTCTTGTATTAATTCTGCTGGAATTTGATCGATACCTGGAGACTTGTACTTTTTCAGATTTTCTATCGCAATTTCGACTTCTGAAAGCGTGGGTTCGGGTATAAATGGCTCAGCAGTTTGTATTTCAATTTCGTCCCGATCATTTCTATTTGGCCTATGTACATTTAGTAGTTGCGCAAAATAGTTTTTCCATCTGTTTAGGATTGATGGAGAGTCTGCAAGCAAGTCACCATTCTCATCCTTGATCACGTTTACCCTTGGCTGATATCCGTTCTTAAATTTATTGATTTTACTGCTTTAGGCTTTTAACATATTATTTTTAGAGACGTTCAGTACACTAATAATTATAAATTGGAAACTTACCACTGCAATTTCACCTAAATTGCACTGTTAATTATTGTTTTTAAATATTTGCAAAAATTAAGTAAACTCTACAACTCCACTAAAGTTACTGCATTCGTGATGCAAGTAACATTAAGGAAGCCGTGAAAAAATCAACAAGATTCCAGACTCATCATAGACTGGGGGGAAAAAAGACAGACGTATATCACGGCCTGCTGGAGTAGAGTAAACACAGAAAACATTTTAAAGCAAGAATGGTGAAGATAGATATTTTTGTTTTGCAAATTTTGCCGTCATTGAACAGAAACCAAGATGGAGATTTCATTGCAACTAATTAGAAATTCCTCTTTCAGGTGTGTAATAAACGATCTTCGCACAAAATAATGTACGATACACGAGCGGTATGTTTTCTTTCAATTCTCGGAAATTAAAAAAGCTCAACTACGTTTCGCCTTTTCAAACTTTTCCTCGAACATGAAAACTTCAACATACCGCTCTTGTAACGCATATTACTATCCTATGTTAAGGGTAAATTATCAGTCCATATAATACTGTAAATATAAGAAATTAGTGTATAAACTTTACGACTTTGTGATAATACTTTAATAATGTGTATTTGTATAATTGTTCAATTTCAAGACTTTAAATTCGAAAAGATAAATTTAGAAGTGTAATTAATATGTTTAAGCATATTCTGATTACTCCTTATTTGTAAAAAAAATTAGAGGACTATATATAATACGCATTTTGCCTTACCTCTTAACGCAAATTAACTCTATACCATTCCTTAGTACAAAGTATGAAAATATACCCTTGTATATAAGCTATTTATTTTAATCTTTATAAATTATTACGAACTCAATTTAATTAACAAACTCTGTAAATGTTGGCTTTGTTAATATTGAACAGTGTAATATATGGCTAAATAGTAACATTCTCAAATCCTGGTTGGGAAAACTTACCTGGTTTAGGTTTTATTTGGGATTTTTCTTCAACCCAATAAGAAGAAATGCTGCGTAATTGTCGACGCTAGACTCTGGACTCATTTCTCTTATATTATCACCTTCATCTCATTCAGACGCTAGATAAAGCGTCGTCAATTAAGAATTAAAAAAAAATTAATAACACGAGCTGCTACCAGGATATCAAAAGGAGGATAGCTATGGCAAAGGAAGCTTTTAATAGAGAAACGAATAGAAGCATTTGAATTGTGGATATCGAGACGAAATATGCGTGTGAAATGGAAAGTCATAGTACGAAATGAACTGTTTGCTAGAAAGAGTAGGTGAAGAAAGAATAATCTGAAACTCATCAGGAAAGGGAAAAGAAATTGTTTGGATCACGGGCTAAGAAGAAATGCCTACTGAAGAATGCACTGGAAGTAATAGTGAAAAGAAGGAGATTTCGGGAAAGAAGAAAAGAGATGATATACAACATTAAGATGCAGTGATCATATGCGAAGAAAAAGAGGACGGCGGAAAATAGGAAAGATGGAGAATGTCAGGTTTGCAGTGAATGCGTGGCCTTGGGCATGGTTGTAATTAGTATAGGCCTTTGTAGTAGTAGAAAAACCCCACACGTCCAGTGTTCGGTATACGTTGACTGTGGCAATAAATTACAGTGAAATGCAGGAACATCAGTCTAGGACATGTGGAAGTTTTTAGAAACTAATATTATTTTGCATTATCAATAAAATAGTTGTTGAAAAAAAATATTTATTTTATGTTCGTTTCTTAACAAAAACTAAAAATTATAAATTTTAATTAGACCTGCATTTTTTTTAACCGTGTTGACCAATTGCGATTGCTAATGTGTAAAATCTGTTGGGGAAACCATTGAGAAAGAGTTGAAAATATTATTCGCATTAGTGTTTAAAGTATATTTTGCTCCCTACCATATAATAATCAAAATTTAGTAAGCCTGCCTAGAGTTTAAAGATCTACTATTTGGAAC
This sequence comes from Periplaneta americana, assembly GCF_040183065.1. Classification (NCBI taxonomy): domain Eukaryota; kingdom Metazoa; phylum Arthropoda; class Insecta; order Blattodea; family Blattidae; genus Periplaneta; species Periplaneta americana. Next base: position 62,973,844 of record NC_091126.1, on the reverse strand, counting down.
GCCTGTCTAAAAAATTCATTATTTATCGGCATACATGTGGCTCAAATGACAGACTATGTCCATAAATCCACAGGATTTGGGTTTCGATTTTTGAGACTGACATTGATATATTTATCTCCGCGGAATTAAGGATTATGTTGTTTTGTGTTTGCCCTATTTTGTCCCAAATCGCGGCTTTGCGTCTTTTTGTCAACATAACGCTCAAGCGAATTACTTTAGTCTTTTATCGGATGAAGGAATGCAAAAAATATTGACTAGGTGGAAAATTATTCTTAAGGATCATTGTAATAGCTTTTCAACGAAAGATTTTAAAGAGTTAGAAGACATATGGAACATTTCCTTACACAGTTAAACGACGGCACTTAAATTTTTCTCTACATTTATACGCACAATGTGCTTACTTGAGACGATGTAAAACACCAGTTGTAGAATCACCACAGACGTCGATTCAACGAGAAAATCCTCGGTCTGTCGGAAAGCGTCCTGTAATAAATTGATAGGTTTTATGATGCTATCTTTTGGATGCTGTCGGGGAATGGGAACACATCTCACACTGTTCTAGGGCAGAGCAGACACAGAAAAAAAATGGGAAGGAAAAATGCGGGAAGTAAGAATAATTTTCTGTATATTATGTTCAAATGGTCGAACCATTTTCAATCTGCATCCGGTTGTATGAGTTAACATTTTATGGGGTAAATTTCCGTTTTGCCGCCTGAATGCTCATTAGCAGAAGGAAAAAGAAGAGAAAAACTGTAATGGAGAGTGGAGACAGTGAGGGTAAGAGAGGTAAGATTGAGGGGCGAAATCTTTTTATTGTCATTCTTCTTATTCTCCGCCTCCCTCTTGGAGAATCTAGGCTTCTACGCTAATGTTTCTTGAGCCGGCAGTAAGATTATTTGTCACTTGTGGAAACAATGCAGCGACTTGAGAAATGGTCTCGTTTCTTGCGAACCATTCTCCTTGTTCGTTTTCATGGAAGGCAGCAGAAATCTTCTCCGCTCATCATCTTAATTACTTCCCCTCTGCGCTTCCGGTGGTTCTGCCCCACGATTCAGGTGTCTCGGCGAAGCATCAAACACCGTGAAGCGCTGCACGTCCGCTTGACTCGGGTCCGTCTGGATCATGTATTATATATAGTAAGCAATCACCCCACTTGTTTGGAAACGTTGGTTACGACAACGCATTGATCGCTAGGGGATAGGCATAGGCATAAGGTCAAACAAAGGCGATTGGTTCAAAATGGAATTTTATTTATGGTATATATCCAACAACAAGAACAATGAAAAACAAGGACAACGTAATGGAGGAGTGATCAATGTTCGAATAAGATTTTATGTTATTGGTGATATTAATAATAATAATGGTAATAATACTAGTTACAATAATAATAATAATAATAATAATAATAATAATAATAATAATAATAATAATAATGAAATTTATTTTTATTTCTATGCGTATTCCACGTCCTGTAGTGTGAGAAAGGAATAATGGATTTTATTGTACCAGAATGAATAATAATAATTTATTTATTTATTTATTTATTTATTTATTTATTTATTTATTTATCTATTTATTTATTTAGAATATTAACGTGCAAAACAACAGCACAAGGCCAATTAAAGTTTAGCACGATACAAAAACAGAACAAAACAACAAATGATGATGAGAATGAATGTTAGAAAATGGCAATGAGATGAAATACAAACAATATAATAGTCTACATCAATCATAGATCAAATAAAAATTATAAAATCATAAATTAGTACAATAAGATAATTGAAATAATGGAATAGTCTACCTTAATCAATTGACCAAATGCAAGAGAAAAAAAATGGACAAATAATTATTAAAATTAGATCAGTGAGAAAAAAACTCAGATATACTACACATTAAATGGATCCAAGTTGAATCCCTGCAAATTAGCATATTTAATGCATCTGCAGATCGGAGAGAGAGATTTAGGATTCTTATTATAAAACAATTTATGAAATCTTAAACCATTAGCTGGAATACGAAGACTGATATTGCTTATGAAAGATTCACAATCAATATCACCCTTAATGACTTTACAATAAATAAATAAATAATCAAGATCCTGACGTCTGGTGAACAAACTACCGCAATTGAAATATTTGCATTTAATCTCATAGTTATAATCGGAATTTGGTAAAAATCTATAAGAACACAATGAAATAAATTTTCTTTGAATATTCTCCAATTTAGCCGAGTCAGTGGAAGTAATGGAGTTCCATACAACAGATGCATATTCAAGCTTGGATCTAACCAACGTATAGTATAAAATTAATAAACACATAGGAGTGGAAAAAGAATAAGTTATAGACCTAATTAGACCAAGCATTCTTAACGAATGGGTATAAATATATTGCACATGATCATGGAAATATAATTTTGAATCAAGTAGGACACCAAGATCTCTAATACAATCTTTCCTAGTAATTACGACATTACTGAGAGAATAGTTAAATTTTAGGGAGATAGTTTTCCGTGAAAAGGAAATAACAAAAGTTTTGGATTGATTAATTTTCATTCCATTTTCAACAGACCATTGTGAAATTGAATTAATGTCATTTTGAAGAATTTGACAATCAACCAAACTATTAATTTTGCGAAAGATTTTGAGATCATCCGCAAATAAAAGGCAGCTAGAACTTATTCTTTTACTTATATCATTTATAAATAATAAAAATAAGAGAGGTCCCAATGTAGACCCTTGAGGAACACCGCATTAATAATAATAATAATAATAATAATAATAATAATAATAATAATAAATCATAGTAATAATAATACTAACAAAACTTTTATTATTATTTGTATGAATATTTCGCTTCTAGTAGGGTGAGGAGAAGGATTAATGGTTTTAATTTGTACCAGAATGAATAGCCAATAGTAGTAGTAGTAGTAGTAATAATAATAATAATAATAATAATAATAATAATAATAATAATAATAATAATAATAATCATCATCATCATCATCTTCACTTTATGGTTTAGGCTTAGTGGCTGTTCCGTCTTCCCATTTTATTCAGTTCCACCTCTTCCTAGGACGTCCGACATCTCTTTTGCCTTTAGGTTGGTATTGTTGTATCAGTGCTGGAATTCTTTCATTATCCATTCGAAACAGGTGTTCTTTCCACTTTCCTTTATAATCTTCAACTTTATCGTTTATGTTGTATATATTTAATTCTTTACGGATGTCCTCATTTCTTATCAGATCCCTTCTTGTACATCCCTTTACTCTGCGAAGAAACCTCATCTCTGCAGCCTGTAATTTACTTTTATCTCGTTCTTTAATTATCCATGATTCGCTTCCATATGTCAACACAGGTACTGCCATAGTTTTATAGAACTTTAGTTTTGTTTCTTTTCTAGTTTTATTTTTTAGTGTTCTATTTATTGTTCCGCATATCCACTGAAATTTGCTAATTTTGTTGTCAATATCTCTATCTACATCATAAGATATGTTACAACCTAAATAATCAAAATGAGATACTTGTTCTATGGGCTTATTATCAACTATTATTTTTGTACGAATTGGAAATTTACCACTGTGGGCCATTACTTTAGTTTTATGAGTTGATATGCTCAAATTATAGTCTTCTTTTCCTAGTAGGTGTTAATAATAATAATTATAATAATAATAATAATAATAATAATAATAATAGTAATAAATCTGTGATTTTTATTTCTATGCGTATTCCACGTCTGGTAGTGTGAGAAAGGAATAATGGATTTTATTGTACCAGAATGAATAATAATAATAATAATAATAATAATAATAATACTAACAAAATTTTTATTCTTATTTGTATGAAGATTTCACTTTTAGTAGGGTGAGAAGAAGGATTAATGGTTTTAATTTGTACCAGACTGAATAGTCAATAGTCAATAATAATGATAATAATAATAATAATAATAATAATAATAATAATAATAATAATGAAAATAATAATAAAATTGTTGTTCTTATATGTATAAATATTTCACCTCTGGTAGTGCGAGAAAGAAGTACTAAGTCTTTAATTTGTACCAGAATGATAATAATAACAATGATAATAATAGCAATAATAATAATAATAATAATAATAGTCATAATGAAATTATTGTTCTTATATGTAATCATATTTCACTCGTGGTAGTGTGAGAAAGAAGTACTAATGGCTTTAATTTGTATCAGAATGAATAATAATAATAACAATAATAATAATAATAATAATAATAATAATAGTAATAATAATAATGGAAATAAAATTGTTATTCTTATTTGTATGTATATTTTACTTCAGTTGGTGTGAGAAGGGACTAATGGCTTTAATTGTACCAGAGTGATGCCTACACTGGTGTCACGACGTTGAAACCTGTATTCGGACAGTTGACTAAACAACAACATCAATTGAAATTGTGAACACTTGTCACAAATAAATATTTCTCTATTGATATACAGAGTAGTCTTTTTTATTAATTATTTTATTTTACGGCGCTTGATCCTCTGCGATGGTTATCTAGTTATCTGAGAGAAATTAGGTGATAATGCCAACAGAACGAGTTCAAGATGCAGGGCCCAAAAATTACACAGCATTTGCTCTTAATGGGTTGAGGTAAAAGGCGGGTAAAAACTCATGCAGGTAACTTCTCCTAACTAAGTATCCGAGCCCATTTGTTTGACGGTGAAACATGCTAACCGTTCTCCATAGAGGTGGACGCTAGTTTAAAGTTGCATTTGGTTAATTTTACGCTGAGGGGTAAGAAGATAGAATTCATAGGAATGTTAAGGCATTTCAGATGTGGATATATAGGATGTAAGTCCATGGGCATTCAACGTATACAACTGCAAAATCCGTACGAAAATTTGTATAGAACGCAAATTATTTTGAAAAATGCAATTCTGTAAACTTGCGTACTTAACAGCACAGCATTCGGAATATTTTAAGCATGAATACCTGCATACAACAGCAACTAAGGCAAAGCACAGATCTGCACAACGGCCTAGCCCATGGGCTGCTTCCACACTGCATCGCACTGGGCTTTGCAGTCTCGCACGGAAAAAGCTCGTGACGTCACTGCACTGGCCGGTCCAGGCTGCTTGCGTAGCGATTTTTTGCGGTGGTCTGGTACCAAGGCATCGAGCCCAAGTCTCCTCTTCTATCAGTTACTTATTAAGCGAGTTTGCGCTGGCTTGTACTTGCGTGTGCAGTTCGATCAACAATCAGCTGCTGTTTCAAATGTTTTTGTTTTAGTTTTTGATTTCTGTTTTTCAAGATGAGGCCAAATAATTGTGTATCCCAAAGAAAATACAATCTCTGTGACGAATTTTTTACGAACTGAGATGCCGAGGTCTACTAGTAGAATGGTAGACTGCGGCATCTCAGCTCGGAAAACCTTCTTCAGAGACACCGTCTGGAAACACATATTTTATAGGGTGTCCCAACAAGAACGTAGGATTTAATAATATAAATAAATACAACAAATACAGATAACAGAGCAAATAGCATTGCCGCCAACCCAACAATGGGACATTGTTGGAACATAGCGCCATTTTCTTATTATAGCTTTGGCTGCGCTGTTATCTGTTATCGATTTTTGTTGCATTTATTCACATTATTAAATCCGACGTTCTTGTTGGACACCCTATAAAATATAGTTTCTCTAGAGAAAAAGTAGTGACGGATAAAATTGCTGCTTTAAAACAATAGAGTCGGATGGAAATTTAAAAAGTACTATTGGGACAGTTTTTTTACTTGGTTATTTAACGACGCTGTATCAACTATGAGGTTATTTAGCGTCGATGGTATTGGTGATAGCGAGATGATATTTGGCGAGATGAGGCCGAGGATTTGCCATAAGTACCTGACATTTGCCTTACGGTTGGGGAAAACCTCGGAAAAACCCAACCAGTTAATCAACCCAAACGGGAATCGAACCCGCGCCCGAACGTAACTCCGGATCGGCAGGCAAGCGTCTTAGCCGACAGAGCTACGCCGGTGACTGGGACAGTTTTCAAATCTGTGTTCGATAGTAGTGGAAAATAATTTAATTTTGTTTGTTGTCCGTTATGCGAGGAATTGTATGCTCATGCCACACGCGGAGCGAAAGCACAACCAATGCGCGCAAGCGGAAAAGCAGTAAAATGCACCAACTGGTGGGTTGATGTCGGTGCAGTGCTGAGCAGTGCGGTGGGCTACGGTTGGCTTCGAAGCCCAGTGCAACGGGCTAGGAAGCGGCCGCATCAAGCAATGTTGGTCATAGATGGACTGGGCTACTGACGCGTTCGGACTGGCAGTGCTGAACTTTGGGCTACCGTTAATTACTCTGAGGCAAAGCAAGAACCTAAGCTCACTAAGAGAGGTTGTTCTCTTTCGCTGATCTAACTCGTTAGAAAATGTGAAACTGAGAGGAAAGTACCTTGTCTGTAAAATGTGCGACAATTAACAGGTTTACACGCAGAGGAGATATTCTCAGTAGATGAAAATCTTTACATTTTGGCAACATGATCCGCAGCATTCAGTAAGAATCGGCACTAGGAAAACAAGAATAGAATTAAGCGTGTTGTAATTATTTATGTTCTAAGAATTTGATACTTTGTATCCTTGTTATATTCGATTTTTAAAGAAAATGTAATATGTTATTAGAACAAACTACAGTTAAACAGGTTTAAATATGCCGCTATAATTGACAACACTGTACGGAGGATATATAGGGGCGTGGCCAGGCAGGAAGATGTCTCGTCGCGCATGTGTAATTTCACACAACTCCCACTCCTGTCGCAATCCTAAACAAAAGTACACACGAACACAAAATGCTATCAGTTGTCTCAGATGTATAGGTCTCGATTCAAGTGTAGGCCATTTTGTGTCTTGTTTTTGTGAAAGTATGGTAAGTAATAAATCTAGTCATCGTAGCAAAAAAAAAAGTAGGCCTGCAGCAATTTGACCGATCACAGAATTATTCAGGCTCTCGTGCATTGAGCGCCAAGCGTCATGAGATATTGGAAGTGATCTGTTCGTGCTGCAAAGCTTTCTCGAGGAGGGGAAGTCATCTCTCTCTCTCATCTCACAGGAGCTCTCTTTCTCACGTTTCCCTCTCAGTACGTCTTCCTACACCAGGGCTGGGCATCGGGAGCGGAACCAGACTCTAAACGGGGACGTTTAATATTCATCCGTCAATGAATCAACGCTGCGCGGTGTTCGGCGGGGAAGAAAGGGGATGAAGAGAATCCGCTCTTGCTGCCCAGCCCTGTCCTACACGGTCCGATCTGTAACATGTCTCGTTTTAATTTAATGTTTATTGTCCGTTACTCTTAGTTACAAACAATAATTCAGGTGCTGAAATTTTCTTAACGCCTTATGTTTGGGCCTCCCATTTGTCCACTGGCCATTGGCATATTCAAATCATAATGAACGAGAGTCATTCACTGAAACTGTATTCAGGCGTGAGTTCGAATCCCAGTTGGATAGTTCAAAGTTTCATTTTGTTTCCCTCAATGGTAGGAAGAACAACTGTAAATCTCATAAAAGTTTTTTCAAACTGATCTTGTCAAATACCATTTCCCAGTCACCAATCTCATCGGCAGATTGACATCTGTGCAGGTGATACAGTATCGTTAAATAACCGAATATAAATTTGTCTGTCTTTTTTGGTTTAATTTAGTCCGAGCTCTTGGGGAATTATCTTCTTCTTCTTTTTTATGCAGGCCTAAAGACCTGTTAGTTCCAGGGAGTCGCTCCATCTTCCGTTACGACGACCGGGACTCCTCTTGCCCACTGGTATGCTGTCTTTTACTATACGAGACATACGATCTTCAGGCATCCTTGATACGTCTGCTGCCCATTGCGATCTTCGTGTTTCTACCCATTTACCTATTTCTTGTATTTGCCATTTGTTCTTTATGTCCGCATTTTTTATTTTATCCAGTTTTGTTTTTCCCACAAATTTCCTTAATGTTTTCATTTCTACAGTATTTATCAATTGTTTTGATCTAGTGGTTTCGGCTCTTATTTCAGCACCGTATGTTAAAATTCGCCTACTACTGTTTTATATATACGGGTTTTCGTCTCTAATTGTAGATATTTATTATTCCAGATGGTATCGTTCAGGGATCTTGAGATTCGTGATGCTTTCACTATCTTTTAATTATCTTCAGCTATTAGGTCTTTATGGCTTGTTATCATAACACCAAGATATTGGAAGTAATTCACTTGTTCTACGACCTTATCATATAATTGCAATTTACATCTCATTGTTTCTTTAGAAACAGTTAATACTTTAGTTTTCTTTGTAGATATTTTCAAGTTGCATTTTTCGCATATCTGAGCAAATTTATAGAGAAGTCATTGAAGTAAATCCTGTGAATCAGCTATTAACACTGTGTCATCAGCATAACATAATACATTTACGTTCTTATTTCCTATTTCGAAACCACGAAGTCCTTTCAATTCTAGAATTATATCATTCATTAAAATAATTAAAAAGGAGTGAGCTGAAAGATTCTCCTTGACGGATTCCCTTATTTGTTGGTAGTATTTTACTGAGTTTACCATCCAATTTTACTTTACAAGAATTATTTGTATAACTATCTTGGATGAGGTGCATAATCCCATTAGGTGTATTTTGTTTTTCAAGACTTTGTATGACATGTTTTAATCTAACATTGTCAAAGGCTTTTTCGATATCAGTGAAACAGAAGTAAACTGGTTTATTGAATTGGGGAATTATGGCGTACACAAATGCATTTTTGGCTAGTAATTCTAGAATTGGAAGTTTTTGCCAATCTCCACAATAACCTGGTTTGCCATTGAGATGGGAAACAAACTCATGAAGAGAAATTAAATAGCAATAGGAATTTTATTGGAAACCGAAGATCTACAGAATGTAAATATGATGATAGTGTTTTGTTCTAATTGTGAGCGTTCGCTTGAAATAAATTGTGTTGCAAGTCCTACGTTTGATGCGAATTTTTATGACAGTGCACATTGAGAAAGTGACCTGTACATTGTTACGAAACATGGAAAAATAGCCATCAGGGCCGGCAGAGTTAACAGCTGATATCAGTGAGTGAGATTAATTCTCTTGCAATTATATGACGGATATGGGCAGTGTTGATGGATTTTCTATCAGTGAGTTTTGTAATTTTTATTTCATTCGTGGAGCTGTGAGGTGTTTCTCGATGGCATAATTTCAACTTCAACGAGATACGCTTTCAGAAGCGTCGCCTTTCTGAACGTTCAATATTTCCACTGTTGCTAAAAAAATTAAGGCCAGATTGAATGAATTTTTATGATAGATGGTATTATGAAGCGTTTAGTCATGGTAGATTTCATATTAAAATTAAATTTGGAGAGACGGAAATTTTATTACACAATTTTTTTCATATCTTGAACTAGTATGTATAATTTACTAAAGATGTTATTAATTGGTCCAACAGAATAATATCTGTTATAGTGACAATATTTGAGGAGAAAAATTCGCTATGGCGCCGGGGATCGAACCCGGGTCCTTGGTTCTACGTACAAGCGCTCTGACCACTGAGCTACGCCGAATTCAATCCACAGCACCGGATCCTACTCCTACAGTGTTATTTCCCTTTTTTGTGACCTGACTCCAAATTGAGAAATATCATTGCAGGAGGAGAATTCGATCCGGTGCTGTGGATTGAATTCGGCGTAGCTCAGTGGTCAGAGCGCTTGGTACGTAGAACTAAGGGTCCGGGTTCGATCCCCGGCGCCGGAGCGAATTTTTCTCCTCAAATATTAATTGTCACTATAACAGATATTATTTTGTTTGACCAATTAATAACATCTTTAGTAAATTCGTCTAGGTAGCAGTGCATGGTTCTGTACAGATTGCTGTGCATTTTACTGCGGAATCCCGACCATTAGTCATTCAGCTGAGTGCGCTCCTTGTATAATGGCAGTTGATTTGAAATATAAATGTCAACCTGTATGCTCAACTTGGAGTCAGGCCACAAAAAGGGAAATAACACTGTAGGAGGAGAGTTCGATCCGGTGCTGTGGATTGAATTCGACGTAGCTCAGTGGTCAGAGCTCTTGGTACGTAGAACCAAGGACCCGGGTTCGACTCCCGGTGCCGGAGCGAATTTTCCTCCTCAAATATTAATAGTATATCTAAGTTTCATAACTTATAGGCGTATTGTTGACGTTCTTCTGTTCAGATGCTCCACTTCTTTCTAATCATAGGTCAGAACTGATCTTTCATATCTAGAGATAAATCATAACGCACTCCGCTAGTTCGTGGAATCAACACCGCTCAATTGACAACGGATGGGTAATATAGATGAGGAGGCGAGACCTGGCATGTGAACTGTGCGACAGGGGAAAAAATGAGCTATCAGAAACAGGATTTTGTTTTATGATGGTGACTACAAGGAATTATCCAATATCTTATTATTGTTATCAAGAAACAATTACACTTTTTTAGTTCTCGGATATATTACGATATTGTACAATAATTTCCCACTACTTTAAAACACACACTTTCGCAGGATAATTAATGTATTCATATTCTTTTTTGCAATAATGTAAATATTTATTTAATGAGATTAATGTACGGTATTACTGGATTGATTCGGATCTCTGATAACGAATTTGAATGACGTCATGTACGTCAGTAGTCACACCGAGAGCTGAATTGCGGCGAGAGATGACAGACCAACAGTGAATGATTTCATAATCAGAGTGCACGGTGTATCACAGTAGCAATGCCCAAAAAAAAAAAATCGAGCGTTTTTGAGAGAGGCACATAACAACTCTTTCCGATGCCAAGTACAGTTACGTGAAAATCATAGGGGCCTACAAAACACGTAGTTTCGTTATTTCCAAGAAAGGCATCTTGTGTGTACCTAATAAGACTGGCAAGGCTCGAATGGAATTAATTCCAGAGTGGAAGAAGCAAGCAAATCCACTCCCCGTCACAAGTCACCGCACCCCACGAGATGATACAAATTAATTCCATTCGAGCTTTACCAATCTTATTAAGAATGTACACAGGAGGTGCCTTTCTTGGAAATATCGAAACCTCGTTTATTGCAGGCTTCTTTTATTTTCACTTAACTGTACTTGGCATTAGAAATGGTCGTAATGTACCCCTCCCAAAAAGGATAGATTTTCTTGGGAATTTCTGTTGTTATTCGCATGCACTCTGACTATGACATCACACACTACTGGTCTGTCACCTCGCCACAGTTCAGCTGGCCTGTGACTCCTGACGCACATGATGTCATTCAAATTCTTTATCAGAGATCGAAAACAACCCTATGTTAGCCGAGAGAAAATTCCTCTCGTTCAGCGAATGCGATCCAACTAGATTCATTTGCAAACATTTCTCGAGAACCAGGGCACAGAATGAAATATGAAATGTAAAGTAAAATATTTTGTCTTGCACCTATTATTAATATAGAAGGAACTTTTAATATGATTATGGTATTGGGTCATGTAAGAGATAGCTGCTAAAAGTAACATGCTGCAGAGAATTAGGAAAGAAGGAAGGATTGTGTTGCTTCTTGTTTTGTCATTATCCGAATCTGTGTTCTTCTTAGGAGAGTCAAAACGTTCAAAATTAGGGGATGGGATACGTCGTCAATCATCCACGCGAAATATTGCGTCGCCTACTGCAGGGAAGATGCGGAAATGCGAAATCAATGCTCCCGTAATTACTGGTAACGAGAGACTGATCTCTGTTGCTGTAACAATAATTACATCTCACGAACTCTGCGAGACTGCTCGCCTTTCCTTTCTTCGCCGTGCCTCTTCGAATTTCCTTCCAACGGAAGTGCAGAAACACGTATCAGCAGAAAGCTCCGAATAACGGCACAAAGTCTGCGTAAGTGAAGCCAATAATTTCACATAAATATTTTTTGTTAATTAATATCTGTTAAGGAATTTTGATTTCTATTATTATTATTATTATTATTATTATTATTATTATTATTATTATTATTACTATTATTATTATTAACGGCTTCACTCGGTATAAGAGATATCGGGAGAACGATATAGTTGACTTTTGTCACACTTACAATGCATGTTCTGTGTTACTGTAAAAATTGTTGTGTCATTTCATTGCCACTCACATTACAATATAAAAACTTTCACAACACATTCTTAATTACTGTCCAAATTTCACGAGAAGATCCCTGCGAGGGGAGTATGGTCCTTGCGGGGTAAGAGGAGAGAGAAGGCCAGTAACTCTGCGTTATTGAAGGAGCAGGTGGATGGGAGTTGTGTCATTGGTCGGCTGGTACAAACAAGGCTTAGTCAATGGCTGGCCGGTACCGTGGCAGGGATAGATTATACGAGTGGGGGAAAAACTCGCATTCCTTGCTCGGATCTTCTCGTGAAATGCGGACTTGTATACAGTTTCCATTTCTAATGGTGTATTTTCATTTCATAGGGTATTTCGTTGCCCAATAGAAGGGCTAAAAATAGGTGCACAGTGATTTCAGAAATTATAATTTATTAATAAGAAAAAATGTTAAATGTACTTTAATTCACATTACAAGACAAGAATATGGGAACTGTATGCTTATACAATAATGACAAACTCTTCTCATCTAAAAACTGGAGAGGTGTGTTTTTCTTTTGAAAAACGGTGTATAATTGTGATAAATGAGTAGGAATGTAATTACTGTAGAATATATTTAAATAATTGTAAAAAATCTGCTATATTTCTGTCAATCGCTTTGCAGTTCTATGTCACATTACTTGGTGAGAATTACTTAATACAAAAATATTTTGAAGTAAAATTTATGCTAGAAAGATATAACAATATATCGTTAATACATTATAAATTGAAATGCAACGAAAAAATATCACAGTGTGTATAATGCCTGTTTTAGCATAATGTTTACCGATTATATTGTATAAATCAGGCCTTTGGAGAAATCAACTCTTAAGAGAGTTTAATTATATCATGATACAAGATAAGAAAATAATAATAATAATAATAATAATAATAATAATAATAATAAACTATAGTAGTAGAGTATTTATCTGCAGACTTAAGCCTAGATACAATATTCCACCCTCCGATTGGAACCTTTACCTACTGTCCTGTAAACCTACATATATTAGCAATATCCTGTCTTTTTGCTGCACTTCTCTCTCAAACAAACTTTCTTCAGTCGGCCGTAATTCTTTACATTTTTTTCTAGTCAGCTTGTTTTCGGTCCCTATCCTGAGCAAGATTAATTAAGTCCCTACTATCATATCGCATCTCCCTCAAATACATTTTAATGTTATCCTCTCAGCCACGTCTCGGCCTCCCCAAAGATCTCTTTCCCCTCTGGCCTCCCAACTAGCATTCTACATGCATTTCTGGATTCATCCACACGTGCCACATACCCTGCCCATCTCTGGATTTAATGTTCCTATTTATGCGAGGCAAAGAATATAATGCGTGGAATTCTGCGTTGTGTAACTTTCTCCATTCTCCTGTAACATCATCCCTCTTTGCCCCAAATATTTTCCTAAGCACTCGGGTTGCAGAAAAAGTACCGGGACGGCGCCCTGGCACAAATACACTCCTGATACTACCACGAAACATGTGAAATCAGAAAAACAAATAAACCCAGACAGATATTTTATTACTTGAGCCTACTTCTTACTTATGAATAATGCAGAAAAATTCGCTCCGGCATTGGAAATCGAACCCAGGACCCTTAGTTTTACATACAGAGCGCTCTCTTTTGAGCTACTCCGAGGCCCCATCCAAAGGATCGGATCGAACTCCTTTCTTTGTTTTTTTTTCCTTTTTGGCCTATTCCATGTTTCGACATTATTATGTCATCAGGCTTCGGCCTAGGGACACAGAGTAACCAGTATGAGGTTTAGAGTACACGGAGTATAAATGACGTCATGACCCGTGTGGGATCCTGCAACAGCATAGGTGGGTCCGTAATGTGCATTACCGTTGTGTGTATTGCTGCTTGGCTGCGGTACGTGTGACAGGCTTCGGCGTAGGGACACCTGATTGAAGGATAGAACTCACGTTAATACTTTAAAGGTAGACATTTATTGTCTTCACTAGGAATTTACTGTATATACTCCATCTGTAGAGGGTGAAATATGTTTGTCCCATTCTATCATGGACTGTTTACATGTTGTGACACGAAGTAACGGGTCCACACCTGTGAAGTAACGGTCAGTACGTCTGGCTGCGAAACCAGGTGGTCCGGGTTCGAATCCCGGTCGGGGCAAGTTACCTGGTTGAGGTTTTTTCCGGGGTTTTCCCTCAACCCAATACGAGCAAATGCTGAGTAACTTTCGGTGCTGGACCCCGGACTCATTTCACCGGCATTATCACCTTCATATCATTCAGACGCTAAATAACCTAGATGTTGATACAGCGTCGTAAAATAACCCAATAAAATAAAAAAAACGAAGTAACGGCGCACTCTATCTCCCAGTTCACTCGACCAACACAACACTATGCCCGTGCGTTCTGAACTTCATGCGTTTCTGTGCCCAGAACCGAAGCCTGGTCATCATCAGGCAACGCATTTTCGTTCCCAAACAAGTTAGGGAAGTTATCGGTTAGTATATCCTGGAGTTTCAGGGTTCAAATTTTAACCTTAAATGCTTATGTGAGGACGCTACGAGAGGTAAAACGTAGTTCGGCTGATGATGACGATAATAATAATAATAATAATAATAATAATAATAATAATAATAATAATAATAATGGAGCATGGCAACTCTAAGTGGGATTGCTACTAAATTGAAATGTTCTGTCCAGCTACATTTTAACCATATAAACGCACTATTATTGCGAAACTAGCGCTCTACAAAATATTAGTGCTAAATATGGCAGGAAATATTAGATCGTTGATAATACTGAAATAGTATAAATAGCCTAATCATTTAATTCGAGAAAAATTCGTTCCGGCACTGGGAATCGTACCCGGGACCTCTCAGCTTTGCGCGCTGAGTGCTCTTTCCAACTGAGCTATGCCGGGACACGATCCACGGTGCCAGCCGAACTCCTCTCGTTGTAATGTTTTTACGGCCTTACTACCTGCACTTTAGACAATGTAAGCCATACATGCAGGAGCGCATATTTAAATGACTTTATGGCCATATTCAACCTCAGTTTGTAAAAACTGCTAACAGTAAGGCGAGACCTCATATTATATAATGAATATGTGATGTAAATATATTGTACCGGGACATCATTTTATTTTTACTAACATTTCTAATATTAACCTGTCTATACCTTTAGAGAACCGGAAACACCGCTTCCTCCCCCTCCAAGAATGGAGTTCGATGATACTGGCGTAAAACACAAATCACTCTACTAGGTATAGGAAGGAAGAAAAGTAGTTCATCCATTTACGTAAACTAGGAAATATCGCGATTTTGAGTTTGATAATTTTCATTAGGTTTTTCTTTAATCAAAGTACAGTACTGTATTAAGAATAAGTGTTTTTACTCACGAAGTGAGTTATCCATGCGAACGTATTCATTATGCAGTGTATATTATACTGTCTACAGCACATTAGCGTACAATATAGAGAAAGAAGTTAAATTGAAAAATAATCATAATATGAATATTTAAACACAATTTTGAAAATGGTGGCCGTTCATTTTGATACAGGCTTCAGTTCTTTTGTGCATATTAACGCACTATAGACTATTGCATCTAATTCCAATTGCCAGTTTCGTCCTTCGTACTAGTAACTCATGTTGAAATAATTATGTACCTACTCTACGTACTGTAAATTCAATCTTCACTTCTGCCCGACCGGAAAATTTAAAATTACTCAGACATGCTATCTACTGTCCGTCCAAGTGGTTATGGCGCAGGATTGTAGAAAGGGAGGAAATCACGTGACAGTTAATTACTTAACGAGGCCCTTTTATTTAAGTTAAATTAAACAGCTGTATAATATTACGTAAACGTCCAATTCCTAAGAGAAATTAATGTTTTCAGAAAAGAGCTAAGACAGCCCAGCTATTACAGAGGGGCGAGCAGAAGCAGATGGGGGAAATCGGGATGCGACGTAGGCAAACGGACAGTACCTGTGCGAAAATAAGATTCAATATTGAAAGCTCTTTCGTCACTGGAAAACGCGAACATATTTCTGGAACGTACTATACTCAGTAACTCAGTACTGCTTACTATCTGCGGTCTTGGTTCTGTGTGGATTTGGAACTTCCTTAGTAGAAGGAGTGGGAGTGAAGTACATTAAAAAACTCAGGTTGAGGGTGGATTCGTTGTTGTTTTCCCACGTTGGACGCCATTTGAGGGTGGTATCGTTGTTGAGTGGTTATTGTGACCACACGTTGGGCGCCATTTGAGGGTGGGTGCGTCTCGATGTTGCGTGAGATTCACTCAGGGTAGCCGAGGTACTGTTGTGGTATAGGGTGATGTCGGGAATAATACCAAGCCGGCTACTTAAATAAAAGGCAGCGTAAACTTCAAAACTATAAGTTTATTGTAGTATCCACTTGGTAAACCCTAGAATATGTATTTCCGGCTGACTTATAATTCAATCGTTGGTCGCACTTCTGTATCGACTCTATGGCGGCTCTGAATAAGCTCTATCCGATACTACAAATTCAATATTCTGTCCAGTACACTATGACACGAAGCGAAATAGTAGTCCTGTCGACGCCAAACGAAGTAGTTATTCTGCCCTGTATGTAGGGCTGCCGACACGAAGTAAAGTTGTTTTGATGATCTCCGCTCCGAAGCGGAATAGTAGTCGTTGACACCAAACGAAGTAGTTATTGTGCCCTGTATGTAGGGCCGCCGACACGATGCGAACTCGTTTTTATGATCTCCGCTCCGCGGCGGAATAGTAGTCGTCATCTCCGCTCCCCGTCACCCTTATTTATAAAAACCTATCCTACGCTAAAACTAACTATCCTATTGGTTAAAAACTACGTCACTAACTGGCCTAAAATCTATTCCCTATTGGTCCAAAGTGACCTCATAAGCTGGACCAAGATCTCTTCTTATTGGGCGCGAAATATGTCATCTCTAAATTTAAACTTTGGATTTCCCATAACCTCAAATTAGTTTGTATATCTCACAAGAATACCCGTTCTTTGGAAAACCCAAGCTTGGCAGTATCTTTCCCACGGGTCCAGTCTAACTCCGGCTTTATGCTTCATCGAGTCTCTATGAAACCCCGCTCAACGTGGCCCTAAATCTGTCCGATGCTGACAAGTGACGAAACACCTGTGTGAGGAAGCTAATTCTAACGAAGTCGCCAGAACATCCCCGCGAATACATGTAATAGAAATATGGAGATATCACTTCGCTAATAAATCGGTCTCTCCCTCTCCTAATTACTGCTTCAAAATGCCCATCTACATAACCATTGGAAATTCCCGAAAGAGTTTCCAATGTTATGAGATGTCCCCGCTTTCTGCCTATAACTAGCCTCATAGTTCCCCCACGCGATATCAGCCGGTAACACATTATTTACAATACAGTGAGATTATAATGTCACTACAAACAATTACAATAAATATTACATATATCTTCACAAGCCTTTCTATGTACACAACTCTCACACAATAAGCACAACAATGTACAATTTATATCCACATTTACATATGTACAATACCATTCATTCACATATTTACATTTATTTATTAATTGATCAGTTACACACTCTGCGTGCTTGGTTGTACCAGCCGCCCTGTACAGGTTCACCTAGCTGTACGCGTGAGACTAACCATCCTACTCTTTCTCATTCCTGCCTCCTAGCCTCTCCTGTTTGAAAGGCCGCAAGAGTTGCTTGTGGTACCTTCCAACAGGTTTACTTTTTCCCCTTTCTACCAATTCGAAAGTATGGTCTCCATATCTACTTCTAATTTCGTAGGGCCCTTTGTACAGTAGCTCCATGCGTGAGTAACGTCCTCTAAGGGCGGAAGATAACTTCACGTCCCTTAGCAATACCAAATCGCCGGGTGAGGGCTCCCATTTGTGGCGATATCTTTTAACTTTACCGAGTCTATACTCAGCCTTTTTCCTGATTCGGTCGAAAGCTAGTTTACACAGTAGTTCATCACTAGGAGGCTCACCCTCCTGTATTGCCTGCGGCAAACTCTTTATCATGGGATCGGGATCGATCCCTAACATAAGTTTGATCGGAGCTATTCCGGTCGTTGGATTGATAGAGTGGTTCATGACTCTCTCAATCACCTCACATTGCCTAAACCAGTCCTTATGGTTTCGGTGACACAGAATACGGAGGTACAATGATATATCCCTAAGCGCTCTTTCGCAGGGATTACCGCTGGGAAAGTATGCGGAGCAATTGTATAGTTTCACGCCCGCATCTTCCAGCCTTTTGCAAAACACTTTCGATTTATGTACCGACACATTGTCACTGAGCACCGCTGTTACCGGACCGTAAGTCGGTATGTAATCTCTAACCAGCTTGTCAGCACACAACTTACTAGAGATCTTTCTTAAAGGGTAAATCTTTACAAATTTTGTGAAGACATCGTACGTAACAAATATGTACCTGTGTCCGAAGGACGATGTGGGCATTGGACCGTGTTCGTCCACTGCTACAAGTTCATTCTTTTTACCCCTGATAATGACCTGTGGTACATTGTCATACCTTACATTTAGAGGTTTCGCCCTCTGGCAGACCTCGCAACGAGATATTACCCTTCTAACCTTCTTTGACAGTTGCTTAATATAAAATGATTCTGACATAGTTAAAATGATCCTATCACTCCCAGAGTGACACATAGATAGGTGAAAGTTGTTTATAAGTTCATTCTCCATACTCGCAGGTATGTATATCTTCCACTTCTGGATATCCCTACTATGCAATTTATACAAGATACCAGAGCGCAATCCATACACTTCGTCTTTCACCTGTGAGATTTCTCTAGCTTTGTCCATTAAGGCCCTTATCGTGGAATCCTCCTGCTGCAAATCTGCAATTTTCCGAAATTTTCCCGTCAGAGCTCCATTCCTCGTGGAATCAATTTTCATCACGGCAATTTCGTACGCGGGGGCGGTGATAGTTTCCGGTAGCCCCGATTTGGAATTCAAACGAGAGAGACAATCACCAAAGATATTGTCTGCCCCCGGAATATGTCTGATCGTCACATCATGAGCCAAAATTTCGTGCACATATCTAGATATTCTAGAGTTCGTCAATTTGCATCTACTCAGAAACGCTAGGCTTACATGGTCAGTAAATATGATGATCTGCCTATTAAAAATATACTGACGGAACTTCTGTAGTGCGAAGTACACAGCAGAAATCTCTAGTTCCGTGATTGATGCGTTGCTTTCGGTACGCGACAGTCCCCTAGAAGCTGTGGCAATCACATGTCGCTTATTATCTTCATCTGTCTGACATAGAATTGCTCCATATCCATATGAAGACGCATCAGTATAAATCTGAAAAGGTAGGCTGTCGTTAGGCCTTTCCAACAGAATTGAGTCGGCAAAAAGCAGTTTCGTTCGATCGAATGCTTCCTGCTCTGCCGACCCCCACCTGAAGGGTGTATCCTTCTTCAACAATGCTCTGAGTGGGGCTACATGCTTAGCATAATTGACGAGAAACCGATTCTGGTATTGTAGGATACCTAGATATCTACGAACCTGTTTCCGGTTCCGCGGCGGCGGGATCCTCGAAATGCTCTGAATTCTCTCTTGGTCCGGTCTAATTCCGTCAGACGAAATTACGTAACCGAGGAAAACTGTCTCAACTTTAAAAAATGCTGTTTTCCCCAGCTTGACTGTCATACCAGCCTCTCTCAATTTAGTAAGTACAAAATCAATATCCCTAATATGCCTATCAACATTATTGCCATATATAAGAAAATCGTCAATGTACTGTGCCAGAAAACCTTTCGTCGAATCACCAAAAATTATGTCAAGTGCCCTTAGTAGCGCAGATCCAGAACTCGCGATGCCGAATAGGCATCGGGTATACTGATAAACTTTCCCGTTATGTAGGAACGCTGTGAATTTTCTCGAGTCCTCGTCCAGCGGAATCTGCCAATACGAACTGGTCAAGTCCAAACTAGTGAATATAGAACAGTCACTGATACGGCCTAACAAAGTGTCCACTGACTCCGTCCTGAAATTATCTTTAACTGAAAACGAGTTAACGTGTCGGGCATCGATCGTTACTCTTAAGCTTCCATTGGGCTTCCTAACCCAGCACAATGCATTTACGTAAGGCGAGTCCGATACTTCTATAACTCCGTCTTTTAACATATCATTTATGACTTCGTCTGCCTGATCCCTTAAAGATAGGGGGATGGGTCTACATTTATGCCGAAATTCCTCCATTCCTACCACCTTAATTTTGTGTGTATACACTCTACACAGACCCGGCGCGTCTGAAAAGACATTTAAATGGCTACCTACAACATCCATTAGGCGTTTTCTTTCACACTCACTCAGGCCGTGTGCCTGGTTAACTTTATCTCTCACTATTTCGAAAGTACCTGTCTTCCTATTGTTATACGCGTCTACCTGTCTAAGATCGCCCGGCGAAATCTCATTACAATATCTGGCCCTACCGCTAACGAGATTACGTCCTAATTGTCTCGCCTGGACTAATTCGCCGATACACAACTCGCATTCTCCGCAGCCTACTTGACACACTCCCCTAGTTACCTCGTTACCTTCCCAAGGATTAACCTCTATAATTACATTCTTACAAATTTTGAGGTGCTCTACAAAAAATAACTCTTCCTGTAATTCTATCTCTCCCGCGGTTCTCTCATCTAACTCAGCTCGAGCGTTATTGCTACTGAATGGGACATGGCCGACACTGCCGTTACCTGCCGTAACCCCTAGTCTGTTTTCCCTGAAATCTAATAGCGCGTGCCATTCATAGAAGCTTTCTACTCCAATAATGATGTCGGTAGTCAACCTTTGTATCACAAGAAAAATAGCATTTAATTTCACTTCTCCGCACTCTAACTCGAACCATACTTGATATTTTACCTTTTCCTTCTTCTTGCTTAGGGCGCCTGCACAGTACAGTGAACAAATGGGTAACGTTTGCAGTTTTATTCCTGAATCCCTAACCTTTTGAAAAAATTCCAAGCTGCATACATTATTTGTGGAGCCCGAGTCCAACAACACACAACACTTTATCCCAAATATTTTAGCATCTATATAAGGCAATACATAAGTCCCATTATTTTCTAACTCTGGGTTAGTAATCTCGCTCTGTCTCTTCACGCTTACCGCGTTGGTGGATTCTTTTGACAGTGGCTTACTGCACTTAGCTACAGAAATCTCCGAACCCTTGAGACTTCTGTCTAGCAGTTTCCCGAGTGCGATGCAGTCGGTTCCACTGCTACCTCGTCTCTATTTCTACAATTTATAGGCTCCCGGCCCATATTCATTCTGACCGGACTTTGCTGACGTCCGTTCATGTCTCTATTCCTGCTTTGTCCCACGTTACACTGTGGCCATTTCTTGTAGGACGTCTCGCCTATCTCTCTCCTGCTCCTGTCTCCTCCAATCACCTCGATTTTGCGGTCCCCTGCTAAAATTAGGCTGCCAGAATCCCTGTCTGTAATTTCTGTTCCTAAGCCAGTGTGGTTGGGTTCTAAGCCTATTATTTCCATTTTCTTGTCTTCCCGTGCACCATCGTATGTGGTTAACCCTACGCACGGGACCAACACCTCCTCTATCGTTTCTCATCCTGTTATGACTACTCTGGTTATTCCTACTATTATTGTAAGGACCCCCAAAGGGCGGGTCACTCCTTCTCTCCCTGTTGGGACTTTTCCCTCCGTTATGGCCATTATGGTACCGACTATGTGCATTGTTGGGGCTCCTGTCACCACCCCAGTTACTCTGATTTTGGGCTCCTGTCCTCGGGGATGAAAAGGCCGTACTTGCCCCCTTCCCCGCTTTCTGGTCGGTGGGGCTTGAACCCATTCCTTTGCCATGTTCATAATCTGCCTGTCCACTACATTCGTAGTGCGTGGCGTCCGAACCATCCAGCGCAGTCAATAAATCTATTGTTTCCCCGAAGTCTCGGGGCCCTGCTACGATCAGATTATATCTTATGTTCTCGGGATACTGCGAAATCACAGTTTGGATCAGCTCTGAATCCGGTATTGGCGGATTGAGGCTTTTCCCTTTCTTAACAATTTCAAGAAAATAGTCTATCATAGAGACGCCTCTTCCCGCGTCAAACCTGCTCTGATTAATTTCCTTCCTAATTCTTTGTTGTTGTCTTTGTCCCCAGTATCTCTCCGAAAATTTTTCTCTGAATTCCTCATAAGTGACATTATCCCCTAGGGCCACTAGCGCCCAGTTGAGTGGTCGGCTCTTTAGGCTCTTTCGTACGACAGTCATTTTTAAGTCATCCGGCACCCCTCTTACCCTAAAGTACGTTTCTAGCTCACTTATGTAGTTATATGGGTTTGAAAATTCAACCTCATCAAAAATAGGGTAACCAATCTCATTCAAAATGTGAGTGGGGTACTGGGGACGGCCTAAATATGCCTTGTCGTTTACATTTATCAACTCACTACGCACATCATCCCGTGAGGTCTGACATTCCTCACCAACACTATTGTTAACATGTCTTACATTTATGTTGCTACCTGATGCCGGGCTCTCGCTTGTGCCCTCTTGTCTAGAAACTGCACGGTCCGAGCTGCTATGTCCGCTTAAATTTGCGGGACTACCCCCATTTAGTACGTCGTTTATTGAGTTTAGTTTACTTCTTAATTCTTCCAAACATTCGTTATCCGCCCTTTCTTTATTCTTTATGGCTCGCTTGAGACCGTCCACTTCCTGATCCATCTCACCTATTTTCTCTTCCACCGAATTCTGAATTTCTCGAACCTTCTCCACTATCGTTTCCTCAACAGCTGATTTTAGATCGCTATTCTCTCTAGTAGCGCTATCTCTAACCCTAACTTCTAAATCCTTCATACTTTCTGACATCCTATCCATAGCTATCTTCAATTGGTTCTCCATTCCGATCCCATTCTCGGCTAATTTCCCCTCTAGCTTCTCTATTTTGTCTTCCATCTTGTTTCCTCTTTCCGCTAATTTTGCAATCTGATCTCTAATCTCTCTCGAACTTTCCCCCAATCTATTTTCCATTTGTTTTATCTGCTCTCTACTTTCCCTCAGAATCTGCTCTCTACTTTCCCTCGAGTTATTCTCTAATTTAGTTTCCATTTGTTTTATTTGTTCTCTACTTTCCCTTGAATTGTTGTCTAATTTATTCTCCATTTGCTTTATTTGTTCTTTACTTTCCCTCAGAATCTGCTCTCTACTTTCCCTTGAGTTATTTTCCATGAATTGTCTCATCTGCTCCCATAACTGTTCTAGCGTCATTTCCCCTTTGCCACTGTCTCTACTCTGTTGCTTTTCCACCGTTCGCTCTCCCTCTATTTCTTGTCCTGCGTTATTCTCGACCTCCTCCCTAATTTCCATAATTTCCTCGTCCTTCCTTTGCTCCATGGTTCCCTTGTTTCTATTTCCTCGTCTTTCTCGTATTTTCCTAACTACCTTACTCCTATGGCTACGTAGTATCATCTATATGCTACTCTGTCATCTATCCGACGCTCGCTTTCCCAATAATAATCTAACTAGGCCTGTATTTGCCCTCTGCTCACTTCCAACAAATTACGCAATACACTTATTTCACTCTTTCCCCCAAAATATCACACACAAAAAAAATACATATATATATATATATATATATATATATATATATATATATATATATATATATATATATATATACCCAAATTATCACACCAGAAATTGAAACATATACACTTTATAATTATTCCCCCAAAATATCATATACATATATACACATATTCATCTTCTATTCATACTTGCCACCGCCTCTCCGAGTCGCCTTCTCTGGTGGTCCCCGTGTTGTCTTCTCTAGTGTTGTCGTGATGTCGCGATGGCTTGGTTCTGTTCCCGCCTTCCAGCGTCGTTCCTCGGCTATGCAGGGCTGAAATGCTCCGTCCGGTCCTCCGCGTTGTTTGGTGTGTGTTCGCACCCGGGGCCGGTCACTGGAACAGCTGTCTTCCTTCGAGCCCCACGTTGGAAAGCGCCATTTGAGGGTGGATTCGTTGTTGTTTTCCCACGTTGGACGCCATTTGAGGGTGGTATCGTTGTTGAGTGGTTATTGTGACCACACGTTGGGCGCCATTTGAGGGTGGGTGCGTCTCGATGTTGCGTGAGATTCACTCAGGGTAGCCGAGGTACTGTTGTGGTATAGGGTGATGTCGGGAATAATACCAAGCCGGCTACTTAAATAAAAGGCAGCGTAAACTTCAAAACTATAAGTTTATTGTAGTATCCACTTGGTAAACCCTAGAATATGTATTTCCGGCTGACTTATAATTCAATCGTTGGTCGCACTTCTGTATCGACTCTATGGCGGCTCTGAATAAGCTCTATCCGATACTACAAATTCAATATTCTGTCCAGTACACTATGACACGAAGCGAAATAGTAGTCCTGTCGACGCCAAACGAAGTAGTTATTCTGCCCTGTATGTAGGGCTGCCGACACGAAGTAAAGTTGTTTTGATGATCTCCGCTCCGAAGCGGAATAGTAGTCGTTGACACCAAACGAAGTAGTTATTGTGCCCTGTATGTAGGGCCGCCGACACGATGCGAACTCGTTTTTATGATCTCCGCTCCGCGGCGGAATAGTAGTCGTCATCTCCGCTCCCCGTCACCCTTATTTATAAAAACCTATCCTACGCTAAAACTAACTATCCTATTGGTTAAAAACTACGTCACTAACTGGCCTAAAATCTATTCCCTATTGGTCCAAAGTGACCTCATAAGCTGGACCAAGATCTCTTCTTATTGGGCGCGAAATATGTCATCTCTAAATTTAAACTTTGGATTTCCCATAACCTCAAATTAGTTTGTATATCTCACAAGAATACCCGTTCTTTGGAAAACCCAAGCTTGGCAGTATCTTTCCCACGGGTCCAGTCTAACTCCGGCTTTATGCTTCATCGAGTCTCTATGAAACCCCGCTCAACGTGGCCCTAAATCTGTCCGATGCTGACAAGTGACGAAACACCTGTGTGAGGAAGCTAATTCTAACGAAGTCGCCAGAACATCCCCGCGAATACATGTAATAGAAATATGGAGATATCACTTCGCTAATAAATCGGTCTCTCCCTCTCCTAATTACTGCTTCAAGGTACAATAAAAATTGAAGTAAAAATAAAATTATATCTCTTTATATCGTAATAGTAAACATGATACACATTAAATGTATAGTCTCTATAAATACAATATATACAATTAATTCATTTAACAAAATCAGTCCGTTACGGTAAACAAAAATATATATTCTGATATTATGAAATTCATATCTTTTACCATAACTGTCGGTAACAATTATTTGTTTAAGCTAAGAAAAATCATCTTCCTACGTCACAAGACGTTACAGTAACACAATTATAATAATAAAAATCAATGTACAAATTAACAATATTAACATTTTACACAACATATACAAAATACAGATCAAAATCAAATACAATATAATATAAATTGATAAGTTTAGGTAATATTAACATAAGAGTCTAAATGAAAATGCAACTTACTCAGTATTGGAATTAGATTACAGTGTAGTCGTAACTTTGTGTTTTACATATACAACATTGATGATGGAGCGCCTGTATTGTAGGCCTACTATGATTCATAGTCTATGCGTACCTGCTTATAATACTACCCTGCTTATGCATCCATGGTTAACGATCCACGTTATGGATCGACGTGACGTAATAGATGTACCAGAAGAAACTACTCGATCCGCTGTGCGTTTGGGAACAAAAATGCTCTCTTTGGTCATCATACAGGAGCACAATCATATGAGTGACTTTGGCGACCGGGAACCCACAATTATGTATTGTTAGACAATTAGATTTGTATGATGATGTTATTAATTATTTTATCCTACAGAATTCTTCAGTGCATAGAATTGAGAATCGTGGGTTTGATCCCCAGTGTCGGAGCCAATTTTTCTCCATTATTAATAAATAATAACTATAACAGAATTCCGTTGGATCAAATAATTTATCATATCATATCTCTAATTTTTAGCAATAAATAAATGTTCCCAAACTGTCAATACCTTCGAAATTAACAGTTTCTGACCTGAATTTGTTTTTGTGTGGACTCCATGGAGAAAGGAAAAAAAAAACAAAGCAATCCTCTTCCCAATAACAGCTGGCCAAGGAACTGGCGGGTGCTGCACTCTGTCGGTAAAGAGCGAAACTACTCCTGAGGATACCAAATGGAATCCTCAGGCAAATCATGTGAGTCAGAGTTTACAGAAATATTGAATGAATGAATGAATGAATGAAGTTAGCCATGATGTCCCATGTTGGGCACCGGCCTCCTGTGATGGGGTTAGAACCCCCTTCGACAGGGATGGCTCAAGTGTACTCGCTTGGTGAGCCAATCCAGGCGAGCTTGTCGTGTACGCTACTTTTGTGATATGGTTAATAATTCTATTAGACTTTAACCTTAACCAGTCTCAGCACTCTGTTCTTTGTTCATTTTTTCTTGTATTACACACATTATACTGACACTGGCACTTTGACAAACACTGATTGCTATTTACACTATTTACCTGGCACTTTCTCAACACTGACCTAACTATTTACAAAACTTCTCTTACACTTTCACTAATACTGACTTTGCTATTTACAATATCTTAACACTGGTTACGTTATCTATTTACAATGACCTTCCCTAGTTCTTTCCACAAAACTCTGTTCTTTGCTGTCCTCGACCATTGTTTCCCCGCCTCTCTGGTAAACATGTCAGACCATCTGAGCCGTGGTCTTCCCTGTCCTCTCTTTCCGACATAGGGGTCCCACATCGTGACTGCATGGGTCCATCTTGCCTGGTGGAACCCGTATGTTAAAATTTTAGATTTTCATGCATTTACATATTTTTAAGTAACTAGGCTGTTTTTGCATATAATGAGATAAAATTTTGAACACTCGTTCTTAAAAGTAGGAGAAAACATAATTTATAATTGCATATAAATCGACATAGTAGTTTTGGAATAATTCAGATGTAAATTATGCTAATTAATTATACATAATCAATTTGATAGGTACACTTTTCAAAGAATGTATTAAGCCTAGAGACTTGAAACTTTGGAGGCCTAGTAATAATGCTTTTGGCTATAATTTACTACCTCTGCTAGAATGCTGACTTATTTCTAACATTATTTAAATCAATTTCATTTTTTATAATTAATTTACATAGAAAAACAATCAATCCTGTGTGACTGGTAATGGAACTAATAATGTTAGAACAGTAATTGTGGTAGCAAACAGTTACTAATACAATAATAAAGCACTGTTCCAAATTTCAGACTGATAGCTGCAATAGTTTTTTAGAAAAGTGTACCTAAAATATAAAAAATGTAGTTTTGAGAAAACAGTGGATAAAGTTCAAACTTACAATTACTGTAGTTTCAATGCATCCCTGGATTGTAATCATCTTCCTTCTCCTTTTCTTCCTCTTTTCGTCTTCTTTTCTGGTTCCTCTTTGCAGTCCTATGCTCTTTTGACTGGGTTTGCATCGCTTTCTCAGCTTCTTTTACTCTTCGGACATCGATGGCACATAGCGCACGTTCCATATTCAATCCTGGTTTTATGCCCATCAACTCCAGAACTTTCTTTCTGCTGCTACTGCCATCATTGAAAGTGATAACAGCATCCAGGACACCAGTCTTGAGGACATTCAGGCCCACAAACACTGTCTTTGGCAATCTTTCCCATATGCAGTTGTTGAAACTTTCATTGGGGTTTTGGGTGCAGCCGTGTGTACATTTCTCTAACATCTTCTTGTCAGCAAGATCTCTGAATATTGGCTTTACCTTCAACATGACAGCTTCTGGTAGGGAATGTCTGTGATCATATACTTTATTTTGAGCTTGTGCCTTATTATAACCGCACCACGAATCCAGACCTTTGGGACAGAGTTGATGGTATGGTTTCTCGTTGGTTGAAATTTTATGGAAGTATGTAGCCCATACACTCTTCCTCATTTCTTCCACATTCCCTGTGTTCCTTCTAATGGGTAAGCCATAGTAGGTCTGAAAGAGATCAATTTCTGTATTGGTCAAACGACCCGCTCCAGCGAGTGTCTTGCCATCATCCAGTTTTATCCCCTTTAGCTCCTTCTTGAGTCTTCCCAGTCGTGCTCCCATTCTCTTCTGAACGTGGCCTATGCATTCAAGTTTTTCAATTTCTACCCCCTCCCCATAGGGTTTGTCTTCTTGTACCTTTTTTGAAACCCTTGCTGTCACCATCACCAAGATATTGCACATACCGAATATTCAGAGAATCCTCAGACTGCCTAAAAATGTTCACTGCACCTTGCACCTCCATTCCTCCACTATAACCTTTATAGTTTTTTGTACATTTATGTACAGTTCCCTTTCCCTGTGAACATGTCTGACAATATTTAGTCAATATTTCCACTGCCAACACCTTGCCCGTGAGTAATGATGTTGCAGTGACAACACCATTTAGTGACGTATGCCCCCGCTTTTGCCAACTGCCATCGAAAGCCCCACATATGTCTCTGTTGTTACCATTCAACTCCACAGTTTCCATTGCAGCTTTTCTCATTGAGGCTTCTGCAATTTCAGAGAGGGATTCATTTATAAAGAAAACTTCTCTGTCAAACCTAGCAGGTGGAGGAGGAAGATTCATAATAGCACAAAATGTTTGTGCAGCGTGTCTGCCCTTACCAATGCTTCGCATACCATACACATGTCTTGTATTTACATTGTACAGCCTATTTCTGTTCATTGCAGATGTCATTGTGGACTTTACACTTTCACAATTACTGCATTGTAAATTTATTTTTGTTGCCAATCCCTTCCTGGAACTAATGTTTTCAAACATTTCCACACAGTCTTCACTATTGCAGTATTTGCATTTCACATGCTGTTTTATGAAGTCAGATAGTATACCTAAATCTATAATAATATTATTATTACTAGATGATGACACATTTTGACCTTCAGTACCTGTTATATTCTCATTCTCCAAATAAACAAGTTTTTTCTTGGATGAACTAGGTGTAGGTTAATTGTTTTTCTCTGCCCTAACCTCAATGCTGGGGGTACAACTAACACTGTTTGTATTTGTATATTGATTGCCACGGAACTTACGTTTTTTCCCTTTATTAAAACTCTTTCTTCTAGGCATATTTACACAATAAGAGCAATATGAACTATATTCACAACACCACAAAATCACAATAAACAAAGCCACGTGCTAATTCACTCTCACAACTGTAACAAGCAAAGCACTGTTGGCTACTCTGTGCTAGAACAGAGTAGCCAACACAATTTTCGTCTTGTACATGTTTTCTTCTTCTTCTTACATGAATTCAAGGAGAAAATAATGATAGAAACAGCCTGCAGTCGAACGAACTACAGAAGTGGGCGTGACGCTAGGATGCATTTAAATACCCACGCACACTCAGCCATTTAAAGTCATAAAAAGACATTCAAAAAGGTCCTACCGCTAATAATGTATATATCAATCTGTTCAGAATTGAATAAGGAATAATATTAAGTAAAAATCTAAAAATGCATATTTTGGTCAATTTTAACATACGAGTTCCCTTAACCAGTCTCAGCACTCTGTTCTTTGTTCATTTTTTCTTGTATTACACACATTATACTGACACTGGCACTTTGACAAACACTGATTGCTATTTACACTATTTACCTGGCACTTTCTCAACACTGACCTAACTATTTACAAAACTTCTCTTACACTTTCACTAATACTGACTTTGCTATTTACAATATCTTAACACTGGTTACGTTATCTATTTACAATGACCTTCCCTAGTTCTTTCCACAAAACTCTGTTCTTTGCTGTCCTCGACCATTGTTTCCCCGCCTCTCTGGTAAACATGTCAGACCATCTGAGCCGTGGTCTTCCCTGTCCTCTCTTTCCGACGTAGGGGTCCCACATCGTGACTGCATGGGTCCATCTTGCCTGGTGTAGTCTCGCCACAAGTCCCCCCCAGGTCCACTTTGTTACCGTGGCTCGTTCTGCTGCGTCAGTAGTATTCGTCAGTCTTTGTAGTGTTTCGTTAGTCATTCTGTCTCGTAGCGCGATGCCCAGTGTTTTTCTTTGCATCTTCCTCTGGCATGTTTGTATACTTGAGCGTTGTCTCTCGGTCAGTGTCCAAGTTTGGCAGCCGTATAGCAAAACTGGGATTATTAGTGATTCCAAATGGACTCACTCGAATGGTTAATATTATGATTACATTCAGCTGCCTTGTCATGACGGGTAACACAATTAACATCAATGTTGGTTGCTTGACGATTGTCTGCCCACTTTGAGGTCTGTGGATATAGAGGGAAAAATTGGATCGGTGTCTGGTAGAGTTCCCGGGTAGCTCAGTTGGTAGAGCGTTGGTACATTTAACCAAAGGAATTTTTCCCTCTAATTTATTCAAATCAACTTTACAGGGAGTTATACCTGGAAGCTTGATTTGAATAATGCAAGTCACTGTTCGTTAACAGAAAACCACAATTTAAGTCACACAGAGTTAGTGTGCACTCAATGTTGGTTGCTTGACGATTGTCAGCCCACTTTGAGGTCTGTGGATATAGAGGGAAAAATTGGATCGGTGTCTGGTAGAGTTCCCGGGTAGCTCAGTTGGTAGAGCGTTGGTACGTTTAACCAAAGGTCCCGGGTTCGATGCCCGGCTCCGGAACAATTTTTCCCTCGAATTTATTCAAATCAACTTTACAGGGAATTATACCTGAAAGTCTGATTTGCACAATTAACATGAAGTTAAATAAATTATAAAAAAAATGAATATAAATGGGAATAACATACATTTCAGATGCCCTATTCCGTAGTAGCAGAACGAGGAATTTGTGCAGTAGACGAAGTCTGCTTAGAATGAAAGACGTTTTAATGGACTTGTCACCAGTTTTAAACTGAAGGGATGGCTGCTTGTTGTGCCACTGTTGATCGCATTCCAAATGAATATATCAGTCTATTTGGTGTGTATGCCCGCGACCTTATCGGTAGCTTCTTGACCAGTCTGCCATACATCATGCTCCTTTCAACATCCGCGTTTTCTCAGACCAACTCTAGTGCATGGATTCGCAAGTTCAGCCTTTTTATTCTTTATAAAATGGTTAAGCGCGAGCAAAAGGAAGGAAGTCAGACGGGTGGGGTTGGATAGGCTTAAAAAGTCAGTTACGTGCGTATATGAAAGAAAACTTTTATTACTGAGTTGAGAAACTTAGATAACCATAGCCAAGGTATAAAGGCGTAATATCCGAAAAGCGTAGTCCATGAATAAGGAAATAAACGAATGCAGGCTCTAAAAACTTGCTGGTATGATAACATTAACAAATACTTCCCCTCTCCCTCTCCCCGGTCCGGTGGCTTCTTGAATTTCTCACTTCGCTGCTTACAATTTAACGATGCTTCAAGTGTGGCGGTTATTCAGAGAATGCAAATGATGGGGGATGATGACGAAGATGATGATTTTTGTGATGTTTATTATTGCTGTTTCCTTTCCGTGCTGTCTTTTACCTTCCTTTATTGTTTAAGTCTTTCATTGTGGTCTTGTTCCCTTCTTACCTTCCTTCTTCCAGTTTCTTTTTACAACCTTATCATTGTTCTTTCTTTTTCTGCCTCCCACATGCATTACTTTTATATTCTTATTCCAGTTGTTTTCATTTAATTTTTTATGTGGTTCTTTTTCATTAATTCCTTGTTTGTCTGATTTATTTATTTCCCTTCATATTTTCTCTCAATTAATTACTTGGTTGTAAATTGCTTATCTATAATAATAATGGACTATTGTCAAAGGATCCTTTTATAAAAATAATAATTTATATTGAATATCATTGTTACTGCTATCACTACAGAGCATTGAGTTCGGCTCTCGGCCAAGAAAACACGCATCAGGCATGCTTGCGTTGCCGGTGTAAAGTGCGTGATTACAGATACGCAACCTCCCGTGTACTTATACTCGTATAAAATTGATGAAGGATAACATACATGCAGTTACATTGTATTTTATAATTTTCTTTCTTCCATTCTTTTTCTGTCCGTGTCTCAATTATCTTCCTCTCATCCATTCACCAATTTTGGATCCGCTTTACGTTCCTTATTTTTCTTTCTTTCCCACTTCTTTCGTTTCTGTGTTCCATTCTTAATCCTCTTCCTTATATATTTTTGTACTTTTTTATTTTCTTCATTACATCATTTCTCCCTTTCCTGCTTCTTCTGTTCGTTCCTTTTAATTATTTTCCTTCCATTATTCTTCGTTCGTTTCTTAATTTTTCTCCTCATATTTCTCTCTTATTTGATCCCTCTTTATCTTAATTTCTGTTTTTTCTTCAATTTCTCTTTCTTCCTTAATTTCTTTGTTTACCTTAATTTCTCTTCTTTCCTTAACTTCCCTTCTTTCCTTAATTTCTCTCTTTTCCTTAATTTCTCCCCTTTTCTTAATTTCTCCTTTTCCTCAATTTCTCTTTTCCGTACTTTCTCATTTTTTCTTCATTTTCTTTTCTCTTTAATTTATCTTCTTTCTTTAATTTCTCTCTTTTTCCTTAATTTCTCTCTTTTCCTTAATTTCTCTTTTTTGATGAATTTCTCTCTTTTTCTTAATTTCTCTCTGTTCCTTAATTACTCTCTTTTCCTTAATTTCTCTTCTTTCCTTAATTACTCTCTTTCCTTAATTTCTCTCTTTTCCTTGATTTCTCTCTTTTCCTTGATTTCTCTCATATTCCTTAATTTCTCTTTTTTCCTTAATTTTCCTTGATTTCTCTCTTTTCCTTATTTTCTCTCGTTTCCTTAATTTCTCTCTTTTCCGTAATTTCCCATTTTTTTCATTTTCTGTCTTTTCCTTATTTTCTCTCTTTTCCTTAATTTATATTTTTTCCTTAATTTCTCTCTTTCCCTTAGTTTCTCTTATTCTCTTCATTTCTCTCTATTCCTTAATTTCTCACTTTTCCTTAATTTCTCTCTTTTCCTTATTTCCTCTCTTTTCCTTAATTTCTCTCTTATCCTTATTTCCTCTCTTTTCCTTAATTTCTCCGTTTTCCTTAATATCTCTTTTTTCTTAATTTCTCTCTTTTCCTTAACTTCTCTTTTTCCTTGCATTCTCTCTTTTCCTTAATTTCTCCCCCTAGCCTTAATTTCTCTCCTTTCATTAATTTCTCTCTTTTCCTTAATTTCTCTTTTCTCCTTAATTCCTATCTTTTCCTTAATTTCTCTTCTTTCCATAATTTCTCTCGTTTCCTTAATTTCTCTTTCTTCCTTAATTTCTCTTCTTTCTTTAATTTCTCTCTCTTCCTTAATTTCTCTCTTTTCCTTAATTTGTCCCTTTTCCTTAATTTGTCCCTTTTCCTTAATTTCTCTATTTTCCTTAATTTCTCTCTTTTCCTAAATTTCTCTTTTTTTCTTTATTTGCTCTCTTTTTCCTTAATTTATATTTTTTCCTTAATTTCTCTCTTTTCCTTAATTTATCTTATTTTCTTAATTTCTCTCTTTTCCTTAATTTCTCTCTTTTCCTTAATGTTTCCTTTTTGCTTAATATCTTTATTTTCTTTCATTTCTCTCTCTTCCTCAATTTCTCTCTTTTCCTTAATTTCTCCTTTTTCCTTATTTCCTCTCTGTTCCTTAATTTCTCTTTTTTTCCTTAATTTCCCTCTTTTCCTTAATTTCTCTTTTTTTTCTTAATTTCCCTCTTTTCCTTAATTTCTCTTTTTTTTCTTAATTTCTCTCTTTTCCTTAATTTCTCTCTTTTCCTCGATATCTCTTTTTTTCTTTAATTTGTTTTTTTCTTTATTACTCTCTTTTCCTTAACTTCTCCTTTTCCCTTAATTTCTCTCTTTTCCTTATTTCCTTTATTTCTCTCTTTCCTTAATTTCTCCCTTTTCCTTAATTTCTCTTATTTCGTTCTATTCTTCTTTTTAAGTTTCATATTTCCATACTTTGTTTTCTTTTATTCCTCTTGTCCTCTCCAAATTTTAACTTAGTCTTTCACTTTGCTTTAATTTTTGTCGTCTTTTATGTTTTTTGACCTCCCATTCTTTTTCTATTCTTCAGTTCCTATGTTTAATTCGTAATATTTTTCCTCCCAATTGTTCTGTCCACTTACTTTCTTTTTTTTCTTGATTCTGTTCGTATCTTAATTATTTTCCTTAAATCCTTTCTCTGTTGTTTCTTTCCTCTCTTTATCCTGATTTTATTTTCACTTTTTCTCTTCATACTTTTTTCATTGTAGCCCTCTTTCCTTTTTTGTTTCCTCCTTTCCCTACCTCTCACTTCCTTTCGTTTATTCAGTTGGATCTCCAATAAAACAACAGTCCAAGTTTAGAAAACTAAATTTTACAGAAGAAGGTTTTATTTGAATTATTCATTTCTGGGTAACATTTTATTAAGAAGTTTAGGTTATAGTTTTACATAGTCAATCTGCATACAGCATCAAGTTCTAATGTTTGTGTACTTGTTGGATACGGAATAATTAAGACTTATTTAAAGCTTAACTTCGCACGTTGCTTTATTTTAGCTCTTCTTTGTACTACGGAATCAAACTTTGCTTCATTATAAATATACTAAACGAGATAAGTTCCAGAAACATAATAAATATCTGCACAAAATACATGTCAGGTAAAAATAACAATTTAGTCTTCATCTAAACCTCAATAATAAAGAAATTCCATAACATCATAAAAATACTCTAGTGGTCCTAGTCGTTTGCTTTTCCTTCCTTCTTTTCAAGATGTCAAGAACTCAATTTAAAAAACAAAGATTTTGGAATCCAGCTCTTCACATTCTCCACAGGCAAAAGATTTTGAAATACCAATAGTCTAATTGAAATTATTGTGTGGTTTGTGAGCGAAGAAAATATTCAAAGTTTGCTGCCTTTATTCAACAATTTGTTCTGCATGCTTCTTGGTAGATGTTGTTGGGTATAGTTTTGCTCCTTCACAATTTTCATTATCTTACGCTTATTTTGTCTCCATTCTGCAAGCTTAGCACTTTTTTTCAGACCAATTTCAGTAACAGATTGAGTCGAAACTTCAATCAGCTGGCGAGTGCCCTCTATTTTCCAGACTTGTTAATTCTGTGCAGCAACACACGATCCCAAATTGGCACTGCGACAACGAAACAGTGACCGAAGTGATAAGACTTGGAATAATGTTACATGGGAACGAAGGATAAGGCGTCACAGACATGCATAAAAACATGGACTTGGACTTGGGCTATTTCTTGTCGGTGGAAGGTCATTCTACCTTAGCAGATATGACATCTGAAGAAATATCGTTTTCGCAAAAATTGGAAAATTTGTTTAAACTAAAATTCTATAATTTTCACTAGTTTGATAGAAAATAAGTCTTTCACATATTACTGCCTTGTCATGTAGACATATTTAAAACAATACTGTAACTTTCCACACGAGACATTCTAATTCTCTCCGACTTATGAATAACTACAGAAAACTGTTATTTTAAAATACAGTGTACTTCCCGTTCATTGTAAACTGAACGGTGTTGATTCCGCGAACTAGTACAATACATCATCCTATGGTTTGATCCCCTCAATAACCCACACTTCGTGATCACCTACGATGTCTTATATACAAGGACAGCTGGCGACATCAGCGCCCAGCGGTCATATAATACAGAGTGATTTATATAGTACTGACACATTTCTTTCTTTAATTATTCCGTTGGAAATTCATTCAATGACCCAATTTTAGCACCAAATTAAGCAGAATGTTCTGGAGTTTCGATTCCTTGTCACTAGATGCGCAGATGTTTATGTTTTATTCCTATTGTTGGCAGCACTGACCCAATTTTAGCACCAAATTAAGCAGAATGTTCTGGAGTTTCGATTCCTTGTCACTAGATGCGCAGATGTTTATGTTTTATTCCTATTGTTGGCAGCACTAGATGCGCAGATGTTTATGTTTTATTCCTATTGTTGGCAGCTGTTTTCGACATTTTGTGTCAACGTGAAAATGCAGTACACATTAAATCAACGACTCTTCCTTGTGAAGCGATACTGGATTACGAATTCAATTACAGCTACTCAAAGGGCATACCAGAGAGAATTTGGTGTTCGCAATACTCTCACAAGAAACACAATACTGGGACTGGTAAACAAATTAGAAACAACTGGATTTCTGGTGAGTGAAAAGGGCAAGCATCGTTCATCTAGGCTTCCCACGGTTGTTGTTGACGTAAGAGCACGACTGGAGCAGTCACCCAAAAAATCATTAAGACGTTTGTCGCAGGAGACAGGGTACACCTACTCAATGTGTCAGAGAGCCTAAAGTCATATAGGGTTACGGTTGTTCATCAGCTACAGGAACCAGATAAGGATAAAAGATTGAATTATTGTCGTTGGTTTCAGACGTTCATTGTGCAAAATCCTGCCATATTGTCCATTACATGGTTCACAGATGAAGCATGGTTCCATTTATCCGGTTATGTGACGACCGAATAATTTCCAGGAAGCTGTGGCCACCAAGAAATCCGGATTTGACAACGCCGGACTTCTTTCTATGGGGTTACTTAAAAGACAGGGTTTACGCCACACGTCCCCAGACATTGGACGATCTGAAGCACATCACACAGGAGATTCAAGCTAACAACAGAGTCGTCCAACGAGTAGCCAGTGACATGGAACGACGTGTTGAGTTGTGCCTTATGCAGGATGGAGGACATTTTCAACATTTGCTATAGAGGTAAACAATTTCCCAAAATTCCTCTATATTTTAGGTATAATAAGTTGTCGCTAGCACAATTCATTTTGAAACAATTAATGAAAGAAATATGTCAGTTCTATATATATCACTCTGTATTAAACGCATAGTATACATTAATTAAGGGGAGATTCCACAGAAAATTACAAAAATTTTCCAAAAAATGTTCATTCCCTATTTAAGTTCTTTAGAAAACAACGTGCTGCTCCTCATAGAATGACACGGCTGTGTGCTTTCCGTTGCTGTAACTGCATGCAAACAGTACTGACAACATAAAACCACAGTCTACTAAATACAGTCACGTAGCTTCGGATAATTTTTTTGCATTTTTCGAGATAGTTGCTAGCCGCTTGGAGCGCTGCGAGTACTAGGAACAATAGACTGTGTCACTGCTATCGTGATCTAATACAGGCCGTAAGACAGACCACGTGACTCGCTTAACCCGATCACGAAGGGCGGTGTTTCAACCATATAAATTCATTGGAATATATAAAGAGTAACATATATTTCTCTAAAATGTAGTACAACAGCATTAATGAAATTTAAAACAATGATTAGGAGACACTTCAGGCATAATTCTTTGCGAGTTAAGGTATAATATTATTTCTGTTGTGAAAATTAAGTTGTTCGTATGTGTAATACCTGCCTTTATTTCGATTAAATATTACGGAATTCCTGTGCATTCATTTATGCACGATTCAATAATTTTGAGTTGCACTGCACGAATATTTAGATATTTTGAAATTATAGGTTATGTTTAC
The DNA here is from genome assembly GCF_040183065.1 of Periplaneta americana. Classification (NCBI taxonomy): domain Eukaryota; kingdom Metazoa; phylum Arthropoda; class Insecta; order Blattodea; family Blattidae; genus Periplaneta; species Periplaneta americana. Next base: position 62,936,287 of record NC_091126.1, on the reverse strand, counting down.
TGTACCAGTTGCCCCTTTCTGTCTAATTTTAATGGTCTCCAATGCCCTGCCACTACATATGTACGTTATGGCATATGGAATTATAGGTTATGTTTACTTTATTTAACTTTTATTCCTATATTCACAATTATATATTATATTTCAACATAATCTCATGTATGACACCAGTAACATTCTATTTGTCTGTATTTTAATACTATAATTGAGTAATGAATTATTGTATATATCTACTACCTAAGGGACGAAGTAACACAATCGTACGTACAACAATTTCATAGGAGTGGTATGGTGAATTTTCTGTCTACAATTAAGGAAGCTAGATGTGCTAAATTAAAATCACAATATAAATTCATTTTTATTGAACCTCAAAATAGCTTCCATTCTAAACTTAAAACGTTGATGCGAACAGATTATGTCAACATGTAAAATTCTCTTCACATTAAAATAGCACAGTTTTGTAATTATTTCTGCAACATATTTTGCAACAAGAAGTAAACGGAACTTATGGACACATTACACTAAATAAAACTTAGCAATGATACGCAATAAAGTTATAATATAATATTTCACTGAGCTACATACACTGAAATAGAAAACCCGAACATACATTACGGCCTGGTCTAGATGGAAATGGCATTGACTGTGCCGTATTGCGCTTTGTTGTGAAAAGTTGTGTAAACTGTGAAATGTTCTTTATCGGTTGTAAATAGCGTAAATTGTCAAAATACAATAATTTGAATAATAATATGGGACAAGGAGACGTTTGTGGTACTATAAATATTGTAAGAAAAAGAGGTCAGATTTATCCTTCTTCCGAAAGAACCAGGAAGGTGAGTTTATAAAATATAATATATACTTTATAAAAATAATACATAAACCTTATGTATTTCATATTTCAGTAGTGGAAGGAAGGTGTAAATTGTTTCAAAATAATACGGTATCGAAAGTACAATACATTTTATCGTCTGCTGGGGAAATTGTCTGTGATGAGGCGATAGTAGCGATCCTGGTGGTTAGCAACTATCTATGTATGCATATTTCTACTGTCTGTGAGTGCATGTTTAGTAAGTATTGAGCTTCGTGACTGTATATACTAGACTGTGATAAAACCTTAACCACAAAATAGTTTTGAGCGCTACTGTATTCGTACAATTAATTCATGAAAATAATGACAATAATAGGAAATTTAACAAAAATAACATAATTTACTTGTGAAGGAAGTAAATTGTAACAGAGGAATTTGTTGAAATATAAATGTCTAACAGAACGCTAATTTATTTTCGTCTAAGAAAATGTCAGGCAACTTATAATAACCCTAGATCATATATGAAACAAATAGGTTATCGCTATGTTAAAATCGGCAGCACTTTGAAGAGAACAACCGCCAGGATCTCCACTCGTCCGCCGCAAAACGAACACGAGATGGCAGTACAGTCGCTAATGCAATTCAAATTGGAATTATGACGTGACTCCTTATTTAACAACTAGATGGCAGCGTAGTAAATCTGACGAAAGTTGTTAACGTCAAAGCCTGTAAGGCCGACCTATCTGGGTATATATGTTCTAGGTAATAACGTTGTGGAACTTCGCTTGCATATTTATTGCATGAATGGACTTATAAGGACAGAACAAGAATCATCAAAGTTTGGCAAAATCATCCCAAGTCCAAAATTTACCGAATTTCAATTTTTACTTGGCATATGTTGTTCTGCTTACTTAACCATTATGCAAAAAGAGTAATTCGAAAGTCCGACTCTAAGCCTGCGTTTTTTAATCATACAAATATTTATTTCAGTGCTCTTACATGGGAAGCCTATGCAGAGTTCTTTCTCTTCTGAACAATTTATTTCAAGAAACTTGGGATAATTGTCAATTCAGATTTTCACATAGGTAAAATTCCAGAAAAAGCACTCTTGGTGCCAGACATTCCGAATAAATATGCCTTCTTTTTTTATTGGTTTATTTTACGACGCTGTATCAACATCTAGGTTATTTAGCGTCTGAATGATATGAAGGTGATAATGCCGGTGAAATGAGTCCGGGGTCCAGCACCTAAAGTTACCCAGCAAATATGCTTTCTTGGATGACTGTTCTTACAAAGTTGATGTTCGAGCACTAGAAGGTATACATAATTTGGAATTCTTGATGACAGATTGAGATTCGGGTCGGATTTGTACTAATATCGCTTTTTCACACATGTTTTTTTTAACCAGTGCTACAGTTCCGCTATTTAATTATCTCATGTCTAAATAATCAACTCTTCAAGAAAATAAAAACAAATGAAAACTTGTTGACTACATATAGATAGCCTTGATTATTCAATGAAGACGGGGAGACCTCGTATATAATTATATATGAAAACTTAATCTTACGTACTGTTCCACAAAACAATATAATACTTCCTGTAGCAACAAAAATGTACAATATTTACAACGAAATAAGTGCGTCTACAAGATGAAGTTGCTGAGAAATAAATTATAACTTCACCATTAAGAAAATTAGAATATAGTTAATAAATTTAAATGTCACTTCTGAAAAAACCCTAATAATATTCTCTGTATAATGGGCATTTGTCTTGATACAATACATAATTTCAAAAGCAGTTTTTTAACAAAAACTTTTTTCTGCTCATGGCCTCAGGAAGAATGTACAACCATCTCTCTTCTCTTTCTCTGCATGTTTGTTTGGGAGGATTAAGGCTGAAAGACAGATGGTTGAGTAAAAAAAAAAAAGAAAAGAAGTCTCTTTGCTTTCTTTTAAAGTCGCGATATCAAAGTAAGAATTTCTCCTTCTCTAAGTCTTGACCTAAGGAAAAACGTATATCCATAAACAAACATTACATTAGTAACGTTATTTCATTTAATAATAATAATAATAATAATAATAATAATAATAATAATAAATACAATTTTGCTCGTTTTTGCTTTCTTTTCGAAAAAAAAACATTATATGAAACATTTCAAATCATATTTCTGGAAAGCTCCTAAATTAATTCCTAAAATGTTCAGTCAATTTAAGGGAGCAGTGTATTACAGAAATAAGTGATTGAAAGAATTTCAGTTTTGCCCTTTAAATGTGCAGATATTTGATCCTAACAAGTGTAACTTTTCGTTCTGGAAAAAAATTTAAATGTTACACTTGTTCAGATCAAATTTCTGCACATTTAAAGGGCAAGAATAAAGGTCTATCAAACATTTTTCTTCATAATATACTGCTGTCTTTAATTGAGAATATTGGGAATTAAATCAAAACCTTTCCCAAAACACGCTATGTAATGTTTCGTATAAAGCAAATTTTATCTCGAAATGGAAGCAAAATCGACCAAATTTTATGGAACTTTTAAGTTTGAGATACCTCAAAGAATAACCCCCTACATTTAATGAAATTACTTACGGTTCACTATGTGTGTATGTTTATATGTATATATGTATCCTTTTCTGGTGTATATTGTGCAGCCTTAGAAGAAAATTTTGTCGCACAGAAACCTTACAAATCTCAGAAAAGAGGCAGTGGACATGATCAGACATACAACGAAACAAAACTGATTATAATACCTCAACTAGTCCTCTTGTGAACCAGGTCGATCGTCTTCTGATCATGTGCACTGCCTCCTTTTTGGGACTTTTAAACGCATCTGTATGACAAAACTTTTTTCTAAGACTGTACATATTGCTTTAGAACAATGTCACCTCTAGTATGGGGAGACAGAACAATTTTGTCATTCTTTTGAGCGTTAATTTGAAACCTTTTAGTGGTACAAAGAACCTAGGACAGCATTAAGTGTTCCAGAAAATGGATCGTGAAGATTATATGGTTCTTTGTCTCTTCCTTCTTTTCCACATTGTCTTGGTATCTAGTCTACATACGTTATCGATTTCTTTAAGTACATGAGAAATGAAACAAGATGCATTGACTTGCGAACAGCTGCGATTTACAACAGTTCTAAAAGTTTAGACTATATTGCCTCGACTTTCAGATGTGGTGCTGCAAAAATGGTTATTTTATTGTTACCCGCTATTGCTATTCTTTTTACTGTTACCACTTTCTTTTCACATTCGAATTTCAGTCCCATATTCCACCGACCTCGTTCATACGAGTATATTTTACTAACGATCTTTATTTATATGTTGGGGAATCAACCGTAAATGATATAACTTCCGTAAAAATTAAATCTCAATTCGGCTGTGGTTTGAATTCCGCCTAAAATACGAATGTTTCCTTCCTTGTCTTTCGTGGAGGCAATCATCGCTTTGTCCGTATATCAGTTCATTCGCATAGTGACTATACTTCGTTCCATATAATGTGTGACAGGAGAAGTAAACATTACCGTCAGAGGAGGAGAGAAGTATAACCACAGTCTAATATATACAGTCACGAAGCTTGGGATGATTTTTTGCCAACGAGTTGCATTTCTCTCGATAGTTGCTAGCCGCTTGGAGCGCTGTGAGTACTAGGAACAATAGACTGTGTGACAGAGCCATCGTGACCTAATACAGGCCGTAAGGCAGACCATGTCACTCGCTTAACCCGATCACGAAGGGCGGCGTTTCAACCATATAAATTAATTGGAATGCATAAAGAGTAATATATATTTCTCTAAAATGTAGTGTAATTCCATTAATACAATTTAAAACAATGATTAGGGGACATTTCAGAGATAATTCCTTGCGAGTTAAGGTGTAATAAATTATTATTGGTGTGAAAATTACTTTGTTCGTATGTGTAATACCTGCCTTTATTTCGATTAAATGTTGCGAAATTCTTGTACATTCATTTATGCACGATTCAATAATTTTCAGTTGCACCGCACGAATATTTAGATATTTTGAAATTAAAGGTTATGTTTACTGTACCAGTTGCCTCTTTCTGTCTAATTTTAGTGGTCTCCAATGCCCTGCCACTACATATGTATGTTATGTCATATGGGTATTGTAGGTTATGTTTACTATATTTAACTTATATTACTATATTCGCAATTATACATTATAATTAAACATAATGTCATGTAAGGCACCCGTCACATTCTACTTGTCTGTATTTTAATACTACAATTGAGCACTGAATTATTGTATTTATCTACTATCTAAGAAACGAAGTAACACAATCGTACGTACACTAATTTCACAGGAGTGGTATGGTAAATTTTCTGTCTACAATTAAAGACGGTAGATGTGCTAAATTAAAATCGAAATATAAATTCGTTTTTATTGAACCTCAAAATAGCTTCCATTCTAAGCTGAAAACGTTGATGCGAACAGATCGTGTTAACACGTAAAATTCTCTTCACATTAAAATAACACAGTTTTGTAATTATTTCTGCAACATATTATGCAACAAGAAGTAAACGGAGCTTATGGACACATTGCACTAAATAAAGCTTAGCAATGATACGCAATAAAGTTATAATATAATATTTCACTGAGCTCCATACACTGAAATAGAAAACCCGAACATACATTACGGCCTGGTCTAGATCGAAAAGGCATTGACTGTGCCGTATTTCGCTTTGTTGTGAAAAGTTGTGTAAACTGTGAAATATTCGTTATCGGTTGTAATAACTGTAAATGGCTAAAATGCAATAATTTGAATAATAATATGGGACAAGGAGACGTTTGTGGTACTATAAATAGCATATTGTAAGAAAAAGAGGTCATCGTTTTCCTTCTTCCGAAAAATCCAGGAAGGTAATTTTATAAAATATAATATATACTTTATGAAAATAATATATAAACCTTATGTATTTCACATTTCAATAGTGGAAGGAAAGTGTTAATTTTTTCAAAAGAATACGATATCGAAAGTACAATACATTTTATCGTCTGCTGGGGAAATTGTCCGTGATGAGGCGATAGTAGCGACCATGGTGGTGAGCAACTATCTATGTGTGCATATTTAGTAAGTATTGAGCTTCGTGACTGTATATAGTAGACTGTGGTATAACTGCTATTCATCTAATGACAGAGATCTCGTTCCATGCTTGTCTTTAAGTTGGGCGGGGTAAAACGCGATATATTCCTCCGCATTGAAAGGAGGGATAGAATACATATAAACAAAAATCTATTATACACTTTGAGATTAAGTGTACGGTTAATTAAATAATTGCATCGAAAGTTTAAACACGCTGGCAACATCACAATGCCCAAGATTCCGCACGGAGGCATTGAACTCATCCAACTTGAGATGTGAACAAAAAGCTACGTATTGCAAAATCAAGAGACTGCTTTGGCCCGGGTTCTTCTCTACCAAATTTAAAATCTCCTCTTTCCTGTCAACAATTTCGTCAGACGCTGCCCGTGTCACGGATCAGCTGGCAGACAGCTACGATTACCGTGTTGAAAATTCCATGAAAACGGGAATTCAAAACGATCTGAGTCTCAAGGTCAGTGCACCTAAAATGTGGGATCGGATCGACTGGATCTTATTCAAATTTGCATGAGAATGAGAATATATAAGGTAAAGTACCCAAATAAGATACAGTGCCCTAATAAGTGATACCTTGTTAACTTCTCCGGTATAATTTGTCATCTCTCGACAACTACGCTAAATCAGTGTTTGTGCTTTTAAGACATCGTGTTCTTTGTCTAACTTCAGTTCAAAGTAAGCAACGAAGCTGAGAGCAGGAAAAGTAATTTTTCACACTTTGAACTTTTTACTGGTTTTTGTTGAGGAAGAGAACAATAGGTAATGTAAGCTACAATAAATTTATTATTAATTTTATAAAATTACTAGCAAAATGTTGCTTATCATAAGGTAGATAGCTAATAAGGAAGATAATTTTTGATCTTTGGTAGATATTTCATTTTTATTTACTCCCTTTCCTAATAAGAGATACCTAGGGGTCCTATTAAGAGATAGTATCTCTTATTTAGAACCCTTATTTGGTATTATTATAATCCTCACCTTTGAGAGTTTACGAAAAGCTTTAATGCTTCTAGTCAAGTCAGTTTGTCTGCCAGCAACTACGTAAGGACCAATAAAAGATTAACTGAACTATTAATTAAAATTAATTACGAATTAGGTCAATCATTAATTACCCATTGTCCTCAATTATTCATTACAAAAATTACTAATTGAAATTATTAAGTTATTATTAATGACTAAAATTAATTATTCATTGAGATGGCAATAATATCAATAGCTAAAGTCAATTAAAATCAGATAGTCCGACAATATTTACCTTACTTTAAGATAAAAACATAAGTGCTTAGTTTGTAAAATATTCTCTATACATTTCAAATAAAAAAATCTTGTGTAATTATTAAAACTATTAAATTTAATTGTGATTCCTGATTTCGAAAATTTCGTTGTAGCTGTGTAAATATCGCCACTACAGCCAGTGCCAGCTTTTGTGGCGGGTGTCCTTGAGTAAAAAGCCAGTCAGTGAGCACTTGTTGCCAGTGTAGCTGAGAACTGTAACATCCAACACGTCACGTAAACAATCTGTCAATCACAGCTGTCAGTCTTGTTGCCCACTGCCTGCGTCACAGGCAAGACACTCGCACTTTGCGTTTCTGGGATGTGTCCTTGAGTACACTGACCAGTCCACTGACTGATAAGTGTACTCAAGGATCAGTGGCATCTGTTGCCACTTCGAATGAGAATGGTACCACCTCCTAAACAGATGTGGCGTAAGCAATCTCGAATCACAGTTGTCAGCTTTAATGCCCACAGACTATGGCGAAGATAAGTTACTCGTGCTCAACGTTCTCGTTACTTATTTCATGCGCCAGAAACGGTGACTTTGTTTATACCACAGTTAAGCATACAGAAGCAGCAGCAGCAACCACCACCACCACCACCTCAAGAGCCGTAAGCTTCAACCAGTGGGTAGTCGCATGTAAAGTCATCCAAGGCAGGAAAAGGAGCTATCATAATGTCAATTCTGATCAGAAAAAAATGAGAGAGAGTTTAGATAAGGAAAATCAAAGAAAAGACGGCGCTCGCCAGAAACGGTGACTTTGTTTATACCACAGTTAAGCATACAGAAGCAGCAGCAGCAACCACCACCACCACCACCTCAAGAGCCGTAAGCTTCAACCAGTGGGTAGTCGCATGTAAAGTCATCCAAGGCAGGAAAAGGAGCTATCATAATGTCAATTCTGATCAGAAAAAAAATGAGAGAGAGTTTAGATAAGGAAAATCAAAGAAAAGACGGTACTCGCAAGAAGTTATTCGAAAAACAACAAAAATCACAGAAAAACTCAGTTCAAGAAGCACTGCTTGAATTCGTCCAGTGATAAAGAATTCGATGTGGAAATGGAATTAATTAACTCCAGTGACTAGGAATATGGAGAAAATTATAATGATGGAGAGTGCTTGTTTTGCACTGAATTTTTTTTTCAGAGGACACCAGGGCTCAGGGGGGAGATATAGATTCAGTGTTCAAAATGTCGTCGTTGGGCACACGAAGACTGCAGCTCTGATGATGAACCTTTCGTTTGTCCAACTTGCTCAATTCAGCGAAATAAGAATTGTGTCAATTAAAGGGGTCAGCAAAATAAGTGAAATCAACTTAAAATTAAAATATGGAGATCGAAATTTAATATTCTATCATTTTTCTTTCTCTAGCAAAATATTAGTAGCCTAAATAAGATTAGTACATTCATGTCCGATTTGGCCGACTCTGTGTTCTTTTCGTAAACCGTCTTAATTCCACTCGGAAAAATGATAGATAAACAACACAATTTCTGTTGAGAGGAGTTAGACCACTGTTGCACTGACCTCTTCAAATTTAAAATGTTCCTGAATTTATTAAAATATCTATATGACTCCACAGTGTTATATATTGCTTCAATTTTCAGACAAATGATGATAATTTTTGTCCATGTTCAAAAATAAACTTAAATAACACACGTATCTCTTATTCGGAACCCCTTTTCAAAACATCAGTGTTTTCCAGTTTTATTTTTTTATAATTAAAAGTAATAATAAAAAGTGACTAAAATTTGTGTTGTCAATTCTAAAAATAGACGAAATGCTGTATGTATTCCACTCATTCAGATTAAAAATGTCTACTCCCATCCTTATTTATAAGCAGTTAAAAAAAAGTCTCTCTTATTTGGGTACTTTTACAAACATCGACCTCAATTACTTATGTTGAAAATGCGTATTTTAACACATAATATTTTGTATTTTCCTGAAAGCCATTATCACTATTCTTCATTAACAGCCAGAATATTAAGTTTTCATGCACCTTATTAAGAAAATTCGTTAATGTTTATAGCTAAGGCCTGCAGAGTGACTAACATGCTAACATGTCGATGGAAACAGCTTCCGTATTCGTCGTTAACCTCCGTGTTCAGATCGTTTTCAATACATGTTGAAAATATCACGAAAACAGGGGTCGGGGACATCGTATTCAATACGGAAACTGTATTGAAATCGATCTGAATATTCCATGAAAAGTAATAATTTTAACTAGCACTTCCATGAACGCTAACGGCACTATTTACACTATTTTAACTAGCACTTTCACAAACGCTGATTTTACTATTTACAATATTTTAATTGGCACTAATACAAAAAAATACTTACTATATTTTGACACGTAAGTTTGCTATTTTCAACTAACACTTTGAAAATCACTGAATTTGCTATGTACAATATTTAATATCCTGCCGGAGAAGAAGCTTAGAACGGAACTGGGACAAGGCGACCTAGACTACTAACTCATATGAAGCGAGAACAGTTGATCAGGGTTGCCGCGTCTAGTTTTGTTAGTCAGGAAACAAATTTACAATAATTTGTATTTAATTTACACGAAAATTGTCCACTTTATCGAAATAAGACAAAGGAAAAAATTATTTATTACATTCTCTATTGGTATTGAGAGAAATCAAGATTCTACGCATAGTAATTATCCACAAACACGACGTTAAAGTTGTAGGAAAGAAAACTCTTTTTTTATTTCGAAAACTGTAAACTTCCCACCGATATGGTATTAGACTTTTTTGTTATATTCAATATGCACAATTCGCTCTGCAAAGCTGAAGATTTATTCACTTTTATCCTGTATAAGTTCCCCCTAAGTATTGTACCTTGGGATGTGATATCAGTTTTGGACATTGAAGATTATGGTAACCGATTTCTGATTATTCCGTGAATTTGAAACATTCGTTTTGAAGCTTCTCCTTGTTTATCTTTTGTATATCGGATATAAAATTTTAAGCAATTAAATCACTGATGTTTTTAATTGGAAGAATAATGCTACTAGGTGTGAATATTATTAAAAATGCTGACCTAAATTTCACATCATTTTAAAAATGATGTTACTGTATATGCATTAGACATAGCATAATTTTATTTTACAATCCGTTTTTAAATTAAGAGATAATATTCTTACGAAGAGAGAGATTTCGCTAGTATACGGAAAAATGTGGCTTCTTCTCATTTCTGTAATGAGATATATTAAAACATTAGGATTTTACGTCTCATTTCAGTGCAGCAGTAGTTACTTGCTATATTTTGTGGAAAGTATAAGCTATAAATTTAATTTCGGTTAACTTTTATAAGCAAACCATTTTCTGCCTGCCTACAGATTCCATCAAAATTGATACTTGTATTTTTCTGTAAAACAATGAAAATGATTCTAATTTGACTACAGCTTCAGTACAATATCGATTATTTTTTTTGCAAAACATAAGCAATAAATTGTTCTCTCATACAGTTACGTTTAAGTGGATGATTACATTCTCTCTCCCCATGGGAATTCTTTCAAATTAGTATCAGCATTGTACTAAAGAAAAATGAAACTGGATTAAATTTCAACACAGAATACGTGCCATGCTGATATCTGTCGTGTAAAAATTAAACAGAGTTGTTTTTTTTAATTTATTTATTTTTACACTCTGAATATTTCATATTCTGCCATGTAAGATTTCTATCACATCTGGTACTTACACTGTACCCAAAACTTACCAAATTCCACTGAATTAGGTCCAGTAACAAGACCACTCATATTACAGTTTTCAAAAACGAAAGCAACACATTAGAATTTTGATAAAATTTTACTGAAAATATTCTTGCGCAGGGGAACACAACATTTTCTGTCCTCTTTCAAATTCCGTCAAATTTGTTATTGATACTTGACCCACAAATAATGAAAAGCTTGTAATTTTAGTTCTCTAGGAGAACAATTGTACTTATAATTGTGGTTAAAATTTTTGGAGTAGTAATTTGATTTAATCCTCCAATAGAAGCAATAATAACTGATAATAGAATAATGAAGTGTAAAAGTTCCTCAAGAGTGTTAAAATTATCAAAAAGTTAATTTACTTTGTATGACGGACGGCACCGTTTCAACACTGATATCGTGTCTTCGTCAGCGTGTCTTGAAATATTGATGCTTCAGCTCGTCTTAGTTCTCGGTGTTTGCTGTCGTCTGTGATGGGGGTATACTATTCTTATTATGTTGGGGTTTATATGTTGTGTACTATTAGATCAAAAAATGTGTATAATACAGGGTTGTTTCCGATCTCTAATAACGAATTTGAATGACGTCATGTGCGTCAGGAGTCACACGACAGCTGAACTGTGGCGCGAGGTGACAGACCAGTAGTGAGTGATCTCATAGTCAGAGTGCACGGCGATTCACAGCAGAAATTCCCAAGACATCGAACCTTTTTGGGAGGGGTACATAATAACCCTTTTCAATGCCAAGAAGAGTTAAGTGAAAATTAAATAAGCCCGCAATAAACGAAGTTTCGTATTTCTAAGAAAGACATATTCTGTGTACTTAATGAGATTGGTAAAGCTCGAATGGAATTAATTTCTATCATCTCGTGGGGTGAGGTGACTTGTGACGGAGGGTGGATTTGGTTGCTTTTTCCACTCTGGAATTAATCCTATCCTAGCTTTGCCAGTCTTATTAGGTACACACAAAATGCCTCTCTTGGAAATAACGAAATCACGTTTTTTGTAGGCTTGTATGATTTTCACGTAACTGTACCAGATACTGGAAAGAGTTATGTACCCCTCCCAAAATAGGCTCGATTTTGTTGGGCATTGCTACTGTGATACTCCGTACACTCTGATCATGAAATAATTCACTAATGGTCTGTCACCTCTCGCCGTAGTTCAGCTGTCGGTATGATTTCTGACACACATGATGTCATTCAAATTTGTTATAAGAGATCGGAAACAACCCTGTATGCTGATTTGTGACGTCCGTCACACAGAGTATGTTACTATTTTATTAATTTTAACATTTTTGATGTTTTAAGTTTTTAAGAAAGTTTTATAATTTATAACAAGTGTTAAAGTGAACTTCAAAGACAAATGAATAAGTTCAAGTAATTATGAATAACTATGTTCTACAGGTGATAACTTTGTAATAATTTTATTGAATTTCTTGTTTGTGTTCGAAATAAAAAATCGTCAAGTAATTTCTATTCTTTCTCATATTGTAAAAATAAATATTAGGCCTGAACAAAATTATAAACTGTAACCTCTCACCTCACTAATATCTCACATAGAAATTTTTACATGGATGTTCACTCTGATTTTAATCTTCTTACATGAATGAATGAATGAATGAATGAATGAATGAATGAATGCTAGCCATGATGTCCCATGTTGGGCACAGGCCTCTTGTGATGGGGTTAGAACCCCCTCGACAGGGATGGATTAAGTGTACTCGCTTGGTGAGTCAATCCAGTCAAGCTTGTCGTGTATACTACTTTTGTGACATGGTTAATAACCCTGTTAAACTTTAATTAGTCTCGGCACTCTGTTCTTTGTTCGTTTTTTTGCACTATCCACATAATACTAACACCAGCACTTTGACAAACACTGATTGCTATTTACACTATTTAACGGACACTTTCTCAACACTGACTTTACTATTTACAAAATTTATCTCATACTTTCACTAATATTGACTTTACTATTTACAATATCTTAGCACTGATTACGTTATCTATTTACAATGACCTTCCCTAGTTCTTTCCACAAAACTGTTCTTTGCTGTCCTCGACCACTTTTTCCCCGCCTCTTTGGCAATTGCACTCAAATCAATATCACTTTGGTAGAAAAAAAGTCAAACTGGTTCTAATTTAAGTATTTGAACATTACCACTGTGATGTATTTAGCGAAATATTGGCAAAGTATTACACTATTACTTCAATTTTAATTTTTGTGATTGATAATATTCTATTCTGTCTGCCACAAATTCTATAAAAAATATTGGAGTTTAAATTGTACTCAGAATTAATCAAAATTCTTCTGAATAGTGTCCAGCGGCAATTCTATAGTGAATAAAATTGTGCGACAGAAGCAACGCAGACTGATTTCATTAAAGCTCATACCGTACTTCTGTTATGTGTGGTGAATATATAATTTTACATTGTATTCCACAAATTACATAAATAATCATATTTATATTATATCCGGAACAAAACAAAAAGCGTCTTTTAAATTGAGGTCAGAATGAGCATAATTCTGATTACAGTTATGCAAAAAATTTAGGAATAAACTTTTCTCTCCTTATTATCTCACATGCATACATTTATATGACTGCTCATGTTTTTTCCTTTCCAACGAACTCGATTCAAACTGGATTTTGATATATACTAAAAAGTCACTGAAGCTGGATCTATTTTCAGTAAATCAGGAGTATTGTACTTATTGATGTTACATTGTATTGTATGTATTTATTAACATTCCATGGTAGCGTATTCATACATTGCTTCACAACTAGAATATGGAACAAGTCAAAAAACTTAATACTACTATAAAGTCTTAATTTATAGTCACAGTCTAGTTGAAATATATGTTTACAATATAGTCTACTAGTACAACACAAAATGTTGGTATCAATTTCGTGAAGCGTTGTTGAATGCCATGAATTCACTTACAGAATAGAAGGCGTGAGAAATTAGGTACTTCCATATTATCATATGTTTTGAGTTTCATTTTTTTATATCGATAGGGAGGCTATCAAAAATTTTCACTGCCATATAACGCACTCATTTTTCATAGCACGATGGACTTGCCGATGGAGTATGAAAGTCATTTTTGACGTGTATTTATGCTATGAACTGTTGAATTAGTTACAAAGTTTTCACGATTACGTACGAGGAACATTATTAATGAAGGATTATACTGACAAACCATGGGCATTATTTGTAGTTTTTTGAAGATAGTCCTACACGATTCCCTAGACTTGGCACCTACTATTATTCTAATTACTCTTTTTTGTAGTATGAATATACTGTTACTATCTGTGGACTTTCCCCTGAATATTATTCCAAAACTCATCACCGAGTGGAAGTATGCAAAGTATATTGTTTTTAAGGTATTAATATTTACTATCTTTTGCATAGATCTAATAGCAAAACATGCTAAATTTAGTTTGGGGTAATTTCTTTAATATGATTTTCCAATGTAACATATTATCTTTTTTTAAACCAAGAAATTTTGTTGTTGTTGTTTCTAATAAGGACCTAACGTTAATTATTGCGCTTGAAATTTGAGAGGTTGAATTTGGACAGGATTTAATTTGAATTATGTTCATTTTGTTGCAATTTAATACTAATTTATTGACTGAGAACCAGTCACATATTTTGGAGAGAATTTCCTCTGTTGAAGATTGGAATGTGTTTAAGTTATTGGCTGTAGTCACTATACTTATGCCATCTGCAAATAATAATGCGATGACCTACATCTTTTATTAGGGAGGTAAGATCATTTATAAACACTATGTTGTGCTAAAATTGACAGTACATTATTTATTTCACTTCAATTACATTTTCAAATGGGTGAATGTATTATATTCTGTTACCACGAATTTTATCAAAATTGATATTGGTATAGTACTGCGAAATAACCTAAATCCTTCTGAGTAGAATAACTTGATCATAAATGTGAGACTCATTAGAAATGCTGTCTATTGCCATTAAAACAGCGATCAAATTATTCTTGCAATTGGATGTAACTTTTACTCACTGCGAACTCGATATAGTACATTATGCAACGAGCCTATAATGATAGCAATTAAGAATCGAGTATGGATATTTATGAAACGAGCGCAAATGAGTTCCATAATTTTCATACGAGCTTCTTAATTACCATTATAGGCGAGTTTCATACGACTTTTTATGCTCGACCATATTTCTAACTTGATATTATTAATTTTCTTTGTATCTGACGTTGACCAATGTCCCGTATGTTGTGAGATGTGCGGAGACGCCAAAGTATTGATTTTTTCCGAGGAACAGATGTTCACATTGACCTTGCTAGGCCATAAGAACCTACAGAGATAACATTGAAATTAAATTAGACATTGGAAAACGAGATGACAAATTGAATTTATTTGAATATTATTTATAATTAACGCTAATTATTATAGTAACAGAACATAACCTGCGACAGTATTGGATTTCCAGCCTCCGTGACTTTTTGCTAATTCTCTTTCGATTGCATATCCGAGAATAATCGATACTTGCGGATTTATAACGGTAGAAAGCTGACCTGTCATTGGCTGAACAGTTGTAACCTGAGTCGTCAATGGCTGAAAGACCTGACCTTTAATGAGTAGGTGTACTTTAATGACATGCATTAAAGGTCTGCTACCAGGTGTATAATTACTACATTTCGGCATGGTCGAGCATAAAAATATTTACAGTATTGTTATTATACTATAAATAAAAAGCTTCCAAAATAATTAAGTCCAGCTTCAGTATCATGCTGCCATTCATATTAATGTCACTTTAGGCTAAGTTTGTCGCACTGTTTACGAATATGGAATCGGTTTTGTTACACTTATTCTGATTAAATTAAAATAATTATGGAGAAAAGAGAAAAGAAGGAAATTTGAAAATAAGGAAAGAAGTAAAAAAAAAAATATTGTGAGGCATATATGAATAATTTCCAGAGGGATTTCAATGGTCTTCAAAAACAGATGTGGATTATAATTCGAAAGTAAAAAATAGAAAAAAAATATAATAGTATATTACGATAGAAGGTTGGGAAGTGCTTTTTACAAAATCGAGGAAAAGTTCGAAAACGAGCAGAGCGAGTTTTTCATTTTCCGAAATTTTGTAATGCACTTCACAAACCTGTATTGTAGAACATTTTTTGCAGGATCATATTTTTAAAATTGTAATTTTGCATTGAACATTTTAGAGAAATATTATTCCAAAGCCTTCGCAAATCTACACTCTAATGGCAACTAAGTAACAATAAGTGCACCGTAATGGGTCTACTTCAGTATAGTTTTATGTTATGAAGAATGTTTTGCCTAGCAACAAGTTTCTGTGTGGGAATCATAGCTTTCAAACATAAAAAAAGATGTAAATACAACAAAAAACACGATAGTGCAAAAAATATACATTACCAATAAAAATTTAAATAGAAAACAGGTG
Organism: Periplaneta americana; assembly: GCF_040183065.1. Taxonomy (NCBI): domain Eukaryota; kingdom Metazoa; phylum Arthropoda; class Insecta; order Blattodea; family Blattidae; genus Periplaneta; species Periplaneta americana. Next base: position 62,919,926 of record NC_091126.1, on the reverse strand, counting down.
GAATATTTAAAAAATTTATAATCCTATGAATTTTGACAGAATTATATTGATACGGATAATTTCAGAATAGCATTGCTTCTAATATCAGTACACAATGATAATAATGTTGATTATAGTTCTGCAGAATATAAGAATAATATTTTCTGTCACCAATAACTCATATTAATATTTGTGCATGCATTTTCACGTTGCTTTCTCTTCTGCGAATGCCATACTAATTAATATTAGCATCGTACTCAGAAACAATCAAACGGAATCTAATTTTGAGTACAACTTCAGTACCAAGCTAGTATATTGTGCGGACATTCGCAGTTCATTATATTCTCCCTTTCATGTTACGGGGGTGATCATATCGGTTTCTTACGTCTATAAATTCAATAAACATTAGTATTTTAATCAGAATTAATCAGAATTCTCCTGAATTGAGTTCAGCAGGAGTACCATGCAGATTCTAATATTGCAATATATAAGGAATGCAGACTTCGTTTTATTAGAGCATCAATAATTGAAGGGTTCAGAACCTTAGTGGGCCAAGCGCCATTTAATAAAACCTCATAAAACAAGGGTTAAAATGATGTTATTACCATAATTCAATGGAAACATATAGTAATATAAAGTATACACATTCAGACTAAGTGCTATGTCAATCTTCATTGAACCATGGTATTCACTTAACTTTCACACTTGCTTTCTCAGTTTCTAATAAATGGTGCTTGGCCCACTATGGCTCCGAACCTTTCAATTACATTCTTTCTTAAATTGTGGCTTGAAGCAAGGGACTGCGAGTAGATAGTTTTCTCAAAACAAACACTTCCTTCTACAATTGTATTGAACGAATAAGATGTTAATATCGAGGATTTATGAATAAATACCATTTTATTTTGGTTGTACGATAGCTACTTTAATGTGGAAAATTCCTAATATTAAAAAATGAAATGAATTCCAATCGTGAATAATCAAGAAAACTAAATTAATTACGTATTTTTGGATGATTATTAATTAGTTTCGTTTAGGTATGTACTTTTAAAGGGCAGAAACAAATATACAGGATGTTGCAAAAATAGACCGAAAAATTAATTAACGTAGCCCCTACAGAGTAGAGATATTTCAGTAAAAACATCACAGTCATATTTCAAATAATTTTTCAAGTCACCATACTCTGAATTTGATAAAGCCCAATAACAGTATTCAGAGTTAGAATATCTTTGAAATGCTTGCTTGTTGTAGAGGCATTCCTGATGTTTTGTTTCTTTTCGCTGAAATGATGTCCACTTTTTAATAGGTAAAATTATGCAAACTCAACCTAACTTAGAATGATTAGGCAGAGTATGGAGAGCTCTTCTCTTATTCCGCGAGAATTTAAAAGATGAAAGAGTTCGATGCCAAGTAGTAGACAAATGTCCAATTCGGATGATGTATACCAACGCACTGTCTAATAGCAAATCATGTTTAATTGATATCTCAAGAATTATTTCAGTTAGACGATTGTAAACTTTTGTTTTTGTACTTTTTTACAAACACTCCACGAAATGATGTCTGTTTGTTTCTGAGACACTGTATATCATAAATTGCAGTTATTATTAGGTTGTCGTAACTTATAAAGGAGATGAATTCTTATGAATCCCGTACAACTTGTAGAAATACAAGCTATTTTCGTAAGATTCGTGTTTCAAAGGTCGATCTAAAAGGAAATGAGCAGAATTTTACATGGAATTTTTAATAATTGAGCCGTTCAGAGCAAAAGTGGTGTTAGTCAAAATTGGGTAATGAGGTTTAAAGTAAAAATTCTGTAAAATACAGCGCAAAAGTAGCAATTAATATGTCCTTCTTGCTATCCACTGATTACTAATATTTTAAATAAATTGAATATTAATTGCTACTTTGCGCTGTATTTTACAAAATGTTTACTTTAAACCTCTTTACCCATTTTTGACTTACAACACTTCTGCTCTGAACGGCTCAATTGTTATATTTCTTATTCCCTCTCCTTAGATATATCTTAATTTAAAATAAACTGCTTAGATTATATGTGGTATATTTAAATGAGTTTTTTTGTTTCGGAATTTTATGTGGGCGAACCAAGAAACATCACAAGAGATCATGCAGCAGAAGCAAATATCAAAATTTCATTTGAAGTTTCAAATGTGAGGCATGGCGTAGTTCCGTAACCTAACGCTGTAGGAGCTGCAGTTACAGAAATGGGTACAGGCGAGAAGCGAGCGTTTTCTGTGTAATTTTCATCCCACGAGATTAGTGGTTACTGTGCAGCTTCACTTTCGTGAGAAATTTAATAAAAACCTAGTAGACGTGAAGACTTTCGTGATGATACGAACTGTTTTTTGAGCACTTGATGTTTGTATAAGGGCAAATCTCCCGTCAACCATCAGTGTCACAAGAGACAGTCGATCGCGTGCGGGCGAATTTTCAGCGGAGTCCACAGAAATCTACGCGGAAAAGCAACAGAGAGCTATGTTCCAAAGATTATGATGATCTGCCTTGTTTTACGAAAACGATTGAAGTTGATGGCATGTCGTCTGCAGCGACTGCAAGAGTTATTTTTATAGTTTTAGAAATAGGGTTCATTCTTACCAGAGAATTATTCTGGTAAGTACTGATCATAGTCTCGAGGAATTATACCTTAATAACCATTACCTATTCGGTAAATGAAGTACAGTAGCGTGCAAATTAATCCGAACAACGCAATTACTTATGCAAAAACACTCAAACTGGATAAAAAAGGACCTAAGTCATATCTCAGTAATCTATGTGACCTCCCTTGTTCCTAATAACAGCTCGGAGACGATTTGGCATGGATTCCACTAATTTCCCACAAATATTCTTCACTTCTTCATCGCGAAACCATACACCAATGAGGGCAGAAACCATCTTCTCCTTTGTAGAACAATCCATTTCTTGCATTCTTCTTTTGCAAATTGACCACAAGTTCTCAATGGGGTTGATGTCGCGTGAGTTGCCTGACCAGGGGAGTACCTGAATATTCTTCTTGTTGAAGAATTCTGTAGTTTTTCGAGACGTATGGCATGGTGCCAGTTCTTGTTGGAACACACCTCTGCCATCCGGAAATGATTTTTGCAGTTGGGGTACGATTCTGGTTTCCAATAAGTGAATATATTTGTCAGAATTCATCATTCCCTTGATAGGTATTAATTCTCCAGAACCTTCATGTGTATTACAACCCCATAACATTACTTTAGGGGGGTATTTGGGCGCTTGTTGGAGATGAGCTGCTGTTACTTTTTCGGATCCTTTCCGTACGTAAGAAATACGGTGGCCGTGGACCTCGAAATGAGACTCATCGGAAAAAAGTACATTCTTCCAGTCATTCACTGTCCAGTGTTGATGTAATTTTGTCCACATTAAGCGTTTTTTGCACATAACAGGGGTTAGCAGTTGCTTCTTAATAGGCTTACGAGCCCTTCGTCCAGCTTCGAAAAGCCTTCGCCGCACTGTTGTGACGTGAATATTCGCCCCAGTGGTAGCCATTAACTCGCGGGTTAAGTCGACAGCAGTTAGTCTAGGATTTAATTTACTTTTCCTGACAATTAAACGATCGTCTGCAGGTGAAGTCTTCCTTTTCCGGCCACAGTTTCCTTTTTTTCTGGGATGTGATGGATCCAGTCTCCCTGTATCGTTTTAGGTTCGAATTAACAGTAGCCAAACCGATGTGACATTCTGCAGCAATTTGCCTCTGTGTCATAGAAAAATGCTCTGCTAATGTTATAATTTTAGACCGTTTTCGTAGAGTTGTATCCATTTGTGAAGACGACAGAATGTACACAGGATTGCAGTATTAAGTCTTCAACACAACTGAAATGCTTATCAGTACAAAACGACAGGCAAAATGTCACATATTATAAAAAAAATAACGACAGACCTTCAGCAATGGAATTACACGTCCTACAGATGTCAATTAAAGCGGTATGAGCAGCTGTGAGGCCAACAATGATAGTAAAATGTAAAAATATGTCGTCTTCGGATTAATTTGCACGCTACTGTATATGCTCTGGGTAGAAAGATTAAATATCCAGTCTCGAAGCTCTCTGTTTTTCATCTGGCGCCTAGAACTTGTTTCTATAATTATTTACTGTTTACTGAACTTATATAGCGCATACATTTTATCTTTCCACGCTCGCGAAGCTAGAGTGTGGAAACTGCAGTACACAGCGCAGCTGCCTACATGCGAGTGTGGAAAGATAAAATGCAAGCGCTGTATATACGCTTTAGCATGATTGAAAGAACTTCAACTTTACAACTAAATGCAACATCTGAGAATCGAACGATTAAGAGCATTATGTCATTATCGTTAAGCAATTAGAGGTTCCCCTTCCATGTTATAATTTATACATTGTCAATGTTGCCGGCAAAGCGTTCAAATGAAAAAAAATGAATAGAGTCTGGGTGGAGAAGAAAATGACAAAACCCATGCTTTGATATAAAGTTGAAATACTATTGTGGTTGGGAAATATGAACAAGTATGAGCTTAAATATTTCAGTTTCCTTTAATATCATGCAGAGAAACAATGGTCTGTGGGCGTGTATAAGAAAATAAACACTCTTTCTCTGTTTCCCAATATAAGAGGAAAACAATAACTGTGGGGAAAACAAAAACAACCTTTTTATATTTATCAGTTACAGTAATAGTTTCACGAGTCATAAATTTAAAAGCAAATAATGTTTCACTCCTGCTAGCAAATCTGAAAGTTCTCTTTCTTTTTTTCTCATTATGTGGGGGGAACAATAACAATGGTTTACTTTGAAAATGTATAATCTTATTTGAAAACGTGTACTGATGAAACAAATTAAATTATCTTAGAAAGCATGTTGAAATGTTCAGATAATCTATATAAAATGATATAATATAATATAATATTGTTTTTTAATTCAGTCTAATTGACATATCACTAATATAAAAAGTCAATGACACTTACCCATGTAAGTGATCATTGTGTACTATACAAATATAAAAATTAAAAATTAAGCAATCGTTTTCGCCCTTCGGGCATTATCAGGCTTTTTTACTTACAATATCTTGTACATTTTGTCTCTTATTGTGGAACGAATGATTAATCACAACCTTTTATACTGAAAATAATAACTATTTAAAATTGACTTCTGGTAATAATCTAAAATTATTGTACAGATATGAAAATTTAATACATAATAATGATATAAAATTGTGGCTGCACTGCTGTGTTGTGTTTAAATTATAACATCATAAAACTGTGAACATGATAAAAACATTTCATTCCTCTTTAAACTTCATAATTTCATTAATTGGATGTTTTGCTGCTAGTCTTGTCTCAATGGTTAATTACTTGTTATGGTGAAATCAATCTGAAATATATTACTTATTATGTAGAGAATCCTATATGACGCGATGTTAAAATTTATGAAATTGTTGTCGAAAATACTCACATTTAAGATCGTGTGTACTGCACAGGTGTATCTGTGTTGACATTTACATTGATAAGATTTTGAGACTGGGTTTTATCTGTAATGAAATTTAATATCAGAATATATGAAATTTGGTGTAAATGAATATAATAATTGTATGAACGTACTTACGATGAATGCAGATGACTTAGTTACGATGATCTTGCCGACTGATGTGACGCGAGCGACCTGTGGTGCTTACGTTGAGCATTTAATGCGGAAGAATATTGGGTTATGATTGGGTTTACATCTAAAGGTTATACAGGGACATCATTTTATTTTTACTAACATTTTTAATATTAACCTGGCTATACCTTTGCATCAACGCCGTTTGCTACCCCTTCCACCACTGGAGTTCGATGGTACTGACGTAGTATACAAACATATCACTTTACTAGGTATAGGAGGGAAGAAAAGTAGTTCATCCATTTACGTAAACTAGAAAATATCGCGCTTTTGAGATTTATAATTTCCATTAGGTTCTTGTTTAATCAAAATACAGTATAGTAATAACAATGAGTGCTTTTACTCATGAACTAAGCTGTCCATGTCGACGTATTCATTATGCAGTGTATATTATACTGTCTACAGCACATTAGCATGCAGTATAGAGAATAAAGTTAAATTGAAAATTAATTATAATATGGATATTTAAACTCATTTTTGAAAACGGTGGCCGTTCATTTTCATACAGGCTTCAGTTCTAATGTGCATATCATCGGACTATAGACTATTGTACCTAATCCCAATTACCAGTTTCGTCCTTCGTAACTAGTAACTGATGTTGAAATAATTCTTTACCTACTCTACAAAAGAGTACCTTACGTACTGTAAATTCAATCTTCACTTCTGCCCGATCCGAAAAGATAAAATTACACAGACATACTATGTACTGTCCGTCCAAGTGGTTATGTCTTAGGGTTGTAGAAAGGGAGGAAATCACGTGATAGTTAATTACTTAACAAGGCCCTTTTATTTACGTTTTTTAAATAATTATATAATATTAAGTAGACTTCCAATTCCTAACAGAAATTGATGTTCTCACAAAAGAGCTAAGACGACAGCCCTGCCACTAGCTGGTGAATAAAAGCTGGTGGGGGAAACCGGGATACGACGTAGGCAAATGGACGACAGTACCTGTGCGAAAATGATTCAATATTGAAAGCTCTTTCGTCACTGGAAAACGCGAACATATTTTTGGAACGTACTGTTTACTATGACCGTAAGGCTACTATGACTGTATATGCGGTCTTGGATCTGTGTTGAGGACGCTTGAACTTCATTAGTAGAAGGGGTGGGAGTGAAGTACATTAAAAAACTCGGGTACAATAAAATTTGAATTAAAAATAAAATGATGTCCCTGTATAAGGGGTTTCGGATGTGAATTAAATTTTCGTTGAGAACACAACAATCTTTTTGAATTTGTTTAGCGATGTAATACTCTTCAGCGGAATTTATCAGTTTTCTGTCTATTCCAGATTTTAAAATTGTTAAAGTTTTTAGGAGAGGGCCTAATTCATGTCCTGTTTCAATTAAATTATAAATATATAGACCCCTCTATAATCATATAATGAATGAAACAGCCAAGAACTAACAGTTCACTGTAGTGATCACAATACATCTGTTATTTCTTTCCTCACTTTTTGTGAATTATCTATTTTCTTCCCCATCCAGACCCTAGTTATTTACTGCAGGTGGTGTGATAGCTATACGAAAATATATGACTGAAGGTATTCTGTTTCAGTAAATTAGCCTAAATAATTGCGAGCAATTAACAACATTGTTGTTTTATATGTCCAAGTATGAGAAAGTTACACATTATGCCTGATTTTATTACGATATTGTAATTTGATTTTACTTGATCCTAAGAACAACGTTGAGCCACTTCATCAAAACCACCCTTCTCAATACTTTTGCCGCCACAAAAAAGGGATCATTTGAAGGGTTCAGAGTCATAGTGGGCCAAGCGCCATTCATTAAAAATGGAGAAAGCGAGTGTTAAAGTTATGTGAATACCATAATTTAATGAAGATTGACGTATTATTTAGTTTTAATGTGTGTACTTTATATTAATTGCTATATGTTTCCATTGAATTATGGTAATAACTTCATTTTAACCGTTGTTTTCAACGGTTTTAGTAAATGGCGCTTGGCCCACTATGGTTCTGAACCCTTTATTTTAAGCTTATGACGATATATGGTAAACTTTTCATAATCTCATGTAAAATTTATCTTATTCTGTGTGAAAAACTAATTCCACAGCAATTCATTTCGTGAAAATTTATGACGCAATTCAGTTTGCAAGAAGGAATGAAAAATAATCAACGGTAATCTTCAGCATCTGGATTTATAACTTGATCCTTATATTGTTTTAAATAAGTGCAGTAAAACGACCGTTGCAATAATAGTTTGTAACAGGTAAACCCGTATATTCTTTCGAAGCAATAAGGAGAGTAGTCTTTGGGTCGACTCCAGAATAAATCCCCATCACGTCAGAGAAGGTTACTCAGAAACTTAACTCTTCAGTGAGAGACGGAGCAGCATTTCAAGTATTACTGAATCAATAACGGGAATGAATAATTCATCACTTTACATTCGTTCTATCGCCAATCCCTGAAAGGAAATCATGTGAAATTCAAGTTCCCTCTCGTTATTATCATTACCAATACTGTTATTTTTATTATTGTGTTTAGTCCCTTCTTTTTACATTAATTTATATACTTCATATTACAAATAGTTTTATATTTAAACGTAAGTTGTATATTTTTTCACATTTAAGTTACAGAGATTCGAATTATATAGATTATAGTTAGAGTCACGTAAGAACAGTTCCTAAACAGCAAATATTGCCGCCTTGTCAGTGTTACCAACTGTTACGATATATCACCATGTGAAGTACAATCACGATCTTACGTACTGAATGATTTACTTACTTACCGTACTTTACCTTTATGTTGGAAGGTTATTCTAAATATTTCAATAATTTGTAACATAGTTTCGTAGGCAAACTATACGATAAAGGGAACAACATGTTAGGTATTTTGTCTGGCAATAGTCCACACCTGTGGAGTAAGGGTTAGCGCGCCTGGTCGCGAATCCAAGTGCCTGGGTTCTATACCCAAAAGAGGCAAGTTGCCTGGTTGAGGTTTTTCTGGGGTTTTTCCTCAAATATGAGCAAATTCTGGGTAACTTTCGGTGTTGGACCCCGGACTCATTTCACCGGGATTATCACCTTCATTTCATTCAGACGCTAAATAACCTAAGATGTTGATAAAGCGTCGTAAAATAGCCCATTAAAATAAAAAATAGAAAAATGTATGGCAATATGAAATTAATTGGTTTCACTAAACAATTGATTCACGAGACTTAACCTAAAAATGTATTTTGTTTGACGACATGAAATTATTAGTACTAACTCCGAAAACCGAATACCACCATGAAATGTATGCTTAAAAATACTTACTATTGTAGTTATAATTTCTGTTTCCTTAAGCATAATTCCTTCATTATCTTCTTACGGTTAAATATGAAAGAACAGAATGAGAGTAGGGGAAGTTATCCCCACTCTTGCAGAGCGCTTTACGCTTTCTTGGTGGAGTCGCTGCCATGCTTTTTCCTCTTATTGACGTTACTGTAATAAAAATCTGAAAACGAATGAAATTAATTAAAATGTGAAATGGTACTTCTATCGACCACCCACCTGCATTATCAGACCCAAATATGTCATATTTATTTACAATTTCCTGACTGTAATCTTGAATTTTAACCACAACACAACACATCAAATAACTATTATGTATTAATATGAATACTGATATTATTTAATTGTTAGTGTATTCAAATATCACTAGCTTCCAGTAACCGGCTTAGAAATCTAGTACAACTTTATTTCAGGGAACTCCAATACCGAGAACGTCTGTCTCAGTTGCCAACATAACAATTACAAAATCTACTACCATTTGTAGTATATGTCAGTATCGTAATTCAAAACGAAGTTTGGAAAAGAAAATTCAACCTGAAAACAGAAATAATCACTACAATCCACTAGCATGTGTAGTAATGGAGGAAAAATGGTTAGGTTTACCCTTAGGGTATGAAGTAAGCTGACTCGGACTACACAATGGTTGAAGGAAGTCCCTCGTTATTCTCACCCTATGAGGGGACAGGAATTCTGCATTCGTATGATAGTTCCCAGATAGGAGCAGTTCTTTGTACGAGATTTACAATAATGATTATTGGTCTATATTATCAGACGAGGGAATACTATAACCATTTACTCTTATTTAATTCATTCCAAGTTTCTTTATCACTTGAGGCCCTCAGAATAATAACGGCAGATCCCAACTGAATTTTTTTTCAAGCTCTGCGAATTTTTAACATTAGGGGAGAGTTGGGTAGTATCGGACATAGGGTAATATCGGACAGGATTGGACAGTGAGTTTCTTTCATCTACCACCAGATAATAGAACCTGAATGACATGGTTACGTTTCTGTGATGTCGCATAGAGAAACGTAACCATGTTATTCCGGTACTACCATCTGGTGGTAGATGAAAGAAACGCACTGTCCGATATTACCCGATGTACGATACTACCCAACTCTCCCCTAAGACTTCAGGATATGTTAAATATGGCGCTTAAAGTTTACTTTCAATAGAGAAAAATTATGGTTAATTTAAGAATCTTATGGCATTCAAGAAAATCTGTTAAATTCTATAAAAAAAAGTCTTTATGAAACAACTACAATAAACATTAAGCTAGATCATGACAAATATACGGAGACAATAGTAACTAACCGAGGACTTTAACAAGGATGTGGCCTTTTCCCCCTTTTGTTTATAATATACTTAGACAAAGTAATTCAAGAATGGAATGAAGTAGCACCACAAGGCATAGAAATTGACGAACACACAAGATTACATACAACAATATATGCAGATGACCAAGTTTTGTTTGCAGAAACTGAAGACGAATTACAACGCTCTGTTTTAAACTACAGATGGTTTTAAAATAATATAATATGAAAATAACAACCGAAAAGACAAAAGTAATAGCACTTTATGGCAAAAAACCTTCTACGGGCAAAAATATTGATAACAAAATAATAGAACAAGTGACAGATTTTGTATGTTTAGGAAGTCATATTTCTTTGTATAATTACCAAAAAGACATAAATAAAAATGTATTGAAATATAATCGATTAAGTGGTATCTTGAGAAGGAACTTTTGAAAACAAATGTGAAAAGAGGTCCAAATCCGATTTCACAATATAATAACAAAACCAGCTCTGTTATATGGCAGTGGATGTTGGACACTGGGGCAAAAGGAAGTAAATAGAATTAACGCATCAGAAATGAGATTTCTACGATCACTGACAGGTGTTACCTTGCGGAACCGTATCAGGAGTGAAGACATAAGAAATCTGTGGGAAGTTGAGGAGGAGATGACTGCATACGTCCAACATTATCTACGTAAATGGAGAAACCACCTTCTTAGGATGCCTGAACATCGTTTACCAAAGAGAATATTGTATTACCATCCACGAGGATGAAGAGATTATAGGCAGACCTCACCGACGTTGGACGGACCAATTCCATTTGTAGTTCACAGACGGGAAACAACCCAAAACTGTGTATTGGCAGAAGAAGAAGAAGAAGAAGAAGAAAAGTTTACTTGCAACTTCTTGAGCCTTTGTCGCTAGTAGTTCGTCTGTATTTCCGTTGTTTAATAGTAGTAGTATATATTTATTTAACTTGGTAGAGATAAGACTATCAGGCCTTCTCTTCCACTGTACCAGGAGATTACAATTTCAATATTAGGAATACAATTACAATTATAATTACAATTAATATGAAATTTACACCCCATACAACACAAACATGCTGCATTCAGGACAATGGTACACAGATTACTCAACATACCCATGAACCAACAACACTACAATGAAGAAGTGAACACAATCAAATACATAGCACAAGAAAACGGATACAATCCAAACATAATAGGCAATATCATGCGGAAGACAAAGCAAAAACTTAACAAACACAAAAATACACAAAACACAACACAAACACAAGAACGCAAGAAATACATCACACTAACATATGAAAACAAAAGCACACATAAGATCGCATCTTCATTCAGAAAACAAAAATACAACATAACATACAGAACAGAAAACACACTACAAAGACATCTCAACACACAAAAAACACAAACAAATAAATACGACCACACAGGTGTATACAAACTCAAATGTAATAGTTGCGGCAAGTTCTACATAGGACAGACAGGCAGATCATTCCAAACACGCTACCAAGAACACATTAAAGCTATAACCAGAGGACACAATACATCTACATACGCCGATCACATAACCAATACTAACCATACATACAATAACATAAATATGGACATGGAAATCCTACACACACAACCCAAGAACCAAAAACTCAACACACTAGAACAATACGAAATATACAAACACACTAAAACACACCCCGATCAAATCCTCAACACACAGATCAATTTCAGTACACACACACTATTTGACTCCACACTTCAACACCTTCCAACAATAAAACACACCCTCCTAACAGGCAGAGAAGTTCGAGATGACGCCACGATCTAGTAGGCTCTGATGACGGTGCGTGAAGCACTGAAACAGCTGTAAGCCGGACAAATATTACATATTTAACACGAGTAAGTCCAATAGTTCATCAATTAATTAATGAAATTTACAATTACAATCAAAATCATGTGCTAAAAGATTACCTGATTAATAGAGGCTAGACAATTTATTATAGAAGTTAAGAACAAAGACAGATTTGTTTTTACTAAAGTATAGACTAAACCTAGGATAATAAAATTTTATACTGATGAAATTACTGGATATTGAAATATTTTGTGATAGAATAAGGTAACTATTTACAAGAAACGATGTCTGAACGAGTCTCAATTATGACCAAGTGTCTAGTAAGTTTGCGTTTGAATTCAATTCTATTACAACAGTTCCTGATGCTAGCAGGTAGAGAATTCCAGAGACTGGGCAAGAGTATTGTGCAAGAGGATGAGTATGAGGAGTTGCGATGGGATGGTATTGCTAGTATTGTTTCATGGCGAGGGCATGTGTTCAGATTATGGTGGGAAGAAAAGTAAGTGAAGCGAGACGACAGATGTGAAGGAATGCAACAATTCAATATTTCGAACAGAAGGAGAAATGAATGCAAATTTATTTTCTTAACTTGTTTAAGCCAAGCTATTGCTTCCATGGATGGAGTAATATGATATTTGCGAACATTGCTTATAGTACACGCAAATTATAATTGTTGTCGCTGGAAAGGTCAGTCAGTAAAATGTCGGCATAGTCAAGATACGGCAAAACAAGCGTCTGTACAAGGGACCTTTTAAGCAAGAGGGAAGATGAACATTTTATCCTTTTCAGCACACGAATAATAGAATATACTTTTCTGTAAGTTTAGTTAAACAGGGTCTATGAAAATTAAAAAAATGGGATAATGATGGATTTTCTTTATTTATTTTTTAATGTAATAGTTCTAGCATTATTTTACTTCTGGAAACCATCTTCAATACAATAATTGTATCACTAATTATGCAGAAAGCCTACACTAATCACTATCATGCTGCTTTTCATAACAGTAACTGAGCTATGCTTACATAAAGGAGTGAGAAAATTATTATTGTTGGATTATTATGATTTCTAATTTTAGCCATCCATTACAACGACAAAATAGGTTAAAAAGGTTTATTGTCATTGTTAAGACACTTAGTAAGTTACTGAAATTCAGATATTAAATTTTAACATAACGAATTAAATACTGTAAAATAGTTTTCCTTCGCAAGTAAGTTTCATAGCAAAATTACTTTTTGCATTTATTATTATTCTAGGTGTCTATCTGCAGAATTCAAAAACTTTGTGCAATAAACAAACCATTCCACAAGTAGCTATGTGATATAGTTATATATGGAAAACACAGAAATAAAGAAAACTCTGTTCCAATTATGGCTACCTGTTTTGAGACACATTTGGAACTGACATTCAACCTTAGGTTTCACATAGCTACGTTGATACACCATGATTTGAGGCGCTATTTTTGAACGTAACAGATAGACAATTTTAGAGCTGATGGATAATCATGTTCTGAGTCAGACTGTGCAGAAAACTCAAAATCTAAAATTTTGCAGATGGCCACATTTGCAACCAAGCCATCGATATGACATATGTATGATGGAATCAAAAACTTTCATTTTTACTAAGTCAATCCGAAGAACAACTATTAAAATTTTTGTTTTGTCTAGTAAAAGAGTTAGTGGACGCCATCATATTGACTACAGCTCCATGAATTTGTAGTGGAAGCAAACAAATGTCCACATAGTTGGGATATGCAATTTATTCACTGAGAAAACTTTCTTTCCCACTGGCTAATTTTTTAGTGTGAAGTATGAGAGATTTGGCATATCCCAATTAATATGATACTTCAACGTAAATAACAGGAATACACAGTTATACGCCTCTCTCAAAATTCGAGGTCTGTTGGGATCTGCCGTTATTATTCTGAGCGCCTCAGTTGAGAGATACATTTCAAAACCAATTTCAACTAATAAAAGACTAACACCATCTGATGACACCGTAGTCCTAGTTAGTGCGCGTGTTGTGACTGACAGGAATAAGTCAATCGAACGATGTTTTAGAACGCAATATGAACATCAACTTTCAACATCTCAAAGCATCTGGTTCTGGGACAACAAACTCAAGTAAACAGAAAGTTTTTAATTTCTCATGCTTCTTCATTTGGGCACCATACGTGTGGGCATAATTTGAAGAGACCAATATGAAATATTTTCGAATTAAATTATGGAATCTGGAATATCAGGTATAGAATCAACTGTTGAATTACTAATTTTGACAACCGCAATAAAAAATATATTGCCATTGGCGTGTTTGGAGTGCTATGATCATATAGACAGTTAATTTACATGTTTGAAACTGACATTTTGACAGATTTCATATGTGGTGCAACAGTCATATCTAAGCACTTTGATTCCCAGTATAGTTACCAAGTTAGCAAGGCAGGCTGTGTAATAGTATCATAATATAAAGTTATTTTATATCACATAATTCAATTTACTTACTAAACAAATCCGGAGGTTCATTGCCATCCTCACAAAAGCACGCCATGGGTCTCTATCCTGAGCAAGATTAATCCCGTCCCCACCATCGTATCCCCCTCCCTTAAATCTATTTTAATATTATCTTCCTGTCTACGGTTTGGCTTCCCGAAAGGTCTTTTCCACTCAGGTCTTTAAACTAACACATGCATTTCTAGATTCACCCATACGTACTACATGCCCTGCCATCTTAGAAGTCTGGATTTTATGTTACTAATTACGTTAGGTGAAGAATAAAATGCGTGCAGATCCGCGTTGGATAAAGGCTGGTTCACAATAAACCGGGAACGGAAACGACGACGAGAACGAGAACGGAAATATTGTTAAAATATAGGTATTTCAATGTGAGCATTCACAATTAACTATTGTGAGTGCTTACATTTAAATACATTTATGTTAACATTATTTCCGTTCTCGGTTTATTGTGAATCAGCCTTAACTTTCTCCAGTCTCCTGTAACTTCATCCTTCTTAAGCCCAAATATTTTACTAAGTACCTAATTCTCGAACAACCTGAACCTTTGTTCCTGTCTCAAAATCAGAATCCAAGTTTCACAACCATATAGAACAAACGTTAATATAACAGTTTTATAAATTCTAACTTTCAACTTTTTAATAATATTGAAAATCGCACCCGAACGGGCAATTTAAAACTATAGCTTGTTTCTGTTCAGTGGCATAGTCTTTCAGAGATCTCACTCTCCTTACACACACTTCGAAGTTAATTTCAGCTTTTTCGAGAACAGATTCGCATCATTTAATTATCACCTTTAACTCTCTTTTCTTTCCTGGGTGCACCGGTTTTTAAATCTCGTAAACACTATAGGTTTTTGGCATATTGCGCCCACTAATTTTATTGATGTGTTTATTACTAGGGACCGTATTTGTCTCAGGAAGCTACAAGTTGTAATACTGGAGTTTTTATGTAGCCGATGCACGTCCATCCAGCAAGCGAAGTACTTGACTCAAGGCTCACGCGACTCTTGTTTCGTCAAATGGGGCAGAACAAAACATGGACCACACTAACAATTAAACTAATATTTACAACTTTATTTATTTACACTATGTACAGTACAACACGGTGCTTTTACTCTTTATATTAAATAAAAAATTACAAATGTTTGCATGCATCAAATATTGTTTACTCTGTTAAGCTTATGTACAGTGTTGTTTATTGCAATGTAAGGTATTTTCTTTTAAAATACTACGGCCTAATTATTTTGTAAATTTTTCTACAGTTGTGTAAATAATGAATGCTTGTTCAATGTAAGCCTTCTTCCTTTATGATACTATAATATTAGCCACCGGCGTAGCTCAGTCGGCAAGTTACCTGTTTGATGTTTTTTTGAGGTTTTCCCTCAACCGATTAAGAACAAACCTTGTAATTTTTGGCGCTGGATCCTGGACTCATTTTGCTGGAATTGTCACAGTCATTTAACTCAGAAGCTAGATAACGATCGCAGTTAATAAAGTGTCTTAAAAAAACAATAAAAATAACAACATTAACTTAGAGCTGCTGTTTACAGCATTGATCAAAGCCTCATAATTTTACAAGGAAATAGTGGACATACAATTTACGATGGAGTTAATGAGGCTTGGTGGTTCCATTTAATAATCCCTTGTTTTATAAAACAGTCACATTTATTTTTAAAACTGCGTAAATAAAATCAAGAGCAAATAAATTATCTCTTACTTTTGTAATCGTTATACATACACTAATTGCATTGTAACTACACATAATTTTACTTCTTACTAAAATTATTATACTTACTCCACTGTGGCTGGGAGTAGCATTTGTGTCTTAACGGACATGAGTTTCATACTCGGCAAGGGAAGTGGGGATTTATTCTCTTCCCAGTGGGACTGGATGTATGACCCTTGTCTTGTTTTGACCTTTGTTTCGCAAGTACTGTCTTGCGCCACGCTACTACAGTACAAGAATTTCTGAATAGATAATAGAGGTTAAGAAAATTAACTACAATATGAACAATAGCCTATAGGATGTTTGTTGTAACATTGCAAAATAAAGATTACGTTAGCGAAAACTTGACACAAATTGAGAAGATTGACGATTAGACTTTTGATGATGAATAATATAGTCATTCACAACTTTTCGAAGGTTGACACTACCTTTGCCTTTTCGTTCTCAGTATTCTTGTACTAAGTATGCAGGCGATTGGATTTCAAAATCGCTGATTTAAATCCGACTGAAGACAATAAAATCTTAAAGATGGTTTATTTTATTATATCACTTTTTCATACAACGTTTTTACTTATCTAGTAACATTACATTAACAAGTGTGAAACAAGTATAAAGAAGGTAATTTTCAAAGTTACAAATAATTATTCTCAAAATAAAGACGCTGAACTTTGTAGTTCATTACACACATTTACACACCCATACATTTCATTCACACTTAACTCATTTTGTCAGAGACTAAGACAAGCACAACTGTACACATCTGTAGATATCTAGATCTTACCGGTAATTCACTTTGGAAACAATCAGAGACAGTTACATTATTTCAAAGAATTCACTGCGAATTTGATGTTTAGGTTCAATGTAATATTTTGTGAGGCAGCAGTTTTCTGTGTAAAAGAGTAAGAGCTAAGAGGATTGAGTTGTAAAAATGTATTGGTAATAAATTTAAATTGTTTTTACGTTTAATAATTATTATCGATTTTCGTAAATGTAGAAAATACAGGAATACAGTAAAACCTGGGTTTTATGTAAATGATGGACAAAGATTTAAATTACACAACCCATAAGTGCGTATACATATGGTTGAGCATTTATTTCTACTTCACGGAAGTAAACTTGCGAGGTCAGTACAATACATATACGAGACGTAAAAGGATCCTTTTCCTGATCGAGGAATCCAGACAAAATTCATCGGCCATTTGACGCCCAAGTTGAATATTGACATTAAAATAATTATGCACTTGAAACCGTCATTACATGCATTAGGCCCTACTATTGATGGATAACGTGTAGGACTGGCTTTTCTATAACCTAAAAACTATGGAAATATGCATGCACATATGACATGAAAACACCAAAATTTCAAATATAAATTTTTGTAAATATTTAGTATTGTCTAAAAATTACTTTGAAAACTCTTTATTCACCAACAACAAAATTGTTATTGTGAATATTAACTCCCTTAACTCGGATTTTGGAGGAATAAGAAGATTTGTGTACCTTTCTAAGTGTGGATATTTACTTTCTGTAAAGGGAATTTCGATGAAACCAGCATCTGACAAAGATCTTTGAAAAACCCAGGTGCACAGTCTTCAGATGAACTGCTGGCTGACTTGTCAAACAGCAAACTCTGGTTTCTGCTGCGAATTGTCTATTCAGATGTTTTCAGGCAGAGTGCTGCGTTGGAGTTAAATCGCTCGCTTGAACTCGGTCGAATGTCGCACCGTCGAGTGACATACGATCGGTCGTGATACGCTCGCAATAAATAGACGTACAGTACAAAGTCATCTCACCGACATGTCTTATATTGTATGAAAGGCGACAAATAAGATACACATATGTTTTGCTCACACGGTAAAAAATAAGGCTTTATTTTCTGCTTTTATGACAAACGTTTAATGGAACAGTCAGTGGAACGTGCCAAAACAGGAACATGAAGTTATAAATAAAATAGTATGAAAAACTTCGATATACAGTTATTATTGCTAATTAATAATTATTCAATATTTGATTTACCACATATATTATATATGTCCATACATAGTGTTCTGCCTATATACTGCGACAATGTAAAAACGTTTTACAAAATATTATTGATATAGCAGTAGATGAATAAACAATATTAGTACAGAGATAACGTCACAGAAAATATAATAAAGCGAATAATCATGCTGCACAACTGTTACAGACGCAAAGATTGATACACTAATTATTATTATTATTATTATTATTATTATTATTATTATTACTAGAAAACTTGTTACAGTTCTTGCATTATCGTGATTGTGTTCTCCGTTTATAATAATTACATGTACATCCAATAACATCTATGAGATGTGGCAAAAACAAAATCACTCCTGTATGGGGGAAAAAAACATTTAAGTACAATATTTATATTGCATTTTAAAGCAAGTTTTGTAGTTGTACTCTGGAGAGGTTAGTTAAACACTGCAAATTTTTGAAATGATAAGTATCTATGATGTTACTACACAGTTCATCAGTGTAACAAGAACGAATATCTAACGCTCGGCTTATGCCGTTCGAGGATTTATCGCTCGTGACAATTTTACCCATCATGCATGTGCGCTACCTATCTGATTATGCTATGAACTACTTGGCGCTCGAGCGAAAACGTCCGATGCAGACCTCTGCTTTCAGGAATGTTTGTCCAAACATTTTCGTCCAATACAACATTTCGTCCAAATTTATACGACTAATATATTTATGTCCAGTGGAATAAGTCATTAGTATTTTCGTCGAAGAGTAAATTTCGTCCAGGAATTTTTTAGTCCACAAAAATTTAGTCCAATTCACATATTGTCCAATCGTGACTATTCAGATATTAGAAGCACATTTTAAACAGATGCCAATAACATAATACCAAATAATGGAGAGCTAAAAAATGGACAGGTTTTGCTAGGGAAATGCATACATTATTTTTACTTTAAATTATCAGGTATGGATCTCAAAGTAATTACTTAAAAAAAAAACAAACAAACAAACAAACCACTGCTCATAAAAGACGGGTACTGTTATCAACACCATTCTTATAATAAGAATCGAACCGGGATATATTGGCGATGTGAAAATCGGTCCACTTGTAATGAAATTACGCAGCAACCCGCAGAACCCAGATGGAAATTAAAGAAGGAAATTACACTTTCTAAGAAATAGTTGGAAGGAATGCATGATCTTTGTACTTTGATATAACTGAAAATAAATCTCACACTTTTATGCTTGGTACGTAGAATCAAGGACACGGGTTCGATCCCCGACGTCGTAGCGAATTTTTTCTCCTCTAATATTAATTACATTGAATAATGGTTTATCATATATTATATTACAAAAATGTAAATGTCCGACC
This sequence comes from Periplaneta americana, assembly GCF_040183065.1. Classification (NCBI taxonomy): domain Eukaryota; kingdom Metazoa; phylum Arthropoda; class Insecta; order Blattodea; family Blattidae; genus Periplaneta; species Periplaneta americana. Next base: position 62,900,219 of record NC_091126.1, on the reverse strand, counting down.
AAAATAAATCTTCTGTTTTCGAATACTGGACAATGAAACAAAAGGTGATCCACAGTATGCTGTTTCTCACAGATACATAAGTAGCCATTTTCCTTGTGTAATTAAAATTGTTATAAATATGACCCAAACTTTCCATGACTCGATAAAAATTGCGTTATTATAACATCCGGTATAATTTTGTTGCTATTTAAGCGGGTGTCTACCCTAGGAAAAAAGATTTCTCTCGTAACTGAATCTTTTGTACTGCGTAACCACTGATTGTTCCACCTATTCATTATGTGCTCATTTATTTTTCTTTTTGCATATGAATAAGGACACAGAGTGTAGCTCAAATTGGAGTTTGAAACTGCAGCACTTTTTGCCAGTTCACCAGATCTTTCATTTCCTGCTGTTCCCCTGTGTCCTCGCACCCATGAGAAGCAAATGTTTGTCACAAGGAAATAAATTTCTTATGATTTACACTCTCAGGGGATATAAGTTAAACCTAATATCTATAGATTTGAAGGCTGTTTGAGAATCACTGTAAATACGACAATTATAATTATGAAGTTTGGTCCATATCAGTGCCTTCTTAATAGCTAATAGCTCAATTTGCACAATGGAGCATTCAGAAGAAAGTTTATTTAGAAAATATTGCGTGAGGAATATACACATTTAGAACTCGAGTCAGAAAAAAATATTTACTCTAACGGCATTATTTAATTATACAGAGTGGAAGGTAATTTGTTACAATCCTTCACATACATAACAGATCATGTCATTTGGGAACGTTTTGTCAAATAATATTTTTTCATACGACCAATAGTTTTTGTAATATTTCGAGAAAACGAATTTTGCAAAGTTGTACACAGTAGCAGTGTTCACTTCGCAAGATCACTGCATCCCAGCATACTGAATGCCACTACAATCATGTACTTGGCAGGGGTTTTGAGAGGATAGGCAGACATACAGTTTTGTAAACAAAAACATCTGTTGAAAATGAAGTTAAATAAGAACTTAGGTAATCGTAACATGTTAATTACATGAACTATGTTATTCGTTACCTATGATGAAACGTTCATTATTATATCGTTTCAGCGCTAAATTTAGTACGAACAAATACGTAATTTCCGTTACATTTTAAGCCAATTTTATCAATGATATAGTAGAATGAAAAATTGTGCATAAAACAAAATTAATCCTTTAAATTATGTATTATTTTAGATTGAGGATCACACAGTTGATGTCACTCCAACTCATTTACAATACAATGCTTGGAAGAAATAAATAACTTTGAAACTAAATGAAAATGATACCCATTAATGTGAGATACACTGTTAAATTTTGTACACCATTCTCTACAGTATCTCTTAAAGATATTGTTCAAAGTGTCCACCAGTTGCGTGTGTACAACTTTCACACTCCTGATCTACATATCTGTCACGTTATAAGCGAGCAGCTGCAACGGCATTGTGACCAGTTTCATGTCGAGATACTCAAGATTAGAAAACTGTGGCATCTCGTGTATCAACTGCTTAGAACTGCACGTAGCCTGCAACTAATGACGAAGTGAATGTAAGCGTATCGTCCGCTCCGTACACCTAGCTCGGGCACATGGTTTGCGTACGTAAGAAACAGTGTTGCCAGCGTGTCACAGCCCTGTTCCCATGCAATGTGTACACGACTATTAACGCGATTTATTGAAAATCTGTGTTATTTTCAACTCAAGTACTACTGTATAATGGCCATACATCGCTTACTTTATTTATCCTACACGAGATAAAATTCCAATTTTGAGCAGTTTCGTGTAAAACTTAATCAAAATTTCAAGTTACAAAAGACCATTTTTTTTAAACTGCCCTTTCTGGGAATAAGTTATTATTAGTCTTTCCTGTTTGTCATAATTCGAGATATCATATCCCAGAAGGATTGTAAAATGTTACTTTCCACCCTGTGTACTTCTAATTGTGTTAACTTGACTGTCCTACTTCAGCGACATTTTAGCTGTAAGTGACGAGTTATAGGCTATTTGACGGTACATTACTACAATGATGTACTAAACAATGCTTTCCAGTACATTAGATCGTGCTGTGACAATTAGAACCATGTGATCAAATCGAGGATACGTTTACCTGAGTTATGATAGGCTCACTTACTTATTATGTGCCTCTCACACTCGATCAGTGACATATAGGCCAGATTATGCATAAGTTGAACAACAGCTGCCTTGTCTTCCAGTGGACGACGTGTGTATCGCATTATAAATGGTTACGATAATTATATGACATGGAATGTAGTCATCGTCGGCAAATTATATCGCCAGTGTCGGCCTTTAATCAATGAAACGCTGGCCACATTATAGAGCGTCAACCTGGCCACTGTTGTGCTTCTCACACAAGAGGCTTGTGACATGGTCCCCAGCTTTATCGCAGTTTCAAACGCCACTAACAAGTTTAACTATTCAGGCTCAATTCTCTTAAAGTTAGTAAATACTCTTTGAACTGTAAAATGAGAATGCATCGCTCTTGATTTAAGTCTTATTGAATTTTGTAGCTTAAGCTATTTGTGCACACCCCAACAAAAGCGGAATGTGGATAAAATTACGTGATTTATACATACACAACAGTGGAGCCTCAATTGAAGGATTCAGAGCCATAGTGGGCCAAGCGCCATGTTTTAAAAACGGAGAAAGCAAGGGTTAAAGTTAAGTGAATACCATAATTTAATGAAGATTAACATATAATTTAGTTTTCATATGCATACTTTATATTACTTGCTATATGAAGAGTCCACTGCAAGAATGATGAATGTCACTTTCTTGTCGAAAATGAACCAACACTGTCAATATACTGGGTGCTCAGTTCAAAATGTGTCATGGCTCGCTGTATGTCGTCATGTGGCTAGCCGATGAGCCCAGAGAATTCAATCTTCCTACACTTCCGCAGAGGTGTATAACCTAAGAGGCAGAGAAGTTGCCTAGCAAGTACGGCGTTCATTCTGAAGAGTACGTACCGATACGTACGGTAACGCCGGTAGTGGCAGGAATGTGAACTGTTTGGAAATACGTACTGTCGGTATATGGGGAGAGGGTTAAGACGATTACTTACGTATTTGTTGACATTAACTTCGACGGTCAACATGGACACGGAGCATTTGATTTGTGTTGTGGAATGTTACTGTACGCAACCGATGATAACAAATACCCTGCGTACGACTTGCCGGCGCAAAACACAGTTCGAAAGAGGTTATGGTAGCACACAGACCGTACAGACCGCCATCTGTTGCTACGATATTGTTACACCGTACACGTTCTCAAGTTCAGATTGAAGAACGCCTTAAATGATAGGCAACTTGTCTAACATATAAGCTGAAACTCGCTTCAAAGCGGTGACCCAACAACAGTGACGTCATGACACACTTTGAAATGAACACCCTGTATAGCTTAAGACATATACAGGGACATCATTTTATTTTTACTAACATTTTTAATATTAACCTGGCTATATCTTCGGATTAAAGGTATAGAACCGGAAACACCGCTCCCTCCCCCTTCCAAGACTGGAGTTCGATGATACTGGCGTAAAATACAAATCACTTTACTACGTATAGGAGGGAAGAAAAGTAGTTAATCCATTTATGTAAACTAGGAAATATCGCAATTTTGAGTTTGATAATTTTCATTAGGTTTTTGTTCAATCAAAATACAGTACCTACTGTAATAACACTTAGTGTTTTTACTCACGAATTGAGCTATCCTTTTGGGACGTATTAATAATGAAGTGTATATTGTACTGTTACAGTACATTAGCGTACAATGTAGAAAATGAAGTAAATTTGAAAAATAATCATGATACGGATATTTAAACACATTTTTGAAAATGGTGGCCGTTCATTTCGGTACAGGCTTCAGTTCATTTGTGCATATTATCGCATTATAGAGTATTGTGCGTAATTCCAATTACCAGGTTCGTACTTCGTATCAGTTACCCATGTTGAAATAATTCTGTACCTATATAAAAGAGACCTTACGTACTGTAAATTCAATCTTTACTTCTGCCCGACCCGAAAAGACAAAATTACTCAGATATGCTATCTACTGTCCGTCCAAGTGGTTACGTCGCAGCGTCGTAGAAAGGGAGGAAATCACGTTACAGTTAATTACTCAACGAGGCCCTTTTATTTAAGTTATTTTAAACAATTATATGGGTGTAATATTACGTAGATGTCCAATTCCTAACAGAAATTAATGTTCTCAGAAAAGAGCTAAGACTGCCCAGCCACTAGCATTGACAGAGAGGCGAATAGAAGCAGATGGGGGAAACCGGGATGCAACGTAGGGAAATGGAAAATAATGCAATATTGAAAGCTCTTTCGTCACTGGAAAACGCGAACATATTTTTGGAACGTACTGTTTACTATGACGGTAAGGCTACTATGACTGTGTATACGGTTTTGGATCTGTGTGGAGGACGGTTGAACTTCATTAGTAGAAGGGGTGGGAGTGAAGCACATTCAAAACTCAGGTACAATAAAAATTGAAGTAAAAATAAAACGATATCCCTGTAACTTAAGCCATTTGTGCACACTTCAACAAAAGCGGAATGTGAATAAAATTACGTGATTTATACATACACAACAGTGGAACCTCAATTGAAGGATTCAGAGCCATAGTGGGCCAAGCGCCATGTATTAAAAACGGAGAAAGCAAGGGTTAAAGTGAAGTGAATACCATAGTTTAATACAGATTAACATACAATTTAGTTTTAATGTGCAGACTTTATATTACTTTCTATATGTTTTATTGAATTATGGTATTCACTAAATCTTAACCCTCGCTTTCTCCGTTTTTAACATATGGCGCTTGGCCCACTATGGCTCCGAATCCTTCAATTGTAGGCAGTTTGATTTTAGGCATTTCGATTTTACGATGGAGCACATCGACTCAGAGTTCAGTCACCTTACAGGGTCCGCAAAAACAATGTTCATTATTTCAGGTTCTCATTGTATATCGTAATTTTACTAACAGAAAGTCGAGGCAATTTCGTAAATTAGGTCGCAACAACATAACAAATAAGTATTTTTAAAAGATCAATTGTTGAGATGTTTGGACTTTTTCCCATGCTAATTTAAAACAAATGTAGCACAACGTTTCGAAGAGTGGATCTCTCTCCGTCGTTACAAACAGCTAAACTGTCTGACTGATCAGTGCTGATGCTGGTGGATTAAGATAATCGTTCACTACATCGTATCGCACTTTTCGGACTAATCGACGCAACGGATTTTGTAAGTGGAGTGTGTTAACTGTAACGGCTCTACCTCATCGTCTCGTCGGATTCCCTATCAGCTGTTTAAAACCTATGATGTACGATATTGACATTGCTGAGAACAAAGAAGTTTTGAGGTTAGGTCTATTAATCATGAATGTTAGCGAATAAGAATTTGTAATTGTCTCATGCTTCTTAATTGAAGAGGAAAAAACGAAAGAGATATTGGTTGCATAATTTTTATTTAAGAAACGACTTGATTACTGTAATAGGAATGTATCAAATTATATAATTCTTCACACTTTTCTACAAGCGAAATATATTTTCCGTCTGCCATTTTGGCGCGACACTGAACATGGCACAACATAATAGTAACAGTTGAACAATTAAAACTGATTTATTAAAGAAGGCCATGATCGCACTCATCTGAAAAATTGCTCATCCGAGAAACGCGTGGACGTACTTACCGAGAGCCAATGCGTGCGATGCGATGTAGTGAATGCGGTTATACAGGGACATCATTTTATTTTTACTTCAATTTTTATTGTACCTGAGTATTTGAATGTACTTCACTCCCACCCCTTCTACTAATGAAGTTCCAACTCCACACAGAACCAAGACCGCAGATAGTAAGCAGTACTGAGTTACTGAGTATAGTACGTTCCAGAAATATGTTCGCGTTTTCCAGTGACGAAAGAGCTTTCAATATTGAATCATATTTTCGCACAGGTACTGTCCGTTTGCCTACGTCGCATCCCGATTTCCCCCACCTGCTTCTGCTCGCCCGTCTGTAAAAGCTGGGCTGTCTTAGCTCTTTTCTGGAAACATTAATTCCTCTTAGGAATTGGAAGTTTACGTAATATTATACAGCTGTTTAATTTAACTTAAATAAAAGGGCCTCGTTAAGTAATTAACTGTCACGTGATTTCCTCACTTTCTACAATCATGCGGCATAACCACTTGGACGGACAGTAGATAGCATGTCTGAGTAATTTTATATTTTTCGGGCCGGGCAGAAGTGAAGATTGAATTTACAGTACGTAGAGTAGGTACAGAATTATTTCAACATGAGTTACTAGTACGAAGGACGGAATTGGCAATTGGAATTAGATGCAATAGTCCATAGTGCGATAATATGCACAAAAGAACTGAAGCCTGTATCGAAATGAACGGCCACCATTTTCAAAATTGTGTTTAAATATACATATTATGATTATTTTTCAATGTATCTTCTTTCTCTATATTGTACGCTAATGTGCTGTAGACAGTATAATATACACCGCATAATGAATACGTTCGCATGGATAACTTACTTCGTGAGTAGAAACACTTATTCTTAATACAGTACTGTACTTTGATTAAAGAAAAACCTAATGAAAGTTATCAAACTCAAAATTGCGATATTTCCTAGTTTACGTAAATGGATCAACTACTTTTCTTCCTTCCTATACCTAGTAGAGTGATTTGTGTTTTACGCCAGTATCATCGAACTCCAGTCTTGGAGGGGGGAGCAAGCGGTGTTTCCGGTTCTCTAAAGGTATAGACAGGTTAATATTATAATTATTAGTAAAAATAAAATGATGTACCTGTATAACAATTACAGGAAAGATTGTCTTTTTCCAATACGTGGGATTCGTCCGATGAGTGCGATACGATGTAGTGAACGCTTACCTTTACACACGCACGCACGCATAGTAATTTTCCAAATATAGCGAGCCGATAACTATGCAATGTAGAAAAGAAAATTATATTTACATATTGTGCTATAAATTTTATAGTATTGGAACTAAAATTGCCCCCGACATGGAATTTGTTATTAAAAACTACGTACAATAGGATATGCGATCTCTGACAAATGACTTCTTTTTGACAGGTTCATTTCATTATTTTGACTGAGCTACAGCTGATCTTTTAGTTATGTGCGAGTACATACTTCACCAAACACAAAGTCAGAGATGAAATAAATAACAAAGGAAGAGGAACGCACATTTTGTTATACGTTGTTGAAAACAGTTTGATTGTTAAGGCTTTATAGTAATGGATGTATATGCGTGTATGTACAAAATATACATATAGGCCCTACAGTATACATTGATTCATATACCGGCAGTTACAGGAACAATGACTTAATTACTTTCCCTTTATATCCGTGGAAACATTTGGACAATTAATAAAAAGGTACAAAACACTCATATCATCGCAACGTGTAAACGAAAGCTACACATCCATTGCGAATATGAATTGTATTACTTGGAACGGGCAAAAGCATTTCACCCTATGGCGATGTCTAACTTCAACATAGCTGCTGCTGCTTTTCTTTAATTCATGATATTTTAAATTCAATTCCATGGTAATATAGTTATCGAAATCAATTTTTAGTTTTTAGATTTATATTTATTGAAATTCAAATAATAAAAATTGAATTATGTAATGAAAAATAAAAAAAATAACACAAAAACACAGCCAAGTAATAATAAAAAGTGAAAGAAAGTACACATTCCTCTCTGTTAAGGTTGAAAATAACACACAAAACGTATTCGTAATTGTATATACATAGGCCTATAGGCTGACCTGTAAGTAATGGCATTCATTTCAGTGGGTTATTTGTTTAGATATTTCAAACAATAAAACTGAATATAATTTTGTTCGTTTATGCTTCCTTTATGAGATAAAAATATTGTTTTATATGAAACATTTCATAGCGTAATCTGGGAAAACCATTGATTTAATTCCCAATATGTTTAGTCAATTTAAGACATCACTGCATAGTAGTAGTAGTAGTGGTGGTAGTAGTAGTAATAATAATAATAATAATAATAATAATAATAATAATAATAATAATAATAATAGTAATAATAATATTAGTAATAATGCATAATTAAACAAATTTTAGCTTAGTGCTTTAATTGCGCAATAATTTGATCCCAACAAGTAGGCCTATAACTTTTCGTTCTGCAAAAATAATTTTTCGGTGTTACATTTGTTCGGATGATATTTCCTGGTATTTATAGGACAAAACTGAAATTCTTTCAATAATTCATTATAATAATAGACTGCTCTCATAAATTGACTGAGCATATTGGGAATTAAATCAATGACTTTCCCAAAACACGCTATGAAATATTTCGCATAAAATAATTTTTATCTCCGAACGGAAAGAAGGAGCAGAAGTATGTATGTATGTATGTATGTATGTATGTATGTATGTATGTATGTATGTATGTATGTATGTATGTATGTATGTATGTATGTATGTATGTATGTGTGTGTATGTATGTATGTATGTACGTACGTATGTATTATGTATGTATGTATGTATGTATGTATGTATGTATGTATGTAACAAATTGCATTAAAAATATAACTAGGTCACACACAAGAATCAAGGTGCTAGAGATCGGATGTGTCAAATAATGAAGATGTGTAAAAATTAATCTTAATTGACTGTGATTAATCTGTTCACTGCAATTTCACATGAATTAAAAGATAGAGGAAAACAAATTGCGTATTGCATATTCAGGGTGACCCGTAGATAATGTCATTAATTTCAGAGGATTATTCTTTGAGGTATTTCAAACAAGAAAGTTTAATAAACTTTTCCCCGTTTTTGCTTCCTTTTGGAGTTATAAATTGTTTTGTTAATAACATTGATTGAATTCTAAATATGCTTAGTCAGTTTAAGAACACAATGTGTTATGATAATAAATTAATGAAAGAATTTAACTTTTGTCCCTTAAATGTACAGAATTTTGATACGAACATATGTAATTTTTCGTTCTGTAAATTAATTTTATAACGTAATGCACTCTGACAACACTGTAAAAGTTATCGCCTGGAGATATAGATATACGTAGGCCCAGGTACCCTGAATAGCTGGAGTATTCGAGACTACCGATCACAAAATGCGAATCACAGGAGAAAGATTTAAGTATAAGCTGAGAATGATTAGCAACCGAGGACGAAAATAATTTTTTAAGAAATGGCAACAACGAGAAGTCATCACAATAAAGAATATGCTGGAGAGGTGGGGTTAAGTCAGCGGTGGCGAAAATCTGATCGTGCGCCGAGCCACTGTGTAACCTGCATAGCATCTATGGAGGGAGGCGGACATCCGAAGGGGAAGTGAAGCAACTGTCTGATTTATTAACGAATTTTCATTTTCCTAATGTCAAGCACTTAAATATATGATTTTATACAGTCCAAAGCTACAAACTAATGTTTAGTACGTGTAACGAAGAAAGAAATGAACAATAAATGAACAATATCACAACCTAAAATTGACTGTCTTCAGAATGTCTCTACGACAAAGTTTCAAAATCAGGAATTATGTCATTTACTGTCAGCCGTAGTTGATCACGAAGGTATTCGTCTGTCAGTCGTGATATAAATTTGGTTTTTACTATTTTAATTGTTGAAAATAATTTTTCACAAACGTAAGTTGTAGCGAGCATGGCTTCAACAGAGCAAGCGAAAGAACGAAGCTTCGGATACTTATTTTTTGGCAAAGATTTGAAAGTTCAACATTTGTCAAGTCCTTACATCTAGCTTTCATTTGACATCACATAGTAAACCAGTGAATTCAAATTGAAGATCTAACCGCATTATTCGTACATCTGCTGAAAAATGGTCGACGTACAGAGATGATGATGATGAGATGATGATAACAATAACACTTAACCTTTTAATGTTTCATCAGTAACATGTAGCATAATGCCGTTTTTTGTTATACAACCGTTTTCCTCGTAATACTTGTGAATAAATCATACATTTAATATTCTCATCATATTGACAGCAAAAAAATGCGCCCTCCTTTCCTACTTGGAACTTTCGTACATGGTTTCGAGAGAGACATATGCCACTCGCAGTTCAGAGACAAATACAAATGGAACGGAGTTTGACTCCAGTGAGTGAGAGGGTGAGGGTTGGCGGAGGTTAGAAGCAAGCGAAATGCACAGCTATCACTGCGAGCCACAATGTCTCGCGAGTCACGTTCTCGCCACGGCTGTGTTAAGTGATAGAAAAATATAAGATAAATATATTGAGCACGCAGCTGGGATATTGAGGGCTAATTCCTTTGTCCTGGAGGGAGAATTATCAAGCCCGTTGCCGAAGAAAGAATGGATGGCATGTTCAAGCTGATCCCTTTTTATAGAGAAAAAGGAGTTCTGTAAAAGTGAACATAGTTCGCTAGTGAAAAGTGAACATGCTTGGAGAACAAACCGAATATTTTAATCGTGTTCAGTGTGCCTGTCAGGCAAGTAGAAACTTGGAGGTCTCTAGTGTTTCTTATGCAGAACAGCAAGCAGTCTTGAATCCACCCTACTGTCATCTAACAATCCTTCCACAAACTGTGGGAACACCCACCATGTATTATAATTGTTTCGGCGCTGTGCAAACACACATGGTGCTGTATTTATCGAAACGGAGATGATAAAGAAAGGAAAATTTAGAGTGTTGATCGATAGACGAGGGAAAAAAGAGAATCCATGGAGAAATCCCCACACACATGGATGTAGGAAATGCTGTTAATGGAGTAGGAGTGGGTGACCGCAAAAGGAATCTGTTGTATATTTACAAGAAATCTGGAAATCCCAATTGTGATTTGAATGCTTCATTTTCAGTCTATGTATATTGAATTATATGTTCACAAAAACCTTGAAGCTGATACATTTTAAATCTGATATTTAAGGACACCACATCAACTCACGTTTATTTAGCTCATCTTGAAGTGATTATATCGAGATGAAATTTGGCGAAATGAGTCCGAGAATTCGCCATGATGTTACCTGATTCTCGTGTAACTCCTCGAAAAACTTCGTAAAATACTCTGCATAGTAATAGATACAAGCGGAATTGAATCTAGGACCGGAAGTAATGCTCGAAACAAGAGTCATTTTCGCTACCAGAGAGGAAAAGTCAGTGGTAGAGTTAGAGGTTGTTCAGAAATAAAAGGAAAAACAAATTGTAAAAGAACTTTATTTTCTTACTGAGGAAGGTGCGAGGACTTGCACTGTAGCTTAAGACTTATTGTGCTAACCCCTTTCTTATAGTATGATAAATGAAGTCCGCAGGACAGCATTCCTATAGTGTCGTGATTCACTGTTTGGTGTCATCTGTCGATTCAGGTACACTATCCTGGTCCGATGGAGCTCAGCTCTCCGCCCTCTCGGATTTCAATAGCTTTCTCAGATTGATACCATCCGTGTACGAGTCACTCTACTATATCCCTGCTGCTAGGAGCAAAAAACAACATTATTTTAGATATCGTGATCCACTATTTGGCGCCATCTATCGATACAGCTGCATATCACCCAGATATGATAAGAGACCGCTTTGAATGCCCCACCGACTCCTGGGATTTACACAGCTCACTCAGGTACGGTACTACAACTGCTGCATCTCCCGCCGACCTGAAACTACTGAAAGGTGATAAATAAAGTTGAATTTGAGGAAGGCGAAATGATTCGTAGGTGCAATGCAGAAAGATATTCAACAATACTGCTTGAATTGGTTAAAGAGGGCAAAACCTCGGAAAAATCCCCAGCCAGGTAACATCTCCCAAACAGGATTTGAACCCAGGTCCTCTCTCTTTTTAGTCCACACCTGTGCAGTAACGGCTAGCACGTGTGGCCGCGAAACTAGGTTGACCTGGGTTCGAATCCCGGTTGGGGCAAGTTACCTGGTTGAGGTTTATTCCGAAGTTTTTCCTCAGCCCAATGTGAGAAAATGCTGGGTAACTATCGGTGATGGACCCCGGACTCATTTCACCGGTATTATCACCTTCACTTCATTCAGACTCTAAATAACCTGAGGCGTTGATACAGCGTCGTAAAATAATCCACTAACATCTCTTTTTACGACCAGACATGGTAACTGTTACTCCACAGCGGTGAACTCTAGCATGTTATATCCAAAAAGTAATAGTGAAGTAGCAATAATAGATTAGTGCCCAATTGAGGGGTGCTCTGCAGTAGCAAGGTATGTTCACATACCTCGGTATAGTCGTCACTATAAGAAATAGAAAGCCAATGCACTTATCTTGCTGTTCCATCACATTGGTGGCGAGTATGAAATGTCTGACTGCTTATGCACAGCTTATAATATGACTGTGTCGCAGTTTCGTTATGTAGAAAGTAGAGAGCTCTAGTGTCGGTGCAAACGTTCAGACGTTCGTAAAGTGATAAAATCGATGTGAAGGAAACGTTTTGGAAGCAATGTTGTAAGGTGATTCCGTTGTTTTGGATTTATTTTGATTTTGAGAAGGCACTTTTTTCCTCCACTACTTAAAAGTAATGGGATATACGAGAAAATACACAAGTTCCATTTTCTTATATCATGTATTGTATACTTAACTTGTATTGTGAAAATAAAGTTCAACTTTTTAATTATTTTATAGTCGTGTATTATATTTCAACCCATATTACATTTAGCAACCTTAGAAAGAATCTGTAATGTTCTCATAGATATAAAATAACAAGGCAAGTTGTATCGTATGACTGCAATAACAAGGCAAGTTGTATCGTATGATTGCAATAACAAGAAAAGTTGTATCGTATGACTGCAACAAGCCAAGTTGTATCGTATGACTGCAATAACAAAGCAAGTTGCATCGTATGATTGCAATAACAAGGCAAGTTGTATCGTATGATTGCAATAACAAGAAAAGTTGTATCGTATGACTGCAATAACAAGCCAAGTTGTATCGTATGACTGCAATAACAAAGCAAGTTGTATCGTATGATTGCAGTAACAAGGCAAGTTGTATCGTATGACTGCAATAACAAGGCAAGTTGTATCGTATGACTGCAATAACAAGGCAAGTTGTATCGTGTGACTGCAATAACAAGGCAAGTTGTATCGTATGATTGCAATAACAAGGCAAGTTGTATCGTATGACTGCAATAAGAAGGCAAGTTGTATCGTGTGACTGCAATAAGAAGGCAAGTTGTATCGTATGACTGCAATAACAAGGCAAGTTGTATCGTATGACTGCAATAACAAGGCAAGTTGTATCGTATGACTGCAATAACAAGGTAAGTTGGAGTACTTTACTGTTAATATATCAAAATAACAAATTCAATAACAAGATTTTCAGTACTAATACATGAAACTTATACATATGAACTATCAATAATACTAATTCAAAAACGCAGATTTGCAAAGTCCTTTCTTTGTTAATGAAAACAATGTTACTTTTATTTACTGCAAAAAACCCAATTCTTACACATACCTTGTTATTGCAGAGCACTCCTCAATTGTGGAACAATATTGAACTGGAAGTAAATAGCATATACAAATTTTTTCAGTGGATCTCAGACAATATCAGTTGTCAACATGAGCACGTTCCCTTCAGTCAGTACGCAATTCATCATCATTATCACCATCATCTTTATCTTCATCGTCATCCGTACGTCCATAACTCATGGATTATATTGTTTGTGTTGTTGCAAGTCCGTTGTTTCAGGATTGGGCCAACTGTTCTTCCGCCTAACATTTTTTTTCTCCCTGACGGGCTATAATGCATAATAATGTATGGTATTCTATCTTCGTGCATTCTCAGTAGCTACATGGTTTTGCCATCTTTCTCTGCATTCTTTTATTGTATTTATGTTTGTTTTAGTTCACGCCGTATTTACTCACTGTGTTGCTAGTCCAGCGGTGTATATCCAGTAAGCTACCTCCACTGTATACCTCCCCTGCATTAATGTGTTTAGTTTGTTGAGTCTTTATGAATCAAGTCTCATTATCGAAAATTAGTGTAAGCGAGACTGTGATTTTATAGGATTTTAATTTTTGTCTGCACTTAATTTCAGTTACTATTACCATTTCAAGATGGTTTACACAATTTCCGTTGGAATAAATTTAGTAAAATTCAAAATGTAATTTGTACATATTCTGAATTAGTTTAATTAGCTTAATTGTCAGGCAATGCCTGTAGATTAATAAACAATTTTTAGCAAAAAAAAAAAAAGAATTTTCAGAAAATGTGTCTAACCTTAACTTATTCTTTAGTTAATAACAGTCTATTAAATGCGTAATCAGATTATAGAATGTAAATTATTGAATAAAAACATTTAGCATGCAAAAATTTGAATTTTCATTTGGTTCTCATGTAAATACATTTGCTCATTTCTGCACTAGTTGATCAAAGAACACGAAAGAATGAACCTTGTTTATTATAATAAAAGTTTCAAGTTCAATCTATAAGATTTATCTACAAAATGTTAACACAACTCCAAAAATTTAATAAGATTGTCCATCTCCAATGGATTCCAGCACACTGTGGAGTCATGGGGAATGAAACAGCAGACACACTTGCAAAGAAAGGCACAACAATAAAACAAAAGTCTAAATTTAATTTCTCATATTCCTCAATAAAACGCTTAATCACCAAAAAATTCTCTCATTCAAACCTACAAGAAATAGAATCAAATGCTAAAGACAAAAAATGGATTACACTACTTTCCAACCCAGATATAATCCCCCAGAGACCAAGAAAAACAGCAGTTGCAGCCTTCAGACTATTGACAAATCATGACTGTCTAGCAAGTGATCTCTACAGAATAGGTATCTCAGCTTCACTAATATGTGTCCTGTGTAACGATCCAGCAGAAATGGATGAAGATCACTTGAATACCTGTGAAGCATTAAGATCAGAAGACACTACAGTTCAAAAGTATTGGAAAGCACGACTGCTAATGGCTTCATTGCCAGATGCAAGGCACTAGACAACAACAACAACAACATATTTATCTATTTTGCAAATGTTTATTTGCTGTAACATTGTATATGGAATATTAACGTTTTCGCCTTTTCGGCATCATCAGATATTGTTAAGAAACACGAAATCTAAACCTTGAGCAAATTAAAATGTACATAGTAATATGCATGACAAAATGGACTTTCATGAGTTTTATGTAGTTATGTCTTAGTAATGAAAAAGGTTTATTTTGAAAAAGATTTCCAGGAAATGTAAATTTGGAAAATGTCGATATGATTTCTGGCACATATAACTCATGTTACAAATCACATATAAAATAATTAAAATTTACAAAAGTGTTACATATATCCTGCACTAAATTATTAACAGAAATACGAATATCAGCAAATTAATAAAATATTGGTGGAAAAGACTCAATTGTTGAATTTGTAATTAATTACCGGAGAATTATGAGTGGAATGGTGATATAATATCAATCCATTTTATATTTAAATAACATACTTGTTACGAAATCAACAATAGATAATTGATAAAATTGATAAAATCGATAAAATCTTGTGTCGTAGTATGTTGCCATGCTGTTGCAATTAATCGTTAATAGTTGTTTAGCAATACATTTGGCTGTTCTTCATTCATCAAATCTTATTTACATTTCCTGGAAATCTTTTTCAAAATAAAACATTTTCATTAATAAGACATAACTACATGAAACTCATGAAAGTCCATTTTGTCATGCATATTACTATGTACATTTTAATTTGTTCAAGGTTTAGATTTCGTGTTTCTTAACAATATCTGATGATGCCGAAAAGGCGAAAACGTCAATATTCCATATACAATGTTATAGCAAATAAACATTTGCAAAATAGATAAATCTTATAGATTGAACTTTAAAATTTTATTATATTGAACTATATTTATCTGAAAAAAAAAAAATTTTAAAATGAACCTTGTATGTATCGATGTACATAACGGTAGAGTAATTGCAACTTAATGGTGTACCCAATTTTTTTCTGCTTATAATTTTCAATATTGTATAACATCCCAATTGCACTGATCATTCTTAGAAAATGAGAATGTTATAAAAGAGACAAAAGTTATGGCGTAATGAATGAATATAGGCCATTGTGGATTAAACAATGATTTGAAATTCAGACACATCTGCTGGAATCAAAGCGCAAGGCAGTTCTACGATTTTTAACGGCACGTAGAGAAAAACTTCGCTATTAATCGAACAAGTGTCTCATTTGTTGCTAATTGTTAATATGTAATATTTACTTTCAACTTCTGAGGCCATTTAGAGACGATACTAAGATATGGCGATAATGATCATTTGTGAACTCATAATATGATAAATCGTGCTGTTGCAAAGGGACCTTCCCGCAACCGATACCCCTACCACAAATCTGAAATAATGTGCTGATCCATTCTGGTACGAATTAGTTTCCTGACTCAGATACACCTGAGTCACACACGAGGGAACCTTCCCCTTTGAAAGTATTTATACTGTTCTGAGAAAATATTTCTAGCAATAGAAACTAAAACAGAAAATAATTAATAATGATTCGTTATTTTGTATAATAAACAACTTTATTATTTGAAATTGAATGTAATTGTTATTTTAGCTTCATTAATGACTAGGTTCGGCTTTAAACGGCCACCTTCAGATTTCTAGCTAGGTCTTTCGTTTGTTTTAGGTTTCATTCTTGCTGTTGTCTTTGTGTGGTTGTGTCGATTGGGGTGTGTGTTCTGAAATTGAGTGTTATTAGAGGATAGTTGTGCATGTGTTTTTTATGTACAGTATATACATTTTGTATTGTAATATGTTTAGTTCTGGCTTTAAGATTGAATGTATACATTTCCGTATCTGTTTCTATATTGCTACATTTGTGGTTTGTGTTGATGATGTGTCCTACGTTGGTGGAATAGTTTTGTAATTTGGTTAAAGCTGTGATGTTTTTCGTATATAGTGTTTGGAATAATCTCCCAGTTTGTCTGATATAGAGGTCTTTACATCTATAGCATGTAAATTTGTAAACTCCTGTTTGATTGTTTTTGTTCGTTTGTTTGTTTGTCTTTCTTGTATGTTAAAATATTTTTGTAGTGTGTTTTGTGTATGCATGCAGTGTTGTATTTTAATTTGCACAGTAAGTGCATTTATATATGTGGTTTTATTTTCGTATGTTAGTGTGATGTATTTGTTGTTCTCTTGTGTTTGTATTTTTCTGGTTCCTATGATTATGTTTTGTCTTATTTGAGATGTGCCTGTCATGTTGGGGTTGTATCTAGTCTCTTATGCTCTGTATATGACAGTGTGTATTTCTTCATTTTAATATTCCTGTACCATTGGTATATTCATTAATCGGTTCACCATAGGTCGAAATGCTTCATGATTGTGTTGTGAGTTGCAATGGTTGAGGGTTTCCTACAAGTTTTGAACTAATGTTATCAACAATTTTATTGCGATGTCTAAAACATTTATGAATTTTTTGTTGCCCATTTCTAGTGTGTAGTGTAGTTTTGAGTGCATTTTCTTTTATCTGTCGGTGTAAGTTTTTACTGTAATCCGTTTTTAATTTAATTTGTATAGTATGAGACTGCTTTCTGTGTATCTGTGCTGGTATATGATGTTCTCTGTGTTTATTGTTGTCATTATTTACTATGTATGTATAATCTATATTGGTTATGAATATTTCTGCAAAGATGCTGATAATATCACTAATGACAAACAAATTTTAGGTGTGTAATCAAGATATATACAAAGTGTTTCAGAAATACTTAGCAAACCTTGGGGGCATGTGGCTCAATTTCATGACTTATCCCCCTTTATCCGAACACCACAGAAATAACCTAGTAGTTGATACAGCGTCGTAAAATAACCAATTAAAAAGTATACAGTCACGAAGCTCAATACGTAGTAAATATTCATCCATAGATAGTTGCTAACTACTGGGGTCGCTAATATCGCCTCATTACAGACAATGCGAAATAGTACCGGCACAGTCTATTGCTCCTAGCACACTCACAACTCAAGCTTCGAGACTGCATATACAGAGTGGGGCATGGTAACCAAGTGTTTTTGGAATGGCTTATACTCGGTCGTTATGAAAGGGAAAGACGTGCGGCAGGTGACATTCCATTCCGTGGCTCATAGCATTTCACCTGCAGTCAGCATCATGGAGCAGTGGACGCAAGTTTGCGTATGATTATTTTATTAGGAATGACGAGTCCGTGACCGCGATACCGCGTGAATTTTGCTACAGATTCAATATTAATTGCAATGATTCTGTTCCCTTGCGTGACACAATCTTATGTTGGGTTAAAAATCTTTGAACAAAAGGCGCAATACTGAAGAATAAACCGCCCGGCTGCCAACGCAGAGTGCGTGCTCCAGAAAATTTTGAGTCATACAAGCGATAATTCGCAGACCAGGTCCTTCTGCTCATAGACATTCAGCTGCACTTGAAATCAGCAATAGTACGGTAAGACGGATTTTGCATGACGATTTACATTTACGCCCATACAAGATGGGTGGTTGTGCAGAAATTCAATGTAAGGGATTATCCCCAACAATGAATTTCGCACAGGACTTGCACTCCACGAGCAGTATGAAAACATGATGGTTGCAATGAATGATGACGCCCATTTCCACCTTAATGGAGTCGTTAACAGATAAAATTTTCGGTATTGGGATGCTGAAAATCCTCGTCATTTAGGCTACACGAAAAACATGCATAGCCCTAAAGTAAGTTTGGTGCGTGGTGGGACAGTTTGGCGTCATCGGTCCCTACTTTTTTCTAGGAAATGGGGTTACAATTACTGTAACCTCTGTGCGTTACATTGAGATAATTAATACCTTTTTCATCCCTGATTTACAAAGAAGAGGCGACTAACATTCAGCCCATATAATTAATTGAAGAATATGTTAGAACTTTTCGGATCGAAATTTAATAGAAATCGATTAATGTAGTTATTAAAACCTATTGCAACAGAGATCTCCTGGAAAGAATAGAGGTCAATTTTCGTCAGCGCTTAAACAATGCGTCAACACAGACGGACATCACATGCCAGATGTAATTTTCCGCTCATAATTGAAATGGTATGTTCTCACAAACAATGTTCCACCAATAAAGTGTGTTGAAAACAAAAACTAACTATTTTATGGTTGTTTTAAAAACACTTGGTTCCTATGCCCCACCCTGTACTAGACTGCTGTCACTCGCTCCCGTTATAGTCTGTCTCACTCTCTCTCTCTCTCTCTGTCAAACACTCACAAAAACACAGAATTCCTTGAATAATAAATTACATTTTTTACCCTCTCACTGAGATATACTGTATCTATATTTGTTTGTAAAGTATAATTTCTGAAATTCTCACTGTAATTTTAGGAGAAACATTGCCCCAGATCCTTATTTTTCAACAGTAATCTCACTAGAGGTTTTGATTTATCTAGAGAAAATCAAAACTCCAGTGGGATTTAATTGACTATTACACGATTAGAAGAAAGTATATAAAGATTAGAAGTAACAAAGTACTCCAATACAATAAAATATTAATTGACTTACGAAAATACAACTGTCTTCAAATGTATTATTGTACCATATCAACATTACGCTAGATGGTAGTAGTGTGTTACGATTAGCTGTTTTCTTGTTATCAGTTGTGCCAACTATGGAATCTTCATTGAACTCTGTGGACGATTACTAGTCAAGAAGGCTTTGTTGATTCAGTTTCATTTTTATTAACAGATTTGCATTCCACTTTAATCATCCGGATCTCAGTAATCAACGTCACTTGACAGATGATTTTCAATAAATCTTAGTATTAACCTAAATAATATAAACGAGTGTTAGAAAAGTTTTAATTAGGGATGATGAAATAAACAAGGAACATTTTAATTAACGATGATGAAATAAAAAATAAACATGAATAATTTTAAAAGAAACAATTATTGAAAATACAATTTTTAAATTTGAATGTTTTAGTAGTTTGTGGTTCAGTTGATGTTGTATTGGACGTGTGCGTAAAAGAAGTGAACTCGTTCATGTACATGGTGTATCCCTCAACTTATTCAGGATTTCTGAATGGTGCTCTTCATTTATTTGTAAATAGGGTTTCAGGGAAGATGCATAGCTATGACCAGTGATCTTCATTATTTCTTGTTCTTGAATGCCAATGCGAGTCATATTTGAAAGTGCTGTGCATCGACTGGAGTGGCTTCTAATTTTCTGCTTTTTTGACGTTCAGACCAGTGCAGTTTGAAATGTTGGCAAACAAAGAAACAAATGCTAGGATAGTGATAAAAATAAACAAATGCTAGGGACGCGATAAAATTAAACAAATGCTAGGGGCGTGATAAAATTGTGCGATAAGCAGCCATGATTGGTTGAAAGACGTCCCTTCGTACCGTTTTATTGGTCAAAAGTAGTGTGACGTAGTAAAAGTGTAATAGTAACCATAAATCTTGAACGGATTACCTGGTACTGAACACTGGTTCTTTTAGTGAGAGATTATGGGGCAATAAAGGCAAAAACTAGACGACTTAATAATGCATGTGCTGACCAGACATCGGTATTTATCGCACCAAGGCTTGAAACACGGTGATTCTGGTTGCAGGTCAGATGTCCGAGTAAGGAAAGACGAAAACTGTGCGTCAGCTGTGTATGCAAAATAAAATAAGTACTAGCTTGTTAACAAGTGCGTCGTTAATCAGCCTGTGGGTCGCGGCGCGCGTGCAAGTGACTGTAACTTGGTTGGGACCTGGTCGCGACGGGCAGGGGTCAGGCACAGACGGGAGCCACAGATGCGGGGGACAACTTCCAGGCTCCCGCAGTTCACAAGAATGCAGCGCCACAGTGTCCTCATCAGACACTATACAAATGCAGATTAGTCATTGTTAAGTCTGTGATCTTTGAAATGAGATTTCATGTTTCAACGAAAGATGTCATTATACTCCTACTTTTTCAACTTTTTCTTACCACACGGGATGCAGCCGTAGCGAGATTTTTTTTTACATTTGTTTCATTGTTGCTGAAAAGTCAGTCCTAGAACATGTGAAGAGATTTTTTCGAAACTGAACATGTCCAAAAATTACGGAATTGAGTTGTAAGTCGATTGTGGTAAATCTCTCTGACATTTAACTAGACGTCAATTTATTTTTCAAAGAAAGTGAATATAATACTGGGTGTTCATTTCAAAGTGTGTCATGACGTCACTGTTGTGAGTCAGCGATTTGAAGCGTGTTTCAGCTTTTATGTCAGAGAATTTGCCTATTATTCAAGGCGTTCAATCTGAACTTCAGAACGTGTACGGTATAACTTGAACGTCGTAGCAACAGATGGCGGTCTGTACGGTCTGTGTGCTACCATAACCCCTTTCGAACTGTATTGTGCGCGGGCAAATCGTACGCAGGGTATTTGTTATCATCGGTAACGGCAACATTCTACAACACAAATCAAATGCTTCGTGTCCATGTTGACCGTCGAAGTTAATGTTAACAAATACGTAAGTAATCGTCTTAACCATCTCTCCATAAAGAAAAAAACTCACCTCAGTACTTGTTTCCAAACAGTTCACATCCTTGCCACTACCGGCGTTACCGTACGTATCGGTAAGTACTCTTCAGAATGAACGCCGTACTTGCCAGGCAACTTCTCTGGCACATAGGTAATACGCCTCTGCGGAAGTGTAGGAAGATTGAATTCTCTAGGCTCATCAGCTAGCCATGACACACTTTGAACTGAACACGCAGTATATCCCATTGAAACAGTATTGTGAATATTGACTTTTGTCTCAAAGCCGAACATGTCATCCAGTTCATTTCTTCCAGACATTTTTTCTCAAAACTGATAGTCTGAAGACTGGGCGAGTTCTGTAGAATGTGGGATAAAAACAAAGATATTTTTATATTTCTGTTCTGTCCGCCTTAAACATAATTGTAGGGAGCGGTGACCAAACTGAGTATTGTGATTACATCGTGTAATCAAAAACATTCATACTAGTAATGGGAGTTTGCTGTACATTGCTCTCTGTCTCGCTCACGTACTGATGGTAAACAGTGTCGCTACCATGTCGCTCTACAAACCCTCTGTCTCTACGAGCAGGAACAGAAGTTTTCGTGCAGAATGGGAAGAGGACTTTATTCGCTGTTCTGTCGGAGAAAATGTATTATGTTGCTTTGCTCAACGGTTCAATTAGTAGTAGTAGTAGTGGTGGTGGTGGTGGTGGTGGTGGTGGTGGTGGTGGTGGTGGTATATAGAAGCGACACTACAGAGCATTACGCTGAATACACATTAATAACATGTATATTATTATTATTATTATTATTATTATTATTATTATTATTATTATTATTATTATTATTATTATTATTATTATTATTATTTATCAGCAAGTGTTACCATAATTCTTATATACGTGCCTCAGTATATAGTCGGCCCGGACGGCTCAAGCGGTAGGGGCACGGAATGTCTCTATCGCTTGGGCCGAAGGGTTGTGGGTTCGATTCCCGCCTCGGGCATGAGTGTTGTGTTTGTATTAGTGTAAGTAAAACAAAGGATACAAATGAAAAACGATAACATAAAACAAAGATAACTTCGGTAAGCGGCCTCTGGCCGGTCTAAAAAAAAAAGGATCAAAATACTCATGAAGAGGGATGACAGACACTTCTAGTTCGTAGAATCATCACCGAACAACTGATAATGGCCGGGTAGTACATATTCTAAATGCCGTCAACAAATTTATAACTTTTAGGAATTATTGGAGGATTTATTTCTCTCAAAATTTATAAAAAAAAAAAAGTATATAGGGCTACATCTTCCCTTGAAGGACAAAATAATTATTACGCTTTATCTCCATTTTAATTTCTTTTTTAATCTTTTGATGACTTATCAGTTATTTATTAATAATAATAATAATCCGTGGCGCTACAACCCGTGAAGGGCTTAGATCGACCAGCCGGTTGCTGGCCTCACGTCCACATGCCGAAGCAGAGGTGAACGATCGTCCAACCAGAATGGAGGTATCGTGTGGTCACCACGATGATCCCCCAGCCAGTTATTTATTAGTTATTGAAATGATGATGCTAATAATAATAATAATAATAATAATAATAATAATAATAATAATAATAATAGTAGCAATAATAATAATAATACTGATAGCTTTATCAGTAGCAGCAGCAGTAGTGGTGGTGATGATGGTGGTAGTTGTGGTAGTAGTAGTGGTGGTGGTGGTGGTGGTGGTGGTGGTGGTGGTAGTGGTAGTGGTAGTAGAGAGAAACTGATTGAATATGACGTGCTAGTGTAGTAATGAAGTGAGCTATTAAACTCCAAGAACTGAAATCAGCCTTCAATCATCGTCATGAAGAGAAAGATGACATAAATAAACGTAAGGAAGCCAGCTATCTAGTGGCGAACGAAATAGCTCGTTCTCTTAAGCCTTCCAACGAAGGAGACTTTTATAAATGCGTAGTGATAAAGGGGGCTGAAATAATTTGTCCAATTAAAGTTGTTAATTAATTTCGAAAAACTGCGCATTTCTCGAATAAATGCCCAGAAGAGTATTCAAGAAATTTCTGATTGTGTTCATTGAGGAATATAAAAAAGAAACAAGAAAATTTGTATATATTTTTATTGGCTCTTGATGACAGTAGTGACATTACTGATAAGCAAAGCTTGCTACTTTTATTAACGGAGTTGACTAAGAAATCAATATTAGTGCACGAACCACTACTGGTTGTAGTTTTCATGCCATGTACCTCTCCCCCGTCTCCTTACTTCTTAGAATGTCCCTCGCGTGTAATCACTGCAGTTCGAGGTTTGATCACCGCTGCTGTAGAGTATCAAATGTGCTATATTATTAGGAAGCTTGTCTTCGATCTGTTTCATGAGACATGATCCTACTTGCTATGGACAGCGTGATGCCACATTTTCTCCCCATATACACAAGAAGCCTTTATTGGAGAGGTCATAATGAATGCCCAGTTTTAGAACCACATCTGTCGTTGGTGGCTCACAGATTGTGATGTGGCTTAGTCAGGTTTGCCAATCTGAAAACCAGCTTTTCAAGAAGTTCTAAATGCAACCGTACGATGTCATTAGCATTCCATAACAAATATTGTGTAGCCATTTCTACCACACACAGTATTACAATTTTCCCTTTCACAGGAATGATTATTCCAATTTTTCTAATATTGTGGATAAGTCACCTTTGGCGGTGAGTGCTTCAATTTCAAAATGAAGATTTCACGAAAAGCAGAGTATCCTGGTCGCTGGATTAGAAGAGGAGATCCTGGCCGGCACGTTTGCCAGTTTTGACACTGATTACTTTTTGTTCTGTGTTGATACATGAACAATTTGTTTCAAAAGTCTCTGATTAATAAAGACGAAAAGTTAATGGACAGGACTATCACTGAAATTCACGATATTCCCTTTATGTCAGAAACTAAAAGGAGAATATGTTCTCAAATAAATGATCGTCATTTTGAGCAGCTTCTGGGAATAATCTGTCTACCCTATAGCGTTTCAATTATGTACTAATTAATTAATGGTTCATTGTTCTATGAATTTTCAATGCGTTAATTTACAGTATTAACATATCACATCTGGGTAGATAGTGCGCAGCGGTAGTTGTTACATACATACGCGGTGATAGTGGTGGAATTCAACAAATATGCCAGCGGCATAAATAGCTTTATTGCAATACATCAATAAGGACATCAGTGGATATTCATCCCCTACGTAGAAATGATGGAAATAATTCTGAAAAAAATATTGCTAACTCTAAAAACTAAATTTTATTGGAAACACAAAAAACTGAAATAACTGCAAGTTTTGCTATAGCTCTCACATACCAGAAAGCAAGTTTTGAGAAACACGATCACACTTTGACACACTACTGTTAAGGAAATAATAAGATTTTCCTAAGAAGCCTTTAGCATCGTGTAGAGGCTTTTCTTGTGTTAACTAATCCACCAAAATCTCAATTTTGAAAATTTTGCAGTTAGCAAGTTTTGCAAAAACGGTCCTCAATTCAGCCTGTGGAGTGGGTGCTCTTTCCACAATTTTAAATTTGTATTTTGTTAATTAATATCATACTAATCAGAGGGATTAGAAATGTCCCTAAAATTAATCCAACATTTCTCCTTCCTATTCTTGATTAATCAAGATGAATGGCAAAGGTGATGATATCTTTAATCTATTTACCTTCATCAGCACAGACTTTTAAGAAAATAATGGACTTATATTATAATAATGCAGCAATAGTATGCTTAGACTGACAGCGGTAATTAATTTTTTTATAAAAATGTAGTACGTAGAAGCAAATTTACATTAATTATAGACGAGCAGTCAATATTGTAGCCAAATCCCGTTCGAAATTGTTTAATTTTATTTTTGTTATCATACTAAATACTAATTACACTGGTCAACAAAATTAAAAATATTTTTTGTTAAAAGATAAAGAATGGGTGATTCATATAGCACTTTTTCGTGCTGATTTCAGATCTGTTTCCAAAATTTTTCTATCAAACAGAATTTCTGAGTAATTATGTGAAATATATTTCGAACTTTTCTTGTATTGATACCTTGTAACATTTTACCTAACTCATATTTACCTAAAGAGTGTGTGAAATAGATTTTAGGCTATACTTCGCTTGAGAAAGATCAGCTCTTTTGAGTGTCCAGCAGTAGTCTGACAGAATATCGGGCTCCATTTTTTTCTCGTAGCGCTTTTCCATTTCAGAAAAATTCTGATGAAAACGCTCCCCATATTCGTCACTCACTACCCGAAGGTTTTGAAGAAAGAAAGAATCAATTAGAATCCAAGAAGTTATTGTGAGAGATACACGACACCCCATAAAGTTATACAGGGTATTTAAAAAATACGGGGCATAATGTCAGGTATGTATTTCCCACATGTAGACAATCAAAATAGTTCATTACAACATGTGTCCGGAAATGCTTCATTTCCGAGTTATGGCCTTCACAACATTGAAATTCACCGGAACGTTTTTCATTCCGCAGGTCGTTGTCATTACAGAAGATGTTCAAAATGTCCACCTCCTGCTTGAATACAGACCTCACGTCGTTGTCTCATTGATCTCCGAACACGATCCCAAAATCCAGGAGTATTGCGTATGTCCTCAGAACATGCCACAATTCGATTCCGAAGGGATTCCAAATCAGGCACCGGAGACGAATAAACCAATGATTTTAAATGGCCCCACAAGTAGAAATCGAGAGGATTCAGATCAGGTGAGCGTGGAGGCCAAGCAATTGGGCCACCTCTACCTATCCATCGATCAGGAAACCTTCGATCCAAGTACCGGCGAGCCGTACGACTGAAGTGTGCAGGAGCGCCATCTTGCAAGAAGTGAATATGTTGACGATTGATCAGTGGAGTGTCTTCTAAAACATGAGGTATGGTGTTTTCCAGGAAGTTTGTATACGCCTGCCCCGTAAGTCTGTTTACAAGTACGTGGGGTCCAACTAATCGATCGCCAATGATACCGCCCCACATGTTGAGGGAGAACCGCACCTGGTGATGAGATGGAACAGATGCACGTGGGTTTTCATACGCCCATACATGCTGATTGTGGAAATTTGTTATGCCATCACGTGTGAACTGTGCTTCATCTGTAAATAATACTAAGGCAGGAAAGTTCGGATTTACACCACACTGCTGCAAGAACCACTGACAGAATCTAACTCGTGCAGGGTAATCTGCTGGTGACAGGGCCTGTACACGTTGCAAATGATAAGGACACAATTGATACTCTTTCAACAGTCTCCAGACAGTCGTATGAGGAACATTGGCTTGCAACGCTACCCTTCGTGTGCTGATAGAAGGAGTCATGTTCACAGCCTCCAGAATCTCCTCCTGTACTTCTGGAGTTGTAGATCTTGGTCGTCCCCTTCCCAAACCAGGAGAGTTAAATTTTCCATAATCGCACAGACGGTAATGGAGACGTACAAATGTCTTCCGATCTGGACATTCTCCGATCTGTACCTCTCCTGGTACAAACGACGAGCCAGCGGAGCATTGCCGTCCGCCTTACCGTACATGAAGTGTATCTCTGCCAGCTCTTGATTTGAATACATATCGTACAGTCTAACGCCTACACAACACTGAATGTAACCTTCGCCTCGGAATGAACTGTCAGAGTGCCCTCTTAATGTCTCCTTTGACGGCAACGACCTGCGGAGAGAAAAACGTTGCGGTGAATTTCGATGTTGTGAAGGCCATAACTCGGAAATAAAGCATTTCCGGACACATGTTGTAATGAACTATTTTGATTGTCTACATGTGCGAAATACATACCTGAAATTATGCCCCGTATTTTTGAAACAGTCTGTAGTTCTGAATCAGCTCGCTGACAAGTTCTCTGTAATCTTCTGTTCTGTGGTTCCTAGAAAGTAACAGTCTGTTGAATGATCCTTATGTTCTCGGCATATATTTGGAACTAGAAAAGGCATATGAGGGAATCATTTTAACCAACCAGTTAGGCTAATAGAATTTCATGGAGCACAAAAGATTCAGGGGTCCAGTTCCTGTCCTCATCTATTTTGCAATCAAAAGAACACTCGTAAGCTCTTTTAACTAGTGTAGTAAAATTCACCTGTGTGCTTTCAAAGTTAATTAACCACAAACGTAACACAATTTGTTTGTGATTTACACAGTATTTAGAGATATGTTTCACATTATAAGATACTTTTACCACACTTAAAATTAGGACAAAGAAAAGTGGGTTATGAAACTTATTTAGTGATTGTAAGTTCCAACTCAGCTGAGAATTAATAAGACTGTTGCAGGCTTACGAGAAATAAAATTTGTTTTTATGAATTCGACTTAACAGGCAACAGTGATCTAAAGCTATATATCAATTATTAGAGCAATAAAATGAAATATTTCAAATATTTTTTTCCATTAGCATATAAAGAACTATATATAGCAATAAAATAAATAAATATTTTAAAAATTACAAAAAATGATGGGTGGTAGAAAAATTCTGACTTCATTCTTGGAATTAGCAGATATGACTACATAATAAACAGCAGAAATTGTACATCTAACAAAATCATTGTTAACCAGTGTTATTACTGTGTATAATTATAACGTCATGGAACGTAAAAAATCGTTGTCTCCTGCAGTGAATTGGATTGCAATAATGGAGCAATAGTGTAAATAGAATGACAGGGACAATGAAAGATTTTTACAGAAAGTATACGTCAAAACAAATATTCCCGTTTTAATTATAGACAAACAGTCAATATTGTAGCCAAATTCCGTTCGAAATTATTAATTTAATTTTTATTGTCATACTAACAGTAAGTACGTGGTACTCCTGCATGTAACACCATGGAAAGTACAAAGCCGTTTCCTCCCAAAGTGAGTCTATAGTACTCGCAGAGATTTTAAGGGCGTTTGTCGGGTGTTGCGTGCGTGCTGTTCAACTAAGTGTGTTGTATAATGAAGGGATTACTCATTCGTGCATAGTTTAATGGAAGCTATTGAATTTTTATTGCGTTAGAATAGTGCCTAGTTTATTGCAGCGAGATTTTTAGTTTTTTGTTATGCAAAATGTGGAAGAAAATAACTATCCGACTAGACTTAGTCATTTCTAACTGTTTTCGTAGATATCAAAAATGTATTGAAGTCGGAAGAGAATAACCCGAACGTACTTTTTGACGAGAATAAGATGAACTTTTATTGATTTTTAAGTCTTGTTTATGAACAATTCCCTGCTAAACATATTTTAGAAAAAAAAAACAATAGTTTAATACTGTACTATTGTAGAAATGGGGGCCGAGTTCGCAGTAACTATGCGAGCAATATTTTAATAGAAAATGCTGCTGAGTCCCGGTAGGGAAATACAGTGAGGGTTTCTGGTGACAGATTTCTGACAGAAAAAATCCAGACACTGCTATAGAGTTAAAGGCCAGATATACAGCGTGTTTCCGAGATGGTGTTACAAACTTTCAGGGATGATGGCGAAGGGCACAAGTATCAATTTGAGATAAGGAACTATGGCCGGAAATGACTGAGTCGAAAGTTATAAGCAAAAACAGTTGTGTGGAAATGGAATTGTAATTTCGCACCACGTGCCCTCCTTCCCTTAACCTTTGGAACAGTCGTGGAAAGATGGTATGAGCAAGATGTCTTCTACGTGTGTACTTGTCCCGATACAATATGTGAGCTTGTCTACTGTTCCCATTGGCTCATCCGCATTCCAAATCAGGTCTGCGTATTCCGCTCTCGTATACTCATCCATTTCACTAGGACTGATCGACTGGACTTGCAACTTGCACACATACACTGTTGCATATCAGGACCGACCATGTCCGTTACACATTACGCTATCTGCATTGCTTTAGTGTAGTTTCCCGTCCCCATCCCTCAGACAGCGCACTGAATGGAATACTGTAAGTAGACAACGTGAACAACGTCAGATGAATACAGTATGTGTACGATGTACAGGTAAATACACATAAATAAGGTGTACAGAGGAACAAAATTATTTCATTTCTCACACTAGTTTTCCTTGCAACTTTTGACTCAGTCATTTCCAGACCATGGTTCCTGATCTGAAATTGATACATGTGCCCTTCGCCATCATCTC
Source organism: Periplaneta americana (assembly GCF_040183065.1). Lineage (NCBI taxonomy): Eukaryota > Metazoa > Arthropoda > Insecta > Blattodea > Blattidae > Periplaneta > Periplaneta americana. Next base: position 62,870,635 of record NC_091126.1, on the reverse strand, counting down.
TGAAAGTTTGTAACACCGCCTCAGAAACACTCTGTATAAGGTATTTCACGTCAAATTTATATTTCGACAATCTCTGCAGTCATAAAGAATATAGAACACAACTATTTTTGGAACTTAAATTCATTTTGGTGTAATGTCTGTATCGAATATTTATCTTATTGAATTACTTTCATGGTGAGTATATTATTTAAATGATATGTTTCCTTTGTATTACTGTGTATTTCAAGAAAGTAAACTATAAGCAGGCGTAATCACTGCCAAAATTGACGAACATCTCAGAAAAGGAAAAACATGTAAGTTGAAGCTTTTGTTATTTTGATTATATATCTCACTTATCTTTCCTCTTAAATTAAAGAAACCAAATAATTCGGGGAACATCCTTAATCCTCCTCCTCTCCTCCAAAAACTTACAGACTCTACCCAAAATCGAAGTTCAGCCTTATTTGTTGAGAAGCCTTCGATCGTCTCATTTATGACTTTACTTCCTATGAAAAGAATAACAACAAACTATTAGGATTGACTTAATATTTGTTATGTGACCATATGAGTTTAACATGCTTAGAAAGTGGAGCAATTTGAAGTGCATCCGATGGCAACGGTACTCAAATCATAGTTGCTCCGAACGCTAAATGGCTTGTATTTCATGCTGTACGAGATAATGGAACTACGAATGGGTATCATCCGTCGTTATTCTCTTTATTTGCAAGATGATGTCGAGTCGCGGGGAATAGCAATTATAATAAGCCATAACATCGCGAACTTTATGGAAGTCTTCCAAAAGGAGAAATTCTACACTACATTTAAATTGAGATAAACTGATGCACCGAGTGGATCAGCGCTTTCAGGCACACATTCCATGTTAAAGGGCATGAATTTTTCTTCTGTTAAGATAATGCTAGATGGACGAATAATGAAAATTTATTCCTTTTGCACACAACGGAATACCGCATGTTTCTGAGGTTCTCGCGTTCTATTGATTCGACATTACGTGTCTTATCGGGAGATTTCCTTGTTCTTTTGGCAATATCAAGGGAATTTTAAATGGTTCTTGCAAATTCTTCACAAGTTGAAGATATTTACGTCAAAATATCATAAAATTATTACCAGTCTCGTGATTCTTTCAATTGTAGAAGTAGTACAATAAATTTTGATGTATTTTCTTGTTATAGTAAACAGTTTTCATGCTGAAATATTTGTAGAATGAAGTATTGTTGAGGATCAACATTAGTTGGTGACAAATACTTAAGAATCGCAATGACAAAAATTGTAGCTAATAGTGCCTATTTCAATCACATAATCATTTACCAATGGCGTGTAAGAAATCTACAAATTTCAATCAAGTAGAGCCGTAGAGCACACCGCAATATTACTGTATAATATAAAGTTGCGTAATCCCATGATACTCCTAATTCCGTGATACGTTTCTTCACTGGATGTCACTGTGTTGGGTATCTTGTTAGGAAGTTCACCGATGTCTCAAAAGTAGGCGAAAGATGCATTCTTTCGAGAAAGATGTCTGGTGCTATGGTCGAACAGTATCACGGGATTAGGGGTATCACGGAAATAGGCAACTTTACCTACATATCCTTTTTGTCGCATAAAAATTATCTCACCTAACCACAGTAGCATTTTGTGGAGACTGTAGTTAACAATTACAGTCATAACACACATAAAGTTATAACTTGCAAAGAGTACAAGGATGGCGGATGGGGGAAAGATATACAAAAATATAATTACAAGCGCAAAATGTTTAAATATTTTGTTCCATTTTTATTTATGGTTTTAAATGCAGTGTGATCGTGAAGTCTCTCCGCAGTGATTGTGTAGCCGACAATCCAGAAGGCAGAGAATTCAACTATATTTGGTAGAGAATTCAAGTGGCATCACTGGCTGCTAAGCATATGATGGACTGGAGGTGTGAGAATGTCAAACCGAAATGAATGGGGGAGTGCAAACTTTCTACAGATTTGTATTCTAAGGTTACTAGAACTAATAGAGCTGCGGAGGGACTTTTCGATCGCACTGTGCAAGTACCTTTTTGTTTAAACTTGTTGAACCGTTAATTTCAAGGGATTATTCTTTGAGATATATAAAACCAAGGAGTTTAATTCAATTTTGCTCGCATTTGGTTTTTTAAGACAAACATTGTTTTATATAAAACATTTCATAACATGATTTTTGGGAAGTCATTGATTTAATTCCCAATGTGCTCAATCAATTTCAGATAGCAAGATATTATGGTTATAAATGATTGAAAGAATTCCAGTTTCATCATTTAAATGTGCAGAAATTTGATTCGAGCAAACGTAACATATTGAAATTCCTTTACAAACGAAAAGTTACATTTTTTTTCAGATCAAATTTTTGCACATTTAAAGGACGAAACTAAAATTCTTTCAATCATTTATTATCACTAGGTCTATTAAACGGCAGCAGTTAAAGCTAGTGGTGGTACCGAGTATAGATGCGGCGGGTGGAATGAGGTGAATTTCCCCTACAACTTGACGTAAGGAGCGCACAGTCTCTACCGGTGCTTTCTTAAGTTGTAGGGGAAATTCACCCCATTCCATCCGCCGCAGCTATACTCGGTACCATCACTAGCTTTAACTGCTTCCTTTTCATAGCCCTAATTATCACCATGCATTGATCTCTTAAATTGACTGAGCTTATTGGGAATTAATTCAGTTCATTTCCCTAAATACGTTGTGAAATGTTTCATATAAAATAATTATTGTCGAAAAGGAAGCAAAGATGTATTAACCTTTTTTGATCTAAATCTCTCGAAAAATAACCCCTTCAAATTAATGACATTACTTACGGTTCACTTGATTTATAAATTATCTTCCTTCAGTTGTGTTTCAGTAGTTTCCGTACATAGTAATTTGGACGTAGTGTTGTTACGTAACATAATTAAATATTGATTTTTATAAATTAATATGAGTTAAGTCAATTGTAGACAAGGTCTCAAAGTGCGTATTGAGAATATATTTGAATAAGGAACAAAAAAAAGTTTCCTTCCCAGGCAGGATTCGAACCACGAAAGTCTTAGTTACCGATATATCGTGCTCTGGAGTGAACAAGGCTCTGAAATCAGCTACAAGAGTCGGTCCGGTTTCTTTGCCACTTATGTACATTTGTTTTTAGAACAAATACAGTTTGAAACCCAACGAAGGACGTGATGTGACATAACCACAATGGTCCTTTTAAAAAGTCAGTTAGTTCTATTTAAGGTAACAAGTGTGAATTACTTTAAATACGGACATATATATTATGTATACAGTGTGAACCATAAGTATATATCATTAATTTTAGAGGGTTATTCTTTAAGACATTTCAAACAAAAGTTTAATTCAGTTTTGCTCGCTTTTGCTTCCTTTCTGAGATAAAACTTGTTTTATATTAAGCATTTCGTAGCATGTTTTGGGAAAGCCATTGATTGAATTTCCAATATGCTTTGTTTATTTAAAAGAGGAGTGTATTATGATAATAAATTATTGAAAAAAAAATATTTGTGGTTTTAAATTTGCGGAAATTTCATCCGAACAAATGTAACATTTGAAAATTTCTTTTCAGAACGAAAAGTTACAGTTCGCACTTCCAATAAAGTACTGTTGTGTGTCGAAAATCACGTATTACTTTCTTAAATTTTTTCCAACACTCTTTTACTGGTTGGAGATATGGAATTATAATAATAAAATATTAAATTATCAAAGATTTTTGTATATATTTATTAAAATATTTTACAGCAGTATTTTACTAGGTAATAGCAAATTGCTACAAGTTACAATTTTCGAGTTACGACAAAATTTTACTGGGAGTGCGATATGCTAGAATCAAATTTCTGTGCATTATAGACCAAAACTATTTTTTAAAATCATTTATCATAATACACCGCTGTCTTAAATTGACAGAGCATATTGCGAATCAAATCAAAGGCTTTCCCATAACACTATATGAAATATTTCATATGACATAATTTTTATCTCGAAAAGGAAGCAATAACGAGAAAAATTATATTACATTTTTTGTTTTATAATATCTCAAGCAATAATCCCATGAAATTAATGGCATTACTTCAACCTGTATATCCTTAATTGCTTTGTGTTTTGTAAAATCATGTTATTACCTCCAGTTTTATGTATCTTTAAATCTATTGACTTTAATTTCTCTTAAAATTCATTGACATGTTAGAGATCTTTATAATTTTCTTCGTAGTTGCGTCTCGGAAATAAAGTTCAAATATTGTACCTCCTTCTGGATTGCTAGGTCAACATATACCGCCTTTCCTATATATACAGAAAACGTTGCAAGCGTATTGTAATATTTAAAAGATCGGTGCTTCTCTTTGGTGAAAGAGGGAATTTTCACGTTTGGGGACGCATTGTCCCATGTTTATTTTGAGGTATAGAACGGGAGGTGTAGGTCTGGAGAGAGTGGAAGGTAAATATATATGAATAAATTGAAATATGAGATTCGAGATTAAAGTACTGTGTGAAAGAGACGAATGTATGGAATCAGAATGGAGATGTATTCTGAAAATCAAGAACAGATATGTGTAACGACAAGAAAGAGATGTATGATAATATCGAGAAATTTAAAGCCGAGTATAATACGGAAGAACGAACATTGCGAATAAGGGAAAAGACGGAATCGAAGTTTAGAAAGAAAATTCTCTTTCCTCTAAGGTTATTGTAGTCACGGCGCGATACTTTTGCCAATGTTGTGTTTATTCCAGGTAGTTGCATTCTAAACTTCCTTTGCTACAACATTTAGCGTGAGCGATACAGACGTTTTATTCTCTGAGAAAAACCACTCCGATATCCAGATCTGTGAGTTTTAGTCCTTTTATCAGCCATGCTTTCGTTTCAAAACACAATTTAATGTATCCTAAAAAAAAAAAAAAAAAAAAAAAGGAATTTTGAGCTCATATTCAGAAGTGAAAGACGTTCCTCACATATGTAATTTCTGTTCACGTTGATTTGATTCGTGCTGATCCCAATTCACAAGAGCCCATACGTGTTCAACTTGTGTACGGTCGACAAAATAACCCGGATATGAAATATTAACAAAGCTTTCTAAATAGCTCTAAACAGCAAAGCAGATTATTTCAAAATCGAGAACAGAGGAGGTGCCAGAATTACTTAGTCCTGTCTAGACAGTAGATGCGGGATGACTTATCGTTGAATGTAAGTGTACATTTACTATGTGTTAAAATTTTTCATTCAGACATTGGCTCAACAGGTTTTGAACGTAAACAGACGACGTCAACATGCTACTGTATCTCCGTACAGTCAGAAGGAAGAGACAAATAGCATATTATAATACTGTAGCACATGCCTTGCAAGGGTCAGTCCTCGTCATCAATGATTCAATTACCAGCGTTGCAGTATACGACGATATATTCTCGTAAGTTGTCGAAGCTGAATCGTCTTCGCCTATCGCTTGAACAGTTTTTGTATCGAGAGAATTTCTGAAGAAAACTTCTAAAATAGGGATCACTCAATTTCTTTAGAGGAATATTTGTACCGAGCATCATGTCGCACGTGTCGTTAGACCCGCACAACTAGATGATGATGATGATGATGATGATGATGATGATGCTGTAAATGGTTCCTCAGATTTAATTTCAACGCATTTCCTGTGCGATGTACTGTTGTAATGTTTCTCTATAGCCTGAGTTGTTCTGGTTTTTATTTCAATTTTACATACATGACACACGATATTGTCTTCGTTAATGCATAAAATGCCACTCTCATACTTCTTAATTGCAATTCGTATCTCTGAGCGAATTTAAAGTTTTGCTATTGGGAATGGATCAGCACAACATATTCAACGCCTACTAAATACGTGAGCAGGATAACACAACTCCACACAATGCGTTGCAATGTTACTATGAACAGATCGGGGTTCATTCATTTTGTACGGAGCTGTACTCGTCAGGTAAACAAAAGACGGTTGACGCGGCACGTGCCATATACTCTGATACGAAACAACTTCACTTTTCCTTAAGTCATTCCTCATGCACTGTCTAGTCCTGTCCAATAACACACAACTGAAATTGACCGTGCAGCTCCTTTAAATTTTCAATGGTCCCTTAGGTGTACAATGTAAATCACTAGGTTGAGGCTCTACGTTCATCCATCAGTACGTTGTAATTGCAAGATGTTTCCGATTATCTTCTACTGTGTGTTCAAATATTTATCAGGCCAGCAAAAATATTACATAAAAATTTCTATTACAACTTCGGCTCGCAGTGCTACTACGACTTCGGGCTGTTTCCGAATCAGCCTTCGACTTCTACTCGATTTCTGCTTTGACTCCGAATTCGGTCCTCCCTCCTACTCACACTTCGATTCTGACTTCGACTGCCGTCCCGAATCCTAATCCGAAAGCGGCCTCCGCTTGTATTCCGACTTCGATTCTAACTCCTATTTCGGGCAAGACTTCTATTCCGACATTGTCTCTGACTCCGAATTCATAAATATAGTTCGAGCGTTCATTTAATACACAGGCAGTGTCAAAGATGGCGCTTTCTTTTGAAGAGATAAGACTGATAAATGTTTACTTATTGAGTAGACCACCTCAGATCAGTCTACAATCACTAGGAGCGGTTAGGGCTATATATTTCTACGAATAATATAATAATAATAATAATAATAATAATAATAATATGATAATATTAATATTAATAATAATAATGGTTTATTTAACCTGACTGAGTTAAGGCCATACGGCCTTCTCTAACACTCATAATATAATAATAATAATAATAATAATAATAATAATAATAATAATAAATAATCCGTGGCGCTACAGCCCGTGAAGGGCCTAAACCGACCAGCCGGCTGCTGGCCTCACGCCCACATGTCGAAGCAGAGGTGGTCTCTAACACTCAACCAGGAGTAAAACTGCGTTACAAGAAACACTACAAATTTACAAAGTACACTACAATCTTACACAGAAGTCTGAGTAAGATAATGTAATGTAAACAAGTAAGTACTAATCAGACATAATATACAGAGTGTTTCCGAGGTGGTGTTACAAACTCTGAGGGATGATGGCGAAGGGCACATGTATCAATTTGAATTCAGGAACCATGGTCCGGAAATGACTGGGTCGAAAGTTATAAGCAAAAATAGTTGTGTGGAAATGGAATTGTAATTTGGCACCACGTGCCCTCCTTCTCACAACTTTGGAACAGTCGTGGAAAAATGATATGGGCCGGATATCTCCTGCGAGGGTACTTGGCCCGATAAAACTGTAAGCTTGTCTACTGTTCCCATTGGCTCATCCGTATTCGAAAATCAGGTCTGCTTATTCCGCTCTCGTGTACTCCTCCATTTCACTAGGACTGATCGACTGGACACTGCAACCTATACACATACACTGATGTCTACAGATGTGCATATCAGGACCGACCACGTCCGTTACACATTACGCTATCTGCATTGGCTTTAGTGTAGTTTCCTGTCCCCACCCCTCAGACAGCGCAGTGAATGGAATACTGTAAGTAGACAACTTAAACAACGTCAGTTGAATACAGTATGTGTAAGATGTTCAGATAAATACACATAAATAAGGTGTACAGAGGAATAAAATTATTTCATTTCCACAGAACTATATTTGCTTGTAACTTTCGACTCGGTCATTTCCGGACCAGGGTTCCTTATCTCAAATTGATACATGTGCCCTTCGGCATCATCCCTGAAAGTTTGTAACACCACTTCGGAAACACCCTGTTTAACGTACAGAAAGAAAGGAAAAAGCATAATAAAATATGAACAGCTGATCAAAGTAAATGGGACAAACAAAGTACAAAAAGTAAGACAATTATTGATAAAAATTATAATGATAATAATAATAGTAATAATAATAGTATTAATAAAATAGTGAAGTACAAAGCATAAAAGGAATACAATATTTTTACTGTAGGTACACAAAGTAAAGAAAATTATGATTATGTTATATAGCTCAAGTTATCACATTATAGATATACTATTATCGGAAAATATGAAAACAAAAAGACAAAATAAGTTCAATATCACTAGAACATAAAAAGTGATTACGTGGAAACATGCAATACAACACTTGTCGTAATAGTAAGTTAGTTTGTCAACTCGTTATAAGATAATTTTCTAACTTGGATTTGAAAGATTTCAATGTTCGGCAGCCCTTGATTTCAGTCGTTAGCAATTGTAATTAACGTTCTCATTTCTATTCCACGAGGAGTAAAAGCCATTGTTGTCGAATCTGGAGTTGACTGATAAAGATAAATAAGGTTAATAATTTCAATTTCAATTTTATTTAAAGGTAATCCTAGAGCTTAAAGTTTATTCACTGTGGATGATGGTAGTAGAAATCAATGCATTTATGTATGTAGAAAAGTATTATTTTGACCAGGAACGTTATTCGCAACGAAAATGTGACAACATCGCTTGACATGGCAATTATTGATGTGTGCAAAATAGATAGGCAACACAAGGCCTTCACCTTGGATATTAATTAGACCCTCGGACTGTACTAAGACTCCTGGTCCCTGCGATGGCTGAATGATGTATACTAGTTATGGGCTGATTCAAGCAGTATGTGTCTGGAAGCGGCATCAGAGATTACTATTTTATTTTCAGTAATAATAGTAATAATGATGATGTTGATAATAATAATAATAATAATAATAATAATAATAATAATAATAATAGTTAAAAATTCTGTCATTATATCATTGGAAAATTTGAGATATTGACTATGAAACATTGAGGAAAACATTTAAATTCATATTTTTTAAGCCTTTCAGGATACTTATGTATTCATACATTCATATGCTCATACATTCATAAATTCATACGTTCATATATTACGCATGGAACAAACAGAAAGCAGTTATTATACGTGTTTGCTGTTCCCGGTGTCACGCATTGGAATTGGTCGAGCAACAAACCGAACTGAGATATCAAAGTTGTCTGTTGTCGTACGATGCCATATTTTAGCTCATGTTTTGTCCACCACAAATTCTACCCAGACTTGACCAGGGCTCTAACCCGACCCGCCTGAATGGAAGGCCAGCGCTCTAACACTGTAGCCACAGACGCGGGAAAACTCAGATATTATTCATTATAAGAAGTGAATCACATTGAACCAGGCTTTGTGCAGGCTGACCAAATTTGATAACCAATATATGAATACGAGTGAATGTTGACGCTGTTTTTTCGTGTAACAAACACAGGAAACACACTGTGGCGCACATGCAGTAGTCAATGTGCTAGTAGCGACATAAATTCGCGTCGGAACAGTGATGTTCAATATTTTTCCACCTAAGTAGCCCCACCAGACATAGCGTGCTATATGACCATCTGTTTGACACGCGCGATTCACATTTGTATGGCAGAGGAAATTGAATTTCTTACTAATCGGCTGTATACTGTATGTTTCCTTATTGAGGTCATGTGTATAGGGTCAAGTAGGGCCAATAAGTTACAGTAAAAAAGAGGGGCTAATTTGATATAGCTTTTTAAATGTACTAAATGCCTGTTTGAAAATGTTTAAAACTGCGATTGTTAAAGTACATTATTTGCTCTTTAAGGAGCAATACTAAACAAAGTTTAGAAAAAAAAAATATTATTAGCTTCATAATTGTATTAAAAGAAAGAGCAGTTTTGTTTCTTGAAAAAAGAACTTTGATGCGATAATTGGTAACATTTGTTATTGCTCTTTAATGAATACTGATAGAATAATTTTTAAATTTTCCATTTACTTAAAATAATATCAGTTCCATGTATCTCTGAAGAAAACCTGAGCAGTCTAGCAGTAATTATTGTAAGAATGTGGTGGGCTATTATGATCACGCTAGAAATACTATTGTGATTTTATCACAGTCTAGTATATAGTCACGAAGCTCAATACGAAGTATATATGCATTCAAATATAGTTGCCAACCACAAGGATCGCTACTATCGTGTCATTACAGACAATGCGGAATAGCACCTGCACAGTCTACTGTTCCTAGTACCCTCATAAACTCAAGCTTCGTGACTGTAAATACTAAACTGTGATAATAATAATAATAATAATAATAATAATAATAATAATAATAATAATAATAGTAATTCTTTATTTATACTGGCAGAGTTAAGGTCATATGGCCTTCTCTTACACTCTACCAGGTCACGAAGTTATGTTTACTTATAACATGAATTGACCAATTTTATAATTGAAAGCAATTTATTACGTCTTGTAATTTTTCACCTCTTTAGGGATATTTGAAATGACATGTTGGGACATACAATAAAGTAGGCCTACAATTAAAAAAAATACACATATACACTTATTTCAACTTATCCCGTCTTTCCTATTTTCTGTCTTCCTCTCTGTCTTCTTAAATGATCCATATATCTTAATGTCGTCTATCATCTGATATCTTCTTCTGCCTCGAACTATTCTCCCGTTCATCATTCCTTCTAGTGCATCCTTCAGAAGGCGGTTTCTTCTCAACCAGTGACCCAGCAAATTCCTTTTCCTCTTTTTGATCAGTTTCTTCATCATTCTTTCTTCATCCATTCTTTCCAAAACAGCTTCGTTTCTTATTCTGTCTGTCCACTTCACACGCTCCATCCTTCTCCATATCGACATTTCAAATCCTTCTAATCGTTCCTCTTCACTTCGTCGTATTGTCCATGTTTCTGCCCCATACAATGCCACACTCCACACAAAGAACTTCACTAGTCTCTCCCTTAATTCTTTCTCCAGAGGTCCGCAGAAGATGCTCGTTTTTCTATTAAATGCTTCCTTTGCCATTGCAATTCTCCTTTTGACTTCTTGGCAGCAGCTCATGTTACTGCTTATAGTACACCCCAAGTATTTGAAGCTGTCCACTTGCTCTACTCCCTCATTTAGAATTCCTAAGTTTACTATCTGTACTTTTCTTCCTATGAGCATGGTCTTCTTCATGTTGGCATTCACTTCATTCCATACTGCTCACAGCTGTCACTCAGGTCCAGTAGCATATCCCTTAGTATCATCTCTTCTTCTGGTAAGAACGCCATATCATCAGCAAATCTTATACAAATTATTCTTCTTCCTCCTACTATCACTCCTCCCTTATTCGGAAACAGTTCTTCACTAAATCCTCCATGTAGATGTTGACCAGGGTAGGTGATAAAGGACATTAATGACGTACTCTTCTCCCTATTTCACATCCTTCTGACATTTCTTCTCCTATCTTGACTTCGACTCGTTTCATATAAAGGTTACTGAACAGCCCCCTATCTTTCCAATCTATTCCAATTTTCTTTAGGATTCCCATTATTTTATTCCAATCCCCTCTGTCAAACGCCTTTTCTAAGTCCACAAATACTATATACAGTTCTTTATTCTTTCTAGGTATCTTTTACCAATTGTTCGTAGCAGTCCCGTTTCCCTTACTGAAACCAAACTGCTCTTCTTTCAACTGTTCTTCCATCTTAGAATATAAGCGTCGATTCAGTATTCGCAGAAGAATCTTCATCGAGTGCGATATCGGACTGATAGTCCTGAACTCGTTACGTTTCTTGGCATTATTTTTCATCGGTATTGGAAGCTACACTGTTTCCGTAAAATCTTCAGGCCAGTCGCCTGTCTCATATATTTCGTTGCATAATGATATAATTTCCTTCTTGTCTTCATCCAAGCATTTCACTAATTCAATGGGAATTCCATCCATTCCTGTTGTTTTCCCATTCTTCACTTCCCTAAGCGCTAGTTCAAATTCTAAATTCTTCCCTTAAAATAGAAAATCCTTTTTAGCCTTCTGATACAGCTGCTTCGTCTTCTACAGCCAAGTCATCTGGACGATTCTCTGTCTCATATAACTCTTCTATATATTTCGTCCATCTGATCAGTATCCCTGGCCTGTGTGTCATTTCTTTTTAGATTTCGTCCTCTATCAACCACATGGATTTTCTTTTCTTATTTGTGAAGTCCAAATACTTTACTTCGCGGTACATTAAAGCATATCTTCTTTTTATCTCTAGATCCTCTGTTTCTTTACATTTCTCCTTCATCCAGTCATCCTTCACATTTTCAATTTCTCTTCTTAGGCCGTTGTTAAATTTCTTGTATTTTCTTCTACCTCGTACTGTGTTGATTTTTTTTCCATTTGCTCCTTTCCTACATCGTCTCCAACATATTGCCTGTGACCCAAGGCTTCTTAATTCTCAGACCTTCCCTGTATCCTATTGATTCTTCTGCTGTTATCTGTATACAGCTTTTTAGATGAGTCCAATACTCATTAATATTCTCGGGTGTGGATTCTAATGTAGCGGTTTTCTCTAGAAAATTTGCTTGAAATTTTCTTCTTTCCTCTTCATTCTTCAGTTTTCCATGTTCAATTTCTTGATCACTTATCTTTCTCTTATCTTCTTCTGAAGAATATCTACTTCGCCTATGAAGATGACATGATCTGAATTAGGCCTAATATCTGCCTCTGGTAAAGTCTTCGCATTTTTAAACAATTTCGATATCTTTTCTGTACCAGTATGTAGTCTATATGGTATCTGCTTTCGTCCCTTGAAATGTCCATGTGTATCTTATTAGTTTATGTTGTTGGAATAAGTTATTTCCAACAATCATTGTATTTCTTTTAAAGAAATTCACCAAAGACTCTCCTCTGTCATTTCTTCTCCCCAATCCATATTTTCCAACTGTTCTTCCATTTTGTCCTTCTGCTATAATTGCGTTCCAGTCGCCAATTAGGATTACGCATGCTCCTTCCTTCTCTTTCTCAAGTATCTCTTCTATCTTGTCATAGCTTTCTTCCACTTCCTCTTCTGCTAATCCACTATGTAGCACATAAACTATTGCTAGTTCGTATATATTTAACCACGCCCCCACACATGTCTGGTATAAGATGTTTCTGGATACTTAGCTGTGGTGTGGGAAGCAATGCATAATATGTCCAATCACAGAAGCTTTTAAGGAAGATGAAACAGATTTAGACACAACGCTTCTTGAAAACTGCTGCAACGGTAAATTGAGCGTGTGAAGGGTAGGCGCGCAGTTCAATAAGTTAGTACTTGTCTCCTTTAGGTATTATTTGATATTGTTGGAACACTTAAACTTCGTACTACTGTAAACCACGCTTCCTCAACCGTAATATGCACCATGTTTACCCAGATATACTTGATATCATTTTACCATATCAGTCATGTACAGGGGCTAGGTGAAATGTAATATATAGGAAATAGCATTACTACTTTATAGTGCATAATTAAATTCCAATCACCAATCATTATACCACAACGCAACAACACACTACTGCGTGTCACGCCGAAGCCAGTCTCAATTCCGCTGCGTCGGATGCATGAAAAATCAACGTTGAAGTTCTATCGCATGGTAAGCTTGAAAGGGCTTTACTTTTCAAGGGAACATGTTCGGCCTTTCACTAAAAATCCTCTGTATATGCTATAAGAAACTCGAACTCTCAGAGAAATCCCTTCGCGAAGATTCCTTTTGGCCTTCTCGCTCTTTGTTTCACGATACGGTATAATGCCTTTCTTCCATATCATGTACTGACAGCAGTTTATTCAAAGTGAGGGCACTGGAAAATATAAGGATAAACACCAGAGGCCGTCAAATGGAATTGGACCAGTAAACATGTCTTTTTCCATTGATACTAGACTTTGCTTTGGCGTTAGTTCTTTAAAGCATCAGTTCTAGATAGAGAATTTCGTCTTTACTAAAGTTGAAGAATTACGTATATGTGTATACATAATGACATTATATCTTACAATGCTGAACTAAGAAATGTAAATTACAAAAAATATTAATATAAATTGTTTTAATCTAACGTCTTCCGATCTGCCGTGTAGAAAAAAAAATATTTGAACCGTCATATTGTGAAAGTCTTATGACTAGACAGTGGATGCGGGATGACTTATCGTTCAATGTAAGTGCACATTTACTATATGTTATAATTTTACCATTCAGACAAATGGCTGAACAGATTTAAACGTAAACAGACGACGTCAACATACTACTGTATCTCCGTACAGTCAGAAGGAAAAGAAAAATGACGTACTGTAGCACATACCTCGTTATCATTGATGGAAGTACTAGCGTTGCAGTAAACGACGATATAGTCTCGTAAGTTGTCGAAGCTGAATCGTCTTCGCATATCCTGCAGGATAACACAACTACACACATTGCGTTGCAATGTTACTATGAACGGACCGGGGTCCCTTCGTTCTGTACGCTGCTGTACTCGCTAGGTACACAAAAGACGGACGAAACGGCACGTGCAATATAATCTGATACGAAACAACTTCACTTTTCCTTAAGTCATCCCGCATACACTGTCTACTTATGACGTACTGTCTACTTGCTGTGAAGTCAGTGACTGAAATAAATACTTTTAAGATACAATATAGACTTCTCTGAAAATTAAAAATTAATTGCAAAAAAATATATATATATGACGTAGGCTTATGTATGTTTAACGCATAGTCGGCATTACGCTTGACAAAAAATAGAAAACCTGGTATAGAAAGGGTATCGCAAAAGTAATAGAAATGAGTAGGCCTATTCTCGTACTACATTAATATTTTTTCGGAATACAATGGTAGCAGTGAAATGTGACATAATCTTTAGAGTACAGTACGATTATTTAGTCCTGACAGAGGTTACGGGTTCGATCCCAAGCCACATCGATGGCATTTAAGTGTGCTTAAATGCGACAGACTCATGTCAGTAGATTTACTGGCATGTAAAAGAACTCCTGCGGGACAAAATTCCGGCACATCCGGCGACGCTGATATAACCACTGCAGTTGCGAGCGTCGTTAAATAAAACCTAACATTTTTTTAAGTCCTGACAGTCCCCGGCGATGTGCGCCTGGGTCAAGCGAGTCCATTTAGTTTCGCCAAGGGGTGTTTGGGTTAGTCTCTCGCTTGCCGTCGGAGCGATCGGATGTCATGCGTGCGGTAGAGCGATATGTTTCAAGTACTGTTAAGCTGTACTGCATTCCTTTACCGACCGCTGTCCCTTAGCTCTACTCCGGAGCTCTCCCCACTACTCCTATTACTTCCACTCTTCCGCGACGCTGAGCTGTCAGGACTAAATAATCGGTCTGTATTTTATGAATACAGTAGACTCTCGCTAATCCGGCCATTCTTTGCAAAGAGGTTTGTCGGATTACTGAGAGTGCTTAAGGGGTTTCACACAGTAGCGGTTGCACTTTTTAAAAAATATTATTTAACTTGACTACCACTTCATGTGTTTTCTTCAAATTTTGCACACTTATTCTACACGATTTTAGCTTCAATTTGATATATAATACATATAGTAAGTATGAGTATGTTTCAAAGGCCAAAGTACAGGACCGCCTCTGCCAATCCACTTCCCTGGAAATTGTTTAAGTAGTCACTCACACGATGCTAATTTGTAGAGTAGTCATGAACTGAAGAATGCCGATTTAATAAAGTCTCTGAAAAAAATATATTAGAGAGAACCGTTTGTTTTGTTGTCCCATACAGCCTCACGGTGTTTGTCTGTTTAATTACTTTTCATCCTATATTGGTTACTTTCTGCCTGCCCTCCCACATGCCAGCTTGCTCACCCACATGATTTACTCCTTTTTTGAATCCTTGAAAATTGTCTCATATCTTTTGGTACCGGGTATTTATATTAACCTGATAGTAAACCACGTGGTATAATCACAACACTGGACTTCCCATCAACAACAGTGATATAAGAAGTTCATTCATATCCTGTGTGTGATGTCGATTGTAAGCCCTGCCTTGCACGTAGGTCAAAGCTGCTCTCTATCCGTTGCAAATACCTCATAGCTCTACGGTCTGAAATGTCTTCTTTCTTTCCATTTCGAACAATTGTAGCGCCTTTTCTGTCCGATCGGAACGTCGAGAAGAAACAAAAGACAGGTTAGAAGGTTCGGGAAGTCTTACTATTGCTTCTATGGAAGGGTTTGCTCAGTGAATTGGAATACTCCTGGTTTTCTTGGTGTGAGTGAGCCCCAAAGCTGTACGGAAAACAAGTCTTAATTGAATGGAACTTCACCCGTGAGCCTGTTTTCTGTTCGAACTTCTCTCCGCCGAATAACACCCAAACGCAAATCGCAATGTTACTAGGAATTATCGGGCCATTACGCGAACTTAGTCAGGCTGCATTAAGGACTCATAATTATTGCTATTGTAATATTACTATGCTGTACCGTCAATCCCCTAAGGTGCAATACAATCCGATGACCGGCTGTACAGAGGCAACGAACAATATGGCTGCGATACAGGCTTTACATAAAACTTATTACCGCTTTAAGGGATTGAAAATACACTTTCAAAATATACTGGGTGTTCAGTTCAGAGTGTGTCATGACTCGCTGCATGCCGTCATGTGGCTAGTTGATGAGCCTAGAGCAGTCTTGCGATGGTGACTAATAATTGCGAGCGAGAGCTATTTTATGCTCGCTGCGCGCGCGCGGAGCTCTTTTACCTGTAAACATTGCTAAAGTATGTACAGATCTTAGAACACAGCGCATCATGACGGAACGGAAGCGCTTAAAGCTTTCAAGGAAGAGTGGAAGATACAATATTTATGCTTCTAACATGGTGATGAAGTCCAGTGTTTGTTGTGTAAAAAAAATATAATTTGCAAAAAAGCAACATAAAACGGCATTATGAGACGCAACATGAAAAAAAATATAGGCATTATTCAGGAGAAGAGAGAAATAAATTCATTTCGAAATTGACATGGAAGGTAAATTAATTTACATTTGGGTCAGTAGATAGTATCTAGATTCCTTTTATTTCTTTATTTTAAATCTATTGTTAATGTTTTATATGTTGCTTGATTCTGGATATTTACTTTTATTAGACTACGTGTTTCTTTAATTTAGAAATAATATTATATCTTTGATTGCACTTTAACTTATACTATTACTAAGCTCAAAATGCTAATTCACTTTTATTCCAATATCTATTTTCAGGATTTTTAGCAAATATGAACTAAACATTTTGAAAACTTTGATGCAAGGAGCTTTTTTAGTAACGTCAATATAAAATATACTTAAAAATATAATTTCAAAACTATTACACCTATTTACACCAAATTTTGTACAGATGATATTATTATAGATCTGTTTATATAGTTTAAATTTCACAAATTTTGGCCGAAAATTGTGGAAGTTTTAAAAGTCATACTATCCCCTTAAATGATTGACCTGAAAAATTACGATGGCTCCCAATATCTTAATTTAATCAATTTGTTTTTTCGTGTTACGTGCATCTCACAAATCACTCTAAGAAAACTCATCACATAATCACGACTGGAGAGTAAGGACTACTTTTTCACAATCACACAATCAATATACTCTATTTCAATCAATATTGCCATTATTATTTTTTCAACAAATACTCAAAAGTACTTAGAGATCACATACGTCGAGCAGGTAGACACTATTAGTTTCACCTAACCAATGAAGTGAAGCATTTACATACTAAATAATTGCTTTTAACAAGAAAATGGTTTACATACAATTAACTTTTCCTATTTCTCTTTTTGTTCCTAAAAACCCTTTCATTTGCTATTTGTTTATATATGTACATGTATATTAAATAACTTAGTAATTAGCCCTATTACATAGCTAGTAATTTAGTAACGCAAATTATTGTGATAATTGCTGCCTTTATTCGCTGCATGTGCATGTACTGTTCATCCCTGTTGTCTACGTTACGACGCTACGTAGTGAATGCGCTATGCGCTCGTGATCAAGGTCGAGCTCTTCTACCGTGATTGGGAGCTAATATCGTCTCATCCCTGGCCTAGAGAATTCAATCTTCCTACACTTTCGCAGATCTGTATTACTTATGTGCAAGAGAATTTCCCTAGCAATTGCGGCGTTCATTCTGAAGAGTACTTACCGATACGTACGGTAAGCCGGTAGTGGCAGGAATGTGACTGTTTCGAAACATGTACTGAGATGAGTTTTTCTCAATGTCGGGATATGGGGAGAGGGTTAAGATGATTACTTACGTATTTGTTGACATTAACTTCGACGGTCAACATGGACACGGAGCATTTGATTTGTGTTGTGGAATGTTGCCGCACGCAACCGATGATAACAAATACGCTGCGTACGACTTGCCCGCGCAAAACACAGTTCGAAAGAGGTTATGGTAGCACACAGACTTTACAGACCGCCATCTGTTGCTAAGACGTTCAAGTTATACCGTACACGTTCTCAAGTTCAGATTGAACGTCTTGATTAAAAGGCAACTTCTCTGACACAAAAGCTGAAACTCGCTTCAAATCGCTGACTCATCAACAGTGACGTCATGATACACTTTGAAATGAACACCCAGTAGTGGTTAAAAAAAAAACATTCAATCACACAAAAGATATAGTATTCTAGACCAGTAATCGTTAAGGCCTGGGGGGTTTAGCCACAAAAACATTACAGCGGGTTAGTGGTGAGGGGGTTGACTCGTTTTCAATCGCTCACATAATACATAGGTACAACCAAGGTCAAGGGCAGCCTAGTTAATCTAGTGAAATTACGTAGGTATACAGCAGCTGTGACCAAAACTCGAATGACAGTGATTACACGCGTGAGACAGTATTTGAAGTAAAGGGACGGGGGAGGTACTTGGCATGGAAACTACAACCAGTGGTGGTTCGTACATTAACATTGAGTTCTTCATCAACCCGCTAATAAAAATCACAAGTTTTGCTGTATCAGTATTGTCGCTACTGTCATCAAGAGCCAATTTTATACACACACACACACACACACACACATATATATATAATTATTTTTTCTTTTTTAAAAATATATCTCATAAACACAATCAGAAATCTCCTGAAATCTCTTCTGGATATTTAATCGAGAAAGCACAGTTTTTCAAAAGTAATTAATAACTTTCATTGGACAAAGTATTTCCGCCACCTTGATCATTACGCATTTAAAAAACCCTCCTCCATTGGAAGGCTTAAGAGAACGAGCTATTTCGTTCGCAACTACTGTCTTCGCGCTACGAGTTGGCGCGGGGAGTAGATAGGCGGGACGGGGGAACTTTACGCTACGCTCTGACCTGAAAACTTCGGTCCACTTACTTGGCTACAAGGGAACGAAATCAGACAAAATATTCCGCATCTTCGGTGTTGTCGCTATGACTATCATAACATTTTTCGAAATTGTTGGAGAATCATCTGTCCATGACAATCGTCTGTGTATATTAACTCGAATCTCTGAACGAAGCCATTAACCCCACCGCCCCCATCCTGATGGACAACAATGAGTCTTCTGGATACATTCATGGTAGTCAAATCTCCCGTAACATTTTATCCTGCCAGCACTTGGGAAAAGTTAAATTGGTAGGCGTATCTATCTGCATCTCGTCCAGGTACAAAATCGGTTTTACCACTTTCCTAAGCTTTCTTATTTGCTGTAGATATATTCAAATATTCTAATTTACAGTGTTTTCCTCTTCAATTATTTTTTTTCTCGATGCACACTTCTTCCACCTGAAATCTTTTTCCTTCGGTATTCGTCTTAATGTTGTCTTTCATTTCAAATCAATTCTCTCTTGTAACGGGGGTAAAAGTTTGTTGCAACTTGTTACTACTTTTTTTTTTATTTGGTTACTTAACGACACTGTAATAACTACTAGCTTCTTTAGTGTCGATTGAATTGATGGCGAGATGGTATTTGGCGAAATGAAACCAAGGATTCGCCATAGATTACCTGACATTCGCCTTTTGCTTGGGAAAACCTCGGAAAAAACCCAACCAGGTAGTCAGCTCTATCGGAAATCGAACTCACGCCCGAGCGCAACTGCAGAACAGCAGGCAAACACGCTACCTCCTGAGCTAAGCCAGTGGCCCTCATTTTTTTTTCAAATAAAATTCTCAATTATATCTTTTTTGTCAATCTCCGGTCAAAGTCATCAACATTTGCATTTCGGTAGTCTGGACGTTTCCGTTTTTTTCTCCCTCAAATGTCGACAACGCACTTTCTTGTGTGCAATCTTTCATTTCATTCCTTACACGCTGTATTGTTCTTATGGATAGATTAGAGAACTTTTCTGCCTTTAGTGTAATTTTCGTAAGAGGAATGCAGAGGCACTGTTCATTTTCTTCATCACAGAATTAATTTACACTTGCAATAATATTCCTTGCTTCGCTATAGATTGTCAATCCTTGTTTCCTCTTTGTCGACATATTTACAATAAACAAAAAACTGCTATAAACCTAAACTAACAGTACACATAACATAAACTCTATTAACAATATTATTATGAACACTATTAACACGAAAAGCAAACGATAACTAAAGCTATGCAAAGACTTGCGGTATATTGAAAACAATCGTCCTGTTGAAACCAATAAAACACTACAATAAAAACCCCACTATTATTTCACAAAGTCGCAAAGACTCATAGACACGTGTAGTAGATGTTTGTGAAACAGGAATATTGCAGTGAACAGCGCGGTGCGCATGCGCGACTGTTTCCCCTCCGCCCCGTCTAAGTACTTCAGGCGACTTCTCCTGGCGTGACAACAATAGATAGCTGGCTTCCTTACATTTTATTTATGTCATCTTTCTCTTCACGACAATGATTTATGGCTGATTTCAGTTCTTGGAGTTTAATAGCTCGTTTCATTCCTATACTAGCACGTAATATTGAATCAGTGTCTCTATATTATTATTATTATTATTATTATTATTATTATTATCAACATCATCATCATCATCATCAATAACTAGTAAAGAACTGATAATAGTTATCACAAGATTAAAAAAATTAAAATGGAGATATAGCGTAATCTAGTATTATTTTATCCTTCAAGGAAAGATGTAGGCCTATATATTCAGGCACGTATATAAGAATTATGGTAACACTTGCTGATTAATAATGATAATGATAATAATAATAATAATAATAATAATAATAATAATAATAATAATAATAATAATAATATGCCTGTGTATTCAGCGTAATGCCCTGTAATGTCGCTTCTATTTACTACTAGTAATTAAACCGTTGAGCAAAGCAACATATTACATATTATCCGACAGAACAGCGAATAAATTCCTCTTCCCATTCTGTAGGAAACCTTCTGTTTCTGCTAGAGACAGAGGGTCTGTAGAGCAACATGGTACCGACACTGCTTACCTCTGCGAGACAGAGAGCAATGTACGGCAATCTCCCCTTACCAGTATGAATGTCTTTGATTACACGATGCAATCACGATACCCAGTTTGGTCACCGCTGATATACAGTGTCATAATATAAATTGCATATTTAATCGTAATAGAAACCAAATATCTTTTCCAGTAATATCAACATAAATATACACAATATATGCATTAGTATTAACAGTGTGCACAGTAAATGAAAACATAATAAATTGATTGTGATCATTTTATACTTTACGTGCATATGCTTTGTTACAGTGAATTACAATAAACATTTTGAAGTTTTCAAATGAAAAACATCTTCTATTCTCCTTCATACACGATCTGTATTGGGAAAAAACCTCTCTCTACATTGCATGGCGTGACGGGGGCAAATTTAAGCTAAGAGGATGTATTAGTGTTTCCTTTATGTGGGTTAACATTTTGTTCTCCTCTAGAACCTATTTGTTCATCTCGAATAATACAAAGAGTAGAAAATCCTACATTTTTTCTGGATAAAACATTGTGTCTGTTTGAACTGAAGTTAGACGTTGAAGGCATATTTTCCTCCCTCTCTCTTTTTATGTAACACAGTATGTTTTTTATGCATCTTATTTGCGATATGTTGTTCTATATAAAATTTATGGTAGCCATCTCTTATTTTTGTTCCCCACAATTTACAAACAATATTCCGACCATCAGAGGAAAAATACTCACTGCCATAATCTGCCACAATTGTATCCGTTGTAACTGTTTTCGGATGTCCTCGCTCATCATGATTTGATTTCACTCACAGCGTATTCCTTGCCTGCTTACCGTCCCCAATGCCGCATGACCTACAGCATGCAGCGCAAGTTGTGTACTAACTCGGACAGCTTTCTATACCTTGTGCACCACTAACTTGACGAATTTTTGGCTAAACCCACGGGCCTTAGTAATCAAAAACTTAATGCCCTGTGACGCCACCTCAGCTTGCCCTGCCGCCCGCTGCACTCTTCTTTCGCTTCAGTTGGCAGACTGTCTGAGGTTTGCAGTGGCAGCTTCTTTTTATGGTAATTGTTGATCAAATTAAACTTAAAGTAATGTGAATGCCTGATATTGGTATTTACATGTAGGCCTATGAAACCAATTGAGGACAATATACTTTGCATACTTCCACTCGGTAATGAGTTTTGGAATAATATTCTGGGGAAATTCCACAGATAGTAACAATATATTTCTATTACAAATAAGAGTAATTAGAATAATAGTAGGTGCGAAATCTAGGGAGTCGTGTAGGACTATTTTCAAAAAACTACAAATAATGCCCATGGCTTGTCAGTATATCTTTTCATTAATAGTCTTCCTCGTATGTAATCGTGAAAACTTTGTAACTAATTCAACAGTTCATAGCATAAATACATGTCAAAAAATGACTCATACTCCATCGGCAAGTCTATCGTGCTATCAAAAAGGAGTGCGTTATATGGCAGTAAAATTTTTTAATAGCCTCCCTATCGATATAAAAAATGAAACTCAAAACATAAAATTATTTAGGGCCAAATTGAAGAAATACCTAATTTCTCACGCCTTCTATTCTGTAGGTGAATTCATGACATTCAATAACACTTCATGAAATTGATACTAAAACTATGTGTTGTACTAGTAGACTATATTGTAAATCTCGTCTGTATATATTTCATCTAGACTGTGACTATAAATTAAGATTTTATAATAGTATTAAGTTTTTTGACTTGTTCCATATTCTAGCTGTAAGCATGTATGAATACCATGGAATGTTAATAAATACAATACAATACTTCAAATGATAAACCATGAAAGTGCCACAAAAAAGAAAGCTTCTTAGTACGACTGAAGGTATGTTCAAAGCTGAACAAAATGATAAACAGTGAATGTGACTAACGTTATAATTTCAGTTTATGTAGACGTCGATAGGCTGCGCTGCTTGTGTATGTACCGCGTTGAGTAAAGTAAATAA
Organism: Periplaneta americana; assembly: GCF_040183065.1. Lineage (NCBI taxonomy): Eukaryota > Metazoa > Arthropoda > Insecta > Blattodea > Blattidae > Periplaneta > Periplaneta americana. The sequence continues at coordinate 62,847,497 of NC_091126.1, read as the reverse complement.
CCATCAATGTACCGCTGCCATTTTCGACGAAACCCGTGTTTTGTTTAATTCTGAAACAACGTGAATGAAACCTTTTTGTCTGTGTCAGGAATAAGAGTGAAGAAAAAATAGGTGAAGAAAAGAAGGACGATTTGATAGCGATGGTTCCTTTTTTGCCTGAAGATTAGCACAAAAAGTTTTATTTGGAAATGTGTGGGCACCAAATGGAGTTTGGAAGTGCAGCCAGCGGTGAGGACTAATAAAGAGATTTCTTTCCGACATAGAGAGTTGAACTATAGACCCGGTGTAAACATGTTATTCATAGTGTGTTAAGTGTAATGTGACTAATGAGTGCTTAATATGCCAATAATGTCGGTTTTTTATGTTAAACGTAAAGGACTTGCTCCAGTATCAGAGCATAGAGAGTTGAACTATAGACCTGGTGTGAATATGTTATTTATAAAACTTATTAACTGTAATGTGAATAATGAAAGTGTTTAATATGTCAATAATATTGTGGATTTTGTGGAGTTAAAAGTGAAGGACCCACTCCAATGACAGTAAGGTAAGAAACAATGTGCCTTTACTCTGCTAATAACGTTTTTTCTGTAATACTGAACAATTTCGTTTTTGACACTTTCATGGTTTACCATTTGGGGGCCGTATTCATAGACATTCTTAGCGCGGGCTTCCTGTGGATGATCAGCGAACTAACGTTTTTCGTAGACATAAACAAATGTTAGCGATATGATATGACATGATATGATATGATACGATATGATATATGAAGAGTCCACTGCAAGAATAATGGATGTCATTTGGAATACATTTTGCAGGAGAAGCAGTTGAAAGTTTGAAATGCTTAGAGCTCAAAGCTTAACTGTGATTTTCCGGTCATTACTGCACAATGACTATCAGTGTTAATGCCATATAACTCTGTTTGCACATTCTATATGCCTTAAGCTATGCATTGACATGCTTGGTTCATTTTTGACAAGAAAGTGATATCCATCGTTCTTGCAGTGGACTCTTCCTATGATATGATATGATATGATATATGATATGATATGATATGGTATGATACGATATATGATATGATATGATATGATATGATATGATATGATATGATATGATATGATATGATATGATATGATATGATATGATATGATATGATATGATATATCTGTAGTGCTCGGGAAAAGTGACACAAGTCAGTTTCCCCAAACCTTTATTGATAATTTATTGACAACTTACGGAACATCTGCTCGCTTGGAAAAAAATACATAAGTATAAGTGTTAAATTGTATTGTGTATTCTTATTGTATTGTGTATAAAATTGTATATGTATTGTAAAATTGTATTGTGTACTGTAAATTTTATTGTGTTGCTTATCATTTTATTGTGTATTGTTTATATTGTGTATACTACTGCCACCGGGTGCTTGTCCACTTGCAGTGTAAATAAATACATACATACATTTAAATAATTCATACAGAAAAAAAGATAAAATCGACGTAAACCAGTGTAAGTTGTCAATAAATTATCTAAAAAGTTTTGTGGAACGTGACTTATGTCACTTTTCCCTAGCACTGCAGATATATGATATGATTAGACCGCGGGAGTGCGGGCCCTAATACGGCGATTGCAGTTGACTATGCAGACGGGTATAGAGTATGACGTAAGTCTCTCTCGCCTTTCGCCGTACTGTTCCGTGCATAGAACCCGAAACATTCAGAGTTTGTTTATATGTCGTACTGAAGAGTTGCGTGTGTGAAATGACACATATTACAATGCCTAAAACAACTCGTTCACGAAGTGCAATACTAAATAATTTAGTAGAACAATTCGGACGCGATATACTTAGACTATTATAGAAGGAGAAAGTGTTGTACGTGTCATGTGTAATTTCAGATTATTACGAACTAAGAAGTACTATTTTGAAAGACACCGTAATAGTAAAGCACACAAGGAAAATGTTGAAGCAATTCAAACAAGAACTAATCGAGTTCAAATAGTCGGTCACAATTCAATATATAGACTTATGTGACATATTGGTACACACAAACAATCCATTCAGAACTTTAGACAATCCTCACTTTAGATCATTTCTGGAAAAATACACAAATCAACATATTCCAGGAGAAGCAACAATACGTAAAGAATATTTACCAATTTCGTACCAGAATACGATTGCCAAAATTCGAGAAAGCGTGAACGATCAGAAAATATATGGGTTTCAGTTAATGAGTCTACACACGTAAGTGGTTGATATGTGGCAAATGTGGTGGTCGGTATACTTTCCGAGAACTGTGTAGGGAAAAATTTGTGCTAACTTCAGAGAAACTGGAAAAGGTAAACCATGCAACTATTGTCCAAGGCTGTGCGCCTTTTATGGCCGGAAAGGATTAAATATAATAATGTACTTATTTTTGTCACTGATGCAGCTCCATATATTATTAAGGCAGCAAAACAACTTAAATAGCGGTATTTCAACTGGTGCATTTAACTTGTCTGTCGCACGGACTGCAAAATTCCTTCAACATCTCACCAATTACATAAGTACGAAATGCATGTATGCAATTCATATACTCAAGCCTGTACTTCTGAAGCACGCACAGTGAGTTGCTTACCTGAGAGTTCATTACACTCGCCACGGAACGCTCCAGTCATACTTAACTTGACGGTAAAGGGCCCGCACTCCCGCGGTTTAGATATGATATATGATATATATGAATATGAATATGATATGATATATATGATATATGACATGACATGATATGATATGATGTCATATGATATGATATGATATGATATGATATGATATGATATGATATGATATGATATTATTCCCGTACAAGTAAGCAGTTCATAGCCGGGGCTAGTTTAGCACTCTCGTAGCCCGGGCTAGCGAAATGTATATGAATAGCACCCTTGAAGCCCTCAATTGTCTGATAGGTTAGGGATTAATGAATTTTTTTATTCTATTGTGTTATTTTACAACGCTGTATCACTATCTCAGGTTATTTAGCGTCTGAATGAAACGAAGGTGATAATGCCGGTGAAATGAGTCCAGGGTCTAGCACCGAAAATTACCCAGAATTTGCTCGTATTCGGTTGAGGGAAAACCTCCGGAAAAAAACCTCAACGACGTAACTTGCCCCGACCGGGATTCAAACCCGGGCCACCTGTCCGTTACTCCACAAGTGTAAACGGGATAATGGAAGCTGAATTAATCTGAATAGTGCATTTTTTATTTTTGCTTTTCCCTTTCATTTTGTTATGTTATAAAATATAATAACTTTAGTTAATGTAATTGTACGCGTGTGCTTCATTTCAAAATGTTTACGAGTAATAGAAAAATTTTCAAATATGACAACAGAAATCCCATCCCTCTACAGATACTTATTGAACTCTGTTACAACGAATTGTACTCCGTCTATCATTAAATGATATTTACGTAGTCGGTACTTAAATTGAAGCAGACTTAAATGAATTATTTAACCATTAGTGAAAATAATTACTGATCTCCTGTAATGCTATTTTACGGCAATTTTGCTCCTTCCTTGCATACTAATTAACCAATATTATAAACTATGATCTGGGCAGTGCATGAACTGGGGAAACTTTGTACATTGTAGTCAGATGAATAGCATCTGTGATGAAATTTACTTATTTTCATAACTGCAATTGCATCCCCAGCGCTACAGTATCTACTGATAGCTCTCTGCCCTGACCACGTTGCCCGCATAGTCAATGCTAGCCCTGACGTCATCCCATCTCGTAATGACGGACGCTGCTCTAGACAATTAGTAATATAAGCTGTATTTAACTAATCTTCATATATCTACACTAGCTATATTTTGTCCAGCAGTGCGTTCCATTTGTCACAACTGTCTCACAAGCAAACATTCTGATGGGGGCAGATAAAAGAGTTTAAATTTTTTATTTGACCATGTTAGTAATGTCAAAAGAAGTGCTTATATAAATTTTGGCCACTCGGCCGCAATTACGAGGTCGTCCAGAAAGTGATTTTCCCTGGGGCCGTTTACAGATAAAGATTTACTGAAACAGATACAGCAATTGTTGCGCTATTTGCCAATATATCTCCCACTGGAATTGAGGCATTTGTAATACCATGGGATCAATTTTTGTATCCCTGTGTCGCAGAAGTCAACCGCCTGGGATCGGAACCACCTTTTGATAGCCGTCTGCACCTTTCTGTCGATAATATGATATGGACAAATGTCTCAATTCCGGTGGGGAATATGTTGAAAAATAACACAACAATTGTTGTGTCTGTTCCAATAACTTTTTTTCAATGGAATTGTCTTTTGTTTCTGTTAGCGGCCCCTGGCGAACTTATTTTTTACGGCCCTCGTAATTGCGGTCGAGTGACCAAAATTTGTGTAAGCACCTCTTTTGATATTATTAACATGATGAAAGAAAAAATTTCAATTTTTTTTTATCTGCCCTTATCAGAATGTTTGCTTGTCAGTTATGTGGAGAGGAATATTTTCCGCCGCCTTGTAGCAAATGCAATGCTACTTTACTAATGAGTCCAGACACACAAGATATGTTACAGCAACATTTAAATTGGCGAATAAAGGTAACAAGTAGGATGTGTATTAAAAAATTCAAAATACGTGTACCCACTGTTTTTAGTATAGATTAATCGTTATCTCGTGAAACCAAATGGTTGTATGTGCCGTAGCATACATACAAGATGGAAGGTAACCTTTTACAATACTTATAGGATATGATATCTCGAATTATGACAAACAAGAAAGTCTAATAATATTTTGTTCCCAAGAGGACGGTTTTCGAAAAAAAATGGTCTTTTTGTAACTTGAAACTGCTCAAAATTCGATTTTTATCTCATGTCGGATGGTAGAGTAAGCTATGTATGACCATGTTACAGTAGTATTTGCATGGAAAAAACACAGATTTCGAATAAATCGCGTTAATACTCGTGTACACATTGCATGGGAACAAAGCTGTGACACGCTGGCAACACTGTTTCTAACGTACGCAAAGCATGTGGCCGAGCTAGGTGTACGGAACGGACAATACGCTTACATTCACTTCGTCATTAGTTGCAGGCTACGTGCAGTTTGAAGCAGTTGAAACTCAACGAGATGCCACAGTTTTCTAATCGTGAGTATCTGGACATGTTATTAATTTATGGCGAAACTGGTCATAATGCCGCTGAAGTTGCTCGCTTATACCGTGACAGATAACTGGATCAGGAGTGTGAAAGTTGTAGACACGCAACTGGTGGAACTTCGAACAATACCTTTAAACAGCACAGTAGAGTATAGTGTACAAAACTTAAGCGTGTACCTCACATTAATGTGTAACATTTTCATTTTGTTTCAAAGTTGTTTATTTTTTCCAAACACTGTATTATAATTGTGTTGGAGTGATATCAACTGTGTGCTCCTCAATGTAAAATAATACTGTATTTAAAGGATTAATTTTGTTTTACGCACAATCTTTTATTCTACTGTATTATTGTTGAAATTGCCTTAAAATGTAACGGAAGCTGCGTGTATATTCGTACTAAATTTAGTGCTGAAATGATACAATAACGAATAACATAGAACGATAGCGATACAATAGATAACATACATCATAGTTCATGTAATTAACATGTTATGATTACATAAATTTTGATTTGACTGCATTCTCAACAGATGTGTTTGTTTAAAAAACGATATGTGTGTACATCCTCTCCAAACCTCAGCCAAGTAGATGATTGGAGCGGCATACAGTATGCTGGGATGAATGATCTAGCGAAATAAACACTGCTACTGTCTACAACGTTGCAACATTGCAACATTAGTTTTCTCGAAATATTACAAAAACTATTGGTAGTATGAAAAAATATTATGTGACGAAACCTTCCCAAATGACATGATCTGTTATGTGTGTGAAGGATTGTAAAAGCTTACCTTCCACCCAGTATAGTAAGATCCTTATGGTGGGGGTAAGTGAGCTCGCTTGCTACAAGTAGCGAAGGAGGGAAGCTTTTCAGTCAAAATTTTTCTTCCCCTGATGCCCAGGTAAGTTTCAAGAGATACCGAATAGCCTATATCAGCATGATGAAAGTAAACTCAAGTTTTAATATGAATACAGAACATATGCACACTGGAAACATTAAAAATAATATACTCCTCCAACATAATAACTTTAATTCCACTTACCGATCCCGGTTTCAATTTTCTTCGGTTTTTGTGTAAATAGTATGTCGTTTGGCTTTTAAAGTAGTTATTTAACCCTGCATTACTCATGTTATAAATATTCTCACCATTGCTCAGGTTGGATTTCACAAACCCCATTTTAAATAACTAATATATTTTTCCGCAAGTTTCAGAAATAAGATAAACGCAATTAAATATACTATTCTTAGTTCACTTAAACAATTTCTTAAGTGAACTCTTCTGGATGTGATTGAAAAGTATACAGATGCACAGAGTACACACTAGCTCCATCTCTTAGATTTTCGTTGAAATATACGCACCGGGGTTTACCACACCCCTCCTGATTAATGCAGGGTTAAAATGTATTCATGAAGATAGCCAATGGGAAAAATTGTTTGTTTAGACTTATCCATGCCACAGCATGCTCTGACAAACCACATGTCGCATTCCCAGTAAGATAATGTCGTAACTCTCAAATTGTGATTTGTAAACAGATGATATTTTCTAGTAAAATACTGCTTTAAAAATATTCTACCTTTCATAATTAACTATTTTATTATCAGAATTTTATACCCTGAATCAGTAAAATAGTGTTGTAAACAATTGGCGAAAGTAGTATGTGATTTTTGACATACGACGATATTTTACTGGGGGTGCGATGAGTAGGAAACTTCAAGTACATTAACAATTGAGGAATGTTTGTGGGAAACGACATAAGCGTACTTGGTTTATTTCACTATTACACGATTAGAAGAAAGTATATAGAGATTACAAGAAATAAAATATTCTAATAGAATAAAATATTAAATGACTTACTAAAATTCTGTTTCACTAATGTTAGCTTCCCCAAACGTTTGAACGGAGCCGACATTTTCAGTTGACTGTTTATGCGGTAAACAAATGACGATCGCAAAACATGTTTTACAATACCGTAAAGAATTTGCAGTTTGAAATGTTGGCAAACAAAGAAACAAATGGTAGGGAGGTGGTAAAAACCGAAGAAAGTATATAAATTCTAGAAGAAATAGATATTAATTGACTTACTAAGATCATATTTCACTAATGTTACTTTCACCAAAACATTTGAACGGAGCCGCCGTTTTCAGTTGACTATGCGGGAAACAAATGACGATCGCAAAAGCTTGTTTTATAATACTGTAAAGAATTTGTAGTTTGAAATGTTGGCAAACAAAGAAATAAACGCTATTGAAGTGATAAAAACAAATTATAGAGAAGTGATAAAAATGAACAAATTCTAAGGAAGTGATAAAAAATGTTAGGGAAGTGACAAAATTGTGCGATAAGCACCCATGATTGGTTGACAGACGTCCTTCCTTACCGTTTTATTTGTAAAAAGTAGTACGACGTGGTAAAATTGTAATAGTCATTTAAAACATGTTATGTGCTGTTGCCAAAACTGTAGGAAAAGATACAAGTGACTCATTCATATTTACCTGAAGTAGATGTTCAAAGAGTTCGGTTGGTATATCTCCATGACAGTATTTTTGTCATTTTCTGAAAAGAAATATCTTTCACGTACACCGCTTTTCATAAACGCTGTTTAATTTTATTACTACAATACGCTGCAACAACGAAGGCAACATGTTAATTTCTTGATGTACTCATGAATTTTTCTAATTGATCTAACCAGTTCTGCTATACTATGAATATTCATTCATTCATTCAATTTCTTTACTTTTTATTTATTTTGTTTGGTTGCAGTGCATTATAACGTTGAATGACAGCATTCAGCTCTGGTAATTTACTTTAATACCATTATTACTAATTAATTATTAATTCACAATCTTACGTACTTGCATTTTCATAAGTTACCTTTACTGCAAACGAAGACTATTGCTGCCAGCATAACAGTTAGAAAATAACTGCTAGTTTTTAGTATTCGAAATTCGAAACGAAGTTGATAAAAGAAAATTCAACCTGAGAGCTAGAAAATCACAATTCTCCACTACCAAATACAGTAATAGGGGGGAAATGGTTAGGTTTCACCCTTAGGGTATTAAGTAAGCTTATCCGGACTATACTCGTAAGACATCCAAGTGCTGCAGCCCAGATATCTGCGTGAGATGACTAGGCCATGCTTCAACTATGGTGGAACCGCTTCTACCTACGATGTCTAGCTTTAGAACGGGAATTTGAAACTGGTTTTTCAGGTTTTGCAGTTTGGTACAGAGGGAGCACAACACCCTCTGGGCAACTTAAAACATATCAAAGTTTGCTTGTTAAGTACAGTGTAAATGAATATTATTGTTCCTAGTTAAGTAAATTTCAAGGCCACCGTCATGGCTCGCTCTGTAGCGTCATTACCTACTGATTCGGGTCAGCGTTTGGTCAGAATTCGATTCCAGCTTGGGCTGATTACATGGTTCGATTCTTTTATTTTAATAGGTTTTTCCAACTGTTAGATGGATGTCAGGTAATCTCGTGTAAAATCTGAAACTACTCTTATTAAATTCATCTCTCTATCTCCAGCTTCTTCGACGCTAAGTAACATCGTATTTGATACAGTGAGTCCACACCTCTGGAGTAACGGTCAGCGCGTCTGGCTGCGAAACCAGGTGGCCCGGGTTCGAATCCCGGTCGGGGCAAGTTACCTGGTTGAGGTTTTTTCCGGGGTTTTCCCTCAACCCAATACGAGCAAATGCTGGGTAACTTTCGGTGCTGGACACCGGACTCATTTTACCGGCATTATCACCTTCATACCATTCAGACGCTAAATAACCTAGATGTTGATACAGCGTCGTAAAATAACCCAATAAAATAAAAAAAAAGATACAGTGACTTTAAATAACTTATTAAGGAATTAAATTTCCTGTACTTTGTAGCCTATTGTAGCATATACAGAGTGTAAGGGATATAAATGCCGTCCTTTTCACAGTCGTTGGGGACGGTGTACAGGACCAAAAAAATGTCCGTACAATATAGGGTCAATACTTTATAGTTTTCCCAGAAAAAAAATATATATATATTTTTTTTTTAATTTTATTCGCGTTATACTGCTTATTTCGTTAGTAAAATTACGAAAACAATTACATCGGTAGGTATATCTAGCAAAGAGTTAATATTAGTTTAATTACATATTCGTGTGTTCTATTACGTTTTCGTCAAATTAAATACAATTGCATGCTTAAATTTGTTAATATTATGGCGTGAGAGACGTGGCAACGTGTTCAGCAAGCAGTACCCTGCACAGACATACATAAGTCAGCTGAGTTCAAGCTCCCTGTCCAGCGGATGGCAGTTCGGTACCAGGTATTCGATAAACAACTTATAATATCATTCACAGTTTAGGAATATATGTTATTAATTTAGGGAGTAAGTCTTCGTAATTCAAATGAGGCAAGAACATGTACCGTGAGTGTTTTCCGCAATGAAGTTTACCTAATTTGCGAACTTTTGTAGCGGTTTCTGAACGATTATTAGAAACTAGGAGTCTCTTACCTCGTTTCGAAAATCACATAAAGAGACATTTCTTTTCAAATGGTACTGCTTTATGGAAGCGGGAGAGAGTAAAACGTTGCATTAATAAAAAGTTCGTGTGATTTTGTGCAGTAAACCATTATTGTTTATTCTTTAGACGTACAATAAAAATGGATCAATATTGCCAATATTGTTAAATAAAATTTAAATTTACTATGAAGTTCTATTAATGAGATTGAAGGTTTGTATTTGCTGTTAGTTTTATGTAAACAACGGTCCGCCCCTGTATTAGAGCAGAGCATGTTTTACACAGGTATGTCTGTACCCGCTTGAGCTGTACTACGTACTTGTAAACTCCCTCCTCCCCATCCAACAACGTTGGCAAACGCCTAATATTGTAAACTTTAATAATTAGTTAAATATTGCAATAAAAATTGTGAGGACATTTTTTCTTCCTTATGACATGAACTATCATCAGTTAAAATAATGACACTTATACCTCTTACATCCTGTACAAATGTCTATCGTATATATTACGCTAATGCATGCCTTGGTTTGTCTTCATATATTAATCCCTACACAAACTTTTACAAGATAGACAAGAACAATTATGTTAATTTCTAGAATTGATTTCGTCCGCACTTGTGGAGTAACGGTCAGCGCGTCTGGCCGCGAAACCAGGTGACCCGGGTTTGAATCTCGGTCTGGGCAAGTTACTTGGTTGAGGTTTTTTCCGGGGTTTTCCCTCAACCCAATACGAGCAAATGCTGGGTAACTTTCGGTGCTGGACCCCAGACTGATTTCACTTGCATTATCACCTTCATCTAATTCAGACGCTAAATAACCTAAGATGTTGATAAAACGTCGTAAAATAACCTACTAAAACAATTAGTAGGATTAGAAAGGAAGGTAAAGAATGAGAAATGCTTAGGTAATAAATGTATATCAAATGCAATATTGTGTACAATACGGTAGCTACTTTACTTTACGTTACTTTAGATTCATGTTCTCTAAACAATATACAATATACTATAAACTTATACGAACATATAACATATGAAGAGTATTAATAATAACGAAACAGTAGAACAGTTCAGAATGTGCTTCATTTTGCATCTGATGCGGACTTTACAGCACTGCCTATGTTGTGAAGCGAATCGCAGCGCCACAAAACAAAACGGTTCCCGCCTTGGTCTCGTAGTACTTTCTTCACTACTGCAATCCAATTTGTCAATCTGTTCTGGTTCATTGCAGTTTTATTTTGGCCAGATTTCTTTGTTAAGAATTTATCCTTCATTAGTAGTCACATCACAGTCACTGGTCACTTAAGAAGCTGAAGATATTCGCAAGAAACTATCATTGAAGATATACGTTGTTTAAGTTTGCTTTTAAATATCGTGACAAATTTAATTGTTTAAGGAAAAATGTTCAACATTAATAAAAATTTAGCTGATATTTGGCAAAAATAAAATCGAATACACTGCTATAGGCATCCGGCAAGGAAAAGTCAGTGCGCAGAAACCAGCGGGCTTGACTGTCTCGCGCAGATGATGTATGCTCCCGTTCCCAGCATGCTCTCACGCCTACTGTAAGGGGATAAGAGTGGTATAGCATGTGCGCCGCGAGGGATCCGAGCTGAGTTTTGCTTGTAGGATACCTATAATTATTGAATTCTCAATTCTGTCTCTTATTATTACTTCTACATGGTAATACTTATGGCCGTTACTTTTCGATTGCAATAGTTGATAGATTTGAACAGAACTGAAAAAAATGTGAATCATAAACAAGAGTGGAGTCACCATTGTATTACGTGTGGTGATTCACCAATCTCAAATGCAGGGAGAGAGAAAGGATTGCATTACTAATATGGTCTTTGCAACAGCGGACTCTCTGTATATACGTAGATTTAATATAAACATTTTTGGCTTACGTCCTAGTTCACCTCACAAAGTGTTAATTATTTTTTCAACATGGGGAATCTCTATTCGAATTAATTGGAGGAGCGAGGCCCCTTCATTAATTTTATCGGTGGGACGACGCCCCTGCCTTTAGGTTGAGGGGTTAAAATGTGTCTTGTCCCCATGTAGTCGGCGTCTAAGTTTCAAAGTTAATTGTAGTTATGTCACGTGGTTTTACTAGCACTTGCTGATATATCACAGTCTAATTTGGAGAAGTATGAGCCATTTTTATTAAGATGTCTATGATCCAAATCAGCATACAAGAATTCACATCACATCGAACCACTCATAACAAATTGAATGTCTTGAGTTTCGTTTGTTTAGAGAACTTCGGTTCAGTTAATGATAAATTTCAACTTTAATATATGAAAAGTAACAAAGCTCATAAGAGGAAGAAATTATAAGTATACACATTAAAATTAAAGACAAGAATATTATGGAGCTTCCTATTGAAGAAATCTATTTGATTTTGTACTCCAGATAGTTCATTTTACGAGGAATGCTTGTATTACGAGCCAAGTGGTGGCAAATTGTGTGCTGTCGGAGCGACCTTGGCCGTGACGTGTCCTGTACGAACTCCCGCCTTCCAACGTTTCTTGATTCAGTTGAGTTTGAATTTCGCTGTGGTGTGCACGTATTTAGTGAGAAGGTTACGTATACTATTGAAAAAAAGAAAACTAATTTATCTAGTGGAGTGTTACGCAAAGGAAAACAATTCTAGCAAATGCATTCATAGACTTATGCGCAAATTTTCCGGTTCAGCAATTCCTACACAGTCTTGCGTTTTGAAGGTAATGAAAAAGTGGTTTACAACAGATTTAGCTTGTGACATGCCTAGGGAACGTAAACGACATGTTTCAAGTGCAGAAAAACTTAGAGATAATAAGTACGATTAGAATTAAGTCCAAAGAAATCTCTTCGTCGCCTAGATCAAGAAACAAACGTATCCTGCGGGTTAGCTCATAAAGCAAGCAACCTAATTAAATTCCCACCGTATAAAATAAGGTTTGTGCAAGAACTCAAGCACACAGATTTTGCCCCTAGAATACGGTTTTTGCAATTGGTTTCTTGAAAATATTTACAATGGACATCTTAATCCACAGCAAATGTTTATAACTAATGGTCCACACCTGTGGAGTAACGGTCAGCACGTCCGGCCGCGAAACCAGGTGGCCCGGGTTCGAATCCCGATCGGGGCAAGTTACCTGGTTGAGGTTTTTCCCGGGGTTTTCCCCTCAACCCAATACGAGCAAATGCTGGGTAACTTTCGGTGCTGGACCCCGGACTCATTTCACCGGCATTATCACCTTCATTTCATTCAGACGCTAAATAACCTAGATGCTGATACAGCGTTGTAAAATAACCCAATAAAATAAAAAAATATATATAACTAATGAGACATGGTTTTATCTCAATGGTCGTGTCAGTTCTCGATATGTGCAATATTGGAGTGATGGAAATTAGGCTACTATACAGCAGTTGTACAGTGATGAAGTAAAGTAGGGGCTTGATGTGCGGTTAGTTCGAGACGTATAATCGGGCCAATATTCTATAACACAATTGTGAATAGAGACGTGTATGTGAATATAATACTGCCTCCATTTTTCATCAAGCTTACAGACGAAAAAGAATACGGTTAATTTCATCAGGACAATGCTACCCCATATAATGTCGAACGTTCAATGGACAGCATAAGGGAAGTTTTCGAATACTGGATAATAAGCAGAGGTTTGTGGCGTCCTAGATTCTCTGATCTTAGTTATTGTGATTTGTATCTTTGGAGAAACTTAAATCGTAAAGTGAATAAAAATAATGTCCATACTTTGGACCAACTCAAGAAGGCAATATGACAGAAAGTGACAAAAATTACTTAAGCTGAACTGCAGGAGGTCATTTTCAGCAGTATCTCAAGTAATTGGTAAGTACGCAATATTTCGTATTTGAAAACTAGCGTCAGCAACAGCACAAGTCACGCTGCCAGTGACGCTATTGTCACGCAGTGAATGTGCGCAGTGTTGCCAAGAAACCTGTTTTTTTTAGATGTGTCTCATCTTGTCCCATGAGAGTAGCGTTGCGGTCGGAAAAACAACTGAATGTCACATAACGTGGTAGGCCTGTTGCTATGGTAACAACGGTAGAGTTGCCAAAGTTACAATTCCCACGTGGCGAGAGCTTAATAGCAGTCTAGTATATACATTCACGAAGCTTCAGTTGTTGAGAGTACTAGAAACAAAAAATTGTGTCGGTACTATTTCGAATTGTCTGTGATGGAGCGAAAGTAGCGATCCTAGTGGTTAGCAACTAACCATGGATGCATATTCCCTATTATTGAGCTTCGTGACTGTATAGTATATACTAGACTGTCTTAATAGCTCTCTTGGCGACATTTATTTTGCACAAAATGTCAGCATTGGTACGTTTCGTCTGATTCTCTGTCGATTTTTTTTTTCACTTTGCGTCAATTGTCAATGTTTTAACGTCAGTCATCCATGAGCTGACAGAGTGGTAGTCCATATTGACAACATAGCTCTGTAGTTCCAAGCTCGGCCGCTTAACTGTCATGTCCCATCTTAAAAAAACACACACATATATAGACTCAGTATTTCTCGTAAAAAGAACTATTTGTAGCGAGAATCATTAGTATTCTCTGGTATAGGCCTATTCGAGAATTGTTGCACTGTGTTCTTTTGTAAGCGACTATTTCCTAATTTCATAAGGTACTGATAAAGATTTTCATTACTGTTGGGAAAATGAATAAGAGAAAGTCATTACATTGAATTTAATTAAATTTGAATAAAGTTTATTGTTTATTGTTAGTAAAATAATATGTACAAAAGTAAAGACTTAATTCTTCCCTGTAGAATAAAAACTTGCGCTCAGGAAGTTATCTGGACACACACTTAACGCAAATAAAATAATTCTTTGACACAAAGTCGGTCAAGGAAAAAAAATCATGGGGATAAATTAACTTCAAAAAAATACAATTTCAATTTTAACAACTTGAATCATACATTTACATATTAAACGAATATATATTCTTTAAACATTAAATTCCTAATACTATTTTTTTTATTTTCTGATACTAAAATTTTCCAAATTTGGGTATTTTTCAATTATTTTATTATATAACCGTGGGCAAAAGGAGATACCATGGCTAAGAGCTGTGCTTGTGAAACACTTCGGTTCCTCTAGTATAAAATCGGCTCTATTAGTTTCATATTTATGATGATACAATTTGAATTTATTGTGATTTTTATATATGATGTTTATAAGGCAATGTAATAAATTTGTTTAATTTTGATAACATTAAAAACAGAATTTTCAGAACATTAATTTCAAAATAATTCAGTTAATCACATTTTCCTACTTGTTAAATAATATACGTTATCAAATAATGTTTATAATAAAGGTATTTTTTATTAATTTGTCCTACAGATTAAAAAACTGTAATATTGACAATTAATATTTGAGGAGAAAAATTCGCTCCGGTGCCGGGGATTGAACCCGGGTCCTTGGTTTTACGTACCTAGCGCTCTGACCACTGAGCTACGCCGAATTCAATCCACAGCACCGGACCGAACCTTCCTCCTTGAATGTTTCCCTTTTTGGCCTGATTCCAAGTTAGGCATATATGTTGACGTATATAATGACATTTAATTAAATTTGAATAAAGTTTATTGTTTATTGTTATTAAAATAATATGTACAAAAATAAAGACTTAATTCTTCCCTGTAGAATAAAACTCGCGCTCAGGAAGTTATCTTGACACATAGTTAACGCAAATAAAATAATTATTTGACACAAAGTGGGTCAAGGAAACAAATCATGGGGATAAATTAACTTCAAAAAAATACAGTTTCAATTTTAACAACTTAAATCATACATTTACATATTAAACGAATATATATTCTTTAAACATTAAATTCCTAACACTATTTTTTAATTTTCTGATACTAAAATTATCCGAATTTGGGTATTTTTCAATTATTTTATTATATAACCGTGGACTTGATAACATTAAGGCAAGTTAGGCATATATGTTGACGTATATAATGGCAGTTGACATTGGACATATAAGTCAACATATATGCCTAACTTAGAGTCATGCCAAAAAGGGGAAACATTCAAGGAGGAATGTTCGGTCCGGTGCTGTGGATTGAATTCGGCGTAGCTCAGTGGTCAGAGCGCTCGGTACGTAGAACCAAGGACCCGGGTTCGATCCCCGGCGCCAGAGCGAATTTTCCTCCTCTAATATTATTTGTAAATAATGTTTAAATGCATTATTCTACATGACGATCAAGTATGAAAAATATGAGCTAGAATAAAAAAAGAACAACCCCACAAACTGAATTTTGAACATGTTTAATGACTGGGTAAATATTCTCATCGAACTAATTAAAAATTTCATGCCAAAGCGCGAAATGCATTGAGCTTAAATTACTGTATGAAGGAGGACTACTTTTCCACCTTAGTAGCTTTGTACGTTTCCACGGACCACCATGTTACAATTTAAGACACCGAAATGCAACGTCGCATTTGCATTTTGAATGATCATCCTCCATCTAGGACCGGAACACTGTAGAGTATAAGCTCGCTGCCGACCCCATACGTGACCCTATCACACAGGCTATGGCTAGTTCTAAATTACCTGCATTCTGTAATGCACTACATTTAGAAGTGTGTGGCACTGAATAACATGTAAACCTATTCAGGTAAGTTCCAACTTGTAATTCGTGCAACTGCTGATTAAGTACACGTAATCCTTCTTCCTTCGACACCTAGCACTTGATGCCCGCGCACAAAGTCAAGGTCACAAAAATGCGCTTGCTTTGACATCACTGACCTAGGAGCTAGTTAAATACTATCTCTAAAAGTAACATTCGATCGAAGTAAGTTACTGCAGGAATCCTTTGACTTGACGCCGAAATCTCAGTTTTTGGGTACCGATTATAATCTAATATATATATATATATATATATATATATATACATATACACAGGGACATCATTTTATTTTTACTTCAATTTTTATTGTACCTGAGTTTTTTTAATGTACTTCACTCCCACCCCTTCTACTAGGAAGTTCCAACACCACACAGAACCAAGACCGCAGATAGTAAGCAGTACTGAGTTACTGAGTATAGTACGTTCCAGAAATATGTTCGCGTTTTCCAGTGACGAAAGAGCTTTCAATATTGAATCATATTTTCGCACAGGTACTGTCCGTTTGCCTACGTCGCATCCCGATTTCCCCCACCTGCTTCTACTCGCCCCTCTGTAATAGCTGGGCTGTCTTAGCTCTTTTCTGAAAACATTAATTTCTCTTAGGAATTGGAAGTTTACGTAATATTATACAGCTGTTTAATTTAACTTAAATAAAAGGGCCTCGTTAAGTAATTAATTGTCACGTGATTTCCTCCCTTTCTACAATCCTGTGGCATAACCACTTGGACGGACAGTAGATAGCATGTCTGAGTAATTTTATATTTTCGGGTCGGGCAGAAGTGAAGATTGAATTCACAGTACGTAGAGTAGGTACAGAATTATTTGAACATGAGTTACTAGTACGAAGGACGAAACTGGCAATTGGAATTAGATGCAATAGTCTATAGTACGATAATATGCACAAAAGAACTGAAGCCTGTATCGAAATGAACGGCCACCATTTTCAAAATTGTGTTTAAATGTTCATATTATGATTATTTTTCAATTTAACTTCTTTCTCTATATTGTACGCTAATGTGCTGTAGACAGTATAATATACACTGCATAATGAATACGTTCGCATGGATAACTCACTTCGTGAGTAAAAACACTTATTCTTAATACAGTACTGTACTTTGATTAAAGAAAAACCTAACGAAAATTATCAAACTCAAAATCGCGATATTTCCCACTGAATTGCTCTATTGGGTCCGAAGTCTCGAAGCATGTTATAACGTTTCGTTGTTCAGAACAGAAGGAAAGATAATATGATTTACTTGTGTAGGCACGAAGATCAAAAACTGTTCATGCTTTTGTTAGTATATAGGCTACCTTTTGTCTTTCGGAATATAATATTACGAGTTAATGGAAATATAAATATTATTATTCTTAGTTGAAGTATTATGCAGTTATTTGTACGCAGGTTGTAGTGATATTCACATTATGTACAATCCTTCCCTTCCCTTTGCGCGGACGCTCTCCCTTCCAACATAAGACCAGGTACCCGCCGTAACATAACAGTGCTCGTGATTTCCTCGTCGTGCACCGTAGATGCATAAGGCTGCCCCACGTTTATCATACAGAACACATGGTAATTAATTATGTTCAACTACATTTTATTATATTCACAAAATTGGATATTTACTAACATTTCATCCTTGAGTAGAGAAATTTACCAACCAGCAAAATGTAGAAGAAGCTAGTCTATTTTCAGAAAAATGAATTTTTAAAACATATTATCATTCGCCTTCTAATTTCCTGATGCGAGGCATCACTTCTTAGTCATCGTTACGTATTGAAGGATGACTATGTAAATGATTAGACGGGTTGATGAATTGGTTGACAAATGAATCGATGGAAATAGGGATGGACGAATGGATCGGTATGTGGACGGATGTATGGTTGAATGGATCGTTAGAAGAAGTAATCATGTACATGGATAGAAGGAAGATGGATGGAAGGACGGATAAATGGATGGGTGCACGGATGACCAATGAAATGATGGACAAATGTGTCCATAGATAGCCTATTATATGGACGATTTGATATATGGTTACATGGATAATTGACATGTTACCTTTTTCATTACTTAATTATCAGCGCTAAATTGCTCCATGACGTACTTTGACGAGAGGTGGTTCATTACAAAATTTATTTGAGCAAGTGATTTGCAAAATTGTCCTTATCCATTATAGATGATTTTCCACTGAACGTGAAAATCTTGTCACATGCGAAATTTAACTGTTTAAGGGGTTAGGTACAGCTTACAGCAGTAAAATTTTGTAAATATTCAACATTTTTTCCTCCATTACTGTATCTTGCGCAATAATGGAAGTTAGTAGGTGTAAAATACTGTTATTCTGCTATATGAAAAAATGTATGTATGTATTTATTTACACTGCAAATGGATATGTACCCGGTGGCAGTGGTAACTAATTACACTCAATAATGACAATTAATAATAAAGACAACCAATAAAAACATTAATAATTAATAATAATGATAAATAATAATAATTATAACAACAAAAATAACAAGGAGCATCCTAAATTAAATGAAGCACGATCACTTAAAAAAACATTTAAAGTAAATCTAATTTGTATCTTAACCCTAAGTTCGAACTAAGACCCAAGAGAGTGATAGGTTCATACAGCACAAGTACCTTTCGGCACTACACTCATTTCTCTGTCATCTTACTCACTGCACTGATTCTATCCTGATTTCACTATCACTTCAAAACCATTTCACTGTTCAAATACTTTGCACAGCCACTATGAATTATAGAACTTCACTGACACAAACACACTTAACTTACACAATAGACTTCACTGACACAACATACTTCCTCACTGATACAACACTTCAAATAACAAATTATGAATTACAACATTTAAATAGTGTATATAATATACTGCCGTCTATTAATAAAGTCCTTAAGGCTATTTTTAAATATATTTTTGGTTACTGGTAAAGCCTTTAGTAAGTCTGCAGGTAAAGCATTCCAGTTCCTCATAGTACGATTGAGAAAAGAAAACTTTCCAGTGTCCGTCCTCTGTCTTCTTTCCCTCAATTTATATGAGTGATCGTGCCTTGAAGAGTAATTTGGCGGCTGCAACCTATTTTTTATTTCTCTCCAGGTAGGCTCACCTCTGTGTGCTTAGAAAATATTTATACGATTAAAAAAATATTTACAATTTTTTTTTCAAATTTCAGTTCACTGTGCAGTGATGAAGCGTTTCCCACATAACTAAAAAACTATCCAACAATCTGAAATGAAATGTTTTGCGTGTATTTATACATGTCATATCTACAATATGATGCAAGATCATTTCTCTACCTTTGCTAGCTAGTCTGGTAAAAAATAAATTCATTTTTAAAAATGGTCAAATATCAGTATTTTCTTCTGACACAAAATAAAAATAAATTATTTTTTAAGGAATGTAGTTGAAAGGACATGGTATTGTAAATATGAGTTTCAGCAATAAAATAAAAGGGAGATAACCTGAAAAAAGTTAACAAGTTTATGAGTTATGAGGGAAACGCTTTATCAGTGCACAGTGAAATGCCACAATTTTGAATTTTGATAAAGAAATATAAATATTTTTTTTGAATCGTAAAAGTATTTTTTAATATAGCAGGAGGACAGTGTTTTACACATACCAATTTTCATTATTGTACAAGATATAGTAATGGAGGGAAAAAATGTTGAATAATTCCCAAAAAATTACTACTATAAGCTGTACCTAACCCCTTAATGGAAGGAAACTTATTTTGTAAAAAAAAACAAGTAACACTGAAATTGATTATTTCCAGACGTTTCACAAATATTCTCCAAAAAGTTATAGCGTTATTTGAAATAACATTTTGAAAAAGGACAATTCTGTATCAAATCGGAGGAAAGGGACCGTTATTGACAATAAACTCGTCTTATTAGGGTAGTTCTGAGATAGAATAATCATTTTCCAGTTATATTTGTTAGTGTGATGTTCTTCAGCTGGGTGTAATTTCTTAATACATTTTTTACCTGATTTCTCTTTGTCTCAGTTTTTAGAGAATCTTTCAAAATCCCTGTTTTATTTAGGATGAAGTCTAGTGTTTAAATATTTTCTGCATAAGTTTATGACAACGTATCTGGATATCCCCTAACTAGACAAAGTTTTAGCACAAAAACTACTTCTATTGGTCCGTATTTAGTTTTGACGTAGGTTGTACCACAGTTTAGTATATACAGTTGCGAAGCTCAATACTTAATAAATATGCATACATAGATAGTTGCTGACCACCAGGATCGCTACTATCGCCTCAGCACAGATCTTTTCCCGAGCAGACAATGTATGTTCGGGTTTTCTATTACAGTGTATGGAGCTCAGTGAAATATTATATTATAACTTTATTGCGTATCATTGCTAAGTTTTATATAGTGTAATGTGTCCATAAGTTCCCTTTACTTCTTATTGCATAATTTGTTGCAGAAATAATTACAAAACTGTGTTATTTTAATGTGAAGAGAATTTTACATGTTAACATAATCCATTCGCTTCAACATTTTAAGTTTAGAATGGAAGCTATTTTGAGGTTTAATAAAAAAGAATTTATATTGTGATTTTAATTTAGCACATCTACCTTCCTTAATTGTGGATAGAAAATTTACCATACCACACCTATTAAATTACGATTGTGTTACTTCGTCTCTTAGGAAGTAGATAAATACAATTATTCAGTACGTACTCGACTGTAGTATTAAAATACTGACAAATTGAATGTGCGGCGTATCATACATGGCATTATACTTACTTATAATGTATAATTGCGAATATAGGAATATAAATAATAACCTATAATTTCCATATGACATAACATAGTCCTACATATGTAATGGCAGGGCATTGGAGACTTTGTAAATCTAGTTGCTCTAGTGATAGTGCTGTGAGGTTACCGTATTTCAATATAGTCAAGTATCCGAAGGCCAATAAGGCAGCACTCATAAAGCGGTGGAACTAGCGCTGAGGTAGTTCCTGCGATTTCGGAAGTGAAAATCGTTGAACTTATAAGAGATTTTTTTGAGCAGTTGCAGGTGATCGTATAAGCAAGACATAATAAAAGCCAAAACTAACCAAACCCAACCTGTCACAGATCCGTAAATGCAAGGAGTATGAGTACAAAGGAACTACTTCTGCGCTAGTTTAGCCTACTAACAAAGTGCATTAATCAGACTTCAGAGTGGAGTACCATAAGAAACGAATAAATACAAATGAAATAGATACAAACTGCATTTACAAGTTATCACACGTAACTTTATGCTTAATTATAATGTATAAATGCGAATATTGAAGTATTGGTACAGTGAACATAACCTATAATTTCAACATATCAAAATATCCGTGCGGTGCAACTTAAAATTATTGAATAGTGCATAAATTAATGTACAAGAATTTCGCAATATTTAATCCAAAGTCAGGTATTGCACACACGAACAACGGGTTAAGCGAGTCACATGATCTGCATATATTAAGTGTCTATTGTTCCTAGTACTCACAGCGCTCCAAGCGGCTAGCAACTATTGCGAGAAATGCAAAAAATCATCCCAAGCTTCGCAACTGTATATACTAAACTGTGGTAGTACTACTGTAGTTTCCTGATATTTTACGGGTACTGTTTGATACTTCGCTCAAGACGTTCTCTGTGGAACGCTCTGAGAAATGTACTTCAAAATACAATAATCTTGATCCACTTTTTTAGAATTTGCACAAAAATAGTGATAGAAGCCCGGATTATCGTGCATCTCTAGAGTTCCACTCCTGAATGTCTTTGTTTTGTATCAGCACTGCGGCAGTGATTTCGAAAAATAATTCATTTATGTGTACATTTTGATATTGACAATAATTAAATCAGTTATAGTCGGGAAGGAAAATGTCAGATTTGAGTGTTACAGGAACAAAACATGAGTACAAGAAAAGAAAAGTTTGGTTACAAAATTACTTTCAAGGAATAGGGAAGTTCTGCTATTAACAGGGAGTGAGAAGGGAGAGTTCTGCAACAGCATTCCTATTTCACAGCAAAGTCATTATAGGAAAGAGATGTTTTTGACACAAGTAATTCCTTTCTTCATTTGAATGGTTGCCTAGAATAACGTTGTAAGTCTGTTTTTGGCCAAACTGAGTTTTCGGCTGAAAAATGTTGTATCGCACATCTTGCATCATGTGCTGCCATCGTCTTGCTGATATTCACACCACTTCCAGAGCTGTAGTATTTTGATTGTGTTGCTGAGCTGAATAACGTTGTAACGCAAATAAAATGGCGGACAATCATACTTGTGGCGTGACACATGGTCTCATTAAAACGTAAATAGAAAGAGAAAACGTGAGATTAATATCATGCAATAAAAGGACAATGTACGTAAGACACTAAAGGATCAGGGGAAAGAATATACTTCGAAGAAAGGTGACATTACCCAGCTGTGAAACGACCTGAACTGGTGAGTAGAATAATGTTGTGAGTCAATGTAGGCCTATAGAGTGCTAAAGGAGAATAGTTAAAGGTAATAAGATCACGGTTACTCAGAATTCTACTATGGGCTAATAACAGAATAAAGAAACACAGGATTCACGTCTGTGTAATCTTGATATTGTATGCCTAAACATATTATTTAAGTTGTGTAATTTGTTTCAAGTTCTTAAGATATAAATTTGTCTATTATTATTATTATTATTATTATTATTATTATTATTACTTAATGTACTCAAATGTAACAACCATAAATAATATACCAGGAAATATAGACAGAAAAGTGCTGTATTGGAGTTAAATCGCTCGCTTGAACTCGGTCGAGTGTCGCACCCTCGAGTGAGATAAGGTCGGTCGTGATACGCTCGTAATAAATAGAAGCGCAGTACAAGGTCACCTCACCGATATGTCTTGTATGGAAGACGACAGATAAGATACACATATGTTTCCCTCACACGGTAAAAATAAGGCTTTATTTTCTGCGTTTATGACAAACGTTTAATGGAACAGTCAATGGAACGTACCAGAAAAGTAACATGAAGTTATAAATAAAATAGTATGAAAAATTTCGATATACTGTTATTATTACTAATTAATAATTATTCAATGTTTGATTTATCACATATATAATATGATAGGTCCATACATAGTGTTCCGCGTAATACTGCGAAAATGTAGAAACGTTTTACAAAATATTATTGATATAACAGTAGCCTAGATAAATAACAATATTAGTATAGAGGCAACGTTACAGAAAATACAATAAAACGAATAATCATGCTGCACAGCTGTTACAGACGCAAAGATTGATTCACTAATTATTAGAGATTATTATTATTATTATTATTATTATTATTATTATTATTATTATTACTAGGCCTACTACTAGAAAACTTGATACGGTTCTTGCATTATCGTGATTTTGTTCTTCGTTTGCAATAATTACATTTACATCCAATAACATGTGGCAAAAACAAAATCACTCCTGTGTGTGGGGGGGGGAACATTTACCTACAACATTTATATTACATTTTAAAGCAAGTTTTGTAGCTTTACTATGGAGAGGTTAGTTAAACACTGCCAAGTTTTGAAATGATAAACATCTGTGATGTTACTACACAGTTCATCACTGTAACAAGAACGAATTTCTAACGCTCGGCTTATAGCGTTCGAGGATTTATCGCTCGCGACAATTTTACCCATCATGCATGTGCGCTACCTATCGGGTTATGGTATGAACTACTTGGCGCTCGAGCGAATACGTCCGAAGCAGACCTATGGTAGACGGTATTTAAATTTATTTGATTTACAACGTTGTTCTTCTGGATTGACATACAGCGTTTTTCTACTGTAAATGTTCAAAAAGTTGTGTTATTTGGAAGATGAAGACTATATATATATATATATATATATATATATATATATATATATATATATATATATATATATATATATAAATGGTGTGAATACTTACTGAAGTATTAATACAGATCTAACAATGTCATATTTTGTAATATTTAACAATGTTAGTATGAAATAAACATTTTTTTTATTTTTGTGACAAACTGTAAAAACTCTCTTACAACGTTATTCTAGGCAGCAATTCATTTGTAGAAAAGGACAGTTTTGCAAATCACTTGCTCATTTGTAGTTATTTTACCCAAAATGAAAATTACCCATTAATTTTATCATATATTTTCATTGCCGTTCGATATTGGGTTTGAACCTTAAGTAAACTGAGTAATATTATTCATTACAAAATCTTCATATACGCGTGAGTGTAAACATAAGCGTGCCTTCTGAATATGAACTCCCAACTCGCGAAATCCCTGTAGAAGCCCCACCCGCTGAGTGAGGTTGATAGTATCAGCCTGTATGCCCTGGTGACTAATTGAGAGCTACGTGGTGGAAATGCTCTAAACGGCTCCAAGAGAGCAAAGCCCAGCTTTAAGAGAGGAGTGCGGATCGTTCTTCAGATTACAGCAATATTGCTTGTTTACGAAATCATACATGGGAGTTTAAAATAGCAAAGTGGGTTGTTACTGCGAATAGTAGTAAGATTTGAGTATTTCATTACAGTATACAAACGTTTGTGTTCTTTATGTATTATGATTTTTAAAAGAACGAAATTTTTAACATAAAATAGATTATGGATTTCAATTCCATATGCTTTCAGGAAGTACAGAAACTTTCAAGTGAAACAATTTAAAAGTTTTTTCCCCGACGTTATTGAAATAGGCTGTTACTGAATTCGTATGAGTTTGACACGAAAATGAGAGTGAAGAATCGTAAAACTTCAGGTATTTATGTTATATCCTCCTAAGTCCTGAAAGTATAGCAGACTATGATATACCAGATATCATACATGATTATGATATAAGTGTATGTGCAAAAGCCCGAAGTATAGTATAATATAGCCTACCTACATTTGTCATAACTGTAACTTTCCTGCCGACTTTTTCAGCATTTTTCCTTATGTCAGTGACTCTTTTTTGGATTGTAGAACTATATTGAACTTTAAAAATTAAAATCACAAATAATGTGTCAGGAGTCAGGAAGATATGTTGACCGTGATCTTCATGCATTATGTTCTAATTTATTTGGAATACTGAAAAACTAAAAATGGGGCTCTTTCTTTCATGATTTTTACGTTCGAATGAAGCCAATTTTATTTTGGAAAAAATGCTAATTCGAGGATTTTCTCCTTTAAATGAGTATGTGTATATTATATTGCATATTTAAATGCATATACAGTAAAATCTTTCCTTGTTTTTCCTATAGGGTAAAGGTTGCTAATATTGTGATTGTTCTTTTTGAGAATGTATTACAATTTTACTGAGCGAGAGGAAGATCGGTTGTTTGCATTAACGTATTAAGGGAATGTTCGTGGACAAGTTGCTGCACAAAACGGGTCTTACAAAACCGGTTCTTCTCTAGCTGAGTAAAATTATAATAAGTTCTCAAAAAGAACTATCACAATATTACTCGTATTACAGTATTACCAATCTTTACCCTATACGAGTATTATCTAATTTCACAATTTCTCTATTATAAAATAATAATAATAATAATAATAATAATAATAATAATAATAATAATAATAATAATAATAATCCTACTTACAACAAATATGTTGAAGTCATGAAATTGTTGCTACGACAATGGATACTTTGTGTTAGTGCGTTCTGATTTCGTAGAAACAAAATCGAATACATTTAAACACCTGGGACAATGAAGTCGCTTGGAATGTACCTTTTCTTTTCAACAAGAGGCAGTTTAACTGCTGACTACATTTACTGAACAATTAAGAGAGGTACCAGTGCGTGAACGATCTGCTTACAAGTTTAAGCGCCATCTACCTGATTAAGGGATTTGAAGAAATATATTTACATGATATCCGATTTAAATAATTATTGTGCAAACTGCTTAAGTTTGTTGTGTAAAAGGAAAGCGTTTTTAACGCGGCACATTTTAGTGAGCATCTATTGACCTATTTGTTAAAAATGTCCATTACAATTTTTTCTAGTCTCGGCGCATGTTGCTAGCGGGAGTGAGCCGATGCAACCCGAAACATGTAATTATTGAAAAAATGAAGTAAAACGTTTCATGTTGAAAGGTGAGCAAAGCTGAAACATTGAAGTCCACACCTGTGGAGTAACGGTTAGCGCGTCTGGCCGCGAAACCAGGTGACCCGGGTTCGATTCCCAGTCGGGGCAAGTTACCTGGTTGAGGTTTTTTCCGGGGTTCTCCCTCAACTCAATATGAGCAAATGCTGGGTAACTTTCGGTGTTGGATCCCGGACTCATTTCACCGGCACTATCACTTCATCTCATTCAGACGCTAAATAACCTAAGATGTTGATAAAGTGTCGTAAAATAACCTACTAAAAAAAAGAAACATTGAAAATTACAGACTTGGCAATTCAAATTTGAACAAAAATAGTAATTAATACATTTAAAGATACTATAGATTGAATCAAAATAATTACTTGTTGACAATAGTTAATTCAATTTTTTCCATATATCATATTTTTAAACCAAATAAACGTAAAGCGTATTGTTTACTGCATATACTTAAGTCTTAGAGCATATTTAAGCAGTTTTTGCTGAGTAGTTGCAAGCTTATTTTCAGGTTTTCTTAGGGCATAAAGTTCCACGGTCTAGTTAAAATGTATGTATGTGCCCTTAAATTCAGAACCCTTGCTCTTTTGTACATTCAAATTTTATTTGTAGTACTATGATGGAAATTATTAAACGAATTACAAAGAAGCTATTCAAAGTTTAAAACGCGCAACTAACATGACACAAAGCCCCATCTCATGTATAATAAAACAGAAAAATAAACAACTTGATAAGTTTCTTCTTTTGAGAATTGCACTCTTCCCTTCCTAAATCCTAGCAGTAATTTCCCATTGTCGCTAGATCCCATCTGTCTTGATGCAGTTGCACCATTGTAGCGATATCTTAATGAAATCGTTCCCCATGCTCATCACAGAACCCACATTATTGGAAAGAAGCTGAAATGCGTATATGAGAAGTGGATCTTCAGCTACATATGGAACTCTGTATTTTGGTAGATTCTCGACAACTCCTACATTAGTTCGTGGTAGTTTTGTGATCTCTAATTCCTTAAAACTTCTTTAACAGCACATATGGAAGTTTTCATGCAGTTAATTCCTGAGATTTTATTTGTTTTTTAAAAGAAACGACACCTTTGAACAGTTTTCTAATGATCGGCTGGAAAATATTTCACAACATCTTTTAGTATAGCATCATTCAGTTTTGGAAACTGAGTCTCCAAAATTTTTAAATCTTCGCCACTTTTTTTTATAGAATTTCCTTTCAATTTTTCAAGAGGCCTGGAGGAAGAATGCTGTTTCTAATTTCAGTACTGGAGGGTGTCAGTGAAATATTCGCCAAGAATACAGTCTTCTCGAGCAGGCCAGTTCTTTATAATACAATTGTCTCACTCCATTAATTCAAATCTAGTTCATTTTGTGGTAATCCAATATTGAACTTTTCTCATATTTGTCTCATTTCGTAACGTTATATTAAAACCCTCTCCTTTTCATTTTGTTATCTCTTTTTCCAAACAATCCCGTGACAATTATCAATTACTATCAGCATTTTGCCGTATATCCTTCCATTCTATTCCAATCTGCTCGTTTGCTCCAATCTATTCTTTTATAATATATACTGTAAATTGCCTATATATGTATAGGCTGTAACTGAATGACATTTTCTTTTTTGGGATATGTAGAGGGCGATATGGTGAAGATTTTTCATCCAGGAAATCATGACCGGAAATGAAATTTTGAGTATCTACAGCACTGTGAGATGTTTCTTTTCCTCTTCTGGTGACGGCAAACTTTCTATGCATTCAGTATACTGTTATATGGAACCAGCACAACAGTGCCCCGTCGCACTTCGATCGCCTGACTCGCGCATATCTCACAGTTATCTTCAGGCAGAGAGTATTTGTAAGGGGATTCCCAGTCCCTTGGCCTGCGCCCTCCGCTCACTTCACCACTTTAGACTTTTTCCTATGGGTACGTGAAAGCTATTATGTACGCAACACCGGAAGGAACAGTTAAGTCTTGGTTTTTCTAAACCGACGCATGCAACCTGCGAGGTCCGCCTCGTACAAATCCGGACTACACGAGAGATAGTGAGTGGTTTCTATAGCTGCGAGGTGCGCAGACCTCGCATCTCGCAATTATAGAAACCACTCACTATTTCTAGTGTAGTCCGGATTTGTGCGAGGCGGACTTCGCAACTTGCACGTCGCATGCGTCGGTTCAGAAAAAACAAGACTTAAATGAGCTTATGGGCCTTCGATACCTCTCGAAACCGAAAATGCAATCGTGCGCCGTAGTTCATAGTAAGAAACTTATGGTGGGTGTAAGTGAGCTAGTTGGCTGCTAGTTGAAGAGTATCGAGGAAGGGAAGCTTCCCAGTTCACATTTTCCTTGCCCTCACGCGCAGGTAGGTTTCAAGAGATACTGAATGCCCTATACTGAACGCATCTTCATAGTGTTCGATATCGTAAATGGGAGGAGCGTGGAATATTCTAGAGAGAAAGACAAAACAAGGCATGTTGTTGCACGCTATGTAACGAAGTTGGCGCTCGTCGCTTTGGAAATTTATTGTAAATGTGAAAGTCAAAGTTCTTCACACTATTCTGATGTCTCACTGGGCCTACGGAATGCGTAGAAAGTCCGCCATCAGAAGAACAGGAAAAGCAACATCTCAGAGTGCTGTAGATTCAATTCTCATTTCCGGTCATAGGTTCCTGGGTGAAAAATCTTCACTATATCACTCTCTGCATCCCCCAAATTTTGAAAAAGTAATTCAGATACACTCTGTGTATACAGAGTGTCCCATTTATCTTCACCACCCAAAATAACTTTGTATGCAAGCACCAAATGAAAAATTGTTTCATACAAAAGGTGTACAATTGAAAGGGTGAAATAATACTGATGAAGAGGCAACCTTGTAGCGTTATTTATAAATGAGATACGCGTATTAACATCGTTTCTTTAAAAGACAATAAGTATTAATTATTCAATACTTCAATTAAACTTGTCAAAACCTTTTCAAAAATGTATCACAGTGGGTCATCTGATAAACAGAACGTTATTAGTGTCTTGACGGCATGGTTCCTGCGCATAATATGAAGTGATTTGATTTTAAGTTGGTTTAAACAAAACGTAGTACATTGCAGATGATACTCAGTGTCGCGTGTCACATTACATGTAGCTTTGGATTCATTTCGCTGAACACTGATGACTGAGTGAGTGGTCTGTGCTACATTTGGCTTCATGTGTTCACTGTAAACCAAAGCTGCGTGGAATGGGTTTCGCGACCCTGAGTATCTGCAATGTAGGCCTACTACGTACTATTTACACCAACTCAGTCAAATCACTTCCTTTGTACGTACTATGCACAAGAACCATGCCGTCAGGGCACCAAGTAACATTCCGTTTATTAACGTTCTGTTTATTATAATGACCTACTGTGATACATTTTTGGACATGTTTTGACGAGCTTCATTGAAATACTGACTAATAAATACATAGCGGCATTAAATAAACAACGATAGGACTCAAATCTCATTGATAAATATTATATGGTTTTCTCCCATTAGTTATTTCCCTCTTTCAGTTGTACACATATTGTACGAAATAATTTAACTTTTGATGCTTAAGTACAAAGTTATTTTCGGTGGTCAAGATAAATGGGACACCCTGTATAATATATACCCATATCTATTCCGCCATTATACAAGGTGATTCACAAGGATTTACCGTCACTTACGGAGCTTATTTCCGAAGACATTCTAAAAAAAAAAAGTCATATGAACATATTTTGTCCTATTCACAATATTTTGAAAGTTAAATTAATTTGAAGTTGTTAGTAAAATACCGTTTTTCTTTAGATTTATGGGTAAAAAAATATTACAAATAGAGAATGAAATATTCAGAAGTGTCATTTCCTTAATTGTCTAGTGTTCTGAAGCTAAACGTGTGTTGTTAATTGGTTTGTACAGATTTTATTTTCCAATTTTTAACTAAAAATAACATTCTTACGCATTTATTGCAAAAATTGTTGCAAATCATACGACTTTAGTAACTTGATTCTTTATAGTTTAATTATACACCCTAATATACAGTCTTAAATAATTTACAAGAGTGACGTTATTTGTAACAATTGTGATAAATGCGTAAGAAAATATAATTTTGTAGTTAAAAAAATCTTTAAGAAGCAACTATGTAATTCACAACACATTTTTAGCTTCAGGATACTAGTAATTAAAGAAAGTATACTTCTGAATAGTTCATTCTTTATCCGTAATATTATTTCACCCTTAAAACTGAATAAAAATTGTATTTTACAAGGAACTTCGGATTAGTGTAATTCCGAAAATATTGAGATTAGGACGAATGTTTATGACATCTTTTTGCTCAGACTGTCTTCGGAAATAAGCTCCGTAAGGGACGGTAAGTCCTCGTGATTCATTCTGTACAGACACTAAATTATTCACTTCACTTTCATATATTCTATTCCGACCTATTTCATTCTACTCCGTTCCGTTCTATTTTATTATTTTCTATTTCCTTTCACTGCCTTCTATAAATTGTTTTTGTTTGCGTTTATCCTGATCCATTTAGTCTATGCTTCAGATTCGTTGTATATCATATAGTTTCATCTCGCTCTCATTTATTATATTTTACTCGATTCCTAGTATACTGACTGTCATATCTGTTCAGAGAGAAAAGCTCGTGATACATTTTATACCTCATTAAAAAATAAAAGACTTTATCGCACGAACTCAGGCTCACACTCGGAGATTAAGAGAGGGTTGTCTTGGTGATTGAGATTTTAAGTTGTCTGTTACGAAAATCGCTTTAAAGACGTTAGTCCATGGGTTGTAATCAATGTAAGCTGTCAGGCTGACACAAGTGATACAGTATATTCCACTGAAAAATTTAGATTCGTAAGGATTTCCTCTCTTACTTTCATTTTTGTCAAAAGTGAAGGGTTCAGAGTCATAGTGGACCAAGCGCCATTTATTAAAAACGGAGAAAGCAAGGGTTAAAGTTAAGTGAATACTATAGTTTAATGAAGACTGACATATTTAGTTTAAATGTGTATACTTTATATTACTTGCTATAATTTCAGAAGGTTATTCTTTGGGATATTTCAAGCTAAAGAGTTTCATACAATTTTGTTCGTTTACGATTTCTTTTCGAGAAAACAATTGTTTTGTATAAAATATTTTATAGCTTGTTTTTGGAAAGTCATTAATTTAATGATATGATCAGTCAGTTTAAGAAGGGAGTGAAATAATTTTAGTTTTGTCTTTTAAATATCCATCAATTTGATATGAATAAATGTAGCTTTTCGTTTTGAAAAGGAATTTTGAAATGTTACATTTGTTCGGATCGTATTTCAGCACAATTAAAAGACAAAAATAAAATTCGTTCAGTCATTTATTACAAGGCTCTGTATTTCAGATACCTATAAATTGGAATGAAGTTGCCGGATTCGAAGTATATGTGACGTCACAGCGCTGGTACAAGTACGTTCGTATACAAAATAGTTACGCATCCTCTACACTCTTCCTATAGAAAGTTAAAACCGGGACGCAGTCAAAGTGAATAGTCTTATAGATCACAGCTCTTGCTAATCGTATTATTTAAATAACTACATCTTTGTGGCTGTAAATTGTACTGTAAATTGTGTAAAATAAATGTAAAAGTGACAAAAACAGTGTACTGAAAGACACTGCAATACCAAAAGGTACGGAAAGTGTGTTGAACGTAATCCAAGAGAACCAGTACCATCAAAATCTGAAAATTATGAATATATTAACTCGACGTCTAACATGGATTTATGTAGCCTACCATAATGTTCAGTGCCAATATCCCAATTAATAAATTAATTAATCTACATTTTAGGACATTTCTAGAGAAGTACCTACATACAAAATTAATAGGTTGTAAGTGAAGAGCGGCATGCAATATCCTAATGAAACACGAACAAGTATCAGACAATAGGAATATCTTGTAGGCTACTACATCATGCACCAATAACGTCATGTGCTATTGAAAGAATTTTTTGTAATATAAAATCATTTCAAGTGACATCCGCATATGTTCAAAGTTCCGTAACTTACAAATGCACGTTATTATTCACTGCAAAGATCACGACAAAAATTAACATCACTGCTCAAGCATGTATTTACTAGTATGGCTTCAGAATGTCGGGAATTGACTGTACTCCACGAACACGCAGCGATGACCAATTTGTTTATATCCTTATCCTTTGCATTACCTGTGTTCAGCGTACTATATACCCAATGTGTCTTTAACTTCAGTCTTTAGGTAGCTGGAATACGGAGCCTATTTATTACCATAATACACTGCTCTCTTAAACTGAGTGAGCATATTGGGAATTAAATTAAAAACTTTCCCAAAACACGCTATGAAATATTTAATATAAAATAATTTTTATCTCTAAAATGTAGAAAAAATTAGCAAAATTGTATTAAGGGGAGAGGACGATATTTTTTGGTGAAAAAATGAGTAAATTTTCGAAAAAAAAATCTTTAGAATACTCTGTGATGTGTGGAATACATTACATAACATTTTGTGGGTATTTGTGCCCTTAGCGGAAGTTGAGACCTTATTTCTAAACTGCCTGCGTTATGGATTTTTAAATCACACGTCTTCTTTCATTGTTGTTTCCGGTAAATAAAATTTAAAAAAAAAATCTTTAAACTACTCTTTGATATGTGTGGATTGCATTGCGTAACATTTATGGATATTTTTGCCCTTATCAGATGTTGAGACGAAAATTTTAAACTTCCTGCACTATGGATTTTTAAATTACACGACTCCTTTGTCGTTGTTTCCGGTTACTTAATTTTTTGCTACATTTCCAGATATAAATGGATATAAATTCTGAACTATTAAAGATACATACATGAAATTTAGAACACACATTCTTCAGACTATTGGGAAATTTTTCTCTGTAACAGAATTTTCTTAATAGATTTAATTTTTAAAATATGCCCGTTTGTTTGCGAAAAAGGAAATAAAAAAGTGTTATTAAATTTTAATTGATTATTTTAGAAACTTAGGACTAATATCAAAATTCTGTTACAGACAGATTGTAGAGCCTGCTTTTGCAAGTACATTGCAAAAAATTGTTTGAATCTATATTTAAAAAGGGTTTAGATATATCGGGTTTAGTAACATCTTGCATTGGGTATATATATTTAAATTTTGGCCCCCAAATAATTTTTTTCAAAATATTTATATTTATTTCAGTTGCTACAGCTATGAGCTCTCTACATACAAAAAATTAATATTTTACACCAGAGAGGAAAAACGTTTTAAAAATACCATCCACTCCCCTTAAACACTTTTGTTTGAAACATCTCAAAGAATAACCCCCATTAAATTGACATTACTTACGGTCCACTTTGTTTGTTTGGAGGGATTTTTTCTTACAAAGTGAAATAATGACATTACCGAGAATAAAATGCTACTATATTGGGTGTTGGACGGAGCTATTAAAGATTTGTGTTCAGGAAGAATATTGAAACGCTCTGTTGAGAATATATATGCTTCATGTAGTGTGAGACTTGAGTGTTCGTCTTCAGAATACAGTTAAGGTTTCTCGTTTCGTCCGGTCTACTTAGCAGTAACGGAGCGAGCCAAATCCGTGGAACGCAGACATTTTTATCACCACCCAAATGTAGTCTGGAGCTCCGTAATTAGGCTGTTGTCAGCTACCAACACAATTGCTTAGCCTCAATGTTTCCTGTCGGCAGTGAATCCAAGCCTCGTGTCCCTGTTTATTCCGCAATAATGATTACACAGGAAATCGGCACGGGCAATTACTCCTTCCGCTTACGAATCCTAAACAACAAGATCTGAGATTTGATTCTTGAGAGACGCTCTAAAAAAACTTGTTGACCAGATATATGCACGACTCTTTTTCACAGTTTTGCCGCTTTTTATCTACAGTAATCTCGAGGTTTTGACTTATCTAGAGAAAATCAAAACTCAAGTGGAATTTACTTGCCTATTACAAGATTAGAAGAAAGTATATGAAGATTAGTAGAAATAACATACTCTAATACAATAAAATATTAATTGACTTACTGAAATTCTATTTCACTAATGTTAACTTCACCAAAACGTTTCAACGGAGCCGCCATTTTCATTTGACTGTCTATGCTGTAAACCAGAGTGCTGCATTGGAGTTAAATCGCTCGCTTGAACTCGGTCGAGTGTAGTACCCTCGAGTGAGATACGATCGGTCGTGATACGCTCGTAATAAATAGAAGCAAAGTACAAGGTCATCTCACCGACATGTCTTATCTTGTATGGAAGGCGACAGATAAGATACACATATGTTTAGCTCACACGGTAAACATAAGGCTTTATTTTCTGCGTTTATGAGAAACGTTTAATGGAACAGTCAATGGAACGTACCAAAAGAGGAACATGAAGTTGTAAATAAAATAGTATGAAAAACTTCGATATACAGTTATTATTGCTAATTAATAATTATTCAATATTTGATTTACCACATATACAGTATAATATGATAGGTTCATACATAGTGTTCCGCCTATATACTGCGACAATGTAGAAACGTTTTACAAAATATTATTGATATAGCAATAGATTAATAACAATATTAGCACAGAGATAACGTCACAGAAAATATAATAAAACGAATGATCATGCTGCACAACTGTTACAGACGCAAAGATTGATACAGTAATTATTAGAGATTATTATTATTATTATTATTATTATTATTATTATTATTATTATTATTATTATTATTATTACTAGAAAACTTGACACAGTTCTTGCATTATCGTGATTGTGTTCTCAGTTTATAATAATTATATTTACATCCAATAACATCTATCAGATATGGCAAAAACAAAATCACACCTGTGTGGGGGGGGGAAAAAAAACATTTACCTACAACATTTATATTACATTTTAAAGCAAGTTTTGTAGTTGTACTATGGAGAGGTTGGTTAAACACTGCAAAGTTTTGAAATGATAAACGTCTATGATGTTACTACACAGTTCATCACTGTAACAAGAAATCCAATAACATCTATCAGATGTGGCAAAAACAAAATCACTCCTGTGTGGGGAGGGGGGAACATTTACCTACAACACTTATATTACATTTTAAAGCATGTTTTGTAGTTGTACTATGGAGAGGTTAGTTAAACACTGCAAAGTTTGGAATGATAAACGTCTATGATGTTACTATACAGTTCATCACTGTAATAAGAACGAATGTCTAACGCTCGGCTTATACCGTTGGAGGATTTATCGCTCGTGACAATTTTACCCATCATGCATGTGCGCTACCTATCGGATTATGCTATGAACTACTTGGCGCTCGAGCGAAAACGTCCGATGCAGACCTCTGCTGTAAACAAATGACGATCGCAAAGCATGTTTTATAGTACCGTAAATAATTTGCAATTTGAAATGTTGACAAATGTTGACTCATCTGCAATACTCGTAAATTTGACTATAATACGCCTTGCCTCCAATTACTTCTGAAGGAACGAAGCACAATTCATTCACTGTCTATCCTATTTAGCATGATACACACTTCTACTCCGAATTTTCTGGCATCGCGCTTTCAATTTCTTGCAACTCTTCGAGCACTTATTTCTATTGAACAAACAATTTTTTTATTCTTATAATCCTACACTGTACAAATTCTCGTGTCTCTGGAATTCTTTACCTAATGAACTCAGGGATTGCCGGAAATTATCACAGTTTTTTTTTATTTCCGTAGATTATTTTACGACGCTTTATCAACAGCTTAGGTTATTTAGCGTCTGAATGAGATGGTGATAATGCCGGTGAAATGAGTCCGGGGTCCAGCACCGAAAGTTACCCAGCATTTGCTCATTTTGGGTTGAGGGAAAACCCTGGAAAAAACCTCAACCAGGTAACTGGCCCCAAATCGAACCCGGGCCACCTGGTTTCGCGGCCAGATGCGCTGACCGTTACTCCACAGGTGTGGACATCACAGTTCAAAATTAAATTTCAAAATGTTGTCCTATTTCATGGTTTTTAAGCATTGCTAGATGTGATGATTGTTTTTTGTGCTCTACATTTAAAATTGCAAGTTTCTTGTTTATATTCTTTAATATCTTACTTTTGTTTATTTACTTGGATATAATTATGGTTTCTAATTACTTATTTAAAGTTTGTGTGATTATAGTTTGCAAACATTTTGGGTGGTTTTACTTTGTTGATACTTTTATTTTATTATTGCAATTGTATTTATGGTCGTGTGGAAGAAAAGTGCTGATTGACCAAACTATATTAGAATAAATAAATCTGAAATAATGATAATAATAATGCTAATGCTAATAATAATAATAATAATAATAATAATAGCAATAATAATAATAATAGTAAAAACTCTGTCGGTAATGTTTATGTCGCCTGTCAGATATTATGGAACGGGCTATTCCATATGAAAGCGGACAACGAAATACCATGACATGTCAGAATTGTCTAAAAATTCGTACAGACGTATAGTATTTGGGAACTAGTAAATGTACAAATTTTGACTTTCTTTAGCTCAGTAGTTTTTGAGATAAAATTCCTTAAAATTTAGAGTATTTTGTATTTTATTCTTGCTTTCAACGCGTACTACTGCATCTGGCTTCGAAATAAAAACTTTAAGCTATAGCTAATTTTGTAGTGCACATTTAAGTATATTAATAGGTATAACACACTTTTTTTATTGTTTGTGGAAATTATGGCTATATTGTTTTTTTTTTTTTTGTGATTTATAACATGTTACCACCAAAAAAAAAAAAGGATATGAAATACTATAATATTAGTTATTGTTGAGACAATTACCATACAATTATGCAAATCAAGATTTCAGGTATAACTCGAAGTTGGTTGCTTGACGGTTGTCAGCCCACTTTGAGGTCTGTGGATATAGAGGGAAAAATTGGATCGGTGTCGGTTAGAGTTCCCGAGTAGCTCAGTGGTAGAGCGTTGGTACGTTAAACCAAAGGTCCCGGGTTCGATACCCGGCTCCGGAACAATTTTTCCCTCGAAATTATTCATACCATACAATTGTTAAGCTATTTTAAATGAATACGTTAAAATAAATATCTTAAATCTCGCTATAAAAATACGCGCTACCTTCAGCGTCATGCGGAGATGTGAGAGGAGCCAAAATATTCTTATCAGCTGGCCTTGAGTGGTCTTGTAACAGCTGGTGTGTTGTCACAACACAAGGAATAAGACGAATACGTGACCCATCAGCCAATCTTCTGTGTGTATTACCACAAGGTGACAGTGGTTATTGAATTCCAGTGTTTGAGAGTTTTCCTTTATTGTGTTGCAGCAAATTAAAAAACTGCTAGGGATATATTAAGGTAAGATAGTGATTACGTATTGTCTTAAAGGCAAGAATTATACCAATCGTAACCATCAGTAAACAGTAACAGGTTAGTGTAGTGATTATGTAATCTGTATAAAATTATTTTAGTATTTAGAGAAATACATCTTTCATTTCGAGTTGTTTTCGAATGCGTGAACTACTCGCATGACGGAACTTACGAGCTGCTAGTGTTGGCCAACTACGCGCGGGGAAGAAGTCCACAATGAGACATCTTTTCTTTATTTTATTTTACACCCTTACCCAAAGAAAATTTTGGATCTGTAAACTGTGTTTTATTCTATATTAAGTCAACCATATTGTCGTATTTTTAATTTTTAGCTATTTCGTCAACAAGAAAAGTAATATAAATAAATCTACCTAGTCAAGTGAACAAGAATTTAAATAAAAATCCCTCCAAAGTCATTATATTACTCTCTGAGTCTGCTTTAAAAAGAAATGCAGTTGCAAATCCTTCCACTAAATATCTCTTGAGCAATGTTCTTCCAGAACTAAGAATTTTATGAAAGTACGATAAATTTGACGTTCTATAAAACGAAAAGTAATACTAGTTAGGGATATTTTAACCCACAATTAGGCTTGTCCAGTGAAGGATCTTTTAATGACGGAAGCACCTTTCTTCTTTTTTAAATGCGATGACAAATTTTCTGAAATTTTGTCCGATTTCATATGGAATAGCTCGAACGCAGTACCGTAGAAGAGGGTAAAGTCGAACAACATTTTTCAATTTTTTTATGATATTGAGGTTACGCAATGGAGCGAAGTTCCTCAGAAAATAGTATTTTGTCGTCATATCCTTCACCTATGAAGGGCACGTTACGAGAAGTGAAATACACTCTAGCAAAGACTGGTTTTTTATTTGACTTGTGATCGAAGTTAGTAACTGCTTAAGTAGGGTAAAGTCGATCACCGTTGATTTTTTAGTTTAAGATCGATTTTAAAATACTGCAGAGTAAAGTCGATCGCTGTTTATGGTTTTAAAAACAAATTAAGTGTATTACATATATTTTATTTGTTAAAAAAGGTGTAGAAAACAATAATGATCTACAAAATATGCCTATAGGATTATACTATAGTGTATCTTTTCTTACTGTGATCAAATAATTCGATACATTTAGGCCTATAGGTCCACTGTAAAAACTTGACTATTATTGCCAACTTATAAAACATAAAAACACAATATTTTAATACTTCACATACCAACAAACAAAGATTTAAGTATTCAAAATTTACATTGAAATACCACACTTCCATTATAATCTAAAATGCTATTCAACATTACTTAGGTTTATGTCAGATGTTACTTGAAATCTTCTCCTCCTCATGTCACTTTAGAAAGTACGTTGTTCCCATTGTCAGGTACAGAGGGGTATACAAAATATGTTCCTTTGGCAGTGCTTTTCTCACGCAAGAAATTCACCATAATTTCGTCTTCCTCTTTCTTCATTATCCCATCAATATAAGCTATACTATGACAATTTTCTGTTTATATGTATTAGTTGGAAGTATTTCGGTGAATAATTTATTCTTCCTGCTGGTCCTATCTGCTTCGAGTAGGTCGATGGTATGATCGACTTAACCTTGCACAGGCACAAGTTATCTTAAAATAATAAGTTTCAATGCGAACTGCAAAACTATTATTTCAGGATACAATCTAAACGAAAAGTACTTACGTATACTTCCTCGCTCCTTTCACTGCTGACGATAATTTATAGTGTGTAAGCCTTTGTTTTCGTTTAAGACAGTCTTGCGATGGTGACTAATATTTGCGGGCGAGAGCTATTTTTTGCCCGCAGCGCGCGCGCGCGGAGCTCTTTTACCTGTAAACATTGCTAAAGGATGTACAGATCTTAGAACACGGCGCATCATGACGGAACAAAAGCGCTCATACAATAAAGTTTCAAGGAAGAGTGGAAAATACAATATTAATGCTTCAAACATGGTGATGAAGTCCAGTGTTTGTGTAAAAAAAAATATCATTTGCAATAAAAAGTAACATAAAACGGCATTATGAGACGCAACATTAAACAAATATAGGCATTATTCAGGAGAAGAGAAAATAAATTGATTTCGGAATTGACATCGAAGATAAATTAATTTACATTTGGGTCAGTAAATTGTATCTAGATTCCTTTTATTTCTTTATTTTAAATGTATTGTTGATGTTTTATTTGTTGCTTGTTTCTGGATATTTACTTTTATTATTTTATGTGTTTCT
This sequence comes from Periplaneta americana, assembly GCF_040183065.1. Classification (NCBI taxonomy): domain Eukaryota; kingdom Metazoa; phylum Arthropoda; class Insecta; order Blattodea; family Blattidae; genus Periplaneta; species Periplaneta americana. Next base: position 62,807,507 of record NC_091126.1, on the reverse strand, counting down.
TTAATTTAGAAATAATATTTCATTTTTGATTGGACTTTAATTTATACTATTACTAAGCTCAAAAAGCCAATTCACTTTTATTCCATACTATTTCAAGATTTTGAGCAAATATGAACTAAACATTTTAAAAACTTTGATGCAAGGAGCCTTTTTTAGTAACGTCAATATAAAATATACTTAAAAATATAATTTCAAAACTATTAAATCTAATTGCACCAAATTTTTACAGATATTATTATAGATCTGTTTATATAGTTTATATTTCACAAATTTTTGGCTGAAAAGTGTGGATGTTTTAAAAGTCATACATATCCCCTTAAATGATTGACCCCAAAAATTACGATGGCTCTCAATATCTTAATTTAATCAATTTGTTTTTTTTTTTTGTGTTACGTGCATCTCACAAATCACTCTAAGAAAACTCATTACATAATCACGACTGGAGAGTAAGGACTACATTTTCACAATCATACAATCATTATAGTCTATTTCAATCAATATTGTCGTTATTATTTTTTCAACAGATACTCAAAAGTAATTAGAGATCACACACGTCGAGCAGGTAGATCCTATTAGTTTCTCCTAACCAATGAAGTGAAGTATTTACATCCTGAATAATTGCTTTTAACAAGAAAATGGTTTACATACAATTAACTTTTCCTATTTCTCTTTTTGTTCCTTAAACACCCTTCCCATTGCGATTTGTTTATATATGTACATGTATATTAAATAACTGAATAATTAGCCCTATTACATAGCCAGAAATTTATTAACGCAAGTTATTATAATAATTGCTGCCTTTATTCGCTGCATGTGCATGTACATCCCTGTTGTCTACGTTACAGTGGATGCGCTATGCGCCCGTGATCAAGGTCGATCTCTTCTACCGTGATTGGGAGCTAATATCGTCTCATCCCTGGTTTAAGAGGAAAGGTTCAGAATAACAATTTTCACTTCAATGGTAATTGCACAGTGTTCCCATTGTTGGCATGCGCAGGCTTTTTGATGTCCCTCTCGCTTATGTTTGCAATGTCAGGCAATGAAGTCAGCATAACAAAATTTTAACAAGTAAATGAGAGAATATATAATGTTCAATACAAAATTTGCAAATGATTGATTATACCCCACTGATTGACTTTACCCGCTTCTACGGTGTAGGTAATTTGTTACAACCAGAATTTGAACCCGGTCCCGCTCGTTCCACGATGAGACATGCTAAGCGTCACTCTACAGGTGTGGACGAAATACATCCTTAAAGTCCCGTTGTTTGTAAAACCACTCAAGAAATAAAATCGAATATTAATTAACTTAGGTTTTAAAGGTTGCATCTCGGAGTTATCAGGACTTTGTCGCGTGTGGCGAAAAAGATCAGAAGACAAGGGGAGTCCGCAGGCGCAGACCTCCTGAGTTCTCGGTGTGGGGCCGCAGCTGTTGGCCTCCGTCTCTCGCCTCAAGTGGCAAAAGTCAACGGTTTGAAACTGAGCGCTCCGTAGGCGGGGAGCGGGGTAAGGTCGGAATTTGGGAAAATTGTGAATACTCTCTTTGGAGCAAACGATACGCAAAGAGCACTATTCACACTCGCACGTAGGTTCACTAACCTGGATCCAACACTCATGCGTTATCTGATATATGTGAAGAACACACTGGACTTGCAGAAACGTTACGCTTATTCACTGTGAAGATGAAGTTTTGTCGCATTATTGTGACTGTACGTTAAAATTGGTTGTTGTGACAGCTAACACACATTTATTAATATAAGGATCCTAAGGTCATAAGGTACACGCACCAAATAACGCCACCTTAACACTTCAGTCACTTTTGCTCTGGAAATAAGTTATGTACAAACACGAAAATTATGAAATAGAAACTGTAATTTTATCTTTACAAAATAGCACAATGAAAATGGATATATTATATACCAAACAAGAATTAGAACTCAAATAGGAAAACTTTGTATACTGGCGTTATTAGGAACAGGTTGTCCAATTAACGCCACCTACTTTCTAGTAACCTATACACTTTTAATTGTTAATGAATTATTTTTCCTAAGCAACACAAATTGAACTAAGCGACTAAATTTGAGTTTCTGTTAATAAAGGATACAAAATCACTCAATACTAATGAAAGATTCTTGATCTGAAACTGAAACACCAGACGGATTAGGAAAATATGTTTTCCAGTGACTCCTTATTAAAAAAAAGAGACAATGTGACACAGTAGAAAGTTATTAAACACAAAAGCATTTACCTTAGTTTAATATGAATGTTTTCCAATAAATAAAACAAAAAAATTAAGGTATGTAAAGTAAAAAGAAATTAAGAGTTCGATAACCAATTGAACCAATATCATCACTGCACATTCTGAACATTTGTAAGTTGAAAGCTTAGTGATTTTCCTGATGTTTTCACACTGATGCTGTACTGTCAGCCTTAGTACTAACATAACCTAAAATTTTGTCTGTAGACCTTTAACGCCACATAGCATTAAAGCGCTACTGAGCACTTGATAACATGACATGCCTGTTTCTGTAACATTTTCAAATTTTATAGATAGAAAATACTTTCTGTACATAGAAGAATGTTTAAGGATCACGAAAATATATAGTTTAATATAGTTATTATTTGCTCAACACACAAAATAAAATATTGCCTCTTACCTTGATATAAGAACAGCCATTCACTATCAACACACAACAGGAAAATGATGGAATATAATGTCACTCGTAAACGTCAGCGGACAGCTAGTAACTCATATCATCACTACATGGCAAGCGAATGCTGGCTACAGCAGTGCACTACCGAAAACTTGTATCGTAACAAATTTTAATAGGGTGGCTTTAAAGGTATACATGGCGTTATTTGGCTTAGGGACCTTAGTTTTGTATTTTTTGTGGAGCATGAGTGTTATTATTAGGGTATGTAGGGAATATCAACAATAATCTCACTAGAGATTTTGATTTATCTAGAGTAAATCCAAACTCCAGTGGGATTTAATATACTACTTCACGATTATAAGAAGGTATAGAAGAAGACAATGTTCCACAACAGTTTATCCACAATATTTATAACATATATAACCAAAATAAAATAGCAATTAAACAAGATGGTAAGTTATCATCTTGGACACCCATCAATACTGATGTAAGACAAGGATGTGGATTATCACCGTAAATATGAACCGAATAATTAAAGAGTGGTAGCAAACTCACCATGGATAGGCTATATAGAAATTAACAGACACCTTAAATTGGATTCAATTCTCTTTGCAGGTGATTTGGTATTATTAGCACTTTCAGTAGACGACCTCCAAAGGTCAATATGTAATTTGCAGCAAGTAGCAGCCACATACAACATGGAAATTTCAACAGATAAAACAAAAATTATGGCATTCTGTGGGAAATACCCAATACAAAGTAAATTTGTTTCGATAATAAAATATTAGAAAGATGTAATAGTTTCCCATATTTAGGTTACAATCTTTCCACTTTTGAAGAATTGGATATATCACAGAAAATTAATAAATACACAAGAGCTATGGCTATTATAAATAGTGTGATGAAACCATCCTTGGTTCAGAAACACACCCGCATGTGTCTCTACAACACATTGGCACGACCGATGCTCAGCTATGGCAGCTAAGCATGGACACTGAGGAAAGCAGATAAAAGCAGAATAATGGCTTGTGAAATGCGATTCATGCGAAGAACAGCGGGCTATATTAATGGAATCTGAAAAGAAATTGTGAAATTTTAAAGGAACTAAAACTCAACCAGTTTTAGATTACATTGTTCAATATCAGTCTAATTGGAAACATCATTTGGAAAGAATGAGTAATAGTAGACTCCCAAAGGCATTTATGATTATGTACAACATGGCCAAAGATCTGTGGGTCGTCCTGCTAAGAGATGGCGTGAAAATGTTATGTGAGACCGCAACAGGCCTTGTGGCCTATCACTTGTCAGCCAGGAGAAGAAGAAGAAGAAGGTATATAAAATTAGAAGGAATAAAGTACTCTAATACAATTACATATTAATTGACTTACTAACATACTAAACTGTCTTGAAAAAGTATTATTGTACCACATCATTACAAAAAATCTTCCGCCAGATTGCAGTAGTGTGTTATGATCGCCACTTCTCTTGTTACCAATTGTGCCAACTAAACAGTTTTCATTGAACTCTATGGACGATTACTATTCAGGAAGGCTTTGTTGATTCAGTTTCATTTTTATTGAAACATCTGCATCCCACTTAAATTATGAATATATATTAAACACTCCCTGATACGTGACTATCCATAATATCATACAGCAGAAGCTATTACATATTATATAAACAAGATAAATTATAAAGTTTTAATTAAGGATGATGAAATAAACATGAATAATTTTTTTAAAGGGTAAAAATATTGAAAGTACAATGTTGACAAACAAAGAAACATATGCTAGGGAAGTGATAAAAACAAACAAATGCTAGGGATTTGATACAATTATAAGATAAGCAGCCATGATTGGTTGAAACACTTCGTTACGTACCGTTTTACTGGTCAAAAGTGGTATGACGTGGTAAATGTGTTATAGTCAGTTATAATTAATCCAGTTCAGAAACGTAAAATATGTCTTCATATTAATTTATTACTATTATAAATGTAAACATAGTCTACAAACATGAAACAAGTTTTCATAGTTCATGACTGTTATAAATCAAATCTAGTTCACAAACATAAAACAAGGTAGGATTATATGTATGATAATAACTTTCGTGTGTTAAATGTAAACTGAGTTAAAAAGAGTATCCAATATTTTAGGAGGTGATAGTATGCATCAAAACAAGAAAAAAATGTCTAACGTGGGTCCTACAACACATACTTTCTGAACACTCGTTCATAGGAGGTGCTCAATGTGATGTCCATTTATGGCAATGCATTTTTCTGCCCTACAGTACAGCAGGCTACCAGATAATCATACCGTAGTTGACACTCCTAGCATGGAATACTGATACGTCGAAAGGAATATTGAAAAGGAAGATTTGGTTGCGGATATGAGCGGGGTTCAGCAGAGATGGTGTTGTGAATTTTCGTAATCAACATGTGTGGGCTGATGAAAATTCCCATGCAGTTGAAGAATCAATGTATCAGCACCGATTCTCAATCAACGCATGGGCAGGCATTCTTGGCGATAGATTTAAGGGCCATACGTGCTACCACAGAGATTAACTGGGGTTCGTTATCAGGACTTTCTAATTAATGTATAGTCTACCTTACTGGAGTACGCACCATGTCAGCAAAGACTGCAGATGTGGTTCATGCATGATGGCAGACCAGCAAATTTTTTCCGCAATGAGCGTGAAGACCTGATGCTGACATTTCTGGATCCCAGGATTGATTGGGGAGGCCCCACATCTTGGCCTGCTCGTTCCTCAAACCTAAATCCCCTAGACTTTTGGTTATCAAGAACAACCAGGTCAATTTCAAAGAATAATTCCTTACGCCGAAGGGCAGAATGATGCATTGTTAGAATGGACGTCACATTAAACACCAGTTATGAACAAGTGTTCAGATCTCAGAAAGTATATGTTGTAGGACCCATGTTTATTAGACTTTCTTTTGTTTTTATGCATACTAGCACCACCTAATATATTGGATACTTTTTAACACCCTGTAAAAAGGGTCTAGCTTCATCTTTACCTTCTTGATATGTGCTAAATTAACCTTTCCTTCCCTTATTTTATCTCATCTTAACATTACTTCAATATAGATCTCAACTTACCTTACCATATCTCACCGTAGCTATCTCAGTTTACATTGTCTTCCTTTGCTCTACCTTAACGGCAAAAGTAACAATTACCCACCATGCCTTTCGTGACCCGAATCGATACGACTACAAAATAAAAGAATGCTCAATTGTTGCTCTTCTTGTGGAACAGGCGGCGGAGATAGTGGAGGTGTGGCGTGGAATTAGAAGGATGGCAGGAGGAGATGAGTTCCTCGTGGGAGCCTCCAGTATGAGCGATTTTTCTTTGTCTGGCCTGGGAATTGCTAGGCGACTGACTGAACACTTAGTACGGATTTATAAGCAATATATCAATGATTTGTCAAGCTGTCGTGTTCACCGCTGAAAGCAGAATTATTATGTGCGAACTGTATAATTCTCATAATGCTCTGAATAAATTCTGTAGCGATGCAGATAAAAAACCTACACGTCGGTACATTATAAACAGTTTTAAGAACAGATTGAATGATAGTACTGAATCTAAAGAAATTAAAATTTGAGGAGGGATAATTAGGCTATGTACTGTACCTAAATAAATTGGACTTTGAAAAGGGATAATTATGTACTTACCTGAATGAATTTAACTTTGAGAAGTGATAATTATGTTTATGAAATAATGTTGTCACTTCAGACCAATATACTGTATTTTATTAATTCGGCCACAGAAGACGGTGATATTATGTTAGCCATACAGAAAATGAAATTCATGACCATAAAAAATGCTGTTTGAAAGCAACATATTTTAAGCAGCAAAATTTTATTTGTTATATTGAATTGAGAGTGATATGATACATATTATAATTTACAGACAAAAAATATACATACCGGTACATACAATCATTGAAACCTTACATTACATACTTTATAATTTACATATATGCGTTAGTTGGGAGGCCGGAGGGAAAAAGACCTTTAGGGAGGCCGAGACGTAGATGGGAAGATAATATTAAAATGGATTTGAGGGAGGTGAGATATGATGATAGAGGCTGGATTAATCTTGCTCAGAATAGGGACCAATGGCGGGCTTATGTGAGGGCGGCAATGAACCTCCGGGTTCCTTAAAAGCCAGTAAGTAAGTATATATATATATATATATATATATATATACACACACACAATTATTAAGTTATATTCAATTATTTCAATGTTACAATTGCTTGGTTGTTAAAATGTGTGTATGATAAGGTTATGCAATTTGTGTTCTTTTGTTTTGTGTGTTTTTGGAAAATATAATTTCAATTAATGCTCCGCCATAAATGTTGTAACTAAAACCTTGTGCATCCCTCGTGCTTATCGTACGGTTCGTCCTCCCACCCCCATACGTTACCTTCACTTTGATTAAGTTTTCACTGTGCCTAAACGAGACTCTCAACTGTAAATAGAAAATAAAATAACATCACTGAAACCCGAGCTACCCTATATTCCAAACAATATCAGCGATATGTACCGACCCAGAAACAAAATTCAGTTGTGATAACATACTGAGCATTCTCAGTAATTGCAACTTGGAAACTTCTGGTAGTCCGAATTTTGTTTCTGAGTCTGTACATGCAACCGCACACGGTCATCTAAACTAGAACGTAAGAAATTCAACCTTATGGACTTAATGTAAGCACATCGTGAGGAAAATAATAGCCTACACAGAGGAAACAACACCCAATCTGCTAGTCTAAAAGTAAGGGAGGAAGAAAAATTCACTCTCCTCCCTGAAATCGAACCCCGTTTTGTTGAAATTTTAACTAGAAACAATATCGCTTAACACATGTTGGAGATCTTTCGAACTTTTATTGTAACCGCGTTTTTTAAAGATTGCAATCACAGTGTGTAAATTAAAATTAAAGTAATAATACTTTTGATAACACTTAGAGTGCTATTCATAGACATTTTGCTAACCCGCGCTACGAGCGTGCTAAACTAGCCTCTGCTATCGAGTGGTTATTTGTACAAGATTTATATCATATCATATCATATCATATCATATCATATCATATCATATCATATCATATCATATCATATCATATCATATCATATCGTCCACACATGTGGAGTAACGGTCAGCGCGTCTGGCCGCGACACCAGGTGGCCCGGGTTCGAATCCCGGTCGGGGCAAGTTACCTGGTTGAGGTTTTTCCGGGGTTTTCCCTCAACCCAATATGAGCAAATGCTGGGTAACTTTCGGTGTTGGACCCCGGACTCATTTCACCGGCATTATCACCTTCATTTCATTCAGACGCTAAATAACCTAGATGTTGATACAGCGTCGTAAAATAACCCAATAAAATAAAAGTAAAAATCATATCATATCATATAGAATATATCATATCATATCATATCATATCATATCATATCATATCATATCATATCATATCATATCATATCATATCATATCATGCCACTTATCATATCATACCATATCATATATCATATATGAAGGGTCCAGGGGAAAAACCTATTAAGTCCAAAATTATCAATTTTTTTGTTTTAGATGCCATGTAATACTTCAGACAGTAGAGATTTCTGTGGTTTAATTGTACAAAGTAAAAACTCGATTAAGCCAGAAATATTTGAAGAATGATACCCCAGAGACAATAGAATGTAATGGACACTGAAACGTTTAACTTGCTCTTCTGTAAAAACAGTAAAATGTGACTTAGCAGGTTTTTCCCCTGGACCCTTCATATCATATCATATCATATCATATCATATCATATCATATCATATCATATCATATCATATCATATCATATCATATCATATCATATCATATCATGTCACATATATCATATCATATCATACCATATCATATATCATATCATGTCACATATCATACCATATCATATCATATCATATCATCATATCATATCATATCACTAACATTGGTTTATGGATACGAAAAACGTTAGTTCGCTGATCATCCACCGGAAGTCCGCGCTAAGAATGTCTATGAATATGGCCCTTGATGTCTGAAAACAAAACTTAATCACGATGGAGTATATTATACTTGCTACTGGCATTGAGGTTAGGCTTAAATGTGATGGAACGTGATTCGGAATTATAATTACCAAATTGGAGGCGGTTTTACATCGAGAAAACTACCATCGACATCGTCCCTTCCCATCGTAAATTTCACATCAACTTGTCTGTATTATGTTACTGTATATCCTGGTTACCCTCTTCAGCATGTAATCTCTGTTTAAAGACTTCGAGATTGAACTTGGTATATATGTGGTATTAGAGTTAACTGTCATGCTGCCAGAAAACGGAAATGTTTTAATTTTATTCAGACATGTTAGCACTTATTTCCTTGCGTCGATAAAAGAATCATATTGGTTTTGTTGCCGTCCTCCGGTATTGGAGAAATGTCTACATGTGATTTACATCCTTCTCCCGACAGTGTGCTATTAGGTTCCAATACTCTACCCAGATTTCCTTTTCATCTCTAAGAACTGCCAGTGATTCACTTTTCACTGCACAATGTCACCTCAAAGCAGACATCTATTCACCTATCTCAGCTTCTCACACTTCCTCGGTGAATGCGTTTAAATTCATACCGTTAAGTTCCATTCACTGTGTTCATTATTTAGTGTCCCTTCACAACTGCAGAGTATAATCAGGCACTGGAACAGTGATGAAATATGAAAGTCAAAGAAACTGAATTACTGGCGCAAAATTTTCCCACATGTAAATGTAAAATGTTCCAATTTTTAGTGCATTTATTTCTTATTTTCGAATATACAGACTATTTACAGTCGTCGGAATGACGTAGGCCTGCTATAGGTAGATCGTCCACGCAGCTATCTAGTGTAGTGTCTATTATCAGTAGCTATTTCACTTTGTATATCTACGGTTACATAGTGCAGGAATCTAAAAGACGGAAAAGTGATCATCAGGCAAATTCTTTCAATATCGCATGAGAAAATGCTTATTTTTTCACAGCAGCTGGAGTCAATACTTATCTGCCGCAAAAGTTTGGAAGAAAGAGGAAAACATAATATAATGCGTCATTACTAGTCCACACATAGAGATATGATGGTTTTGTTGGTGAAGATCGCAGTAAAGAGGTTCAGGAGTTGAAAATTGCATTATTACAGGAGGTAGGGTACGTTAGAATTTATTAATTTTCAACAATTTAAATATCTCTCTTCAGGGAAAAAACCAGCTCATTGTTGATATGTTGAATAAATTACGGGGTTTCAGTCGTAAACTTACACTTTTCGTAAGCCCGTTTCGGGAAGGTAATACGGCTCATTTTCCAACGATAGAAAGTGCTCGTGATGAGGCCATGTTAAATGATTATGTGCAAATTTCAAAATGTATTTAATTCTAGGCTCCAAGACCTTGCCTTATTTGGAAAGAATTTTAAAGTTTTCATAATAAATTCCTTCAACACCAGTTGAAACAGTGTCATACGATTTACAGCTTGAACTTATTAATCTTCTATGTGGCCTAAGGGCTAAATACCTTTTGAATAATACTACTAGTCTGGTTGAATTTTACAAGACTAAACCTCGCAATAATATTCACGACTACACAGGCTGGTTGTGAAAATGATTGCTATGTCTGGCTCAACATTTATATTTGTGAGCAACTGTTTTCTATTATCAATTTTAATAAAGGGAGACATCGAACATCTGTAACTGATGTTTCATTACGATCAGTACTGTTCCTTTCAGCTGCCAACAACATAAAACCCCGTTTTGATGTTCTGATAAACAAAAATATAACATGCTATTTTATATTTAAGTGGCTATAGAGTTTCTATTATTTTTGTAAAATAAAAAATTTCTTTATTAATTAATATATTCCAAGATAGTTTTGTAAACACTGAACGGGAATTCATTTCATGAATACTCGTACTAGTACTTTTGTGTACATTTTGTACGACGTCAACCCTTCTTCCAGTCCACCCTTATACATAGAGCAGCTAATATCTGCATTCCGCTCATGAGCTGTGAGCGAACTCGTTGAGCGCAAAACTTGTGCAGATGGTATCTGAGGAGCTCAGTGCCTGGCATATCAGAGTGCAGTGTTATTAAACCTGGAGTTTGCGCGCTTTTTCTACACACGAGCGGGCGCGCGGCAAACTTTATGCATTTCTAGAAATAACTGTATTTACTTGATCGAAACCAGTTACAAACTTGAGTTTAATTAGGAATCAATTTGCTTCCCCATCCCCAACATCCGCCACACTACACATTCCTCTCGAGCTTTAAAATCTGTGTACCCTCTTATGCGATATATTGTTCACTGTGTCATATGTATTAATCTTTATATCTCCGTCGGGAGGAAGTTAAACTGACCGCTTTGTCGGTACCTCTCATGTAGAACTATGAGTATTCTAAAACCAACCAACACTGCCACCTACAAATCTTTGGACAAACCGCAGGAACATTTACTGCTGCGGACGATGACTTCGACGACGCGCAAACATAGGACATGCCATAGCTTTAGGCTGAGATGGTAAAGTAAGGAGAATTGTGAAGAGTTTTTGTTGAACGAAGCGGTAACGAAAGAAATCCGAGAATAACCCTCACAACGTTCGATGTGTTCACCAAAAATACAACTCCGCCTTCGCTCACATTTATCTCGGGCCCGTTTTCGGGGTAAGCAAGCGCTTTGTCTGAGAAACCAAGGTGGCTAATTTCGGCAGATAAGTAGCATCTTCTGCGAACCTCTGGAAAATGATCTAAGGAAGAGACTGGAGTGGTTTGTAATTTTCTGTTTTTTTTTTTCTTTTCTTTTTTTGACGTCCAGACCAGTGCAGTTTGAAATGTTGGCAAACAAAGAAACAAATGCTAGGGTAGTGATAATAATAAACAAATGCTAGGGAAGCGATAAAATTAAACAAATGCTAAGGACGCGATAAAATTGTGCGATAAGCAGCCGTGATTGGTTGAAAGACGTCCTTTCGTACCGTTTTATTGGTCAAAAGTAGTATGACGTAGTAAAAGTGTAATAGTCAACTAAAAACCGTAGTGTCAGCACATGCATAAGAGATATTTTACGAGTCATCGCTGGTTTCCGATAAAATAAAACACGATGATAAGCAATGCTGCTGATTCAATCACTCAGTTAACAGTAGTCTGTTTAATAATAATGAGATTTCTTATGTGAGAAGCGAAATAAGTTCAATACAAATACTTGTTTAAAACTTTTCCACTTCCACTAAAGAAGGTTTCGTAAGTAGTGCATTGCAGTGGAGCAGGATGGTTTGTAGTAAAAGGAATGTGTTTCATTTCAGAAGGACGGGGTCATTATATTATCTTGTCATATTTGCATGATTCACACGAGTTCTGTTCTTTGTCGCTGTGGTTATTGGAGGCTGCTTTATGCATGCACTCACTCCGAAGACACATTTCCCTCGATAATGAAACAACGTTGGAAGCCCTAGAAATTTTATAACGGCCGTAAATCCCTTTTGTCAGCTTTCAGATTTCTCTAATCCTCTACCTGCGAGAGCATGTACTGAGTATTTTGAAAACATCAGGCACGTTGTTCACAGAGCACTATGTTGAAACTAACATACAATATTGTTAGATAGTATTAAGGTTACTTTGTTTCCTACTTGTTGTTAATTTAGTATTTTATTATTATTATTATTATTATTATTATTATTATTATTATTATTATTCGAAATAAGTATGATGTATCATTATTGATAGAACAAAAAATATACGGCCTTCTTTGGAAATCATAGTGTCTCTAGGAAAATATCTTTAGAAAAAAAGATATAGAAAGAATGAATGATTTCATAAATGTTGTTCATAAATTATTATTTTATAATATATTAGACTTAATAGACAATTTAAAATGTTCTAAATTTATGAGAGTCATCTACAATATAATGAAACCTTTCCTAGTACAAAGACATACTAGAATACATCTGAAAAATATATTTCCAAGATCTGTACTTTGTTACGGAAGTGAGGCATAGAAGTTAGAAAAAAAGACGAAATCTGAATAACAGCTAACAGAACGATTATTAGAAACTGGGAGTCTCTTACCACGTTTCGAAAATGACACAAACAAAAATTTATTTTAAAATGATACTGCTTTACGGGAGCGGTAGATATTAATATTTTGCGTTAGAAAAATGTTCGTGTGATTTTGTGCAGTAAACCATTATTACTTATTTTTCAGACGTACAATAAGAAATGGAGCAATATTATTGAATAAAATGGATATTTATCATAATGTTTTATTACTGAAATTAAAATTTGTATTTTCTGCTAGTTTTATGTAAACAACAGTGGTCCTGTAACTGTATAAATTGTACGTACGTATTTAAACTTATAGTGGGAAAATTAATTGCACATATTGTAAAAAAATGTTATGTTTTATTTAACGACGCTCGCAACTGCAGAGGTTATATCAGCGTCGCCGTATGTGCCGGAATTTTGTCCCGCAGAAGTTCTTTTACATACCAGTAAATCTACTGACATGACCCTGTCCCATTTAAGCACACTTAAATACCTTCGGCCTGGCCCGGGATCGAACCCGCAACCTTGGGCAGAGAAGGCCAGCGCTATACCAACTCGCCAACCAGGTCTACACATATACTGTAAGGAGAAACAACTTACTAAAAATAATATTTTGAGGTTTCACTTTTGTTAAGAGCGTTCAAAACTTCTTTTTCTCGGAGGTAATATTTTTTTAATTAATGTGTTTTGCTCGTAAGCCGACGATATACAAGATAGGACTACATATCGTCGCTGTTCCTACAATAACTCCTATGTGCAAAATATAAAATTTTTCAGCGGGAAGAAAAAAACACATTTATTCATCCTATGGCAGCCGTACATAGGAGATTGTGAATTGTTACATTTTCGAAAGATAGAAATCTAATGACATACAGGAGATTTTATTATTTGCTGTATCACTATTTCAGTTCTTTACTAGAGCAAAAATCAGAAAATCGATCAATATGTTACATAGGAGTTATTGCAGGAACAACGACGATATGTAATGGATGTATAATAGGAGGATCGCTTTAATATTGATTATAATAAAGGGCCTTGATTTAATTTAAGACGAATACCGTATTAGTTCTGTTTATCTGAGCTTCAGGGAAATAATTTAAAGCACCTGTTGGGTTTTCTCTACTGTTTTATTACACAGTCGAGAAAATTTGTTAAGTGAAAGTTAGTAATTGTAATAATATTACATTTATTTCTCAGTAAGGGACGGGTATAATTTAAAACAAATATTATATGAGACTTGCTATTTACGAAGACTTCTTCTGTTGAGCATTCGCATTTAGATGGATGTTGTTGGCTTGTGACATCTCCAGCCGGAGGCGACTGTATCACGTTTCCTTCTATGAGATAATTTCACCTCACCTGTCTTGCACTATTTGGCAACACAGTGTGAAACCGTAATCCACCTAATACCAAACACTGCGCTTAATCAATTTGACCTTCCATTACATGAGGCTCATAATTGAACAACGATGTTTCAACTAACTAACTAATAGATATAGTGTTCTCTTAAGCAATACAATAAAGACCATCACCATCGTACTCAAAATTATGTTACACAACTGAAATAATTTAGTCATTTCATAACACTCCTCACAGTTAAATATCTTCTACAATGTAGGACTTCTTTTACACAGCACGTAGGGTCAGAAGACTCGTGCATTTGATTTAAGAGAAAATTCTGATAATATAGTACATCTGTATGTATAATATTGCTCAATAAATCCATCTATCTGTCTTAAATTGTTTCTGTCTGTCGCTGTGTGTTTGTCCGCCAGCCCGCCCTTTGTCTTCCTGTCTTGTTGTCTGCATATATGCCTGCCTATCTGCTCTAGCCTGCCAGTCTCTCTGTCTTCCTGTCTTTCTCCGCCTGACTTGCCTATTTGTCTCTGTCTGATCTGTTTGTTCGTGTGACCCTGTCTCGCCTGTCTGTCTCTATCTGCGCTACCTGTCTGTCAGTATGTCTCTGTCTGGCCTGACTATCCGTCTGCCTGTGTCTGGCTTGCCTGTCCTTGAGTCTCTGCCTCACCTATCTGTTCGTCTTTCTCTGTCTGACCTGCCTTCTGTCTCTTTCTGCGCTATTTGTCTATCTCTGCCTGACCTACCTACCTGCATGTCTGTCTCTGTCTGGTCTGCCTGTCTGTTTCTCTCTGACCGGAATAAATCTCGTGCCTGCCAATCTCTTTTTCATCTAGTTCATACTACCAATTTTGTGTGTCTAGGTTTTAAATGGGGTTTCTCAATCCACATTTGGGCTCTGCGTTTTTCGTTTAGATAATAGCCTCACGTCCCATGGATTAAGCACGATGTAGACTCTCTATGTAAACATATTGAGTTAGGAGGAAAAGTACATGTTGTGAGGTGTGATAATATTGGTGATTCTGAACAAAAAAAGTTTATATGAACATATGCCCCGTTCTTAACAGTATCTGATATAGAGCTGTTTGAAAATCACGAACGTCAGTCTCATGACCATCAGCACTCACATGCGAACGCAACCAAAACGACATTAGGTTGTAGTAGGATCAATGTAACTTATCCTGGGCGTTGGCTCGGTCGCGGTGGAGTCATTTATTGGCCACTGAGGTCACCCGACCTTACCGTATTAAATTACTGTGTGTGGGGTTGGATTAAGAGCGAAGTCAACAAGCGAAATGTGGAAACAAGAAAGGAACTTCTAGCTCCCATTTTACATGCTTGTATTCAATCAGCTCAGATCGGCAACACAGCAGCTGTCTACAAGAGCAACAATGTGCATTAAAGTTGACGGTGGACTTCTTGAACTTGTTCTGTAAAGAAAAGTACACAATTAAACAGAACATAAGGAACAAGGTTTTAATTTACTATCACCTGCACTTTTCCCATTCCTCGTTGTTTCCATTAGTTTTCTCCGAAACAGTTAAGAACAGGACATATGTTCATATACACTTTTTCGTTCATAATCACGAATACTATCACCCCTGAAACCATGTACTTTTCCTCCTGACTCACTCTGTATATAATGCGATGTACGATATGATAATGTGAAATAGAAACACCCTGATCTATTGCGGGTTGGAACACAAGACAATGAATTAAAAGCTGCATATACATAAACGTCCTAGCCTATACCTTGTATACTTGCACCATTTCGTATAAAAAATTAACAGTAGGGGAAAGTCGGGTAGTATCGGACATCGGGTAATATCGGACAGTGAGTTTCTTTCATCTACCACACGATGATAGTATCTGATTGACATGGTTACGTTTCTGTGATGTCGCATAGAGAAACATAACCATGTCATTCAGGTACTACCATATTGTGGTAGATGAAAGAAACGCATTGTCCGATACTACCCGATGTCCGATACTACCCGACTCTCCCCTATAAGTTGATTTAATTTGATCTCGTTGAATTTAATTTCAATTTTAATAGATATATGAGGACTTCCTTCTTTTTAAGAGAACATAAATATATAATGCGATGTACGATATGATAATGTGAAATAGAAACACCCTGATCTATTGCGGGTTGGAACACAAGACAATGAATTAAAAGCTGCATATACTGATTAAGGCTGGTTGAGTGGAAGAGAAGGCCTTATGACCTTAACTCTGCCAGCGAAAATAAAACATTATTATTATTATTATTATTATTATTATTATTATTATTATTATTATTATTATTATTATTATTATTATAAATATTCTTTCCATAGTTTAATTTTGTGTTCGAAAAATTTCGAGAATTTCACTACTTGCAATGCTTTGCCACAAAGTGTACCATATATTATAACTAGGGAAAGGGATTTGGAGTATTATAAAGAATGGTGAAACGTAGTATAGATATACGTAGCTCAGTGACTGTCAAGCGAGCTGCGTGGACGAGTACAGTCCACTTCATACAAACTTACACGCAACGTGCTGTGAACGTATTTCAGAATAAACAAATGGAATAGTTTAATGACATATAGTGGCCTACATACATAATCTGCATTTCATTTTGAACTACATTACAAATATACATAATTAAATATCAATCTCTACGTCCTCGCGTGTCAGTGGAAACATTGATGGCTGATACACAGTTGTCTTCTGTATGGAACTCGCCTCTGAATATGTATGTTTTTCTATCAGGAGCGTGTTAAATTAAAACCTTTATTTACAATATTATGAAATATGAGTATATTTATATAACGTATATTACTCTATTTACAATATATGCAATATACTACATGTTTACAACATAGCCTAATACAGTATCATTAAATGTTGAACAAAATGTAGAAGCAAACGGAATGACATTTTCAATTAATGCTATGTTTTGTTGATGAAACAATTATTTCTGCTGTGCCTTGTTATAATAAATTGTAAATATCATTTTCAAATTTTCAAAATACAACTTTCCTCTGTTTCAAGGAAGGACATTTTTTTAACATCTGCAGAGACAATGGGAGAGTACTTGAAACATGATACGTCCAGTAAATTCACATGTTGAATGACGTCATTGGGACACGTCTTTGTTAGTGCATCTGAAATCCGACTAAGAATACTGTACCTATCATTTTAAATCAAAACTCTGTTCATTTTTCACCAACACGTTTTCCTACTTCACCTTCGACTACACTCAGTTTATTTACAATAGTCCTCATAATATTTGTTTGCTCAACTAGTTCTACTCCTGACTTTTCTGATCGAATAATGGCATCCGGTGAATACAAAAAATTTGACTTAATATTCATGACTTCTTTTTCGATTGTTCTATAATTTAGCAGTTCCTGGCGTATTTGAACCGCAGTCGTGTCATCGGGATCGGAAGACTGGACCACTTTCTTCACAGATTTGAGGTGATATGCGTAATAATTGCAAGCTTCTAACCGTGACCGCCATCTCTTAAGAACTGGACATGGGGGAAGCGACAATTTAGGGAATTGTTTCCTGAATTTTGATACTCGATCTGAAGCTTTTAGAAATATAGGATAGTCTTTCAATTTTGTATTGTTAGTTGGTTTCACTTTCGGCATTGTACCTGCACTCCACTACTCTGAACTGCAAACCTGCATGTTGAAGTTCTTATGCGACAACTGTCCCGTTCACCTGTTGTTGACGTGCAGAGATCTGCGAGTATGTCATGGAGGTGAGGACTTGGTATAAAGGGTTGTAAACAAATGGCTGTGTAGATGCCAATACTAGCTTTTACTGCTCCAAATTCCGTTCCCTAATTATAACATAGCCATCAGCGTAGGGCTGTCTGTTCAGGCGCTTCCCTGCCGATCCAAAGTTGCGCCCGGGCATGGGTTCGATTTCCGCTTGGGCTGATTACCTCGTTAATTTGTTTCCGATTTTTTTTCAACCGTACGGCGAATGTCAGGTAATATACGGCGAATCATCGGCCTCATCTCGAAAAACATCATCTCTATCACAAATGTCATCGACACTAAATAATCCAGCACTTAATACAGCGCCATTAAATCAACAAAAAGAAACAATATTATAAAATCATGATATGTATATATTTCAGTGGTCACAAATGTTGTAATTATGAGCCGATATTACACATCACAAGTACCAGGAAAAACACTGGCCTTGTCATCTTCATGACGAAAGACTACCATTTAAAACACAACTAATACAAGCAAAGTGGTGTGCACCCAGGAACTATATATGTGTAAAAGGGAGGTGGATATCCTGTCAATTACTTCTTTTTTGATAATAATCTAAGTTGGAATTTTCAAGTTAAAGAAACGATAAAAAAATATGTTCCTCCATTCACTCTTTGAGTCGCTTGAGAAACGTCTTGCCCCAGCAACTTAAACTTACCCTAGTACAAACCCTAGTAATGCCGCGCTTCGATTATTGTGACGTTTTGTTAAGTGACCTAAGTTCTGAACTGTCAGTCAAGTTACAGCGAGCTCAGAATATGTGCGTCAGATACGTGTGCAACATCCGACGATATGATCACATATCACCGTCCTTCGCAAGTCTCTCGTGGCTCCGACTTAAAGAACGCAGAACTTTACACTCTTTGTCTTTACTTTTTCGAATTCTGCACACCTCAACACCAAATTACCTTTCGTCTCGTTTCTCTTATCTATACTCTAACCACGACGTAAATACCAGTTCACTTATCTGTGGCACGCTAAATATACCTCTTCATAGAACATCTTGTTATTCCTCATCTTTTACAATATCCACCTCGCGTCAATGGAATTCCTTGTCACAAAGTATTAGGGGCTGCAAGACAACAAACACCTTTAAGAACAGCTTAAAAGATAACCTTATTAGCATTTCACTCCATTCATACTGATTTTAACTATCACTGACTACACTGTTACTTTTTTCTTTAGACATCATCCTGATTGTGCTGTATTTTCAAAATTGTCTCATAATAATCTCTTTCTATTATCTAATATCATTTGAAATATATTAACATTCTATGTATTTTAGCTTAATTCTGCTACATAGTTTGTATTTCAGTGTCTAATTAATAGTTAATAGTATTTTGTTGTTTAATTCGTAAATAACTCTTGTATACATGTAACTATCATCTAAATCAAATTTTTGAATTCTTTGTAAGTTCATGCATATGTATATACACTTTTTGCTGGTTGAGTGGAAGAGAAGGCCTTACGGCCTTAACTATGCCAGATAAAATAAATTATTATTATTATTATTATTATTATTATTATTATTATTATTATTACTGAAAGTTTAACCCGCCAGCACTAAGAACAGTATCACTCGAGCCACAATATTTCTTGGTTAAGCAATTCGAAACATTTTTCTCACCCTTTGATTTAGACATCGCATTGCGTATACCATGGCGAGTAATTTCACAAGAGTCTACTTTCATGCTTCTTTTCTATCTGTCTGTCTGTCTGTCCGTCCGTCCGTCCATCCGTCTGCTCAGGCCTTCTCTTCCACACCACCAGAAAAGGTGCACTACAATTACAAGAAAAATTATATATCATGATGTAATTTATCTACTGTAATCACGACTGACAGAATGAATATTACACAATGCAAACAGCTGAACATGCAAGTAGGAATTGAAAATAATAAAAATTAGCCTAACATATTAAATGATGCAAAAAAAGAGAAAAACAAATGTGAAAAAGTATACAACAAATACAGATACAAAATAACAGTGTCACTCTGCATCATTGTTATTAACCATTGGACAATAAGCTTTCCTAGTATCCTGGCACAAAGACAAGAGAATGGTTAATCTAACAAAAGGAAATTATTGTTAAAATACTAAAGATAAAAACTTCGGCATAAATCTAGAAACTTCTCAGAAAAAAATTTCGTGAGATAAACCATACTTTTCTAGTTTACTTTTAAACTGTGACAGTGTCCGGCAATCCTTGACGTCACTAGGTAATGAATTCCAGAGGCGAGGCAATGATAAAATGTAGGAGGATAAGTATAGGGAAGTTCTGTGACGAGGAATAGAAAGAAGAGATTGATACATGCATGGGAATGAATTAGAAAAGAATTGCATAAAATGACATCCTCATCTCTTAAAAGCAAATATTCTGATGGAGGCAGATAAAACAGTTTTTTTTTCTTTCACCATGTTAATGATGTCAAAAGGAGTGCTTATACGAATTTTGGCTACTCGACCGCAATTACGAGAACCATAAAAATAAGTTCGGTAGGAGCCGTTAACATAAAGAAAACACACTCTAATAGGAGAAAATTATTGGAACAGACACAGCAGTTGTGTTATTTTTCAATATATTCCTCACCGGAATTGAGATATTTGTCATATCAAGGGATCGATCGAAAGGTGCTGTCAAAGGCTGGTTTTTATACTAGACGGCTGACTTATACGACACAAGGATACAAAAATTGATCCCATAGTATAAAATATGTCTCAATTCCAGTGAGGAATATGTTGAGAAATAACGCAACAATTGCTGTATCTGTTTCAATAAATCCTTCTATGCAATTGAACGCTTAGGGGGAAAAACCAGGCAATTCCAATTCAGTACTTTTCGAGATAATGAAGAAAAACTTACCGCCAAACAATAAGCATGTACAGAAGAGGCAGGTCCAAAATTCATTATAACTGTGAATCTAATTCTTGGAACTACTTGGTCCTTCGACCAAACGATAGAGCGTATTTTTTGGTCCTCTGTGCATAAATAATAAAAAATGACAAAAATTGGATCTGCTTGGTATTTCTCTCAAACCCGTCAATTGTACTTTTTTCTGTAAACTGTCCCTGGCGAACTTATTTTTTACGGCCCTCGTATTTGCGATCAAGAGGCCAAAATTTGTATATGCACTTATTTTGACATTATTAACATGGTGGAAGAAAAAAACATAACTTTATATGCTAACATCAGAATGTTTGCCTGTTAGACAACCCATATACAAAATAATTGTATACGGAAATTTATTAAACGCTATTTGGGATTCTTGGAATCTCTGTTTATTATTTTTAGTGTTTCATTGTATATGTTATTCTGTGTCATGAGAATTTTGAAACAACATTTAACAATTACAGTTACTATTTCTCTTTCGTTTGTGTTCATCACAACTCAGTCGTCGACTTATGGAGACAGACAACAGAAACGAAAAAAAAAAGAAAAAAAACTTTAAAAAGCACACAATCCTATCAAGAGTCATGAATCTCTCATGTCCTACTCAGACTCGAGCCTAGGTTCAACGTTTTGTAACTAGGGCGTAACGGGTAACCACATTTAAAGAGGAAGGCAAGAAGTGAAAGTGAAAATAATAAATTATTCGGAAATTCTGTGATATGATGTTGCCAGGCATGTCTGAGTGACTGGGTCAGTGTCAATCGGGAGTTTTCCCAACGTGCTGGTAGCAAATATGCTACAGGACTAATTGAACATGTCCCAGTATTACACAAAGGGTGCGAAACACGAATTGTGGGCGTAAAGTTTGTAAGCGAGCTGTTCAGCTCATCGATATGAATTTGTTCACACTTGTCTCCAGTTTGGCGCGTTGCTGGTGAATAGCAGTGTTCCTACTACCTTGGCTCAATAGTAATTAATAATTCAGTGCAGAAAGTTTGAGTTGTTTATCGTAGAAAGAGAGGAGTTTCATCCAGTTTCCTGTTTCTTCATTAAATTATTAGCAACGCTTGTATATACAGGATGTTAAAAAAAGTATCCAATATGTTAGGAGGTGATGGTATGCATCAAAAGAAGAAAAAAGTCTAATAAACATGGATACTACAACACATATTTTCTTAGATCTGAACACTTGTTCATAGGAGGTGCTCAATGTGACGTCCATTTATGGCAATGCATTTTTCTGTCCTACAATATAGCAGACTACCAGATAATCATACTGTAGTTGATGGAATACTGATACGTCGCAAGGAATACTGAAAACAAAAGTTTCGTTGCAGATATGAGCGGGGTGCAGCAGAGATGGTGTTGTGAATTTTTGTAATCAGCAGGTGTGGGCTGATGAAAATCTCCATGCAGTTGAAGAAATAAGGCACCAGCACCTATTCTCAACCAACGTATGGGCTGGCGTTCTCGGCGATAGATTAAGGGCCATACGTGCTACCACAGATATTAACTGGGGCTAGTTATCACGACTTTCTTATTAATGTATTGCCTACCGTGCTGGGGTATGTGCCATGTCAGCAAAGACTACAGCTGTGGTTCATGCATGATGACACACCAGCACATTTTCTTCGCAATGTGGGTGAAGACCTGACGCTGACATTTCAGGACTGTTGGATTGATGGGGGGAGGTCCCACATCTTGGCCTGTTCGTTCCCCAAACCTAAATCCCTAGACATTTGGTTATCAAGATTAACAAGGTCAGTTTGAAAGAGTGCGTGATTCCTTACGCCGAAGGGCAGAGGAATGGGTTGTCATGAATGGACGTCACATTGAGCACCTCCTATGAACAAATGTTCAGATTTCAGAAAGTATCCATTGTAGTATCAATGTCTATTAGACATTATTTTCTTGTTTTGATGCATACTAGCACCTCCTAAAGTATTGGATACTTTTCTAACACTCCGCATACTACACTTACACGGGACATGATCAACTGAAGCCCGCTCGAGTCGATTTTTAGTGATTGTAATGCAAAGACTTGTCCCGCGCCGTGGCGTCGCGGTCTAAGGCATCCTGTCTAGGACTCGCGTTACGGAATGCGCGCTGGTTCGAGTCCCCATGGGGGAAGAAATTTTCTCATGAAATTTCGGCCAGTGTATGGGACCGGTGCCCACCCAGCATCGTGATGCACTTGGGGAGCTACGATAGGTAGCGAAATCCGGTTGCGAATGCCAGCTATAACGGCTGGGGGGATCATCGTGCTAACCACACGATACCTCCATTCTGGTTGGATGATCGTCCACCTCTGCTTCGGCATGTGGGCGTGAGGCCAGCAGCCGGCTGGTCGGTCTAGGCCCTTCGTGGGCTGTAGCGCCACGGATTATTTAGTGAAAAGACTTGCAACACAACTTAGCTAGAACAAAATCGCCATAAGCAATGTTGAGGTTGCAGGTGTATTTTGCTATAGGCATCCAACAAGGAAAACTTAGTGCGCAGAAACCAGCGAGCGTGACTGTCTCGCGCAGATGACGTATGCTCCCGTTCCCAGCATGCTCTTACGCCTACTGCAGGGGGTGGGGTAAGAGGGGTATAGCATGCGCACCACGAGGAGTTTGATCTGAATTTTGCTTGTAGGAGACCTATATCTATTCCATTAACTCTTTTTAACTTTTCTCCCTTTTTGACTCCCGATCTAACATGAAATATAAACAAAAGTTTGCCGCTAACCATATTTGAAGGTGTAAATGTTAATTTTGAACAGATCACATCGAAGTTAGTACTTTTTTTACCTTTCAAAAACGAATTTGGTTTCGAATTTTTTCTAAGCTTTCCTCAGATATTGGCCTATCGATCATAAAAATAACAGTGCGATTGATTGACTACCACAGGAGCTCCGACATGATCATGTCACTACATACGTGATATCTTCGTCACAGACATCAATATGAATATTTCGTGTTGGTGTGGGGAGGACTTTATTCCTCCAGGAGCATGATTCCGTGGTTGGCTATGTGGTTGTCTTTCTACCTGTTACACTGACTGTCCATGTTTTAGTCTTGTTCATGCCTTGGAATTTTTTCTGGAAAATCCAGAGTGACAGTTGTTACAGAGAAGGTCGCATTTGAGGTTTTAATCTGGGTTCTCCATTTCCCCTAATCTACGCATTAACATCACTCCATCCGAAATCCATCCTATCACAATCTTCAATCGCCGGCTGGCAACACACGGAACCGGATGGCCTAGGGACGAGCGAGGTTCTTCGGAACCTGGAAACTCAGCGGAATTTGGTGTCGTCAGTTGGTTTGGGTTGGGAATGAACTTAGCCCCTGGGTAAACGCATTAGTTCTACTTTGTTCCGTTGTTGGGACGCAGTGACCCCTCATAAGTAAAGAGAACTGATCCAAACTTATTCCTTCAGGAGAAATTCGTCACACTATTACGTCAGTTTGCTGTTTTAGACACAGCTTGTGGTGCGCCACATGGAAATCATCCTACATTGTAGTACAACAAATATTTTTAACTAGGTTACAGCAGGTATTTTACGGGTACCGTGAAATTTTGAAGTGGCAGAGTAGAATGAAATAAATGTAGACATAATTTTGGAAATTATTTATAAGTAAGAAGTCCTGTTATTTTCAATATATAAGTTAATTTGAAGTCTTAGGGTATGGTGTGAATTTATTTAGAAGGGGGTTATTTCAATCTAGTATTTTGTGTTAAGTAAAATTGGGCATTTGCAGTTCAGTGCTATTACTACTTTTCATTTTAAAAGTATTACTTCATGCGGTTTGTAAAATTCTAAGAATTTTAGTGCACATCTCAATTTAATATTTTCTGAGCAATATAGTTTAAAGAATAGAGCAAAATTGTTACGCAAAATTAACTATCATGCTATCATGAGCATGCACAAAAAATATCAGGCTTTTAGCACAATTTCTGTGTAACTTTTAGTATAATTTGTAATATATAATCTAAAAAAAATTAAGTGTGGAACACGATATTTCAAAGTTTTCACGCATAAGGCATTTAAAGCGCAGCTATTTAAAAATGACTCATTTGTGACCGATTCCAGGCGTCTTACAGAAAATGTAATGAGATAGTGTTCTAAATCAGAACCGAAATATTGCGATTTACACAATATCGATTTTAACTGGTCTTTTAGCTTTTTAAACATAAATGAATTGATGTGCACAGTAGGCCTATTTCTGCAGTCAACCCTTCTTTGTTGTTGATCATTTGACGACGCCATATCAACTGCTATGCAATTCTAACGTATGAATGAGATGAAAGTGATAATGATAACGAAATGAAACCGGGGTCCAGCGCCGAATGTTACCATCATTTGATCTTCATGGATCGAGGGAAAACCCTGAAAAACTTCAATAAGGTGTCTTGTCTCAAACGGGTTAGCGTGTCAGGCCGCGAAACCATGTGACCCGGGTTCGATTCCCGGTCGGAGCATGTTATCTGGTAGAGGATTTTCCGAGGTTTTCCCTCAACGCAATATGAACAAGTGCTGGGTAACTTTCGATGTTGGACTCCGGATTCATTTCACCGGCATTATCACCTTCATCTCATTCAGACACAAAATATATTAAGATGTTGATAAAGCGTCGTAAAATAAATTACTAAAATAAAAAAAAATGTAAATAGGATTTGAACCCGGCCCCTTTTGTTTCAAGATCGGCATGCTGACCGTTACTCCACAGCTGTGAACAGCCTTGATTTCAAAGGATTAATAATTGTATTGGATTTTTCAATAAAGGCATAAAGACATATGCAGGAAATAGGGAATGCTCTACAAAACAATTTGAGATAAGAAACTTGAGGACTGTAAGTTAAGATTAAGGAGATATGTACATAAACGTATCTGTTATAGGGCGCGCTACCGATTTTGGCATGTGAAATAAGTAATGGGAAACTTAAGTCGAGTGTCTAACTTTTGTAGAAATTTATAGGCGATAAACCTGGCACTTATAATTGGTAGATTGTTGATGTGATGCGTATTTAGGAGGAGGTACCGTTCTCAGCTGCAGTGGCAACAGAAACTCCCTGACTGGACACTGTACTCAAGGACACACCGCAGGAAAGTTAAGTGCGAGTATCTTACTTTTGCCGCAGTCTGGGCAGCAAGACTGACAGCTGTTGTTGGCAGATTGCTGAAGTGACGTGTATAGGAGGTGGTACCATTTACAGCTACACATCAATAGATCCTCGCAGACTGTGCATTGTACTCAAGGACAAGCGCCAAAACCCTGGCGTCAGCTATACTATCACTATTGTTTAGTCTTTTCCATAAATTAAAACACGAATATATAATATTTATCTCGATGTCCCTCTCCAAGCCGCGTTTCATAAACCCTCAGGCCTCAAACTGATGGCATGGAATGAGCATTAGTTCGAGTCCTCAGGAGGGAAGGATTTATAAATCGTTGAATCTGGACCAGTGGATGGCATGGATGCTCATTGAGCATCGTGAAAAGTATGGTGAGCTACAGTACTCACGGAATCCCTTTTCGAAACCAAACTACAACGGGGGACATCATGCTCAACACAATTTATCATCATTCTTCTTGTATGAACATTAACCTCTTCAGTTATATGGACATGAGTAGAGAGTGGATGCAGGATGACTTAAGGAAAAGTGAAGTTGTTTCGTATCGGAGTATATGGCACGTGCCGCGTCGTTCGTCTTTTGTGTACCTGGCGAGTACAGCAGCGCACATAACGAAGGAACCCCGGTCCACATTGCAACGCATAGAGAAACATTGCAACAGTGCATCGAACAGGAAATGCGTTGAATTAAATCTGAGGAACCATCATCATCATCATCATCATCATCATCATTTAGTTGCGCGGGTCTAAACGACACGTGCAACATGATGCTCAGTGGAAATATTCCTGTAAAGAAATTGAGTGATCCCCATTTTAGAGTCTTTCTTCAGAAATTCTCTCGATACAAAATCTTTTTAAGCAATAGGCGAAGACGATTCAGCTTCGACAACTTACGAGAATATATCGTCATTTACTGCAACGCTCGTAATTTCATCAATGATGACGAGGACTGAACTTGCAAGGTATGTGCTACACTACGTTATTTTTAATTTCCTTCTGACTGTACGGAGATACAGTAGCATGTTGACGTCGTCTGTTTACGTTAAAAACCTGTTGAGAAAATGGTCTGAATGAAAAAAAAATGTAACATATAGTAAATGTGTACCGACATTCAACGATAAGTCATCCCGCATCCACTGTCTAGACATGAGGCTAGCAGTCGGATGATCAGACTCTGTACTCCTTGTGCTTTTGCACCACGATTTGCAGTTTATTACAATTCTATAAGATAATATTTACATTATGTAACTTTCAGTCTTCCATTCAAGTTGTTTCACTTTATTATTTGCTACTTTATATAGGCAGAAAGTCCTATGCACATATTATATGCTAGTGAGAACGATTGTGTGAATTCTGAACCGTCACATCCCTCTACACCCTGGCATCCCGCTCGACGCCACCAATTTCCTACCGAAGCTCAAAATTTGCCTTAATTGGAATGCCACTCACCGAGAGATCTGTACCTTCCCCAAGCACTAAAATTAGATTATGTAGCTTCTCTGCTCCTCTTCAGAAAGCGGCCATCTTTATCCACCTTCTTTTGCTTTGAGATTTCAACCAGCTCTCCACCTCGCCCCTTTCAACGAAGCTCTCTTTCCGCGGAGTCACGCGTTATCGTCACCTCGCTGCAGATACATAACTGATTTATGCAGGTTGTGACATTACCATCACCTCAGGAACATCGACAACAGAACAACTTAAGCATCTGTGCGAAATGAAAGCAGGGAAAGGGAAGACATGTTGTCACATCTGCTATGACTACAGATACATTTCTGTTAAATTTATTTGGCGTCGATGTTGTTAGATAGGTTATTCATCTTCTTCAATGTCGCTCTTTCGGAAAACATTCATTTCTAGTAATATATAATAGTTTTCACTTGATAATTGAACAAAGCATAAAGAGTATGTATTATGGTGCTGCTAAAACAATTTCAATATAGTCCCTATTCATTCAAATAAAGCATACTTCAACATCTCAGACACACAGTCACGATTGCTCCTAATATAATGAGCACGGAAAGGGATTTGGAGTACTATAAAGTAATTGTGAAATATTGTATGTCATCGGTTTCTTGGTAAAAATGATCAAGTTCAAAATGCAAAATTTTTGGGAAAAGGCATTTAAAGGTTTAATGATCCATCCGAAGATAACTATACTTGTTTAGATGTTAGTAATAAGTTATTTTGAAGATAAATGTGCTATATTACTAGCTTTTAATATAAAATTATGTCTTAAATTTCATAATGTTTGGAAGTCTTCAATATTACTTGGTCACTTTTACCAAGAAACCGACGATAAACAGCCAAAGTTGTTGTGAAATTTAACTGGGCTACTGCACTGATCAAGCAGTAGTACAGTACAGTCAATGAAAATTACACGCAATTTTTGCGAAAGTATTTCAGAAGCGGCACAGTACTTGCTCCGCCAGAGTATAAACAACTAAATAGTGCACTTGTGCTGAAGTGTGTCAATCAGCAGTTCGTGCACATTTCTTGCAGAGATAAATGCCGAAAAATAGAATAAGTACAGTGTATTCAAAATTAAGAGCAGGTATTTCAGAATTTTATGGTGTATTTATTATTTAAACAATAAACTATTCTGCAAATGTTGTAAACGTTATGTGACAGGTTCTAGGAGTTTAACGTAAAGCGCCACTATTAAACACAAACGTGCTTATGATGACAAATTGAATTCTGACACTCGAGTTACACTGCCTCGACTGCTGCACGACCCGCCAATCCGTGGTTTAAATTCCCTCCACCCCTGCGTAGCCCGAGATGACGTCACCCGTTCCTACTCAAGGTTATGGTGGATACATTGATTCTTCGTCTGTCAATCATGCTATACTTCATTTGAATTTGTCATGTAGCATAGAAATAAAATTATAGGCTCGACAAAACTCTTGTGAAAATGTGTCGTTCTACGTTCTGGACTCGCATCCTATTACCGGACCGAATTTATAGACATATTCACATCAACACAGTGGATATAGCACACTTAGTGAAATTCAAATGTGGTGTTATCGAACACATCCTAATGACGTCATTGAAGATTGCACACTGTGAGACGTATGGATCTATTAAAAGAAAACAAGATTTTTCGGTACTCCGTCTGCATCGGTGATTGGATTTCAGGCGGAGAGCGAGAGGAGAACGTTCGTAAAAGCTATGATAATAGCACAGTCTAGTATATACAGTCACGAAGCTCAATACGTGGTAAATATGCATCCATAGATAGTTGCTAACCACTAGAATCGCTACTATCGCCTCATTACAGACAATGCCAAATAGTACCTGCACAGTCTATTGTTCCTAGTACCCTCAAAACTCAAGTTTCGTGACTGTATATACTAGACTGTGATAATAGTATAATCAAGTAATGACACTTGGTATAATAATTATTTTCTTTTCCGTTTGGTACTTTAATAATAACATATATACCATATAGCCATAGAATATCTTTCCTTTATTTTATTCATTTGTGGAACTCTCCTATAGCCCTGGGAGTTAACAAGACGAGAAGGGAAGTAAGTTTCCGGTTTTTCTTCTTTTTTTACGAGCAAAACTAGTTACAACACCATCACATTTGTAGCTGCATGAATTGTGAACTCTTATCTTTAATGAATCGAAATTTCTTGCCATTTCTCATGGAATAAATCTGACTAGAAATATATGATTTTTATTTTTTTAACTAGGAGAACTCTATCCTATTTTAATAAAACTGAACAAAAGAAATAACAAAATTATTCTCTTAAACTACAGTTGGAAACTCGGGATCACTGGAACTGGAAATACTTATTAAACCCTATTTAAGAATACTTTATATTTCAATTCACTGACAATAAAATAAGTGTCAAAGTAAATAATCGTGTATCTGAAAGAAAATATGTTAATAATGGAGTTAGACAAGGTTGCCCATTATCTCCAACACTATTTAATATTTACATGACTGAAATCATTTCTAAATGGAACAAAATCTATACATCAGGAATCATAATAACGAGTACCTTAACATTAAATACCTTGCTCTTTGCAGACGATCAAGTTATAATTTCCAATTCAGAGGATACTTACAAAGAGGACTTTATATATTAAATGAAATACTATCGGATTTTGGGGTGTAGATTTCAGCACAAACATCAAAGGTAATGGCATTTTTGGGACAAGATCCAATCAGAAGTAAGATAATACACAATAACCAATGCCTAGAACAAGTACAAAATTTCAATTATCTGAGTTGTGAAATGTCTTATCAAAATGAAAAGGATGTGAACAAGAAGATCACCAAATTTACACAAATTTGAGGATTAATAAATAATATATTAAAAGCTAAATTAGTACAAAAATCCACAAGAATAAAAATAAATAATACTCTAGCATTAGCCTCCCTTTTATATGGAAGTGAGATTTGGACATTCAGGAATAGAGATATACGCCTAAGCAGAATCAAAGCAACGGAAATGAAATTTCTCAAACGGACAGCAGGATATACTCTTTTAGATCGAAAAAGGAATGAAGACATATTGGAACAATTAGAAGTAGTCAGTAGAAGAAAAAATAAACAGATACAAACTAAAATGGCTACACCATGTAAAACGAATGGACAATTCAAGAATCCCCAAAATGATGATCCAATATCAACCCAGAGGACATCAACGGTTAGGAAGACCCTTTAGAAGTCTACTAGATGGGGCCGAAACAGGTCTACACAGGTCTAATTCGTGACGGATGATGATGATGATATTATTATTCAATGTTACTCAAGCTCACATGAAAATGGGCGAAAATTTCTGCTTGTTAACAACTTGTCTGCTCAGTTCGTAAGATGTCAGTCAAAATCTGAGGAGAAAAATTAGACGAAAATCCGCCAGGCTTGAACAAATATCAGTGTTAAAAAATTCTTCCTGAATGTTAAAATTAGAATCAACTACCCTAATAAATGTTATTAATTCTGAAGTGTCGCTAATATCACGAAATGCAAAAAAAATGATTAAAACAATTTATTTGAATTTCTAATACACTTCCAATATCAAAACCCTTTGTCTTCTAATTTACTTGTCACTCACTATACGTCGACAAAATTTTTTTAATTAATCGAGTTTCTCAGGACGTATTTCTTCGCTGCTAAAATGGTAAATTTTTTTAACGAACTCTTCACTCGCTTTAGGGCTTCAGATATGTTAGAACTTGGTATAAAATTCGAAAACTAAATCTTACAGTGTTTTCAATACTTACGTTCGGAAGTTTATCGCCATTTACTGTACATTTTCAAGCTTCGCTAATCGTGTCATTCGTAAAGTAAATGATTATGATAAGTATTATAGCAGAATATTCATACTGGCAGCCAATCAAACATTCTGGTGGGGGAGGGAAGATAAAAAAGATTTTTTTTTCTTTCACCATGTTAATAATGTTGTAAGAAGAGTTAATACAAAGTTTGGAAACTCGACCGCAATTACGAGGACCGTACAAAAATAAGTTCCAGTGGCCGTTAACAGAAAGAAAATGTAATATCAATGAAAATATATCTTGGAATAGATATAGCAATTGTTGAGCTATTTTTCATCATATTCCCTACAGGAATTGAGGCATTTGTCATACCATGGGATCGGCAGAGACTTCCAGACGGCTGTCAAACGCTTGTTCTGATCCCAGACTGCTGAATTCTAAGACATAAGGATACAAAAATTGGGCCCATGGTGTGATAATTGTCTCAGTTCCAGTGGGAAATATGTTGACAAATAGCGTAACAATTGCTGTATCTCTTTCAGTAAATCTATCCATGCAATTGTGTTTTTTTTCTGTAAACTGCCCCAGGAAAAATCACTTTCTGGACGGCCTCCTAATTGCGATCGAGTGGTGAGAATTGGTAAAAGCACTTGTTTTGATATTATTAACATGATGGAAGAAAAAATTTTAACGTTTTTATCTGGCACTATGGTGTCCCTCATACACGCAAAACGTATTATAGTTCTTATGCCTTGTGGAAATTGTAGCGCGCCTGCATTATTCAATCCGTCAATGACCAATGGTTACCTTACAGTCTGCTCTTATCGAAACAAAACATTTTATAATAATGACTATTACACTTTTATTACGTCACACTACTTTTGACCAATAAAACGGTACGAAAGTACGTCTTTCAACCAATAATGGCTGCTTATCGCACAATTTTATCGCTTCCATATTATTTGTTTAATTTTATGGCTTCCCTAGCATTTGTTTATTTTTATCACTACCCTAGCATTTGTTTCTTTGTTTGCCAACATTTCAAACTGCACTGGTATGGACGTCAAAAAAAAAATTACAAACCACTCCAGTCGATGCACAGCAGCTTCAAATATGACTCGCACTGGCATTCAAGAACAAGAATTTATAAAGATCACTGGTCATATATGAAGAGCACCATTCGGAAATCCTGAATGAGTTGAGAGATACACCATGTACATCAACGAGTTCATTTCTTTTACTCGCAAGTGCAATATAACATCAATTGAACCACCAGCCACTAAAACATTCAAATTTGAAAATTGTACTTTCAATAATATTGTTTCTTTTAAAATTATTCGTGTTTATTTTTTATATCATCCTCGTTAATTGAAACGTTTCTTGTTTATTTCATCATCCCTAATTAAAACTTTTCTAACACTCGTTTATATTATTTTGTTTATGTTTGTTATACCTTCTGCTATATGATATTATGGATAGTCACGTATCAGAGATTGTTTAATATCAAGATTTATTGAAAATCATCTGTCAAGTGACGTAGATTACTGGGGTCCGGATGATTGAAGTGGAATGCAAATGTTTTAATAAAAATGAAACTAAATGAACAAAGCCTTCTTGACTAGTAACAGTCCATAGAGTTCAATGAAGATTCCATAGTTGGCACAACTGATAACAAGAAAATATAATCATAATACACTACTGCCATCTAGCGTAATATTGAGATGGTACAATAATACATTTGAAGACCGTTGTATTTTCGTAAGCCAATTAATATTTTATTGTATTGGAGTACTTTGCTACTTCTAATCTATATATACTTTCTTCTAATCGTGTAATAGTCAACAGTAATCTCACTAGACGTTTTGATTTATCTAGAGAAAATCAAAACTCGAGTGGGATTTAATTGACTATTACACGATTAGAAGAAAGTATATAAAGATTAGAAGTAACGAAGTACTCCAATACAATAAAATATTAATTGACTTACGAAAATACAACTGTCTTCAAATGTATTATTGTACCATCTCAACATTACAAATATTACGCTAGATGCATGCTAGATGGCAGTAGTGTCTTTATACAGACACTGTAATGATTGCTATTGACTAAATCTTAATATTAAACAATCTCTGATACGTGACTATCCATAATATCATATAGCAATAGTTCTTTTTATCATCTCAGAGCAGAAGCTATAACATAACCTAACTAATATACACAAATGTTAGAAAAGTTTTAATTGACGACGATGACATAAAAAATAAACCTGAATAATTTTAAAAGGAATAATTATTGAATGTACAATTTTCAAATTCGAATGTGGTTGGTGGTTCAATTGATGTTATATTGGACGTGTGCGTAATAGGAGTGGAACTCGTTGATTTAGGCCTACATGTTGTATTCAACTTATTCAGGATTTCCGAATGAATAATTTTAAAAGGAATAATTACTGAATGTACAATTTTCAAATTTGATTGTGGTTTGTGGTTCAATTGATGTTATATTGAACGTGTGCGTAATAGAAGTGGAACTCTTTGATTTAGGCCTACATGGTGTATTCAACTTATTCAGGATTTCCGAATGAATAATTTTAAAAGGAATAATTATTGAATGTACAATTTTCAAATTTGAATGTGGTTGGTGGTTCAATTGATGTTATATTGGACGTGTGCGTAATAGAAGTGGAACTCGTTGATTTAGGCCTACATGGTGTATTCAACTTATTCAGGATTTCCGAATGGTGCTCTTCATTTATTTGTAAATCGGATTTCTGAAGATGCATAGTTATGATCAGTGATTTTTATTAATTCTTGTTCTTGAATGCCAATGGGAGTCATATTTGAAACTGCTGTGCATCGACTGGAGTGGTTTGTAATTTTATATATATTTTTGACGTCCAAACCAGCGCAGTTTCAAATGTTGGCAAACAAAGAAACAAATGCTAGGGACGCGATAAAATTAAACAAATGCTAGGGACGCGATAAAATTATACAAATGCTAGGGACGCGATAAAATTGTGCGATAAGCAGCCATGATTGGTTGAAATACGTCCTTCCGTACCGTATTATTGGTCAAAAGTAGTATGATGTAGTAAGAGTGTAATAGTCAATTAAATCCCACTCGAGTTTTGATTTTCTCTAGATAAATCAAAGCCTCTAGTGAAATTACTATTGATAAATAAATAGAGAATCTTAATACTAATATTCGTTACATTGGGAACGACCTTGGGACTGGAAGTGAATGTGTGAAGTGAGTACAACAAGAATATGGTCGGTTTATACATTGCACAGGAATAAGAACAATAGTGAACTAATTACGAAAGAAACATAGTAAGCAGTGTGGAGTGTTTCTGTGATGGCCATTGTCCTGACAATAAACCCAATGGAACTTGTGTGGGTCAGCCTGGTAGTCAGTGCTTCAGTGCTGTGGAGGAAGTGTTTAACCCTGAAACAGGATTGTTGGAAGAGGAAAGAACATTTGGCTGTCTCCCTCCTGATGAAAGTGGTTTCATGCAGTGTAAAGGCCATCTGGTACCCCACATGCATGCAAAGTCTATACTGTGCTGTAACTACACAAACTTCTGCAACAAGTTCCTTCGACCAGATCCAGTAAGGGGTAGCACCACACCAAGACCATCACTTGGTTATGATGAAAGTATACCCTACATCGCCCTCATCATCTCTATCACCGTTTGTCTTATTGCATTCCTCATCATAGTTGCATGTGTTTATCTCAGGTATAAAAAACGTGAAGATCGGAGACAAATGTACTTGGTGCAAGCAGCGAGAAATTGTGACCCTTACCTGGCAAATAGTGGAACTCTTCAAGAACTAATAGACCAGAGTTCAGGATCAGGCTCTGGGTTGCCTTTATTGGTCCAGCGTACCATTGCTAAACAAATTCAGATGGTACAGTCAGTAGGAAAGGGAAGATATGGAGAAGTATGGCTTGCAAGGTGGCGAGGTGAGAGAGTAGCTGTGAAAGTGTTTTTCACAACAGAAGAAGCAAGTTGGTTCCGAGAAACCGAAATATATCAAACAGTATTGATGCGACATGAAAATATTTTAGGTTTCATTGCTGCCGACATTAAAGGCACTGGCTCATGGACACAGATGCTTCTTATCACAGATTATCATGAGAATGGTTCGTTACATGATTATCTTCAGACTCACGTACTGGATCCCTCATCTCTTCTTAGTCTTGCACTCTCTGCTGCTAGTGGTGTGGCTCATCTCCATACAGAGATTTTTGGTACCAGAGGAAAGCCAGCTATTTCACATCGCGATATTAAGAGCAAAAACATTCTTGTGAAAAGAAATGGACAGTGTGCCATTGCAGATTTCGGTCTTGCAGTCAGATACATCAGTGAAAGCAATGAAATTGACATTGCCCCTAACACACGAGTTGGAACACGGCGGTATATGGCACCTGAAGTTCTAGATGAAACATTAAACACTTCTGCATTTGAGTCATTCAAGATGGCAGATATGTTCTCCTTGGGCCTGGTGTTCTGGGAAATGGGTCGTCGGTGTGTAACAGGAGATAAATTAAGTGCTGCTGATGACTATCAGCTTCCTTACTTCGACTGTGTTCCCAGTGATCCTTCATTTGAAGACATGCATGAAGTAGTATGCATTAAAAGGATTCGTCCGCACATTCCTCCAAGATGGGACTCCGAGGAGGTTTTACGGATACTGACGAAAGTAATGCAAGAGTGCTGGCATCCGAACCCAGCTGTAAGATTAACGGCCCTAAGAGTGAAGAAGACATTGTGCAAATTAGATACTGATAGTACAATAAAAATTGTTTAATTCCAGTGACAATAGGGAATGTGCAAGAAAGATTTTTCACAGACTGATAAAAGACGTCAGCAAGTGGAAAAAAGAAAATACTCATAAGAATAAAATTGAGATTTCTTACTTTACCACGAAAATCGTCGTGCGTTAACAGTGACTGAAGCTGTGAATAATAAACTTCGAGACTTACCTGATGTGTGCAGGAACAGACTTGGTAGCTATGTGCTGTGAAACTGAGAAGTGTGTGATCAGCATTTTGCATAATAGCGTACAATAATTATGCAGGGAGTTTTTGTATATACATTTAAAGTTGGAAAAGTGAAAAAAAAGAAAAAAAAAAAGAAAAAAAAAACAAGAAAACCTCATGGTGGCCTTGGTAACATTTACTGTGCAACATTGGAATTTGACTGTGAATCTCTCTGTTCTGTGGAAGGAGCAAAGATTCTCGTTGTTTTAGATTATACATTGTACATAAGACTAAAAATAATAGGTACTAATATTCTGAAGTGTAAATGGAACCGAATTGTGGCCAAATGCGTAAATTCCTAACATGAGAGTTTATTGTGCAATATTCTTAATATTGTACACATTATGAGGTTTTATTTTCTAGACCTTCTCCTCGTATGCTGCGTGTACTGTTTTTTAGTTAATCGTTTTATTACGAGCTTAATATTCTTACAGTACAGCGTGATGTAATTTCAGTAGAGTACTTCAGAATATTACTTGCTTTATAGTCTTTCTTTTGGTTCGGAGTCAGTCTGACTACGACGCGATTATTAATGTTACAAAAGAGCACGCGACTGCTGAAGTGTTATCCATCCAGTGATCTCACATAGCAACACTCTGCCCACTTCGTGTCGATACTCTCCAGAAATTTGCAAGAAACAATTTTCGTTTAACCTCTCGACGCTACTTCCATGGAATGAAAAGCATCAACCGCCAAATCTTTTGCCTCTTATTTCTTATGCACAAAGCTAGAAAAAATTACAAAGTACTCAAATTTCATGTTATGAGACCAAATATTGGGAGTGAAATTTGCCAGAAATGTAATAAGCGATTTCTGACCCTGAATCTAGAAAAATTTTTTTCTTTTTTCTATCAACGGAATTCTTAATTTATAGTTTATGTAAATGATTGAAGCGTTATAGGTGTAGAAAAATGCTTTCTGGTGATCTCCGCTTTCCATAACACCTCTATTGATCAATGAAATATAAGAATTTAATATTGTGAGCACTGATAACAGTAACTTTTTTAACAGTAACGCGAAAGAACGGATACCTGTTGTGTCTGGACTGGATAAATGCGCAACGAAAAGCGCAATAATTCTTTACAGGATGTTTCCGAGGTGGTGTTACAAACTTATGAGCAAATGCTGGGTAACTTTCGGTGTTGGACCCCTGACTCATTTCACCGGTACTATTACCTTCATTTTATTCAGACGCTAAATAACCTAAGCTGTTGATAAAGTGTCGTAAAATAACCCACTAAAATAAAAAAAAAATGTTACAAACTTTCACGGATGATGGCGAAGGCCACATGTATCAATTTGAGATAAGGAACCATGGTCCGGAAATGACTGAGTCGAAAGTTGTAAGCAAAAATAGTTGTGTGGAAATGGAATTGTAATTTCGAACCACGCGCCCTCCTTCTCTTAACCTTTGGAACAGTCATGGAAAGATGGTATGGGCCGGATGTCTCCTACGTGTGTACTTGCCCCGATAGAATCTGTGAGCTTGTCTACTGTTCCCATTGGCTCATCCGTATTCGAAAATCAGGTCTGCTTATTCCGCTCTCGTGTACTCCTCCATTTCACTAGGACTGATCACCTGGACACTGCAATTTGTACACATACACTGCTATCTACAGATGTGCATATCTTGACCGACCATTTTCGTTACACATTACACTATCAGCATTGCTTTAGTGTAGTTTCCTGTCCCCATCCCTCAGAGAGCGCACTGAATGGAATACTGTAAGTAGACAACGTAAACAGCGTCAGATGAATACAGTATGTGTAAGATGTACAGATAAATACACATAAATAGGTGTACAGAGGAATAAAATTATTTCATTTCCGCAGAACTATTTTTGCTTATAACTTTCGACTCAGTCATTTCCAGACCAGGGTTCCTTATCTCAAATTGATACATGTGCCTTTCGTCATTATCCCTGAAAGTTTGTAACTCCACCTCGGAAAAACCCTGAATGTGTAAAATTTTTCTCGTATTAAATTATTTTCTAGTCGAGCAAGTGACTGACTGCTTTGTCATTCTATTCAACGGAAATCAAAACAATGAGAAAAAAGTTACTTGTTAATTCTTGAAGTAATGCGGCAATTTGTTGTGTTTGTTTTAAATTGAGAACTCTTTGCTTTTATTACTAGAATTGTTGCAACTAACGTTAATCAGTCCAGAATATATTGATCTGTAGATACTAATTTGAACAAAATGACTGCAATATCCCACGTAAAATCGCTGCACCGCTGCACAGAGACCAACATACTTTATGATCAAAACCACATTCTCGGCATCACAGATGTTATAATTTTTATTTTCGGGAATATATGGAGGTGAGAATTTTGCAGCATCACAAGTGCTTTTCTTCATATTTCATATAATGACTAAACAAGAATCCAGATTGTTATTGACAGAAGTATGGCTGTTGTGCTTTCTTTGTCGAAGTGATAAAACTGTTGTTGTATTAAATATGAAGTATGGATTCGAGAACACAAGATTATTTTGTAATACTCTTGAATGACGTGACAATGTCGATGGAATTCTAATTCTGTAATAATACATAGTCATTATCAGAATCACAGTCTCCGGTCCGTTGACTTTCCAATATGTGATATAATTAATTTCTGAAACTCCATGCCTCTACATATCTGATTGGGAAGCTATGTCAAACAGAAGCTTATGTAATTTTTACGTACTACTACCTCAGGGTATGGTGTAATGAACACTTTTACTAACAACAGTGATTTCCCTTGTTAAAATTCCTGTACATTAAATGGATGTGTCACATATTCCGTGTTATATCCTCTATCACAGACATGTTGGAATCTGTGTCACCTGAGTTATGTTGTCCTACAAAAATTACAAGTTCGTTGCCAGGCAGATCTGATGTTTACTATTGAAAAATGGATGACATCAAGTTTTAATCGGAGTACTTTGAAGTCCTCTGACACTTGCTTCCTCATTAATTCATAATTTCTCCAATCATAATCTTTCCGCCATAGTAGCTGTAGTTTCTTACCAAATAGTACAAGTGTTTATTCCGGACGGATTTCATGCAATATTATTGGGGCTTTTACCGTACCATTAATGTACAGATTTGTTTCCGCTCTCTGATAATCAATTTGAACATCATGTGCGTCAGGAATCACACCGACAGCTCAATTGCGATGAGAGGTGACGTTAGTAGTGAGTGATATTATAATCAGGTAGTAGTAGTGCTGGTAGTGGTAGTAGTAGTAGTAGTAGTAGTAGTAGTCATAGGAGCGGTGGTGGTGTTGGTAGTGGTAGTAGTAGTAGTGGTGATGGTGTTATTGGTGGTGGTGTGGTAGTAGTAGTAGTAGGAGGAGCAGTGGTGGTGGTAGTGGTAGTAGTAGGAGCGGTGGTGGTGATTGTAGTAGTAGTGGTGATGTGTTATTGGTAGTGGTGTGGTAGCAGTAATAGTAGGAGCAGTGGTAGTGGTGTGGTAGTGATACTGGTTGTGGTGGTAGTAGTAGTTGTAGTAGTAGTAGTAGTAGTAGTAGTCGTAGTAGTAGGAGCAGTGGTAGTGGTGTGGTAGTGTTACTGGTGTTGGTGGTAGTGGTAGTAGTAGTAGTAGTAGTAGTAGTAGGAGCAGTGGTAGTGGTGTGGTAGTGATGCTAGTAGTGGTGGTAGTGGTAGTAGTAGTAGTAGTAGTAGTAGTAGGAGCAGTGGTAGTGGTGTGGTAGTGATGCTAGTAGTGGTGGTAGTGGTAGTAGTAGTAGGAGCAGTGGTAATGGTGTGGTAGTGATACTAGTAGTGGTGGTAGTAGTAGTTGTAGTAGTAGTAGTAGGAGCAGTGGTAGTGGTGTGGTAGTGATACTAGTAGTGGTGGTAGTAGTAGTAGAAGCAGTAGTAGTAGTAGGAGCAGTGGTAGTGGTGTGGTAGTGATACTAGTAGTGGTGGTAGTAGTAGTAGAAGCAGTAGTAGTAGGAGCAGTGGTAGTGGTGAGGTAATGATACTAGTAGTGGTGGTAGTAGTAGTAGTAGTAGAAGTAGGAGCAGTGGTAGTGGTGTGGTAGTGATACTAGTAGTGGTGGTAGTAGTAGAAGTAGTAGTAGTAGTAGTAGTAGGAGCAGTGGTAGTGGTGTGGTAGTGATACTGGTGGTGGTGGTAGTAGTAGTAGTAGTAGTAGTAGGAGCAGTGGTAGTGGTGTGGTAGTGATACTGGTGGTGGTGGTGGTAGTAGTATTAGAAGTAGTAGCAGTAGTAGTAGTAGTAGTAGTAGGAGCAGTGGTAGTGGTGTGGTAGTGATACTGGTAGTGGTGGTAGTAGTAGTAGAAGTAGTAGTAGTAGTAGTAGTAGTAGTAGGAGCAGTGGTAGTGGTGTGGTAGTGATACTGGTAGTGGTGGTAGTAGTAGTAGAAGTAGTATGTATTTATTTACACTGCAAGTGGGCAAGCACCCGGTGGCAGTGGTATAAACAATATTAACAATACACAGTTAAAATGATAAGTAATACACAATAAAATTTACAATACATAATAAAATTTACAACACATATACAATTTTATACACAATACAATAAGAATACACAATACAATTTAACACAATAATAATAAAACATAAAATAAAACGCCTAATTTTACAACACAACCTACATAATTATGTATAGGTCCTACATAATTTTCAATAGTCTTTCACTTTACTCTCATCTCATTCCCTGTAGTGGCACTATGACGCATTTCACTGACACTTTAGCACACATTTCACTGACACCCTGTAACACATTTCACTGACACTATAGAACACATTTCATTGACGCCATAAATTATCACTGATCGGAACTCTTCACTGCACTGTAAAACCATAACTTCAATGACTCACCTCGCTTCACTGATACAACAGTTCAAATAAGTCTAATAATTGCATTCTTATGCATACTTTTAAACAGAACTACATTTAAACTAAACATTTCTAGTCTAAGGCCCTCTTACACGCTATTTTTAAATAAAATAGCAGTAGTAGGAGCAGTGGTACTGGTGTGGTAGTGATACTGGTAGTGGTGGTAGTAGTAGTAGTAGAAGTAGTAGTAGTAGTGGTAGTAGAAGCAGTGGTAGTGGTGTGGTAGTGATACTGGTAGTGGTGGTAGTAGTAGTAGTAGGAGCAGTGGTAGTGGTGTGGTAGTGATACTGGTGGTGGTGGTAGAAGTTGTTGTAGTAGTAGTAGGAGCAGTGGTAGTGGTGTGGTAGTGATATTAGTAGTGGTGGTAGTAGTAGTATTTGTAGTAGTAGTAGTAGGAGCAGTGGTAGTGGTGTGGTAGTGATACTAGTAGTGGTGGTAGTAGTAGTAGTAGTAGTAGTAGGAGCAGTGGTAGTGGTGTGGTAGTGATACTAGTAGTGGTGGTAGTAGTAGTAGAAGTAGTAGTAGTAGTGGTAGTAGGAGCAGTGGTAGTGGTGTGGTAGTGATACTGGTAGTGGTGGTAGTAGTAGTAGTAGGAGCAGTGGTAGTGGTGTGGTAGTGATACTGGTGGTGGTGGTAGAAGCTGTTGTAGTAGTAGTAGGAGCAGTGGTAGTGGTGTGGTAGTGATACTAGTAGTGGTGGTAGTAGTAGTAGTTATAGTAGTAGTAGTAGTAGTAGTAGTAGTAGGAGCAGTGGTAGTGGTGTGGTAGTGATACTGGTGTTGGTGGTAGAAGTAGTGGTAGTAGTAGGAGCAGTGGTAGTGGTGTGGTAGTGATACTAGTAGTGGTGGTAGTAGTAGTAGAAGTAGTAGTAGTAGTAGTAGTAGTAGTAGTAGGAGCAGTGGTAGTGGTGTGGTAGTGATACTAGTAGTGGTGATAGTAGTAGTATAAGTAGTAGTAGTAGTAGTTGGAGCAGTGGTAGTAGTGTGGTAGTGATATTAGTAGTGGTGGTAGTAGTAGTAGAAGTATTAGTGGTAGTAGTAGGAGCAGTGTTAGTGGTGTGGTAGTGATACTAGTATTGGTGGTAGTAGTAGTAGAAGTAGTAGTAGTAGTAGGAGCAGTGGTATTGGTGTGGTAGTGATACTGGTGGTGGTGGTAGTAGTAGTAGGAGCAGTGGTAATGGTGTGGTAGTGATACTAGTAGTGGTGGTAGTAATAGTAGAAGTAGTAGTAGTATTAGTAGTAGTAGTAGTAGTAGTAGTAGTAGTAGGAGCAGTGGTAGTGGTGTGGTAGTGATACTAGTAGTGGTGGTAGTAGTAGTAGTAGTAGTAGTAGTAGTAGCAGTGGTAGTGGTGTGGTAGTGATACTAGTAGTGGTGGTAGTAGTAGTAGAAGTAGTAATAGATGTAGGAGCAGTGGTAGTGGTGTGGTAGTGATACTAGTAGTGGTGGTAGTAGTAGTAGTAGAAGTAGTAGTTGGAGCAGTGGTAGTGGTGTGGTAGTGATACTAGTAGTGGTGGTAGTAGTAGTAGAAGTATTAGTAGTAGTAGTAGTAGTAGTAGGAGCAGTGGTAGTGGTGTGGTAGTGATACTAGTAGTGGTGGTAGTAGTAGTAGTAGTAGTAGGAACAGTGGTAGTGGTGTGGTAGTGATAGTGGTGGTGGTGGTAGTAGTAGTAGTGGTAGTAGTAGTAGTAGGAGCTGTGGTAATGGTGTGGTAGTGATACTAGTAGTGGTGGTAGTAGTAGTAGAAGTAGTAGTAGTAGTAGTAGTAGTAGTAGGAGCAGTGGTAGTGGTGTGGTAGTGATACTAGTAGTGGTGGTAGTAGTAGTAGTAGTAGTAGCAGTGGTAGTGGTGTGGTAGTGATACTAGTAGTGGTGGTAGTAGTAGTAGAAGTAGTAATAGATGTAGGAGCAGTGGTAGTGGTGTGGTAGTGATACTAGTAGTGGTGGTAGTAGTAGTAGTAGAAGTAGTAGTTGGAGCAGTGGTAGTGGTGTGGTAGTGATACTAGTAGTGGTGGTAGTAGTAGTAGTAGTAGCAGTGGTAGTGGTGTGGTAGTGATACTAGTAGTGGTGGTAGTAGTAGTAGAAGTAGTAATAGATGTAGGAGCAGTGGTAGTGGTGTGGTAGTGATACTAGTAGTGGTGGTAGTAGTAGTAGTAGTAGAAGTAGTAGTTGGAGCAGTGGTAGTGGTGTGGTAGTGATACTAGTAGTGGTGGTAGTAGTAGTAGAAGTAGTAGTAGTAGTAGTAGTAGTAGGAGCAGTGGTAGTGGTGTGGTAGTGATACTAGTAGTGGTGGTAGTAGTAGTAGAAGTAGAAGTAGTAGTAGTAGTAGTAGTAGTAGTAGTAGTAGTAGTAGTAGTAGTAGTAGGAACAGTGGTAGTGGTGTGGTAGTGATAGTGGTGGTGGTGGTAGTAGTAGTAGTGGTAGTAGTAGTAGGAGCAGTGGTAATGGTGTGGTAGTGATACTAGTAGTTGTGGTAGTAGTAGTAGAAG
The DNA here is from genome assembly GCF_040183065.1 of Periplaneta americana. Classification (NCBI taxonomy): domain Eukaryota; kingdom Metazoa; phylum Arthropoda; class Insecta; order Blattodea; family Blattidae; genus Periplaneta; species Periplaneta americana. The sequence continues at coordinate 62,764,013 of NC_091126.1, read as the reverse complement.
TAGTAGTAGTAGTAGGAGCAGTGGTAGTGGTGTGGTAGTGATACTAGTAGTGGTGGTAGTAGTAGTAGAAGTAGTAGTAGTAGTAGTAGTAGGAGCAGTGGAATTGGTGTGGTAGTGATACTAGTAGTGGTGGTAGTAGTAGTAGAAGTAGTAATAGTAGTAGGAGCAGTGGTAGTGGTTTGGTAGTGATACTGGTGGTGGTGGTAGTAGTAGTAGTAGTAGTAGTAGGAGTAGTAATAGTGGTGGTGGTGGTAGTGGTAGTAGGAGCAGAGGTAGTGGTGTGGTAGTGATAGTGGTGGTGGTGGCAGTAGTAGTGGTGATGGTGATAGTAGTGGTGGTAGTACTAGGTGCAGTGGTAGTGGTAGTTTTTTGTATATCAGCATGCTCCATTACATTGGAGTAATACTACATGCTTTACATAAAATATTACAATAATTAGTTACATAATTTATGACATGAGAACAAGATATTTACAATTCTGATTGAGATCTTGAAATTCTTATAGATACAAGTGTTGCCTAATTGTACTTTTTCTATTTTAGGTTACCATCATTGTTAATATTATTTCTAATATCAATTAATGTTACATTTTGCCAAATTCTATGGATTTTATAAATTTTCTGAAGCTTTTGAGGTATGTTGTTTTGAACTGATCAAGAGGTGGAGGCCAGGTTTGACCTGTGCGTATTATATTAGCTCGTAGAATTCTTCTTTCTTTTATCAGTGTGGCACATCTTAATATTATATGGTTAACTGTCTGTGCTTTTAGTCTGCAAGGGCACGTTGATGTTGGAATAACCTTTAATGTGTGAAAGTACGATCTTGTGAAGCCATGACCTGTCACAATAGAAGTAAATTCTCCCCCGACAGGTAAATTTATCTTCAATCTATCTTTAATTGATGGGAAGAATAATTTCGTTATTGCGCCTTTACTTGAGAGAGTCCACTGTTCTTGCCATTTTCTTAAGGTCTTTTCTCTCCTTTGTGTTAATATGGTATCTCTCGGTATTTTGTTATAAGCTATTTCCCCCTTCATGTTCTATGGCGGCTTGTTTGGCAAGACGGTCAGCTATCTCATTCCCTAATATTCCTACATGGGCCTTCACCCACCTAAAGAGAACTGTCCATTGCTGTCTCTCCAATTTTTTGAATTCTTTCTTTATATTTTCAATTATTGGATTATGTTTATTTTTGTTCTGTAAAGTGTCCAGTGTCACTTTGCTGTCTGTGGTAGTGGTAGTAGGAGCAGCAGTAACGGTGGTAGTGATAGCAGTAGCAACAGTAGTAGTGGGACAAAAACAAACGGAAATTATGCGATGTCCTCTGATTTCTGGAGATTATCGTGTCAATACGGGGACAGGAATTCTTGAGCTAATTTTGGGTGACTCGTGCATAATGTATAAAAGTTGGCAAGCCTGTAATTTAGTCGTAAATTGGAAACTTCGAACCTACAGCATGGACCTTCTTTCTATACGACCTGTACCTTGGCCGCACTGTATTCATGTTAAAGTACTACGTAATTACTACACTGAAATATAGCTAACACTGCGATTAGTCATACTGAGAAGAGAATTGAAATTAAAATTGAGCTTCGTTAACTGTGCTCCCACAACTGACTTATTGAATTCATTGAATTCTGAAATATTCGTCAATGCCGGCTAAATTCCACATTAAAATTGTGAAGATTTGAGCTCAGTTTTGCGGCAGATAAATTCGATGCATTTTCTCTTGTACCGGTCTGTATACTGAAGTGTTTGAAGAGTATTTTTGGGGCTGTGCTAAATACAGATCAGATAAATGTTTTATCTTATGCGAGTAAGTGCAGTACACACGACGGCGGCTTTTCAAAGGTCGTTGGATCGCTATCCAGGCCGGACTCTTAATTCCCCGATCTGATTGTTATCGCAGGTCGGACTTGAATACTAAGGTTGGAAGCGGCTTGATTTATCACAGTGTTGCAACGTGAGATGTAATTAAGTAGTATCATGCAATCAATCACCAACTGTGTGCAATCACGCTCTCCTGATGAAGAAATCATATGTACAGTTGTGTCTCGCTACTGCCAGAATGCATGCCACGTCGTACCGTGCGTTTTAAAAATTAATTTCACTGCCGAGGTGAGTTTATGTCCATCTTAAATTGCTTAGTCAATTGAATATCTTATTGCAGCGTTTCTCAAAGTGTGTTTCGTGGTACTCCAGGGCTCTAGGAGGAAACACTTGGGGTTCCAGGAGCTGTAAATTGTTTATAAATTGTGTTATGTACTTAACGTATACTATAAAATGTATACAAATATCAGGAAAACATAGATTAATAAAAACATGTATCATAATAATTGTAACATGAAAAATAAATATTGTCATTATTTTTATTATTAAAAAATATAAAATGGAAAACTACATTTATTAAATGTCACTTTTATCACTGGATTTTCTGCGTATGTCAATAAAAACAAAATAACATAACAGGCTAAATGCAGAAGCAGAAAAGAGGCTGCAATAATCTGTCAAAAAAACATATTGTATGGCATGTCCAAACGCCTATAGAACCAGGAGATATTTCACGTCAAACATGCTCTGCTAAGGTGAACAACTTTCCATATAAAATAGGAAAAACGACCTTAAAGAATATGTCCTGTGGGTTGCTTACGCCAGGGGTTACCTCGTACGAGTTACAGTGGGACATCTATGTTATAAGGTGTACCGAGTGTTTTTTTTAACTTATCCAGAAAATAAGGCGTTTGCGAGAAAACAATTTTGAATAAACAGTTCTTTGTTTGAAGGGAAAAAACATCAACAATAATTGAAGCGTCAACTGGAACAACGTTATAAGTTACAAAATTTTCATTCGGCGTGTTTCCGCGTAATATTGTTGTATGTCATGTTACCTTACTATGCTCTTTGTTGGCTTGCAACTGTCCATCAATGCAGTACGTGAAATTTGTCCACTCAAAAGTTTGCTACCCTATAAGAACAACGTTGTACGTGTACAAATTTTTGTAGCTCCTATAAATTTTACCAAATGTAACTTATAACGTTGTTCCAGCCGACGCGACGCTTCAATTATTTGTGATGAAATGTATATCATTAAATTATTTTATGATAAACTTGGTTTCATTAAATAGGAATATAAATTTTTTCCACCATCAAATGTTGATTTTACGAAAAAATAAAAACACAAAACTTTTATCTGAAGCAATTTTAATCAAAATTTTAATTTTAGGGAAATATAACAATGAAACACATTAGTAAGCGGTGGTACTTTGAAAGATTGCAACTCAGATTTTTTGTATAAATTTAATATAAACAGAAACATATTTTAAAATCCGCAGTGAGATAGAATATTCCTCTGGCGTATTGCAATAGCGCGGACGGTTTACGTGTAAATTTAATTGAAATACCACTAATTTGAAGCCACCGACCTATGCGACCAGCTCACAAACTTTATATCCATAAAGGGAGATGATAGAAAGTAGTTCACTAAGGCAGACAGACTTGAGTTCGTTGACGTCTTACATCTGTATAACGAGAATAAAGAGGCGGCGATGTTGCCAAACTACTGTAATATTCATCTAAATGATCTAATTAATCATTCATTTAATCACAAAACGTAATATAAGTCCTTCATTAATTTAAGTGTACGCTATAGTCATTCTCAATCTGCAGGATTATTTCACTTCAACCTTTTATGTGGATATATTCAACATTTCGGAGCTATATGTCGAACCCATCATCAGGGAAGTTTGAGAAAGGAGAACGGCGAAATCTCTTGTGTTTTGTCTGTCATCAAGGGATGGAGAATAGCTTCTAAGTGTTGCATGGCGAAGGTATAAGTATGTCGCATCGCTTTCTATCTCTCTGTGAATAAGCCCCAGTATGTCCTTCTTTTATTGGCTGTCGGAATATAACATTTCAATTTTACTATATGTGCGTCTGCCCGACTTCTGTATCTCTGATTCACTCACTGAAAGCCAGTCTCGATAAGCCTCGGGCTGAGTGAAAACCTTCGGGTCCCTACTCCGTAAAAGAAGAAAGAAAATGTACGGGCAGAGTGCACGCCGACTCCAACTCAGATTCAGATTCCGAAAGACAGCGCGAAAATTAACCTGTGTAGATACCTGAGCGTGCATTCTGTTGCCGGCCGCCACTCAGGGCAGTCATTGTACTACTGTCTAAATTTCACGAGTGGATCCCTACGAGGGGAGCATGATGGGAAGCTAGTAACTCAGCGTTTTCGAAGGAGCAGGTGGATGGGGGTAGTGTCATTGGCCGACTGGGACAAGCAAGGCTCAGTCATTGGCGGTTAGTACGAAAAAGACTGTCATTGGCCGGCCGGCTTCCTGTCATGGATTGGTTGTAAGATTAGGGGGGGGGGAACCGCATTCCTTGCTCGGATCTTCCCCTGAAGTGGGAACAGTACATAGGAAATAGCCTGTCCTCTGTACGTACCCTTATTTTGGCTTACTGTCTCCGTCTCACTTCTGATTGACCGCTTATCTGTTTGTATTATATTTTATACCTCAACTGATAAATAATCGTTTGGGTTTGTAAATTTAATAATCTGATTGACTATTTACTCTTTATTTTTAGTAGAGCCATCGACGTAGCTCAGTCGGCAGACTCGCTGGTCTACTGATCCGTAGTTGCGCTCGGGCGTGAGTTGGATCCCCCATTTGGTCTCACTAATTGCTTTTTCGAGGTTTTCCCCAGCCGTGGGACTGATGCGTGATGGTCTATAGCGAGTCCTCGGCCTCACTTCATTTCACCCCATTTGGTCTGATTACCTGGTTGGGGTTTTTCCGATGTTTTCCCCAACCATAAGACAAATGCCAGGTAATCTTTTGGCGAATCCTCGGGCCTCACCTCATCTAACTACATCTCGCCAAAAATTGTAGAAAATTGTAAAATTGTAAAAAATAAATTGTAAAAATTGTAAAAATTTTGTAAAAATTGTAAAAATTTTGTAAAAATTGTAAAAATTTTGTAAAAATTGTAATTGTAATCTTGCAAAATTTTAACGTGTTCCACATCTTAAAGCTTCATTGCTAAAGTAAGATCTATGGAATATAATAAATGAAAGGAAATGAAAATGTCTGATATACTTTTGTTTTGGCAACAACTGGAGAATGGAAGTGACTAGCAGCGCCGACCACGCCCAATATTGGTTACCGGCCGGGTCGTACCGAGCCATGTGAAGTAAAAGAGAAGCGATATTTTGCCAGTAAAATTCGTGACTAAATTCTTCAATAACTAACAACATAATCGAGTGCAAGGTTTAATGACCATAATGGCGGGTTATTTTTAATACATTAAAGGAAAAAACTTTTGGAAAGATACTATAACACTGTCAGGACAAAATAAATGAGGTGTATAATGTGATGGAATATCGTTGAAATCGACGAAAGGAAATTTGGAAAACAAAATTATTATAGCGCAGTGATAATGGGCCTAAATTTCACTTTTGCTCGAAGCACACGTCACTTACCCACGTTCTCGTCAAACTCCATCTGACTTAATAACCAAAAGTAGGAGTACTTGTCACTAATCCATCTTTTCTTCAATCCCTACCTAACTTTATCAGTAAAAATGGGGCTCCTTGTCACAAATATATCTCATTAAACTCTGCAAACATTATCCCTTTCAGTGCGTCTAATTGACACTAATCTATCTTCTTTTCAAACCCTACCCTTCCTCGTCATTTTCAGACGGGATATTTCTCAGTAAGATTGAGAACGAGGGAGGAAGAGCGAAGGATGCCAAATTTTGCCTGGTAAACATTGAACAATAGATCGTCATGGCCATTATCGGTCTATTCGTGGCCAGATGTAATGTTCCGTCAGGATGGTAACATTGTTATCATCGTAACGGCACGGCTTAAAGCTTCCACACCTTTTCTCCAGTTCAGTTGTTTCTTCTTTAATTAAATTTAGTGTGTCACATTTCACGAAACTTTGCAGCTTTATTGAGTCATATTAACACTTGTTGGTAAACAGAATTTCCCTCATTTCTGTCCTCGTGTCTGTCTCGTCAGTAAGCCCATACTTCTAGAGCTTTGGTTTTAGTCTTTCGAGGAAATTCTGTTCTCTCTTCCTCTAGGCCAGTGCTGAGGAACTTAACCGCAGTACGAAGTACTCACGAGCAAAAGAGAACACCGTTGGCATTGCAGATATTGGGACAATCTGCTCTTGCATACTGCTCGTGTTCAGCGAAGAGTGCTCTGGTACAAAGTTCATGAGTTGGTCCAATTGCTCTAGGTGTATCATGCGCTTTGAATATATTTTTGTCTAGGAATATTGACCACTTCTCACGTGATCCGTGAGTTCTCCTGTATTAGTTTCCACCGCTATGGTGACAATGACTTGCTACAATAAACCACGCGCAATCCGCACAAAACTAAAAAATAGTGCACTTTGATAGTTTCTCCAATCAGTTCTCTCTCTCTCTCTCTCTCTCTCTCTCTCTCTCTCTCTCTCTCTCTCCCTGGCTACAGACTGTTTCCTGCCAGTTGAGTTTTTAGTTCGGAAATGTACTCTGACACTATCTACAACTCTCTTGAAAACATTTTATCACAACTGCTGATTTCTGGGTTCGTCTCATAGAGTAGAAGAAACGCAAACGTATATAATAATTACATTTTCGACATATAAATTCCCGGCATTTCATTACTTTCCTCCAGTTTCTTTCCTTGTTCCTCTCCTTGACGACAATAACGATGATCACAATGACAGCCCAAAGTTTTTGACTGGCAATTGAATATCTGTTTAATTGATTCACTGACTAGCTAACTCAATGGCTTATTCACTCTTATCCACTCACAAACTGTCACTCACTGACTCACTGATTCATTCACTCACTACTGTACTGACATTAACTCACCAACTGACTGACTCTGTGTCTCATTCACTCACTGATTCACTGACTCGCTCACTCACTGACTCATTCACTCACTGATTCACTGACTCGCTCACTCACTGACTCATTCACTCAATTACTCATTCACTATCACACTGCTGTCTGATTCCTTTCAGTTTCAGTTCTTCTTGTGAATCTAAAGCTCAATTTTCTCCTTTTCATGAACTTCTCAAAGGAACCGATTCTTTAAGTGGTTTCATACGGTAGCGATTGCACTTTTTACAAAATATTCGATAACTTGACTAACACTGCATGGTCCACACTTGTGGAGTAAAGGCCAGCGCGTCTGGCCGCGAAACCAGGTGGCCCGGGTTCGATTTCTGGTCAGGTTAAGCCACCTGGTTGAGGTTTTTTCCGGGCTTTTCCCTCAACCCGATATGAGTAAATACTGGCTAACTTACGGTGCTAGACCCCGCACTCATTTCATCGGCATTATCACCTTCATCTCATTCAGACGCTACATAACCAAAGATATTGATAAAGTGTCGTAAAATAACCTACTAAAAATTAAAAACCACTGCATGTATTTTTTCTTCAAATTTTGCAGATTTATACTATATGATTTTAGCTTAAATTTGATATATTTATAATACATCTAGTAACCATTAATATGTTCGGAGGTTTGAATTTTTCTAGAAAAAAAATGTCTTACAAAATACATGATTTAACCTAAACTGAGAAAATAATAGCCAGTTACTATTCATTCCCTTAAATCTGAGATCACAATCTAAAGTTTGGTCCTCAGTGAGCACCACAGCTGAATTTAGATTTTTAAATTTTCATTAACAAATGTTGTTTCTTTTTCAATGTATTTGTACTAGAAAATTGCTCATTTTTCATTCAAATTTAAGCACTGTGGTTGAACATCTAGAGATTATTACGAAGGACAAGTGTACAAAATTTGAATGAAATCAGACGGAACGGTTCTTGAGAAATCAGGTTTTATGTATCGAAAAATGTACTTACAGGGAAAATGACTCTAAAGTTGGGACGAGTTTGTACTTACATCCTGCACTAAAAAGCGTCTGCTGCATATGTTAACACCCTGCCTGTCAACACATATCTGAAATTTGAAGGGTTCAGAGCCATACTGGACCAAGCGCCATTTATTAAAAACGGAGAAAACAAGAGTTAAAATTAAGTGATAAATGATTACCATAATTTAACGAAACATATATCAAGTACTGTAAAGTATGCACATTGAAACTAAATGATATGTCAATCGCCATTAAACTATGATATTTACTTAACTTTAACCCTTGTTTTGTCCGTTTTTAATAAATGGCGCTTGGCCCGCTATTGTTCTGAACCCTTCAATTTGGAAATATATACAGGATAGTATATTCTATCGATTAAGACTAAATCTTTTTTCAAAATTTTTCACGATTCTCGGTGTATGTCTTCTTAACACGTCAATTCAATATGAATTCTATTAACTATTTCGTTTATATGACGTCATTCCATTTTCGACCAATGAAGTGTAATGAAATTTTGAATTACAACCAATCACAGTCACACTTTGCGATAATTTTTGCAGCTAGATTTATCGCTATCAATTTATCGCATGGTCGTTCTTTTGTTTAGTCATTGTCGCCAACTGTTCCCCCGTAAATCGATGATCATGAATACATTAAGATGCAACTACACGGTTAAACTTTTCTTTCAACTTTAAAGCAATGAATATAACATTAATATTTAATATTAATTAATATATTTACGCAGTGAAGACGACGTTCAAAACGGCGCACCATGTAGACATAAAATCTTCATGTACCTTAATTTAACGTTTTAAACTTGATTCTTTCATATTCTCCCCAGATTGCACGCATACGCGATTGGAATATTGAACTGTGTAGATGCAGCCTTAGTTCCGTTACACACTACAGCGAGAATGCGTTTGTCGAGCTATAAAAAATGCTTTCCTGTAGCACGTAGTAACGGTCGAAATAAGGCATACTTGCCATTGGTCCTGCTCCCACATGTAATCTAGCCTATAACTGTAGCCTATAAAATACATCTTTATCTTCCAATTCCATGTCCATTGTAGGCTATCTGAAAAAAATTACATTCCTACATTCACATTAGATAACTACGTTTTCAACAATTCTTCATTTAATTAATGTATTAATCAGATTACTGTAATTATATTATAAAATTTTAAATTAAATCATGATTTCAGCAGATAATGAAAATGTATTTATATTATAATAATAAGAGAAAAGTGCAGTACATGTAATTAACATTGTCAAACCTGTATTTCGCTTTTCGCAATTGGCATTACTGAATAATAACATCGAATTTCTTTATTGCAGTAATCGATATTCATCTATTTCAACTTCACAATATCTGAATAGGTTAAGTATTCGTAAATATACAATTATTAACATTTTGTGATCGAATTTCAGGGATATATTATTTACATTTTTATTTTATTCACGAAATAGTCCTAATAAATGTCACTCGAGGTCTGAGATTTCCCAGATAAATTTTCGTTTGTCCTCTTGCTGTTCAGTCGCAGTCTGCTTTATGTAACTAATGGCTAATGACAGACGTCATATAAAATAAATATTTAGCAACAGTGATGTATCACATTTTAAACAAAATGAAATGACAGAATTTATATATACAGTATATAGGAAGTGAGGAAAGTACCTTACTCAGATAAAAGTGGAAGCATTTTATGAAAAGCGTAGAGAACAGCTGCATTAACCGACCGAGTCGACAGTTTGTTAAATACTTGTTATTAACCTGCAATCAACGTTGTCAACCCGTCATCCCTCTCCCTCAAACACATATTGACATCGTCCTTGTTTCCTCGAATATCAGTCGCTTGTGTTAAACTGGCCTGGTGTATATAGCTGATGAAAATAAAGAGCAAAGGGATGGAAATGAATGAAACGGATCGGAAATTGATTTATTTTTAGATATCATAACGATAGCAGATTACTGTACGAAGTCATTGACAGTGCACTGTCTACTATATAATCGGTGAAGCATCGCATAGAAATAATGAAAACAGCGAAAGCACACCAGAGGAAGATGCATCGACAATCTCTTACTGACCGTGACATGCGTTTCTATGTGTCAATCGAGTAATGTACGAAAAAAATGTGCTCAGCATGTGGTGGTAGAAATTGTGAATCTCAGGGTGAAAATATCAGGCTCGTAATTCGTAAAATAATACAGATACGGCCGTGGTTTGATAGTAATAAAATTTGTATACTGTGTAATTTCTCACGTATTTGATAGTGTACTTTCAATTGCACGTTGCATTTTTATTTGTATAAGATTATAAATTCATTTCTAATCAAATACTAGTGGCTTGTGCAGCAAATGCTGCAAACTAAGTTCATTAGACGTTCAAATAAAAATTTTTCAGATTTATTTTCAATGAAGAATACCAGACATTTTGAAAGTTATTTGCTTCCATTATAATGAAACATACTCCCTCTGAATGTTTTGTATGCCAAATACTTTTTCTTGAACTTATCCACCTTCAGTTTTTGAGTTTCAACGCGCAAACGCAAGTCATAATGTCAGGACGATCAGTGGGTTTTTCATGTGGGAGTAAAGCAATAGCTATTTCAGGTCATTGTGGATTGTAGGTGAAAGTGAAAAAAAGTCAGGTTTGCTATGCTTTCGAACAATAGACATAGCATCTTGGTATTGCTGCTGCATGTAGAGCTTGATATGTAAAGGGTAAAATCATTTTATCCTGGTAAGAGATCTTGCTGAAGTGATCGAGAGACTACAAAATTTTCTAGGCCTCTTATTTTATCAGTAAGTAATACCTTTTGGTCTTCCCTTAGGAACTGTAAATTTTGCGCTCTCTCTAGCCAATACTGAAGAGAATGACGCATATAAATATCTACACCATACCGCCATTAATTAGCTATATGAAAAAGACCCAACCTCACTTGATTAATAACTATAAAAATATTTAATTTTTAATAACAATATTATCTTACGTAAGTTTTGTAGTTTATACACACTATATAGCCGTCACTCAGTAAATTATAGAAATGAAGATCTAATTTCATATATTCTCTACATATACTTATATAACCCAAAAATGTTTCACTTTCATATCATCAATATAGCATTAATATTTATAATTAATGAAAAATAGTCACATCATGGCATTAACTATAACAATATGTAATAATGTCATCAAACCACCTAAAGTTTTGTAGATTTTAATATTTAATACACAGCTGTACTCAGAAAATTACACACCACAGAATCAAACCTGTAAATTATTTTTAGTAAGCTTTGAAGTTTTTAATAACCAATTGAATTCGAACTCTAAATATGTCAGCAATCCTGCAGATTATGGCTTTGTGTAATATTGTTTATTGTAGTGTGTTTGTGTTTTGTTTTATTCTGAAAAGCCATTATTTTAAAAACTGACGACAGGTGGATTTTAGAAAATAGGAAAATGATGCAGGAAAATTGAAAGCTACTATTTTTCTGAAAAACTTTGGGTTCCAAGCTTCAAAATGAGAGGTCATTTATTAAAATCCGTTCAGACGTTTTGCAATAATTTCCATTACCAGTTCAAATTATATATATAGATTTGCGAAAATATTCCAGGTCCCAAAAATATAGTGTACATTTAGAGAGGACATGTGATTCAAAGAATCAGTTCACCTTCCATAGCATTTCCTGATGGATTTCATTCGCAGCTCCAAGATATTGGATGTTTCTTTACCAAAGCAACTGTATAAAAGCTCTAGGACCTTGAAGCTGAGTTCAAACATTTCTAACGGTATAATTAGACCTCGTAGATTGTTATTTTATAAACTAATTCTGAATATCTAAAACTGCTCCTAGTCTTTCGGTGTAATTGATAATGAATTTCTACAGAGCGTTTGACAGGAAACAGGTTTCACCCACGCAAATGCAGTCGGCATTTTACTACTATGGATCGAATGCGATTGTCTAGGAAATAGTGTAAATATTTGCCAAGCTAGAGCTTCGGAAGTTTTTCTTATTGAGTAGTATAGACAGATAACACAGGTTGAAGGGGCGCCAAACTTAGAGTATTAATATACAGCTGGATTCCGTTCAGTGAAGTTCAGTTAAAGGGGAAGGATGGTCTAATTTTCAATATTTTCTCCAATTGTTGCGGTTTCCAGTTTTTTGGCACTTAAAACTATCATTGCTGCAACAACTCAAATTCGAGATTAGTTTTAAACATTTCAGGCTCAAATTTTCGAAAAGAAAAAACAAAGCACTAATATACAACTAATACACTAAAATGGATAATTATATATCAGCCATTCTCATATTAAAATTTTCTTTGATATTTTGCCCATAAAGCCAGTCTTTAAATTGTGTGCAGTATAAATTTTCATATTGTCCTTGAAAATTTTAAGATATACGACTACATTTTCAGAATTACTTTCAGAGGTAATTTTATTAAAATATAGACGGATACGTTTCAAATGCGACAAAAAAGTTTCTGTTACAGTGAAACGTTTTCTAATAATCTAAAGAACGTGTGTTCAAAATGTAATACATGTAGCATTGATAGTTCCGAAGATATGTAACTTTTTGTATAAGAATGAAGCAAAAAGTTAAAGTTACGGAATATTGAAGTCAAAGTGTAGTGCCATTTAAAATCCCTGTGCACCAGAGCTTTAAAAATGGCGCCACAGAACCTAAATAAAACTTAAAATGTGTATGAAATTTTATGTAATATATTTTCCACATATCGTGACTTATTCTAAAACTCTTTTTCTTTTAATTTACTGGTTTTCCACTATTGAATATTTAACCTTCATTTTCCACTAAAAGATCTATGCATCAGAGCATATCGAGTCGCATGAGAAATCAGTCAAGTACTTCGCTTGCTAGATGCACGAACTTCGTCCACTTAAAGACTCCAGTAATAGTTATTCAGAAGTCTCGTGGGACAAAGTAGTATAAGAGATCAAAGCCGTCGCACTTCTATGTTCTTCAACGCCCGTCCTCATTAAAGTAATTCAAACTCAGTCTCATTAATAATTATAATTATTGAAACTAAGACCAAATATCTTCTTTCTCATCCACAAATCTGACAGAATCTGCCGAGCTCTTGGTGGGTACCCCAATGCAACCGCATCATGGCAAGCTATGGTAGTGATCGTGGGCTATTTAAATATAATAACTATTGTGGAATAGGATAATGGAAACCGCGATCTGCCATAGCGGTGTACCAGGTCTCTGGATCGAAAACTAAACCGCCGTAACACTGAGGCAGTACACAAAAGCTGATTGGAATTGCGAAATAATGAACTAAAAAGTGATGAGGGTGTAGAAATTTGAAAGTTGTGGCCAGTTTTGTGGCTTTTGCACCAGAGTTTATCTATAGATATTGGAACGCATTGAACCTGGTACCCCAGTTAAAGTTTGAAAGCTTTGTCTCCTGCGTAATAATGTATTCACATCAACAGATGATTGTACAATGGTAGAGAATGTGTCCTGGGTCACCCATTGCGTGTTCACAATATCTATAAATGTATTTTACTCACCTTGCATGTCCATCATCGTTAGCTTGTTACTGAATATAAACAAATTTGTACTGCTCTAAAAGTAAATATAAGCTATATAGCATTACAAAAATATATTTTATGTACCTTTCTTATGTGCAGAAGAATAAAATTATCATATAATTATTCGTGTGTTTAAGTTTCCTCCTTTCCTTCAGGATCCGTACAATGGCAATGCACAACAACTCGTATCTTCAGTGCCTCACCAAATTCCTCTGCAAAAATATGTACGTTAGGCGTTATTATTTAGCAGGTACACTGTTTACGCATGCTACAGTAGTGACTGATGAAAGGATAGTAAACTTGAAACCACCATAACGCACCCTATCGGTCCCTAACATTACAAGCCTAGTTATCAGTTTATACGACCGTAAAAATTGATCAATATGTTAAACACTTTACTGAACAGTACTTAAGTAGGTGTTGTACGATAGGGGCTGTATCTCAGCGACTGCGATAAGACATGGCTTACAATCTTTCGTAGGCTGATAGTGTATGATTGGGGACTATAAAATGTTTTACAACTGTAAGGTTAATATTATGTAGCTGCTTTTTGCTTGTTCTCGGATCCATCTCGATATTCGCTGTCTCTAATTCCATTGAAGCCAGAAAATTCAGCAGTATCATCCACTACTTTTAAATAACGGATTAGAAATTGTTGTGGGCCCTATTTTGGTCCTTGTGATATTTGTCATCGTCCTAGCAATGACTTCTCCTGTCCGTTGTTGACCTTGTAATGTTCCTTATCGTGGTCGTCCTTGGAGTGATTCTTATTTTGGTGCTTGCCATTCATTGTCCTTGCGACCCTTATCTATCTTTGTTCTTGTAATTGTCGTGGACCTTATCTTGATTTTTGTTGTCCCTACCTTGGATTTTGTTTTCCTTGTCGTTTAGCGTATGATCTTTATCGTGGTCCTTATTGTTTTTGTCGTGGTCCCTGTTGTCTGTGCCATGGTTTTCATCTCGCTTATTGTCTTTGTCATGTCCCTTGTAGTGATTGTCTTTGCCATGGTCCTTACAGCGGCTGTCATCGTGGTTGTGGTCCTTATGATTCCTATCTTGGTTCCTGTCATGGTCCCTATCGTGATCCTTGTCGTTCTTGCCGTCTATATCATGATCCTTATCGCGGTCCTTGTCCTTGTAGTTATCATAGACTTTAATGTCTTTGTCGAGGTCCTCACCTTTTCATGATCTTCTAGGGTAAAGGTTGGTAATATTGTGATACGAGTAATATTGTGATATTTCTATTTGAGAATTTATTACAGTTTTATTAAGCGAGAGAAGGACCGGTTTTGTGCAGAAACTTGTCCACGAACATTCCCTTAATACGTTCACGCAAAAAAAACTATCTTTCTCTCGCTCAATAAAATTGTAATAAATTCTCAAAAAGAACTATCACAATATAACTTGTATCACAATATTACCAACCTTTACCCTATTTGTCAATTCAAAATAGTATGTGATTATTGTATCACATAATACGATAATAAATCTACTCTTCATCACAAGGATTAAAAAGCAGTACAGGAGTTTAACCGATCACAGATATACTGAGGCTCTCGGGCATCGAGCGCCATAAAAAATTTTATTTCACCTGTACGTTTTCCAAAGCCTTCTCGAGGAGGGGTGAAGGAATCAGCTCTCTCGCTCCTATATCCCAGCGTTGTCACTTGCGCGTTGCCTCTCTCGAGACTTGTTACTAAATGGCCAGGACATTAGGATAAATAAACAAGTAAAGTATTGTGTAACGTCAGGGTCAAGTGATAAGAGTGAAAAGAAAGTAGGCCTATGTCTCAAAACAGGAATCGAAAATATGGCAATGATATACTGTAGGTACGTAACTGGAGGAAATAAACATATAAGTAATGAAGTGCATACTAATTCTGTTCTAAGAAAACATTTATTGAATGAATAAATAAATTAAGTACATTTCGTTGAAATTATGATCGTCAATGGAAGTAGGACCAATATTCAATACGCGCTTTTTCCTGGGAACACATTTTTTATCGCTCGCACTTAATTTGGTCCAGCTGAAAAATCCCGCTCAGATTTTATAATTCTTTACACGGTTAAAATTGCATTGGAGGGAATGTAATGTCGATTTCCAATATCCGCATGTAATTTTAGGTTGCTTTTTGTATGTGAAATTCAATCTGTAATTTATGTCGAATAATAATGTTGTGGCAAGTAACTTGTGAATTAATGTTAAGTAAAATTATACGTGGAAAGTTTCGTCAGAAAGATACAGGGTGTTTCATTATTACGTGTAAATACTTTTTGTGTGTATTATAGAGGTAAAACTAAGGCTAAAACTTTATATACAACTTTTTCTCAAAACCTTTAATTCCAGAGTTCCAGTAGATGGCACCTACGCCATAGTAACTGCATAGGCATTACTGTTCTCCCACACATTTAGTGTGGTATTGTGGGGAATCAGTTACTCGGACCTTTAGTTCACCTCTGCGGTTGACTGGGGAAATCTACCACGCATTCTTGGAATGCGAATTGCATGATCTGCTAAATGATATCCCTTTTCCAACGCGAGTGAACTTATGGTTTATGCACAATGGTGCTCCTGCGCATTACTGCCGCAACGTAAGGACGTATCTCAATGCTGCGTATCCAGTTCAATGAATAGGCCGCGCAGGGCCAACTCCTTGGCCAGCCAGATCACCGGACATGAACCGTCTGGACTTCAAGTTGAGGGACAGCACTTTGAACATGCATTACACTAAGAATTGTGCAATTGTGTAAATTCTAGAAGAAATTACTTTATATTCTTTACTGTGTTTGGTTTTAGTTCACAAAACGTGCATAAGTGGACTACCGAGGGTATGGATTTAGTGACTTTGGTTATTTTTGTATTGAAGTCTAAATGCACTGTACGAAAGTAATAATTAGTTTACATTTGGCGTGTTATCCTTTCTTTGTTTGGGAGCACACGTTCCACGAAAAATGGCGTTAACTCTGGAATTAAAGGTTTTAAGAAAAAGTTGTATAGAACGCTTTTTTTTTAGTCTTAGTTTCATCTCTACATTACACACACAAAGTATTTACACGTAATAATGAATCACTCTGTATAATGTAAACCTCTGTTACCCATTCACCACAACCGTACAATTGTATATCAGCACACGCGTGGGGTGTATTTTTACCGCAGAATTTTTTTATTATTTTGATATCAGAAATAATTATATATCAGATTGTTTTGTATTTTATTAATTTAAATGCTTATTTCTAGCTTCACATTAAGAAGAAATGAAATTTTTACATAATTTTCTGACTAATTAGCTGCAGAAAAGAAACCACACTAAGTCGAAAATCATAGTTTTGAGATAAAGGCGATTGAATAATTCCTTGATATGTAAACTGTACAGTATTTGCCGCTATATTTACAAACATTTCAACAAATTTTCTTTGCAGATATCAGTGTACCTTTATATTTGTTATAATTTCCAGGAAAAAATTACTAATTGTAAATTATTTTGTGCTAATTATATTAAATTAATGAGAGATATCGATGAATTAATGTCTTTCTCCTGACAGTGGACACTTAGGGTGTTTCACCTGACTATTTTAGGCAGTGGGCATCTAATTTCAACAGTTGCTCCTTGTTCCAGGGACTCCTATTATGTGGTCAACATAATATACATTGTCTGGGAACCCTACTGCAATGACTAAGGGAAGGAATGCTACTATTCAAAACTTAGTTTATATATGTAGGCCTATTCGTAGGTCGGCCGACGATACGCTGTTGTTAAACTATGTAAACTTTTGCCCTGATTATCTGATTAACCATGTTCTTAATTACAAAACGCTTAAGGTGTTGCACTACTGAAAGTAGTCGAATTTTGAGAAATTTTATATATGTTTTATTTTCGCACTAAAAATGTATGGTTTCATGGAAATTTTGTATCAATATCTTAATTATAAGTAGAATTTTATATAATTGATATAAGGTGTGTTCATGTACGAGTTAGGTGTAACGAGAACTTCAAATTGAATTATTTCAAAAAATAAATTTTCTACGTTCTCTTCAAAGACAGGTAGGCCTATTATTTATTTCTCAGTGGTTAAGCTAGAGTGATGAAGCTTGGCACACTTATTCATTAATATTTGAAGAGTCCATTGCAAGAATGATGGATGTCATTTCGAATACATTTTTCAGGAGAAGCAATTGACAGTTTGAAATGCTTAGCGCTCAAAGCTTAACTGTGATTTCCCGATCATTACTGGACAATGACTCTCAGTGTTAATGCCATATAACTCTCTATGTACATTCTATATGTCTTAAGCTATGCATTGACAGTCTTGGTTCATTTTCGACAAGAAAGTGACATCCATCATTCTTGCAGTTGACTCTTTATATCTGATGTGAAACGGAGTATTTTATTGGCTGTATTCAGCATAGTTTTATTGCTAGAGAATTATATGTAAGGGAGTATTACTATTTTATTTTAATGTTTGAAAAAACAAGAAATTATACTTTTTATATAAATAAACAATTTACGGAATTACTAATGCTTTGTAGGAAAATACGCAATGTTACCTTTAAGAAATAATTAGATTAAAATAATATCTTTTTATAAATAGAATTTTCCGTAAGGAAATTAAAAAAAAATGAAGTTTAATTTTTAATAAGTGTTTATGAGAAGAGATTGAAATACTTACAATTTGTGATTACGATATTGATATGCAGTAAAAATGTCAACTCCCTAGCTAAAAATTGTAAGATTTAGAAATTTCAGTAACGTATCGCCTTAATATTTACTTCATTTATTTTTTTTTTCTGTTGCCCCTTTCAATCTCTACATTTACATCACTTCCACGCTGTGTAGGTCCAACAAGATTTTGGCGCTGTTTCTGATTGCCCTTATGTTTTAGATAGCCGAGTATAAGGAATTATACTGTGGGCGATACTTCGATCATGCTACTACTCGAAGAAGAACTTTCCAGAATCATCGTTTCGTAACTCCATTTACTATGTCGTCTAACTCTGAAGGAGAGCTAAATATAACGTACAAAATTCGGCGTCTAGAATTGCCTTTAAATTTGCATTCACTGCATATATTTTTCTTTTTACATCATTTTGACTATAGTATTTCACACGTTTCACCGTTAATCTTCATTTTCCATCAGATCGATTGTATTAGTATTTCCTTTAACGATGCTTTCAACTGCGGAGATTATTATGGGAAAGTATTGCCGGAAAAATTTGCCAGTACCCTTCTATTAGGAACAGGATTCCTATACGAGTCGTCCAAATTTCACGAGAATATCCCTGCGAGGGGTGAATGGTCCTTGCGGGGTAAGAGGAGAGTAAGCCAGTGACTCGGCGTTCTTGAAAGAGCAGATGGATGGGAGTGATATCATTGGCCGGCTGGTACAAACAAGGCTCGGTCAATGGCAGGCCGGTTCAGGTTATAAGAGTGGGGGGAAAACTCGCATTCCTTGCTCGGATTTTCTCGTGAAATGCGGACTGTATCTTTGCTTTCCTTCAAGTGGAGGACGTGCCAAATACATTTTATCGCCCTTTATAATCCATCGTTCTCGGCCTGGTTTGAATCCGCGATCTTCAGGTGCAACGACTAGCAAAGCTAATAAATCAATTGTACCATCGAGGACGACCTGTGTGTCTATGCCTAATTAGACTTCTTTTCATAGAGAAGAAGGGACTTTTTTTAAACTGGTTTCAAGAACCGTACAATACATAATTCGCAGTAGAAAATGAAGGGCTCAGAGCCATAGTGGGCCAAGAGCCATTTATTAAAAACGGGGAAAGCAAGAGTTAAAGTTAAGTGAATATCATAGCATAATGAAGATTTACGTATCATTTAGTTTTAATGTGTATGTTTCATTGAATTATGGTACTCACTTCATTTTAACCCACGGTTTTTCTGTTTTTAATATATGGCGTTTGGCCTACTATGGCTCTGACCCCTTTAAATGATCTAGTTAATTTTTCTAGTACCTAATGATTAGACCGCGGAACTTCATGTAATTGCATGTTTTTATTGATTGGGCATATTCAAAAACTAAAAATGGATCTTTGTTGATCATGCTTTTTACGTTCGAATGAAGCCTTCTTAATTTCGCATAAATGCAAATTTCGAGCGTTTTCCCTTTCAAATGCATATACAGAATGAACCGTAAGTAATATAATTAATTCTGGTGGATGATTCATTTAGTAAAGAACGAAAAAAAAAATCAAATACCATTTTACTGATTTTCGTATAGCTTTCCAGAAAAATGTGCATTTTAAAAGACATGAATTACGAGATTGTGCAACGCTCCGTAATCAGTAGAGAATGTACATAAGTCTGTGTTGCTCTGAACAACCCCTCCACCTGGCTTGTTACGAACAGAGAAGTTGAAATTCATTGCCACGTACATTGTTTTTAAACTCGTATGAAAGAATACATATAATGTACAGTTTAATTTTTGCGTTTAAACTGTGTTACAGAGCGGAGAATAAACTCTGTTCATTTCAAGTTAAATAATATCTTGTAAAATTTAAAATAATCTCTATAACCGAATTTCAATTAAATAATCAGAAAACGTAAACAATAAGATACATTTATTTCAAATTAAATTGAATAAAATAAGACTTTTCTACATTACAGTTTCAATTGAATATTCTAGAGAACGCAAACAATAATGATGCTTATGTTACGTTATAAAAACAGAATTGTAAAACATTTAAAACTCTAAAGGAAAAAATAAAAATACGATATGCTTCTTCAACGTTAAAGAAACTAAATTAAAAATGTTATTTTTAAACTCTACGACTTATTTTTAATTAAATATTCGGTGAACACAGACAAAACGAAAAGCTTATTTTACGTTATACAAATCTATTTAATGATTAAAAAAATATCTGTTTGTCGTACTAGAAGCATTTTCTTCAGCCAATTAGAATTAGTTACCTTTCACTCTAATTTTTAAAGTAGTAACCGGTAAATTATAAACTTACTTAAAAGAAATCAAAGTTCTCTTAAAATAATATTTTATTGTGTGTGTTATGTTAACATTTCTTGTTATCACATCCATCTCTTGCTTTACGCGAGTTGCATCTGTCCAGGCAATAACCTAAACATTCGTCAGAGTGTATCAAGTTTTAAAATTCCTTTGCACAACGAACAGTTAAATTTGTTGGGATCAAATTTCTGCACATTTAAAGAACAGAACTAAAATTTTTTCAATCAATTTTCATCATAATACACTGCTCACTTATATTGACTGAGAATATTGGGAATTATTTCAACAGTTTTCCCAAAATGCGCTATGAAATGTTTAATATATTTATTTTTTCTGGGAAAGGAAGTAATAAAGAGAAAATTGTATTAAAGTTTTTTGTTTGCAATATCTCAAAGAATAACCCCTTGAAATTAATGTCATTACTTACAGTTTACTCTGTATATTTTTATTTTGTATCATTAGATTACATATAATTGCATTTTTAGTTGTTTTGTCCGATTTATTACCTAGTTTCGAAATGTGTCTGTGACTATTACACTTTTACTACGTCACACTACTTTTGATCAATAAAGCGGTACGAAAGGACGTCTTTCAACCAATCATGGCTGCTTATCGCACAATTTTATCGCGTCCCTAGCACTTGTTTAATTTTATCGCGTCCCGAGCATTTGTTTATTTTTATCACTACCCTAGCATTTGTTTCTTTCTTTACCAACATTTCAAACTGCATTGGTCTGGACGTCAAAAAACAGAACATTACAAACCACTCCAGTCGATGCACAGCACTTTCAAATATGACTCTTATTGGCATTGAAGAACAAGAATTAATAAAGATCACTTGTCATATATGAAGAGCACCATTCGGAAACCCTGAATGAGTTGAGGGATACACTTCTATTACGCACACGTCCAATATAACATCAACTGAACCACCAACAACTAAAACATTCAAATTTGAAAATTGTACTTTCAATAATTTTTTCTTTTAAAATTATTCAAGTTTATTTTTTACTTCATCATCGTTAATTAAAACGTTTCTTGTGTATTTCATCATCCCTAATTAAAACTTTTCTAACACTTGTTTATATTATTTAGGTTATGTTTGTTATAGCTTCTGCTATATGATATTATGGATAGTCACGTATTAGAGATTGTTTAATACTAAGAATTATTGAAAATCATCTGTCAAGTGACGTTGATTACTGGGATCCGGATGATTGAAGTGGAATGCAAATGTTTTAATAAAAATGAAGCTGAATCAACAAAGCCTTCTTGACTAGTAACCGTCCACAGAGTTCAATGAAGATTCCATATTTGGCACAACTGATAACAAGAAAACATAATCATAAAACACTACTGCCATCTAGCGTAATATTGAGATGGTACAATAATACATTTGAAGACAGTTGTATTTTCGTAAGCCAATTAATATTTTATTTTATTCGAGTACTTTGTTACTTCTAATCTTTATACACTTTCTTCTAATCGTGTAATAGTCAATTAAATCCCACTCGAGTTTTGATTTTCTCTAGATAAATCAAAACCTCTAGTGAGATTACTGTTGATAAAAATACGAATAATTTCCAGGAAATATAAAAAAAAATATATCTGAAATAAAACAAATTATTTAATTACTGTTGAGGAAATCAAATTTCTGCGAAGACATCGGATACCTGTCCCTAGTGTATAGTATGGGTCATTTTGCACTTTATCAAGAGGCTAGCTTCTCCTCTGTTTACATAGTATGTATGTATAATTTTTCAGGTGCTAGGGCGAAAATACACATCGCGTAGAAAATTAATTTATGGTTTATTTAACGACGCTCGCAACTGCCGATGTTGAGCAATGTTGCATAAGGGAATTTCACAGATTTATTAAAGATGTGTTTAAGATCTTGTAGAAAATAACAGTATTTAATAACAGTGTCCTATTTATTCTTTTTGGAGCCAAATTTGTAACTTTTAAAAGTGTGGCTATTATGTTGAAATGTATGTGTTGTAGAGGATGATTTGTTGTGTTTGTGAGTCATAGTTATGGGATGCTTGATGTCGTCGCAATGTCTTAATTATAGTATGATTGTGTTTGTGTGACTATTGTGTATTCATTTATGATGTATGTTACGGAAAGCTGCATAATTTTGTTATAAAGAACGGCTATAAGAAATTTTATGTTTATGTGTTGTAACTGTTTTCTGTATGTCTCAATTTGATGCCTGATGTTAGATTTGCAATCGCAATGTTTAAATTACGGATTGTTTATGTTTTGTTTACATTGTGTAAGCTAATTTATTTTTCTGTTCCATTTGTTTTTATGCTTAGGTCTGTTTCTTTTTTGTGTAAAACTATAGCCCTAGCATACATATGTAAAATGGGGCTACCCCACATTGGAGATACAATAATAATATCTGCCGAGGTTATATCAGCGTCACCGGTATCACGGAATTTTGTCCCGCAGGAGTTCTTTACATGCCAGTAAATCTACTGACATGAGCCTGTCGCGTATAAGTACACTTAAATGCCATCTACCTGGGCCGGGATGCGTCGCGTAAATGTCATAAAGACTTTTACCACTTTTTTGCAGGTGTATTTAAGCACCTGCGACAATAATGTCAAGGTCATGAAACTGCTGTGAAGATAATGTTGCTAGTGCGCTCTGATTTCATAGAAACAAAAGAGGACTTACCTAGGTATTTAAACACCTACGAAAATGAATTCTCATGGAGTGATCTTCGTTTCAACAAGTTTTACTGCACAATCAAGCGAAGAATCAGTGTATGATCGATCTGTTTACAAGTTTAACCGCCGACATGCCGAAAGAAAAAAGTTGGAGAAAAGATTTATTGAAGAAGTGGGTTTCTGAAGACAACTGTTTTTCTACTGATTGGAAAATCGTCTCCTGTGCAGTATGGAATGTTAACCACTTATTACTTGAATTATTTGAATTTATAATAATATTAAACGTCTAAAATATATTTTTACTATATATATATATATATATATATATATATATAT
The DNA here is from genome assembly GCF_040183065.1 of Periplaneta americana. Classification (NCBI taxonomy): domain Eukaryota; kingdom Metazoa; phylum Arthropoda; class Insecta; order Blattodea; family Blattidae; genus Periplaneta; species Periplaneta americana. Next base: position 62,740,580 of record NC_091126.1, on the reverse strand, counting down.
ATATATATATATATATATATATATACAGACGTGGACAAATTATTAGCAAAATTGAAGATTTTTATTATATATTTTTACAAAATATGATTCTTCAATTTAGACTACAGTTGACATTTTTCTATATTTCCAAATTATTAGCAAAATTGAAGATTTGTATTGTATATTTTTCAAAATTTAACTCCTCAATTTGGACTACATTTGAAATTTTTGGATATTTACAAATTATTAGCAAAACTGAAGGTTTTTGTTGTATATTTTTACAAAATTCGATTCTTCAATTTGGACTACAGTTGACATTTTGGATATTTCCAAATTATTAGCAAAACTGAAGATTTTTGTTTTATATTTTTACAAAATTTGACTCTTCAATGCAGTTGACATTTTTGCTAATTTACAAATTGTTAGCAAAATTGAAGATTTTTATTATATATTTTTACAAAACTTAACTCTTCAATTTAAACTACAGTTGACGTTTTTGCATATTTCTGTCTACTGTTATGATGGAAATATACAAAATTGTCAACTGTAGTCTAAATTGAAAAGTCAAATTTTGTAAACAGAATTATCATAAAAATCGTCAATTTTGTTAATAATTTGTCCACGTCTGTATATATATATATATATATATATATATATATATATATATATATATATATATATATATATTCAATTTTAGCGCATATTTCAATAATGTTTACTGCGTAGTTGCATTCATATTTTCATGTTTTTAGTGCATAGGCTAAAGTTCAGTGTTCTAGTAATGACTCTACTGTTCTCTAACATGTGACATCTTTTTTAAGATTGCTGACTAAAGCACAAGATTTCACTTAAATATTAGTATAACGGATCATTTTAATCTATACTTTAACGTTTCATAAATCCAAATATAATTTGAGAGGGGGTATAGCGCATAACGATGCAGTAAAGTATCAGTACTTACGTCACTTGCTCCCGCATAAGTTGTCCCCATTGCGACGATTCAACACGTGTTCGTCTAGTAGAATGGTCGTCAGCACTCGCTGAAATGGGTAAAGTGTATGCGGAGCCGTCCCGTGTGCCCCGTCGTGTAGCAGGAAGAGTAGAGTATACCCGCTAGCAGCTATGAAATGCACTACAGTGCAATGTGTTCTTCGCGGGTAAGAGACGCTAGTCCCAGGGTGCTCTGTGCTGATGACCGCTGATCTAGTAGTTTCTTTTATTCAGTCTAACGAATTATTTCCGTACAATATTTGACAGAGAAATTGTAGTAACAAATTATTTGCAGAATAAAAACTCTATGAAACGTGTTATGAAGTTCATTCTTACATTTCTTTAGAAATATCGGGAATGTCTTCTCAGATTATAAGTTCTTGTATGTATATTTTTTCGTCTATTTTCCCCTTTAGCAGTAATTTGCATAATGCAGGTCTTGGCACTAATACCTCAATGAAGTCACTGCAGACTACTTCTTAACTCCACACTTCACCATCCTCAGCTGAGACAGTAATGATTCGGTCCGATATGAGTAGACAGGAAGGTAAGCATTGCTCAGTGAGGGATTGTATAAAGCAGGCATCACAGCCTTTACGTATTTTCGGCTCTCACTGGTCGCCTAAAATCCACCACTGACGCACAGTGCCTTATTGTGCGTTTGTTTCTAAGGCGGTGAAAGGGAAAAGAAGTCCAGCGCTGTGGAGTAATGGTCAGCACGTCTGGCTACGAAACGAACGGGCACAGATTCAAATCCTGGTTGGGACAAATTACACGGTTGGGGGTTTTTCCGGGGTTTTCCCTCAACCAATTGAAGCAGAATTGCTGGATAATTTTCTGCGTTGGACCTCGGACTTATTTCGCCATAATTAATTCACATACCATCATCATTATCCATACAATAGTCCGGGTTAAGTTTACGGTGCGGCGTGCTGTACTTGTACAAGAGCGCTGCCGTTCGGCTACCCAATCATTCACAAAAATAGGAGCGGTAGGCACAATAAGCCTCAAGCTGCGTGTAAGCCTTCGGGTCCTTTCTCCGTACAAAAGAAAAAAGAAACGAAAAGAACACGAGGGGGTTCTCATTTCCTTCCGCTTCCCCTTTATGCCCAGGGCTAATATAATATTCCAAGGGGAATTTTGCCCTAATGTTGTGAAATATTTCTTCTTAATAAAATTGTATCTTGCAAGTAGTGTAATTAGTGCAAGTAGTAGTAGAGGAATTCAATTTTTATTAGTCTACCGGATTACTTACAACTTACAAATGGCTTTTAAGGAACCTAAAGGTTCATTGCCGCCCTCACATAAGCCCGCCATCGGCTCGCATCCTGTGCAAGATTAATCCACTTTCTATTATTATATCGCACCTCCCTCAAATCCATTTTAATATTTTCCTCCCACCTGCGTCTCGGCCTTCCCTAAGGTCTTTTCCCCTCCGGTCTTCTAACTAACATTCTATATGCATTTCTGGATTCGCCTATACGTGCTATATGCCCTGCCCATCTCAAATGTCTGGATTTAATGTTCCTAATTATGTCAGGTGAAGAATATAATGCGTGCAGTTCTGCGTTGTGTAACTTCATCCCTCTTAGCCGCAAATATTTTCCTAATAACCTTAGTCTCAAACACCTTTAATCTCTATTTCTCTCTCAAAGTGAGAGCCCAAGTTTCGCAACCATACAGAACAACCGGTAATATAACTGTTTTATAAATTCTAATTTTCAGATTTTTTTACAGCAGACTAGATGACAAAATCTCAACCGAATAATAACACGCATTTCCAATATTTATTTTGCGTTTAATTTCCTCCGGAATGTCATTTCTATCTGTTACTATTGCTCCAAGATATTTGCATTTTTCCACCTCTTCGAAGGGTAAATCTCCAATTTTTATGTTTCCATTTCGTACAATATTCTGGTCAAGAAACATAATCATGTACGTTGTCTTTTCGGGATTTACTTCCAAACCTATTGCTTTACTTGCTCCAAGTAAAATTTCCGTGTTTTCCCCAATCGTTTGTGGATTTTCTCCTAACATATTCACGCCATCCGCATAGACAAGAAGCTGATGTAATCCGTTCAATTCCAAATCCTGTCTGTCATTATTGGATTGCAAATTTAAAAAGAAGAAACTTCATTAGAACTAAATGAATAAGTGACGTAAATATCAAGAAACGATGCTTAGCTAAACAATGAGGTAATTAAACAATTTTAACTTATGAACGTGATCATGGTGTTAACTCTCTGTAATTTTATGTTGGTGGTTTACTTTAAATTCCTTACTAAAAGATAAAGTGAGATATTTACATTGAATTACCCTGTGATTTGATGTTTTCGTGATCTGGCGTACTTAATGCAATCCTGGCCGGTTCTGATCACGGAATCATTTCGACAGAGTACTCGCATACTTGTGCTTAACATCAGAATTGCCACTAGCGTCATTAGTATAAAGAGCTACGTTGCATTTAGATGATAACAAATATCTGGATTGTTGCTCCATGAATATTCATTGTATATCTGGAATTGGACATACATTGGAATGAGTTAAAAGAATCCACTGCTATAAAACCATTGGAACGAACGTCGTCTCGTCGCTTTTGTCAGACCTTGCCCAACGTTTAGTGAAACGAGGTCGCGATAGATTCATGGTTCAGAATACTTAAACACTAGCGACTGGCTTGCAGTTAATAGTGTGAACGGAATCTACATCCAATTCGTTTGCAATATTGAAAACAGAATGTATCTCTTTCTTCAACTGCAGCTGCATTAAGGATTCTACTGTATCAAATCGAGGTAGCTTAGAGAATAAAGAGAATACGGGAGCTCGGCTTAAGTCAGTGATGAAGTCAGGAGCATGATACTCGTATTTAAGAGCTTTCATATGCCTTTCGCTAGTATAAATTTAGTAAAATTCAGAATTTATTTTCTACATATCCTGATCTAATTTTGCGCTGGAATTAGGTGTAGTGATTTGGCAATACTTCTAGTTAAAGAAAAAAATTTACAACCTTGGTAAGGGAACTATATTTTAAATTAGGCCACAATTTTTGGCAAGAAAAATTGATTTCTCTGATATGAGCCGTTCAGAGCAGAAGTGGTGTATGTCAATAATGTGTAATGAGAGTTGAAGTAAACATTCTGTAAAATACAGCGCAAAGTAGCAATTAATATTCACTTTATTTAAACTATTAGTAGTCAGTGGACAGCAAGAACGACATATTAATTGCTACTTTGCGCTGTATTTTACAGAATTTTTACTTTATACCTCATTATCCAATTTTGACTTACACCAATTTTGCCCTGAACGGCTCATATCTTGCATAATTTTGAATATTTTAAGGCGATGCGCTACTGAAATTTCTAAAGTCCACAATTTTTTTATCTAGAGATCTGAAATTTTTACCGAATATGCATATCAACATCATACTCACAAGTAAATTTCAATATCTTCTCATAAACACTTAAAAAATTAAACTTATTTTGTTTTTGTTTTCTAATTTTCATAGTGAAAATGCTACTACTAAAATAATTATTTTTAAATCTAATTTTTTTAATGTAGCACTGCATTTTGTGCAGTGGAGCATTGGTAATGCCCTACTCCAGTTTGTTAAAAAAAGTACAATTTCATCAACGTTCAAGCATTAATAAAATTTATTACTGCTTTATGTGTAGTTATCTAGTAATAAATCTTTGCTGAATACAACTAATCAAACGCTCCATTTCACAACAGAGACTTTAACGAATAAGTATACCGAGTTTCATCACTGTAGCTTTATCCACCGATAAATAAAATGAATAATTGTCGTTGAAAATATAGAACATTTTTTTTAGATAATTTAATTTAACGATTTGGTTACACATAACTCGTACATTAATACAACTTCAACCAATTAAGTAAAAGTATTCTTATAATTAAAATAATGATATAAAATGTTTATGAAACTGTACATTTTAGCGCGAAAATATAAAATGATAAAATTGGCCAAAATTCGACTATTTTCACTAGCGCATCGCCTTAAACGCGTTCTTCTCTATTTTATTTATCATGAGTGTGTTAATCAATCATGTCATTATAAGTTGAATATCAAAATAAAGTCTTTAAAAATATTTTGCAGTGAATTGTAAAATTTATTTTTTTACATAAAGAATTGCTAATGAAAAAATCATTTCAAATTATAAAACAGTGTTAAAGGTAGGGTTTTCTCTCCAGTTTGTAATACATTTGCGTACAAAATTTCATTACTGTATTTACATAACGTGGAAGTTATCAAAAAACAGATTTGTAAAACTTAAGTTACGAGAAATAAACGACATACTAACAGAAGACGAGACGTTATCTCCATATTTAAATGGCCAAGTTATTTGACACAGTGTCACATTTTACGTCGTAACTGGGAATTTGAGATATTGAAACTTTTTTCATCATACTGTTGAGGGCACGCTATTCAACTAAAAGAAAATTCGGCTTCCGAAGCTGTACATCGTCGTTCCTGCAGTAACTCCTATGTGACATTTATCGATTTTCAGAGTTTTGCTCTATTAAATAACTCAAATAGTGATACAGCAAATAATAAAATCTCCTATATGTAATTATATTTCTTTGTCTCGAAAATATAAGAATTCACAATCTCCTATGTACCACTGCCATAGAATGAATAAATGTGTGTTTTCTTCCTACTGAAATTTTATATTTTGCACATAGGAGTTATTGCAGAAACAACGACGATACAATAGTGTCCTGCAATGTTCGAACATGAGAGATGGACAACCAAGGATTTTCTTTTCACTCGTACGGAAGAGGGTACCAAAGGCTTTACACTACAGGCTGAGGCTTATTGTGCTTACCATTCCTATTCTGTCAACGATTGGGTATCCGAAAAGCCGCCTTATTGTACAAGTATGGCATTTCGCAGAGTGAATTTAACCTGGCCTATGGTATGGGTGTTGAAAATTAAAATTATGTTTTATTTAATGACGCTCGCAACTGCCGAGGTTATATAAGCGTCGCCGGTGTACCGGAATTTTGTCCCGCAGGAGTTCTTTTACATGCCACTAAATCTAGGGACATGAGCCTGTCCAATTTAAGCACACTTAAATGCCCTCGATCTGGGCCGGGATCGAACTCGCAACTTCGGGCACAGAAGGGCAGCGCTATATTGACTTGCCACCCAGAACGACTATGGGTAATGATGATGATATGTGAATTTATGATGGCGATATGAGCCCAATGTCCAATGCCATAAGTTACCCAGTAATTCTGCTTCAATTGGTTGAGGGAAAACCCCGGAAAAACTCAACCGGATAACTTGTCCCAACCAGGATTTGAACCCGAGCCCGCTCGTTTCACGGTTAGCCGTGCTAACCGTTACTTCACAACGGTGGATAACCAAAGTATTAGAAAGTTCGTCTTATTCCTCCTACAATATATATTATGTGCTAAAATCCTTAAGCGGATAAAAAATGAATGTGGTGGTAGTGGAGAACAGCGAATACTTCCAAAACACTGCAGAACAAACATGTTAGGTAGCAGAGGGATCATCGGCGAATATCGAACTTCGCCATGCTCGACAAATTTCGAACGAAGGTAAGGTCTGTAATGGATATTTATGTAGGTCGAACCTATAGTTAGACACAAAACTTTAGAAATGTTCCATTTCACAACAGCGATTCAATACTTGAGAACCTATGTATTTGTCTTAATAAATAATCACTTAATATTTCCAGTTCTGCAGTAAATTTCTATTGCAATTTTTATCATCATAAGTAATTGCTAAAAAACTGTAATTTGTTTCCATAGTCTATTAATTGATTTCAGTGTATTCTGATGTTTCAGTTATTTTTAAAATTCAATTAATGAGAGTGGTGAAATTCTTCCAATTACAGTGCATAAAATTGCCTCTAAAATTCATACCAATATTACTAAATCAAGAAACTCTCATGCCAACAATGTAGCCTAGGCAGTAGCGTGTTTACCTGAGACATGGGTTCGATTACCGCTTGGGCTGATTACCTAGTTCGGTTTCTTCCGAGGTTTTCGAGGCAGAAAGACAAATGTCAGGTAATCTACGGCTATTACCACAGTCTAGTATATACAATCACGAAACTTGAGTTGTGAGGGTGCTACGAACAATAGACTGTGCCGATACTATTTCGCATTTGCTCTAATGAGGCGATGTTAGCGATCCTATGGTTAGCAACTATCTATGGATGCATATTTGCTACGTATTGAGCTTCGTGACTATATACTAGACTGTGCTAATACTCTGCCTCATCTAGCCAAATGCCATCTCGCTGTCATAAATTCCAGCGACGCTAGATAATTCAGTAGCTAATACAATGTCGTTAAATAACTAAGTGGGCCTATAAAACTCTTATATTATATCACGACTCTTCTACCTACGGATAGTTATGTCTAAAATTAAAGTGGAACCAATTAGCAATTTCGAAACGAAGGAAAACAACGTTTCAATAAAGGAATAAAAGCCTCAAGGATCTTCTCTCTGAGAATGAAACCTGCAACAGTTCGGGAAATTTCCATCTCAGCATAAGATGGAAGCACTCGAGGTACAATTGCATGATTAGCAATAGTGATCCAAGCGCCAAAAACCTGTTCCGAGATATTGGTCATTGAAATAAACCTGTTTTTTAATGAAACATTTTTTATGTAAGAAGTATTATAACATTCATACTCTTATAAAAAATAGCACAAATAATACCAAAAATTGCTAACTGATTTTTAATAAGAGACCAGGAGTTTAATTAATATTTCAAAGCAAAATAAATAAATTAATTTTATGCAATAAAGGAATTTTTGCTTATAAATAACAGAAAAATTCAGATATCGCATTCTTGATTTTTTCCGAGTTAAATTAGCCCGCCGTCAACAGATTTGTGTAAATATCTTTCATTTTTTCAAATTGTCGGTTGGTCTATTATTACGAAACTCCGTCTAATTACTTTATTAATGCGATGAAATAAGAGATTATGGTTTGTCAAATCACCGTTGTCGCGCTGCTTCCGCAACCAGTGTGTAGATGCGCGATCGCCGATATTTTTAAGGTTGCTGACGACCAGTCGGGGAAGAAATTGCTGACTCAGATTTTCAGCTGTTTTTCATGTAACTTCATATTATCTTCCTGAGTCAAATCTTCTTAAGCTCTTTAGATCTCACTGAGATTAAACGGAGATATTAACACTAATGAATAATTAGTTATTAATAAATTAATTTAATTAATTTTATATTAATACATTAAAAAAATCTCTCTTCTTAACTTTTACAATAAACTGTCTAGCTATTATTAATCAGTCAGTCTTTTAGTACTTTGATTTTTATTGTATTTGTAAATTTAATTATTTATAATTGTAATTGTATTCTTAATATTGTAGTTGTAATCCCTTGGTATAGGGGAAGAGAAGGCCTGATGGCCTTATCTCTACCAGCTTAAATAAATAAATAAAAGATCTGTAATTAAATTAAACAAAATCAATTTTAAATGCAGAAATGAAATACTCTACATTAGGAAATCTATAAAAACAAAGAAAATGTAATGAAGTTAATAATAAAAAGAAAGTCCCCGGCGTAGCTAAGTCGGCGACAGCCTTGGTTGTTCTGAACCGACGCATGCGACGTGCGAGGTGCAAGGCCCGCTTCGCACAAATCCGGACTGTCGATAGATAGTGAGTGGTTTCTACAACTGCGAGATGCGAGGTCTGCGCAGTTATAGAAACCACTCATTATCTCTCGTGTAGTCCGGATTATGCGAGATGGGCCTCGCACGTCGCTTGCGTCGGTTCAGAAAGACCAAGGCTTTAGGTGCTTGCGTGCCGATCCAAAGTTGCTCTCGGGCGCGAGTTCGATTCCCGCTTGGGCTGAGATGATTACCTGATTAGCTTTTCTCCTAGGATTTCCAAAACCGTAAGGCGAATGCCAGGTAATCTATGGCGAATCCTGGGCATCATCTCTCCAAATACTATCTCGCTATCATCAATCCCATCGACGCTAAATAACGTAGTATTTGATATGATAAAGTTAAATAAAAGTAGTTTTAAGATACGAAATACAAGCAAAATATACGATTTCATGTTTTTATTGTTATTATTCGTGCATATTTTGTGAGTGGTAACAAAATAGCAATATAGTAACTCGCCACAGACTCAGAAGGTCTCTTGTCTAGTCTCTGAGGGAGACAACACAATTTTCTCTTTGCCAAAAGGAGGAGAAAGTTTCTAGAGGCAGTAAAACACGTTTAAAATGTTACGGGTGTTGTTTCTTTTGCTGTAAAGAGTTGCGGGAACATGAAAGTAGATCTCACTTCTGGAAACCTTCTAGTACCGCTGTGCTGAAAGCAGAGAGTTCCTCCTGTCTACAGCACAACACCTTCTTGGCACGCTTAAGTAATATCTCCTAGATCAAAGCGTTGTATTGCTTTCCGGTCAAGTTGAATCGTTTGTAACTACAAGTCGTACTGATCTGAGTACGATTCTCCGAAAACAAAGAAGGGTAAACCTCTTGTATCATTCTACTGTGAAGAAGAGGTGTGGATTAATTAGCTGACTACTTATATGTCCGAAAAACAGCCAGACATTTCGAGATTTATGACACACAACACGGCTTGTTACGAATTATATCTCAATATTACACGTTTCCGCTGCCATATTTATTCCAAAAATATTTAATTAAAATATGACATCATAATAGCCACCGGCATAGCTCTGTCTGCTAAAGCGCTTGCCTGCCGATTCGGAGTTTCGCTCGGGCGCGCGTTCGATTCCCGCTTGGGCTCATTACCTTGTTGGGTTTTTCCGAGGTTTTCCCCAATCATAAAGCAAATGTCTGATAATCTATAGCGAATCCTCGGCCTTATATCGTCATATATCATCTCACTATCACCAATTCCATCGACGCTAAATAACCTCGTAGTTGATAAAGGGTCGGTAAATAGCCAAGTAAACAAGTAAATAACATCATAATCACTTAAACACTGTACTAGGGAGGTGATACTGAATAAGTAATTAGTTAACTTTATTGATACGATTTTTATAATAATAATAATAATAATAATAATAATTTATTTTATCTGGCAGACTTAAGGCCAGTAGACCTACTCTTCCTCCCAGCTAGACTCTAATTCTAATTGAATACAATTGGTTACATAGTTATTACATTAATATCTAGCCTGTAAAACAACATGAAAGTGAATAATGAAAGTAAAAAGTAAATAATGAATGTTAGTGAGACAATAATAAACATTAATAAGAAATAATAATAATAATAATAATAATAATAATAATAATAATAATAATAATAATAATAATAATAATAATAATAATATAATAATAATAATAATAATAATAATACTTACTGGCTTTTAAGGAACCCGGAGGTTCATTGCAGCCCTCACATAAGCCCGCCATTGGTCCCTATCCTGAGCAAGATTAATCCAGTCTCTATCGTCATATCCCACCTCACTCAAATCCATTTTAATATTATCCTCCCATCTACGTCTCGGTCTCTCCAAAGGTATTTTTCCTTACGGCATCCCAACTAACTCTATGTGCATTTCTGGATTCGCCCATACGTGCTACATGCCCTACCCATCTCATATGTCTGGATTTAATGTTCCTAATTATTTCAGGTGAGGAATACGATGCGTGCAGTTCTGTGTTGTGTAACTTTCTCCATTCTCCTGTAACTTCATCCCTTTTAGCCCCAAATATTTTCCTAAGCACCTTATTCTCAAAAAAACCCTCAATCTCTGTTCCTCTCTCAAAGTGTGAGTCCTCGGTCGAGTAATGTAAAGCCTTGTGTGTGTACAGTAGGGGCAAAAAAAAAACGGACCTACCCTTATAGCTGATTTCAGAGCCTTGTTCACTCCAGAGCGTGATAGACTGGTAACTAAGACTTTCGTGGTTCGAATCCTACCTGGGAAGGAAACTTTTTTTTTTGTTCCTTATTCAAATTTATTCCCAGTACTTTTCGATTGCAGCGATATTCTACCAGAACATGAATATTACCAGCTTATTTTCTAATGACTTTCGAAATGGGCTACGTCAGCAGTCAAAAGTATAACAATTTCAATAGATTACTCGTTATCTTGTGAATGCGGGCCTGGCATGCGCAGTGGCTCATTTCGGGGACTGATTATTCCGTCGGTCCGGGTTTTTTGCCACTACTGTACAATTCATATACAGACTGATTAATTAAATTTCACCTTCAATTGAGAATTTTTTTTCGGGAGAAATCTAAAGTTCATAAAGAAGTACATGTGAATACTTACTTACTTACTTACTTACAAATGGCTTTTAAGGAACCCGAAGGTTCATTGCCGCCCTCACATAAGCCCGCCAGCGGTCCCTATCCTGTGCAAGATTAATCCAGTCTCTATCATCATATCCCACCTCCCTCAAATCCATTTTAATATTATCCTCCCATCTACGTCTCGGCCTCCCTAAAGGTCTTTTTCCCTCCGGTCTCCCAACTAACACTCTATATGCATTTCTGGATTCGCCCATACGTGCTACATGCCCTGCCCATCTCAAACGTCTGGATTTAATGTTCCTAATTATGTCAGGTGAAGAATACAATGCGTGCAGTTCTGTGTTGTGTAACTTTCTCCATTCTCCTGTAACTTCATCCCGCTTAGCCCCAAATATTTTCCTAAGCACCTTATTCTCAAACACCCTGAACCTATGTTCCTCTCTCAGAGTGAGAGTCCAAGTTTCACAACCATACAGAAGAACCGGTAATATAACTGTTTTATAAATTCTAACTTTCAGATTTTTGGACAGCAGACTGGATGATAAGAGCTTCTCAACCGAATAATAACACGCATTTCCCATATTTATTCTGCGTTTGATTTCCTCCCGAGTGTCATTTATATTTGTTACTGTTGCTCCAAGATATTTGAATTTTTCCACCTCTTCGAAGGATAAATCTCCAATTTTTATATTTCCATTTCGTACAATATTCTGGTCACGAGACATAATCATATACTTTGTCTTTTCGGGATTTACTTCCAAACCGATCGCTCTACTTGCTTCAAGTAAAATTTCCGTGTTTTCCCTAATCGTTTGTGTATTTTCTCCTAACATATTCACGTCATCCGCATAGACAAGAAGCTGATGTAACCCGTTCAATTCCAAACCCTGCCTGTTATCCTGAACTTTCCTAATAGCATATTCAAGCGCGAAGTTAAAAAGTAAAGGTGATAGTGCATCTCCCTGCTTTAGCCCGCAGTGAATTGGAAAAGCATCAGATAGAAACTGACCTATACGGACTCTGCTGTATGTTTCACTGAGACACATTTTAATTAATCGAACTAGTTTCTTGGGAATACCAAATTCAATAAGAATATCATATAATACTTCCCTCTTAACCGAGTCATATGCCTTTTTGAAATCTATGAATAACTGATGTACTGTACCCTTATACTCCCATTTTTTCTCCATTATCTGTCGAATACAAAAAATCTGATCAATAGTCGATCTATTACGCCGAAAACCGCACTGATGATCCCCAATAATTTCATCTACATACGGAGTTAATCTTCTCAAAAGAATATTGGACAAAATTTTGTACAACGTCAACAAAAGTGATATTCCTCGAAAGTTACCACAGTTAGTTTTGTCCCCCTTTTTAAAAATAGGCACAATTATGGACTCCTTCCATTGTTCTGGTACAATTTCCTTTTCCCAAATAGCAAGTACAAGTTTATAAATTTCGCTATATAATGCACTTCCACCCTCTTGTATTAATTCTGCTGGAATTTGATCGATACCTGGAGACTTGTACTTTTTCAGATTTTCTATCGCAATTTCGACTTCTGAAAGTGTGGGTTCGGGTATAAATGGCTCAGCAGTTTGTATTTCAATTTCGTCCCGATCATTTCTATTTGGCCTATGTACATTTAGTAGTTGCGCAAAATAGTTTTTCCATCTGTTTAGGATTGATGGAGAGTCTGCAAGCAAGTCACCATTCTCATCCTTGATCACGTTTACCCTTGGCTGATATCCGTTCTTAAATTCCTTTATACCCTTATATAAATCTCGAATGTTTTTATTCTTCCTATTTGTTTCTACCTCATTCAGTTTTTCCTTCAAGTAACCTCTCTTTTTATTCCTAAGTGTACGACTTGCTTCCCGTCTTTCATTGAAATAATTATCTCTCTTTTCCTCAACTGGATCCTGTAAGAATTTCAATTTTGCCTGTTTCCTTCTTTCTACTACCATGCAACAATCTTCATCAAACCACGGTTTCTTTTTCTTAGTTTCATAATAACCTATGCTCTGCTCAGCTGCAATTTTGATACTATCTCTGATATTTTCCCACACGCTATTAACATCTAATTCTTTCTCAACTTCGTCGGAACTTTCTAAAGTGGCAAACCTATTCGAAATTTCGACCTGATAAGAAGTACATGTGAATATACATCAATTTCCTAAAAGTTACTGTAACAATTTTAATATTAATATAATTAATAACTTTGTTAGTTATAAAATATAAAGAGTTTCCCAACAAGAACGACAGATTTAATGTGAATAAATGCAACAAAAACAGATACCGGTAACATAAGTGGCGCCAACACAATGACAACGAAACCTTTTTTTGGAACATTGCGTAATTGTCTTGTTGTTGGGTTGGGGAAATTGTTATCTGTTATATTATGTCTTGTTGCATTTATTAACATTATTATATCCGGCGTTCTTGTTGGTACACCCTTTATAAACTAGCTTGCAAAAGTACGAAGATACTTTATGAAATGGAAGTCGCGGTTTGAAATTGATTGGTGAATTTGCAAAACGACTTAAGTCCGTAGACGTAGTTTTGAGAAAATTAAAGAAAACTGTTTTTAGCCTCGCTGAACCATATATTGTTACAATATAATTTTTAAATGTAAGAGATATGTAAGAGAAATAGTTTTATTAAAAAAAATCATACTTTTGTATTCTTCAGGTCGTAAAAAATTTAATTATCTTCAGGACTTAAGCTGTTCTGCAAATTAACTTCAATACTGCATCATAAACATGTTTAACTAAATGTATTTATACCAAAATCATAAAATAACCTGATTGAAATTGTTGAACAACATTATTGTCAACAATCTGTTCATCACAAGAACACAGACAACTCTTAGGAGTGTTATAATGAGACCACAGCTTAGTTTCATCTTTCAATTCTTTGTTGTCTCCCATGCTCTAAGGTTTTCGTAAAATGTATGCACATGTTCTTCATCACGGATGTACTTAAGCATTTGACGAATATCTTGAAATTTTGGTTTCATTGATCGGGGATAAACCACTGTGTTGGAAAGTGTGGAGAAAGAATGATGCTGAAAATGATCAAGAAGTAGAAATGGAATTGGTTGTGTCATTGGCTGAATAGAACTGCCTACTGAAAGATGCACTGGAAGGAATGGTAAACGTGAGAAAAGTTCGGAAAGAATTACTAATGACAACAGACAAAAAACAGTTTGTCAGCGTAGTGTATGAATAAAATTACATATTAGGAGAAGGTTGCCTATATCGTACCAGTTTTCAGTTTTTCTTTATTTATTTTGAAATGGGAAGGAATTGTATTTGCATGCATTGTTAGACATTCGGACAGTACCATGAGACACAAAATATATTTTTTTCAGAATTTTTAAATAATTATCAAATGTTTTTAAAAGGCATTATTTAAAACTCTGCGAGCGGTACGATTTATGCACCCGGTTTCTTAAATCGTACCCAGAGGTTGCTTAAATCATACCCATTTGTAAAATATACATACAATTTTGAAAATAAGAACTACAACAGAGGCAAGCTATCTGACGTCTGTTATAGTAAGTTCAGAAACAATATGTTGAACCAATTTCTCTTCTATTTTCCGTGGAAAAGCTGTATTCCTCCCATTGACGGAACCATTTGCAAGACGTTCCAAAACTCTCTTCTCCTTGCCCATCAAATGTCGTTTGAAAGTTTGTTTTGGAATTTCGTATTTAAGGCAAAATTCCTTCAAACCCACTGATCCGGATCGAAATTCATCCAGTGCCTTAAGTAAATCACTTGGTTTCCGTTTTCCGTATTCTCATTTGCCCATTATCTAGAGTTGCCAAGTGTTCCTATGGTAACTGAGTGAGATCACTAGTCAGGAAGAGTGAAATTCAAGGAAAACGAGTGAGACAACAAATTTCTTTTATATATCCATTTATTTCATAATTAATTAATAGTAAACCACAATTTTTTTATAATGCAAAATATTTTTATGTAATATTCATTATTTTTGTGGAAAACGACACAGCACAAAATAAATTAATGTACTCCAAATGTTACATTTAATTGCAAACGATACGAATCTCACTCATTGCAATGTATTTTATTAAACTGATGTGTTGCTTTCTTAGCATTAGCCACCACTTCTTTTGGTGGTTCGAATGTGTGGCATAGCTCTGGGCTGGCCATTTTCATGGTCAAGACAAATGATAACGTACAATCCACGTTCAATAAAGGTCTAAAAGCTGTTTTAGTTTTCCTTAAAATAGAAAAAAAAAACACGTTCTTCGTCAGCATTAGAATGTGGAATTAACAAAACCAATTTTGCAACCTTAGATAGCTTCTTGTACCTTACTTCTCCATTTGCTGGCTTCATCTGAGATAAATATGCCAAAATTACATCTACTCGGTAAATTTACCGATTTATGTGCATCCCATCTTAGACTCGAGCACTTTCCTATACATCTTCAGGGATACTGTCTTGTTTTAAAATTTTTAAATCCACAAATGCGTGAGATTTTAGCCCGCGTACGTGTCAGCGTGAGATCAGTCTCAAATCCTTGTCTCACACACAATGCTTGAGACTTGGCAGGTCTGAATTATCTAGTCTGAAATTTAAAAATATTATGCACCTAATGTTAATTGTTCGCGTTACCAAAATCGTACTGGTACGATATGAGCAACCTTTTAAAGGTACGATTTAGGAAACTAGCACCCCAACCAAACTATTCAGATTATAACCTAAATGAAGCTGTTACAGTGACTATTTTTACCATTTAAATAATGCAAACAATCTTAAATGGTATGTGTAATAAAATACAAGCATTAAATTAACTCAATGTTTCAATAAAAGCTTACGAATGAGTAACAAAATCTTATATGAGAAATCAGAACTTACTATTAAGCACTATTTAATACAGCTGTTGTCTTGAGTAAAAGGCAGGAAACTGAACGAGTGGCAGTTTCTATTTGTATTTCATGAAAAATTCCCCAGATGGTCCCTGCACGCAATACTTTCCTCAATATTAATAGTGGTACGATTTCGGTGCCGGTACGATTTAGCCTACTTTCCCCTATGTAAGTTTCTTCAGTACTTGATAGAAAAAATAACTTAAGTCCAAGACTAAAGTTGTTTTACCCATTAATCAAATATTCTCCTGCTAATAAAACTATACAAAAGACGTGGATTAAAGTCAATCTGCTACTAAACGATGCCCCTTGCACACAGTAACAAAATCATGCCCTCAACTCAAAACCCCCAAAATGTGGGCTCAAGTCGTTTTGCAAATTCACCATTCAATTGCAGAATGTTGGAAGTCCTTTCGCGTATTTTATTCTGAAACAACCGTTGTTACTCAACAGGCATCATTAATGAGAACGTTATGAATGACACTTTTCTTTCTCACAGAGTACGTTGTCTCTACACAATAAAACGTTTACAGTTTATTTTTAAGAATGCCACTTATAAATTAATTAATACATATGGCGTCACAAGTGTGATTCGAGCGGGTGAACAGCTGACGTCGCTGCTGTCATGTTGACAGTTGCTCATGTAGCAGAATGATTTCATTTTTGTGTGCATTGTGTGCGAGTTCAACGATAAGGGGGGTCTCGTATTCCTTTCATCGCTAACAGATATCTGTCGGATTACGGAATTCTGGTTGGAAGTGATGCACTTGTCAAAGTGAGAAATGACTTTGCAAGTTCTTGAAATCGAACCTACATTCATATCAACTTCTTCACTGAAATTTATCTCTGGAATAATGTCTATAAGCTCGAATAAAACGCCGTGAATCGCCTAGTGTAAAGTAATTTATTGTCTTCCGTTCAAAATGTAGCTCGGATGAAGATTGCTCAGTAAAAGGTGCAGGAGTTTTCTTTGCAAAAAAAAGTCCTAACTGATAACATATTTTCCCACATTGATAAATGTACCTCAAACTTTAAGTACACGTTACTTGCTACAATCTTCTCTCATACTTACCTTGCAGACTTACTAAAGTTTCTACCAATAACCAAAAAAGTAATTAAAAATAGGATTAAGGACTTTATTAATAGACGGTACTATATTATGCACACTATTTAAAAGATGTAATTGATGTTTTATCATTTGAAATGTTGCGTCCGTGAAGAAGTGTGTTGTGTCAGTGAAGTGTGTTTGTGTCAGTGAAGTTTTATAGTTTCTAGTGGTAGAACAAAGTATTTCGACAGTGAAATGTTTTTGAAGTGTTAGTGACATCAGGACAGTATCAGTGAAATGTGTTGTAGTACCAGTGCAGTAAGTGAGTTGACAGCGAAATGAGTGTAGTGCTGAAAGGTATTTGTGCATGTATGAATATATCATACTCGTGGGGTTTATTTCGAACTTAGGTTGAGATACAAATTAGATTTGCTTTTTAATGTTGTCTTAAGAGATCGTGGTACATTTAATTTAGGATGCTCCTTGTTAATTGTATTATACTATTGTTAAATTATATATTATTATTATTATTATTTTTTTTAATTATAATTATTATTTATTATTATTATTTTGAATTATAATTATTTTAATTATTATTAATTATAATAATAATTATTATTATTAATTATTATTATTATTTAGTTATTAGTATTTATTATTAATACGACATATTTATTAGTTTTAATTATGATTAATTTATTATTAATAGATTATTATTAATTTTCTTTATTGAGTGTAATTAATTACGACTGTCACCGGATATTTACCCATTTGCAGAGTGAATAAATACGTACATATTTATTATGCATTGATTTAATTATTTAGTTATTTATTTATTTGTTTATTTATTTATTTATTTATTTATTTATTTATTTATTCTGGTGTAGTTAAGGCCATCAGGCCTTCTCTTCCACAACACCAGGAATACAAATACAATAATAGAAATAAACACAAAAAAAATACTACGTACAAAATAAAGCTACACAAGAAATAAAGAAAGAGAGAAAAACACTATAAACAAAGTAAAGCCACACAAAAATATACACAGGTTGCAGTCACACAAACTTTAAATGAGTGATTAAGTATCATAATCAATTGTATCCTAACTAATTAACTAACATAAACAAGAAACTTGGAATTTTAATCTAGATTAAAAAAGAAAAAGAAAAAAAAACACAAATCAATACTTCTAGCAATACCAAAAAACATTAACTAAGACAAAATTTTCCAATTTAATTTTTAATTGTGATAAAGTCCGGCAGTCCTTGACGTCATTAAGTAACGAATTCCAGAGGGGAGGTATTTCTACAGTATAGGAAGATGAGTATAGAAACGTTCTATGATGAGGGATAGAAAGAAGTGCTTGATGTCGGTTTCGAAGAGTACATACATATATACCAGATATGTTTACGTTATCAAGTATGTATGTAATACATTCTAAAGGAATATTTAGTTAAATATTTCAGCATTTGTGAACCAAAAAAAAAAATACATTTCTATTTCAAAAAAAATCATTTTTAGTGCATAGATGCATTTTCGCTAGGCCTACCTTTTAAATATTTCTCCTCTCATTTCCTCCATGGACATCGACACTAAACATTTTCATAAATATTAAGGTACTTTGGTGGCTTTGACTCAGTTTGATACCGAGCCTCTACATTAGAAAACACAGGACGTCATAATGGTTTACCTGTTCTTTTGGGGCTATTATGTGTGGCTAGTCCAGTTGTATGGGCTAGCCAGGAAATACTCAACCAAAATTGTCATATGAGTAATGATAGTGAACAATATTTATTGTCATATTATTGATTATAGTGAAAGAATCGGCTAAATTAATAATAATAATAATAATAATAATAATAATAATAATAATAATAATAATAATAACCTATTTCCTTTGTTGCAGGTATGTTTCCAGACATCTTCTGAGGGAAGTGGCATCGATTTTTTCAGTACGTGGTCGGAAATTGTTTCCTTTTGACTTCTATGTAAGTGTAAAATATTGTTATTCATATTTTATTTGTGACATACGGTAGCTATTTTGTATTGAAAGAATAAGTATTTTTTGTACATTAACCTACACAGCTTACTTCACTAGAATGCATGAACGACATTTATATACTCGTTATAATATTCTGTTAACAATATTGACCACGTTATAATAAAGTACTTAGTCTGCTGAAATCTAAAAACTTAGCCCGTATTGAGGCGCGCTAAATTTTGTAAAGTAAATGGTCGCATGTTGGTTTTGTTGCCACTTTTATCATATGTGCCAAAACTGTTTGTTAGAGTTTACCCAAGCTTGCATGTGTCTTAGAAATAAGCGAACCGCATTCAGATAACACAAATAGAAACTTTATCGAGCAAGGAGAAAATGGTCAGTATCACAAATTCTGGTCTTTGTCATTAAGTGTTGTATAAACGAGTGTCATCTCTTACCCGGACACTTAGTAAGTCCGGATAAACTTTTTTGGTCACTCGCAGTAAATAATTATGAATGCAATACCGGACAGTATTAGATTTTATTATTGCATGAACCTAATAAAAAATATGTAGTCTACAATAATGTTTGTATCATTGACTATACAAACAGAAATAACTGCAATTGACAATTTATGTGATAAGTAACTGAATATAATCTGAATCAGAATTAGAGATGAACAAAACTAACTGCCGCTCTCGCTCGCTGTGTTCGTTGCATTTGTCTTTCGAGTATCGTCTCGTCTCGTATCGTCTCGTCATTCTTGTGCGCTTCGAGTCTCGGCGTGGAAAGATATCGTAACTTTGAACAACATACATAATTAAAATAAATAACATTATAAATGTTTAAATGAGACAAAAATATAAAACAGAACAATATCTTAGTTATCAAAATGTTCTGGTTCTATTATATGATATTACCTATTGTTATATAAATAGAAAAAATCTGAAATAAATTTGCGTTTCTAAGAAACATAAAACATAACGTTAATATCTTTTTACTTGAGATGGCACAATTGATCTCAAACATATGAAAAGAAAATTCCTAGCCTTTTAATAAGGGCCTAGTAATTAAATAAAGATTGGGGAACGGATTATTATACACTGAAAGGTAGAGATGATGTTTCAAATAGGCTACTTGATTGTTTATATATATATATATATATATATATATATATATATATATATATATATATATATATATATAGCAGTTGCAGAAGTAGATGAAAGTTCAGTCAGGTATAAAAAAACTATGGCGATTCAAGGCTGCTTGACGTTCGGGACTTTGGGAGTGCTCAACTTTGGCGTCTCGAAAAACTCACGAGCAGCCTTCTCGTCAACGAAGCGACGTATAGAACAATTTCGTGCGGGTTTTCGGCTTTGCGGGCGCTGTTAGACTTGCTTTCTCGATAGTTGTTCATCTCTAGTCAGAATGTTGACCTCCTAGCGTACATTCACAATAGTAAACAGTACTGTGTTCTTTGAAAATCGACGCTGAATATGTACCTTTCATCTCGTCCACAAAGGCGACGCCCCTTTCGTCTTATTGCACATTGTGATCATTTCTGGTTTTCCACTCGGATATACAGTATTGTCAAAATACATAATCGATATAAGAAGAATAATTGTATTTTTATTATGTTCGTAATTTTAATACTGCGGTAGTGTATCATTGAACACAAATCGTCTGGAATCGACAGCACTTCGTTTTCAGTTGAATAGTTGGAGAGGTAATTCTTTTTTATTTTTCCTGGTAACTCATACGACCGTCAGATTGTGCTCATCAATAACTTTCTTTGCCAAAGAAATGGAAGAAAATCAGTTATTGTCAATGGTAATATTGTTTTTCACATTTACTGATTGGCTATACTAGTTTCTCTACCATGTCTACTGGAGAGTTTCTTTGCAAAAACAAAATGCCCAGGTAATTATTGTCCTGGGTAAATTTCTAAATTATTTTTATAAAACCTGCTGGCATAAACTAGGGCAAAAATCTTAATTCCATACTTGGTCGGTTTCGATTTCATATATTGCACAAAAGGAAATCTTTCTCGACTGTGACGTATTCATTCACCCGACATACTTCTAACATGATTCAATGAATTCCATAATACGTCTCGTATAGGGACAAGTCTACCAAGTTATTTTCTAATTTCTCTTGTTCCGATATCATCGGATCTCAGGCATCGAAGAATGAAGCGAAATGTTTTGACGGGCGTAGTAGCATGAAAATACTCAATACCAGTGTAATCTGGGACCCAAAGTTTTTCTAAATTTATGTGAGCAGACCGATTGATTCCAGCCAAATAGAGCAACAGTTTATAATTCAACACGTAGTTTCTCTTGCACCACACTCTCTATAAAGTTTCGATCTTCGTTTCTTAGTACATATATTTATAGGTAACAATTTTATCTAGAATGCTGACGGGAAAACCTACCCTCCACGACACGAGAACAGATCTAATTTCTCTTGCTTTTAAATGAATGGTATGAATATGAGAAGCAACGTTGCAGCTTCTAGTTCTGACCTTTTCATTCAGCGGTATAATTGTCCAAGTCGTAATTTTATGTTTACCTAAAATGAAGTCTCTGCTAGCATGTGATAAATCATTCGAACTAATCACTTCCACTTCAGAAACATAATTTTATATGTCTGTGTCACGATTAGTTTCTAACAAAACATCTTCCCTTCCCGTTTCATTCCCACTAATTTCATATTTGTCAATTAGAGGTCTACTTCATTAACTCTCACAATGTGTTGGGGAATAGTAAGCCTATTACACTTTTACTACGTCATACTACTTTTGACCAATAAAACGGTACGAAGGGACGTCTTTCAACCAATCATGGCTGCTTGTCGCACAGTTTTATCGCGTCCATACCATTTGTTTAATTTTATCGCATCCCAAGCATTTGTTGATTTTTATCACTACCCTAGCATTTGTTTCTTTGTTTGCCAACATTTCAAACTGCACTGGTCTGGATGTCAAAAAAAAAAAAATACAAACCACTCCAGTCGAAGCACAGCAGTTTCAAATATGACTCGTATTGGCATTCAAGAATAAGAATTAATAAAGATCACTGGTCATAGCTATGCATCATCCCTGAAACCCCGTTTACAAATAAATGAAGAGCACCATTCGGAAAACCTGAATAAGTTGAGGAATACATCATGTACATCAACGAGTTCCACTTCTTTTACGCACACGTTCAATATAACCTCAACTGAACCACCAACCACTAAAACATTCAAATTTGAAAATTGTACTTTCAGTAAATCCTTTTAAAATTATTCATGTTTATTTTTATTTCATCTTTGTTAATTAATTTTTTTTATTTCATTATCCCTAATTGAAACTTCTCTAACTTTTGTTTATATTATTCAGGTTATGTTATAGCTTCTGCTGTATGATATTATGGATAGTCACGTATCAGAGATTGTTTAATACTAAGATTTATTGAAAATAATGTCAAGTGACGTTGATTACTGGGATCCGGATGATTCAAGTGGAATCCAACTGTTTTAATAAAAATGAAACTGAATCAACAAAGTCTTCTTGACTAGTAACCGTCCAAAGAGTTCAATGAAGATTCCATAGTTGGTGCAACTGAGAACACGAAAACAGCTAATCATAACACACTACTGCCCTCTAGCATAATATTTGTGATGTAGAGATGGTACAATATTACATTTGAAGACAGTTTTGTATTTTCGTAAATCAATTAATATTTTATTGTATTGGAGTACTTCGTTACTTCTAATCTTTATATACTTTCTTGTAATCGTGTAATAGTCAATTAAATCCCACTCGAGTTTTGATTTTCTCTAGATAAATCAAAACCTCTAGTGAGATTACTGTTGATAAAATACCTCATCTATCTATAAAGAAAACTTATGCTGTATAATTCGGAATTGTAATAATAAGTTATTGATTAATTTCAAAGGAAATATTGTTACAGGGGCGGTTATTGAACCGGAGATCTTCGGCTGAGCGCGCCAACGCTCTACAGACAAATTTGCTGTTCATTAACAGAAAACCACGAATTTAAGTCGCACAGAAAGTGTGAATTCAAAACTGGGCTCTGACGTACTGTCAACTCACTTGAGGTTTGTGGATATAGGGGGAATAATTGAACCGGAGTCGAATGCAGTTCCAGGGTAGATTCAGTCAGTAGAGCGTTTACGCTCTGGATACACGGCCCTGGAATAATTTTTTCCTTGATATTATTCAAGTCACCTTCACAGAGACCTACCTAAACCTGAAAGCCATATTTGTGTACTAATAAGTTACTGAATTGCTACAAAAATGTTACGTATTTGAAAGGCATGTCACGGTCTAAAAGACCGACTCTGTGTTGTGGGCTCTTCACAAAAAAAAAGGAGTAGTAGCAACACAACATCATAGCACGACGAAGGAACAGAAGATACTGCGGCCATGAACGCTCTGGTGCGCTTTAAACAGTGTTGCCAAAGAGTCAAAGAAAAAAGACGGGGAAAAGACCGACGCGCCTCACCTATGGGTTCATAGTTTTTCAGTTGGTCTATTGTTTCTCTTTACCTAGGAGCATTTATTTAATTTGTCTGTCATTTTTCTTTTAGTTTCCTGCGTGTATTAAACTTATAATCTAATATTGTAAACCATAGATCTTACGAAGTTATAGCAATATTCGTAGTGATAATATTATTAATGAATAGTACAGGGACATCATTTTATTTTTACTTCAATTTTTATTGTACCTGAGTTTTTGAATGCACTTCACTCCCCCCCCCTTCTACTAATGAAGCTCAACCGTCCTCCATACAGATCCAAGACCGCATATACAGTCATAGTACCCTTACGGTCATAGTAAACAGTACGTTCCAAAAATATGTTCGCGTTTTCCAGTGACGAAAAAGCTTTCAATATTGAATAATTTTCGCACAGGTACTGTCGTCCATTTGCCTACGTCGTATCCCGGTTTCCCCCACCAGCGTTTATTCGCCAGCTAGTGGCTGGGCTGTCTTAGCTCTTTTCTGAGAACATTAATTTCTGTTAAGAATTGGACGTCTACGTAATATTATATCCATTCAACTGTTTAAAATAACTTAAATAAAAGGACCTTGTTAAGTAATTAACTGTCACATGATTTCCCTCCTTTCTACGACCCTACGACATAACCACTTGGATGGACAGTAGATAGTATGTCTGAGTAATTTTAGCTTTTCGGATCGGACAGAAGTGAAGATTGAATTCACACTGCGTAAGGTACTCTTTTATTGAGTGGATACAGAATTATTTCAACATGATTTACTAGTACGAAGGACGAAACTGGTAATTGGGATTAGGTACAATAGTCTATAGTGCGATAATATGCACATTAGAACTGAAGCCTGTATCGAAATGAATGGCCACCATTTTCAAAAATGTGCTTAAATATCCATATTATGATCATTTTTCAATTTAACTTCATTCTCTGTACTGTACGCTAATGTGCTGTAGACAGTATAATACACACTGCATAATGAATACGTGCACATGGACAGCTCAGTTCGTGAGTAAAAACACTCATTGTTAATACTGTACTGTATTTTGATTAAACAAAAACCTAATGAAAATGATCAAACTCAAAATCGCGATATTTCCTAGTTTACGTAAATGGATGAACTACTGTTCTTCCCTCCTGTACCTAGTAAAGTGATTTGTTTGTCCATTACACCAGTATCATCGAACTCCAGTCGTGGAAGTGGGTAGCAAACGGCGTTGATCCAAAGGTATAGTCAGGTTAATATTAAAAATGTTAGTAAAAATAAAATGATGTCCCTCTATTATGTACTACCTAGGTTGTACTTTCAGCAGAGAATTTTTTTTTTGGTTTAGAATCGTTTCAAAAATAAGTTCTATGAAGAAACTGAAATGATCTTTAACTTGTTTTGTGTTGTTAATGAACTAAATAGAAAGCAAGGACACTCCATGCATATATAATTTGAATTAGGATCAAGCGTACAAGAAATTGTGTAATGAAATACTGTGTGTCCATCTTAAAGCAGATACATTCTGTTACTCTGAACTTTTGTAACACGCTGTATAATTACCAGCTACTGCAAACGTAAATATAAAACTATTTTAGACATATCTAAAATACGCTAATAATGGTCGTGTTCTGAAGGTTGTGGGATATTCCGCATACTTAGCATTTTAATTGGTTATTTTATTGCGCTTTATCAACTACTGTGGTTATCTAGCGTCTGAATAAAATGAAAGTGATAATTCCAGCGAAATGAGTTCGGGATCCAGGGCCAAAAGTTACCCAGCATTTGCTCTTAATGGGTTGAGAGAAAAACCTCGGAAAAACCTCAACCAGGTAACTTGTCTCCACCAGGGTTTGAACCCGGGGACGCTCGTCCACGGTCAGGCAGGCTAATTGTTACTCCACAGCGGTAGCTATATCTCGTATTAATACTGTTATTGTCATGTTATTTTATCAAAAGTAATCTCAGCAGAGGTTTTGATTTTCTCTATAGAAAATCAAAACTCGAGTGGAATTTAATTGACTATTACACGATCAGAAAAAAGTATATAAAGATTAGAAGACATTAAGTACTATAATACTATAAAATATTAATTGACTTAATAAAATTGTATTTTTAATAATGTTAGTTTCACCAAAACTTTTGAACGGACTCACCACTTTCAGTTGACTGTCTATGCGGTAAACAAATAACGATCGCAAAACATGTTTTGTAGTACCGTAAATAATTTGTAGTTTGGAATGTTGGCAAACAAAGAAACAAATGATAGGGAGGTGATAAAATCAGAAGAAATTCTATAGATATTAGAAGGAATCTGCCGTTGATTTGCAAAAGAGGGCATGTCCAAAATAACAGTGTTGGAAAATCGCAAAAAATTTAAAGGTAACAAATTAAAATGTTCATATTTTTTTTTCTAATTAGATCACTATGGGTACTTGCATTCAGGATTAATAAACATTTAAATTTTTTAAGTCTCTTATGGTTTATTTTTTTGCGATTTCCCAACACTTTGTCATTTTGATATATCCCCATTTGCAAATCGACGACAGAAATAAAGTACTATAATACAACAAAATGTAAATTAATTGATTTACTAAAATTCTATTTCACTAATGTTAGCATCACCAAAACGTTATTAACGGAGACGCCATTTTCAGTCGACTATCTTTGCGGGAAACAAATGACGATCGCAAAGCATGTTTTATAGTACCGTAAAGAATTAGCAGTTTGAAATTTTGCCAAGTAAAGAAACAAATAACAGGGAAGTGATAAAAACAAGCAAATGAGAGGGAAGCGATAAAAATAAACAAATGCTAGGAAAGGATAAAACTAAAAAAATGCTAGGGAAGTGATAAAAATAAACAAATGCTAGGTATGTGATAAAATTGTGCGATAAGCAGCCATGATTGTTTGAAAGACGTCCTTTCGTACCGTTTTATTGGTAAAAAGTAGTATGAAGTAGTAAAAGTGTAATAGTCTTCATAATTATGGAAAAAAATAATTGATCGGTTTTGTATCACTAATAATCTCCAGGATGTATCCAATTTCCTCAAGGGAAGACAAAGGGAATAATATTATATTCCACAAGTCTTCCTGAAAGGTAGAAGCTATGGGCCGTATTCATAGACATTCTTAGCGCGGGCTTTCGGTGGATGATCAGCGAACTAACGTTTTTCGTATTCATAAATCAGTGTCGGCGATATGATATGATATGAATTCTGTTTAGCACGCTCGTAGCCCGGGCTAGCGAAATGTTTATGAATAGCACCCTTAATCTTTAATTTGTCTTTTTCCAAATATTTTCTGTTCTGATAGTTTTGTTTGAATTAGAAGAAAACACATCAAATATGACAGAGATATAAAATTGCCACAATCGCATTTACCAGTTCATATTCTCCCCTTCGTGATTAGCGGCCCCTTAAATGTTATAATTTTCTTTGTCAGCCATGTCAGATAATATGGCGCAACTACATCAGTTATCGCGCGCGATCTGGTTTCCATATTACGGATTAAAGTTCTCGGCTTATTAGCTGTTGCTACGCGATCAGTTTAAGTCTCTCGGTCGTACAAGCTTTCATAATCGACAGAAATAACTGACTATGATACATGAGCAAACCATTTTTCATAGGTGTCAGGGACGTTGAAAGCCTGACATATCTGTCAATGACGATACTTATATCCTTCAATGTGTCGTCGCATATAATCCTTCTTCGATAGAACTGGGAATTTTTAAATCACGTGATCTGTTCTTTCAACGTATTTCCTACAAAAGCCATTTATGGTTTGCACTATGAAAGACTATATTTATGTTATTAAAATGCTATCCGTTTTAACTTCTCCAAATGAATGGAGGATAATTTGATCTTTCTTAAAACAAAGTTTTACGTGTGCTTTACAGCTACAATGTGTACCAATTCAAAAACGTCGGCGTTTCAAGATTTCATGATCTTTTCTTTAACATATAGATCATTAGCGTCTGTTCAGCTTTTTGGTCTAGTTGCTAGCGACTCTGGCTTTTATTAAGGGAGTTTCGGGGTCGATTGCCGACTCTGCCTAAGGTATGTTTCTAGGCAGGTTGCGTATTCGTGAGTGTTTTTGTTGTCCCTCACTTTAAGGAACACTAGGACTGAATTGTTGGCCAAAGTGGTAAAAATAAATATTTTTGTCTTTTTTTTACATAAATAATTACCTCATACATTTGTTTAACATTCTATCAGGAAAGGGGCCAACGGCGGGCTTATGTGACGGCGCCAATGAACCTCCGGGTTTCTTAAAAGCCAGTAAGTAAGTACTCTATCCTGGTATTTTTTTTTGCAAAAATTAGGTCCAAATTTTTCTTAAACTAATACCGAATATATGTTGCAGAACGATATTTATATATAAAATATGAAAATTGTACATAATTATTATTATTATTATTATTATTATTATTATTATTATTATTATTATTGTTATCCAAATATTTTACCTTTGGTATATTAGGGTTGTAGTTTGTTACATGTGAAATACATTATGTAGTGATAATACACAATTTTAAAGAATTAATAGTAGGTGTGAATCATAGTTACAATATAAATACACTAATTAAGAGACAGTAAACAATACTAAATACGTTATGCAATAATTACTTTCAGTTAAAACAAAATGAAATAAAATTAGAAATTATAATCGAAGGTGTAGAGAAATTGCAAGATTATTACATTAATTTGTGATCTTATACATAATTTTAAGCAATATTAATGAGATAATGCACAGAATTGGCGTAGTTACAAATAAAACACCTATTATATAGTTGGTTTGCGATAGTAAAAAAAAATAAAAACAAAATTACTTATGGTTACAAACTATATACCTGTCATCAAATACTCAACAATAGTAAAATCTATAATACAAACATAGTTATTGTTGTTATCACTATTATTATGTCCCAAAGATAGACACCTTGTTTTACATAGTGCATTAGGATTTTATAACATCATTAATTTATATACAATTAACAGCTACAGTCTTGCGTGGATGTGGTGTATAAACTCTGTGAATTGTTTGTAACAATATTTTTTTCTAAGAAAATGGTAAAGGGGTGTGGAGTAATTTAAATTGCAGTCCGAGATATGATATCTTAAAAAGTGTCTTTTCCTTTCGAACACTGGACAGTGAAAAATCAAATGTTCAACAGTCTGATTCTCTTTGCATATGCACAGAGATTCTTCTGCACTTTTGATCCTAAATCTTTCAAAGTAGGAACCGAATTTTCCATGGCCGGTCATAAATTGGGTGTAAAAGAAGTCGGTTGAGAACTGACTGCAACATAGTCTGTCTTGTACATTGGGAAAGAATAATTTCTTGGTCACAGAGCCTTTAACACTAGAGTTCCAGTATGTATTCCACTTGAGTGTAGTTGCGTGCTTGATCTTC
Organism: Periplaneta americana; assembly: GCF_040183065.1. Lineage (NCBI taxonomy): Eukaryota > Metazoa > Arthropoda > Insecta > Blattodea > Blattidae > Periplaneta > Periplaneta americana. The sequence continues at coordinate 62,711,500 of NC_091126.1, read as the reverse complement.
TGCTTAATGTACGAAATAGGACATTATTGTACATGAATTATTAAAAAATATTTAAGATTTTACCAGTCTATCCTCTTAAATAATTCCCTGATTCTTATTTGGATTTACACAACTCTATTCCTGATACGTGCAGACTTGATACTCCTCCAGACGTAATCATGATCATAGGCTGTAACATTGTTTATCATGTCGGATCGACGTAGTATTTTTATCTGCATACAGTTGAGGACACTACACCTCTAACAAGGGATGTCACTGAAAAAGGAAACCTAAGTTTTCTGTAAAGTTTTACAATTCATTTTGAAAATTTGTTCAGATAAGTCGTGATAAGTTCAATTACATGGTTGTATTATTTTCAGTCTATGACTTAACATACAATATTTAAGGAATAGTTCCTTGTATTACATATTTTTGCTGTTTGCTTTAGCGTTTTCATCGCGCCTGCGACATCATCAGATACATTCTTACATTATCCAATATGTTAACCTCATTTTCAATGTACACGAGTATAGTGAATATGAAATATCAATAAAACCAAAGGTTAAAAGCTAAAAGATACAAAATAAAAACATTTAAAATAAGTGCTACAATTTTCACTTGCCTATGTTTACGATTGATCTTGCAATATTTGTGTAAGTTATTAATTTAATTAGTGTGAGTGAAAACTTGTTTACAATTTTATTTACGTACTGCGAAATATATAGACTATGTTATACATTGTGTCTATGTTCGCTATTTAGCAAAATACTAAGTAACGAACTTGGACACAATATATAACACATGTCAAAATAATTGTAAAAAAAATGTAAGTGAAAAATCGTAGCACATATTTTAAATGATTTTACGTTGTATATTTTAACTTTTAACCTTTGTTTTATTGATATTTGATATTCACTGCGCTCGTGTATATTGAAAATAGGGTTAACATATTGGATAATGTAGGCATGTATCTGATGATGTCGTAGGCGCGATGAAAACTTTAAACACCTTCTTCTTCTTCTTTCTCTTAGTTTAACCTCTACCTTTTAGGTGCATTTACACGACCCACGCCACCCGGGCCTTACAGGGCCGCGACCTGTCGGGAGAGGAATTAATCTATGGATCACATACATACTTTTTTGACCACACAAGGACATGGAGGGCCTCCCCGGATGAAGGATCAGCTCAATGCCAGGGCCACCTCCGATACAACACAAACATTGAAGACGTTACACATCATTCACTCACACTTATGAGAGGATTAAGGGAAGGATCGCCGTCCATGGCCGGACTTTCAGGAGATACAATCCCGGCATTTGTCTGGAAATAACTAAGGAAACAATGAAAAACCTCAGTTAGGATTGCCGGCCCCTGGGATCAAACCCCGGACCTCCCGAACGAGAGGCCAGCCCTCTACCACGCCGCTAGCCCGCTCTGTGAACTTTAATACAAACAGCAAAAAAATATGTAATATAAATTAACTATTCCTTAAACATTGTATGTTAAGTCACAGACTGAAAATAATAAAACAATTTAATTTAATTTTCTATAAGCCTTGAATTGACTATTTTTTTTTCGCAATATCAATACTTGAGAAAACTAACTAGTAATGCTTATAGTTAATATTGAGTGCTCACAATTAATGTTAATCATTACCACAATGATGTATCTAAATTTCTGGAAATTCATTATATTCGTTCTATTTGGAAGGTGTACTTTGTGAAAAATATTTCTGCTTTAGGGGGCTTTGTTTGGAAGTTAAGGTAACGTTTTAATACACCTTCTCATTGCCTCAAGATACTTCTCTACGGAAACATCTCAGGTAGTGTACGAGTGTAACACGAAACCATGTTTCCACAAGTTAGCCAAGAATCTAGAAGTTTGGTGCAGCAAGTGAAAAGCCACGTAATACTCTTACCATGTGGCGACCAGATTCGAATCCCTGAGGGCAAATAGTAGGAGGAGGCAATCCAAAAGAAGTGCAGTGCGGAATAACTTGAACGTCAGAAATATCACTTAATATTTAAAGTATCAATATCTGTTACGTGTCCTGAATAGGAAATACTTCCGACACTTCAATACTAAACAGGCCACAATCACACATGTGCTAGTACTGTGGCTTTGTATTTAGGATGTCTGGTGTTGCCACAGAAACGGGATATACTGCTGATTTATTGTATTTCTAAGATTCTCCAAAATAACGCCGCTGTAGAGTAACTGCTGCATACGAATTGCTTGCTTATTCGTGTATCAATCATCAGTTCGAACAGACTTGGATCAATGGCATTACTTAATGTACGGCTATTATGTATCCTAAATAAATATGAAAAAAAATATTTTATGCTCGACCATGCCGAAATGCAGTAATTATACACTTGGTAGCAGCCCTTTAATGGACCTCATTAAAGTACACCTATTCATTAAAGTTCAGGTGTTCCACCAATCAGAAAATAGCATTGTAGCAATATGAAAGCGCAAGTATCGATTATTCTCGGATATGCAATCGAAAGGCTGCTAGCCAAACGTCACGGAGGCTGGAAATCCAATACTGTCGCAGAAGGTTATATTGAAGAATATATCCAAAATAAAATTGAAATCTCCAATACAATATTAAACTCAGTCGAAAAAAACATCACACAAATTAATATCAATTCACCGTCATTTTCCAGCCTTTCACAAGGCACATTCCCGCAAATTCATTTCACCAATTGTACAATAAATCACATACATTTGAAATAAAGTCAGTTCTGTTACTATAATTATTAACGTTAATTGTAAATAATATTCAAATAATTTCAATTTGTCATCTCGTTTTTCAATGTCTAATTTAATTTCAATGTTACATCAAGATAAATGTCTATTTTACTCTCTAGATTATATCAAGGTCAATGTGGACATTTGTTTCTCGGAAAAAATCAATATTTTCGCGTCTGCGCAATCTCACAATTTACGAGCTATTGCACAAGGTCAGTTCCGCTCCTCAGTCAGATAAGAATAAAATGAATACTTCTTAATAATTTCAAGTTAGAAATATGGTCGAGGATAGAAAGTCGTATGAAACTTGACTATAATGGTAATTAAGACGTTCGTATGAAAATTATGAAACTCGCGCTCGTTTCATAAACATACTAGCGTCTTAATTACTACCATTATAGCCTTGTTGCACAATGTACTATTCTCCACTATATTATTCTATTGCAATACAATTGAAGGAAAATATTTACAACTTGCCTCATTGAAATAATATTTATACATTTAAATTTAGTAATATTGTTATTATTCCTATATAAAATAATTTCTACATGCGTTCATATACAGGAAGTTAAAAAGTATCCAATATTTTAGGAGGTGATAGTATGCATCAAAAGAAGAAAAAAAGTCTAATAAACATGGGTCCTACAACACATACTTTGAGATCTGTACATTTGTTCATAGGAGGTGCTCAATGCGACGTCCATTCATGGCAATGCATTCCTCTGCCCTTCGGCGCAAGGAATAACGCACACTTTGAAAGTTACCATAACCGAAAGTCTAGGGGATTTAGGTTTGGGGAACAAGCAGGCCAAGGTGTGAGGCCTCCCCAACCAATCCAGTGGTTCTAAAATGTCAGTGTCAGGTGTTCACGCTCATTGCGGAAAAAATGTGCTGGTGTGCCATCATGCATCAACCACATCTATAGTCTTTGCTGACATGGCACATACTCCAGCAAGGTAGCAATACATTACTAAGAAAGTTCTGATAACGAGCCCCAGTTAATCTCTGTGGTAGCACGTATGACCCTTAATCTATCGCCAAGAACGCCTGCCCGTAAGTTGATTAAGAATCGGTGCTCATGCCTTATTTCTTCAAGTGCATGGGAATTTTCATCACCCCCACACATGCTGATTACGAAAATTCACACCACCATCTTTGCCGAACCCCGCTCATATCCGCAATCTAATTTTTGTTTTCAGTATTCCATGCCAGGGGTGTCAACTACGGTATGATTATCTGGTAGCCTGCTGTATTGTAGCGCAGAAAAATTAAATGAAGCACGATCACTTAAAATAATATTAAAAGAAAATCTAATTTGTATCTTAACCCTAAGTTCGAACTTGAATCCACGAGTATTTATGATATGTTCATACATACACAAGTACTTTTCAGCACAACACTTAGGGGAGAGTCGGGTAGTATCGGACATCAGGTAGTATTGGACAGTGCGTTTCTTTCATCTACCACCATATAATAGTACCTGAATGACATGGTTACATTTCTCTGTGCGACATTATCGAAACGTAGCCATGTCAATCATGTACTATCATCGTGTGGTAGATGAAAGAAACTCACTGTCCGATATTACCCGATGTCTGATACTACCCGACTCTCCCCTATTTCTCTCTCAACTCACGAACGGCACTGGAACTACGACACATTTCACTGACACTATCCTGATTTCACTAACATTTCAAAAACATTTCACTGTTCTAATAAATCGCACTGCCGCTATGAACTGTAAAACTTCACTGACAGAAGCACAGTTCACTGATACAACAGTATAAAAAACAAAACAACAATATTCACACCCTTTTAATTCTTAGCATCGTACTTACTATATATTAACATCACAATCGCTAGCCTAGACCCTATTGCAAGCTATTTTAGCACGTTAACTATAACTCACACATTTTCACTGTAAATCAGTCTATTTTCTCTGTCACTATAACTCTCAGAATTTACTTGAAGCTCACTGCACTTTCATCACAACACACTGCACACCCAATATAAATCACCAAAAAATCAGTTCGAACCTGGGTTCACCGACACCAGAGCCTTTGACTTTACCACTACGCTACAGAAAACTACACAGCCGACATATAACATGAGTATTCAATCTTTGATGGGCTGGCAGGGGAGGTCCTGAACCAAGTTTTTAGAGTTCTGAAGAGTGTTCTTAGGAGATCATATTTGAAGAGTCCACTGCAAGAATGATGGATGTCACTTTCTTATCGAAAATGGACCAAGACTGTCAATGCATAGCTTAAGACATATAGAATGTACATAGAGAGTTATATGACATTAACACTGATAGTCATTGTCCAGTAATGATCGGAAAATCTCAGTTAAGCTTTGAGCGCTAAGCATTTCAAACTTTCAATTGCTTCTTCTGCAAAGTGTATTCCAAATGACATCCATCATTCTTGCAGTGGACTCTTCATTTATCTACATAAGGGACGTGTGAAGGATACAGTTTAAACATTCATGCTCCTTTACGTCCCTTACAGTGTCAATATATCACTATTTCGAAATTTGAAGACTTCTTTGTCTGCCCAAGCGAAACGTTAATACTCCAGTTTCTCTTGTTTTACATTTACAAAGAAGGGGTGTTATAAAACGGGTTAATATTTTAAGGGTAATAAAAAAGTATAATAAATATGTCCTGAAAATATCTTCCGAGATATTAGAACTTGCTTGTTCATAGCAAATGTTTGATGTGACAGCCATTCATCGTAACACATCTTTCTGCTCGACGTCCTAGCGAACCACGCAATCTTTCAAACACCCCTGGATGATCTCTGCTGTGTTGACAGGTGTTAAGACACGCTTCTGTACTGTTTGAGAGTCTTCAATAGGTGTTGCATACACTAAGGTATTAAGTGTCCTTATAACCAAAAGTACAAGGAATTAAAATATGGTGAAACAGCAGGTCATGCTACAGGATCTCCCCTGCCTGCCCATCGAAGGTAGAATACCCGTGTTAAATGTCGGCTTACTCTGATATGGAAAAGGGTTAGTGCCCCGTCTTGAACAAACCGCATTGTATTTCGTAGTCTTTGATGGTATGCCACTTTCTCCAGCAAGACGGAAAATTTGTTAGTTCAGAAACGTCGATACCGAAAACCAGTTAATCTGCGAGGTAGAATGTGTGGCTCTATTAACTTGTCACCAATACACGAATTATGTTAATGCACGTTGTTTAGTAAAAACTATTAATTTTATGGCCAGCCCTCGGCCTAGGATCGCCGAGTCACCAGACTGAACTTTGGAACGCATAGAGCAATCATGTCAATTGATGCCCATATGAGCAAGCGCGCTCTTTAGAGCTCAGGAGAGCCTGAGCGCTTTACAGCGGAAAGGAAAGAGACAGACGAAAGAGGTGGTATATGCCGCTTGGTCGAGCTATATTCAGGGATGGCCAGCACTGATTCAATGGATAAAGGGAAGAGAACTTATTAAAGCTGTATCCATGTTAATTTTTAGATTTGTCTGAGAAGTATAAATGCATTATAAAAATGTAATTTTACTTTTAATGCTCATTTTTCACAAGTTTGATTTTTTTATTCAAAAGAAATATTTTCTCAACTTTTTTTTATAGATACGTGAAATTTTAAGACACCTTATATGCCTATTTATTTAGTAACCTTACAGAATGTTTTAGTAAATCTAATATACCGTAAATACGTATTACTGAAGATAGTGTATTGAAAATTTTGAAAATATTCACATGGAAATTGTCTGTAAGGAAATGAACTAACAAAGCAACTGCTGTTACATCATAAGCAAAAGATACGTGCCCATGTGTTGTAAAAAAATCAGCTCTATAGCTTCAGCACATTTCGAGAAAATAATTTAATAGCCTGATGATAGGAAGTTGCTCACCAATATCAACTTCAGAGCATAATGCGATAAGAGTTTTGTTATGTAATATTAGTTACAATTAAAACATATACAGCACCTAGGTAACTTTGCTTTGTACTGTAATATTGTTTTGGTTAGTTTATTGATTACTTTTATAAGGCTAAAGGTACCATCAATATCAATTCCAACTTATCATGTCATGCTCAATCTCTTTTTTTTTTGGGATATCACTTTCTTTATGAGTGATGTGTTTTATCCATTTAGTACAGTATAGTTGTACTACTATGGAATTTATGTGAATATTCCTTAACTCTTTATTATGTTATTGACGTTTAAAACACATCTGCAATATCAAAAATTTGGTGTTATTACTTTTATTTTACAGAAAGTATATATAATATCAAACAGAAAGCAGCCATATTAAAATAACGAAATAAAATTTCACGTTCCTTCTGAAGTTTGTGCACCACTGTTTTCTTAATCCAATAGGCTGCTTATGCATATACACAATCCTTCCTTTTTCCATACTTAGCGCTTGATACCCGCGCACGACGTCAAGGTCAGAAAAATGCGCTTACTTTAATATCACTGGCATAGAGTATAAATGACGTCATGACCCGTGGGTTGGAGTGGCACTGCGAGAGTACAGTTGGTTTCGTAACGAAGCGCATTACAATCTTTCTTATTTTTGCTTGGCGTGGATCAGTGCGAATTCGTATTTGAGATCCTGTGAGTAAAGAAGTATAATTTAACTTGTTTAATTAGCCTATTTCGTTATTTCATTATTTATGTACAAATATTGCGCTACTGTTAATTTCGCTGTTTTATAATTCACAGTATCCGGTAACGTGTCGAAAATTATAAGCACCAAGCGTTCCCATCAGGACTGACTTACAGAGAAGTTCACATAGGAATATTTTCTTATCGATGGGGGGGAAAAACACTATTTTACAAATGGTGTAAATTGATATGACAGATCTCGATTCGTTGAAACACTGTAATAGCAAAAGGCACATGGAAAATATTAAATTACACATTCAAGATTGGCCTTCAATATCAAAATCAGACATACAGGACCAAAAATAATTCCATCGAGATATGTGCATATGCCATTATCCTTTTCAACAAGGTCGAAAATAAATATTTCAAAGCTTTTTTTTTTCTTCTTCCAAAAACTTATTTTGCTTGAAAACGGAAGATGCTTATCTTTCGATACATTGCGAATGTGCCTTGCAATTCGGAGCAACGAATTCTGAAGAAATGTACTTTACGTACTGTATATTTTAGATTTTCTTCTCACACACAGAAAATAATTATACAACATAGCATACAGAACAGAAAACACACTACAAAGACATCTCAACACACAAACAACACAAACAAATAAATACAACCACATAGGCGTATACAAACTCACATGTAATAGTTGCGACAAGTTCTACATTGGACAGACAGGCAGATCATTCCAAACACGCTACAAAGAACGCATTAATGTAATAAACAGAGGACATAATACATCTACATATGCCGAACACATAACTAATGCTAACCATACATACAATAACATAAATACAGACATGGAAATCCTACACATACAAACCAAAAGCCAAAAACTCAACACACTAGAACAATATGAAATATACAGACACACTAAAACACACCCTAATCAAATCCTCAACACACAGATCAATTTCAGAACACACACACTATTCGACTCCACTTTCAAACACTTTTTCAATACGCAAACGCATCCCTACAACAGGCAGCGATGTCGAGATAACGCCGGAATCTAGTAGGCTCTGATGATGGTGTGAAGAATACACCGAAACAGCTGTAAGCCACACGTGCTTATACAATTTAACACTAGTAATTTTGCCATTTAATCATTTATATTTTAGGTCAAGTTTTATTACCCTACGGCCACTTCCAAGGGACTCCTAACTAATATTCACACGTTTATCACAGGGATTGTGGCGCTGGAAATCAATTTAGAACACTTTTATCTCAGCCACGACACATTTCAATTTTTATTGTACATTATAAATGCAAGTATCACTACAATGACACAATAATTCTTGCAAATAACACAGAAACAACTTCGGAAACGTAATTAACAGAGTCGCAGTTTCACTTCACTTCCACTAGATGGACTCAGAATTCCAGCAGACGTTATGGTACAGGTGTAACAGGGATGCCAATATCGGCAAACGAAATGAAACTGAGAGGAATGTTATAACAGGTGTGCTAAACGTTAGGAATATTACAATATGTGTGTAGCACGTTAGGTTAGGTTAGGTTAGGTTAGGTTAGGTCAGGTTTGGGAAGGTTAGGTTTTATTATGTGTGTAAGCTAATATGAATGGTTACCACAATTGGCGACACTGCAATCATTCTCCCACTCCACCTCAAATAACGTCACAACGACGAAATATGGCCGCCTTCTTCCTTCAAGTACGACGATTTTCCTATATAAGTAAGGAACTTATTTAGGGCGGGTTGGGTGGGACCACAGCTCTCCCAACGATCAAATCGAGTTTCTAATACTCCACACTACAAAACGAAGGTATATACAGTGTTTGTTTTTAATTTCCTATACTGGCACTACATTAATAAAACTTCACCATATTTATATTGTTATACATGTATAATATAATGTAAATTGAGACATTGCACTCCCAGTAGAACAGTGCCGTAACTAGAAAATTGTGATTAGTAAAGATATGCTATTTAGTAGTTAAATACTGCTGTAAAATATTTTAGTCAATAGGTACCAAACCTTTGATAATTGACAATTTTTGCATTCTTTCCATCTGTAATATTGTTTTATATACAAAAGGAGCAGATTTGTTCTCAGATATTTGCAATTCATAGCTATCTATGAAATAACCTTCACACGATATTGGATGCAGTGTACGTGCAGGTCGATGAAGGACGATGGAATTCTACAGCAATAAAATTAAGTCCAAGTTCTCCGTATCCGTTTAGTGATTGTAGATAATGAAGATTGAACGTGGATATCCACTTGTAACAAAGGTAGGAATGTTTGGAATTGAAATTGAAAAAGCTGTAGTGGTGTTAACGCAAATGAGAAATGTCTACTCCCACAGCTAAAGGGAGTTTGACGTTGTAGAGTTGAATGCAAACGAACTCATGAGTGTACTCAATACCTGAACACTCACAGATGTTGAAATATTGATATTCTCTTCGCCATCACACACGATAGTAAAATGCAATGTACACTACCAGTTTACAATGTGTAACATTCTTGTTCGTACAGTTCATAATTTTTAAAATCTTCTTTAAATATTAAAGCAGTCAAATAACTAAATTTCTCCTTATTCTAGAATGAAATCTTTTGTTTATGTGATCATAATCATGATTATAATTCATTGCAACTATTTTTGTAATCGAATGATTTGAAGTTTAGAAAATAGTTTGTGGCTTGTCATTGAACAACAGAATTTTGCTCCGACTTAAAACAATGTGTCTCTTATGGTTTGGTGTGCGCTGAATACGAAAATGCGTCTGTTTTCTTCGTATCACATTAGGTTTTTAACCTTCGAAAGTTTTCTTCGTATCACATTAGGTTTTTAACCTCCGAAAACGAGGGGAAAATATCAGAAAACAAAGAAACATCCGATGGAAAAATTATGTATTTGAAGACACTTTCATGAAAAACAATTTAATATTGGAGAGCATTAACACTGAATACGAAAACCTGGTAGAAATGTCAGAAGAATGCAATAACCCAAAGAGAGATATTTTGATGATGATGATGATGATGATGATGATGATGATGGTGGTGATAATTAGACCCCGGAACTTTATGCACTAAAAGACCTAACAATATGCACCCAACTACACAGCAAAAACTATTCAACTATGCGCTAAATATTGAAATATGTTCTAAAAAATAATTTAAAAGTTTATTAATGCGATATAAATGAAAATAATTTAAAGTAATACGTGTGAAGAAGCCATATTGCACAGAAGCGATTTTCTCACCAGTAGAAAAACATTAGTCTTCAGAAAATTTACACCCTACGAGACTTCATTGTCGCAGGTATTTAAATACATTCAATTTTGTTTCAATGAAATCAGAGCGCACTAGCAGCATTGTCTTCGCAGCAGTTCCATGACCTTAACAATACTTGACTTTATTGTCGCTGGTGTCTAAATACATTCAATTTTGGTTGTACGAAATGAGAATAGAAGGTGATATAAGTCTGAATGACATCTAGACGACGTGTATTTTCGACCTGGCTCCTGAAAAATTACACTTGCACGTCTAGTACGTACAGCGAGTAGCAGCTAGCCTCATGTTAAAGTAGAAAACGACCCAACTTATATTCTAGCGACAAGTATTCATAATCGTCGCAGCAATTTCATGTCCTAAACAGTAATTAAATAATTCTATTTGTGATAATTGTTTTATTTCTTGGAAATTATTCTTACTTTTAAATAATTTCAAGGGAAAAATTGTTCCGACGCCGGGTATCGATCGCAGGACCTCTGGTTGAACGCATCAGCGCTCAACCGACTGAGCTACCCACGAACTGCACCCGACACCGTTTTAATTTTTCCCCTTATATCCACACAACTCGAGTGGGCTGACGAGACGCCAGAGACCTACATCGAGTGCACACAAACTCTGTGTGATTTAGAATTGTGGTTTTCTGTTAACGTACCTGCACAAAGAGTGTGTGCACTCGATGTGGGTCTCTGGCGTCTCGTCAGCCCACTCGAGTTGTGTGGATATAAGGGGAAAAATTAAAACGGTGTCGGGTGCATTTCCTGGATAGCTCAGTTGCGCTGAAGCGTTCAACCAGAGGTCCCGAGATCGATACCAGACAAAGGAACAATTTTTTCCTTCAAATTATTCAAGTATGCTTTACAGGGAGCTTTACCTGAAAAACTTACTTACTAGCTTTTAAGGAACCCTGAGGTTCTTTGCCGCCCTCACATAAGCGTGCCATTGGTCCCTATCCTATGCAAGATTAATCCAGTCTCTATCATCATATTCCACCTCCCTCAAATCTATTTTAATATTATCTTCCCATCTACGTCTCGGCCTCCCCAAAGGTCTTTTTCCCTACTGGCCTCTATATGCATTTCTGGATTCGCCCATACGTGCTACATGTCCTGCCCATCTCAAACGTCTGGATTTACTGTTCCTAATTATGTCAGGTGAAGAATATAATGCGTACAGTTCTATGTTGTGTAACTTTCTCCATTCTCCTGTAACTTCATCCCTCTTAGCCCCAAATATTTTCCTAAGCACCTTATTCTCAAACACCCTTAACCTATGTTCCTCTCTCAAAGTGAGAATCCAAGTTTCACTGCCACAAAGAACAGGTAATGTAACTGTTTTATAAATTCTAACTTCCAGATTTTTTGACAGCAGACTGAATGATAAAAGCTTCTCAACCGAATAATAACAAGCAAATCTCATATTTATTCTGTGTTTAATTTCCTCCCGAGTATAATTTATATTTGTTACTGTTGCTCCCAGGTATTTGAATTTTTCCACCTCTTCAAAAGATAAATTTCCAATTTTTATATTTCCATTTCGTACAATATTTTCGTCACGAGACATAATCATATACTTTGTCTTTTTGGGATTACCTTCCAAAGCTATCTCTTTACTTGCTTCCAGTAAAATTCCCGTGATTTCCCTAATCTTTTGTGGATTTTCTCCTAATATATTCACGTCATCCGCATAGACAAGCAGCTGTTGTAACCCGTTCAGTTCCAAATCCTCTCTGTTATCCTGGACTTTCCTAATGGCACGCTCTAGGGCAAAGTTAAAAAGTAAAGGTGATAATACATCTCCTTGCTTTAGCCCGCAGTGAATTGGAACCGCATCTGACAGAAATTGACCTATACGGACTCTGCTGTACGTTTCACTGAGACATTTTAATTAATCGAACTAGTTTCTTGGAAATACCAAATTCAATAAGAATATCATATAAAACTTCTCTCTTTACCGAGTCATACGCCTTTTTTGAAATCTATGAATAACTGTGCCCTTATACTCCCATTTTTTCTCCATTATCTGTCGAATACAAAATAACTGATCAATAGTTGATCTATTAAGCCTAAAACCACACTGATGATCCCCAATAATTTCATCTACATATGGAATTAATCTTCTCAAATAATATTGGACAAAATTTTGTACGACGTCAACAAAAGTGATATTCTTCGAAAGTTACGATAGTTAGTCTTGTCCCCCTTCTTAAAGATAGGTACGATTATGGACTCCTTCCATTGTTCTGGTACAATTTATTTTTCCAAAATAGCAAGTACAAGCTTATAAATTTCGTTAGATAATGCGCTTCCACCCTCTTGTATACCTGAAAAATTAGATTTGAATATTCTCACTTTTATCATAAAGAAATTTTGAAATTAGGTAATAAATCGGGTAACACAAGGAAATATGTTAATATATGCATTTAAATATGGAAAATAGAAATATATGGATTTACAAGGGAAAATCCTCGAAATATTCATTTATTAAAAAGTTATTTTCATTCGTATATAAAAGTCATTATCGGCAAAGATCCAATTTTACTTTTTCAATATGCCAGATCGATAAAAACAAGCAAATTTATGAAGTTTCAGAGTATGATGATGATGATGATGATGATGATGATGATGATTATGATGATGATGATTATGATGACGATGATATGTAGCAATGTATGATTATATCGCAGTGTAATTAAATGCAATATTACGTACAATGTGTGTCCGTGGTCACTAGGCAGTAATGATTTCCTTTAGAAATATGATTTGGATGGAATACTGCATGTTTATAATTTACGTCAGGAGATAAAAGATAAAAGAGGGAATTTTTCCAGTACGGCAACAGCTCGGTATGGCTACCACTCTGGCTACGAGCCCGCAACAACACTAAGTGTAGCTCTCACTGTTGAAATGTAAATGGCTATAACTTGTACGTAAGGCTCGTAGGTTATATAGCTATTCATATGAACGTATTTATGATGCCCAGAAACTGGCTTGTAAATTATGGCCTGTAATAATGAGACATTCTATATATCACTCGTTCCCAGAATCTGCACCACTATTTTGTCTGTACAGAATATCACTGACTTCAGCATCAATGTGTAGGAGTTCGTAACAATTCTATTTGCAAAATTTCTGAGAATTTATTTCTGTAACGGATTGATCTGATGCCAATACTTTTCATTATTAACATTAATATTTTCATCCATATTTTCTCTTTTTTTAATTATTCTCTGGTTACATATGAATAGCCACAAACGTAGCTTAGCTGTTAGCGACCTAGGATTGTTTCGAGGTTCCTGTAAGGTGTGGGTTCGAATCTCTCTTGGCTAATTACTGGGTTGGATTTTTCCAAGGCTGTTTACAACTCTAAGGTGAATGTCACGTAATGCTACAGCGAATTTTATGTATGAATTTATTTACACTGAAAATTGGCAAATACCCGGTAGCAGAGGTAACTTAATTACACACAATAAAAGTAATACACAATACAATTAAAATACGCAATACAAATAATACACAATAATTACATTAATAATACTACATAAAATAACCTAATTAATAAGTGAACCCAATTTTCTATTACAACCCACATATGTATAGGCCCTACATAATTTCCACATTGATACTGATAATCTTCCACTTCACTCTCATCTCACCCACTGCACTGGCACTATGACACATTTCACCGACACTATATATCACATTTCACTGACACTATAGAACACACTATAAATTGTCACTGATCGAAACTATTCACTGACATTTTAAACCATAACTTCACTGACTCACCACTCTTCACCGATACAACAATTCAAATAAGAAAACAATTACAATGAAATTTCTAGGATTGATATTGGTAATAAATTGATGTCTATTAAGTTTTATTTGTATTCTAGACTTATGGGCTCTAAATATCTCTTAAAAGGCTTTAAGTTAATTTTAAACTAATATCCTTCAAAGCTATAAATAAAGATTAGACTTATTCTTACTTATAAACAGAACTACATTAAATTGAACATAATTATAGGATTCATCTCGCCAAATACCACAAAAAATATAGCAGAAAAAATAATTATCATTAGTTTTAATAATTTAATAAAACTAATGGTCTTATGAACCAAAACTAAGGGATACCTTTTTAAAATTCAGAAAAAAGTTGGGTATCTTTAGATGAATCCCAAAAACCAATATTTTAAATAAACAGTTCTCTGAAATTGAAAATATTCCTATCATAAATTGAAGGCTGGACATAAATAAGAATGTAAAATTAGTTTTTTTCAAAAAAGAGTATGTCCCTGGCTCACTCCCCTATGTAAAGGGAATAAGTCTTACTGAAATTTTTTACTTAGAACCTAGCTTCTCTCAACGATGTGCAAAATGTATATTACATTATTGGTTGCACAACAATGTCCTGTTTTCTATGGTTTTCCCTTCTGGCACTTCCAGCCTTTTCTATGGCCAGCGACAATACAGGTGAGCTTCATAAAGGTGTGGTATAGATCAGCCGTCTCAAGGTCAACGCACTGAAACTTACTGTCATAGAGAGCATATTTAGATACTGTAGTCACCTGAAGAGTTACGGTGGGTTCCCGAAGATGTCTGTTTAGACACACAAAATTCGAAATTTGCATACTGCGTGTTCAGTTCAAAGTGTGTCATGGCTCGCTGTATGTCGTCATGTGTCTAGGCGATGAGCCTAGAGAATTCAATCTTCCTACACTTCCGCAGAGGCGTATTACTTATGTACCAGAGAAGTTGCTTAACAAGTACGGCGTTCATTCTGAAGAGTACGTACCGATACGTACGGTAACACCTGTAGTGGCAGGAATGTGAACTGTTTGGAAACATGTACTGAGGTGAGTTTTTTCCTTACTGTCAGGATATGGGGAGAGGGTTAAGACATTACTTACGTACAGTATTTGTTGACATTAACTTCGACGGTCAACATAGACACGGAGCATTTGATTTGTGTTGTGGAATGTTGCCGCACGCAACCGATGGTAACAAATACCCTGCGTACGACTTTCCCGCGCAAAATACAGTTCCAAGAGGTTATGGTAGTACACAGACCGTACAGACCGCCATCTGTTGGTACGACGTTCAAGTTATACCGTACACATTCTCAAGTTCAGATTGAACGCCTTGGTTAATAGGAAACTTCTCTGACATAAAAGCTGAAACTCGCTTCAAATCGCTGACTCACCAACAGTGACGTCATGACACACTTTGAAATGAACACCCAGTACTTACAGTTCGCATGATATTCTCCATAGTACAGTACACAGAGTATTGAGTAAGGAAAGCTGCTGTGCACTAATCAAATTTCAAAACATCCCGGGGCACACAGTCTAGATCAGGCTTGGAGAACTGGGCGACAATTGTGGCGTTACGTCACTCATCGGATACGTCACGCACCCCTTCCTTCCATCCCCGCGTTATTGACTTTGTACGGGAGTGGTTTTGCCATCAGTGTCTGTCTTATGTGATTGCGTACTGGCCACAGATATGTCATTCAACGCCGGTGGACTGTGGACGGGGAACCAACGCTTTCCCCAAGCTTTCCACCCCTCTCTCGGCAGTTCTGCATCCCTGGTCTAGATGTTGCAAGTTTCATGTGTGCACATAATTCTGGCGTTATTCAAGTTCATAAATATTTTAAAAACATCTATTGTTAAACATCTAGAACAATGTGACTGTAACAAGAATATATTGGCCCAACCGGTGACATGATACTTCTGTTCTGTTGCTTTGTTCTGTGATCAGTTCGAAACACTGAACAACAAGAATTTTACTCCGACTTAAAACAATGTGTCGCTTATGATTTTGTGTGCTCTGAATCCGAAAATGCATCTCATTTCTTCGTATCACGTAAGGTTTTAAGCTCTACTATAATTTCACTTTTCGATAAACACTCCCACAGGAAATATTTGACGCGGATTGGGTGTTGTAAACCAAAACAAAAACTTATGCATTTTATGATTTTATGACTTATTTCCGATTTCGTTTGGTTGTTGGCAAGATTCTTTGTACTTATAATAAATAGGCAGATATTGGTCCCTTCTATCCAGTAAATTTCATAACAGTTCAAAGTGAGATCAACGCAATGAACAAACAGGGGTATGGTTTTCAGTGTTTAAAAGAAAAGTTTACCATTTGGAGTGAAGGCAAATTAAAATAGAGCAGTTTCATCCATCCACAAATTCACAAATTTATGGCTGACTGTTTGAAGAAAAACTTTCCGTTACAGAAAAAATGGCATGGCGTCCTTTCAAAGACGTTTGCTAATATTTGCTTAGAAATTCTAGAGCAGACAACTACATAGAATTAGTTGTGGAAACCATGGCAAATGCATATGAGAAAAAGGGGTGTAATATTTTTCTCAAAATACACTTTTTACATTGTCATTTGGATTTCTTTCTTCCTAACTTTGAAGTGGTAAGCGACGAGCATGGGAAAAGTTTTCATCAAGAAGTATCTGAAATGGAAAGGTGATTTATAAAGGAAAATCATCAGCCAGCATGCTTGCAATTTATTGTTAGTTCCTTGTAAAAGACAGTCCCGGGTCTAGTTATAAAAAGAAGTTATACAGTTTAATCATAAGTTGAAATTTCGAGATATTTTTCATTATACACATTAAATATTTTTATTGTTGTGTTTTGAACTATGTAACATCATTTTTGTTTCTAGTACACGTTGTCAAGTATTATGAGACATTTTGAATCCATAGTGTGTTGTAATTTTTCCAGTAGCAGTGAAAACTTAAAAAAAGGGGACTTTTTTTTATAAAAGTTTCAATTCATTTTCCCCGGAAAATGGTACGTGATGGTGCAATATGGATTTTAAATTCAGATTTAGAGCACAAATATTAGTAATATTCACCTATTTTTATTTCGGAACAAGACAAAAAGCAAAAATTTGTTGTTTAGTGGAGAGAGGAATTTAAAATGAAAGTTATTTAATATCTCGAGTATTTTTTCACAGGATCCTTCTTCAAAGCACATAACATCTACAGAATTACCTAAATCCCTTCTGTAATTTCAAAGACCTCGAAATTATGTATCCATAAAGACATTTAATTGAACCCATCTAGACATATATTTCGGTTCTGAAATCTCTTGCATAGAATAATGAACAGGCATATCCTTAGACTCAAAAAATGACCGCTCTCCTATAGCGTAAATTTGTCTAAGTCCACTTCGGGCAGCGCCTGATTCACAATGTCTAGGGAAAGTACGTTTATTTTGCACCTAATTTACTCCTTGAATGTATCTCCGTTATACATTATTCATAACACTTGACCTATAAACAGAAATGAAACGCAACAAACTAAGAAAACAAAGGTAAAACAGAGCGTAGTCGTTTATAAAAAAATTCCGTGACGTGTAAAACTAAGCTCTCACGGAATCAACTGAAGTCTGCCAAAGGGGACTTAGCGTATGGTAGCCGGTAATTATTTTGTCTAAGGCTGTACAAATTTTAGAATTTCTTCCCTCACTTTATATATTACAAATGCAAATTTATTTCATTAAATAATAATCTATATTCGCTTTCACTGTTTTAAAATAGGTCACGGCCACATTTTCCCGTATCTTTGCCACTCATCGATAATTATCAATGCATTGCATCACTGAGTTTTATGTAACCAGAGCATGTGATAATGTCATTAAATGTACGCCCCAGCAGACTAGATTTTATTGCTCTTTGACACCCTTTTGCTCCGGGATTTGCGGCGTTTAATATAGGCTACACCAGAGGCTGAGGAGCGATGCCCCGCTGAATATTTGTGCCAAATATTGGCTCCCTTCCCTTCGATTGATTGTTTAATCAGTGGATGGATTCGTTGATTAGATACTGCGTATCGTCAGTTGAAACTATCTGCGGTCCTCGATAATGAGTTAATTATGTAGACAATGGAAGGCAAAGATACGATAGTAGCTCGCGAAACAGATTTATATTTAGCAGTAGTATATCAGGTGTTGGTTTCCATTGTTCTCATAAGAGAGAAAGGGAAACTGTATAGTTATAATTTTGATGTATTCATCTAGTTTTAATACACTTCTGTTTACTTTCTCAAACGAACTGTAAAGGGAAAGTATTGGATGCTGAAATATATGTATTCAATATTTTCGCTGATGTAGCGTATACGTTTTCAGTATCCATGATGTCGAGAAAATGGTTTCATATAAGCTATTTCCTCTTGTTTCTTTACTCGTTTTGTTCATCGATTTCTCCTAAACAGTTTCACGGTTTTTGGCTCACTTTTAATGGAACAGTACAGTTCGAATTTTCACGTTGTTAACCTTTATTTGAATCCTTGTGGGTCCACATTTAATTTGTGGTGGACAAATACGATATAAGGTAGTGTGTTTTCGTGTTTCGTGGGGTACTGTCTTTCTGAAAGCTTTCCACCATTGCTCCATTAATCAGCAAAAGCATAGCATTAATGCGCAGTAGATCTTCTGAGAGGCACCAAGGATAACGCTCTGTAGCAAAGTATTTAAAAATACAGCGTGTTCCTCCTAGAGTGAAATATTTGGGTAAGTGACCAAAAACGTTACGTTACGTTAGTTAAAAAAATAGTGATTTTCTTCATGTAGTTCCAGTATTTGCAAAATATATTAATTATAATTATTCTCATTAAAATGAAGTCATTATTTTATTTGAAAAGCAGACCTCTTATTTGTGATTTAGTCGCAATGAGCAGTAACTAATTTATTTTTTCTTCCTATAGGCTATAAGATTAAACTATTAGTCACTTTATACCCTTCAAAGGCTTTACTGTCGGAAAAATTAAGTATTAATCACGTAATAATATTTCAAATCTAGAAATTCTTTCGATTAAAGCCTCGGTTTTTCTGAACCGACGCATGCCACGTGTGAGGTGCGAGGCTCGCCTCGCACAAATCCGCACTACACGAGAGATAGTGAGTGGTTTCTATAACTGCGAGAAGTGAGGTGTGCGCACCTCGCAGCCATAGAAACCACTCACTATCTCTCGTGTAGTCCGGATTTGAACGAGGCGGGCCTCGCACGTCGCATATATCGGTTCACAAAAACCAAGGCTTAAAACTTTGAAATCGTCGACGTAGCTCACAAGTAAGATCCTGGTTTTCTCGCTTGGACTGACAACCTTTCGAGGTTTCTCGGAACTATATCACGAATGTGATGTACCAGTAACCTTTACAAATCTTTGACGTCATATTGTAAAAATAGCATCTCAGTATCACTAACACTCTATACGCCAGATTATTTGGCACCTTTATGGTTGTGACCCAGTTAACATTTTTAATGCAATATATTGTGATGTGTATAATGCATTATATTGCCAACACATTTTAAATGTGATTTGAAATTTTAACCCTCCTACTACCAGGTTTCTTTTTCTACACTGAGTACCACGGGGGTCATATAGACCCCAAGTAATTTACACGAGATATATCGTTAGTAATGCAATTGTTTTAATGAACTGGCATAAAAACATACATGTTTACCTTGAAAACAGAACAACTATGTATATAAACATTTTTACATTTTACACTTTGCCATCCTGCCGCCCTCATCTTATACGTCCTTACATTTGAAACAAAACAACTCGGAATGTTGTTTACAGACGAAAGATGGACTTTTATGGACTTTTCTGGATGCTTTCTGTCCACAGAACGTTCATATAAGTGGCATCGTCCACGTTTTGCCCCACTTTGCACTTGTGCTGAAAGAGGAGGAGGAGGAACTTTGGTGCGCCGACTTCTGTTCTTCTGTACTAAAGATGTTCCCAGCTCAAGAAGAACTTCTCTTCTTCTGTAGTTGGTTTTTTCTTCCAGTCAGGATTTAACTCCAGCAAATTATGAATGCATTGAGCGCACTAATATCCAAAATATTATAAAAAATAACCATGGACCATCTCCTTGTCACACGTTTTGTAGTGTATGTCCTGACTAATTTGTCCATTGTGTCTACACCTGACTTCGTTGCGTTATAGTCTAGTACCATAATAGGTTTTTCTTTTTCATCTTCAGCTATTTCCTGTTTGAAATGCATAGTGCTCAGCAGGGTCACTACCTCACCCTTTTTTGGGCAATAGGAAACTATCGTAGCTGATTCCTGGATCCGAACAGATTTGAAGCTGCTTTCCTTCCTTTTGCTATGACAATTCTTCGGGTAGTTCACGGCGATTCTTTCTTATTGTTCCTAATAGAGTCATCTGTTTTATTTCTAATTCCTTTGCCAGGTCCAAACTTGTGAAGAAATTATCTGTTGTGATGTTTCTACCACTCAGGAATAAATTTTGAGTTAAGTCCAATACTACTCTTTTTCCCTGATTCGAGATCTAGGCTCGTCTTCGCCCCTTCCTGTGTACACTTGCAGGTTTGTGACATAGTAATTAGTGCTATCACAAGCAGCCCATACTTTGATGCCATATTTTCCGGATTTTGAGGGGATATACTGCCGAAAAGGACACCTGCCCCTGAAAGTTACCAATTCTTCATCAACTGTAATATGGTCGGCCATGCTCTGCGTTCCATAAATTCACTATGCCCTCATTGTGACCTTTGTACACTCCTGCGAGTATAAGCAGGCCAAGAAACCACTCAAATTCTTCTCTATCAAGATCTATCCATTTGTTACCGTAAGTAATGTTACCTTCTTTGTTGGTCCACTTCAAAATATTCTGCAAAATGCTGGGCTTCATAAATAACTCAAAAGCTGACTGCACAGTGTTTACATTCCTCAAACTATGCCGCGTTGGACTTGGAGCCGTCTTCATTACGTTTCGTGTTGGCTGCCTCCCTTGATGCAATCTAACAGGAGTTTTATTCCATATTTATTTTCCATTTCTGGATCTCAAAACAACAGTATTACTATTCCAGATATTTACTTAGTCATTATCTATTATTATAAAAAGTAGAGTAAATCCGTGGCGCTACAGCCCAAGAAGGGCCAAGACCGACTGGCCGGCTGCTGGCCTCACGTTCACATGTCGAAGCAGAGGTGGACGATCATCCAACCAGAATGGAGGTATCGTATGGTTAGCACGATGATCCCTCCAGCCGTTAGAGCTGGTTTGCGAAACCAGATTTTCGCTACGTATCGTAGCTCCCCAAGTGCATCAAGAGGCTGGGTGGACACTGGTCCCATACACTGGACGAAATTTCATGAGAAAATTTCTTTCCCCATGAGGATTGGAACCAGCGCGCATTCCGTAACGCGAGTCCTAGGCAGAATGCCTTAGACCACGACGCTATGGCGCAGAACATCTGTTATTATTGCTGCTGTTTTTTGTTGTAATAAATAATTGGTAGGTGAAATATACTTACTTGAAAACATTCAAATTTGAGATGTTAGAAACTTCAGGAACAGTAGTTTCTAAATCTCCATCATCATCGTCATCATCCTCATCAGAATTTTCAGACGATTGACAGTCTTCTGTTATAATAGCATCAATCTCTCCATCGTCATCAGATTTGTCTTCATTATATTCATGTTCCTCATTATATTCCTCTTCCTCATTATCTTCTTCATTCACAATTACGCCTATTTCTGAACTAGTCAAATGTCTTACACTCACCATGTAATTCTACATCACACTGAGGCAAAACACTAATAAAAACTTAGGCAACAAACCTAACAATGGGTAAGAAATAATATTTCATTGTTGTACTTGTTCCGTATAACAGATATTCAAAGTGACGGTCAGCGTTTCTACTATCATAATGTTGCATTCAAAGAAAAAAGCCAATTTTAATGGGGTCATATAGACCCCAATGGTACTCAGTGAAGGAACAATGAATATTTTTTAATGTGTTGAAAATATAAAAATGAATGAAACATCATTGGATACAGTTGACTCAAAGAGAAAAAGTCATAAATTTTGAAAATTATAGTTTAAAAAATGGCGGAGATTTTTCTTTCAAAAGAGCTACTGGGGTCATATTGACCCCAATGGTACTAGGAGGGCTAAATGTATTTTATTTTCTTTCTTTTCTCATTATTAGCTACTATGTTGTGCTTTTGTGATATATTTAATCTATCATTATATATTTTCATTTTTACTATCTGAATTTCAGTAAATCTAATCTAAACTAAAACATTAATATAGCGTTATTAAATATCTTGTTAAAATTTTCGATCGTAAAAATATCAATCTAAACATCTAATCTATGCTTATATACGTTAGCTCTGTCTTTCGTGCCTCCATTCGCCGTACAGTGTCACGAAACATATTTATATTTTATTCATTTATATATACAGAATATTATGTTTGTTTTGATTTTGGTACTCCCGGATTCCAGGGTGATAGTTAGCCTACATATTTTCCGATATTCGAAGAAAGTATTGTGAACATTTGTCTATTGATCGATGGCAAAAGGAAGCAGGGAACATACATTAAACTCAGTTGATGCCATTTGAATGAATTAATTAATACCACATTTCATATCACTTTGTTATAGACCTACTGTTTGGAAAAGGGAGCATTGAGAAAAAGTGGAACTTTCATTTCACCATATCTCAAAATAAAGATTTTGGACTTAATTCCTTCTGGCTTCTGAGATAAGTATTGTGAATATAATTCTATTATAATATCGAAAAATATCATCTTATATATTGCGAACGACAAACGGTCTAAAAACTTTAAAACTTCATAAAGTTGTCTTTTATACACACCATCTAAACGCGACCTACAAGCATTCCGGACAAAATTGTATATTTGCATATAATTGCTTGGTTTAATTCCCTATAGACCCTAAGTAACCAAAGGATTTTAAAAATATTTCAGGATGGCTCCTTTAAATTTATGGCTTAGAACAGGACTGTAGACGATTTGTACTCACTGAGAAGATTCGCGACTCGCGAGCGGAGCAGATTGCTAAGAGCGCTCGGCGGCCGTTAAGAAAATTATTAACAGGGGATAAAAAGTAAAAGAAGGGTTGAGAGTTTACAGGCGACTGAAAATGTATACACATACACAGAAGAAAGAGCTTCTTATATGGAGTTTCAATTAATTGCTTTCTTTTTATTTTGATATTATATTGCTCAGAGACCTATATATTGAAAGTATTCAAAAGAAATAAAATTTCCTACCTATGCAATTTTGAATTTAATTTCATTAACTTTATTGTTACTCAAGATGGAAAAATATTTTTACCATGTATTTTACGTTTAACACAGTGATCTTGTTTTATTACGTTTATTATTATTATTATTATTATTATTATTATTATTATTATTATTCATTTTAGCTGGCAGAGTTAAGATCGTAAGGCCTTCTCTTCCACTCAACCAGCAAAAACTGTACATATACATGTATGGACTTACAAGCTACAAAGAATACAACAATTTTTATTTATATAAAAGTTACGTGTGTACAAGAGTAACTTATGAATTAAACGATAAAATATTATACACTATTAATAAACAATGAACTACAAACTGTATAGCAGAGTTAAACTAAAATAC
Organism: Periplaneta americana; assembly: GCF_040183065.1. Classification (NCBI taxonomy): domain Eukaryota; kingdom Metazoa; phylum Arthropoda; class Insecta; order Blattodea; family Blattidae; genus Periplaneta; species Periplaneta americana. Next base: position 62,687,417 of record NC_091126.1, on the reverse strand, counting down.
ATAGAATGTTACTATATTTCAAACAATGTTAGATAATAGAAAGAGATTATTGCGAGACTATTTTGAAAATACAGCGCTACTAGGATGCATGTGTAAAGAAAGAAGTTACCATATAATCAGTGACAGTTAAGTCAGTATAATTAGAGTGAATTGCTAAGAAGTTTATCCTTCAAGCTGTTTTTAAAAATGTTTATTATCTTGCAGCCCCTAATGCTTAGTGACAAGGAATTCCATTGTCGCGAGGCGGATACTGTTAAAGATGATGAAAATCAATATGTTCTGTGAAGACGTATACTTAGCGTGCCACAGATAAGTGATCTGGTATTTATGTCGTGGTTAGTGTATAGATAAGAGAACGAGACAAAAGGTAATTTGGTGTTGAGGTTTATTTTGAACCTTTCAAAAGATATGCCACAAATGTGTATCTGTAGGGTAAAATAATTATAATTGATTCAAGATAATTTTAATTTACAACATACCCAGATGTTTAAACTTTAATTCGGTACCTCAATGAAGGTTTCGCACAATTTATTGGAAGTCTACTTTTATCCGTCGGAAGGATAATAAATGTCTGAAAATGTGAAATAGAAGAAAACAGACACAGAAGGTGGTGTGACGTATAGAAAGTATACTGCGCTTATATTACAAATGCGGAAATAGTTATGAAATTATTGAGATAGGTTAAATGATAAAAGTTATATATTTTTGAAAACTAGAAGAAATGAGCTTGTAGTTGAGGCAAAAACATTATTTACCAAAATTTTGAAGAAGCCTGACATTTCTAGAGTCGTTGTACAACTTACCTTAATTCCGGTCCAGTCCTGGAAAATGGTTCTGGATAACTTATCATTAGGGAAAGGGATTTGGAGTATTATAAAGAATGGTGAAACGTAGTATAGATATTCGTAGATCAGTGACTGTCAAGCGAGCTGCGTCACAGAGCATGGACGAGTACAGTTCACTTCATACAAACTTACACGCAACGTGCTGCAAACGTATTTCAGAATAAACATATGGAATAGTTTAATGGCATATAGTGGCCTACATACATAATCTGTGTTTCACTTTGAACTACATGTGTTTTTCTTGGCAACGCACAAAACACCAATAAACAACATTACAAATATACATAATTAAATATCAATCTCTGCGTCCTCACGTGTCAGGGGAAATATTGATGGCTGATAGTTGTCTTCTGTATGGAACTCGACTCTGAATATGTGTGTTTTTCTGTCAGGAGCGTGCTAAATTAAAACCTTCATTTACAATATCATGAAATATGATAATATGTACACAACGTACACTACAGTATTTAGAATATATATATATATATATATATATATATATATATATATATATATATATATATATATATATATAATACTACAATATTTACAACATAGCCTAATAGAGTATCATTAAATGTTGAACAAAATATAGAGCCAAACGAAATGGCATTTTCAATTAATGCTATGTTTTGGTGATGAAACAATTATTCCTGCTGTGCATTGTTATAATAAATTGTAAATATTTCAAATTTTGTAAACACAACTTTGCTCTTTTGCAAGGAAGGTAATTTTTTAACTTGGAAAAACTCCGCTCGACATCTGCAGAGACAATTGGAGAGTACTTGAAACAAAATACGTCAATTAAATTCACATGTTGAATGACGTCATTGGGACACGTGTTTGTTAGTGTATCTGAAATCCGACTCAGAATACTGTACCTATCATTTTTAATCAAAACTCTGTTCATTTTTTCACCAACACGTTTTCCTACTTCACCTTCTACTGCACTCAGTTTATTCACAATAGTACTCATAATATTTATTTGCTTAACTAGTTCTACTCCTGACTATACTAATCGAATAATGGCATCCGGTAAATATAAAAAATTTGACTTAATATCCATGATTTCTTTTTTGATTATTCTATCATTTAGCAGTTCCTGGCATATTTGAATCGCAGTCGAAAGACTGGACCACTTTCTTCACAGATTGGAGGTGATGTGCGTAATAATAATTATTGCAAGCTTCTAACCATGACCTCCATCTCTTAAGAACTGGACATGGGGGAAGCGATAATTTAGGGAATTGTTTCCTGAATTATTAGCTTTTACAAATATAGTCTTTCAATTTTGTATTGTTAGTTGGTTTCACTTTCGGCATTGTACCTGCACTTCACTACGCTGAAATGCAAACCTGCATGTTGAAGTTCCTATGCGACAACTGTCCCGTTCACCTGTTGTTGACGTGCAGAGATCTGCGAGTATGTCATGGAGTGGAGGACTTGGTATAAAGGGTTGTAAACAAATGACTGTGTAGATGCCAATACTAGCTTTTACTACTCCAAATTCCGTTCCCTACTTATCATATAGGTTTCGATTCCCTTACCTCTTCTGATGTTAGAGTTCATAGGTAAATTCGAAGCAATGGACGCTTACAATATAAGAACCTAAAAATATCGTACCATATCGATCAACTTGAATTGACTAAAGAGCCTTGTTAAATTAATTCTTTACGTACGTGCAGTGTGTATCTGTCTATAATGTTGACTTCAGTTTCAACTTGAAGGACAGATTCATTTTCCTAGTCATGAAACGTATTTTCGTATCCGAATGGATGAGTCCTGAAAGGTTTGAAATGATATTTCCGGAAAGTTACGGATTTGATGTGCTGCATTGATCTGACTAAAACTTGTTACTTGAGCAGGAAATGTTCAAGAAGAAGACAAGTACGTTTATTAACAGTAACTAAGAATCTTTCATTCCTCTTGAACTTATTTCGTGCCGCCGTGACACTACCCGGTGATTGTCAAATTGGTTAATCATCATACCTAGTTCTACTTTTTAATTATATTTCGATTATCTTACAGGAAGTGTCTACACTACAAATTAATATTCATATCCCACAGTAATTTCACATCACAAATTAAATTTATTTACCAAGCCGCTGTCGCGAATCAAAGACAGCGAATTTTTTATTTCCGTTAAAATTATATTTGTATTGTCTTAAGTAAAGGGCCCGGTCTCCTAACACACTTAAATCATGTCACTTTACTTTATTATAGAGGACGTTACTGAGACCTATCATTACTACCTTGTACATTTATTGAACTCACATTCAAATTAGGCGCATTCAAAAAACACATAAGCTGACAACACTAAGGTTAGCGAAGTATTGAGATTTAGAGCACCCCAATCGCCCCTAAGTTAGTCAATTGTCACGTTGCGATATGGTGGCAAAAATAGTAATATGCGTTACAAGAGCGGTATGTTGAAGTTTTCATGTTCGAGGAAAAGTTTGAGAAAGCGAAACGTAGTTGAGCTTTTTTAATTTCCGAGAATTGAAAGAAAACATACCGCTTGTGTATCGTACATTATTTTGTGCGAAGATAGTTTATTACATACCCTAAAGAGGAATTTCTAATTAGTTGCAATGAAATCTCCATCTTGGTTTCTGTTAAATGACGGCAAATTTGCAAAACAAAAATATCTATCTTCAACATTGTTGCTTTAAAATGTTTTCTGTGTTTACTATACTCCAGCAGGCCGTGATATACGTCTGTCTTTTTTTTTCACCAAACTAGAAAATTGTCCAATATTGATACCATACTTCAAATTCATCATAGTTTTTAACATTGAATATTCTGACCACAGACTATTAGCAGATTTCAAAGTTGTGGTCCTTTTCACGAAATAAGCAAGGATTGTTTTTTCATTAATTTCTATTTTTTCCCTTCCAACCAATTTGTGAATATATTATAGGCTCTTTCATACCTTGCCCTGGATTTGTCGGGAATCAGAGAAGCACGGCCTTGTTCCCAAGCCTCTTCAACTTCAAGATCCACATCTCCATCGTTCAAAGTAGCCGCCATGATGAGTCTGGAATCTTGTTGATTTTTTCACGGCTTCCTTAATGTTACTTGCATCACGAATGCAGTAACTTTAGTGGAGTTGTAGAGTTTACTTAATTTTTGCAAATATTTAAAAACAATAATTAACAGTGCAATTTAAGTGAAATTGCAGTGGTAAGTTTCCAATTTATAATTATTACTATATTGAACGTCTCTAAAAATTACATGTTAAAAGCCTAAAGCAGTAAACTCGATATGTCACTTAAGCGGTAAGAAGAGGGAAATTGTTATGTGTGTTAGGTTGGGAATACTGAATGTGGAATTTTAGACTTTCCGCGGATTGTTTTTGTGCTGAAACCAAGCAAATACGCACGACCTCGCACAAATGTAATTTTATCGCTGCTTCGCTGTCACTACTTATCACTGCATCAATCTTTTTGTGTCGAAATCGGCTTTTCGTTTCAAGACGCACTCTTGAATTAAATGTTATCTTCATATTTTCCTGTTAGACTCCGGGTGTGGTTTAAAAGTTCAGCTTCTTGTGAAACTGTCAGCGAGTGATTAGGAACATTGGTTTTATTGACACTGATTGACTGGCGAACACTGTGCTGATGTGTTCAAGGGACTAGTGTAGTCCTTCTGGCCCTTCGTGTGGCGCCCTCACGCGACCCACATGTTAAACAGCTTCTCTATTAATGGATTCGAAAGAGAGAGAGAGAGAGAGAGAGAGAGGAAGCGAGCGCGAGCGCGAGCTTTTCCTTCGCTTTTATCAGCTTCAAGATAAGCTTCCATAATGGCCGCTACATGCATATAATGGTCAAAATCCGTCAGTTCAGCAGTATGCAGCGGCGGCTCGTGCTTCGTGCTGTAACTACTACAGTATACTTCTCTGTAAGAGAGTCCTGTTTTCATACTATTCTTTTAATGTTTTTCATAAAAAAATATACTTCGCTGCTTTCAGTCTCTCACGATGAATGTTATTTGTTATTTTTGTGGAATATTTAATGTTTCAATGTTAGCCTTCACTCTAAACAAATAATATATTTATATATTTTAATTGGTTTATTTTAAAATCCTTTATCACCTGCGATGTTTATCTAGCGTCTGAGTGAAATGAAGATGATAATGTCAGCGAAATGAGACCAGGGTCCAGCGTCCAGAAAGTTGCCCAGCATTCCATCTTAAAAAGTGGAGAGAAAACCTCGGAAACAACCTCAACACGGTAACTTTACCTAAACAGTATTTGAACCCGGGCCAGCTCGTTTCACTATCAGAAATGCTAACAGTTGTTCCACAGTTGTGCACTATAATATTTATGTTTATGAATTATGTAATTGTTCTTTAATATGTACTGAAATTTTTGTTTCATTTCTCTTCGTTTCACTATCAGAAATGCTAACAGTTGTTCCACAGTTGTGCACTATAATATTTATGTTTATGAATTATGTAATTGTTCTTTAATATGTACTGAATTTTTTGTTTAATTTCTCTTTGTTATGTGGGTCTGCCTATATCTACGAGGCCTAAACAGTTAAGTTTGAATCTTGTTTAATATTTATTTACTGTTCAAAAATTTTGTTCGGTATTTTCAATTGTTTCTCTCACTTTATTTATTTATTTATTTATTTTATTCTATTCTATTGCCTTTCCTTTCCTTTCCTTTCCTTTCCTTTCCTTTCCTTTCCTTTCCTTTCCTTTCCTTTCCTTTCCTTTCCTTTCCTTTCCTTTCCTTTCCTTTCCTTTCCTTTCCTTTCCTTTTATTCATTCATTCATATGAAATACTAACATTTTGAGTAAAACTTTTACATCAAAGGTCCACACCTGTGCAGTAACGGTTCTAATCCCGGTCGGGACAAGTTACCTGGTAGAGGTTTTTTTCAGGGTTTTCCCTCAACCCAATACGAGCAAATGCTGGGTAACTTTTGGTGCTGGACCCTGGACTCATTTCACCGGCATTATCACCTTCATTTCATTCAGACGCTAAATAACCTGAAATGTTGATATAGCGTCGTAAAATAACCCAAAGAAAATTATTTTAATATAGGCTTAAACATATTAAAAGCAGTTAAAATTTTACCTCAATGATTCTTGTAATATAGACTAAAACGTTTAATTAAGTGTAGTGCCTGTGAAACAGTAACATTTTAAGTTTTTTTTTATGTTTACTCTTTTGTAATACACGACACATCACCGTCCTTTATGCGAGAGTAGTCTGTTTTAATCGTACTAAATCACGCGCCACGACATTTCGTCAAATCATTTGGATCATTGCACAAACTTCGTACTCACTTAACTTCAAATAGTAGTTGCTAAGATTCCGGAATTTAGTTATATACTGTATTATGTAGGCCTATTTATTTACGTGTAGTTGATTAATCCACGTTTTTCGATATATTTTAACGAGTTTTATATTTACGTAATAGACGGAATAAAACATCTTATTTCGGGTCATACAAGTTTTATTCCTTATTTTTCTTACTACTTGTATTCGCACATTTTTCTTCGACATCTCAACTTATGTAATAAAGAAATCTCATCTGTTTGTCAGTGTTATTTTAGGCAGACCTTAGAAAAAATTTTTTTGCCATTGCGGATGTCTACTTCATTGGTAGCAACAGAAATATTTCAGAAAGCATATATTTCAAAAGTTTATTATGGATTTCTACGTAAAACCGCAAGGTGCATAAAGTGAAAGGATATTGAAAATAACATTTCTTCCCTCTCGCTTAGAAAGAATCTTTGTGCCACTATCCACTTCGAAGTTACAATTCTACAGAGCTGACATGGAGAAGAATGTAGGTTATGTTTTCCAGGTTACAGGATCCAAGAAGTCGGTGTTTGTGTTTGATGTTCAACCAGTGTAACCACTCGCTCAATTCCACACACACACATCCACATATACACACACAATCCTCTTTCGTTTCCATGTCAGCTTGTCGACATTCGCTCGGTCTTCCAGTATTGACAGAAGCCTGGCTGACGGCTTTTCATGGAAAGGGACCGGATTTCGATACCCCCGGCCAAATCCTGCGAGTTTTGTGATGAACAAATCCACGAGTACGTTATTTCCTATGTCTTTCTCGTTCTACCATAGCTCCGGTATCTCTCAACACTCACGTAATTCTCTATGAATATCGTATGTACACTACATTAAATGAAACAATGTATAACTCGTTAAATTTGAATTTTTTCTTGAAATAATGTATTTTATGCTCAGCCATGCCGAAATATACAGGGACATCACTTTATTTTTACCAACATTTTAAACATTAACCTAGTTATACTCGGAAACACTGTTACCCACTTCCATTACAGGAGTTTGGTGTTACTAGTGCAGTATGTAAACAAATCATTTTACTAACTATAGGAGGAGAGTAAAGTAGCGTATCCACTTATGTTACGGGGAAATGCGATACTACGATTTTCAGTTTGTTTATTACTTTTACGGTATTTTATCAAAATACAGTAGAGTAGTAACATTTTTTTTTTCACAAACTCAACTCTTCAGGCGGTTGTATTCATTATATAATGGCTACTATATTCAGCATATTACCGTACTTTCGATAACTCTAATTTCACTTCTGCCCAGTCCACACAGATAAAGTTATTCAGTCATGCTACACACCGTAATTGTAAATTTAATATTAATTGTAATCTTATTGTTCATGTCATAATTGTAATCCCCTGGTAGAGGGGCAGAGAAGGCCTGAAGGCCTTATCTCTACCAGGTTAAATAAATAAATACTAATACTACTAATACCATAAATATGCGAAATAAGCAGGGGCGGGTATTTATGGAGATCGCAAAAATCACGACATAATAGATATACAATATATTTTACTAATCTTTACGAATTAAGTGATTCTGATTAATAATATGCGGATAAAATAATCACGACAAATCGCGAAATAGAGTTCTAATAGCGAAATATGAACACATTCGCGAATTATTATTATTGTGTCGTTTTTAGCGAATTTAATATTCTGCGTTCTTTTTCGGACTATTTTTTCTTTTCAATTTGTTATAATATCGAAGTAGGCTACATTACATGGTATTCCAGGTGTTCTGATTACATTAGTGAAGAAAAAAACGGAGAATTCAACATTTCACTAATAATTTGAAAGTGTTAATTTGAGGGCTGCAAGTTTTTTTTTTTTTTCGTGTTTAATGCATGTGTGTTAAATGCAGTCTCAATCCAACACATGTTGTCTATTGGCCATACCGCACCTTTACCAGAATCCAAAGAACCTTTAATATTAATTATTTGGAAAGTAATATTCATACTGAGTTAATATTCCAATTTAAAAATAATTGTATTTTTCAAAATTTCCATTAATAACCGCCAAGAGTACAAACCAATCTCCAACAATCTCCGCCTACACCAGTATTAAAAACACAAATGATAAAGTTAATCTCCATAAATATCTGCCCCTGGAAATAAGCTTCAATAGCATAGGCTCTTTCTTCTTTAGCAAACGCAACCATATTTCTGAAACACACTACACTCTGTACTGTTTACTTCACTGCTAGCAGACTTCGAATGTAACAGCGGCCGTAAGTTTATGTGGCTGACGGGAGCAGGAACATTAGTGAAAGGGGTGGGAGTCGAGTACATTCAGAAAAGCAGGTACAATAAAAATGCAAGTAAAAATAAAGTGATGTCCCTGTAGTAATTATACACATGGTAGCAGCCCTTTAATGGACCTCATCAAAGTACATCTGTTCATTAAAGTTCAGGTGTTCCACCAATCAGAAAACACTATTGTAGCAATATGAAAGCGCAAGTATCGATTATTCTCGGATATGCAATCGAAAGACAACTAGCGAAACGTCACGGAGGCTGGAAATCCAATATTGTCGCAGAAGGTTATGTTCTGTTACTATAATAATTAGCGTCAATTGTAAATAATATTCAACTAAATTCAATTTGTCATCTCGTTTTTCAATGTCTAAATCAATTTCAAGGTTATATCAAGATTAATGTTTATTTTACTCTCTAGATTATATCAAAGTCAATGACATTTGTTTCTCGGAAAAAATCAATACTTTCGCGTCTGCGCACATCTCACAATTCACGATATATTGCGCAAGGTTAGTTCCGCTTCCCGGTCAGATAAGAATAACATGAATACTTATGAATAATTTCAAGTTAGAAATATAGTCGGGCATAAAAAGTCGTATGAAACTTGCTTGCGCTCGTTTCATAAACATACTCGCGTTATAATTACTACCATTATAGGCTCGTTGCATAATGTAGGGTGGGTGCTCCTGTTATGGCCATGTTCCTGATATGGCCACCCCCCTATTGTGAGTTAGTTAACCAAAAAATCCGCTAAATTGCAGCAGCATCCAGTGAAAGGCATTCTGGTATGTCACTTGATCGTTTTCCATCCAGTCAGGTTGAGCAATATGGCGTCAGTTGCCTGTTTTGCGGTTTTCATGTGACCTCTTCTTATTTTTCTCTAGTAAGTCTCCTTTGTTTTATGCATGTTTTTCAAAGACTTGTTTCATGAAAACCATCGTACTCCATTCAGTTTTTAATGTTCTGTTCGTTGGTGTTGTACTTGATGGCGTATCTTTTACGAGTTGTTCATAATCAAACGATTTTCGTGAAAGCTTACCTGCTCCTGATATGGCCATATCAAATGCACCATGGCCATATCAAATGCACCATGGCCATATCAAATGCACCATGGCCATATCAAGTTCATTTCACTTTTATTTTTTCACCTGACAAATTTACTATACATGCCTTATAGCTGGGATTATGCAAAAATTCTGTATTTTAAGAAAAACAACTTCATTTTTATGGAAAAACCTATTTTGACTACACTTTTGAATTATAAAAAAGATTATTATGTGTCATTTTTATTCATTTTACACCAAAATTATTTAATTTTAACACAACTGCGCTATCAAACTGAAAACAATCACGATTTGTAGAACATGGAACAATGGTGGCCATATCATGTGCACATGTTCCTGGTATGGCCACTAGGTAGATTTTTGGAATTTGGGACTTTTTGGACAATTAAAGCTATTTTTATGGGGAAAGAAATTTGTTTTTTGAAAGTCCATTAGACTGAGAACGAGTAAGAAGAAAGTGGTTTACATTTTTTTTAAATGGCTGCTAGAAAAATTCTCAAACCTTAGCATGGCCATATCAGGGACACCTACCTTACTATAATTATATCATAATTATGCAGGATCCTCTTCACATTTTAAAACTAGTTCAGAATAAATAGCGCACATGAAAAGAAACAAAAGTGTTTTCTGTAAAGATAATTGTGAAATTTAACTCAATTTTAACTGGATACAATTTTTATATTCCAGCGGCCTTTTTACCATAAATGATCTTAGCTTAACTGACGAAGTTCAAGTATAAAAAAATAATGAATTGGCCTAAGTTTCTCGCTAAATTAACGAGTCTTGAAACCGGTTTGACTTAGTAAAACACCGTTTGAAAAGTGACATGGGAAAGTAACAGTCCGCTTAGCGATGATTCAGGACGTCAACTGTTGACAGTAAAATCTCACGGCATATACATTAAATTATATATCAGTGCATAAATTATTTCCTTCCCTTCCAATAATTGCTGGAATCGTTCTACTACTGGACAATTTTTGTGCAATTTCGTCTTAGTGAATGAATGAATGAATGAAATAGCCTTTGGATTTCCCGTGAAGGGCTATGACCTCCTAAAAGGGGAGCTCTTTAGAGATCATGCGGTGAGCTAATCCGCATGACGGTAGATTCTGTTCTATATAAGTTTTGTTCGTCGTTTGTGTGTGTACACTTGCACTCTCACTCGATACTGGCAAACTGTAGCGATCTCCATTCTTCTCGGTTCTTGGCTGTTCTGGACCACAGGGGTCCAGCTAGGCTCTTGAAGAAGTCCGCCCATCTGGTCCCAGGTCTTCCTCGGTTTCGCCTCCCGATGCGTGGATCCCACGTGGTGGAAATATGCGCCCATCTGCAGCCTTGGAGTCTCGACACGTGGCCTCCCCATTTCCATTTCAGGCGTTCCCCTTGGTGTGCCATGTCTCTGGTGTTTGTCATCTGCTTTAGTCTGGTGTTGGAAATCTTGTCTCTGAGGGAGAGTCCTAGGATTTTCCTCTCCATTTTGCGCTGGCAGATCTGAATCTGCGTCTTCTGGTTCACGGTCAGTTTCCAGGTCTGACAGCCGTAAAGTAAGGTTGGGAAGATACAGGATTGCAGCACCTCCAGCTTTAGTTTGCGGTTCAGTTTCTTGTCAAGGAGTATGAATTGCAGTGACCAGAAAGCTCTCCATGCTGATGCAATTCTTCTTTTTAGTTCTCTCGTCATGCAGCTTTTGAATCCGACCAATTGGCCCAGATAGATGTAATCTTCCACGTACTGTAAACTGGTTGCGTTGACTTGGATGGGTTGTGGTTGGCTGTTCGTCATGACTTGGGTTTTTTCCATGTTCATGCTTAGGCCTGCGTGTGCGCTGCAATCGCTTAGTTCCTGTATCATCTCTTGTAGGTCGGTGGCGTTTTTAGCGAAGAGTACGATGTCGTCCGCGAATCTTAGGTTCGTCAGCCGATATCCGTTTATATTGATTCCATGTCTTTTCTTCCACTTTAGCTTACGGAATATGTCTTCCAGGAGGCTAGTAAACAGCTTTGGTGAGATCGGATCCTCTTGTCGGACTCCTCTTCCTATTCTGAATATTTGTCCTTCTCGTTCTGTCATCACGATGGCGTGCGAGTCTCCGTAGAGCTTAGTTAGGATGTTGATATATTTGTGCTCGACTCCCTGGTTGCTCAGCGCCTGTAATACACAGGAGTGTTCTACCGAGTCAAATGCTTTCTTGAAATCTATAAATGCAAGATAGAGGGGAATATTGAATTCGTCCGTTTTTTCTATGACCTGGTTGATTGTCTGTAGATGGTCCACCGTGCTGTAACCTGAGCGAAATCCTGCCTGGTCTGGAGCTTGGTTGTCATCCAGTACTTTCGTGAGTCTCCTTGTGATTATCTTAGAGAACAGCTTGTAGACATTTGACATCAGGCTGATTGGACGGTAGTTGTTCAGGTCGTCCTTGGCACCTTTTTTGTGGAGTAGAATAATTTTGCTTGTCTTCCATTGGTGGGGTACTGTCTCCGATTTGAGTATTTCGTTGAAGACTGCGGTGAGCGGTGTTAGCAAGGAGTCGTGACCGAGTTTCAGGTGTTCGTTGTGGATGTTGTCTTCTCCGGGCGCTTTTCCGGGTTTGAGTTCCCCTATCGCTGTCCTGACCTCGCTTTGAAGTATTGGTGGGACCTCGATGTCGTCTACGTTGTTCATCTGAATACTGTCGCTTGGATTCGCTTCCTGTTTGGAGCTGGTGTATAGTGATCTGTAGTAGTTTGTGGCTGCCGTCACAATGTCTTCTCTTTCTGTTAGACGGTTGCCTCTGGGTCCCCGTGCTCCCAAGAGCCATTGCTTCCCACTTCCTCTCTGTTTTCTACGCATCAAAATCAAAATTCGCTGTTCTAAAGAGCACGGCATTGTCACTAGGCCTATATAAACAGAAATACAATGAATGGAAATTAGCTGTATACTAATACTCTAATATTGACATCATTTTTACCTGTATAATTTTTCCATACTACGCAACATAAAAACCTTTCCAATCTAGATCAAGGAGAAATGTGGAAACTATATACTTTGCAATCGCATTCAGTCGTTAACAGTGAAAGGGTGATAGCAGTTATCTGAGCGCAACCTGTTTCTGGCGAACCTTCTTTATATTTTAACTCCAACAATAGTACTATTTCAGTTAATATAGGTCTACAAGTTCTCATGATAAACTCTTTATATCAGTGGTCGTCAGCACTCGCTGAAATGTGCAAAGGGTAAGCGGTGCCGTCCCGTGTGCACCGTCGTCCAGTAGGAAGAGATAGAGAGCATACCCGCTAGCGGCTACAAGTGTACCATGGTGCACTGTGTTTTCCGCGGGTAAGAGACGCTAGCCCCAGGATACTCTGTGCTGACGACTACCGTTTATACTTTTGAGATTCTTATACACCATAATAATTTGAAACATATTGTGTTTGCCCGGCACTATTATGGAACTTTTCAGAGTCCTTTCAGTTTTTGTCATGTGCCATAGATGCAGAATCATACAAAATTTTATATCCATCAATTGGGACAACAGAAAAAAGAAACTCTATTTGTTATATCTATTACCAACAGAGTCTGGGTAACAACTTTGGAAAGATCTAATAGATCTATCATACAGCCACCGGCGTGGCTCAGTCGGTTAAGGCGCTTGCCTTCCGGTCTGAAGTTGCGTTCGGGCGCGGGTTCGATCCCCGCTTGGGCCGATTACCTGGTTGGGTTTTTTCCGAGGTTTTCCCCAACCGTAATGTGAATGCAAGGCAATCTATGGCGAATCCTCGGCCTCATCTCGCCAAATATCATCTCGCTATCACCAATCTCATCGACGCTAAATAACCTAGTAGTTGATACAGCGTCGTTAAAAAACCAACAAAAATAAAAAATCCATCATACAGATTTCATATATTCACTGGACATTGAACTCATATGTAGATCATAAAGCTAGATTGTGCAACAAAATAGAAAAGTATTCCTTCCCATTTTTAGGTAATGACGATAGCCATTCTTCCTATGTATCGTCGTCGTTCCTGCAATAACACGTATGTGCTCTAAATTTAAATAAATATGTAGTCTACTAGTCGTTAAAACTTAACTGAAGAATATTGCTGGAGAACCTTTTAACCCATTTATGCCCGTAACTTTATTTTTGTGCAAATGTTGTGAATGACACACATAGTTTTTGATTTTATACATTTTTAATTGTAAATGAGCGAACACAGATGAATCTTTACATTTAGGCCCTTTTTCAGGGTGGGTCGTTAACGACCCAGTGGGAAAATCTTATATACATTTTTTCTTTCTTTTTATTTATATCTAAATTACTACATGTAACGACAGTAATTGTGAATATTATTTCTTTGTGTTATTGAATCAACATATTATTGATGTTTTACATGTAATATTTATAATTTTACAGTGTACAAGTAAATATTCACATAAAGTTTAGTCATAAAAATACGTACCTAAAATATAAATGACTCAATATTATCCAAACACATAATTACCAAGTTATGTATGAAACTCTCTGACGCACTTGTCATGAAGCGGAGCCGGGCATGAAGGTTTGGAACAGCGTTTAGTAATCTTCTTTTTGCAGACAGCGCATCGGCAACGTGGCTGACCAACCGCCAGCAAGTGTCCAGCAATGCAACGTGCTGGACCTGCGACCATATTTCCCACATTCAGATACTTTCTGGGCCCCGGTGAAGATACTGGTGTTCCATATTTCTGCATCATAGTGATTACAGTTGTCCGTCTGAATGACAAATTATCCAAGGAACTTCCTTTTGATCTTGCTGTTAACCATGCATTATTCATGGCGACATCAAACATCCACAAAAGAATTGGAACATACCACTTTTTTCCTCTTATTCCAATTCTGTATGCTGCTATGTTTTGATCCATCTGATCAACACCTCCCATAAAACTATTGTATTTCTTGATGAGGTGGATTGTGTAATGGATATCCTCTTCTCTTCTTTGGCTGAGTACCGATCTGCTGTTCCTATAGGGTGCACGCCAAACTCATTTGAAACAACTGTCAAAATATTCAGCTGGATGACTGTCTTTAGAAAGTGATAATGGATGACTCGACTGGACAGGATTATAAACTTGTGGAAAATTAGGGAGGGGCTGACTCTTCTTCCACTGCGGATTATATTTTGTATTCAGTACAGATCTTGGATTATAGCTTTTATCCCCTCTTGTTTTAGTTGTAGTCTCTACCTCAGCTTCTACTTCCAACAATACCGTAGCCTCCAATGTAGACTCAGGAGAATCATTTTCATCATCTCTTGTTTCATTTGAAAACCTTACCTCACCTTCTGCTTCCAAGAATGTTCTCGTCAAGCAGTCTGGATTATTACACTCCTCATCTCCAGAATCCCCATCGCTTTCTCCATGCACAGGTGGTGCAATATAAACATCAATTTCTCCAGATATGCTCCTCATGTCTGTTGCTTCAAGTTCAGATATTATTTCATGAGTTTTCAGTCCCTCCCTAGTATATCAAAACAAAAGTAAACTATAACTAACGAAAAAGAATCATATAAACAGAAATGTTACTAAGCGACAAAATGGTACCTCTCATTTTCCCACTGGGTCGTTAACGACCCACTCTAAAAAACTATTGTCATTGTTGCTATATTACTATAACTGTTACAATGCTATCAGGATATATTGTATTACTTACATTTTGATGTTTTAGATTCGTATTCAGAAGCTCGACAATGAGCCACACTCCATGCCAACAAATAGAAATTATTAGCTATGTGCTGCAGAATTCTAGTCAATTACGCAAGCTGAGAGATAGTTTCAAATAAAATGTGAATGGAGCAGCACTAATCAAACACATATGTTTATAACTCAAGACAACACTCTCAGTTACCAACCTAAATTATAGAAGTCACAATATAACACTACCGGGATATTTTATACAAATTATAATCACTGGGTCGTTAACGACCCAGTGGGCATAAATGGGTTAAGTGTAGTGTAAATATTCGTAATTTAAATATGTATTGTATTGATTAAGGCTGGTTGAGTGGAAGAGAAGGCCTTATGGTGTTAACTCTGCCAGGGAAAATAAAACATTATTATTATTATTATTATTATTATTATTATTATTATTATTATTATTATTATTATTATTATTATGTGCAAAATATACAATTATTCAGTAGGAAGAAAAAACACTTATTCGTCCTATGAGAGACTGTGAATTCTTACATTTTCGAAACAAAGAAATATAATTACATATAGGAGATTTTATTATTTGCTGTATCACTATTTAAGTTATTTAATAGAGCAAAAATCTGAAAATCGATAAATATGTCACATAGGAGTTATTGCAGGAACAACGACGATATGGACTTCTGACATTCAAAATATTTGACACAAGTCATATTCTCTGGAGTCAGTATAATTATAAACTTCAAAAAAAAAAAAAGTTTCAGACATGACGATCCTAACAGCGAAATAACTTAAACTTTCCCTGTTATTATATTTCCGTCATATCTGACTAGGTCCAGGATATAATATATTTCGATGTAACAACCTGTTTTAACTTGCTAGCTACAGATAGGCCTACTACTACATTTCTAAATATAGTGGTTTTTGGTCTAGCCATACACCTGTAACATGTTATGAACAGGGTTATCAAAGTTTCAGATCTTTTGTTAAGAATCTGGTAGTGAAACTTCAGTGAGAATAATTATCAAGATATGATTGATAATCCAAGATTATTATTCAGAACATAAACATTGTGAAATTAAAATTCCCAGGAAATGATTCAGGCTCTAACTCAATTCACAATATGCATATATTATTTGTCTGATTTCCATTCTTTTCAAAGTCAGACAAATTTTGTCGTCCAGTAACTATCTTCTTACACTGAAACTGAATTTACCAAATGTCTACTGGAACTCTGAATACAAACAGGAAAGCAGCACATCACATTGCGCTTATTTTGCTGTCGCATTCACTGATAGATAACTTCCACATATCATTGGCAAGTTGTTTACGTGTTATCAATTTGCGTATATAAATAGTCATTTTCAAGAAGCACATGTGGACTTCGACAGAATATAAGAATATTAGATTTTTTCTTACATACAAATAACTAAGTATCCTTCTAAGTCCTGACAGTATAGTATACTATACTATACAGGGACATCAATTTATTTTTACTTCAATTTTTATTGTACCTGAGTTTTTGAATGTACTTCACTCCCACCCCTTCTACTAAGGAAGTTCCAACTCCACACAGAACCAAGACCGCAGATAGTAAGCAGTACTGAGTTACTGAGTATAGTACGTTCCAGAAATATGTTCGCGTTTTCCAGTGACGAAAGTGCTTTCAATATTGAATCATATTTTCGCACAGGTACTGTCCGTTTGCCTACGTCGCATCCCGATTTCCCCCACCTGCTTCTGCTCGCCACTCTGTAATAGCTGGGCTGTCTTAGCTCTTTTCTGAAAACTTTAATTTCTCTTAGGAATTGGACGTTTACGTAATATTATACAGCTGTTTAATTTAACTTAAATAAAAGGGCCTCGTTAAGTAATTAACTGTCACGTGATTTCCTCCCTTTCTACAATCCTGCGGCATAACCACTTGGACGGACAGTAGATAGCATATCTGAGTAATTTTATATTTTCGGGTAGGGCAGAAGTGAAGATTGAATTCACAGTACGTAGAATAGGTACAGAATTATTTCAACATGAGTTACTAGTACGAAGGACGAAACTGGCAATTGGAATTAGATGCAATAGTCTATAGTGCGATAATATGCAGAAACGAACTGAAGCCTGTATCGAAATGAACGGCCACCATTTTCAAAATTGTGTTTAAATATTCATATTATGATTATTTTTCAATTTAACTTCTTTCTCTATATTGTACGCTAATGTGCTGTAGACAGTATAATATACACTGCATAATGAATACGTTCGCATGGATAACTCACTTCGTGAGTAAAAACACTTATTCTTAATACAGTACTGTACTTTGATTAAAGAAAAACCTAATGAAAATTATCAAAATCAAAATCGCGATATTTCCCAGTTTACGTAAATGGATGAACTACTTTACTTCCATCCTATACCTAGTAGAGTGATTTGTGTTTTACGCCAGTATCATCGAACTCCAGTCTTGGAGGGGGGAGCAAGCAGTGATTCCGGTTCTCTAAAGGCATAGACAGTTTAATATTAAAAATGTTAGTAGAAATAAAATGATGTCCCTGTACTTCAAACATGATTATAGTATAAGATGTATGTGCAGAGATCCGAAGTATACTAAGGTAGGTGTATCAAACAAGGCCCACCTAAAGTTTGGGACCATCTATGTTTTTCATGGTTAAATATGGGAAATAGTTATTTTCTGTGTTCATAGTGGAGTAAGTACTGTGATCGTGAGTGCAGATTATGGTGGGTGGATAAATTAAAAAAAAAAGAACACGAGATAGGAGTGGAGAAATGCACAATATGAAAAAGCATGGAAATACAGTGGAATTTATATGATCTCTTATGCGGAGCCAGGACAACATTTCAAGGGATGAAGTTACATGCGAATATTGCAGACGATAGGAAAAACGTATTATTAACACGTTGCAAAAGTTATGAAAAACCGCTACTGTATAGGCTACAGGGTGTTAAAAAAGTATCCTATATTTTAGGAGGTGATCGTATGCATCAAAACAAGAAAAAAAAGTCTAATAAACATGGGTCCTACAACACATGCTTTTTGAGATTTGAACACTTGTTCATAGGAGGTGCTCAATGTGACGTCGATTTATGGCAATGCATTTTTCTGACCTACAATACAGCAGGCTAAGAGATAATCATACCGTAGTTGACACCACTGCAATGGAATAATGATACGTCGCAAGGAATACTAAAAAGAAAAGTTTGGTTGCAGATATGAGCAAGGTTCAGTAGAGATGGTGTTGTGAATTTTCGTAATCAATATGTGTGGGCTGATGAAAATTCCCATGCAGTTGAAGAAAAAAGGCATCAGCACCGATTCTCAATCAACGAATTGGCAGGTGTTCTTGGTGATACATTAAGGGCCATACGTGCTACCACAGAGATTAACTGGGGCTCGTCATCAGTACTTTCTAATTAATGTATTGCCTACCTTGCTGGAGTGTGTGCCGTGTCAGCAAAGACTACAGATGTGGTTCATGCATGATGGCACACCAGCACATTTTTTCCACAATGCTCGTTCCTCAAATCTAAATCCCTCAGAATTTTGGTTATCAAGAACAACCAGGTCAATTTCAAAGACTGTGTGATTCCTTACGACGAAGGGAGGAGGAATGCTTTGCCATGAATGGACGTCACATTGAGCACCTCCTATGAACAAGTGTTCAGATTTCAGAAAGTATGTGTTGTGGGATCCATGGTTTTATACTTTTTTTCTTGTTTTGATGCATACTATTACCTCCTAAAATATTGATTACTTTTTATAACACCCTGTATATTAAATAATTTCATTAGCGATAAAATTGTTTACATTTTTAAAGTGTGTAGCAGGCTGTGATAGAAGAAGAGGTCAAACCTGTGAATTTAATTCCATACTGAGCATATAGGCGTTTCACGCAAGGAAAGGATTTTATAAATTACCTGTAGCATTTTATTGCACTAACTGTTATTATCATTATTATTATTATTATTATTATTATTATTATTATTATTATTATTATTATTATTATTATTATTATTATTATTATATGTGGAACTATCCGAGATAAACTAGTGCACAGGCTGTTGTGTTTTTATAAGTATTATTACGTACAGGATGGAAAACATCTCCTAGTCATATCTTTAATTTGACTGTTTAGAGTTTCTTAATAAGAATAAATAATAAACTTTAAATGTAATTTTGGAACTAGTTCAGGAGCAATGCTTCAAACACCTTAGACTAAAAAATCTAAATTATGCGTTTTCATATGTGTAAAATCATTACAGATGATATATTTATATATATATATATATATATATATATTATATTCAAGGGCCATATATATATATATATATATATATATATATATATATATATATATGTGTGTGTGTGTGTGTGTGTGTGTGTGTGTGATTTTGGTGATGTTTAAGATATTATGTGAACATTCGAAACTCCGTTAAAATATTTTAACTACCTCTTACTTACTTAGTGGCTTTTAAGGAACCCGGAGGTTCATTGCCGCCTTCACATAAGCTCGCCGTTGGTCCCTATCCTGAGCAAGATTAATCCAGTCTCTACCATCATATCGCACCTCCCTCAAATCCATTTTAATATTATCCTTCCATCTACGTCTCGGCCTCCCGAAATGTCTTTTCCCCTCCGGCCTCCCAACTAACACTCTTTATGCATTTCCGGATTCGCCCATACGTGCTACATGCCCTGCCGATCTCAAAAGTCTGGATTTAATGTTCCTAATTATGCCAGATGAAGAATACAATGCGTGCAGTTTTGTATTGTCTAACTTTCTCCATTCTCCTGTAACTTCGTCCCTCTTAGCCCCAAATATTTTCCTAAGCATCTTATTCTCAAACACCCTTAACCTATGTTGCTCTCTCAAAGTGAGAGTCCAAGTTTCACAACCATAAAGAACAACCGGTAATATAACTGTTTTATAAATTCTAACGTTCAGATTTTTTGACAGCAGACTGGATGTTAAAAGCTTCTCGACGGAATAATAACACGCATTTCCTATATTTATATTATGTTTAATTTCTTCCCGAGTATCATTTATATTTGTTACTGTTACTCCCAGGTATTTGAATTTTTCTTCCTCTTCAAACGATAAATTTCCAATTTTTATATTTCCATTTCGTATAATATTCTCGTCACGAAACATAATCACATACTTTGTCTTTTCGGGACTCACTTCCAAAACTATCTCTTTACTTGCTTCAAGTGAAATTCCCGTATTTTCCCTAGTCTTTTGTGGATTTTCTCCTAACTACCTCTAAATGTAAAAATATATTTAACACATTTCTCTATTTATTGTAGTGTTTGTTTTCTATAATTAAAGCGGTTCGTGATATTTTATTCAGTACTATTTCTATTTTGTTGGTCTATCCCCATTGCCAAAATTTCCCTTTGGTGTGGGGCAATTTCAGCAGATAGAGAGACTTCACAAAAATGTTATGTGATTATGAGTACAAAATAAATTATATATCATTTTTTTATTTCAAAGCAATGTATTTTGTGTTACGTTCATCAACACTTCTCTCCACGTAATAATATCATTTACTACTTGTAATGCAGTCGATTTCCTCTTTAGTGCCGAACAACATCACGTTTCCTCTACCATATAATCTTAAATTCGCGAAATCCATCCCTGGATCAATTAAAATATTATACATCTTGATTACACAACTTTTAACACTGTATCACTTCGAAATATATATGGTAAGACTTTCCTGTGTTAAATTTCAACGTACCTCGTTTACGTGTTTCGATCTATTTATGGGTCATCTTCATCAGAACTGGTCGTTGTTGGTCTTGGCGCCACGTGTTCTGTTTCCTGTGGGGGTGTGTTCCTGTGGTATAGTGTAGAGTCAAAGAGTGTGTGTGTTTTGAAGTTTGTGTTGAGAATATCGTTGGGGTGTGTTTTTGTGTATATACAGGCGTATACAAACTCAAATGTAACACATGCAACAACTTCTACATAGGACAGACAGGCAGATTGTTTCAAACATGTTACAAAGAACACATCACAGGCATAACAAAATTACAAAACACCTCCACATATGCAGAACACATCACAAATGCTAACCACACCCACAGAGACATCAACACAGACATGGAAATACTACACATCCAACCAAAAAGCCAGAAACTAAACACAATAGAACAATGTGAAATATACAGACACACAAAAACACACCCCAACGAAATTCTCAACACGCAACTCAACTTCAAAACACACACACTCTTTGACTCTACACTATACTACAGGAACACACCCTCACAGGAAACAGAACAAGTGGCGCCAAGACCGAAAACGACCAGTTCTGAAGATAACCTATAAATAGGTCGAAACATGTAAACGAGGTACGTTGAAATTTAACACAGGAAAGTCTTACCATACCTATTCCTAAAACATTCTCTCTCACTATTATATACAGCGTATTCCGAATCTCACCGGTCCGGTGGCATCAATGACGTCACGTTGCAGCGAAATAAGGAACAAAACTGGTGGAAGGATCGATGGCTGTCATGGCGACTGTATAAGTTGTTGTCTGTGCTACGCTAGCAAAATTTTGCGAAATTTCCGTACTGCCATCTCGTTCAAAGAAAGAGATCATAAACAACATATTTCTTGAACCGGTAGTAGTAACTGGTCTGTTGACATGTTCGCTCATAAGCCATTAATATATTGTTTTTTCGTTGTGCTCATTACAAACAATACAGCAGAACTAAAGCAGAACACACCGCCATGACACAACAGTGCACGATGTCATTGGTCTGCTAATTCCCGCCCTATACAAGAACCAATCAGATTCACTGATGGCGGCTGATGGAGATTGCCACCACCTCTGCAATCTGATGGCAACGGTGTGACACCGGTGGAGCATCAATGACGTCATCGGTGGAATTCGGAACACCGTGATGCCATCAGATTGCCCACCGGTGAGAATCGGAATACGCTCATAAGTAAACCTCTGAATGAGGTTCTGAGTGATGCATATGTTACCAGATAGTAAGCCTACATCTATCTTGACGTGTCAGAGAAAGAACGATCATTATGTGCATTTTAAGTCTGATTATGTAAAGTATTAGGCCTACGTTACTAGTCAGCGATGTATGCAATGGAGGGTGAAAGGAACTGGCCACCCTACCCCATCATCTCCTTGGTTAGTTGTCTCATGAATGACGTTTCATTGGTGTGAATAAGGTTACAACTAGTCTTTCGACTGTTGAATATATGAAGGGTTTAGAGTCATAGCGGGCCAAGCGCCATTTATTGAAAACTGAGAAAGCAAGGGTTAAAGTTAAATAAATACCATAATTTAATGAAGATTGACATATCATTTAATTTTAATGTGCATACTTTATCTTACTTGCTATATGTTTCGTTAAATTATGGTAATCACTTAATTTTAACTCTTGTTTTCTTCGTTTTTAATAAATGGCGCTTGGCCCACTATGGCTCCGAAACCCTTCGTATATACGTATTTAGCGGCGTCGCTGAAGCGGTAGAGCGATTACAAAATGATCCGGAGCTACGATTGGACGAGATTTGGATTACCGATTGGGCTAATTACATGGTTGCGTTGAAAAATTTCAAGGAATAATTGTTCCGGGGCCGGGTATCGATCCCGGGACCCTTCGCTTAGCGCGCGAACGCTCTTCCGACTGAGCTACCCCAGGAACTATACACGACACCGTCACAATTTTCCCTTTGTATCCACGCAACTCAAATGAGCTGACAAGACGCCAGAAGTCAACTGTGAGTGCACACAAATACATTTTTTCCTTGAAATTATTTAAACCTGCTTTACAGGGAGCTATTACCTGAAAGCCAGATTTGTATAATACATTCGTTAATGGAGGTACGTTAACAGAAAGCCACAATTTAAGCCACAGAAGTACTTGTGTGCACTCATAGTTGAGTTCTGGTGTCTTGTCAGCCCATTTGAGTTGCGTGGATACAAAGGAAAAATTGTGACGGTGTCGTGTATAGTTCATGGAGTAGCTCAGTCGGAAGAGCGTTCGCGCGCTAAGCGAAGGGTCCTGGGATCGATACCCGGTCCCGGAATAATTTTTCCTTGAAATTATTCAAACCTGCTTTACAGGGAGCTACTACCTGAAAGCCAGATATGTACATGGTTGTGTTCTTTATTAGAATTTCGCGAACTGTAAAGCGAAAGTCCGGTAACTACAGTCGGAGTTACAAGCCTAAAAATACCGAATATAATCTCGCTATAGACCTAACTAATTTCATCGACGCAAAATAACCTATTACTTGTTACAGCGTTATAAAACATTGCAATGAAATATCTGTCATACAGAATATTTCGTGATATAATTTCAGAGGTGTGCGTTAGTTTACTCGCGTTCTACACCCCGACTAACTCTCGCTCGTGTTTGTGGTCTTCCTGTCAGTGATAATCGTGTGGTTATAACATTTGTGGGTGAGTTTTTTGGGGAATTTTATTAAACCATGAAGTTAATTTTGATGCTATATCATTATTTCATGCTTGCGTTCCATATTAACAGCAAAGTATTGCATGCTTGGACCATTATAGGTGATGGTAAGATAAAAGCAGGAAGTTAGGTTAGAGTTAATGGTAGAAAATGTAAACGTTTTTAGATATAATGCGTTTATTATTAGATATGATACATGTTTTTTATTCGACAGTTCCAAGGTTCGATAATATATGGCAGGTATCGTGACTAGATTTTTTCCATAGATTTCTTCCTCGTTGCTTTCGCCTTGCCTGTAGTTCATTTGGCTACACGACGAAGTTTCACCAAAAGGCAATGACATACCATTGCGGTCGAATAGTGGTATGGAAAGGACCTCAGTAACAGACTTTCTAAAAATTTCTCTATTTCGTGGTCCAACGCCATATCTCTGCCGTGGTTAGTAAGTTAGTTAACGGTTTTTTCAAGACAATGTTACCGAAGTCCATACCCTTGAAAGTCTTGCGAAGTGTTTGATAACGTAGTAAACAGAGACAGAGTCCACCACTGTTGTCAAAAGGTAGCATCTTCGCTCCCGAACCCAGCGGGCCGGGGTTCTATTCCCCGCTTCGGACTAGTTGCCTGGATGAGGTTTTTCAGGGTTTTTCCTCAGGTAAATTTATCAGGCGTAATCTATGGATCCCCGCTCATTCTCGCCACATCCTTTCCTCCCTCATCATTCTGGTTATCGTGGAGTAACGGTCAGCGAGTCTGGCCGCGAAACCAGGTGGCCCGGGTACGAATCCCAGTAGGGACAAGTTACCTGGTTGAGGTTCTTTTCCGGGGTTTTCCCTCAACCCAATACGAGCCAATGCTGGGTAACTTTCGGTGCTGGACCCCGGACTCATTTCACCGGCATTATCACCTGCATTTTCACCATCATTTCATTCAGACGCTAAATAAGCAGAGATGTTGATACAGCGTCTAAAATAACCCAATGAAATAAATAAAAATAAAAACTTGGTTTTGAGATCGCGCCTGTGACGGCTGTCCAGGGCCGCTGACTCAACCGGCCTCCGTGGACATTTCAAGCATGGTAGCAGGTAGCCAGCAGCGGAACCCACTCCCCTCCCGACGCGACGCGAGAGAGGGGGCTTACACCTCAGACCGTTTGAGGAGGAATGTGGGGAGACGCTGTTGAATTGGAGTGGTACACGTCTACCAATTGAAGCATTTTGTAATAACTTTCGGCTGAATATATAGAGATATAAGCAAACTGATAAGTTGATAGACTGGTAGGTTGACAGTTGATAGATTTGTCAATAGGTAGATCATACATTCTTTAATGACTGAATTTGTGGAATGATACAATGATAGACTGAGGCATTGAGAAATTTATGTATTGATAACTTTGTTGTTTATAGGTTGATGTATTGATAGATAAGTGCGTTAATAGAATGATGAATTGGGAGATTCATGTATTGATATTTTAGCGCATAGACGTATTGGAAGATGGACCGCCAAGTTAGCTCTTTGGTAGCGCGTCTACCTCCAGACTAGCTGGCTCGGGCTCGATGCCCGTCGAGTTCAGAAATTATTTTCTAAAATTTCTACCTCGGGACTAGGAGACGTGGCGGTGTACAAATTCTAATCACTAGATTATGCACAAATATCTCTCCGCATAAGACATATGTCTCTGTTGATAGTGATTCGTTCGTCGGACGGAGACGTTAAGCCTCGCAACAGGAGCAGGTTACGTGCCAGCACCGGGTTTTCCCTTCTCCCTTCCTCTTCATCATTCTCACCCGTTCACTACACTACACAAATGATATGATAAATTATCTAGCTTTAATTATTCAGGTAATATTTTCGTACTTTGAGTTTATTGCAATTGTAAATTTAATACTAATTGTAATATTGTTTGTAATTGTAATTGTAAATTTAATACTAATTGTAATTTTATTGTTGATATTGTAGTTGGAATCTCCTGGTAGAGGGGCAGAGAAGGCCTGACGGCCTTATCTCTACCAGGTTAAATAAATAAATACTACTACTACTACTACTACTACTACTACTACTACACTTCCACGAACACTCACCATAGTGCACGACAAATCTCTCCACAGATACACTTCGTGGTATGCAACTTGAAAAGTCCTGGCATCTATCTTCAATATGCGGTTTCTGGAACGTCAGATAGCACTATTGGTTGGATAAGTGTTTCTGAAACATCGGATAGAAGTTATCGACTACATAAACCTTCTAATAGCTCATCTGAAGGTAAATTGCCAGATAACGTCTTATGTATTAGATAAACATTGAATATGGCGACTGAAGAGGTGAATGACGAGCCAGAAAATATTGATATTACACAAATTGATGATGTCCAATGGAATGCAGTTTAGAGGACTATAATTAATGCATAATTTATTTAAGGAGTGAAATTATATTTTTCTTATTTGTGTTAGATAGTAATTACATAATGTTAGTTATAATCTCCCTTGCATTGAAGAGTAATTTGGGATAACAATAATTATTATATTCGTCGTGCAGAAGGGAGAGGGAATAAGCATACCCGTCAGCAACCACGGATGCATGCTAGTGTATCTCTTACGCGCGGATAAGAGACGCTAGCCCAAGGGTGCACTGTGCTGATTACAGCTGCTTTAAGGAAATATATTAAAATAAGTTATGTTTGACCTTTAAATATTCGGAAAAATGAATATCCAGCCGGCAGCTCTGTCGGACTGACGACAATTTAAATTATTTTACCTTTTGAATTTTATTCCATCCTTATAAGAGTACGAAAAGGTACGTAAAGGGCTCTAATTCTAAAGAGTTCCGTAGCCTATTGTGTAACGTGTTATATACATACCCGAGGGGTTGGTGAATCCAATACATTTTGTATTTATTTTTCATTTAGTTCATTTATTTTTACTGAATAACTCTACTCTTTTACAGTTCATATATTTTTGTTAGCTCTCTTTAATCCTATGTTTATTTTATTATCGTCATATCTGATCATATTCTGTAAGTACATACAAACTTCAGCAGCATGAACAAACGACGTCATCCTAAAAAGAATTCTTGATATTTAAGAACAGAGTAGCACAAGATGTGAAAAAAAGAAATATTTCTAAAAATAAATTCTTTTAAGAATTGCAGAAATTTCTTGCACGTTCGGTTGCTATTCTTACAGCGAGTAATTAAACTTACACTACATACGAGTACAAACAGTGTTGATAACTGCAATTATTCAGGGAAGGCCTTAAAGAATCTGTGCTGAAGTCGTCAAATACCAGTATCTTCAATAATGAATGATGTTTCTTGTCCAGTGATAAGTTAAAGCGTCGACAATACTTTATATCAAAATAATAAATTTATAATATTTTCTAGCTAAATAAAATTGAAGATCAAATTTACCATTTTTCCAAAATTGCTGCAAAGTTTGCTATCGAATACATAGCTATTGGATAGGTACATTTTCTTTCAGAAGCGGGCACAAACTTGTACATTCCATGAATCTGTGGAACAGATAACTATGGAACAGATATGTCGAGCTTCATGCAACCTGACATTCGAGACAAATCGATGCGTGAAGGAACTGATAGATTGAGATGCTAGTGCCATTGATAAATTGATAGAATAGGTGAGGAAATTCTCGGAAACACGTAATCAATGAACAAATCCAAGTTCATTTTAAACTCATATCTGCACGTAGCCTAGGAGCAACAATCCAGCTTGCCACACCAGAGGGACATTCCTTGTGGAAGAATGACTGAAGCATGGGTATATGGATTAGTGGATGAATCGACGGATAAAGGAGGAATTGGAGGAATACTGGTGGTGAAAAAAGTATCCAATATTTTAGGAGGTGATAGTATGCATCAAAACAAGAAAAATAATATCCAATAACCATGGGTCCTACAAAACATACTTTCTGAGACCTGAACACTTCTTCATAAGAGGTACTCAATGTGACGTCCATTCATGGAAATGCATTCCTCTACCCCTCAGCCTAGGAATCACGGACCCTTTGAAATTTGTTTTAATGCGTTAACAAGAAAGTCCTGATAAGGATCCCCAGTTAATCTCTGAAGTAGAAAGTATGGGCTTATTAATTTATCACCAAGAACGCCTGCCCATAAGTTGATTTAGAATCGGTGCTGTTGCCTTGTTTCTTCAAGTGAATGGGGATTTTCATCAGCCTACACATAGTGTTTACGAAAATTCACAATACCATCTCTGCTGAACCCCGCTTATATCCGCAACCAGACTTATGTTTTCAGTATTTCTTGCGACGTATCATTATTCCATGCCAGGGGTGTCAACTATGGTATGACTATCTGGTAGTCTGCTGTATTGCAGGGTAGAGAATTTTAATTGCCATGAATGGACATCAGATTGAGCACCTCCTATGAACAATTGTTCAGATCTCAGAAAGTATGTGTTGTAGGACCCATGTTTATTAGATATTATTTTCTTGTTTTCATGCACACTATCATCTCCTAAAATATTGGGTACTTTTATTTAACACCCTGTATATGGAAGGGTTGGTAGGTACGTATGTGCATGATCAGAAGGATGGATGTTTTGTTCAATGTGAGTATTAGGTGAATGGAAAAATGGACAAAAAATCGTCCATGGTTTACAAGTTATTGCCATGAATGGACATCAGATTGAGCACCTCCTATGAACAATTGTTCAGATCTCAGAAAGTATGTGTTGTAGGACCCATGTTTATTAGACATTATTTTCTTGTTTTGATGCACACTATCATCTCCTAAAATATTGGATACTTTTATTTAACACCCTGTATATGGAAGGGTTGGTAGGTACGTATGTGCATGATCAGAAGGATGGATGTTTTGTTCAATGTGAGTATTAGGTGAATGGAAAAATGGACAAAAAATCGTCCATGGTTTACAAGTTATTGCCATGAATGGACATCAGATTGAGCACCTCCTATGAACAATTGTTCAGATCTCAGAAAGTATGTGCCGTAGGACCCATGCTTATTAGACATTATTTTCTTCTTTTGATGCACACTATCATCTCCTAAAATATTGGGTACTTTTATTTAACACCCTGTATATGGATGGGTTGGTAGGTACGTATGTGCATGATCAGAAGGATGGATGTTTTGTTCAATGTGAGTATTAGGTGAATGGAAAAATGGACAAAAAATCGTCCATGGTTTACAAGTTATTGCCATGAATGGACATCAGATTGAGCACCTCCTATGAACAATTTTTCAGATCTCAGAAAGTATGTGTTGTAGGACCCATGCTTATTAGACATTATTTTCTTGTTTTGATGCACACTATCATCTCCTAAAATATTGGGTACTTTTATTTAACACTCTGTATATGGATGGGTTGGTAGGTACGTATGTGCATGATCAGATGGATGGATGTTTTGTTCAATGTGAGTATTAGGTGAATGGAAAAATGGACAAAAAATCGTCCATGGTTTACAAGTTATTGCCATGAATGGACATCAGATTGAGCACCTCCTATGAACAATTTTTCAGATCTCAGAAAGTATGTGTTGTAGGACCCATGCTTATTAGACATTATTTTCTTGTTTTGATGCACACTATCATCTCCTAAAATATTGGGTACTTTTATATAACACTCTGTATATGGATGGGTTGGTAGGTACGTATGTGCATGATCAGATGGATGGATGTTTTGTTCAATGTGAGTATTAGGTGAATGGAAAAATGGACAAAAAATCGTCCATGGTTTACAAGTTATTGCCATGAATGGACATCAGATTGAGCACCTCCTATGAACAATTGTTCAGATCTCAGAAAGTATGAGTCGTAGGACCCATGTTTATTAGTCATTATTTTCTTGTTTTGATGCACACTATCATCTCCTAAAATATTGGATACTTTTATTTAACACCCTGTATATGGATGGGTTGGTAGGTACGTATGTGCATGATCAGATGGATGGATGTTTTGTTCAATGTGAGTATTAGGTGAATGGAAAAATGGACAAAAAATCGTCCATGGTTTACAAGTTATTGCCATGAATGGACATCAGATTGAGCACCTCCTATGAACAATTGTTCAGATCTCAGAAAGTATGTGTCGTAGGACCCATGCTTATTAGTCATTATTTTCTTGTTTTGATGCATACTATCATCTCCTAAAATATTGGATACTTTTATTTAACACCCTGTATATGGATGGGTTGGTAGGTACGTATGTGCATGATCAGAAGGTTGGATGTTTTGTTCAATGTGAGTATTAGGTGAATGGAAAAATGGACAAAAAATCGTCCATGGTTTACAAGTTATTGCCATGAATGGACATCAGATTGAGCACCTCCTATGAACAATTGTTCAGATCTCAGAAAGTATGTGTCGTAGGACCCATGCTTATTAGACATTATTTTCTTCTTTTGATGCACACTATCATCTCCTAAAATATTGGGTACTTTTATTTAACACTCTGTATATGGATGGGTTGGTAGGTACGTATGTGCATGATCAGAAGGATGGATGTTTTGTTCAATGTGAGTATTAGGTGAATGGAAAAATGGACAAAAAATCGTCCATGGTTTACAAGTTATTGCCATGAATGGACATCAGATTGAGCACCTCCTATGAACAATTGTTCAGATCTCAGAAAGTATGTGTCGTAGGACCCATGTTTATTAGACATTATTTTCTTGTTTTGATGCACACTATCATTTCCTAAAATATTTGATACTTTTATTTAACACCCTGTATATGGATGGGTTGGTAGGTACGTATGTGCATGATCAGATGGCTGGATGTTGTGTTCAATGTGAGTATTAGGTGAATGGAAAAATGGACAAAAAATCGTCCATGGTTTACAAGTTATTGCCATGAATAGACATCAGATTGAGCACCTCCTATGAACAATTGTTCAGATCTCAGAAAGTATGTGTCGTAGGACCCATGTTTATTAGACATTATTTTCTTGTTTTGATGCACACTATCATCTCCTAAAATATTGGGTACTTTTATTTAACACCCTGTATATGGATGGGTTGGTAGGTACGTATGTGCATGATCAGAAGGATGGATGTTTTGTTCAATGTGAGTATTAGGTGAATGGAAAAATGGACAAAAAATCGTCCATGGTTTACAAGTTATTGCCATGAAAGGACATCAGATTGAGCACCTCCTATGAACAATTGTTCAGATCTCAGAAAGTATGTGTCGTAGGACCCATGTTTATTAGACATTATTTTCTTGTTTTGATGCACACTATCATCTCCTAAAATATTGGGTACTTTTATTTAACACCCTGAATATGGATGGGTTGGTAGGTACGTATGTGCATGATCAGAAGGATGGATGTTTTGTTCAATGTGAGTATTAGGTGAATGGAAAAATGGACAAAAAATCGTCCATGGTTTACAAGTTATTGCCATGAATGGACATCAGATTGAGCAGCTCCTATGAACAATTGTTCAGATCTCAGAAAGTATGTGTCGTAGGACCCATGTTTATTAGACATTATTTTCTTGTTTTGATGCACACTATCATCTCCTAAAATATTGGGTACTTTTATTTAACACCCTGTATATGGATGGGTTGGTAGGTACGTATGTGCATGATCAGAAGGTTGGATGTTTTGTTCAATGTGAGTATTAGGTGAATGGAAAAATGGACAAAAAATCGTCCATGGTTTACAAGTTATTGCCATGAATGGACATCAGATTGAGCACCTCCTATGAACAATTGTTCAGATCTCAGAAAGTATGTGTCGTAGGACCCATGCTTATTAGACATTATTTTCTTCTTTTGATGCACACTATCATCTCCTAAAATATTGGGTACTTTTATTTAACACCCTGTATATGGATGGGTTGGTAGGTACGTATGTGCATGATCAGATGGATGGATGTTTTGTTCAATGTGAGTATTAGGTGAATGGAAAAATGGACAAAAAATCGTCCATGGTTTACAAGTTATTGCCATGAATGGACATCAGATTGAGCACCTCCTATGAACAATTGTTCAGATCTCAGAAAGTATGTGTCGTAGGACCCATGTTTATTAGACATTATTTTCTTGTTTTGATGCACACTATCATCTCCTAAAATATTGGGTACTTTTATTTAACACTCTGTATATGGATGGGTTGGTAGGTACGTATGTGCATGATCAGATGGATGGATGTTTTGTTCAATGTGAGTACTAGGTGAATGGAAAAATGGACAAAAAATCGTCCATGGTTTACAAGTTATTGCCATGAATGGACATCATATTGAGCACCTCCTATGAACAATTGTTCAGATCTCAGAAAGTATGTGTTGTAGGACCCATGTTTATTAGATATTATTTTCTTGTTTTCATGCACACTATCATCTCCTAAAATATTGGGTAGGGCCTACTTTCATTTTAACACCCTGTATATGGAAGGGTTGGTAGGTACGTATGTGCATGATCAGAAGGATGGATGTTTTGTTCAATGTGAGTATTAGGTGAATGGAAAAATGGACAAAAAATCGTCCATGGTTTACAAGTTATTGCCATGAATGGACATCATATTGTGCACCTCCTATGAACAATTGTTCAGATCTCAGAAAGTATGTGTCGTAGGACCCATGTTTATTAGACATTATTTTCTTGTTTTGATGCACACTATCATCTCCTAAAATATTGGATACTTTTATTTAACACCCTGTATATGGATGGGTTGGTAGGTACGTATGTGCATGATCAGAAGGATGGATGTTTTGTTCAATGTGAGTATTAGGTGAATGGAAAAATGGACAAAAAATCGTCCATGGTTTACAAGTTATTGCCATGAATGGACATCAGATTGAGCACCTCCTATGAACAATTGTTCAGATCTCAGAAAGTATGTGTCGTAGGACCCATGCTTATTAGACATTATTTTCTTCTTTTGATGCACACTATCATCTCCTAAAATATTGGATACTTTTATTTAACATCCTGTATATGGATGGGTTGGTAGGTACGTATGTGCATGATCAGAAGGATGGATGTTTTGTTCAATGTGAGTATTAGGTGAATGGAAAAATGGACAAAAAGTCGTCCATGGTTTACAAGTTATTGCCATGAATGGACATCAGATTGAGCACCTCCTATGAACAATTGTTCAGATCTCAGAAAGTATGTGTCGTAGGACCCATGTTTATTAGACATTATTTTCTTGTTTTGATGCACACTATCATTTCCTAAAATATTTGATACTTTTATTTAACACCCTGTATATGGATGGGTTGGTAGGTACGTATGTGCATGATCAGGTGGATGGATGTTTTGTTTAATGTGAGTATTAGGTGAATGGAAGAATGGACAAAAAATAGTCCATGGTTTACAAGTTATGTAAAATATAGAAAACTGTGTGTACCAGAACGTGGGCGAGTAGATTCTGCGTATGCCAGCTAGCAGTCATGGTTTAGAGTTTGTTATAATAATCTCAGTTTTGCATTTCTATACAACAGCAGACTTAACTTGCGCTTGTAAACCTGTTTTTGGTTATTTAGAGGACGGATTTCGGAAACGGATTATTTGTGACACGGCTGCTATACCTACACTGAAGTAATCCCAACAATCCTGCGACGAAATTATTTTTTGTTCGTGTTTTCGAAGCTGATACATCGTAACTTGATTTCTAAGTTATTTGTTGACGACGCAAAATATGAGACGGGGAAACATCCGTTCTTTTTGGAGAATGAGGTGCAAATAGGATGAGAAGAAAAGTTTTATCCAGTTGTACCAGTTTGTTACTTTAGGACGGCTTGCGTCGTTAATGCCGGTGCTTTGCGTCGTGCGCTCGATACAGGTACAAGGTGTTCGCTGGTATCGCCGGCTTAAAGCTTTCGATATTTATTTGATGACAATAGACCCCGATGCTTGTTTTTGTTTCCATATTAAGGGCTCAGCTGAAGAGTAGGGGATCACGTGGCATGGGATCGTAACACATACCCAACCCTCATTTATATAATCGCATTTGTTTCAAACAGGGTGTAACAAAAATATTTATCATACTTTTTATTCTAGTTTCACTTTCGTATTGTAGGAGGCATAAAGAGAATGTGCTATGATAGTACGGAAGAATCGAATTCGGCGTTTTCAAGCCGATAGATTTTATCTGTATTTGCTATAACGAGAGAGTGATTTCTGACGTACTTTCTGCCTGTCTGCGTGTTGTTTGTACATTTATTCCTTTCCTATTCAGTGTCATAGATGAGTGTATTCAGCCACGAGTTGTGGCATTATATTTGTGTTCAGATTATTTTTAGTAATTTTTACGTAAATATAAATGTTCTTTCCGAACTTCAGATGGATTAATTATATTAATCGAAAACATAGTGCATTTATTCAAAAGAGCACACTTATTCCCTTCGTATTTAGTGTCTACGCGTGTATTCATTCACGATTTGTGGCATTATATTTGTGTTCGGGTTATTTTTAGTAATGTTTGCGTAAATGGAAATATGTTCTTTCCGAACTTCAGATGGATTAATTACATTAATCGGAATCATAGAGCATTTATTCAAAAGAGTACACTTATTCCCTTCATATTCAGTTTCTATGAGTGTATTTATTCACGAGTTGTAGCATTATATTTGTGTTCAGATTATTTTAGTAATAAATATACAGTAAATGTTCCTTCCGAACTTTAGATTGATTAATTTATTATATTAATAGGAAACATAACGCATTTACAGAAAAGAGTACACTTATTCCCTTTCTGTTCAGTGTCTATGATGTACTCTTCAACGAGATGTGGCACATTATATTTGTTTTCAGATTTATTTTTAGTAATTTTTGACGTAAATATAAATGTTCCTTCCCAACTTCAGATGGATTAATTATATGAATACGAAACATAGTGCACTTATACAAAAGATTACACTTATTCTCTTTGTATTCAGTGTCTATGAGTGTATTCATCTACGAGTTGTAGCATTATATTTGTGTAATTTTTCAGATTTAAAGATAACATTTATAGGGCTTATCTGCAGAAATACATCCCACATCTTGTTTCAAAGCTCAAGTTTTGTACTTTATTTTAAGGGGAGGCAGAGGTGAAAATTCAAAATCCACAAAATTAATCCGATTTGTTTGAAATTGACCATGTACACTATGTATGTTATTAGTAATGGACATACCAAGTTTTAACTTTTTAAGTACAATAGTTCTGTAAATATTAATAATTTTATAAAAGTTTATATCGTTCGATATAAAATGCTCCATGCACCATATTTTAAGAAATTTTCAATATTTCTTTTTATTTATATGCTCAGAGAAGGTATATAAAAATGATAAGTATTAGTTTATTTTAGGAATAATATAGTAATACAGTTATCTTGGTTTTAATTTCATACTTTAAGGGAACAGAATCAAAAACTAACATCGGAATATGAAAATATAGTATATAAAGATAATAAAAATGGAAAAAAAAAAATTCGTCAGTTTTGCTCAAAATTTCACCTCTGCCTCCCCTTAAAACACAAAATAAAAAATCGGATTTTTGAAACCTAATCACAACCAGGTTCCCTTAATAATACAACGATTAATATAATAAATTTTCTAAATTCGGAATATGTATGGCAAGGCTTTCCTGTGTTAAATTTCAACGTACCTCGTTTACATGTTTCGACCTATTTATGGGTTATCTTCAGAACTGGTCGTTGTTGGTCTTGACGCCACTTGTTCTGTTTCCTGTGGGGGTGTGTTCCTATGGTATAGCGTAGAGTCAAAGAGTGTGTGTTTTGAAGTTGAGTTGTGTGTTGAAAATTTCGTTTGGGAAATTGGGATAATATGTCGCGAAAATTGGCATAGATTGATTAATAATGTTGGTTTGAGGAGACTACAAGATGCTATAAAATGTAATTAATTCAGTGATTGATAATTAATGTAATTATTTGTCAACATGTCACACCGTTTTCACAGTGTACTACAGTAAAGAAAAATAAATGGGAAGGTATTTACAAGTGAATTTGTTGGAACAGGGCCCACGTCTTACAGGAAAAGGATTTATCGGCCCGCGGTCTCTGAAAGATGGAGAGCCACTGGTATACAAGACATCTTAGGCGATTATGGAGTGCGGGACATTGAGGGGATCAAAGCATTTGTGGAGGGGGATGATACACTCTTTTGGTTCGTGGAATCAACACCGGTCAATTTACAAGGGAAGGGTGGTAGGCTTGGTATTGAACATAGAAAAGCAAAGGTCATGGCAAATTGGATAGGAAATAATTAATAGGCCTAGTAAACAATAAGTAGACTACATACCTACAATATATATAGCCAGGAATATCCATATCTAAGGCAACTTGTCTCGCTTTACAACAGTAGAGGAAAGGAATTCTGTAGCAGATATCACAAGCATGGGAAACATTAGGGAGACTAAAATTTATTTTCCCGGGAAATAGTACGGCATTAGACTAGACGGCATTACGGAAGGCGGTCGGGTGCTACATGCGCCGTAGCATTTCTGGTATGTGACGTCACAAACTTGTACAGTAGTACCAATCAGAATCAGTCTGTAACAAATAATTCCAGAGTTCGTTTGTTCACGTGTGAGTGTTTCAATGTACATTGAATAAGTAAAACTAACATATGCTGTGTACATGTAAGATAAATAAATAGAAGAAGAGACTGTAAAAAGACAAGTATTGCACAGACAGGCGCAGAAAATACTGTTTATGGTGTATAATTATTTTAAAAATATTGACGAGCAGAACGCTGCCGGCCATCTTGATGCTGACTGCAACGTTGCCAACACGCAAGAAACGACTGTAGAAGCATGTGGTGTGGGATTGAGAAACGTGCAAAGAATATTGTTAGTGAAGGAAAGAAGGTTTGTTTGGTATCATGCTTACAGTAATCAACGGGTAAGGTCATTATTGTCTTTTGATAATTTTAATTCTCTCCTGCACTATTTGTATTGCATGTGCTCGTGAAGTACGATGTGGCAATGTTGTACGCTGCCTCGCCCTCTCTATCTGTCTCTCTCGATGCAAACGCTAGCAGACTATCGCCTTCCGGATTGCCGTAGACTCTAGCATCAAAAGAGAAGTAATGAACAGAAGCGTTTCCCAGTCCTCTATTTTGGAGCCCAAGCCTGCATCTTAACATAAAAAAGGAAGCGAAGTGCTCAAGATAATTCAGATAAAGATGGGGCTAAAAATTAGGCGTCGGATAGACATAGTCAGAAATGGAGGAACCAGATAAAGAGCAGGAATTAAGAATTTGCAGTCGCAGTCAGTTTTTTGAAGAGGAAGTGGGCAGGACAAGTTATAACAATTGACCCAACAGATGGACGTACCCAGCTACAGCCTAGTTCCATAGAATTAACAGCAGGAACATTGGAAGGCAAACGAGATTGGGGACGATCTTGCGAAAAATTTCTGCAACCGCTGAACAACCACGAAGAGGAGGAGGAAGGAATGGTGACAATAATCCGGCAGCCAGCAAAAAAAATACGCAGAGAGTTTACTGGGGTGGTTTCCTGGAATCGGACAAATCAAGTTGCGTCCCTTATACGAGAGAGGATCGGAAAGTAACGTACAACATTTTTTTTTTTCAAAATATTTAACTCAACCTGAAAGATACAGTACACTAAAATCACACTTACGTAAAGATTTTCACCTTTTCATTGTATAGTTGCTAACCACTAGGATCGCTACTATCGCCTCATTACAGACAATGCGATATAGTACCTGCACAGTCTATACTTCCTAGCAACCTCACAACTCAAGCTTCGTGACTGTATATACTAGACTGTGGTATTACTGCACACTATTATGAACCACAGAAGTCTCAGAAAGTATACATTCTGAGACACAAGAAATTAACGTTCTCCTGTAGCGTATATTTGCTCAACTCCTGCTTCGGAGACCGTGCATATTTTGTTATTGTCCCAATTAGTAATTTATACATATTTAATTCAAGATAATATATTTTATTGATAAAAATATATTTTACAACAAATGTAATTAAAAAAATTAATTCAATATAATTTATTTTTATCAGTTAACCAGAAACATGTTACGGATGTCCGAAGCAGGAGTTCAACATATATATACGCTACAGGAGAATGTTAATTTTTGTGTCTATGAATGTATAGTAGTGGTAAAAATAACCGGACCGACCCTTGTAGCTGATGTCAGTGTCTTGTTCACTCCAGAGCATGATAGACTGGTAACTATGACTTTCGTTGTTCGAAACCTGCCTGGGAAGGAAACTTTTTTTGTTCCTTATTCAAATTTATTCCCAATACTTTTCGATTGCAGCGATATTTTACTATTTAATTAACTTATTATTCCCAGAACATAAATTTTACCAGCAATCGAAAAGTATTGACAATAAATTTGAATAAGGAACAAAAAAAAGTTTCCTTCCCAGTCAGGATTCGAACCACGAAACTCTTAGTTACCAGTCTATCGTGCTCAGGAGTAAACAAGGCTCTGAAATCAGCTACAAGGGTCGGTCCAGTTTTTTTGACACTAATGTACACTTCCTGATACTTCGTGTGGTTCATAATAGTGTGTAGTAATACGGAACAATATACACACAGATAGACAGACAGACAGACAGACAGATTTATTCGTTGCATAATATTCTTACATTTGTCGACACCTGTGGAGTAAAAGTTAGCGCGTCTGGCCGCGAAACCCGGTGGCCCGGGTTCGATTCCCGGTCGGAGCAAGTTACCTGGTTGAGGTTTTTCCAGGGTTTTCCCTCAACCCATTACGAGCAAATGCTGAGTAACTATCGGTGCTTGATCACCGGCATTATCACCTTCATCTCATTCAGACGCTAAAAACCTAAGATGTTGATAAAGTGTCGTAAAATAACCTACTAAAATAAAACCATTCTTACATTTGCTTTAAAGCCTAGAATAAATAACATGTCTAATTCTTACGTTCAACATATAAAATGCAAATTTGAAATATGTATAGAATTAATACCTTAATAAATGAAGAGTCCACTGCAGGAATGATGGATGTCACTTTCTTGTCGATAATGAACCAAGACTGTCAATGCATAGCCTAAGACGTATAGAATATACATACAGAGTTATGTGGCATTAACACTGATAGTCACTGTCCAGTAATGATCGGAAAATCACAGTTAAGCTGTGAGTGCTAAGCATTTCAAACTTTCAATTGCTTCTCCTGCAAAATGTATTCCAAATGCCATCCATCATTCTTGCAGTGGACTCCTCAAATATGACATTTTATACAATGCAATATGTTTACCATTTAGCAGTATTAAAATACTTACACAGTACCGTGAAATGTCAAGAATTCATCTACAGATTAGAAAGTTTGAGATATTAAATCATTTTTTAGTTTTACCTTAAATAATGCAGGGTTTTGCCTACTATTCTTAGTGTCTTCAGGAAGACTATTGAATATTTTTATAGCCATGTAACGTACTCACCTTTGATTGCATGATAAATGTGATGATGGCGTACGAAAATCATTCTTTCTGCGGGTATTTATACTGTGTATGGCTGAATTATTTTCTTTATTACATATGAGGAAATTTATTAGAGTATATGTACTGATTTGTTAAGGTCAGAATCTCTAATTAAAAAAAAAAAAATATATCTACATGATTCTTTAGCCCTTGCTCCAACTATTATTCGATTGGCTCTTTTTTGTAATAAGAATATATTTTTACTACCTGCAGAATTTCCCCAAAGTATTATTCTGTCGATATAATCAGTCGATATGAAAATGGGGAAAATCGATAAAGCCCGATGAATTATTCTGCCATTCAAGTGTGTCGTTCTTGCACTGGACCACACGATCTCTTCAAAACCGGTAATTTATTCATATATTCATTTTCTTTCCAGGAATCGAATCCAAGTCCCCTGGTTCCGTATCAGGACACGCTACCACAATGTCCAAAAGAGAGAACAATGCAGACGCTAAGGATTTAAATTGCTATTCCACACTGTTTTATTCAGTCAGGTCACTATCTTCCTCCATGACATCCTTACGTGATCAGCGGTCATCAAATTGCTGCCATACATTACTACAAATAAAACAGCTTCAGTTGATACATCATAAACCGATAAATTAAACGGAGACCTGTGTTGTGTTGCAACTATCACACATTTCATGTTAATGGTTGGGCAACATTGTAACTATAAATTGTAGCATTCCAGTTTACACTATACGACATTTGGTCACGCTATTTCGTCTATT
This sequence comes from Periplaneta americana, assembly GCF_040183065.1. Taxonomy (NCBI): domain Eukaryota; kingdom Metazoa; phylum Arthropoda; class Insecta; order Blattodea; family Blattidae; genus Periplaneta; species Periplaneta americana. The sequence continues at coordinate 62,647,610 of NC_091126.1, read as the reverse complement.
ATCTATTCCCACTAAATATTGATTCTTTATAAGCTAAATTCTTCCGTGGATATGGGGCAAAGTTCACATTACAACACAGGAAAAAAACACGCTATACCGGACAAAACCGACAACTGGTTGAAATAATGGAGTAATGACGACTGCAGTGAATAATTATGTTACCAAAGACTGAACGGTGTAACAATTTAATATTAAATTTTGTTTATTTATTTACCTGTTTATCTATTTACTTATTTATTTGTGTGTTTATTATTTTGTTTATATATGTTTACTTACTTATTTGTTTACGTGTTCATTTATTTATTTATTCATTTACTAATTTCTCTTATTTATCTAATTATTTCTTTATTTTCTTATTTATGTAATTTATTTATTTAACTTCTTAATCATTCAATTCATTATCATTTATTTATTTGCCTATTTGTTTCTTTCTTTGCTTGTTTCGTTTTTGTTTACTTATCTATTTACTTATTTATTTATACATCTTGATTACACAACTTTTAACTCTGTATCAATTGGGAATATGTATTATATGACTTTCTCGTGTTAAATTCTATCGTAGCTGATTTACATGTTTCGACCTGTTATTGGTCTCCTTCATAACTGGTCGTTGCTCGTTTGGGCGCCTCTTGTTTTGTTTCCTTTGGGGGTGTGTTTGTGTAGTGTAATGTGGATTCAAAGAGTGTGTGTGTTCTGAAATTGAGTTGTGTGTTGAGAATTTCAGTTAACACCGTTTGCCCAATAATATTCTAGTTTTAGCACAATGGCTAAATTAATAGTACAACAGTATAAATCGAAAGCAATATTTACAATGACATTATTAACAAAATTTTATGCAACTTAATAAGTACTTATTATGTCAATTAAGAGATACAAAAATAGAAAAACAATAGTAAATGGAAAATTTAAAATCATTATTATAATATAGTTTCAAAAACAATAAAGAACTTAGAATTAAAAATTAAAGGTTAGTGTTAATATAAGTAGTCATTGTTTAAAAAAAAATAAAGGATTATGTCTTTGCTATGAACAAACTAAATCTGTACATAGAATGGATCGAAATCAAAGCCGTAGATATTGACATTTCTAATGCATTTGGAGAGTGGAGGAAAAGATTTTAAATTTATATTATAGAAAAGAGTCAGCCTGGATAGCGCAGTCTGTATTGCGCTGGCCTTCTATGCTCGAGGTTGCGGGTTTGATCCCGGCTCAGGTCGTTGGCATTTAAGTGTGTTTAAATACGACAGGCTTATGTCTATAGATTTACTGGCATGTGAAATGACTCCTGCGGGACAAAATTCCGGCACACAGGCGACGCTGATATAACCTCGGCAGTTGCAGGCGTCGTTAAATAAAACATAATTTAAATTTAAACTATAGAAATCTTTGTGCGTTCTCGTGTCTTTCATCGTAATATGAAAGCTAACGTTGCTTATCAAGGAGTGACTGGTCATATTACTGCTACTCCTATGATAACAATAATAATAATCATAATATATTAATACAGTAATACAGAATGTTCTATTAAGAGGCAAATAATGAACTGTTTTAAACCACAGTTGATGAACAATAATTAACTTGAATACTGCGTAATTGCAAATGAGAATATTCCATTAAATATTGCAACTGTTATTTATTGGTCTCTACGTGGATAATGCCGAGCTTGTATTAACTTACTGTAATTACGCATTTAGTCTATTGTGCACGCGTCTGTTTAGCATTTATGTCAAAGTGCAACTGAATTAATTAATTTTTCTTTAAATGTATTGGAGCCTCCGATGAATTATATTGCGAGCATGTCCAGCGCGGGCATTTCTATCCTTTAAACGAAGAGTAAAAATGACGTAGATTCTCCATTGAAGCGTGCTCCTTCATGCTATTCTGTAAGCCAGCCGTGGCGAAAAGGCCATGGTGCGCCGAGCCACTGTGTAAGCTGCAACGTGCATAGCACCTATGGAGGGAGGCAGACAACCGAAGGGGAAGTTAATATTTAGGATGTTTAACGAAGAAAGAAATGAACAAGAAAACATAGGACACATTATCACAACCTAAAATTAACTGTCTTCAGAATGTCTCTGCGACAAAATTTCAAAATCAGGAATTATGTCACTTACTGCCAATCGTAGTTGACCACGAAGGTATTTGTCTGTCACTCGTGATCTAAATTTGATTTTTACTATTTTCATTGTTGAAAATAATTTTTCACAAACGTAAGTTACAGCGAACATGGCTTCAACAGAGTAAGCGAAAGAACGAAGCTTCAAATATTTATTTTTTTCCAAAGATTTGAAAAGTTCAATATCCGTCAAGTCCTTACATCTAGCTTCCATTTAACGTCACAATGTAAATCTGTGTGTTTAAATTGAAAATGTAACCGCATTATTCGTACATCTGCTGTAAAAGATTCGACGTACGAAGATAATAATAATAATAATAATAATAATAATAATAATAATAATAATAATAATAATACTTAACCTTTTAATGTTTCATCAGTAACATGTAACTTATAATGCTGTTTTAGGTTATACAACCGTTTTCCTAGTAATATTTGTGAACAAATCATACATTTAACCCAGATAAGACTGACGTCCTATATATAGGACACCGGACGATTTATTTTTTTAACATTGTTGTGTAACATTTTCATAGTCGGCAATCATGATACCATAATCCTTGTGTTATAAATTGCCTCCAATTTTTTATTGTGTTCAGTCTGTCACAGTCATTATTGTTAACATATTTGTGTGAGTCATGGCTGTGGAGCAGAACATGTTGTTCTCGAAGTCTGTATATATCACATGCTATAGATATAATGCTTTTGATATTGATAGGGATACTCGTATGATGTACTTCGTATATAATAATTCATAATTAGATTCAATTTTTTATTTAGTGTTATGCCATATCATGGTAAAGTTAGGCGTACTACATGTAGTACGTCAGTAATAAGAGGGGGCATTTCGTGAGACTGATGGTACTCATGTTGTTATAGGGGATTTTCACTAAATGAAGCCTTACAAATGATGAAGGACGACCAAGTTGCTATACCGAAGTGCAATAACATTTCCATCACCATTTTATCAGCAAACAATTGGTGTGGTAACGTAACTGACGAGGATTCTGGTGATGAAAATAACCCTACAATTGACAATATGCCTGGTAGTCTGTTGCGAGCTGAGACGGAAGTAACCCTCAACGCACAAGGAGAGGGAATGGATGATTATGATGACGAAAGTCATAATGGTGATGATGAACATAGTAAAGTCGATGGTGAGAATGGCAGTAGAAATACTAGTGATTCAGCAACCGATATACAGATGAAGAGAAAGAATAATAAATTTCATTTGGGAAGAAGTTGACATAATGCAGGGAAATACTATATTTTTCAATTTCCGTGCATACAGTTTCAAGATACTCTAGAAATCTGAAGATGAAAATATCAGTGAAATAGCCCAATATCATATATCAGTACAACAAAAATATGGGTGGACCAAAACATCAATCTGTACAAAGCATCTATTTGAGGCAAGAAATGGTACCGGTACTTTAGTCTGCATTGACGTAGCAGAACAAAATGCATGGCAGCTATACAAGATAAACTCCAACGAAAAACTCGATCATCTTGCATTTCGCAAACGCCTTGTCTTATCTGTTCTCGAATCCACTTCTCGACACGTACAGTCAAGCGGTAGACCAGCGGTCGTCAACTCACTGCACTCTCGGGCTATCGTCTCTTACCCGCAGGCGCATTTGTGGCTGCTGGCGGGTATGCTCTCTACCTAATGCTGCTGCACTTATCCTTTACCCATTTCAGCGAGTGCTGACAACCACTGCGGTAGACCATCTCATCTACGACTGAGCAAAAGATTCAAGGTTTGATGGAAGTAATCATTTTGTGGTATCTTAAGAAAAACAAACTCGGTGCAGACAGTGTCACACAAAGACAACAATAATATGTATGAAATGTGATGTTGGTGTACATGTAAAACGTTTTAGCACGTATCACACACCATGAACATTCTCGAAAAATACAATAATCTTATTGTGTGTGAGTGATATTATAATTTTGTGTTAATTTGATGTATTGTTAAGCTAAACATTTATATATATTAGTGCTAAAACGACTTATGTCATATAATGTTTTTGCATGGGGATATGACTGACGTCCTATATATAGGACACTGAAAATCTCGGATACTGTCAACATAAAAAATTTTTAAACAGCTTTGTTATGTTATATCAATTACAATTAAAAAATTCATACAAAAAATAGTATTTTTTAACAAAAAATAATTCAGACTTATCTGGGTTAATATTTTCATCATATTGTAAGCAAAAGAATGCATCCTCCCATCCTACTTGAAACTTTCGTTTTTTATAGAGGTACATGGTTTCGAGAGAGAAATTGCGACGATACGCCACTCGCAGGTCCGAGACAAATAGAAATAGAACGGAGTTTGACTCCAGTGAGTGAGAGGGTGGGGGTTGTAGCTGGGAAGCGAGAGAAAAGCACTGCGAGCCACAATGTGCTCGTGAGTCGCATTTTCGCCGCGGCTGCTGTAAGCGCAAGTTCTCTAGACTCCTTGTTAGAGGGTATAATAAGTCCGTACTTGACCTCGCTAATCTACATACAAGACACCCTTCTAAGTAGGTACGCGGTCTCCCCTTGTCTATAGGAGTGAATTCGTTCACATCAATTTGTCGGTCATGATCAGACAGTGTATGCGGGATGACTTATGGAAAAGTGAAGTTGTTTCATATCTGAGTATATGGCACGTGCCGCGTCGTCCGTCTTTTGTGTACCTTGCAAGTATAGTAGCGTACAGAACGAAGGAACCCCGGTCCGTTCATAGTAATATTGCAACGCAATGTGTGCAGCTGTGTTATCGTGCTCAAGTATTTAGTACGCGTTGAATAGTGTTGTGCTGATCTATCCATAATATCGAAGGCAAAACGTTCAATTCGCTCAGAGATACGAAGTGCAATTAACTATGGGAGTGACATTTTATATATTAACGAAGACAATATCGCGTGTAACGTATGTGAAATTGAAATAAAAACCGGAACAACTCAGGCTACAGAGAAACATTGCAACAGTACATCGCACAGAAAATGCGTTGAAATGAAATCTGAGGAATCATCATCATCATCATCATCATCATCATCATCATCATTTAGTTGCGCGGGTCTAAACGAAACGTTTTGCAAAGACATGTGCAACATGATGCTCAGTGCAAATATTCCTCTAAAGTAATTGAGTGATTCTCATTTTAGAGGTTTTCTTCTGAAATTCTCGCGATACAGAAACTGTTTAAGCGATAGCGGAAGACGATTCAACTTCGACAACTTACGAGAATACATCACCATTTACTGCAACGCTAGTAATTTCATCAATGATGACGAGATATGTGCTAAAGTAATTCATTTTTCTTTTCCTTCTGACTGTACGGAGATACAGTAGCATGTTGACGTCGTCTGTTTACGTTTAAAACCTGTTGAACCAATGGTCTGAATGACAAAAATATAACATTGTAGTACATATGCACCTGCATTCAACGATGTTATCCCGCATCCACTGTCTAGGCATGATGTATTACCATGGTAATTTAAGTCCAATATCTGTCCCAAAAAATCTTTTCACTCTTACTGTTAGTATAGGTCAGCGATGAGGAAAATGTACTCTCTGAGCACCCTCCAATTCTTTTCTCCTTCATTCCAGTTCAGTGCCAGTGCCGAGCACGTGGTCTTGATTCCTCACTGCTGTGATCACTGGCGTTCACCCATTACTCTACACGAACCTTGCGTTTACTTGTCGAGTAAATAAAGAAGATGACTTCGAAACGAAGGTTTAATTTCTAGGATGGACGGGAAAAAAGTATTTTTCCTCCTTTCAAGACGGTTTACTTATGATGAAACATAAGAAACTTCAGTTATATACAATGCTAAGTACAGGGACATCATTTTATTTTTAATTCAATTTTTATTGTAACTCAGATTTTGAATGTACTTCACTCCCACTCCCTCTACTAGTAAAATTCTACCGTCCACCATACAGAACCAAGGCCGCGTATGCAGTCAAAGTCGCCTTACAGTAATAGTAAACATTACTGAGTTAGTGAGTATAGTAGGTTCCTGAAATATATTCGCGTTTTCTAGTGGCGAAAGAGCTTTAAATATTGAATCATATTTTCGAACATGTACTATTGTCCGTTTGCCTACGTCGCATCCCGGTTTTCCCCACCCGATTCTGCTCGCCCCTCTGTAAAGGTTAGTGGCTGGGATGTCTTAGTTCTTTTCCGAAAACATTAATTTCTTTTAGGAATTGGACGTCCACGTAATATTAGACAACTGATTAAAATAACTTAAATAAAAGGGGCTCGTTAAATAAATAACTGTCACGTGATTTCCTCCCTTTCTACGACCCTGCGACAAAACCACTTGAACGGAGAGTAGATAGTGTGTCTGAGTAATTTTATCTTTTCGGATCGGGAAGAAGTGATGATTGAATTTACAGTACGTAAGATATTCTTTATAGAGTAGGTACAGAATTATTTCAACATGAGTTACTACTACGAAGAAAGAAACTGTTATTTGCAATTAGGTACAATAGTCTGTAGTGGGATAATATGCACAAAAGAACTGAAGTCTGTATCGAAGTGAACGGCCACCATTTTCAAAAATGTGTTTAAATGTCCATATTAAGATTATTTTTCAATTTAACTTCATTCTCGATATTGTACGCATATATGCTGTACACAGTTTAATATACACTTCATAATGAATGTGTCCGAATGAATAGCTCAGTTCGTGAGTAAAGCACTTATTGTTAATATAGGACTGTATTTAGATTAAACAAAAACCTAATGAAAATTATCAAACTCAAAATCGCGATATTTCCTAGTTTATATAAATGGATTAACTATTTTTCTTCCCTCCTATACCAAGTAAAATGATTTGTTTGTATTTTACGTCAGTATCATCGAACTCCAGTCGTGGAAAGGGTGTAGCAGACGGCGTTTCCGGTTCTCAACTGTTAATCCAAAGGTATAGCCAGGTTAATATTAGAAATGTTAGTAAAGATAAAATGATGTCCCTGTACATGCCGCTGCAATGTTGACGTTGAGTCGAAGTTCCTCGCCGCTACTTCATAAACAAACTGTGCTGAACTTGGAAAGAATTGAATTGGACTTCTTACTCATGATGCTCAGTTTCCCATCGCTGGTACACGTCAAATATAGACTTCACATATCTAAAGAAGTGATTTAATGTTGTTCATTAAAAAAAGTACTTCCTTAAAATAGAGTTTTTAACCATTGTTCGTCTTATTGCTCGTATTTAACAACGTTGTGTTGACTACATGGCTATCTTTGTCGTTGGAGTAGTTGATAGCGAGACTGTACTTGATATGACTCGGAAAGAATTTGTCACGGATTGCCTAACATTCGTTTTACATTGTCTGTTTTGCACTTCTATAATTACTGATAATGAAAATAGAAATTATCTGAGTGGATTTGAAAAACAACTAAAATGACGAAGGCAAAATTCTTGCAATCGGATGATTATTTTACGACGCTTTTTCAACTACTATGGCTATCTAGCGTCTGAATGATATGAAGGTGATAATGCCGGCGAAATGAGTCAGGGTCCAGCGTCGAAAGTTACCCAGCATGTACTCTAAGTTGGGTTGAGGGAAAACGTTAAAAAAAATCAACCAGTTAACTTATCCCAATGAGGATTTGAACCTGTGCCCGCTCGTATCTCGGTCAGACATGCTAACCGCTACTCCACAGCGGTGAGCACACCCTAAAGAAAAACGTAATATGAATTCAGTCCTTACTGAGTGTTTTGTGCGTAACTTTTACTGTCTTTGTTTGTTTATTTATTTATTTATTTAGTATTTATTTATTTATATATTCATCCATTAATTAATTAATTAATTCATTCATTCATTCATTCATTCACTTACTGATTTATCCATTCATTCATTCCAATCATTTATTCATTCATTTAAATTTTGATTCATTCGAGCATTTATTTACGTATTTACTGTCGCCCTCGGTAGCGCATTTGGTATAGCGCTGGCCTTTTATGCTCGAGGTTGCGGGTTCGATCCCGGCCAAGGACGATGGCATTTAAGTGTGTTTAAATGTGACAGACTCATGTCAGTAGATTTACTGGCATGTAAAAGAAACCCTGCAGGATAAAAATTGCGGTACACCGGCGACGCTGATATAACCTCTGCAGTTGCGAGCGTCGTTATATAAACCATAATTGAGGACATCACCCGAATAACGGCGTATACCCTTATACGCCCGTTTTCCGACGATCAAGGAATTAGATATTTGAATGCATATAGTACACTGTGGAAAATTTTCGTAAGTATAGCTTTAATACGTAACACAGGATATAATGTTACGTTTTTACGTTGAACAAGTGAACGCGCCTACTACAGCGGCAGTCACATGATGTTGCAAGCCGTACTATAGTAGGCTGATATTCAAGCTTTAGGTCTACTTTAGGTTGTCAGTTGCAGCAGTGGATCATGACCGAAAATGTGGGAAAAAAGAAGCTTGTGAACAAAACTAACTGGAAAATCGAAGAAAGGAAAATAAATAGAAACAATGGCAAATCATACACAACTTGTACTGGCCAGGAAATGGAAAAGAAGTCATTTACACCGGTAAGAAGATGATGTATGAAAATGTGTGCATATGAAATTACAAAGGACGATCAACTCTCTATTTTCAAATGCTTTTGGGACATGGGTTCGGAATTAGACAAATATAATTTTATTACTTCTTCCCTTGAAAGAGTGAATCTAAAAACCAAGAAACATCAATCATTCAAGAATATGAATAATTTGTGGAAATATAGTGTTTTATATAATGGGGATAAAAAAAATTAATGTGTCGAAACTTTCTATTGAGTCTATTGTAAATTTCAGAGAAAAGATTAACAACAGTTCAGAATAAACTGGTTTCAGTGACATCCTGAATGATAAAAGGGGTACACGCTTAAATCGCCTTATACAAACATGATACGAATGTATAAACAACTACAATACAGTACATCAGGGGTATTTTTAGCTTGAATCTCATACTCAGCATCATTTGTTCCCTTCAACATTTGGAAGACGGCAATAGAAGTGTCGCAGCTGAAACTTTTGAGTCCAACACAAAAGTATCCAGTACCTTTGGAATCCTCCAAGGCAAAGAACTTAAGAGAACTGTTAAAGTTTTTAATGAAGATGTCCAAATTTGACTGAACTCAATTCTGAATAAAGCCGGGACATCATCACACAATGGTGAAGATGACTCTAGTAACAACAGATGATGAACAAAGAAGAAAAAGACATATAAGAAGAAGAAAACCATAAACTGAAAATGTAGGCCTAATGTTATTTTGTAGGCGTACTTGTGTAATTATTCAATATTTTTATTTAATATGTTATAGTAAATGTATATTTTATTTTGTTGAATTTATTTTATTTTACTTTTTACGACAAAATTATTAATAAAGTACGAGATGTTCTCATACATAATTAAATGTCATGCAAAGTTAGACACCTAGAAAATCAGAATAATTAAAAACAGTACTAAAACATATTGTCGCCGAAAAAAGGGCGTATACAGAGTTCCATATTATATTTCTTTGCTAATAGGAGAATATACTATTTGCTGTTATGTTTCAATAATTTTATTTTAAATATCCTCGAAACTATTTAAAAGTAATGAAAAACTTTTTAGACACAACTATGATGAACCTGAAAACTTACAAACATTGAAATTAGTTTATATCAGAACTGCATTTTGCTGTATACGCCCTTATTCGGGTGACGTCCTGAATTTATTATTATTACGTATTTACTTATTTTTATTTATTCATGTTCTTATTTAATCACTTGTCCATTTGCTTATTTATTAAATTGCTCATTTATTACTACTGGGATTATTTTTACAGTATTAGTATCAACTGATGACTTGTTTAAGCTTGTAAATTTAATTAATCTGTTTGGTATTATTATTTATTTGTTTATTTAATCTGAAAGGATTAAGGCCATAAGTCGTTCTCTTCCATCCTACCAGATAGCACATATAAATACAAAAAAGAAATACAAACACAGATGAAAATAATACATATTAAATTAAAGCCCTATAGAGGGTCAACAGAGACAAAAGAACACTATAGAGGTCTCATCGAGCTAATATAAGAAAAAATAAAGAAAACAGAGATAGCAATGATGATAGTGATGACTGACAACTGATGATAATAATAATAATAATAATAATAATAATAATAATAATAATAATAATAGTAATAATAATAATAATTACAATACATATTAATTGTCAATTTTACAACAGCATAGTTACAATATTTACTACATGTCTTGGGTTAAGCCGAAGTTGCGCAACCTGACAGGTGTTCAACAAGCAATTCCATGAACTAGAATGTGATTTCTTAATTTAAATTTGAATTTTGATATTGTCCGACAGTCTCTGACATGGTCAGGGAGAGAGTTTCAGAGGCGTGGAATAGATATGCTGAAAGATGATGAGTAGAAGGTATTGTGTTACACATAATTTTTACATCAAACCTATTGACTTTTTTCACACTCCAAAGCTACAATCTTGATGTAAGACCTATACAATTACATTAAATGAAATGATATGGAAGAATGAAATTGCTTAATTGGTCATGTAAACAGTAACACTATGCTCAAATGTACTTATGACCATATGGAAAATGACAAGAAGTATGCGGTAATGTTGTTCGGGGAAGAGCAATCCGCAAATATCTTTATCCGTAATGTAAGGATTCTCGAATCGAACCCTGGCCCACCGCATACGATACCGAAGCGACCGAAAACTTCCCTGACATTGTTATTAGCAACTGAATGTGTTCTACATGCTATCGAACAGCTCTGATATGATAGTATTACGTTGCAGATTAAAATTGGAATTAATGAGAACAATTGAATATAAAGTATCAGAATAATTTTCCAACCAATTAAATTACATTGTCCTAAAAACGTGATGTATAAGGCTAATGAAAATATCGCAGTGCATTTCACATCACATCGGATGTGGACTTGCGGTCTTGTTTATTTGACACCTGTGAAAACTATCAAATAACCGCAGGAGGACATGTTCGGCCTTTTAAAGATGGAATATAAAAACAAATTGCGAGTTTCAACAGGAAATATACACTTTGTGTAATGTGAAACCATTACACAAAAAGTAGGAAACGTGTTTCTCCTAGTTCTGAGTTTGTCAAAAGTTCTCCCTTTCCATCTTGTTTGATGTATGAAGGGTTCAGAACCATAGTGGGCCAAGCGCCATTTACTAAAACCGTAGAAAACAAGGGTTAAAAAGAAATTATTACCTTAATTTTATGGAAAAATATAGCAAGTAACATAAAGTATACAAAATATAACTAAATAATATTTCAATCTTCATTACACTACGGTATCCACTTAACTTTAACCCTTGCTTTCTCCGTTTTCAATAAATGGCGCTTGGCCCACTATGGCTCTGAACCCTTCATGTAGCCAATAAAGTCCATTTCTCTGTTTTAAATACATTTCCATTAGCACGTACTCTGATAGAGTTAGTTATTCCTTATTCTTATCCTCTGTTCCTATTAAATTCCGCCATTTTCTAATTTATTAAATATACATTCCTTTCCACGCATTTTCAGACGGATAATACTGTAATTCTCCATTAGCCTACATGTTTTTAAATATCATACATCATCTGAGACATTCATCATTTCCGTATCTCTGTTGTTATCAGTTCTGCCTTTTCCCAGTCTATTGTACTCACATTATTTTCCACGCACTTTCATTACGTCTATACAGGGCGTAAGGGATATATGTGCCATCATTTTAACTGATGATTATTCGTGTCATAAGGAAGAACAAATATCGTCGCAATTTTTCTAATTGCAATATTTAACTAATTATTGAAGTTTACAATGTTAGGCGTTTGGCAACGTTGCTGGTTGGGGGGAGGGAGTTTAGAAGTATACATTACAGCTCAAGCGGATACAGACATACCGGTAGAAAACAGAAGTTCTGTTCTAATGCAGGGGCGGACCGTTGTTTATATAAAAAGAACAGCAAATACAAACTTACAATATCATTAAGAGATCTTCTTGGTAAATTTCCATTTTATTTAACAATATTGGCAATGTTGCTCCATTTTTTATTGTACGTCAAAAAGAAAAAAGTAAAGGTTTACTGCACAATATCATATTAACTTTTATGCTTGACCATGCCGAAATGTACTAATTATACACCTGGTAGCAGTCCTTTAATGCATGTAATTAAAGTACACCTACTTATTAAAGTTCAGGTGTTCAGCCAATGACAACTCAGCTTTGTACCGTTATATCGATTATTCTCGGATATGCAATCGAAAGACAATTAGCGAAAAGTCACGGAGGCTGGAAATCCAATACTGTCGCAGAAGATCATGTTCTGATACTATAATAATTAGCGTTAATTGTAAATAATAATCAAATAAATTCAATTTTCATCTCGTTTTTTCAATTCTAAATCAATTTCCAGGTTATATCTGAGTAATCTTCATCTTATTCTCTGCCAAGGTCAATGACATTCGGCCTGGGAAAAAATCAATACTTTCGCGTCTGCGCACATCTCACAATTTAGGATATGGTCGAGCATAAAAAGTCGTATGAAACTTGCCTATAATGGTATGAAAATTATGAAACTCGCTTGCGCTCGTTTCATAAACAATTATACTTGCGTCTTAATTACTACCATTATAGGCTCGTTGCATAATGTACTATTTTTCAATGCAACATTTTAATCTCGTCCGCTTGCATAAAACAATACCATTTTTAAAGAAATTTTCGTTTGTGTATTTTTTTCGAAACAAGGTAAGACTCCTAGTTTCTAATATTGTTGAGAAACCGCTGCAAAAGTTCGCCGATGAGGTAACCGTGATTGCGGAAAACATTGACGGTACATCTTCTTGCTTCACTTGAATTACGGCGACTTTCTCCATAAATTAATAACATATGATATTCCTAAACTGTGAATGACATTTAGACCCATGGACAGGGAGCTTGAACTCAGCTGACATGTACGTATGTCTGTGCAAAGTACTGACTGCCGAACACGTTGTCACGTCTCTCAGGCCAGAATATTAACAAATTTAAGCATGAAATATTATATAATTTAACGAAAAAGTAATAGAATACACAACTGATTATTTAAAATATAATTTTAACTTTTTGCTAGATATACCTACTAATGTAATTGTTTTCCTAATTTCACTAACGATATAAGCAATATAACGCAAATAAAATAAGAGAATAAATATGTTTTTTTCTGGGAAATCTTTCAAGATTTGACCCTATGTTTTATGGACATTTTTGATCCTGTAAACCGTCCCCGACGACTGTGAAAAGGAAGGCACTTATACCCCTTACAACTTTTGTAAATACCAAACCTGAACTGATCGTTGCATTCGATTTCCTTGACATTCAAATCATTTTATTTTCTAAGTATTTTCATGTTATTAATCCTGTTCTATCTCTCCTATTAATTGCACATTCATTGTTACTTTTTTAACATGAAAACCTATTTTCTCTCTCTATTAAGTATAATAGGGCTATATATTCCCATATATTCTAATATTGTCGGTTCTGTCTTTTATTTTCATTAAATGTATAATGTCAGACAAAAAAAAAATAAAAGACCGAATACCATACCCTAAGTCTCCTTCCGAAGATTCGATTGATTCCGTGAGAGCATGGGTTTACACGTCAACGAATGTCTCATGCATGATTATGCACTGTTTTTCATTTGTTTTGCGTGTTTGATGCTCTTTCTGTTTGTTGATCTAGTACTGTTATAACTGATCTATTAGGATAATACATTCATAGGGTAAATTGGACGTAAAATGAACATTCTTTCCCTATTCGTGTGAACGAGGCGCTGTCCGAAGATGGAGTTAGACAAAGTCACGCTACGGAGATCCATCATTTTTGTGTCTAAGTCCTTCCTTTACCATGTATTGTAGTTAAGAATCTTAGCAGGGTAAGCCAAAGAAACGGGAGATCTTTAAATACTCTACTCCAACCACGAGAAAGACTCCAGGGAATGAGACGGAGCGGGGTGATGCTGTGAATGAATGTTGATGTCATAAGATATCATAAGGTCACACACGTGGGTACTCGTAACTCTATTGGCTAGCTCTCAAAGCACAAGTAATAATACTGATATACATATGTTTATACTACTCTAGTTACAAAATTGGATCACGGTTAATTTCCTGGTCTTATAATTCCTCCATACAGGAAATAACATATGCAGGAGAGCGCATGATTTTTAAACTGACGTTATAACTTTAATATTATATATCTACTTCGCTCCAATAGATGACGCAATAGTAAGGACATTCCTTTCACAGATTATCTCCTGGTTGGAGAACAGTAGTGAAATGATGCTTTAGTATTGTACTAATTTAATTTCATTATATGAAAATATAGCATATAGTACGCTATATGCATATAACTACAACTTCTTGAAAGTGAAATTCTTCAAATGACCTCCACAAACGTGCATACACTCTTGTAATCGCTAATTCAAGTTTCTCTTTACACTTTTCAACATTTCTATTGTGATGTTTGAAATTTCTTCAAGTATTGCTGTCTTCAGTTCTTCAATGTTTCGCGGTTTGTTTGAGTATACCTCACAATTTAGATACCCCTTAAAAATAAATAACATGAACTTTATTGGAGAGGATCGTGCAGCACAGGCAATGTCTCCATTTCTCGATATGACATGATTTTCAAACAAATTTCGCATTTCTGTTATAGAGATGGCTGCAGTATATGCTTTTGCACCGTCTTGCTGAAACCAAGTTGATCTGTAGACATGAAAATTTCTTCTTCCTAATCCACCACTTAAAATTGTTGTCATTATCACATAACTAGCTGAATTAACGGTTTGCGCACGACATTGACATCCTCAAAGAAATATGACACAATAATTCCTTTGGAAAAGGCTTTATTGTTGAGACTGTTTCTTCTAAATGGCGTACCCAGGTTTCAGTCACATGTGAAGAGGACACAGGATCATGATGAAGGAGTTAAAAGTGGCTGAGAAACTGCCTACGATCAGCTTCTGCGCATTTTTACTTGTTTTGCTCGTTGTACTTGTTGTGGACTCAAAGGACCTATTTCTTGAAGTCGATGTTGAACATTTTTGAACATTTTTAACGTTGGGAAACTTTCAGTGAATATGTGTACTCTATACAGCCATTTAGCTTGAATTTTGTATTCATTTCAGTTACACTATTCATAAAATGCGTGTCTCTGAAGTCTGCAAAACTATGATTCTGACAGGTTGCAGTTAACGTAAGGTAGTGACAGAAAGCTAATATTAAACTCAAAACATACAGTTGGAGAACAGAAATAAAATATTCACTTTGTATGCTAATAAATTTCGCAAAAAAATTAAAACAAAGCACGTGAACAGTGCACGAAATTCTGGCATCAGATTTAAAGGGTCGTAATATTAAACTACCTATATGACATTCCGCGGACGTAAATTCCTATTCAAAGTAACATTGTTGTCGATCGTCTTCTTGTTTTGTCGAATTTTGCTTCCAGCCTTTCGGGATACACTCCGTACATATAGAATTAATTGTAAATGCACGGGAAATTGAAGTGTTCAGAGCCATAGTGGGCCAAGCGCCATGTATTAAGAACGGAGAAAGTGAGAGTTAAGATTAAGTGAATACAATATTTCACTGAAACACGTAGCAAGTAATGTAAAGTATGCACATTAAAACTAAATTATATGTCAATCTTCATTAAATTATGGCATTCACTTAACTTTAACCCTTGCTTTCTCCATTTTTAATAAATGGCGCTTGGCCCACTATGTCTCCGAACTCTTCAATTTAGCGTACGTGATAATTTTCATGCTCCCAATATTTATTTACTAACTACTACTTATAATCTCAAAGATCTGTCCTCTTCTCAGCGATTGTACTATATCGCTTGACGCCATAGTTTCCTGCTCTGCCTTTGGCTAGAATCAGGTTCTGCTGTTACATTGGGCTGGCAAATCCTCTTCTCTAAGTGATGTGAGGTCTTTGGCATTACCTTCGTGCTTGAGGTGAACACATCAGAATCTTCTTCGGTCATCTTTCCTATGGTAGCCTTTAAATGTGAAAGAAAACTTCAAAGCCATTCCATTCCAGTCTCTCGACTACTGATTTTATTTTATTCGTTCAATCTCTTAGGCCTTCATCAAATTCAATTTTTCCTGGAAAGTCCACACCTGTGGAGTAACGGTCAACGCGTCTGGCTGCGAAACCAGGTGGCCCGGGTTCGAATCCCGGTCGGGGCAAGTTACCTGGTTGAGGTTTTTTCCGGGGTTTTCCCTCAACCCAATACGAGCAAATGCTGGGTAACTTTTGGTGCTGGACCCCGGACTCAGTTCACCGGCATTATCACCTTCATATCATTCAGACGCTAAATAACCTAGATGTTGATACAGCGTCGTAAAATAATCCAATAAAAAAATTCCTGGAAAATTCTCTTCTCCAGGCTAGGTGAGATCTTTGGCATTACCTTCGTGCTTGAGGTGAACACACCAGAATCTTCTTCGGCCATCCTTTCTGTGACATCCTTTAAATGTGAAAGAACACTTGAATGCCATTCATTTCCAGTCTTTCAACTATTAATTGTATTTTATTCGTTCAATCTCTTAGGCCTTCATCAAGTTCTCTTTTTTCCTGGCACATTCTCTTCTCCAGACTATGTGAGATCTTTGGCATTGCCTTCGTGCTTAAGGTGAACACATCAGAATATTCATCCATCTCCTGGTAGCCTTTTAATGTGGTAGCATATTTCGAAGTATTTATTTCCAATCATTCGACTACAGATTCAATTTTATTCCTTCGTTCTCTTATTTAATTTCAAATGACTACTAACCTAGAGACGCGGCAGCTCCTTTGCATTCCAGTAATTTTCAGGGAAGCAGAATTCCGTTTTCTTTGTGTTACTATATTTATAACAATTGACTTGCCATATATAGAGCAATTCCATGAAAATGTCATACTGAGGTGAAGTTTTTGAAATTGATGTAGGACTATTTTTGTTGATGAAATATGTTTCTTTATACTTTAAATTGCCTTATTTCGTAAGATAATGTTTCAAAACTCTTTATTTTAGTCTATAACTTGCTGCAGATCTTGTCATATTCCAAACACTTAAAAAAAGACGTAAAGATACTTATGTTTCGTGTCACAATTTGGACATGTAAATTTGTTTTATTTCGAGCCGTCTTTTTTGTATACTATATTTTGGTTTTTCCTTGAAGTAAATATGAAATTAGTTGAAGTATCCTAAGATCCTAAATAACTTAAAATCATTATAATTATTTGTACTGTAAGTTACGGTCAGTCCGTCACAATAAACATACAAAAACTCTTCCACACAGCACAATAATTGACAGATTAAAATTTCCTTTGGTATTCTGCGTTATTACTACATGACCAATAAAAAAGTATTAGAACATTTTCTTCTAAAGTGATTTCGTTTTCCGCAGCGGCATTGTGAGTGACTGACATGTCGCGCTCTCAGCTGTTATGTTGTTCATTCTCACAGTGTGCTTAGTTACTTGGAAGGCCTTGGTGAAGTTATACGTGAACTGGTGATAAGTGTGCAGTAATTATACCTGAAAAAGCAAAATGAGATTCAGGCAGCTCATTGGAGCAATAAGCAGGTCTCAATATTTACTGCTGTTGCCTGGTTTAGACAGGAAGGTGACAGGGAAGTTCAGAAGAAATCCTTTGCATTAGTGTCAGATTATGTAGCACACGAAAAATATGCAGTGGATGTTTGTCTACGAAAAGTGTTTTCGGAAATTTTGGCGATTCTTCCGAACATTGAAATGGTAAAAATATTTTCAGATGGAGCAGTGAGTCATTTTAAGCAGAAGTATGCCTATACATTGAGAAATGTGACATTACTTGCTCGCATATTTGGATTTAACATAGAATGGAACTTCTTTCAGTCATATCATGGCAAAGGGGCCGTGATGGGATTGGAGGCCAAGTAAAAAGGATGACATGGATGGCTGCGAAATCGAGGAAGAAGATACAAAGCGCTACAGAATGTTGTAACATTGTGAGCAATAAAACATCCAAATTATTGTTCAGGGATTAGCACAGATTGAGATAGACGAAGGAAAGAAGTATCTCGAAAAACAATTTGAACATCTTGCACCTATTCCGGCAATTCATGGAGTTCATTACGTGAAAGTGTTAGATCCCTATGTTATAGAATATGCATAACTGTCTTGTGAACAATCAGTGCGAAAGATACATAGGTACCGTGTGTGAAAAGAAACTGAAGTTTGTTCAGATAAGTGACATATTAACAGTGTTCCTGCAGTACGTACATGTTAGACTAAATGAGTGAGTCAACGAGTGCCGTGGAGTGCTTCTACGTGTTTAATTCCAATGGTTCAAATTCAATCTAAAAGTAGAACTCAACATTCTAATCTATTATTATGAACATAACATATAACAGCCATAGGCATGGGAAATATAAACTGTGATCTGCTTCACCTTATCGTAATCGATAAGGAGGTCAGTGCCAGACTGTTAGGAACGCACTTGGATACCGTAACATACTGTCTTACGCTGGGGAGTTGATGCCATATAGAGTGATAAGCGCTGCCAAGGTTGCTGTGACACTCTTATAGTCCTAAAATTAAACATCAATGCGTATGGCTTGTATATACAGTATTTAATCACAGAGAAAGAACTATAGCCTATATGTTATTAAGTAGACCTATGTAATAGTTGTATCTGCATTATTTTGTGTTATTTAAGATGCACGGTTAAGCAAACTAATTTTTGTATTCTGGAAAACGTATTATTCGTTTAAATTACTTATCAAGTTTCATATTATTTCGTACTATTTACAGTTCCGTAAGTGCAACTGTATTTTAAAATTCAGAGATGTCAGTCAGTTACAGAATGAGGTCAGTCTGTAACACATCACTTTTTCGGCCATAACTCCAGTACTAATCGTGGTTTGGAGGTCGTTTTTAACTTAAACTGAAGATTACAATTTCCTTTCCGAACTATATTTTGGAAAATTGTATCAGGAATGACATTTCAGAGAAATCTGTGGAGAACCATGTTCACCCGAAGAGAGAGTTGACATTTATGTCAGTCTGTTACACACACTTTGGACGTAAATAAATAGTATAATTTTTATATTAAAGACGTTAATTTTTATATGTATCTTAAGTGTACACTTTCCTTTATAAAATCCTGCGGTGACACAGTCGAATTTCAACCCATTACATAATTTAGGCAGACATTTTGCTGTCAAAGTGTACTGTAAATGTCAATCAGTAACATGTGGAATTGCTCTATACAGGTTACTAAAAACTTTCATGCCCAAACTTCTAGGGATGATGGAGAACACCAAAAAAAAAAAAAAAAAACTTTGTTAAATTACCATGGGTCGAAAACCCATACTGAGTGTTGTGAAGCACGTGAGAGGAGGAGGTTATTTTGGATGTGACTGAGAATTAAACCCTGTTTTTGCATTAATTATTATGATTATCAGCTTTCAGTTAATTACAATAAATGCTCAAAGTGGTCACTATCAACCTCATTCCACAGTCCGAAGTTATGTAGTTGTGTGTCTTGTGTTCGTTGGAAAATGTGAGGAGTGTGTTCTATGAACGTCCCGCTGCATGAATTCGTGTAACAGGGTCCATCTTGGAGTTAACAGGGAAAGATTACACCATGGTTTTCATCCAGTCCCACAGGAAGAAATGGGAAGAGGTCCGGGTACCTTGCAGGCCAATTTTTAGGACCTCCCCGCAGATCTGGGTCGACGAGAAATGCCTACATGCGCACCGCACCGTGAACAAAGTGCATGTCCTTAAGTTCTGTTCATGTAACGCTCCATATTGACACTCAACTGTGAATGAGTTACAACAGTTTTTATTTCCTCACTACGCAAAATGTAAGAGTAGATCACAACGTAATAAGTACATCAAGTCAGCTTTTAGTGTCATGATTTGTGAAAAGAATCATGTGTTCTAGTCTCCTCTTCTACTCTCATTTCCAATTGCGTATACTCAGTACTCACTCAATATGGGTTTCGGACCCATGATTATTTAACAGAAAAAAATTATTTTGATCTCAGTCTGTTAAGGCGCTTGCCTGCCGGTCTGAAGTTGCGTTCGGGCGCGGGTTCGATCCCCGCTTGGGCTGATTACCTGGTTGGGTTTTTTCCAAGGTTTCCCTAACTTAATATGAATGCAAGGTAATCTATGGCGAATCCTCGGCCTCATCTCGCCAAATATAATATCGCTATCACCAATCTCATCGACGCTAAATAACCTAATAGTTGATACAGCGTCATTAAATAATTAACTAAATTTAAAAAAATTATCTCCTCCATCAATCCTAGAATGTTGAGCACGACATTTTTAAACACTATGTATATTGGCTTGTTCTGACCTTGTAGTGCTATTTATTTCACTACAATAGTAATAATTGAGGAGTCGAGAATGCAAGTGGTGTAAGTATAACCTCATTCTTCAAAACAAAGTACTAAGCGTTTGAGATTACTGTCTATTCTGGTCTCAGAAAAACTAATTTTGCTTTGTTGTATTTCCTAAGAATAGTTCAAAATTATAGTTGATAAAATATTAAGTTTATATTAAAGTCCAGAACGAATGACCAATGTCCTAAATGGCTTGCACCATTTGAAATGTCAAATAAAATTCTGTTGCATTTTACCGAATATACTTACGCCATTTTTAGATACAATTTTTTCATGTCTGGCCACTAAGTCTGAAAATGGTGCAAAGTTACCCTATTTTACGGTATGTCAGTTTTTCATATCTTTGATCCTGACTTATCCCGTGGTTGGATAGATCGCTTACACGATCATAAAATCGTAGGTCGGATACCTTCAAACGTCAGTGTACCAAGGAACCTGACGTTGATGAGAGCATCAGCGTACCTAGTGTAAGTGTGCGAATCTGAAGTTTGTGACGAGAAAGGAGAAGACTTCCATGTATCATTATAGCTTGTGCATACATGACGAGGTATAAAGTTGGTAGCTGGATTATTTGTTGACTGCAGAACTTGAAGTTGTGAAGAGACTTGCGGCTGCATGTCACCAAGTTGGTTTGTCATCCCTAACTACGATTTTATGCTCGACTCAAGATCCTCCCTTCCTCCCTTACACTTGCCAACTTTGAAGTGAGCCAGAATTTTTTAGATAAAAAAGTTATGATGTTGATCCCCGGGCCCCGGGCCCGCTGACCGGCCCCGCCATTACAGCGCCGAGTTTTTATTCCTCATTTTGCGCTTGATTTGCTAAGATAAAGTTGGCACTTCATTTGCGACGAGTGCAAAAGGAACAAGAAGTTGTAGCGCATGTCGTGTGGCTGTAGACACGACATAGCGTGGGGATTGTAACTCTAAATCTGCGGAATGAATTTCAAACCAGATGAGGAAACTACAAATCTAAAGCACTGGAAACAGTGTACATGTTTGTTACATTGCTTTTGTTTTATTACTGTGTCACTTATATCCTTTCGCTTTTCCTTTCCTTTCTCTAATCTCTACTATTTTTTTTTCATTTCCTTTTCCATTGACTCAGTTAGCCTCTCCTCTCCTCTCCTCTCCTCTCCTCTCCTCTCCTCTCCTCTCCTCTCCTCTCCTCTCCTCTCATCTCCTCTCCTCTCCTCTCCTCTCCTCTCCTCTCCTCTCCTCTCCTCTCCTCTCCTCTCCTCTCCTCTCCTCTCCTCTCCTCTGTCTTCAGGCTTTCAGCTTAACTCTTTACTCTTCCCAGTCGCCCATATACTCATGTCTTTTTTGCCTCTCCTCCCATTGACTATAACACTTAAGTAGGTGCACTAAGTTTTGTGACATTAGTACTCGCGTGGAGTCCCACAGTACCCCATATTAATATTGAATTTAATTGAGATATGTTAATCATAATTTGCAGATTTATATAATTATAACTTTGCTTATATATTCAACAATTTCAGTTTTTCAGTTTTGATGAAAAGAAACAACTGCAATATACAAAGTGTATACAAATGATTCATCGGGTTTTGACATCGTATATTTTCAAATGTGTAATGTCCATCCATTTGTAGTAATAGCCAATCGAAAGAGCACATTTTCAAGTTCTGTACATATCATTACAAATTTTCTATGTGCACTCCTCGTGTTAACCGAGACACATCTATGCGGTAGTCCAGTTCGACCAATACACGTTGGAGCATGTCATTGTCGATGTTCCTCAGCGCTGCAGTGATGCGATCCCGGTGTTCAGCCAATGTTGTCGGCATAGGTGGCATGTAAACATTCTCTTTGACGTACCCCCAAAGAAAAAATAAAAAACTGTGAGGTCAGAAAACCGTGGGGGCCACCTCAGTAGTGCCAAATCATCCTGAGCAGATCGCCCAGTCCATCGGTTTGGAAATTCCTCGTTCAGATATCTACGCACTTCTCTATGCCAATGAGCTGGAGCTCCGTCTTGCTGGAAGATGAAGTTTGGGTTGTCATATGTCAGTTGAGGAAACAACCAGTCTTGCAACATTTGTAGGTACGTCGCATCCGTCGCGGTATTTTCAGCAAAAAAGTAGGGTCTGTAAATCGTGTTCCTTGAGACAGCACAGTAAACATTCAATTTTGGAGAGTCCTTTCAATTTTCACTGTAACACGGGGATTTTCAGCTGAAACACCTGGTCGTCCTGAGCTTTTTCCTTTAAACAAGCACTCTTTTGGCCGGTTTGTCCAAGTATTGTTAGAACACTTAACGACTGTTAAACCTTCAACAGTTTGTTAAATACAGTTTTTCCATTTGTTCAACACCAGTTTGGCTTAACAGATTCTTAACCGTTTGTTAACTTTAAATGTAGGATTTCGGGCCGTTAACTCATTTAACAAACAGTTAAACATGGCGGATAACACCACAGCTGTTCAGACAAAAGTTGTGAAAATAACATGTTATGTTTCACTTTGAGGAATGTTTACAGTAAGGGCCGGTTTCACCAAGCTTCAGTAAATCTGTCCCAAATGAAACATTAGCTAGTACTGAACATTAAAATATTTACACGAGTACGTTTACATGTGCGCTGTCTCCCTAGACTTCAAGCCGAGTAGCTATATGTGCCTCGTCGCGCTAGTTACGTCATGACTCTTCGATGGAGTAGTCAGTAGCGAGTTGGATTATCATCCCAGCGACCCGTGTTCGATTCTCCGCGATAACTTTTTTTTTATTAACGTAACTAATTTTTATACATGTTACCTTTCATCATTTTTTTAATTTTGTGAACTGGAAAGAAGTATTTCGCAACTCTCGTTCCACTAGGAGAATTTAAAAAACTCTTGGGAGATCAATTTTCTTCCCGAAATAAAACAAAGATAAACAAACAAATTAAAGAAAAATAAAACAAATACACATGTGGATCTAATACTTCATCCACATGCCACTGGCGTCTATCACTGCCTGGCATTTTCGGGGCATTGAGTCCACCAGATCGCGGAAATAGTTCTGATCCTTAGCGAAATCTTTCCAGGTAGCCAGAACTTGATCCCAGAACTGATTTGGATTGTGAGGTGGGATGTTCGATATTTGTCAATCCTCCTCTTTTTCACGTTTTTCCGTGAACCGTCTTTGAACGTTTATGGCGGTGTGCGCGGAGTGATTATCCTGCTGGAAAATTAAATTTCCATGGGAAAGAAAACGATTATAAATTCCAAGAATCCAGCTCTTTCGCTTCTGTTTTAAACCAGTGCAAACATATCTTATCGCTAGCTATAATATAATTCTAATAAATGAAAGTTAATATACCAATTAAGTTTTGTTATGTTTGAATGCATATTATGTATTAATTTACTAATATTTCTTAGGTACCGGTATGTAGTTATAATAATCACTTTCATGTCTTAAAATAAAACTCAGTTGTATGCTACTTAGTTGACTAGTTTCAGCTTTGTCTCAGCCGTTTTTATGATATTCTAACCTATGATCAGTTTCTTATATAATTTTGAGTACCGATACCACGATCTTCGTGACGCGGTATCTTTTGTGAATTTTTGTGTCATTCAAATTTTCGAAATGATCGGTTTTTAAATGGTTAATATTATCTCCATTTGACTCTTAATTTTCAAGCAGTTCCAGATATAACAATTCTGCGTCGAAACGTTCCGCATTTTATATTGCAACTAATGAATAATTAAAAATTTAAAGACGGAAATTTCTATTACTAAATTTAATGATAGTTTTACTGGTTCGTTAGGCTAAAGATGCTTGGTGAGATATAAAAATGATTTAATGAACCAGTAAATAAATTAACGAATCATTAAAACCTTAATGAAGCTTTGTGAAACCGGCCATAAGACTGGTAATATATAATTTAAAAGATATTTTGGAATATTAATATAAGGAAGATAATCTTTATAAGTCAACTGATTATCATACTGACGCTTATTTCGATGCTGAGCTATTATCCATTTAATATTGAGGAAATGTGCGATCTCAACGTGGCAAGAAATTGAAGTCAGATTTGAATATCCTACAAACAGAAATAGGCTAGTTGTTCCAATTCACCAGCTACTATTAACTCTAGATTCTATGTTACTGGCTCTTCAACTATAGCCGATGTCAATAACACTTCAAAATCCGCAGTGAGTAAATAATAAAATGTTTCAGCAGCAATTGCTTCTTTAGGACGAAATTACATATAATTTATACATGGACCTGAATTAGAGAATTTCATATGATACGGAATTCTCCTCGGGGTTTTGTGTACAGTTGACTACACACATTCGTGTAATTACTGTCACCTGGTGGTCATAATGCTGAGATTTTTCTAAACAGAAATTCATATTTAGCATTATAAAATATAACCATACTTATAATAGGCCTAATTATTATTATTCAATAGTAGTCAATGCAAATTTCATTTATCAACTCTCTGTACTGTATGAATCATGGCTACTGTAACAGGTTACGATTTTACACATGTTTCATGACTTACTCTACAGTACAGAATTTAAATAATAATATCAGCCAATAAGAAGTTGTCTTATATATGTAAAATCATTACCAACTGCTGTTGAGTAGTTAGAATAGTATTAACAACAGTTAAAGTTAAGTGTTGGTTATTTTAAACAAAATTATGTTGGAAAAATGGAAAAATCTTAACAAAACGTTTAAAATAAACCAGCTGTTAATTTAACATTTGTTATGCCAAATTAAACATTACTTAGAAAAACTGGCCATTTGTCTTTCAACTGTCCATACCACTGCAGAATGCTTTGGAGGGTTGGTGGGTCTCCTTTGTATTGTCTCCGGAACGCACGCTGCGCAGTGATGATGGATTGAGTACTCTGATATTCCAAAGCACAAAATGCTTTCTGTTGATCAGTCACCATTTTACCAACCGCCACTAGTGAGTCACTGAAGAATCAGAATGAAATCTGAAATGAGAGATACCAAATTTAAGAATATGCTCTTTCTATTGGCTATGAGTGCAAATGGGTGGACATTATAAACTTTAAGCTATACGATGTCAAAACCTGATGAATCATTTGTATACACTCTGTATTGTATAGTCACCTTGGTTTACTGATTCACATTTTAATCGTTGTTAGTTTTAATATTGCAGGCTCTCACTTAATAGAATATTACAAATACATAAACATATACAGGTATTGTTTAATGCAATTTTCTATAAGGTACAATACGTATCAGGACTACTACGTAGAAAAAAAAGCTTAAAGATATGTCCTACGGATTGGTTTATAAACAGTATTTTTTGTCAATTTTAGTACAATTTTAGGCCAATCCAGACAAATATAGACATTATTTCAAAGCAATACAAACTTTACTATGGTCGTAAGTCATTCTTATGATCAATATGTACGAGGTTCACCCAGGAAGTAAGTTCCAATGGCCGAAAAAGAAAACAAAAACATCAATAATAAATAAATATTTATTGCACTATTTATTGAGATTCACTGGCTATTTCTCAACATAGTCACTACCGTTATTGAGGCATTTATCGTATTGGTCCTCAAAGATGAACCACTATTCCGCCAATGCATGGATTGTTGTTTTGTATCTGGTGTGGCATTCAACACCCATGTTTCATCCTCAGTGACAACATTGTCGAAAAACTCGTCACCTTTTATGACTTGAGGCTTTCCCGGCGTTTGAAGAAGATGGCAGAGCTAGCCGTCGAAAGCTTGGAAGCAAATCTCCAACTCACCTGGCTGAGAACCCGAGAAGAGTTATTCAACTCGTCACCTTTCTCTGCGTACCGCTGGAGAAATGTCAATGCTGCGCCCAGACGTTTTGTTTTGTGTTTTTCTGTCAGCTGCTTTGGCACCCTTCTTGCACACAATTTCCGAAAATCAAGCCACCGGGAGCCTATTTCGTGTAGCAGTGAGCGAGACATCTGGAGGAATTGACCAGAGTGTTCCGAAATTCTGAAGCGCCGGTTCTGCAAAACTGCTTTCCGTACACTTTCCGTCAGTTCTGGCGTCACCAGGGACGGTCGTCCCCTACAGTCTTCGTCGTGGACATTACTTCGACCTTCAGTGAATTGCCTGCACCATCGTCTGACCATACTGTCGCTCATAATGTCGGGTCCATGCACGTTGCACAATTAGCGGTGGATCTCTGCTGGAGATTGCTTTTGAGCTTGCAGAAATCGGATAACTGCAAGAATCTCGCAGTTGGCGGGAGACAAAATCAGGGCAGCCAATTTCTTCTAGTGCTGTGCAATAACTACTACCGTCACAAGACTGAAACTACACTGCATTATTCCCACATACTCCCTCTCTACTGCTACGGATGCACATTCCCGTCCAACTAGTCATGCTCTTTCTGGACGCGATTGGAACTTTCTTCTTGGATGAATCTCGTAATTTGTTTTGGTAATTCAAATTCAGAGTCGGTATGTTTGCGTATTCCTGTATCATGTTCTGATTCACCCAGGTAATTCACTTCGTCATGATCGGTTTCTCTATTTTCATCATCACTTGTCTCTACTTCGTCTACAAGCTTTCTAATACGTACTGTTTCTTCTTCAATACTACACGTTTTATTGTTAGCTACTTTACTGCCTTTACTACTACTACTACTACTACTACTACTACTACTACTACTACTACTACCACTGCTGCTGCTGCTATGGCTATTCATAAAGTAATTCCGTTTTCATATAGCATGCGTAACAACAGAGACAGTGGCGCCGCTCTTGCGGTGGAGTGTACCTTGAAGCAGTACGCGTCGAGCAGTGGTAGAGTCAAGGTCGTGTCTTTGTTCCTTTCTGAGCCACGTGCTGTCAAAATGTGTGCTGCAATCGCAAGTCCCGCCAGGTGTAAGGTACGTTCTGTAATAAGAATTCTTGTGGCTAAAAAACTGTAAAGCTAGTGAAATCCTTCGCCAATTTTGTGAAGTTTAAGTGCCAGACGTAATGAGTGAAGGTGGTGTAAGACAATGGTGCCGTATGTTCAAAAATGTGCGAACCAATGTCCATGATGAAGAGAAAAGTGGTCGACCGAGTATCGTGAATGCAGATCTGATTCGTTTGGTAGCCGAAAGGGTTAGAGCAAACCGCAGGTTCACCATGTCGGAGCTTAGTGAGGATTTTCCACAGATTAGTCAATCTGTGGAAAATCCTTATGTGCAATCACATAAGACAGACACTGAATACAAATCCCCTCCCCTACAAAGTCAATGATGCAGGGGTGGAAGGAAGGGGTGAGTGACGTCTTCCGATGAGTGACGTAACGCTACAAATGGTGCCCAGTTCTGCAAGCCTGCTCTAATTTAAGATTCGAAGTTTTTAACATGTTGGATAACTCCGACACTGGACAAATCCTACAATGGACACAAGGCTTAAAGTCGTTCTGGAAGACTTGCGCTCTAGATTTTTGCGTCCTGAAAAATCCAACGAGCTCAACCGGGTTTGAACCCACAACTCTTGGGTCTAGAGGAGAGCACAATTTTGTGAATACCAGAGCATAAATTGTACGCAGATATCATCTGTATATTTAAGTGAATGGCAGAGTTTCAACAACTTCTGTGACACATTTACGATACGAAATGTAAGTGCCCCTAACAGAAAAAGTGTGCAAGTGCAGGAGTGTTGTCCCACACTAAAATTGTTTTTCTTCAACTCATCTACTATCCCTGAGCTGACTATGTCAATATTTGTGCACTTAGCATATAATAATTACGATTATGCGTATTTTGTTTCCAATTTGAAGAAGTAGGTTGATCAATATTTTATGACGTTACTCGAGAGGAGTGAAACTATAATTTACATCCTAAGGTATCAGCTTTATCTTGACGGGTTATTTACTTGGTAAGTTGACTGAATATGCAAAACAATGTCAAATGAACTGGTAATCAATTATGTATTGGGAGAGGTGAAGCAGAACCATTCTGTAAGAGGTATTTGGATCATTCAATATCTTTTAGATCTCAGATATATCTGTACTCCGACTTACATTTTCACCTCAATGGACACTTGCCAAGCTCTATATATTTGTATGAACATACATCAAAACTGTCTGAAATTTTGTTCTTTAAAAAACATTAAATTCTTATCTCTCTTGTTGTAATTTATCATGAAATGCAACACATGAAACTTGGCATGCGATAACTAGTAGAACTGCTGAGCTAATCGACAAAGTTGAAGTATATACTTCTTCCACTTTTCTTGTCGGTTTTAATATACTGTAAGGAAGACGATTCGGCAGAAAAACGTCCAACTCTTCTATAAATCATGTACTTACTCTTCGTTTAATTCAGCATTATTTCTTTCGTTCATATCTGTACAGATCCTCACTGTTCAGCTTGTAGCCACGATGTTTCCACGATATAATGGAGAAATAAAAGGCAGTGTATCTCGTCAGCTATAGGACATGGAAGCCATCGGCATAGCTAACTCTGCGGAAGCGCTAGCTTTCTGATACAGAGCTACGCTTGGGCGTGGGTTCGATTCCCGCGTGGACTGATTACGTGGTTTGATTTTTTCCGAGGTTTCTCCTCACGCAAGGCGAATGCCAGGTAATCTATGTGGAATCCATTGCACCATCTCACCAAACTCCATCTCGCTACCACTAATTATATAAATTCTAAAATAACTTAGCAGTTGGTACAGCATAGTTAAATAATCAATTAAAAAGACTTGGAATAATTGCATCTATACTTTGTCGCAAACTGCTTCAAAAATATATTTCCAGAACTCTTCGTAAGTAAATAATTGTGCTATCCAGTAGTACTTGTAAGACACTATAGCCTAGTGGTCGCCATTTCTTGACTCCCGAGTCAACCCCTTAATGTGGATTCGATTCCCGAGTGGACTGACTACGTGTTTAACTTTTTCCGAGGTTTCTCCTAACGCAAGGCGAATGCCAGGTAATCTATGTCGAATCCATGGCACCATCTCATCAAACTCCATCTCTCTACCACTAATATTATAAGTTCTAAATAACTTAGTAGTTGATACAGCATAGTTAAATAATCAACTAAAAACTTGGAATAATTGCATCTATACTTTGTCGCAAACTGTTTCAAAAATATATTTTTCCAGAACTGTAAATAATTGTGCTATCCAGTAGTATTTATAAGACGCTATAGCCTAGTGGTCGCCATTTCTTGACTCCCGAGTCAACCTTAATGTAGAACCCGATCGCAAACTCGTGGTACCTGCGCAAAAGATGAATTGGCATCCACATATATGGACTCGCCCAAGAGTCTTGCTGGGAGGGGGGTGTTTGAACAGTACGCTGTATGAGTAAGCAGCCGCCCGCACACACAGAACTCCCCCCACACCCAAGCCTCAGAAAGAAGTTCGCGCATGTTGGTGTCACGAGTTTGCGATCGGGCTCTACCAGCAGGGTGGAGGACTAAGGCGTGATCCCCCTCTCCTTAACCATAACTTGTTCATTCAAAGTTATGCTGTTTGTGTATGTTCACTGTCCGTCTGTGTGCTCTCAAAACTTGCAATAGTGATGGATTTCCCCGCCTTCTCCTCCTATACCTACCCTCCTAACTTCTCCTTTGCTTTGCTTTCCGGGCTGTATTTATATGACACAATATTTGTAGACCACTGTTATAGCCTATCAAATTTCTGACAGTCACCCAAGAAGTAAAACTTTTCTCTCAAAGAGTTTTGTTAAATAAATTGCCAGAAAATTGTAATCCCTCCTTATAAAATCAAGGAACGTGACATACGTACTGCCAAGAGAAATGGAAGGTGGGATATGAGTTCCATTAGGCCTCGGAAATATAACTGTTTTTTGGACCAATTTGTTTTTAATGGTTTAAAAAATTTGAGAAATTCCTTGCAATTTAAGAGTCACTGAGTGATAACTGCGGGAACAGAAAGGAAGTTGCATCATTAGATCTTTCAAAGTCTATGATATCAATTTATTTTCCCCAAGACAGCTGTCAGTTACTTTGTCATCTTTGAAAGATTCGAAGACTGGCATGCTATCTACCAAATTAAAAAAACTGAGAGCTGTATCAGGCCTCGAGTATATTGTAATTCGGTCAGTACTATTCATGCCTAACAGCTGTGAAAAAAATTGGCACAAATGATTCATACATAGCAAATATGTTTAATCTATGCAAAGTTTGAAATCATCTTTGAAAAGTTAAGCTTTTTATGCGTATCATAATTGCAAATTATATGAAACAGTCAATTCTAGGGTTTACCTCGCGAATTCATGTCTCATAACCGAGCGTTCAGTGCAGAACGCATGTGGGCAGTTGCGGTGTGTAGTACGGCTTTCATTCTACTTCCGCGAGCGTGGAAAAATAAAATGTATGCACTACACTTTATAAGATTTACGCGTATAGCTGCCATGTTACGAATTATATTACGGTTTGTAACATATTTTCTTTAAGTCTTAATTACAAAGACATAAAGAAATATGTTTTAACGTGCAACCAACGAGGGAGACGCTTATTTTTATGGATTTTACACAAAAACATAATCTGTAACAAAAATTAAGACATGATTTCACTGAAAACATTCATAGTTTAGGAGAAAATATGAAGGTAACTTTAATATATATTTACGTAATATATATATGACAATAATCACGAATACTATACCTATATTCATGAAAAGTGATATTTAAAATTGATGTGGAGTTAAAAATGTATTAGTAATATTACCCCACTCTGTCTTAGCTTCCAACTTTAAGACTTGAAAAATAAAGGACCTTGCTGATAATAATTACTCTCTGTAATCCAGTTTTCCGTTGATATTTAGTAATTCATCTTTTATTGTGACATTATTCTCCATAATATAATAATTTACAAATAAAGATCTGGTCTTTCACTTGAACACTGTTCTGTGCTTTGATTAAAAATGAAGATGATTGACTTATATCTACAAATTCTATTACATGTGTGACATTTTCAGGCAGACATAATTACAGGCAATGACTTAGTTCGAAGAAATATATCTACAGGAATTTCACCTTGTCAATTTAGCAATTGCAGCATGAACTTGATTTGGCTATGAAGTTTGGCACGTCATGTTTTCGGCATGCATATATTTTTATTATCAGAAACTTCGTTCCCGTGAGTTCCGGCCCAACTAAACCACTGACTGTAGATGCTGAATATGGACAAAATTGCATTATTTTTGGGGGAGGTTTTCAATTTAGGGAGGAACGTATTTCAATTGAACATTTTAGAAGAGCAAGATATGAATATTTCAAGTGAAAATAAATGACAGCCACCGGCGTGGCTCAGTCGGTTAAAGCGCTTGCCCGCCGGTCTGAAGTTGCGTTCGGGTGCGGGTTCGATCCCCGTTTGGGCTGATTATCTGGTTGGGCTTTTTTCCGAGGTTTTCCCAACTGTAAGGTGAATGCCAGGTAATCTATGGCGAATTCTCGGCCTCATCTCGCCAAACACCATCTCGCTATCACCAATCTCATCCACACTAAATAATCTAGTAGTTGATACAGCGCCGTTAAATAATCAACTAAAAATAGAAAATGATAGTATTAGGGCGTAATTTAATTAAAGCAAAAATGTATGTTACCTGATGAGACAATAAAGCAAGTCTCTAAATTTAAATACCTAGGATGTATTATTTCACGTCAAGATGTAAATGAAATTTTTTAAGAAATATTACATAAATATAGGGGGAAGACTTGCAGTACCGACCGCTTAAGGTTTTTGTGTTATAAATAAGAAAACATTCAACTTTTTGACACACTCTTTTGATATAATGTAAGTACATATATTATTGAACTCAATGGTAATTACAAAAAAAATTCAGAAATTAATATTAATACAAAACATAAACAAATTAAATGTCCATAAAATCGATACAATCAGAAAATTGGCAGGCAGTACCGGTCACACATTACTTTTGACAAAAATCACATTCATACGTGTCAGATGTCTCAGAAATGCTGGCACAGGCTTCGTGAGCCCACATTTGGCATGAAGAACATTGGATCCAATCTTCGTCATGAGATTCCCCGCAAAAAATCCATGTAGTTTCCTCCTTTTCGTCATTTTTCTTAGTTGTTTTTCTTGAGCTTTTTGGGAAGAATTTTCCTGATAAGGGGCGTTTCCCACGCACTAGGCTCTTGACTTCTCTCTTCAGCTTTTCATTATTTTTTTCTTCTAGATATGTCTTGTAAGGACTGGATGTCAAAACCTCACTTCTTTCAGATTTTCGGCGTCGACTAACTTCTCGCTTCTTACTGGCATCCGGATTTGGGCTGAGCTGCTGAATTGTTTCCTTTACAACAGTGGTATCATTAGGCCTATCAGTAGGAGTAGGCCTATTAGGACTAGTCTCATGAAGTAAACTTGCCTTAGGTGCAGAAGTGATGTCAGGGAATGGAAACGTAGGCCTAACTGTAGGGCTCTCAGTTTGATCCACGTTCGATTGAGCTTCACCTATGCTCTCTTTGGGAGCACCGATGAGGAGTCTTTCATTAATGCGTTGTCGAGGAAATATGAAAAATGGTGGAATGTACTGACCCCCAGCATTCATACAGAATAGTACAGTAACACTTCTTTCCCTTTCAGCCGAAGTCAGTTTACCCACTTGACAGTTCTGTTTCAGCGAAATAACTTTGAAATGTTTTTGTACAGTAGTGACACTAGTTTCGTCACAGTTATAAATTTTATAGGGTGTGAATTCATATTTTTCCATTAGATTTGTAAGACTCTCAAAGAATCGATTGACTTGTGGCTTGTTAAACCCAATTGATCTATTAAGGCTTGTCGATTCAGGAGTTCGGAGAGACAAATTCGGGTGCCGTTTCATGAAATGAAAATAAAATTGCTTACCAGAAGTCTTTTTGTGACTGTTGAATTGATGAGGAATTTTTAAGGCCTCAGCAAGTTGAAAAGCTAGATTCAAAAACTCTTTCCTTGTGAGTGGTAGTAATCTATCAGATAGATCTTTCACATGATTCAATAGAACTCCTTCGAATTCGGCATTGAACGTGGGTTTAAAACGGCCAAGTGCAGGAGTGAATGTAATTTCCTTACCTCCTTTTATGGCAGAAACACGATCAATCAACGTATTTTTGGGGATATTGTATATTTCAGCAGCTTTGCGGATAGAAAGTTGGCCTGTTAACACATTCTCTACAGCTTGTTTCATAGAATCTGGATGCCATTTTCCTTTGGAAGGTCTACTTATCACTGGAGGCATCATGAATGTCCTATAAAATATTAAACGAACATAACTTACATGTAAGAATATGACCGGTACTGCAAGATCAAGAGGTGACCGGTAATGGCTGACACACAGCGAAACATATAATATTTTTTTCTATAGCACCATTATGTTATGTAACATGGATCATGCACAAAAGTAATTCATAAATCATGACTGAATCGAATGAAACAAGATTTATAACGATACTTACCAAATTGCCTTGGTGTCAGTCAATTTAGATTTAGTCGATTCGCGCCACAGCAAACAGAAAAGTCTTTCAACGGACTTTGTTAACGAATGAATGTAGATTTAAGTTTGAATTATTTACCAGTGATTATTGACTGTTAGAAGTTACGTACACTACATTTCACGTCCTGCTAATTGTTGTCGGTATTTAAATACACACATTGACCGGTACTGTATGCTGACCGGCGCTGCAAGACTTCCCCCTAACATAGTAACTGACTACATTGGCAGACAGTTTGATAAAAGCATGGCAAGAAATTCAACTTAAACTACATAAAATAACTTCGAAACCAAACTTTAAAATATATTGTACTGAATCCTGGAGTCCCGCGCCGTAGCGTCGCGGTCTAAGGCATCCCGCCTAGGACTCGCGTTACGGAATGCGCTCTGGTTCGAGTCCTCATGGGGTAAGAAATTTTCTCACGAAATTTCGGCCAGTGTATGGGACCGGTGCCCACCCAGCATCGTGATGCACTTGGGAAGCTCGATAGGTAGCGAAATCCGGTTGCGAATACCAGCTATAACGGCTGGCGGGATCATCGTGCTAACCACACGATACCTCCATTCTGGTTGGATGATCGTCCACCTCTGCTTCGGCATGTGGGCGTGAGGCCTGCAGTCGGATGGTCGGTCTAGGCTCTTCACGGGCTGTAGCGCCACGGGTTATTATTATTAGGCTCTATTATTATTATTATTATTATTATTATTATTATTATTATTATTATTATTATTATTACTTAATGCTGGGATTTAAGAGCCAAACATTCAAGGCGTTTGGAAAGAGTCAAAATGATATTTTTCAATGTATCTGACGAGTTTCTTTAGAACACAGAATATCGGGTGAAGAAATTACAACTGAAATTATGAGAATAAAATACAACGGTATAAATGAACCCCTTCCCTGATTAACCCGAGTTAACTCGAGTTGCTAACTTGGGTCAAAATTTATTAACCCGAGTTAACTCGTTTGAGTCCCATTTTGGCTGCTAAGTATTATTTCCCGAATATATACGTTTCCATTCTTTCATTAACCTTTTCCTCACTAGATGGCTACAGAAGTTGGTGATATTGCTATATCTGGTGGTGTTTTTTGTACTTCTTCCTTGCGAGTGGAATTCTATGCTCATATAGCATTCACACACAGTAGTGAGTAGATGCTAGTTAGTTTTGGCGGTTTCTGTTTGTGTTTAGTGTTTTTTGTGCTGTTTTGTGTACAGATGGCTCACGTTAGTGATTCCGAAACTTTTGATCAGGAATGTATTCTTGTAGAAGATTAGGACATGAAACATCGATATCAGAAGACGAAGTTATAGTCCAACAAACAAATTCAGATCAGTTGATGTCGCGTCTTTTCGATTGTGTTTGGAATAGAAGACATCTGGCACCATTTCTTCTGCACCTCCGAGGTCCCCATTCCCTGAAATTTTAACATTGTTTCTGATAACGATAATTCTCAATTTTTGTAATTAATTTTTAATAATGACCTCATCAACATTATATTCGAGGAGACGATTCGGCATGCTAATAAGTGTTCACAGAATGCTGAAAATAATTCGTGGCGGCCTACTAGAGAATCTGAAATACGTGTACTTTTGGGCATAGTGATACTGCAGAACATTATTCACAAACCTGAAGAACAGATGTACTGGTACAAATATTCAATGACTGCTACACCATTCTTCCCAAAACTATCTCATATAGGAGAGCAGATACTACTGTTCGGAATGCAATGTGCCACTGTGCATAATACCCTGCTTTCGAGTCTATCACACGATAAGCAACATTTAACGCCTTGATAACAGCACTGGTATTGTACCTCATAAATTAATCCACAAAAATAAAAACATAAGTTGGTAAGTAGTTCAGGAGAAAATCAAAGTGGGACAACTACCAGAGTTGGAATCAAGGTGCACGAGATAACTCGGGATAATAATTCAGGTATGAATGAATGTTTATTTCATAGTGATTTTTAAGTATGTAATAAAATTAGTGATGTACAGTGATTCTGCAATATTAAATGACCTCTTTGCGAAAATAAAAAATATGACACTTTTTTCACAAAACTGGTAAAATATATAGTAAGGGAAGAGGTTAAAATCTATAAAACGAAATGGTGGGATCATATTTTAAGAATAACCAGGTAAAAGTATCCACGTCAAACTTTGGACTACACACCATTGAACGTCCTTAAACTATATGGTCTCATCAAGTTTAGCCTCTGAACGCGTCCGGTCTAATCATGAATGGGAAATGACGGTGTTCATATTTAATTTTTTTTAATACAGTGTATATCTTTAAATATCTGTATTTGAACCAAAGCTACGTCATTCAGCTAAGACTTTCAAATAAATTTTTCACTTTACAATATGTGCTCCTACGATGACAGGTTTTTTCCTACCGAATCTGTTTCATGTTGCCTGGAATTTTATTAAATTATTTTTCATCCTTGTTGATACAACCCAATAACCACATTGTTTTCTACATGAGGAAGCATTTGTTGCTCCACAATCCTTGAATTATTATATTTAAATTTCCTATTTCAGTTGTTTCTACCTCTCTTTATACGACGTTCCTATATCATGGTGGCGATATCTATCAATAAGCTAGTAATAGTAATATTAATATTAATACCATATCACGTTTGTAAAAATAGACGATTCACAATCACTATATTGCCAATAAATCTTGGTCGCTACAGTGACAACTGTAGATATATAGAATGATGTCCACGGAATTCGTGTCATGAATTCGTAATTGTGGCGCCTGCAATCGACCTATATCATTTCATACATTATAGAGGATATAGATGTAGGGTGAAACAATGTGGGTGGAAATTCCTTTTTTTGCTGCCAGTATGTCAACAATACTATTGTGAAATTTGTGGTGTGATAGTGTACAAAGAACTAACTGCTGTCGTCACGTACACATGTCTCAGGAGAGAGAAACGTTCCTGAGACTGGTTGTGAGTTATCGTTTGATCGTAATGAAATTTATTTATTTACTTATTTGTTTATTTGGCTACTTACTTGTTTGCTTTTTCTTTAGTTCAT
The DNA here is from genome assembly GCF_040183065.1 of Periplaneta americana. Classification (NCBI taxonomy): domain Eukaryota; kingdom Metazoa; phylum Arthropoda; class Insecta; order Blattodea; family Blattidae; genus Periplaneta; species Periplaneta americana. The sequence continues at coordinate 62,610,542 of NC_091126.1, read as the reverse complement.
TTATTTATTTTCTTATTTATTTATTTATTCATGTATTTATTTATTTTTTATTTACTTATTCATTTATTTAATTAATCAACTAATTTATTTATTTATTCATTTATTTATTTATTTATTTATTCATTCAATCATTTATTTATATATTTATCCATTTATTTATTTATCTAGTTATTTATTTTTCTATTTATTTATTTTTCCATGTATTTATTTATTCATTTATTTATTCATTTATTTATTTATCTATTTATTTATTTATCTATTTATTTATTCATTTATTTATTTATTTACCTATTTATTTATTTATCTATTTATTTATTTATTTATATATTTATCTATTTATCTATTTATTTATTAATCTATTTATTTATTAATTTATTTATTTATCTATTTATTTACTAATTAATTTATTTATCTATTTATTTATTTAGTTATTTATTTATTTATCTATTTATTTATTCACTTATTTATTTATTTATTTATCTATTTTTTTATTTATTTGCTTGCTTTGCTTGCTTGCTCATAGTAGGACCTCTATTATCCTTGATAATCAAGGGGGTGGACTAAACGGTTAATCAAAAAAATCTGATAATCCGTACATTAAAAGATTTTCGTAAATAATCCATTTTCTTATTTTCCTCCACGATCTTACATTTAACACGTAGGTAGAGGATCAGAACTTCAGTAATTTTAGTCAGGTTGTCAACAACGAGTTTTTAAGGGGCGAGGAAATTCATTGTAATAGCTGTATGTGGAAAGATAGGAATAGTGGAGCTGTCGTGTGAAAGACTTACATAATTTAGACACTTATTCTTAATTTAAATTGAATTGCACACTGTTGTATGCCTCGTATTCTGATGCGAGATGAACCACAGTTTCTCTTCCCCTAAACCATTATTTTACTGATTTGCACATTTTTCGATACTTATCACAACACGATTTCTTTCCATACCCGTGAAAAATAATTCATATATAAGTTATAGGGTCTATCAAGTACAACTCGAACAATACTGTATACCATACTGTGTAAGAGTAAATGCTTGTAATAACACTCTATAGAAAAACGTGCTAATATAACGTGAAGTACCTACTTCATATATTTCCCTAGCAAAAAAAAAAACATGAAAGAAGTGAGAAAAGAAAGGAGGAGACAAGAGAAAGACAGTGGGATAATCCATCAATCGATTAATAGAGTGACGGATAATCGAGGTTCTACTGTAGTTATTTATTTACCAATGTTATTATTGAGTTTGTGTGTGCTATTTGCATATGCACCGATTTTTCTATTTTTGAAGTGTGAAAATCTAAGTGCATAGATATACTGTAGGTTCCCTTCAGCACAGAAATTTAAGATAAGCACTATCCAAACTCTTCGGTTAGGCCGACAGCATACGGCATCAGACATTCTGTCTCGGACAGGACGGATATGTCTCAGACCGTTCCATATGACGGTTGAAGCTGAGGTCCCATTCGGAACGATACGGATTAGTTGACAGCGGAGTATTGACGGAGGTGGGAGAACAGACTAGGGCTAGTTTACATTTTTTCATCTTCTATATCTGTCCACTGTGTTGTCTGCCTATGTATGATTGGCGTTGAAGGATTCGTAAGTACCAACAATGAAGCTGGGACATTTGGGACAACGTGAAATCATTACGATGTCGAAAGCGAAATACAATTGGAACAAATGTTTTTAAATATACATTAAGTCCACACCTGTGGAGTAACGGTCAACGCGTCTGGCCGCGAAACCAGGTGGCCCGGGTTCGAATCCCGGTCGGGGCAAGTTACCTGGTTGAGGTTTTTTCCGGGGTTTTCCCTCAACCCAATACGAGCAAATGCTGGGTAACTTTCGGTGCTGGACCCCAGACTTATTTCGCCGGCATTATCACCTTCATATCATTCAGACGCCAAATAACCTGGATGTTGGTACAGCGTCGTAAAATAACCCAATATAATAAAAAAATAAAATACATTATTAAGTTTCTTCCACAAGAAAATAAAATATAATGAATTAAAATCAAATATAAACTTACAAGAAGAAGCAAAATGCATCAGAACTGCTAGCAAAAAATACAGGGACATCATTTTATTTTTACTTCAATTTTTATTGTACCTGCGTTTCTAAATGTACTTGACTCCCACCCCTTTCACTAATGTCCTTGCTAACGTCAGTCACACTAACTCACGGCCGCTGTTGCTAGCAGTGAAATAAACAGTACAGAGTACAGTGTGTTTCAGAAATATGTTGCATTTTCTATAGAAGAGAAAGCTTATATTATTGAAGTTTATTTTCACACAGGTATGGTGTGTAGCATAACTGAATTTATCTGTGTGGACTGAGCACAAGTGAAGATTAGAGTTACCGAAAGTACGGTACCCTATAATATGATACGGTACTTAACAGAATTATTTAAACAAGAGTTTTGTTTTACTGTTTGTAGGTATGAACGACGATGATAGAAACTGGAATTACAATATAACCGAATGTGAACAACAGTTTTTTTTTTCACAATTTCCTGATTATATCATTACGGAATATTTTCGTAGAAATGTCATTAATCTGGTAGATAAATTTAGAACAAGAGAGTTTACAGAAAGGAAGAAAAGTGTAAGATGGCCAACAAAGGTGACAGAAGATGCTGTAGAAGATGCTAGAGAAAGGATGCAGGGAGGTCCTAATAAGTCGGTCAAGAAGTTAGCTGTAGAAATTGGGGTTTCTTGCGGACGTGCTCACAAAATTCTCAGGAATAAATTAGGTTAGTAATATGTTGAATAAAGTAGACATTACATAATGTATATAACCGCCTGAAGAGTTGAGTTTGTGAAAAAAAAATATTACTATTCTACTATTTTTTGGTAAAATACTGTAAAGTAATGACCAAACTGAAAATCGTAATACTATATTTCCGTGTAACATAAATGGATACACTACTTTTCTCTCCTCCTATAGCTAGTAAAATGATTTGTTTACATATTGCACTAGCAACTCTAAACTCCTGTAATGGAAGGGGGGTAACAGTGTTTCCAAGTATAGCCAGGTTAATGTTAAAACTGTTAGTAAAAATAAAGTGATGTCCCTGTATATGAATTTAAATGGACTACAAATTTATAATATAGATTTGAAATATCTAGCGTGCAGACAATCATTTTGTAAACACGCTAGCAATCTAGCCTATAATCGATACTTTTTCCCTGCCCTACTAATATGGGAAAAAACGGGAGAACCCCGAGAAAAACCCCAACTGCTACCATTTCCGCCATTAAGTACCACTATGGATTTTTCAATGAAAAATCTTAGATCTGACCGGGACTCGAACGTAGGTCGCCTGCGTGACAGGCTGGAGGTCCGAATAGTCAGCCACCACAGGGGCCTATGTAGATGTAATTCTAAAATGTTGAACAAGTACAGTTTAGTGTTAAATGACAATTTGGATCGAATGATTAACATAATGAAGAAAAATTGATATATTAAAAATTGATACGCTACAATAGTAATATTTGAAGAAAAATCATATTCTATAGATGGCTCACAATCGCCTTTGGAAATAGTAAATGTCTGAGAATCCTTTACGCTATGCACACTAAAATACGCTATTATCACTATTACACTGTCTTAAAAATTAAGGCCTACATCAATGAAATATTATTTGCACTATGGTACACAATTTACAAAATAAGTAGACTATAATATTGTCAATAAAATACCTCGCAATACATTACACAACACTATATAGGGTGATTCACGAGGATTTCCCAGTAGTTAAGGAGCTTATATCCGAAGATATTCTGAGCAAAAGAATGTCATATAAACATGTGTCCTAATCTAAATATTTTCAAAGTTACATTAATATGAAGTTGTTGGTAAAATACTTTTTTTTTCTTTTAAGGGTAAAAAAAATATTACAAATAGAGATTGAACTATTCAGAAAAGTTATTTCTTTAATTGGCTAATATTCTGAATACGATGAAAGAGTAATGGAACGGAGGAAAATTCTCTCCGGCGCCGGGATTTGAACCCGAGTTTTCAGCTCTACGTGCTGATGCTTTATCCACTAAGCCGCACCGGATACTATCCCGGCGTCGGACAGAATCATCTCAGATTAAGCTCCAACTCTTGGGTTCCCTCTAGTGGCCGCCCTCTGCACTACGTCATAGATACCTATGAACGTAGGACCGAAGTCCACACATGTGCTGAGGTACACTCGATATGATTGACATGTGCGTACTTCGGTCCTACGTTCATAGACATCTATGACGTAGTGCAGAGGGCGACCACTAGAGGGAGCCCAAGATTTGGAGCTTAATCTGAGATGATTCTGTCCGGCGCCGGGGTGGTATCCGGTGTGGCTTAGTGGATAAAGCATCAGCACGTAGAGCTGAAAAGCCGGGTTCAAATCCCGGCGCCGGAGAGAATTTTTCTCCGTTCCATTACTCTTTCATCGTATGATGACGCAGAATATCTGCATGGAAATATCATATGTACTTCGGTACATTAAAATAATATATATGATATGCGTAAATAACTTCGTGATTTAAGACGGCGCTTATTCCGTCGGATTCCGGCCAACTAGTCACTCATATCGAGTGCACCTCAGCACATGTGTGGACTTCCGTCCTACGTTCATAGACATGACGTAGTGCAGAGGGCGGCCACTAGAGGGAACCCAAGAGTTGGGGCTTTATCTGAGATGATTATGTCCGACGCCGGGGTGGTATCCGGTGTGGCTTAGTGGATACAGCATCAGCACGTAGAGCTGAAAACCCGGGTTCAAATCCCGGCGCCGGAGAGAATTTTTCTCCGTTCCATTACTCTTTCATCGTATGATGACGCAGAATATCTGCATGGAAATATCATATGTACTTCGGTACATTAAAATAATAGTATTCTGAAGCTAAAAAGGTGTTGTTAATTGCTTTGTACTGATTTTATTTCTCAATTTTTAACCAAAAATAACATCATTTTTATGTATTTATCACAATTGTTACAAATCATATGACTTTAGGAACTTGATTCTTTACAGTTTAATTATGCACCCTAATGCACGATCTTAAAGAATTTACAAGAGTGGCGTGATTTGTAACAATTGTTGTGATAAATGTGTAATAAAATGTAATTTTGCAGTAAAAAAATTCTGTACGAAGCAACTATGGAATTCACAACACATTTTTAGCTTCACAATACTAGCTAATTAAATAATTGATACTCCTCAATAGTTCATTATTTACGTGTGATATTCTTTTACCCTTAAAATGATAGCATAATGGTATTTTACAAACAATTTCAAATTAGTGTAATTCTGAAAGTACTGGTATTAGAACAAATGTATATATAACATTTTTTGCTCACAATGTCTTCAGAAATAAAGCTCCGTAAGGGGCGATAAATCCTGGTGAATCACTTTGTATAAGCTTAATATTGTAAGTAGTGTTTGCTCAGTTTTTATTTTTTTATTGGGTTATTTTACGACGCTGTATCAACATCTAGGTTATTTAGCGTCTGAATGATATGAAGGTGATAATGCCGGTGAAATGAGTCCGGGGTCCAACACCGAAAGTTACCCAGCATTTGCTCATATTGGGCTGAGGGAAAACCCCGGAAAAAACCTCAACCAGATAACTTGCCCCGACCGGGATTCGAACCCGGGCCACCTGGTTTCGCGGCCAGACGCGCTGACCGTTACTCCACAGGTGTGGACTGTTTGCTCAGTGTATGCCTAAATTCATTATAGTATTATAATAATATTAATAGTGCAGATAGCATAATTATTTTAGTGTACATAGTGAAAATAATGTAAATTTTAAATATTAGTGTAATTGTTATTGCGGTCCATGTTTTGTTCTGCCATACTTGACGAAACAGGATTCCGTGAGCCGTGAGTAAAGTACTTGGCTTGCTGGAAGAAAACACATCGTCCATTTAAAATCTAGTAATTCTTGTATCCTCCTGGGACAAAGTACGGTCCCCACTTGTAAGAATGCGTGTAATCACCGTCACATCGAACGGTCCGAGGCAGAATGTCCGAGGCAGTAGCTATGTTGCTGTCCTTAGTTCCATAGTATCTGGGTGTTATACAAATCTGGCTTTGAGGTATAGCTTCCTGTAGAGCTGACTTGAATAATTTCAAGGGAAAAATTCTTCCAGGGCTGGGTATCGAACCCGGACCATTGGCTGAGCTTGCCAACTCTCTACCGATTGAGCTACCCGGTAACTATAACAGACCTGGCTCAATTATTTCCCTTATATCCACATACCTCAAGTGGGTTGACAGAACGTTAGAGGCCAGCATTGAGTGCACTTTTTCTGTGTGACTTAAATTTGTGGTTTTCTGTTAACGAACAGTACCGTGTATTATACAAATCTGGCTTTCAGGTATAGCTCCCCGGGATAAATTTCAGAACACAGTTACCTATCTTCCCCTCTTCTCGCAACATTCTAACCATGTGCACACAAAATAAATTGACACTGAAAAATGCCTTTTCATAAGCATGATGTTGCGTATTCGACAAACACAAACAAATCCGGTCTTTATAGTATTTTAAGATAATTGTTGGCAACCGTATAGTGCAGTTTTCTCGCTTTTTGTGAACCTGACTTGAATAATTTCAAAGTCACTGGCGTGGCTCAGTCGGTTAAGGCGCTTGCTGCCGGTCTGAGGTTGCGTTCGGGGCGGGTTCGATCCCCGCTTAGACTCATTACCTGGTTGAGTTTTTTTCCGAGGTTTTCCCCAACCGTAATGTTAATAGGTAATCTGTGGCGAATCCTCGGCCTTATCTCGCTATCACCAACGCTCATCGACGCTAAATAACCTAGTAGTTGATACAGCATCGTTAAATAACCAACTAGAAATAATTTCAAGGGGAAAATTCTGTGGTGTTTGGGTAAAGGGAGATAAGTCATAAAAATGAGTTCGGAGATAAATGAAAATTAAACTTGGAACCCTTATTACAAATAATTTTCTACACAAATAAAAACATCAACTACTAGTATTCTTTGATTTTTGCACACCCACTTGTATAATTTAACTTGTGTGTTTATCTGGGGAACAAAATTCCACCTGGACAAAAAATGACTTCTACCCCTTTAACCAAACATCACAGAATTGTTTCAAGGCCGAGAATGAAACTCGGGACCTTTGGATGAGCGCGCCAATAGGTTCTTTCAATCCACTTCAGGTATGTGGATATAAGGGTAATAATTGAGCCGGAGTTTCGTGTAGTTCCTGGGTAGCTCAGTGGGTAGAGCGTTGTTTCTCTCAGTCAAAGATTCCGGGTTCGATACTCGGTACTGGGACAATTTTTCCCTTGAAATTATTCATTATCCGCGTATGTTTCCAGAAGTTTTACTAAAGTTTACATATTTACAAAGTAGCTGAAGAAGATTATTTTTATTTTAGATGTGCGGCAAGTACCTCACCTCTCTTGTTTTTCACATTTGCTGTTGTGCACGAAATTATTGACTGCCACGTATCTCGTTGAGTCTGATGCGCATCTGTAGTAGAAAACGGTCGTTAAGGAGAATACCCACCTTTAATCTGGTATACATAGAATAAGAAATGGCCGTGTACTTATTCACAACGTAAATAACACATTGTGGCAGTGAGAACACATCTCTACGGGGTTCCACAACACACGCAACTCGAAGATTAGCTGTTCCCTGTTCAGGAGTTGTGACGTCTCGAGCTTATAGCAGTTAATTCGTCACTCACGTATGACGTAGTTAGAGTTGGTTTAAATAAGATCTTGTGCTATAATGAGGTAAATGAAACATTAAGCCCTTCACTGTGCCTCAAGCCGTAGCGTTTCTAGATACAAATCTAGGTAAACTGAGTTCGATTCCTGAGAGAGAAATGGGACATTCATCTTCCTTGTACAGGGATATTATTTTACTTTTACTTCAGTTTTTATTGTACCCGAGTTTTTTTAATGTACTTCACTCCTACCTCTTCTTCTAGTAAACTCCCACCCGCCCTCCACACAGAACCAAGTCCACATATGCAGTCAGAGTCGTAGGTCATAGTAAACAGTGCTAAGCGAGTGAGTACAGTACGTTTCCGAAATGTGGTCGCATTTTCCAGTGAAGAATGAGCATTCATTTATTGAATCATGAGTATTTTCGCACAGGTACTGTTACGTCGTTTGGTTCTGTCGCAGCCCTGTTTTTCCCACCTATTTCTGCTGGCGTCTCTGTAAAGACTAGTGCCTACGTAATATTATACAAAAATGTTTAAAATAATTTAAATAAAAGTGGCCCGTTAGGTAACTGTCACGTGATTTTCCCCTTTTTACGACTCTGCGTCATAACCACTTCGACGGATAGTAGGTAACATATCTGAGTAAATTTAGCTGTGTGGATCGGGCAGAAGTGATGATTGGATTTACAGTACGTAAGATACTCTGTTATATAGAGTAGGTAGAGACCTATTTCAATATGAGCAGGTTTATGGCTCCCCATGTCGCCTGATTTGAGTGATTTACATTATTTATTTTGGAGTTACTGTAAAAAAGATGTGTACGTTAAACATCCTACGACAGAAGAATTAAAGAATTACATTTAAGAAACAGTCTATTCAATTTCCCAAGATATGCTTGAAAACGTCTTCGATAATATGCAGAAAAGAATTGTAGCCTGTATCGAAATGAATTGTCACCATTTTTAACAATTTGTTTAAATATCCAGAGTTTGATTATTTTTCAATTTAAATGCACTCTCCATATTGTATGCTAATGTGCTGTACACAGTATACTGCGTGTTCAGTTCATCGCTCGCTGTGTGCCGTCATGTGGCTAGCCGATGAGCCTAGAGAATTTAATCCTCCTTCATTTCCGCAGAGGCGTATTACCAATATGCCAGAGAAGTTGCCTAGCAAGTACGGCGTTCATTCTGAAGAGTACTTACCGGTACGCACGGTAAGCCCGGTAGTGGCAGGAATGTGCACTGTTTGGAAACGCGTATTGAGATGAGTTATTTTCTTACTGTCGGAATATGGGAAGAGGGTTACGTACAGTATTTGTTAACATTAACTTGGACGGTCAACATGGACACGGAGCATTTGACTTGTGTTGTGGAATGTTGCCGTACGCAACCGTTGATAACAAATATCCTGCGTACGACTTGCCCGCGCAAAACACAGCTCGGAAGAGGTTATGGTAGCACACAGACCGTACAGGCCGCCATCTGTTGCTACGACGTTCAAGTTATACCGTACACGTTCTCAAGTTCAGATTGAACGCCTTCATTAATAGGCAACTTCTCTGACATAAAATCTGAAACTCGCTTCAAATCTCTGACTCACAACAGTGACGTCATGACACGCTTTGAAATGAACACCCAGTACTATACATTGTATAATGAATACGTCCATCTGGATAGTTTAGTTAGTGAATAAAAAACTCTTACTGTTAGTTCTGTAGCCCTACTATATTTTGAGTAAATAAAACTGAACGAAAATTATAAAAATCGAAATCGTAATATTTACTAGTTTACGTAAATAGATGTACTACTTTTCTTCCCTTCTATATCTAGTAAAGCGATTTGTTTTTATTTTACGCTAGTATCATCAAATTCCGGTCGTGGAAGGTGTAACAAGCAATGTTTCTTATCCTCAACCGTTAATTCAAACATATACCGAGGTTAATATTATAAATATTAGTAAAAATAAAATGATGTCCCAGTATAAGGACTGTGCTTTTTTGTATTGTCTTTACTGTGTGACACATGAAATGAAAGTTAACAGATGTCCTTCTTTTAAGAGAGCCCTATAATTTTGCTCCTTGTGTCCGGAGAACATTCGTCCTCACAATGATCCTGGATTTAATAATTTAGCTCAAGATTCTTCCGGATTTTCAGTATTTTAGTTTTATGAAAATGTTTTGAAAATCTGTGTGGGATATTCATTCACATAAGTTTGCTATGTAATGTATATTGCTCAGAGCTCCTCGAGAAATAGAAAAATTTGTAGAGATGGCTAATTAATGTTCTTCAAATCTAGATGGAATTGACCTGGATGAAAATAATTTATTTGAAGAAATATCTTGCTTGAAGTATTATATAATTTCAGAGAACATAGCGAGGTGAAATAAGAAAATGAGACTTTTGTCTGTAAGAAACTGATTCTCTCTGTACAATTCTGGAAGTTGATTGAACTATCTTTGTCCTCTCAGAAGTAATGCTTTAGTGGAGTCAGCTTTTTCTTCTATGAACAGGTTGTGGACATTTCAAAATTCCATGACTTTAGTAACTGTTCGAGTCATGTTTGCTATCTCAATCAATTTCATCATGAACGATCAGGAATTCTCTGCAAAATTGCGATCCAATAACTTGCTCGAAAATATTCATCTTCTGAAAAATACGAGTAGTTTAAGTTGCACCTAAGTACAATGAATATTTTTGGTGTGTAAGTAGATCTTGTATTTTATCTCTTGTCACTGTGCAAATTGTGAAAAATAAACGGTAATCTTAATTTAAATATCAAAAGAAGTATCCTAACACAGTTGTGACAGTCGGTGGTTTTTTGGTTACCAAGTTTGCTACCAGAATTCTTTCGCAAAGTTTAAACTAGCAGCACTGCATAGATTTATGGCACGTGAAAAACCACTTTAATTTCATTTCCACAGGTTATACAGGGACATCATTTTATTTTTACTAACATTTTTAATATTAACCTGTCTATACCTCTAGAGAAACGGAAACACCGCTTGCTCCCCCCTCCAAGACTGGACTTCGATGATACTGGCGTAAAACGCAAATTACTCTACTAGGTATAGGAAGGAAGAAAAGTAGTTCATCCATTTATGTAAACTAGGAAATATCGCGATTTTGAGTTTGATAATTTTCATTAGCTTTTTCTTTAATCAAAGTACAGTACTGTATTAAGAATAAGTGTTTTTACTCACGAAGTGAGTTATCCATGCGAACGTATTCATTATGCAGTGTATATTATACTGTCTACAGCACATTAGCGTACAATATAGAGAAAGAAGTTAAATTGAAAAATAATCATAATATGAATATTTAAACACAATTTTGAAAATGGTGGCCGTTCATTTCGATACAGGCTTCAGTTCTTATGTGCATATTATCGCACTATAGACTATTGCATCTAACTCCAATTGCCAGTTTCGTCCTTCGTACTAGTAACTCATGTTGAAATAATTCTGTACCTACTCTACGTACTGTAAATTCAATCTTCACTTCTGCCCGACCCGAAAATATACAATTACTCAGACATGCTATCTACTGTCCGTCGAAGTGGTTATGCCGCAGGATTGTAGAAAGGGAGGAAATCAAGTGACAGTTAATTACTTAACGAGGCCCTTTTATTTAAGATAAATTAAACAGCTGTATAATAATGCGTAAACTTCCAATTCCTAAGAGAAATTAATGTTTTCAGAAAAGAGCTAAGACAGCCCAGCTATTACAGAGGGGCGAGCAGAAGCAGGTGGGGGAAAACCGGGATGTGACGTAGGCAAACGGACAGTACTTGTGCGAAAATATGATTCAATATTGAAAGCTCTTTCGTCACTGGAAAACGCGAACATATTTCTGGAACGTACTATATGCAGTAACTCAGTACTGCTTACTATCTGCGGTCTTGGTTCTGTGTGGAGTTGGAACTTCCTTAGTAGAAAGGGTGGGAGTGAAGTACATTAAAAAACTCAGGTACAATAAAAATTGAAGTAAAAATAAAATGATGTCGTTGTATAAAACCAATTCATATAGACCAGAACATATTGCAATAATCAAGTGGAATGAAATGTCCCAACGTAGAAGTCAGTCTTTCGTGAGCTAAATAAAAATTTATACGTACTACAATGTGCCCACATGAGTAGCTCCACCTATAACGATTATCATCCGTGTCCAAGGAGTGCCGATACTTTAAATTTCCTAATGTTGTTCAGTAATTCCGACCCCTCCCAATTGGAGGGGAGGATCGAAAAAGTACACCCCTTGGTATACAGTGTCATAATATCCACAAACATAGGCTAATTTACCTTAGATTTTAAGGTACTGATTAAAGCTGCTGGCGACTAAAAATCAATTTGTTCAAAAGAAAAAAAAAAACAGCGGTAGTGAGTTCGAAATACCAACACACATTTCGCCACATTATGAACGAAAAATTATTACAAAACGCATAAAACAATGTGAAAATAATTAGCATGTTCGTGGGATTCTCTTCTTTCCCCTATATATTTGGTAAATTTGTTATATAAATTGTTCTCGGTTAAGGGGTTAGGTACAATTTACAGCAGTAAATTTTTTGGAAATATTCAACATTTTTTTCCTCCATTACTGTACCTTGTACAATAATGAAAACTGGTATGTGTAGAACTGTGTCCCTCTGCTATGTGAAAAAAATATGTTTACAACTTAAAAAATTTACTGAAATTTTATTTATTTCAAAATGAAAAATAGTGTCAGTTCACTGTTCAATGATGAAGCGTTTTCCTAATAACTCTAAACTTGTTAACTTTTTCATGTTCTCTCTCTCTCTTTTATTTTATTGCGGAAAGTCATATTTATAATAACATGCTCTTTCAACTACGTTCCTTAATAAATAAAGAAATAAATAGATGGATGGATGGATATTTTTATTTATTTTGTGTTAGAAGAAACTACTGATATTTGACCATTTTAAATGGATTTATTTTTACCACACAAACTGTCAAAGGTAGAGGAGTGAGCTTGCATCATATTGTAGGTATCACATGTATAAATACACACAAAAAATTTCATAACTGAATGTTGGATAGTTTTTTTAGTTATGTGAGAAACGCTTCATCACAGCACAATGAACTGAATTTCGAAAAATTGTAAATAAATTTTTTAGTCGTAAAATATATTTATTTTCATATAGCAGAAGAACAGTGTTTTAAACATACCAATTTTCATTATTGTACAAGATACAGTAATGGAGAAAAAAATTTGAATATTTCCAAAATTTTTCTGTTGTAAGCTGTACCTAACCCCTTAATTGAAAGTATGTACGATGGTAATTTAAATTAGTTAATGAGTAGTCTCGACTTGATTTCTGTCATCCTCTCTTTTGGTGCGTTGGGGAGTGGTTGTATTATCGGCAGTGCTGTGTCAAATGCAGTGTGCGTTCTGAAAAATATTTGTGTGTTGAAAATATGTTTTGTGTGCTTGCATATCCTTATGTTTCATATTGTTCTAGTATATTTGATTTATGGTTTCTCGGTTCAGTGTGTAAGATTTCCTTGTCTGTTTCTATATTGCTGTAATTGTGGTTAGTATTGATGATGTGTTCTGCATATGTGGAAGTATTGTCCGATTTACTTCTTTTTTTGAATGGGAAATCGTACTGCGTTCCAGCAACCTTGTTTCAAAATAAGATTCTGAATCATAATTTACACGTGGAATACATGTGGTTTATCCATAGTGCATAACTCACACTATCGTTACTATTTAAATGCAAGCACGATTTATATACCATATTTCCCTGCCTAGGTACTTGAGATTACCAAAGAACGTGCAAATCAACTTAAAGCAAAAGTACAGTACTTATAACAATATATAAGTATAGGGTATAAGTTATCCAATAACTAATTTCCTCAGGTCAATGTGGGGCTAGTGTTATGTATAAGTTTATTTTGCAGACAGTGCAGCAAGGATTAACAATTGATTGCAAAATACAAACATCTTAATATGGGACTCACTGGCACGTTTACCGGCATCTGGTATATTTATACTAATAAAGTTATGAAGATATTTTGATTATGTTTCTGAACTTAATTTTAATAAGGTATTAAGAAACTTGTAACCCTGTCACACGCACAGAAAATATTGACTAAATTAAGATAAAATAAGTGAATCAAAATATGTTTGAATCGTGATTTCTTATAAATTATTATTAAATGTAAATTGATTTCATATTATTCTGTGAAATACGCCCAAAGTAAGAGTTATGAATTAAAATATTATTGAGCACCTGCAGCAACTATAATTAATTCACCAAATTACGTCTCATAACAATAGACGCAGGATGCGATTCCCAGATTCGAGTACATTTACGTCTTTCTAGAAGCACTACTTAGAAAGATGAAGACTTTTCGTGTTGGGAATGAGATGCCTGATGTTATAACTAGAATTAAAGAAGTTGAGTTGTGACGTTGCCAATTACATTGAGTTAACTGAAGAAAGTTTTCGTGACCGGATTGCGTGAGCTTCGCGATTTAATTGTGAGTTCAGTAAGTAGGTTTCTTTTTCTAAATGGTGTGCCAAATTTTAGTAAATTAATCACAGCAGGAGATTTTTTCTCAAATTATTACCTACAATATGTCATGTATATTACGTTATTTTATGGTACGATATACAGACGTGGACAATTTATTAGACTAAATTAATTATATGTGCAACGAAGCTGTATTTATGGGTAGAAATAATGAACAAAAATATAATTTGCACAGAAATAATGAACAGAAAATAGAATCTGGAGGTTACTAATATTTTTTGAACATTCCCGTATTCTTTATTAACACGTTGATTTTGTCAGGGATGCTGGAAACCAAAGTCTGACAATCTCTTTGAATATCAGCATCATTTAGCCAGATACCAGACAATGCTTAAATGAGTCCATGTTTTGTTGTTAGCCTCTTATTGTTCACTTTCTTTTTTAGTATAGATCACAGATTTTCAATTTCGTTCATGTCCGGTCTTCTTGCAGGCCATGGGACAATATCTTCTGCAGTATATAATTAAAACACCAGTAGCACCAACGTAGCCAGAAAAAATATACTTAACGATTGGAAAAATATACCAGAAGATGTGAACAATCATATTTACAACAATAGAGACTCTGTGAATTATACTGATAGTTCATATGACGAATTATATTTCGTTTCCAAAAAAAATATTTTATTCTAATAATTTGTCCACGTCTGTATATATATATATATATATATATATATATATATATATATATATATATATATATATTGATGATGGCTCAGCAGCCAATCGGTGGAAGTCATCAAGTGAACGAAAATAGAAAATGTTCACCCTTTGAGTTAAGAAGGATCTCTCTGTATAATATTTGCTCGATGTCATTGCACTCAAAGGAAATATAACGGGAGAGGTGTTACTCCAAGCATTAAGAAAATACATAGAAAAAATGAATCTGAACATAAAGCAACTTGTATAATGTGGTAACTTACGGGACTCGAAATACGACATAAAAAGTCTACTAGGTGAAGTAACGTGTTATAAAGAGAGCTGGAAATAAGTGAGGACATAAAACGTTGTCATTGTATAACACACCAGACTGGCTTAGATTCATTTAAAATGCCCTTCATAGAAAAATATATGTAGTCCTATCATAGGTCGCCTGCCGCTACCCTATATATATATATATATATATATATATATATATATAGAGTGAGGGTCACACAAGAACACTTCCCAAACAGCAAATATTGCCGCCTTGTCAGTGTTGCCAACTGTTACAAGATATCACACGATCCTTCCTACTAAATGACTTATTTACTTACCGTACTTTATGTTGGAAGGTTATTCTACATAGGGGAGACTCTTCTAATTTGGCAATACTTTGTATTTTGACACAGTTTGTACTTACATATTCTAAAATTAAATATTCCTCTATTATGGAATGTGTTTAAACATTAAATCCCAATAAACCTCTAAAAGAAAATTCTACAAATCTAAATTACTTTACACATAACACACTAATAAATAACAAGTTACATGCTTCCAGATTTGGTACTTCATCGGGATAATTTGGCTATGGTACTGAGGTAATTTCGCAATACGATTAAATAGTTTCTTTTTGAAAATAAAACAGTGGTACAAGATTTATAAGACTTAATTTACTGGGACAAGAAATCACTAAATACCATAAACAGAAAACAAAAGCAAGAAAAAAATTGAATGGAGTTTTCCGACTGCTCTTATTAATTATATTGAAGATTTGTCTTCTAATTTCTTCTGTCGATAGCCCAAACTCAATTTCTTGCATTTTGATTACATATTTCACCAGTTTTTGCTCTTCCTCAACGGTTAGAGCTAGGGTTCTTCCTTTCTTGGGAAAGACAACGTCATCGGGTCCTGAGGATGCATACAGAAACCTCTTTAAGTTGTTAAAGGGCACATTGTACTTCTTAGAAGCCCTATAAGTCGACCATCTAACTTTCAAAACACTCCCAACCGCAGCCCTCAAATCATCTTTGGAATATTTTTCAGAATAATGTCCTTGTTCCTTTGGCATATCTGCAACACACCACACACAGTGCTGCATTGAAGACTGTAAAAATCCCTCATTCGTCCCTACTGTTAAATTTTACCATCGAGTACACATTCTTGTTCAAAGAAAGCAGCAATATATCACTATAAAGGAAAATGGCTAATTCACACTACCCTGTAGAAGACATTTTTTGCTAAGAAGAACATAAAACGAGCTAAGGCCTGATGAGTTATTAACAGAAAATATTAATTATATAATTGGCGTACCTTATAATATGGAATCTCAGCTTTTGATATGTAATGCACAAACAAACGTCGGTAATGAACAACACTTTTCTTCCGTCTTTGTATACACACATCCACACAACCACCACGTCAAAAGGATGTATTCAACACTTCTTTATATTAGTAACAATATGTGCCACTATAATTCGCGGATTCGAATGAAACAAAAACTAAAAGTACACTCAGACGTTGCACTCTATGATCGTGTCATTGAACTTCTTAAAACTCTGGAGGAAATTTGGCAATAGAAGAAATACAAGAATATTGCCAAATCTTCCATATTGCCAAATTTTCCGAGTTTCCCCTAATTCAATAATTTGTAACATACGAATATTTTCGTAGGCAAATTATACGAGAAAGGGATCGACATGTCAAGTATTCTGTCTGGCAATACGAAATTCATTGGTTTGACTAAACAATTGACTCACGAGACCTAACCTAAAAATGTATTTTGTTTGACCACATGAAATTATTAGTACCAACTTCGAAAACTTTAATGACTATAGTCTTGAATTAGTATAACTACAACGCAACACATAAAATAACTATTGTATATTAATATTAATACTGATATTAATTAATTATTAATATGTTGAAATTTCACTAGTTTCCAGTAACAGGCTCAGAAATCTAGTACAATTTCAATTTCATGGAACTCCAGTATCGACAAATATTGTCGATATTTGTCTCAGCTGCCAACATACTAGTTACAAAATCACTACCATTTGTAGTATTTGTCAGTATCGAAATTCGAAACGAAGTTGGAAAAAGAAAATTCAACCTGCAAACTAGAAAATCGCCACAATCCACTAGCATATGTGGTAATGGAGGAGAAATTGTCAGGTTTCACCCTTAGGGTATGAAGTAAGCAGAACCGGACTATAGCTGCTACGTTTGGCTTTACATTCAATATATTTCCGAACAACTGTTTTCTGAGCGAAAACTAGGAAACTATTTTCCTACGTTGTTATAGCACAGTAAAAATAAAAGTAAAATAAATTATAGTCTGTCCATCTATAAATCAATATTGTGTAGTCTGTCAAATGACTAGATTGAGAGTCCGCCACTGGAATCCGAACGGAGTGCTCTATACTCCTCGATTGATATTACGTCATATGTATTATGTATTGTGGCTTGGGTCTAGTGATGTCATCGTGAGTACAAATTTTCCGACGTCTGCCATACGATGTTACAAACAATGACGTCAATGGCGGCTTGTAACCATACATTCATAATTTTGTCGCAAACGACTCGTTTGCGGACCCATGTTTACTGGGACTTCTTTTGCTTTTATTATCGTCTACTTTCAAGCGTGTAAGTTTCGCCATTCTTTTTGACACATCCTGTATACAGGATGGAAGGAGACCGATTCACCAATATTTAAAACGGGATTCTACATGCTAAATATAACAAAACTTTTATTACACTTTTCCTTTGATGAAGCACCGTTAAGCATTAAAAACATAGTATTTGTCCAGTGTTTGTAGCGCTCTATTTCGATAACGGCTCGAGAGAAATAGCTGATCACTATACAGGGAGATAGGTAAAATTATTTGAATAGTTAGTGTCTTGTGTCTTTTTTTGTTGTAAATTAAACCGTTTAGCCAAGAATTTAAATAGAATAATGGCGAAAATCTTCAAAATAAATGTTGCAACGTAGCGCAGTGTCGCGCACATGAGACTGAGTACAGAAATTGTTGAGGGGAGAGGGAATGAGCCAATAACCTAGTCTGACCTTTATTTGCTGTGATGATATTTAAGTTAATTTCATATTTTCCAGTCTAAAATTACATGTCAATATTAAAGTGTGCTGTAATGTTATATTTTCAGGAGTGTTAATTTATCTTAAGACAAATTTTGTCAGTAAAAATTATTAAAATTGTGATTACTAAGCCACAAGTGCATTACATCATTCCTAACTACTGTCACAGTGCAGGTCGCGATTGCCAGATTTACTGCAGTAGCCGTAACGTTGCCAAATGTTTCATAGAAACATAATGATTTCCCCTGAAACTGTGAAATGTTAGAAAAAAACTTACTTAGATTTTTCAAGTCTCTCATGATACGTTATTACTGAAGGTAAGACTTTATACGACAACATGAGGATATTAGGTTAGTTGTGCTTAGACTGTCGTTACGGCATGAATGACGTGAAGCCTGAGGTATGGCCAGGTTACAACTGAAATGTGTTTTGTATCGCAGCAATTGAATGGAGATATGTTTCTCGTGCGTATAATGAACACTCTATGCATACCTAACCTTATAGTCTCTGTGGATAAATTCCTATCTTTAGTTATTACTCGACCGAGGCCAGTGGAATCCTGCAGACCGCAGCGCCACATGTACTGCTCCTGCGTTAGTATAGCGTCATCGCTATAGTTCACATTACGCCCGCGGCTCCACTCGCCTCGGTCGAGTTATATCAGTTTCATTTTTGTGCAATGGTTACCGTCCACACTGTCTCTCTTTCATAATTCTTTCGAATTCTACAAACAAAAAAGAAGTACTATTCTAGAAACCCTTCTTCTATAGATACTGGAGATCTTTGCTACTGAACTAATTGGATTTTACCTGTTTATTTGAAGGTATTTCCTCAAGGAGTCGCTAAACAAAGATTTAACAGTCTCTGGACACTGGACCACGCTTTTGTTTGCTTGAGGTTCCCCACGGCCACCAAGACGATATTGCTGCGCTTTAGATAAGAAACTACGTCTATAAATAATTATTATAGTACGCTTGGACATCCCTTCTTACTGTAAATTTTTTTCCACTCAACAATAGGGTTTTATTCTTCCAACAATAATTCCTTTCAACAATTCACCTTAAACGCTCTCGTCAGCAATAGAATTTTCACTCAACACAGTATTCGTTATAGCACTCCACTGACGGCAATGACAATTTGCTTGGACTACTACGAACAACAATGAACTGTTAATTTTAACTAATATTTACAAAGCACTATTTACAAATCAGAACTATCAGTTCTCAGTTCACAGTTTTTCTAGCTCAGTCACACGAGTTCACAGTATCTCGAACCACAGACCTTCAGAGACAGTTCACTGTACTCGAACTCAGGTCCCTCCAACTGCGGTCCACTGTACTCGAACTCAGGTCCCTCCAACTTCGGTCCCCTGCACTCGAACTCAGGCCTTCGGATGCTGATACAGTTGCGGACGCACACTCGAGTCGAACTCCGGTACACAAGACTGGCTTGCTTGCTCTGGCTTTCTCACTGACTGGCTGACTACTCAACTGAAAACTGCTCGAGTTCGCTGGCGTTTCTTCTTTTATAGCGAAATCATAGTTGCGAGAAATTTCTACAGGTGTGCAAGGAATTATCTGGATATCTCCACTTCGACGGACTTCTCGAAGAGTCGGGAGGGTCCGTCCCCCCTTTACTCCGTACGCAGCAGTTGCGCGCGCACTCTCTCTCCACTCTCTCGCCGCGTAGGCCCTTTCCCCTTTCCCCGCCGCGCGCCGTCCCTCAGTGCTCCGTGAAGCCCGCGCGGTCTGCTATCTTGCGAGACGCTGGTCGTGAGTTCGAATCTCACGTCGCTGTCACATTACGTTGTAAACAGGTCTAGCGCAGTGTTGATTGCTTAAGAAGTGTGAAGCGGTCGTTCGTTATTCAACTTATAGAATGTTGTATATTTCCTACTTCAACCAATTAGAAATGCTATGCTTTCCTTATCCATGCGAACTAAACTCTCATACAAAATGAACAGACATATATGTTGTAACTAAAACCTTGTGCATCCCTCGTGTTTATCGTACGACTCGTCTTCCCCCCACACGTTACCTGCACTTCGTTTACTTTTTCACTGTGCCTAAACGAGACTCTCTACTGTACGTACGTACATACATACATACATACATACATACATACATACATACATACATACATACCGATCGTCAAGTTCAAAAGTGCGACAACTCAAAAATTGCCATTTTTTATTTATTTATACTACCGAAAGCCCCTTTCGGAGCGCTTTCAGATTCAGTATTGAGATAAGTCATATTTACAACCGAAAAGGAAAAAAAAAATTAATCAACTCCTTTAAAAATAATTATAACTATGGACTTTACTAATTCACTATTAGTACATTTCGAATTGTATTAATAATGAACTGGAAGATTGTGATATACTCGTCCTGAATACTGACTCATTTCTAATTCTCGGGGTTATGAACCAGAACTCTGTTCCTTTCTAAGTGATTTATTTGAAACTTTCAACTGAAGATATCTCAAAACTTGTTTTCTTTTTGAGTTGTCGCACTTTTGAACTAGACGATCGATACATACATACATACATACATACATACATACATACATACATACATACATACATACATACATACATACATACATACATACATACATACATACATACATACATTAGTGTCCCATTTATCTTGACCACCCAAAAATAACTATACATAAGCACCAAATGAAAAATTGTTTCATACAAAAGGTGTCGCCCTACAACTCAAAGGGGGAAATAATAGTAATGGGGAAACAACTTTGTAACATTACAATATTTATTAATGAGATTCGAGTACTAAGCGTCGCGATCCCGAGATGTAAATCCTTGGTTTTTCTGAACCAACGCATGCGACGTGCGAGGCCCGCCTCGCACAAATCCGGACTACACGAGAGATAGTGAGTGGTTTCTATAACTGCGAGATGCGAGGTCTGCGCACCTCACAGCCATAGAATCCACTCACTATATATCGTGTAGTCCGGATTTGTGCGACGCGGGCCTCGCACTTCGCAAGTCGCATGTGTCGGTTCAGAAAAACCAAGGCATAAGAAGACCACAGAAAATGGAATGATTGGCTGTGAACTCGAAATGGGCGATTCGCCTAAGCCGTTAAATAAAGAAGAAGAAGGAGAAAAAAATAAGATAAAAATAATAACAAAGTTTGTAATTATGTTATGATATAGACTTTACTTTGAACATATTAATTACACAGGCGTGAGAATTTATTTTATAAATGCTGAGAGAGACAAGTAACTTCGGGACTTGGTTCTGAACGGTAGAAGAGAAGCAATTACCTTCATGTGTGCGCCTTCAGCGGTGACTCACGTCTGTTCATATTGCTGTTAATTAAAAGCACACTCTATGTTTCATATTTTATTTTGTTTTCACAATATTATACACACTCGACGGAAAATAACCACATTTCACAAGGAGGAAGGTCAGTCGTGAATACTCCTCAGCTTTCTGCACTTGTCTCCTGCATTCAACACAAGCTTCTTTTACAACCCACAAAGTAGCGAGTTTATAAGTTATATTGTAGTCAATAGAACTTTCGAACGTTCACATTGTTTTCATACATACATCCCTAAAGAGTTACACAGAAATGTGAAAATTTGGAGAAACGAAACTCCATTGCACTGCTCGAAATCTAAAATACGCATCTTATCGCAATCGGTTTGAAAGTTAGATTTTACGCTTTAATAACGTAATATATTAAAATAAAATGTAACACCTTCTTTGAAAATGATCGTAAATGACAATATTTTCGAAATAAAAAACTTATACTTTAATGCTCCTGCTACAAAGAGGGGTAATAGCATTACACCACTGATGATTTTTTAATATTATTTTTAATTTTTCTTTATATTTCATTTTTAAATTCCATGTATTTTCCGTTTTAAGTCTACTAACAATATGAATTAATAATAACATAAATAAATAATTAATCTACTATAAGATGTTATTCACAACGTACTATGGTAGGAACGATCATGATTTTAAAACCAAATGTAGGAAACAGAAAACGGATGTAGGTAAATTCTCATTTTTAAATAGAACTATAAATGATTGGAATGACCTACCTGCAGCGGTCTTTGAGGGCTGTCCTTCCTTAAGGAGATTCAAGAATAATTTAAAAAGTTGTATATAAAGTGAAAATTACAATTAAGGTGACATTCAACATTTAATTTTTTTAAGGTGACATGTATTTATCTAGGCTGACGAGTTTACTTCCTTGGTTTGAATTGTAAATTATTTAAAACTAGCGTGTAAGAGGGCCTTAGACTAGAAATGTTTAGTTTAAATGTAGTTCTGTTTATAAGTATGCATAAGGATGTAATTATTTGACTTATTTGAACTGTTGTATCAGTGAAGCGAGGTGAGTCAGTGAAGTATGGTTTTACAGTGCAGTGAACAGTTCCGATCAGTGATAATTTATAGCGTCAATGAAATGTGTTCTATAGTGTCAGTGAAATGTGTTACAGAGTGTCAGTGAAATGTGTGCTAAAGTGTCAGTGAAATGCGCCATAGTGCCACTACAGGGAATGAGATGAGAGTGAAGTGAAAGACTATTGAAACTTATGTAGGACCTATAGATAATTATGTAGGATGTATTGTAAAATTAGGTATTTTATTTTATGTTTTATTATTATTGTGTTAAATTGTATTGTGTATTATTATTGTATTGTGTGTAAAATTGTATATGTGTTGTAAAATTGTATTGTGTATTGTAAATTTTATTGTGTATTGGTTATCATTTTATTGTGTATTGTTAATATTGTATATACCACTGTCACCGGGTGCTTGCCCACTTGCAGTGTAAATAAATACATACATACATACATTATTTATGTGGGGTAATATTATTATCCCCGTTGGTAGTCTGTGTCATGGAAACTCCAGGATACAAAATTCAATCTTCTGCTTAATTCTCTTCATTTCTGAGTTTGTCTGCTCCAAAATGATTTTTTGTGTTATTTACAACAATTTTTATATTGGTATTTATATTGTTATGACCTATTGTTCCAAATTTTTTATTTTTTATTTATGTGTATTATGATTTTCCTAAAAGCGATTTTCTTAGAAATAATTATTAGTGGAGCTTTTTTTCGAAATGATCATTGTAGTACAGGTGGTGTTCGAATAGTTGAATATCAACATAGAAATGAAACTCATTTTATTAGATTTATGTAGATTTTTATTTACTTTTAGAACAGTAAAAAAGTTTTTCTTTTTTATTTTATGCTCATGGTTGTATAGAAGGTATTCCAATATTTAAATTTCAAGAGTCAATTAAAATGATTTTAAATTTAAGTGATATTACTGTGGCTTTCTTTAAATATATATTATTAAAGGGAAACTAAGAGGTGGAGCTTGAAATGAGGGGATTCAATCCTTTTGTGGCTTAGTGGATAGAGTGTCAGCAAGTAGAGCTGAAAACCGGGGTTCGAATCCCGTTGCCGGAGAGAATTTTTCTCTTCTCCACCGATCCTTCATTATTGTTTTAAATATGCTTTCCACCATGATAGCTAGTGACAGTGGCTTCATAATTTCGACATAAAAGTGTTAATATGTTCGATACAATTCTTCACACGAACAAAGTCTGATTTCAGTAACTTACAGTTTAGATTGACATTTTCAGTGATCACATTATTCGTCCAATTTTGTTTAATGAATCGATCAATATTGAAAGTTACTGCTCTTACATTCTTTATATTTTCTATGGTCAAGTTGGAGAATATGAAATCAGAAATGCATGGTTCCAACAAGACAACGCCATTACACACAGAGGTGACATGTCTGCAACATTTGACTGAGGATTTTAGAGGGAACCAATTTTCAAAAGTCTATGGCCCTCACGCTCACCAGACCTGACATTACGGAAAGCATCAAAATCTACAATTTATCGAACGACAAAGTACGGTACCAGCATATGTAGGAAGCAGGTCATATTATGTACTGCTGAAATTAAAAATAATCGAACTGTTTCACATGCTCGTCGACTTATTGCAACATCCATTACAAGAACACAGCCGAAGTGCACAGCGTCTTTATTTGATACATTTCCATAAATATGGTAAGTAACATAAAATTAAATGTTTTATTTATTTTTTTACAGAGTCATTTAGAATACTCTCTTAACTAGTAAAATTCATATATAACAGATAATAACTTAACTTTAGGACTATACAGAATGCCTTTTCTGTGTAGTGTAAAATACATATTTATATAAGGGTGCGAACAGTATGATTTCATTTATGTATGTCTTTTGAATTATAGTTTAGAAAGATATAGAAACGCAAATATAACTCGCGACATTATTAAAACTAAATATCTGATGGAAGTACACAACTTGTAATGACCATGTATGTGTCATCTCCGTAATGTTATTTTCTTTCTCAGTTAATTAACCATATTTTTAATAATTTTCTGTCATTTAAAGAAATGATATCTTAACACTATAAGGCAGATATGCAGAGGTAGTTTAATGACATAGGGTCAGCATGGCGTCATATTTCCAAATAATACAATTTAGGCATCCAATTAGTGAATGAACATCCATTGCTGCGGAGGGATTTGAATCTGCGATTGTATCCTACAAGCAATACCAGAGCTGTGCCTTCACAGGCCTATACTGCGTTCGCAGCAACGCGAAGCCTATATCTCTCTCCCTCTCTCGGAGAGAGAAAATCTTTCCAAGCAATATGAGACAAAGGAAGGAGAAACAATATTTCTTGAGCGCAGAGTAAAAGACAATGGTGAGAAAGCTGAGGCTCACACGGTAGTCGTTCTACCTCCACTCTAATGTCAAGGATTTAGTTTATATCTAACGAAATGAAGCTAATGGAAACTCTTCCAGGTAATCTACGAAGAGACGAAGAAAACAAGAGTTTAATTATGAATCTAATATTTCTACGAGCAGACCGCGACATTGCAAGAAAAACAGAATCTCTCTCTTACGTTAGACATTTGCGTAATAGCAATTTGTTCAAAGGCATGGTTATATTGTGTGAAACGGAGAAATTCTCTTCTCCGTGCAACGACAAGGCGTGACTTTATAAATTATATTTCCAATTTGGTTCTGTAAATTATTAAAATGAAATGAAAAATGTGCAGGAGTTTTGAGAAGCATAGAATAATAGCAATTAAAATTTAATGGGGTATTTTGGAAAAAAACACTTTTTTCAAAGCTTGTATTTTTATAAAGGATAAATCATTCTCCGAAAAAAGAAAACCTGCTACCATTTCTGTAAGAGTTGTGACGTCATCGACATATTCTTGATTGACAATTCTCAGTTTTGTAATATCATCTGAAAGAGCATATTTTTTAATTTACTTTTATGCAAAATCTCAATTTTTCAATGGAAATCGGTATTGTCTCAATTTCTTGAATTTATAATTTAATTTCACTGGTAAAAAATTAAGTGGAATGCATTTAATTAGATGTTCGAATATTTCCCGTGTCACAATCTGACAATGACTAAGGTGAAGTACAAATTAATTTTCAACATTTTTAACTGCTGTTGCTTTCATTACTCTACACTCCTTCCTTATTCTCGTGTTCAACTCAATATATCCACGTCTCATAGAAAAGAACATCTTAAAATCTTCATAAAGTGAAATACTGTGCAGAAGGGTTAGGTGATCTTGTAGGCCACTTTACGTGTCCAGGTCTTCCAATCCATCTACTTGGAAATACTTCATTCCGATTTAGTCCAACAAGAGGAGCAAAATTAGAGAGAACATTATCTTTTTTGTACCAAATCCTATCATCATCAGGCTCTGAATTCTTCATTCTCTGTTAAGGACATTTTGTTTTATGTTGATTTAAGCAAAAATCTTCTTTCACAACAAGGATTAAAAATTATCGACCATGAAATTGTTTTCATAATAACCATAGGGACAGTGCATATGTAAAAACATATTGAGTAATATAAGGGTATAGTGATAGAAGAAATATGACTTTCCAGGTGATATTAAGAAGAAACTATATGGTGCCAATTGAAAATGTTAAGTTACATTTCTCATGATATTAACCATACTTTAACTCTTAACTTTAAGTCCATTTCCTACTATTGATCAAAACTATAACCAATATATTTTCCCTCTCCGATATTATTCTCCCATATACGCCTCGACCTCTTCAAAGGTCTTTTTAACTGGGGTCTAGCAACTAACATTCTATACACATTTTTGGATTCAGTCGTACGTGCTATATGCCCTGCTATTCTCAAACGTATGGATTTAATTTTCTTAATTATGTTAGGTGAAGAAAACAATGCATGCAGATCTACGTTATATAATTTTCTACATTCACCGGTACCTTCATCCAACTTAGCCGCAAATATTTTCCTATGCACCTTATTCTCCTATACCCTTAACCTCTTTTCTTCTCTCGAAGTGAGAGTCCAAGTTCCACAGCCACATAGAACAACCGGTTTTTCTACGTGCAGTAAATCTAAGACATGGGACATATATACCTATTTCCCTCCGGAGGAAATCGTGCTAATATTTTATCGCATTTCAAAAATGGATCGAATTCGGCCCAGTTTGAACACTTGAACTTGGGATGCTGCGACAATCATGGTGTTGGCTACATAATCGAAGGTGAGACACCGTTAGAACCGACACTACTTTATTGTGAAAACTTGTATTTTATATTATTTCCTCTTTGTCTCATCTACGGTTCCATAAAGCAGCGTGCTATTCAGAGCCTCATCCAAAACGTTGGCTGTAAGAGTCATATTAGGCCTAATTGAAATAGGGAATTTGATTCCCTGGTGATGAATTTACCACTAATTTTCTCTACCCCTCTCTATTATTATTTTTTTTCGTAAATGTGTGACGCGGGAATCCCAGTTCGCTTTCCTTCCGATGGAGTTCAGGTGAAAGAATTACCACAATCTAATTTTTAAACAGTTTTGTCTGAGTTAAAATCTCCAAAATTTGGATGCGATTACAAGTGTTGCCTTTAGACCGTAGATGTGCAATTGTAACTCGTACGAGGTAACCCCTGGCGTAAGCAACCCGCAGCGCGTATTCTTTAAGGTCGTTTTTCTTATTTTATATGGAAAGTTCTTGACCTTAGCAGAGCATGCTTAACGTGCAATATCTCCTTGTTTTAAAAACGTTTGGATACCCATGCTTTAGATTGTGCCTAACTTGTAATACACTAAACGAATTTTCTTCGAAGTCATTATCATGAGGGATATAATATGCAGTTGTAATAATGTTATCTCCATCAATAAAACTAAAATATTTTAAGCCCTTGTTCACCTGCGCACTGCGTAGTGTTCTGATCTGGAGGAGAGAACAACATATAGCAGAAGGCGGCAGGCTACGTTCGTAGGAACCTACTCATGCTCCGCCTTGAACATAAAGGATATGCAACGCTGTCGCTTTCTTGCTTTCATTACAGTCACGGCCCCTCTTTACAGAATACAGCAATCCTGCCTGGAACTGGCTTAGTGTGATATCGTAAGAATAATGAAAATAAACCTGTTAATAATATTTATTTTCGTTTATAAAATTAATTTTCATCCCATTTTACTATTCCATTTCTCAGATTATTCTACATAAAAAAATTGTCGAT
The DNA here is from genome assembly GCF_040183065.1 of Periplaneta americana. NCBI lineage: Eukaryota > Metazoa > Arthropoda > Insecta > Blattodea > Blattidae > Periplaneta > Periplaneta americana. The sequence continues at coordinate 62,582,693 of NC_091126.1, read as the reverse complement.
TTTTGAAGTGAAGAGTCTTGTGTGTTATTGATATTAAAGACCCTTTAATTTTTAACTAGAAATTTTTATATTTGACATGCAAAATACCCAGTTGCACTCCACTCACACATTTAGTAAGTATGAATTAAATCAATATAGTAGCACAGCAGAAGTCACTGTTAACAGCAAACAGGCAGACAGAGAGGCAGACAGAAAATCCGATATAAGTTTTTCGGCATGAGAGATACTGAAAGCTAGGACTCCTATAATATACAAATTTGAATATCGAAATTTTGCAGCATCATATTACTTTCACTATCCTCCACATAATGAGAAAGTAAAGAGCATAGAACCGAAAGTTTTGTCAAAAAGTTTCATAGAAAGAATTCCTAGTTCGAAGAATCTCTTCGAAATATGTATTGTATGATTCGCGTGTTAATTATTACAGTACTTGGTTAACTAGTTTCGGCCTGTTATTGACCATCTTCAGAACTGGTTGGTGCTGGTCTTGGCGTCTTTTGTTTGTGTTTCCTGTGGGAGTGTGTTTGTGTACAAAAGCAGCTCAACACACAAACAAGACAAACAAACAAATGCAACGACACAGGCTTATACAAACTCAAATGCAACACCTGCAAAACTTCTACATAGGAAAGACAGGCAGATCAGTTCAAAAACGTTACAAAGAACATATCACAGCCATAACAAAACTACAAGACACTTCCACATATGCAGAACACATCACAAATGCTAACCACAATAACAGAGACATAAACACAGACATGGAATTTCTACATATATTCAACTAGAAAGCCAGAAACTGAACACACTAGAACAATACGAAATATATAAACATACAAAAACACATCCAAATGAAATTCTCAACACGCAACTCAATTTCAGAACATACACACTCTTTGACTACACATTACACTACACAAACACACCTCCACAGGAAACACAAACAAAAGGCGCCAAGGCCAGCAACAACCAGTTCTGAAGATGGCCCATAACTGGCTGGAACTAGTTAACCGGGTACTGTAATATTTAACACACGAATGGTATATAATAATTATATTCAGAAGTGATATAGTGTTAAAAGTGTTTTGTAATCGAGATGTATAATGCAGAATCTCTGTCTACTGAAGCCCATAAGCTCACAGTTGTATGTTGTACAAACAGTGAATTTTGGAATTTTATATGCTTTCAAGTAACTTGGAAAGAGATTGATCGAGAAAATACTATGCATTATACAGGTTGTTATTATTTTTGAAACTTGCAGTTCTGTGCAGAAGATGTAGGGATGCTCGCTTTATTACATTTAATATGCCGGAAAAAAATCTATGGAATGAAATATTAGAGACTAAACTTTCTCATAAAAACCAATTTATTGTGTCACATAAAAAACCAAAAATCATAAAACAGGCACATGTTAATAAAATAAACTTAAAACTTGACAATGCCCCCATAAAGAACTGAGATGATATCACTATACCAGACACGCCCAAATACGGCCGTAATTGATTCATTGCATGGAAATTTTTATTACATTTTGTAAAAGCTACAGGGTTTAATGATAGGATAGGCTATAATACTGTGTGTATATGTGTCTCTCAAAAGTACACAGGAAAATTTCATGGTTCGATTCCACATATGTAGAGGAAGAAAACATATATAAACATGTATCCGGACATATAATTATTGAGATATCAATCAATTATTTGACGTTATTACGTTACCAGATCCAGTTTAGTTTTACAGTGATGCACCATGTTCGATACCTTACACGAGGTGTTCGAAAAGCCCACGCTGTGCCATACTGCAAGCTTTTGCTCGTCGTCTCATTGAGGTACGATCACGCTAAAAATTACCTTATGTTGTACTTATCGTCTTCTTGCATGGAGTGTTTCTTCATCCTGCATAGCAGTTGAGTGTACCAACGACTTTAAATACGCCCACACAAGAAAGTCCCAGTTTAGATCAGGTGAGCATGGAGGCCAAGAAATTGGTCCGCATCTACCAATACAGTGATCAGGATAACATTCATCCAGGTGTTCATGGATATTAAGATTAAAATATGCAGGGGAACCATTGTGCATGTAGTACATCTCTTGCCTGACTGCCAGTGGAACATCCTGCAACAAATGTATGACATTAGAAGAATAACAATTTCCGGTCCAATATTTATTCCGAGAAAGTGTTGTTATGCATGCGTTTGCCTTATTATTATTATTATTTTTTTGTTGTATACAGGATTTTAGTGGAACTGTTATATAGATTTAATTCATGTTCACTCTACGAATTAATTTATTCTGTAAATGATGGCTGTGAAATAGAACAAGTGTAAATAATAATTATTGTCTTTCTTTTAAATCAAAATCATTCCTATGACACTTATTGTAAGAATCGCAACACGATTTTCTTACTTTTTTCTATTGAGTAGATTATACTGCCAAATCATTCCGATGGCAATGTATAGATAGAAAAATATTCGTGTAGGAGAAATTAATTATTATCTTATCATACACAATTATCTCTACTTTTTCTTGCCAATTTTGTAAGGTTTGAAAGTCCAAGGCCACACAGCTGGGCAGGCAGAGTAGAGGACAGGGCAGATCGATCTTTTTGTTAATGATGTACCATTATTTTTAAACTAACTTTTACGCATGACTGATCATCTAAGCCAGCGGTCATCAAAACACTGAACGCTCGGGCTAGCGTCTCTTAGCCGCGGACAAGACACTGCCCCAGCGTGAAATCATCGTTGCTGGCGGGTATGCTGTCTCTCTATTCCTTGTGCACGACGGAGCAGAGTTCCTTACCCTCCATTCACTCTATCCATTTCAGCGAGTGCTGACGACCACTGACCTAAGCAGTATATTAATACTATAGTAATATACAGGGACATCATTTTATTTTTACTTCAATTTTATTGTACCTGAGTTTTTGAATGTACTTCACTCCCACCCCTTCTACTAAGGAAGTTCCAACTCCACACAGAGCCAAGACAGCAGATAGTAAGCAGTACTGAGTTACTGAGTATAGTACGTTCCAGAAATATGTTCGCGTTTTCCAGTGACGAAAGAGCTTTCAATATTGAATCATATTTCCGCACAGATACTGTCCGTTTGCCTACGTCGCATCCCGATTTCCCCCACCTGCTTTTGCTCGCCCCTCTGTAATAGCTGGACTGTCTTAGCTCTTTTCTGAAAACATTAATTTCTCTTAGGAATTGGAAGTTCACGTATTATTATACAGCTGTTTAATTTAACTTAAATAAAAGGGCCTCGTTAAGTAATTAACTGTCACGTGATTTCCTCCCTTTCTACAATCCTGCGGCATAACCACTTGGACGGACAGTAGATAGCATGTGTGAGTAATTTTATATTTTCGGGTCGGGCAGAAGTGAAGATTGAATTTACAGTACGTAGAGTAGGTACAGAATTATTTCAACATGAGTTACTAGTACGAAGGACGAAACTGGCAATTGGAATTAGATGCAATAGTCCATAGTGCGATAATATGCACAAAAGAACTGAACCCTATATCGAAATGAACGGCCACCATTTTCAAAATTGTGTTTAAATATTCATATTATGATTATTTTTCAATTTAACTTCTTTCTCTATATTGTACGCTAATGTGCTGTAGACAGTATAATATACACTGCATAATGAATACGTTCGCATGGATAAATCACTTCGTGAGTAAAAACACTTATTCTTAATACAGTACTGTACTTTGATTAAAGAAAAACGTAATGAAAATTATCAAACTCAAAATCGCGATATTTCCTAATTTACGTAAATGGATGAACTACTTTTCTTCCTTCCTATACCTAGTGGAATGATTTGTGTTTTACGCCAGTATCATCGAACTCCAGTCTTGGAGAGGGGAGCAAGCGTTGTTTCCGGTTCTCTAAAGGTATAGACAGGTTAATATTAAAAATGTTAGTAAAAATAAAATGATGTCCCTGTATTATATTAATATTATAGTAATGTTATTTTACTCAAGTGCTGAATTTCATTAATACAAATATGTTATGAGTAATAACTGCAGTATGGATATAGATGTTTTATTTCATTTTTTTTTGCACATTAATTACGAATATCGACTACAACTGCTCTGTTTATAAATGTCATAATTAGTTTACAGACAATTACTTTTATAAAACAAAAGTTTATCTCTTTCGATGTCTATGAAATTAGTTTATATTTTGTATGTATTTTGAATAATAGTTCAAGTAAATAAATTGTACGCGCTAATGCAGCTCATGGATTTTGTGAAGACACACGCGATGTGCAGTATGGGAACAACGTCTCTGGAGAGGGTAGGAGTGGAAGGGAAGGTCAGGCGTGTGTCTACCGAGTTGAAGGCAAAGAGTAACCCATTCCCCTATAATTCGTAAGTACACTCATCCGATCTCGTGCGCAGCTCTGTAGGAAGAGTGGGGGAGTGTCTTGACAAAATGCATGAGCTGTGCATAGTCTCAGCGCGTGTTGACGTAATTTACATCTGCCGACCAGCATAAGGCCAACACGCTACTGCCGATGTTTGATTCTGCGAACGCTCGGTGCAATTCTATCATGTGTACATTAGCAGTATGAGCTATGATGATATCCCAGTGGTGGCGAAAATGCTATCGTGCGCCGAGCCACTGTGTAAGCTGCAACGTGCATAGCACCTATGGAGGGAGTCGAACACCCGAAGGGGAATTGAAGCAACTATCTGACATTAACGGTTTTTCATTTTCCTTACGTCAAGCACTTAAATAAAATTATATACAGTACAAGGTTACAAACTAATGTTTAGTATGTGTAACGAAGAAAGAAATTAACAAAAAAAAAACATAGGACACATTATCACAACCTAAAATTAATTGTCTTCAGAATGTCTCTGTGGCAGAGTTTCAAAATCAGGAATTATGTCGCTTACTGCCTGTCGTAGTTGATCACGAAGGTATTTGTCTTTCAATCGTGATCTAAATTTGATTTTTACTATTTTCATTGTTGAAAATATTTTTTCACAAACATAAGTTACAGCGAACATGGCTTCAAGAGAGCAAGCGAAAGAACGAAGCTTCAAATATTTATTTTTTGCCAAAGATTTGAAAAGTTCAACATTTGTCAAGTCCATAAATCTAGCTTTCATTTAACATCACATTGTAAATATGTGAATTTAAATTGAAGATCTAACCGCATTATTCGTACATCTGCTGAAAAAGGATCGACGTACAGCGACGATGATGATGATGATGATGACAACAACAACAACACTTAACCGTTTAATGTTTCGTCAGTAACATGTAGTAACTTATAGTGCCGTTTTATGTTATACAACCGTTTTCCTAGTAATACTTGTGAATAAAATATGCATTTAATATTCTCATCATATTGTCAGCAAAAAATGCATCCTCCCATCCTACTTGAAACTTTCGTTTTTATAGAGGTACATGGTTTCGAAAGAGATATTGCGACGATACGTCACTCGCAGGTCAGAGACAAATATACATGGAACGGAGTTTGACTCCAGTGGGGGTTGTAGGTAGGAAGCAAGGGAAATGCACTGCGAGCCACAATGTGCTCGTGAGTCGCATTTTCGCCGCGGCTGTGCTATCCTGTCGAAAATGACATTGAAACCTTCCGTATTGGTTAATTCATTACACAGTATTGCACTTTCGTAATTGGACGTTAGATAAAATTAATAATAGAAATTTGTTCCCAGATCGATTTCATTTTCTGATTTAGTTTGATTTGATCTGCATGGCCATGGATCATGGCGTAATAACAGATATTGGTCAGCAGACAAATCAAGAAATTTCAATTAAGTTCTACTTCACTGTGTGACAAACAAATAAGGGGCGTGGTGTGCCATCAGTGTCCATAGAATTATTGGACCCTTTTCATTACTTGAAGAAGCAGTGCGAGTTATACAAGTATTTTTTAGAAATGTTGTATGATGAATTAACTTGTGAAACGTTTTGTGGCATATTCTCAGTAAGATAACACCACAGATTCCACTGCTATTGTATCCATGACTGAATTGCTATGAGCTTTCGCAGAGATAAACAACGGCAGCAGAGTGGGGTCTTACGGGGTACACTGCGTCAACGTGCGCTGAGGTTCTCTGCCCCATTCTCAACAAGACAAAGTCACTGAACTGTTGCGAAACGCGCAAAGGTATTTGTAGAAAAAATTTGTCGCCTTCTTCAAAAACATTTTTTCTCAGGGTTTCTCTTAATATTTGGATTTTCGTAGCAACTGCGTGAATTGCAATATAATTATTTCATCTCCTATTACGATGCTGTATACATTACGATGTTATTTTGCATCAGTGCGATATGTAATAGCGAAGTGTTGTACCCGATATACAAAATTCTTGGCTTACAAATCGATATCTTAAATTAGAAAAAAAAAACATACATACATACATACATACATACATACATACATACATACATACATACATACATACATAGATACATAGATAGATAGCTACATATATACATTTATTTATTTATTATTTTGCTAATAATTGTAACATAAAATACAATATATACAGAAAAACATTAGCTCGCCCCTGAAAGAGTAGAACAAGTGCTCAGGGGCGGATTCCTTAATTGAAATTAATAATTATACAATACAATTTGTCTTATATCTACTATGCAATTATAGTATATAAATTTAAATTTACAATTTTTCAATTTTTATAAAATCCATACATAACTTTTTAAATTTAATACTAGAACTATTAGAATTGACAAGATTAGGATAATTAAATATAAATTTGTTATATATTCTTGCGCCTAAATTACAACTATAATTGAATACTGTAACAGTGTTGCATTTTGGTTCAAACAATCTTAAATAATTCATACCTTTTGTTTCATAACTATGAAAATACAATTCAAAATACATACATACATATATACGTACGTCCACACCTGTGGAGTAACGGTTAGCGCGTCTGGCCGCGAAACTAGGTGGCCCGGGTTCGATTCCCGGTCGGGGCAAGTAACCTGGTTGAGATTTTTTCCGTGGTTTTCTCTCAACCCAATACGAGCAAATGCTGGGTAACTTTCGGTGCTGGACCCCGGCCTAATTTCACCGGCGTCATCACATTCATCTCATTCAGACGCTAAATAACCAGAGATGTTGATAAAGCGTCGTAAAGTAACCTACTAAAATAAAAAATACACATACATACATACATACATACATACATGCATATACTGTACATACATACATACATATATACATACATACATACATACAGACATACGTACATATATACATATACCCATGAGAAAGTCTTTCACTACAAACCTAACATTTTCCAATCTTTCTTTCTTAATAGTGTAGGACCGTTTTGAAAAAAAAAAAACTCTAAATAATGTAGTAGTAAATATCAATATCCTAAAAACAATATACTTTGTATACTTCCACTTGATCCTTTGATTGAGTTTCTGTCTGATATGTACGTCTATTATCAGTAGAGCCGTGACATCTGTATTTTCGTATTAGTCTGAGGTGAACATAAGACGCCGGTCAGAATGTAGTCGACGTGTTTCAAGTACAGGCAGCGCAAGCGAATTTGACACACGCATAAGCAAGCACTTTCCGTATTTTGTTTACGGTTATTGCGTGTTATAAAATCCAGGCAATACAATTATTTTATAATTACGATTAATATCGGAAAGGTCTAAAATGCTGGTGAGGTTGAGAATAATTGTTGGAAATCATATTTAATTTGTCAGAAAGTGGTAAAGCATACGTCTGAAAAGATGTTTTTCCTTATATTTAGAGTTTTGCATTACAGTTTTAGAATGCCGACAACATATATGGCGTACAATTTTGCTTTCCCTATATTTAACTGTTACATTAATTTATTTATCACATCTATTCCGTATCTTACTTTTCTTGCATGTTGTTCGCTTAGTTTCGGTTGCTGCTGCAATGAACAACAACATTCATGTTCAAAGTTTCTAATGAAAATGACCGCCGAGTGTCGGATAGTATAATCTTGTATGCGGAAAAACTGCGTTAAATATCGACTGAAACCAAAGGCGTATATGTAGAATATTTCATATCGTCAATTTCATTTCTACAGTACGGTAGCGTGAAAATTAATCCCAACACGACATATTTTCACATTTTCTGTCATTGTTGGCCTCACAGCTGCTCATACCGCTTTAATTGACATCTGTGGTAAGTGTAATTCCATTGTTGAAGGTCTGTCATTATTTTTTTACAGTCTTACTAATAAACCGTGTATAGTTTTTATGCGAGACTTATGCAGAGTTGAAACAGAAAACGTTACTAATAAACCGTGAATAAGCTATGGATGTATAAACAGGCTGTAACTATACAATGGGAATTGCTTTGCAGTAGTTATATATACGAAACCCCTTGTTGAAGCGTTGTATATAGCGAAAAAATGGCCGCCCCTCTAACAGCTGTTCGTATCCACTGTCCTTTTATGATGATGTTTACCTTGTAACCACAGAAGAACAAACCAAAGATCATAGAATTATTAGAATAATATTGCTGTAGCTTGTACTCTTTGAATAAAATGTATTGTGGTAATCGATTAGAGCCAGTTGTACTATCGATATTTAACACGCCACACAAGAGCGCTCTACCGGATGCAATAGAGAACCTCAGATATTCTATTACCTTTCGTAACGAAGTAATGACGAAACTATGACGTAGCTGTGTAACAGTTATACTGTTATGACATTTTGTCTGTCGTTTTGTACTTATAAGCATTTCAGTTGTGATGAAGACTTAATACTGCAATCCTGTGTACATTCTGTCATCTTCACAAATGGATACAACTCCACGAAAACGGTCTAAAATTATAACATTAGCAGAGCATTCTTCTATGACACAGAGCAAATTGCTGCAGAACGTCACATAGGTTTGGCAACTGTTAATTCGATCATAAAACGATACAGGGAGACTGGATCCATCACACCCCAGAAAAAAGGAAACTGTGGCCGGAAAAGGAAGACTTCACCTGCAGATGATCGTTTAATTGTCAGGAAAAGTAAATTAAATCCTAAACTAACTGCTGTCGACTTAACCCGCGAGTTAATGGCTACCACTGGAGCGAATATTCACGTCACAACAGTGCGGCGTAGGCTTTTGGAAGCTGGACGAAGGGCTCATAAGCCTATTAAGAAGTAACTGCTAACCCCTGTTATGTGCAAAAAAAGGCTTAATGTGGGCAAAATTACATCAACACTGGACAGTGAATGACTGGAAGAATGTACTTTTTCCCGATGAGTCTCATTTTGAGGTCCACGGCAACCGTGTTTCTTACGTAAGGAAAGGATCCGAAAAGGTAACAGCAGCTAATCTCCAACAAGCACCCAAATACCCCCCTAAAGTACTGTTTTGCGGTTGTTTTACACATGAAGTGCCTGGAGCATTAATACCTATCAAGGGAATGATGAATTCTGACAAATATATTCACTTATTGGAAACCAGAATCGTACCCCAGCTGCAAAAATCATTTCCGGATGGCAGAGGTGTGTTCCAACAAGACCTGGCACCATGCCATACGTCTCGAAAAACTACAGAATTCTTCAACAAGAAGAATATTCAGGTACTCCCCTGGCCAGGCAACTCACCCGACATTAACCCCATTGAGAACTTGTGGTCAATTTGCAAAAGAAGAATGCAAAAAATGGATTGTTCTACAAAGGAGAAGATGATTTCTGCCCTCTTTTGTGTATGGTTTCGCGATGAAGAAATGAAGAATATTTGTGGGAAATTAGTGGAATCCATGCCAAATCGCCTCAGAGCTGTTATTAGGAAGAAGGGAGGCCACATAGATTACTGAGGTATGTCTTAGATCCTTTTTTTATCCGGTTTGAGTGTCTTTGCATAAGTAATTACGTTGTTCGGATTAATTTGCACGCTACTGTACTTCAAGTTTATAACAATCCCACTTGTCATCTGATAAAACTTTTGCAATTTTGCATAATGAATTGAAACCACGGTTTTTTGTATTACTGTGTGATGTAGAAATGAAATTGTTAATATGAAATATTTTACATATGCGCCCTTGGATTCAGCCGATGTTGAACGCAGTTTTTCCGCATACAAGGTCGTATTATCCGACATTCGGCGGCCATTTTCATTTGAAACTTTAAAAATGAATGTTGTTGTTTATTGCAGCAGGAACCGATACCAGGCAAACAACATGCAAGAAAAGTAAGGTACGAAATTGGCGTGATAAATAAATTAATGTAACAGTTAAATATATAGAAAGCAAAATTGTACGCCATATAAGTTTTCGGGATTCTAAATCTGCAATGCAAAACTCTAAGTATATGAAAAAAACATCATTTCAGACTTACGTTTTACCACATTTGTGACAATTTAAGTATGATTTCTCAACCTCACCAGCATTTTAGACCTTTCCGATATTAGCCCTTATTATACAATAATTGTATTGTCTTGATTTTATAATACGCAATAATCGTATACAAAACACGGAACGTGCTTGCTAAGATGTGTCAAATTCGCTTCCGCTGCCTGTACTTGATACACATCGACTACATTCTGTCCGGGGCGTCGTATGTTTACCTCAGACTAATACAAATATACCCATGTCACGGCCCTAATTATCAGGCAGTATATCTCATTTGACGATATTTTTCTGAGGAAGAACATTTTTTTAGTACGCATCTGAAGTATGACTAGTGTAATATGTAGCTAGTCGGCGATGTATACAATGGTGGGGGAAAGGAACGGGTCACCAGACACCATTACATTATGGCTGAGTTGCCTCATATGTGGTGCCTTCTTGGTATCGCTTTTGAGGTTCAGACCTGTCTTCGGAGAGTTGCCTAAACAACTTTCACTCGATAATGAGTTTTGGAATAAAATTCTGAGGAAATTCTACAGATAATAACAGTATATTTCTAATAAAAAATAATATTTAGAATAATAGTACGTGCAGGAACTAGGGGATCGTGTAGGACTATTTTGGAAAAAAAAAACTGTAAATAATTCCCATGGCTTGTCAGTATATTTTTTCATTAATAAACTTCCTCGTATGTAATAGTGAAAACTTTGCAACTAATTCAAAAGTTCATAGCATAATTACTCGTCAAAAGACGACTTTCGTACTCAATCGGCTAATCTATCGTGCTATCAAAAAAGAATTCGTTATGACAGTAAAAATTTTTGATAGGCTTTCTATGGATATAAAAAGTCAAACTCAAAATATAATATAATTTAGAGCCAAATTAAAAATGTATCCAATTTCTCACGCCTTCTATTCTGTAGGTGAATTTGGCATACAGCAATGATGCATGGATATTTCTGTCTTGTATTAACTATCGATACTAACCCCTTGTGTTGTACCAGTATGTTGTAAAACTCTTTTGTTTATATTTAACTTGACTGTGACTATAATTAATACTTTTTAGTACTATTAAGATTCTTTTGACATGTTGTATATTCTATCTGTGAACCGATGTACAAATATTATGGAATGTAAATAAATACCATACAATACAAAACAGTCGGGGAAAATCTCGGAAAAACCCCCAAAAATTACTGTGTCTTAATGAGATTCGAACCTATGCTCAAGCTAAAAATCATATTTGAAATCCGATTTGTTACGTTGAAATTAATTTAATCGTGAAGTGCAAGTTACATTTCACTTGTTATTTTTCTCTACAGCGAAGAGTTTAGCCCGATAGATTTTCTCTGCAGCTCTCGAACCTTATTCTCTGTTGTACACATGTTTCACATCTCATTGTTAGACTTTGGAAATAGTCTGGTTGTTAGGGGTGCGGTTTGTGCAACAAAGAAGCGCAATGCGGGTTGTCTTTGTCTCGGGGCGCTTAACTACTAACTTGTTCTTATTCAGACTATGAGCTGACCGAGTCTTACCCTTTCACTACAGAGTAAGTTTCCGTGATTTCTTCCACCTTTGTCTACAGAGGCTCCTATTATGTGAGAGTCAATATAACAAGGCAATCCTGATAATTGATGTTTCTTAGCACCCGCTATCAAAAGACTGCTGCTATGCATTTAATATCCTCACAAAGCCTGCACTAACAATAGCATGTATGCAGATAATTCATAATAAGTCTACGTATAACTGTTTAGTGAGAGAGTTTGTCCTGAGTAGTCTATTGGCTACCTTTTCCAAGGCTTGCGGGTTCAAAACCGGACGAGGGAATGGATTTTATCCCTACAATGCTCTCGTCATTGCGTAGTACTGTATTACTATTAATACGTCAAATGACGTAATAGGTGATAAAAGAGTTTTTGAGTTCTGTATTCATTTGAAATATATTTATTTTATTTTATTTTATTTTATTTTATTTTATTTTATTTTATTTTACGTGGCAGAGTTAAGGCTGTAAGCCGACCTATTCGACTCAATCAGATCTAGAATTAATACATATGCAATAATAATAATAATAATAATAATAATAATAATAATAATAATAATAATAATAATACCAACAATAATGCTAAAAATTATGTAATTTCCAGTTATGCTGAACACAGTATAAATTTAAAGGTAATTATTCAGGACTATTATTGTAAAGTAAAAGACTAAGTATATGATTATGTCTCGTGATCAGAATATTGTACGAAATGGAACTATAAAAGTTGGAGATTTATACTTCGAAGAGGTGGAAAAATTCAAATATCTTGGAGCAACAGTAACAAATATAAATGACACTCGGGAGAAAATTAAACGCAGAAAAAATATGGGAAATGCGTGTTATTATTCGGTTGAGAAGCTTTTGTCATCTAGTCTGCTGTCAAAAAATCTGAAAGTTAGAATTTATAAAACAGTTATATTACCGGTTGTTCTGTATGGCTGTGAAACTTGGACTCTCACTTTGAGAGAGGAACAGAGATTGAGGGTTTTTGAGAATAAGGTTCTTAGGAAAATACTTGGGGCTAAAAGGGATGGAATGGAGAAAGTTACACAACGCAGAGCTGCACGAATTGTATCCTTCACGTGACATAATTAGGAACATTAAACTCAGACGTTTGAGATGGGCAGGGCATGTAGCACGTATGGGCGAATCCAGAAATGCATATAGAGTGTTAGTTGGGAGGCCAGAGGGGAAAATACCTTTAGGGAGGCCGAGACGTAGATGGGATGATAATATTAAAAATGGATTTGAGGGAGGTGGGATATGATTATAGAGACTGGATTAATCTTGCTCAGGATAGGAACCAATGGCGGGCTTGTGTGAGGGCGGCAATGAACCTCCGTTCCTTAAAAGCCAGTAAGTAAGTAAGTATTGTGAAGTAAAAATAAAATTATTTATATATTTAAATATACTGTTCAACATAAGAGCCGTTCAGACCTAAAGTGGATCGAGTCCATGAGACATAGTTTTGAGATAGTAAAAAAAGTAAATCCCTGGCGCTACAGCCCTGAAGGGCCTAGTCTGACCAGCCAACTGCTGCTGGCCTAACGTTCACATGCCGAAGCAGAGGTGGACGATCATCCAACCAGGATGGAGGTATCGTGTGGTTAGCACGATGATCCCCCAGCCGTTATAGCTGGTTTCCTGAACCGGATTTTCGCTACCTATCGTAGCTCCCCAAGTGTACCACGATGCTGGGTGGGCACCGGTCCCATACACTGACCGAAATTTCATGAGAAAATTTCTTCCCCCATGAGTACTCGAACTAGCGCGGCTTCCGTAGCGAGTCTTAGGCAGGATGGCTTAGACCGCGACGCCAAGGCGCGGGACAGTTTTGAGATACTAGGACTTAAAGTTAACTTGCTTTAGTGAATTATTTAACTTCACTAGCAATAATTTTATTGCTCCATTCCCAAATCCTAGATTCATAAATTATAAAGAATTGTGATGTTAATTCATACAACGCTTTAGTGACTTGATCCACTATGGCTCAGAACATCCTGAACAAATAATTTGAGCCAAAAGTGACTGGTGTCACCTACCGGAGAATGCTTGGAATTAAGACTTGATCCATTATTGCTCGGAAAAGGTACAACTTCAGATAGGCCTAATGAGAAAATGAACTAAACTCAATTTATGAAAATTTGTGACTTGATCCACTTTAGCTCTGAACGCCTCATATGAGGAGAAAATCAATTGTAGTTTTATAGGTAATTTTATTTGTTTAGGTATATTTTTTGTTTCTAATTTCTATTTTCATGAGAATAAGCTTACATGAAATATAATACAATGATGCAGATCCAACTACAAGATGATATTTCAGAATAAAATTTTTATTTATTTTATATAGTTTCGTATGTTTTTTGCTCTAATTTCCATTTATGTTGAAATAAATTTACAGGGAACAAAAAATCGTATAAATAAAACTACAGGAAATATTTCAAAATACAACTTTATTGCTTACTTTAGTTTTATTTATTTTGCTTTCTTGTTAGAGTAATTTTTATTTATATGAAATTGAACGTACTCCTATGAATTTTGGTACTAGAGGCAGTCCTTGAATGCACCCACCTACCTACAAACATGTTTGATACAACATATTGTGGTGAGCGTTATTATGCTACTATGTCTATATCTACATTTGATTCGTTAAAGACAGGCGATATCACCGCAGGCAAGAAGAAAAACTTTCTACCATGAGAAAAGTGTGGGAAATTTGGATTCAAAACTCGAGTGGAGATTTATTACTGCATTTTCAGCATAGGAATCCTCTTCTGGAGGTGTTTTGGTTGAATTTCGTAAGCTTCTCTTTCTTTTTTTTTATTACGTAGCTGAATATGTGATGAGTTTCCCGTTTCCTGTTTTGTTGCGTCTTTTTTCTGTCTCTCCATTTGGTTGTTTCGCTTGCTTGCTACAATTATTGTCAATCTCTCCTACTGTATCTACCATTAATTTTGTGTCCTTGAACTGCAACTTCATCCTGGTATGTATTCTGGATCCTTTTCAGTACCAGAACCTTCATTATCAAACTCTACATTGTCTTCAGCACTATCATCTGAACTTTCATCTATAATTTGCGTGTCAGGATAATCATGTAATTTCTCATCCAGTGTTACTTTGTTGACTATTACACTCTTACTACGTCATACTACTTTTGACCAATAAAACGGTACGAAAGGACGTATTTCAACCAATCATGGCTGCTTATCGCACAATTTTATCGCGTCCGTAACGTTTGTTTAATTTTATCGCGTCCCTAGCATTTGTTTAATTTTATCGCGTCCCTAGAATTTTTTTTTGTTTGCCAACATTTGAAACTCCGCTGGTCGGCCGTCACTATATATATATATATATATATATATATATATATATATATATATATATATATAATTACATATATAATTACAAACCACTCCAGTCGATGCACAGCAGTTTCAAATATGACTCGCATTGGCATTCAAGAACAAGAATTAATAAAAATCACTGATCATATCTATGCATCTTCTGAAATCCTATTTAGAAATAAATGAAGAGCACCATTCGGAAATCTTGAATAAGTTGAATACACCATGTAGGCCTAAATCAACAAGTTCCACTTCTATTATGCACACGTCCAATATAACATCAATTGAACCACCAACCACATTCAAATTTGAAAATTGTACATTCAATAATTATTCCTTTTAAAATTATTCATGTTTTTATGTCATCGTCGTTAATTAAAACTATTCTAACACTTGTGTATATTAGTTAGGTTATGTTATAGCTTCTGCTATATGATATTATGGATAGTCACGTATCAGAGATTGTTTAATATTAAGATTTATTGAAAATCATGTGTCAAGTGACGTTGATTACTGGGATTCGGATAATTGAAGTGGAATGCCTTTTTTTAATAAAAATAAAACTGAATCAACAAAGCCTTCTTGACTAGTAACATTGCCATCGTGTATAGATCGAGAACTTCTCGACGAGAAGCCATTGCTAGTACTCACTACTGCCATCTAGCATGCATCTAGCGTAATATTTGTAATGTTGAGATGGTACAATAATACATTTGAAGACAGTTGTACTTTCGTAAGTCAATATTTTATTGTATTGGAGTACTTCGTTACTTCTAATCTTTATATACTTTCTTCTAATCGTGTAATAGTGTATTAAATCCCATTCGAGTTTCGATTTTTTCTAGATAAATCAAAACCTCTATTGAGATTACTGTTGATAAAACACACTTATAAGGAAATTAATAAACTGTACCGAGAGAAAAACTTACGTTAATACTATTGATCAGTAAATCTGACGTACGCTTCCAAATATATCTTATAATTTAGCGAAGCGTGTACTTTGCAACTTGCTGTTACGATTCCTAGTCAGCAACTGGGAATTAGAGGCACAGCTAGAAAAAAAGAGGGGCTCACTCTGCGGGAGAAATAGTGAGGAAGAATTGTTTACCCATTACAAAATTAAGTACCATAGCAGTTTAGGGTTAAAGGCCGGTACAATTTTTAGCATAGCTTCTTTCAGCAGCGAAGTTACATACAATGGTGGGGTTACTATGTAGATTAGAAATTTGTACTTGAATGTTCTCTTTAGGTGTATGCTCCTTCGGCAGATCCTTCCAGTTTTGAGGCACTGGAACCTCGTTTGAACCCTCCCACATATGCTGCTGTTATAAAAGATCAAATCATCGCCCGAGAATGGCGACATGGACGCCACTGTACGTATTACAAATTTTGGAAGGTACCGTAAATTTTGCGTTGCATTTAAAGAAATTGCTACTATTTTCAGAATGTAGGCTATATAAATTGCATAAGGATAATGGCTATTTATGTATCTGTGAGGAAGAGCAGACTGTGGATCACCTTTTGTTTCATTGTCCAGTGTTCGAAAACAAAATATTTATTTTGGTCGGACATTTACATTTTTGTAATATAATATATGACAAACCGCTATTCAATTTGTTTACAAAAACGTGCTCCTATAAAGAGTTTTGTAATTTTATATGTAATATATTTAAGAACTTGTAATTCAAATTATTGTAGTATATATATATATATATATATATATATATATATATATATATATATATATATATATTTGTTAATTGTAAGTAGCAAGACTGGGTTACCCACGTCAATGTAAGTCTATATGTAATATATTTAAGAATTTGTAAATAATTCAAATTATTGTAGTATATATAAGTGTTAATTTTAAGTAGCAAGATTGGGTTACCCACGTCAATGTAATTTTATATGTAATTAATTTAAGAACTTGTAAATAATTCAAATTGTTGTAGTCGATATAAGTGTTAATTTTAAGTAGTAAGACTGGGTTACCCACGTCAAATGAATTCTCATTATAATAATATAAACTCAGACTATACCTATAACCCTAATGTACTTTCGGGTAAAATAGAGTTCAAGAAAATGTATATTCAAATAAATAAATAAATTAATAATTGATAGTGAACATAGTAAAAAAGTAAAAGCAATATCGCTGATATGGTTTATATTATTGTGCTTTTACCTAGCCTGTAATGCGGAAGTATAAACATTGGGTAATAATAGTAATAATAGTTTTATTCTCTCTGGCAGAGTTAAGGCCATCTGGCCTTCTCTTCCACTCAACCAGGATCAAAGCAAAACACAGAAAAATACATACCGGTATACAGGTATTAACTTAATAATAATAATAATAATAATAATAATAATAATAATAATAATAAACTTAAATTAAAAAGAGAGATTGAATACATATGAATATAATCACAAACAGGAAAATACATTCTGAAATACAAGTACTAACTTAAAAGAAAATAATTATTACATATGAATATAATCACACACAATTAAAGGAATATTATAATTAGTATAATCAGCATACAACATTTGTTAAATTATTGCCAATATTCATACCCATAAGAAACATTAAATCGTCGATGTTGGCTACATAATTTTTACTTGAATGTTGGAATTTTTCATTATCGAAGGCTTAGCTGAACGATTGAGGTTATAACATTTTATTGTATGTGAACTTCTCTTGAAGCAAGTTGCCAGACTTGCAGGGGCTCTCCTCTGTTTTCGTGCAGTTTTGGCCTTTATATGTACCACAATGCATAACGACAAATAAATCAATGCAGCGTGGCTGCGGCGAGTCTGTGGGCTGCAGTTGTGGAACGAGCGAGGGACCTTGTCTCAAGCATTTCTCATCTTGTTTGTATCGTTGATTCAACCTCAGAAGCTCCGTTTATTTCAAGCAATATTGATTTCAATTAAATATTAATCTTTAGACCAACGTAATAAGTTGTACTACAGTTATGGATGTTTTAAACATATCGTGATGTGGAATGAGGCTGTATCTTAAAAAGTGAAGTCTACTGATTATATATATATATATATATATATATATATATATATATATATATATATATATATAGCTATACGGATTTATCTATAGGAAATTAAAACTCGAGTGGGTTTTAACTATTACACGATTACAAAAAAAGTATATAAAGATTAGAAGAAATAAATACTTTAATACTATACAATATTAATTGACTTACTAAAACTGTAAACTGTCTCTACAATGTATTATTGTTCCATTTCATCATTACACAAATTCCGCTAGATGGCAGTTGTGTTGTTACCAGTTGTGCCAACTATACAATCTTCATTGAACTCTATGGACGATTACTAATCAAGAAGGCTTTGGTGATTCAGTTTCATTTTTATTAAAACAAATGCATTCCACTTCAATTATCAATATATAGACTAGTAAATAATTTCTGATACGTGACATTCCATAATCTCATACAGCAGAAGCTACAACATAGCCTAAATAATATAAACAAGATAATGATAGAAAAGTTTTAAATAAGGGTGATCAAATAAACATGAATAATTTTAAAAGGTGCAATTATTGGAAACTTAAAGCAAATGTAATGGGATTTCTAAGAGCAGTTGCTGGCTATAAGAAAATAGAACATAAAAGAAGTGAAGATAAAAAAAAGGATTTGTATGAAGCCAGGTGGATAAACCATGTACAAAGAATGAACATAGAGAGACTACCATTTCATTTTAAGAATTATAAACCTCTAGGGAAAAGAAATAAAGGAAGATCCAAAAAACGGTGGCATAAACAAGATATGTAGATTCCTGCAGACAATAATGTCTAACGCGTGAAGGAAGAAGAAGACAATTGTTAGAAGTACAATGTTGGAAAGCAAAGAAAAAAGTGATAGGGAGGTTATAAAAAAACAAATGCTAGGGAGGTGATAAAAATGGCAGAAGAAGCATTTATGATTGGTTGAAATAGGTCGTTCTGTCCGTTCTATTGGTCAAAAGTAGTATGACGTAGTGAAATTATAATAGTCCGAATAAATGTAACAGTGTAAAATTTCTTTGCAGGGCAATGAATGATCTCCTACAGTATGTTTAAGTAAATTTGATATGGATGAGAGCTCATTATGAATACGGAATTCGGTAGAGTGAGCTACCACCGCGTGGTGTACAGGTTTAGGTCCTGAACTCTCATACCCGAGTACGCATCAAAGTTAGGTACAATTATATTGGCAGTAAAACATATTTCTTTGTCATGTATTATGATAGCTAAATTCATTGGTCTGTCCTTTTGGTGACTGTTCGGGTATCCTAATTTCCAATTAAATTTGAAGGGATCAGAACCATAGTGGGCCAAGCTCCATTTACTAAAACCGTAGAAAGCAAGGGTTAAAATGAAGTTTATTACCATAATTCAATGTAAACATATAGCAAGTAATATAAAGTATACACATTCAAAATAAATTATATGTCAATCTTCATTAAACTATGGTATTCACTTGACTTTAACCTTTGCTTTCTCTGACTTGAGGCTTCCCCGGCGTTTGATGTAGAATAACTCTCCTAGGTATCTCAGCCAGGTGAGATGGAGATTTGCTTCCAAGCATTCGATGGCTAGCTCTGCCATCTTCTGCAGGGAATGAAATGATGTGGGACGAATCGAATCGAAAAATCGAATCTAAAAAGAGAGGAGAATTGGGAGGACAAACTTAAAAGGTACGCAAAACTCGTCCTCGCAAGGGGTTGGGGGCTGTAAGAAACCAAATATGTGAGCTCCAAGCCTGTTGGCCACTAGTCTCACTCCTGGTTACGCTGCTCCACTGAAGGAGCTCTAGAAAATTTTGAAGGGGAAAACCGAAAATGGACGTAACCTCTTAGGTACCACATACGCGAGGGGGATGGAAATGTGATCGAAATGATCACGGGACGGGACGGGGAGATAGCTGGATTAGATCTGCATATTGAAATGAACTGTCATTTCGCAGTGCAGAAGGAGTCGAGAAGACTCTGTCATCTGTTGTTCGATGACAAAGCAGGTGAAGACCGCCAGGAGAGACGCCGTGAATTCTGAATCTGCAAAGTGAAAGGTTCCCTGTCCTTTCGCATTGCGACATGCGTGACGTTGCACATGTATTTCATAATTTATCTACTCTGAACTAGGGCTTTAAGTTGTTTGTTAGAAAAAGGGGGGCTTATGGGGACGGGCATATAGGTCCGTGACCCATTTCTCTTAGGGCTCATCCCGACATTTGTCTTAACGCCTTAGGAAAACCACGGAAATACCTTAGGCAGGATGAGTTGTCTGAATATAAGAGATTAGCCAATTTGGCTTTTAGGTAACAGGTCGATTGATTTATGAATTTAGGATAGATGTAATTAATAATTACTTTTGAATAATTAGGGGGTTCATGGGGATATGAGTGCAGGTCCGTTGCCCTTTCTTTTAGGGCTCATCCCTACATTTGTCTTAGCGCCTTAGGAAAACCACGGAGAAACCTTACACAGGATGTAATGAAGGTGATAATGCTGGTGAAATGAGTCCGGGGTACAGCACCGAAAGTTACCCAGCATTTGCTCGTATTGGGTTGAGGGAAAACCCTGGGAAAATCCTCAACCAAGTGACTTACCCCGACCGGGATTCGAACCCGGGCCACCTGGTTTCGCGACCAGACGCGCTGACCGTTACTCCACAGGTGTGGGACCATGTCTAGCCGGTATATATGCAATAGCGGTAGGCAATCAGGAGCTAGCTCCACCAATCAGAATGCGTCTGGCGGTCGGGACTAGGAACTAGCTCCTGATTGGCCCGCAGCAGGAAGCCGTGCCATTGCTTATATACCGGCTAGACATGGTCCCACATCACTTCATTCCCTGAAGAAGACGACAGAGCTAGCAATCGAAAGCTTGGAAGCAAATCTCCAACTTACCTGGCTGAGAACCAGAGAAGAGTTATTTTGCTTTCTCTGTTTTTAATAAATGGCGCTTGGCCCACTATGACTCTAAAGCTTCATTTGTACCCATTCTTCTATTTTCAACAATATCTGATATCCAAGTTTGCTGCCTAGCAAACTATGGTCAATTGAATAAAAGGCTAATCTGTGTTTTTTTTTTTTTTCAGAGTTTTTGGAACACTTAATTTTAAATTGATCTACTTCCTAATTTATCAAGTTTTGTGTGAATCACATTTATTGGATTGTGAGTATACTTTTGTTTTACACAAGTCAGCATTACATGTGTTCCGTTACTAGATCACAACTGTCCTAATTCATTGAGGGAATCTGATTTCTATTTCCCTAATGAGATTTTTCCTAGAAAGGAGACTGTTTCTGTCTTATTGTGGAAGATCGGGATACTCACAGAATTCTGCTACAAATTCAGGTATCTATATGGTTACGCGTTCCATGGAAAGTTAGCCAAAGCATACTGTGAGGTTATTCACGTGGGAAGTAGATACAGTGTTCTTCCCGTTGCATCCTGGGTCGATAAGAAGGATGATTGTGAATAATGGAGGAATTCTGAAATGTAGGCAAAGGGAAATGGAAATAATCCGCGAGATCCTTTCCCGCCACCCTCTTTATCTACTAGAAATTCCACTTGGACTAATATGGGATTCAAGCCGGGTTTTCGGGCTGAAAGCCTACGTTCTAGCCATTCGAGTGGCGGTGCATCATATCATTGAATTCCATTTACGCAGTATTATTTAATGAGCAACGAGAATGATTATATATTCAAATGTTCATAATTTTTACCAGAAATATTTTATCATTAATTATGTGAGTAAAATGACAGTAACCTATTTTAATGAGTTTTACATCGTTATTAAAAATAAAAAGTCTATTGTGTACATTTTAAATCGAAGTAGTATGTGACATGTCTATGCGGATGACGTGAATATGTTAGGAGAAAATACACAAACGATTAGGGAAAACACGGAAATTTTACTTGAAGCAAGTAAAGCGATTGGTTAGGAAGTAAATCCCGAAAAGACAAAGTATATGATTATGTCTCGTGACCAGAATGTTGTACGAAATGGAAATATAAAAATTGGAGATTTATCCTTCGAAGAGGTGGAAAAATTCAAATATCTTGGAGCAACAGTAACAAATATAAATGAAATTCGGGAGGAAATTAAACGCAGAATAAATATGGGAAATTGTGTTATTATTCGGTTGAGAAGCTTTTATCATCCAGTTTGCTGTCAAAACATCTGAAAGTTAGAATTAATAAAACAGTTATATTACCAGTTGTTCTGTATGGTTGTGAAACTTGGACTCTCACTCTGAGAGAGGAACATAGGTTAAGGGTGTTTGAGAATAAGGTGCTTAGGAAAATATTTGGGGCTAAGCGGGATGAAGTTACAGGAGAATGGAGAAAGTTATACAACGCAGAATTGCACGCATTGTATTCTTCACGTGACATAATTAGGAACATTAAATCCAGACGTTTGAGATGGGCAGGGCATGTAGCACGTATGGGTGAATCCAGAAATGCATATAGAGTGTTAGTTGGGAGACCGGAGGGGAAAAGACCTTTAGGGAGGCCGACACGTAGATGGGAAGTTAATATTAAAATGGATTTGAGGGAGGTGGGATATGATGATAGAGACTGGATTCATCTTGCACAGGATAGGGACCGATGGCGGGCTTATGTGAGGGCGGCAATGAACCTTCGGGTTCCTTAAAAGCCATTTGTAAGTAAGTAAGTAAGTAGTATGTGACAAATAATTATAATCAGCGAGGCACATATTTCTGAGACTAAATATGTAGGGAACAGGAATGCTCTGATTTGATACATTTTTATGAAATAAATATCTGTGTTAGAGAACAATACAATAATAATAATAATAATAATAATAATAATAATAATAATAATAATAATAATAATAATAATAATAATAATAATAATAATAACAATAATAATAATAAGGTACATAACACACATGTTAGGTCAATTATACAGTGTTCATAGATTTGATAAGAAACATTAAAGGTTATATATTACAGTTATATGAACACTAATAAATATAATATAATTATTAAAGAAATTAGTAATAGACATGTTTCGGAGATGCTTTCTTCATCTTCAGTGACTATTTACCAGGACGGATGGTTCAGGTGATCGAACCGCGTTGTTGCTTACCTGAACCATCCGTCGTGGTAAATAGTCACTGAAGATGGAGAAGCATCTCCGAAACATGTCTGACTATTACTAATTTCTTTAATAATGATATTATATTTATTAGTGTTCATATAACTGTAATATATAATCTTTAATGTTTCTTATACATATTGATTTTTTTTATATAAGAACTCTGTAGCACCCCGAGAAAGAGTAAGTTACATACTCGTGCTCGGGAGGCATTCCACATAAGTTAATGATAAGACATTTTATTGAATAACAGAGTAAAAAGTAACAAAAGAAAGGAAAAAGAAAAACATATCAAAATAATTGAACTTCAAATTTTCTCTGTTAACAGCAATTTTTAACAGATTTTTTTATAATAAGGAGCATTAGCAAATTATATGTTTGGGAATTTATCTATTATCATTTTGTAAATCCTTGGACCGAAGTTGCTACTGTGATTATATGCTGCAGTTGTGGTACATTTAGGAACTGTCATGCATATGCTGTCTGATCTTTTGGTTTTATTTTTATGTGAATATAAATTAAATATATTTCGGTAATACATTGTTATAAATTTGACGGATGTCAAATACTTTAAATTCTGAATACAGCAGCTCTGAAGGATAATCAAGAGGTTTATTAAGGCATTATTATTTATTTAGCAGAGTTATTGGCATGAGGAAGATACTATAAGCACTACCCCATGCTATAATGCCGTATTGTAATAGGGGAGAGTAGGGTAGTATCGGATATCGGGTAATATTGGGCAGTGAGTTTCTCTCATCTACCACCAGATGATAGTATCTGAATGACATGGTTACGTTTCTGCGATGTCGCGTACAGAAACGTAACTATGTCACTCAGGTACTACCATGTGGTGGTAGATGAAAGAAACGCACTGTCCGATATTATCCGATGTCCGATACTACCCAACTCTCCCCTATAGCTTGTATTAATGCGAGGTGAATCAGTCTTAAAGTATGGACAATCAAGTAATTTCGTAGGATGACAAAATAGTGAAATTTTATCTTAATTTATTGCATAGAAAAAAAGTATTTATCCCAACTTAATTGTTGGTCGATTATTATTCCAAGATATTTGTTTTGAGAAGATTAATTTAGAATAGGACAGTTACAACTACTAGAAGAACAATTGATGTACGAATTTTTAAACACAAGAGCGAATCAGGAGATTTCGTACCAACAGATGTTAACGAAAATAATACAACCGTAGTTTTGGAATAATTTAAGACAAGTATATTGAAATCAAACCAATTTTTAATCAATGTGATGCCATTGTTCGGATTAAAGTAGGTATAGATTAGTATCTTAATTTTTAATACTTGGTAGCTTTTTCAAATTAATTCATTGTTGTTGAAGACTTTACGCCTTTGGTAAGAATTATAAAACATACACTAGTTTTCTTCATTGGAAAGATGTAGGCCTACATAATTACAGTGTGTGTGTACTTTCAAATTAATTACACCATATCTTTCTACAATGTGACTTTTATAACCCCTCAACCCGCTATTTAAATGTCCTGGTGCTAAGCTGAACTGATATTTAAATCCCCTAGTAAAATTAAATTCACATGACGTCACTCTTTTATTCCTATTTTCGAAGTGGGTCAACATAATACAACCATATGGGAGTAAACACAAGATTCTCAGCAAAACACTAAAAAAAAAACCGTATTAAAATATCTGCAGCTGATTACTAACGGTGGCCGGTTTTCTGAAATCGTGCATAATGCGTACATGTGTACGTGAAGCCGCTACAGCATTGGCCTAGAGAGCTGCGTACCGTTTACCGCAGAAGTTAAAGCAGGCTGATATATTTTTATTTGTAACTATGTACTTTTTGTAGGAATTAGAATAATAAACAAATTAATCTCAGTTACCAAGTTAACGTTGAAGAAATTTGACACAAATTTGACGTAGTCCGCTGTGACGTCATAAGGACATAAGATATCATTTCGGTGCGAAGCAAGCCTGCCTACTGTACGAGCGAAAATACTGTAAGATTTAATAAAACTGAAAACATAGCCTATACAATACTGATTTGGAAAGATCGCATTAACTTATGTATGTTGCTCCCAAAATATACAGGTTGAGTCATAAGTATGTTTGGAAAAAGCATGAGCGTGCTCATGGATTAAAAAAATAAGAACAATTATTTATTGTAAGAAAATGTGACGGAAAATTCTTATTTATTGGAGAAATTGTGATACTTTGTTTTTGTTATTTTTTGTTGTGTCAGAATTACTTCTTTGGAAACTTGTCGTTTAACTTTTACAATAGGTGCTCAAAGTCTCCCCCTCCATTGTTTACACATGCCTGAGCACGACGTACATACGACTGGCGAGTTCGCTCAAACACCATGTTGTCATCACGGATCAATAAATTCACATGCATTTTCAACACGTTGCAATAGCTCCTCTGCATCATTCACTGGTGTTGTATAGACAACAGCCTTCAAGTGACCCCAAAGGTAAAAATCTAATGGAGTGAGGTCGGGTGATCTGGGTGGCCAAGGCACTGGACCACTGCGTCCAATAAAAAAAACAATGTACTACTGTCTTGTCACTTTGTTGTTTGTAAACAAACACTGGTACAAAATCAAAACAAGAACAATAATTTGATCAGATACTTATGAAAACAAACGTCACTGTTACTCCAATAAGTATTTTCCGTCAAATTTTCATATAAAGAATTGCTCTTATTTTTTACCCACGTGCACGCTCACGCGTTTTACAAACATACTTATGACTCACGAGTAAGGTTCTACTGTTGTACTTCGGGCATTGCGAAAGACCGGAAATTGAGTGTGAGAGAAATAGGTTGTATGTTTTCATTATTCTTAAACAATCTGTAAAATGTTCATAATAGAATAAATAAATAATGCAATTAGGAAACATTACTTGCGCTTTAATTTGCATAGAAGTGTGTGTTATCTCTATTTAACAGGCACTGCGTTATTGTCCGCGTGACTAACACATTTTTACGTAGCACAGATTCATAAACATAGTTTAACGTCAAATATATAGCAAATTTGTTCAGTAGAGACATGTATATTTGACTTCAATCTGTGTTTATCGGATGATCCTCACTACATATTTATCAATGCATTTTCAAAGCAAACCTCTTTATTCCCATTCTGAGCCAGTGACCCATCCAATTGCTTTTCCTCTTCCTGATCAGTTTCAGCATAATTATTTCATCACCAACTCATTCAGCACAGCTTCATTTCTTATTGTCTCTCTGTCTAATTCACACGTTCCATTCTTCTCCATATCCACATTTCATATGCTTCTAATAGCTACTCTTCACTTTGCCGTAATGCCATGTTTCTGCCCCATATATTTCGTTGTCAATAAATTAAATATTAGAGGTATAGAGAGTGTTTCCGAGGTGGTGTTACGAACTTTCAGGGATGATGGCGAAGAGCATATGTATGAATTTGAGATAAGGAACCCTGGTCCTTAAATGACCGAGTCGAAAGTTACAAGCAAAAATATTTCTTTGGAAATTAAATAATTTTATTCCTCTGTACACCTTATGTATGTGTATTTATCTGTACATCTTACACATACTGTATTCAACTGACGTTGTTTACGTTGTCTACTTACAGTATTCTATTCAGTGCGCTGTCTGAGGGATGGGACAGGAAACTACAATAAAGCAATGCAGATAGCGTAATGTGTAACGGACGTGGTCGGTCCTGATATGCACGTCTGTAGACAGCAGTGTATGTGTACTAGTTGCAGTGTCCAGTCGATCAGTCACAGTGAAATGGAGGAGTACACGAGAGCGGAATAAGCAGACCTGATTTTCGAATAGGGATGAGACAATGGAAACAGTAGACAAGCACAAGCTCACAGATTGTATCGGGACAAGTACCCAAGTAGGAGACATCCGGCCCCTTACCATTTTTCCACGACTTTTCCAAAGGTCAAGGGAAGGAGGGCATGTGGTGCAAAATTAGAATTCCATTTCCACACAACTATTTTTGCTTATAACTTTCGACTCAGTCATTTCCGGACCATGGTTCCAGATCTCAAATTGATACATGTGCCCTTCGCCATTATCACTGAAAGTTTGTAATGCCACCTCGGAAACATCCTGTATATTAACGGAGATCGACGTTGTTTTATTTAACGACGCTCGCAACTGCAGAAGTTATATCAGCGTCGCCGGATGTGCCGGAATTTTGTCCCGCAGGAGTTCCTTTACATGCCAGTAAATCTACTGACATGAGCCTGTCGCATTTAAGCACACTTAAATGCCATCGACCTGGCCCGGGATCGATCCCGCAACCTTGGGCATAGAAGGCCAGCGCTATACCAATTCTCCAACAAGGTCGACACGGAGATCGATCAAGTAAAGATAGCGTTGTTTCTAAAGTGTAAAATGAGGAAGAAAAGCAAGATTCCAGCTATATTATCATGATAATGATAGTGATAATAATAATAATAATAATAATAATAAATAATAAATAATTTATTTACTCTGCGAATTTTTATTTTTATATTTTATATTTTATATATTTATGTTTCTATTTTATATTTTACTTCTTCTTTTGCTAATAATTAATAATAATAATAATAATAATAATAATAATAATAATAATTTATTTACTTTGCGGGGTTTGATTCGTTTTATTTTTTATTCATTTCTTATTTCTTTTGCTCTTGACTTCGTTTTCAGAATGGAAATATATATATATATATATATATATATATATATATATATATATATATATATATATATATAATATACACTTGTATAATACAGTAGATTGCGTCTTTGCTGAAGGTACGGTTTTGAATCATTGTAATTTCTCAATACTCGGTTGAGAATCTGTTTTTGTACGTATCATAACGGTAAATACTATTTTAAACTATGAATAGCTTAAGCCCTGATTTCGAATATAAATGACCAGCAGTTAATTTCGAGACAGAAGCCCACGATCTTCAAGGGTGATAAAGTGATGTATGTTATTATTTTAGTTGCCCATAACTTGCAAGTTAATTTTGGTTGTGAACTTCTCTATATAAGTGGTGGGTCGGGAAGTGCTCTAGTATCGTGATCAAAGAAGCCTTTCATGGCAGTGCACTGTAAATTAAAGCCTTGGACAGGTAAAAATAAAACAATATTTCCATACAACCGCCATTAGGGGGAATGAAGTACGGTCTACCTGTTGGGTTGAGGAGACATTGTCCCCAATAAAGTGAGCCTGCAACTTCCTGTTTAGACTACACGCCATACTCTAGTGTCGGAGAAGTTGCCGCAATAGCATACCCTGAGAGCTCACGTGTTAATCCATCTCTAGGCCACACCCTTCCAACATCACTACTACCACTAAATAAAATCTTCGGGGAAAGTAGCCTTAAGCTTTCCTTGATTGTAACACTCCCTCCCTCTCCGTGTTCCACTTCATAATTCCGCCAAACTAATTAGGCACTATACATCTCTAACCACCCCCGTGCTACACACTGCTCGAAAAGTATGAATACCATTTTCGCCCAGACATCTCTTCAACGTAAAACAGCCAGCTACAAGTTATCCCTTATATTTCTGGAATATAGCTGTCTTCGATGCTAACTAATCTTATCTTTTTGGTATATTTATACTATTTACTAATCCGCAGTCCATGAGTTCGATACCGACATCGGAAGTAAATATTCTACGTTCGTTTATATAATTTCCCGTGAAGTTTCTCGCATATCCCACTTCACCGAACTGCTAACACTTACCTGTTTTGTTTGTCATAAGATATTGCAAATTATTTAAATACTATTAAAACCAAGTTTTGAAATTTTTACAATTTTAATGCGATTTCTTTAACCTCTTTCCAAACCACGTGGCCCGGGTTCGAATCCCGGTCGGGGCAAGTTACCTGGTTGAGGTTTTTTCCGGGGTTTTCCCTCAACCCAATACGAGCAAATGCTGGGTAACTTTCGGTGGTGGACCCCGGATTCATTTCACCGGCATTATCACCTTCATTTCATTCAGACGCTAAATAACCTACATGTTGATACAGCGTCGTAAAATAACCCAATAAAATAAAAAAATAACCTCTTCCCTAACAAGGGTGGTAATAAAGTTATCCTTCTGATGATTTTTCAATATCATTTTAATTTTTTCCATATTATATTTCAAGTTGTGTTTTCCGTCATATATCCGCTAACATTTTGAAATGAGAATAACAAATGAAGAGTCCACTGCAAGAATGATGGATGTCATTTGGAATACATTTTGCAGGAGAAGCAATTGAAAGTTTGAAATGCTTAGCGCTCAAAGCTTAACTGTGATTTTCCGATCATTACTGGACAATGACTATCAGTGTTAATGCCATATAACTTTTTATGTACATTCTATCTGTCTTAAGCTATGCATTGACAGTCTTGGTTCATTTTCGACAAGAAAATGACATCCATCATTCTTGCAGTGGACTCTTCAAATATAATTAATATACTTTATGGAATAATCCGCATAATTGAAGTGGAATTATGTTGTAACCCTCCTTGGTAGTGTGTCATGAAAATTCCAGGATATGAAATTCAATTTGCAGCTGAATTTTCTACACTCTTTAGTTTGTCTGCTTCTAAATTATTTTATTTATATCGTTATTTATACTATTATTTATGTTATAGTTGGTATCATAGCCTTCTAATCCGATTTTTTTAATTTCTATTTCTGTGTATTATGGTTATTCTAAAAGCGATTTAGCAAGTAATAATTAGTAGAGCGTTTTTGGAGATGTTCATTTCAGTGTAGGTGTTGTTTCAATATTTGAATTCCAACAAAAAACTAAAATTTATATGTAATGTATGTATGTATGTATGTATGTATGTATGTATGTATGTATGTATGTATGTATGTATGTATGTATGTATGTATGTATGTATGTATGTATGTATGTATGTATGTATGTATATGAAATAACATTGATGGCCGTTCAAAACTTTTTTTCTGAGGTCGAGGATTTTATAACTGATATTTTATGTTCCTTGCATTTTGAATTAAAAATATAACTCATTTTGCTCAACCAGGTCAGGTTTTTTTACTAAGTTTTTATTTAGTGTGTATTACAGAAATAAAGCATATAACAGGTAATAAAATATGTTTACTGTCACGAAACAGACTTAAATTCACATCAAATGTACGTTAAATATATGATAAAATGTATTATAGTTAATGTGAAGAAAAGGACATTTTAAGGAAATTTCATTTGTTTTTAAGACGTCGAATATCACACCTTTGACACGGACCTTAGCTTGCAGATCTGCATATAGGCCAGTGGAAACTCAGTAGGAGAGGGAGAGGGGTAAAATTTACCTTTTTTTTTGCAGCTCCGTGTAATCTGACTTCAGCTTTCTCAGTGATAAGGCTGATTTAAGGAACATTCTTACAAATTGAACAGAAATTGCAAGAAGCGCACAGACTGATTTTTATGAAATTGTGGTAAAGTCACCCTGCCAGATCGAAAGTTTAAAATCACACTTTTTGTGAGAAAATGTGTCGTGCCTATCTTTATGTTAAAATTGGTGAGCAGGGCAAACCTTTCGCACCTCATGTGTGCTGCACTATGTTCAATGCCTCTGAGAAGCAAGATCTGGCCTGAAACCAGGTTCACACAAGGTTCAGTCACAAGCTCTCGTGGGTCCTCAAAATATTCTACCTCTGCCACTACAAATCACTGGTGAAAGTCGTTCGTTTCTCTTTTTCCTCGTTTACGAAATATAATGGCTTGAAAAAGGATGCTACTTATGCCGCTTCTTGTGCGCACTGAGATCGTCACAGTTCCGCGACACCGTATCACAGCTCCCGCATTGTGGTTTTTTTAAGGATAATTTGTGTTTTAATTGACTTACCATGTATTGTTTACTCCTTCAAAAATAAACATAGTGTTATCTATTTGACCACTCCAGGAATCCAGAAGTAGTATGCCTTTCTTAACATCCGGGAGAAATACATCTCTTAACCATCTTCTCACGTGACTTTTTCTGCCAGTCTATAGAAACTATTTGCACCGACCACTACATTAAATGGCTTATCATTGTCTACACGCTATTTCGCTTTAGGTCCAAATTCCCCTTTCGGTTCCTGAAAACATACTGTGTACAGTCGCATTCCTAGACTTGCTGTGGATTTGGACGATGTACTAATGAGTGAAAGATATTATGGATTGCACTACTACTTTATTAATGTGAGTTAAGAGAAAATAAATTGACTATAACTTTAATGCGAGAGCTGTGACGCGGTGTTGCGGAGCTATGAGGATCCGAGTGCGCGCAAGAAGCGGTATAAGTAGCAACAATTTTCAAGTCAGTATATTTCGTAAACGAGGAAAAACCGAAAATAACGACTACCACCACGTTTCTTAAAGAACGAATATTAGCTTAAATATGCATTTTCAGTAAATTCAAGCTACACGACCCGGGACGGTTCCCTTGTTTGACAAATTCTCGCTACAGTGGAGCAACCATTTTCCATGATAAAGGGTGTACATGTAGGCTAGAACCTCAGTCAGAGGTAGTACCACAGTCTAGCATATACAGTCACGAAGCTTGTGTTGTGAGGGTGCTAGGAACAATAGACTGTGCCTGTACTATTTCGCATTGTCTGTAATGAGGCGATATTAGCGATCCTAGTGATTAACAACTATCTATGGGTGCATATTTACTACGTATTGAGTTTTGTGACTGTATATACTAGACTTTGGTAATACTAACAGTGTTGCTACTAATTTTTGAATGACATCTGTAGCTCAGAACGACGTTAACCGGAAGTTCCATATTTCTTACTTACTTACAAATGGCTTTTAAGGAACCCGAAGGTTCATTGCCGCCCTCACATAAGCCCGCCATCGGTCCCTATCCTGTGCAAGATTAAGCCAGTCTCTATCATCATACCCCACCTCCCTCAAATCCATTTTAATATTATCCTCCCATCTACGTCTCGGCCTCCCTAAAGGTCTTTTTCCCTCCGGTCTCCCAACTAACACTCTATATGCATTTCTGGATTCGCCCATACGTGCTACATGCCCTGCCCATCTCAAACGTCTGGATTTCAAGTTCCTAATTATGTCAGGTGAAGAATACAATGCGTGCAGTTCTGTGTTGTGTAACTTTCTCCATTCTCCTGTAACTTCATCCCGCTTAGCCCCAAATATTTTCCTAAGCACCTTATTCTCAAACACCCTTAACCTATGTTCCTCTCTCAGAGTGAGAGTCCAAGTTTCACAGCCATATAGAAGAACCGGTAATATAACTGTTTTATAAATTCTAACTTTCAGATTTTTGGACAGCAGACTGGATGATAAGAGCTTCTCAACCGAATAATAACACGCATTTCCCATATTTATTCTGCGTTTAATTTCCTCCCGAGTGTCATTTACATTTGTTACTGTTGCTCCAAGATATTTGAATTTTTCCACCTCTTCGAAGGATAAATCTCCAATATTTATATTTCCATTTCGTACAATATTCCCGTCACGAGACATAATCATATAATTCCATATTTCTACTTACATGAATTTTCTTATCCGTAGGTATGTACCATGATGTTTACGAGTTCCTGTCATAAATGGATAATTGATGCGTTCTCTGTCGATCGTATTATCCGCAGACACATCACAGCATCACCAAACATCTTCACTCTTGTTACATTGGTGGAATGATGACATCGGAAAGTGAGTATATTGAGAATCTCTATTTCAATTCCGTATTTGCCCACCAGATTCTATTCTGTAGGCTATGAATATTTCGGATTATGTATTATTCTCTTGCTAAATTTTACAGTATCTGGTTAACATGTTTCAGCCTGTTATGGGCCATCTTCAGAACTGTTTGGTACTGGTCTTGGCGCTTTTCGTTTGTTTCCTGTGGGGGTGTGTTTGTGTTGTGTATAAATATTTGCTTGCGAAACGAGTACAAAGTATTGTGTTCAGTATACAAAGTCTACTACGTCAACCTTAGGGCTAACTATTACCAAATTATCTCTTTACTAATAATTCCACAGAATATAAGACATTTAGGATTCGTTAATGTAATAGGACCGTATTTGAGTGCGCTTTTAAAATCAACCAATATGTGAAAATAGCGTTTGAGTATAGTACTATCAGTCCTATGGATGAATATCAGGTAACTTTATCAGGCGACTGGAACACCACTTATCTTTGCCACTTCCTTTCCTCCCCCATGATCCTTTCGTCATCATCCCGCTTCTGGTTTATCAGATCACTCTACCGGCCTCCCGAATCTGCTGACTCTCTCGACCTGCCTCCGTGGAATGTAGTTCAGCGATGTTGGATGGCATCTGCAATGGCACCCGAGATGGATCTACTCGGGGGAGGAGTTTCGCCTCGGACCGACAGGGTGGCCTTGGGGGAATTTGCCGAATCGGCATGGTATATGGATTCTGTCGGCTGTAGGAACAGGTCCTTAAGGGAGTCATGTGGTTATGGCGGTACGCGTAGGGGATCAGTGGCATGCAACTCATTCCTTATCTAGGATTATTGCAATATATCTTAATAGGTCGCAGTGCTGGGCCATCCGTGCCCCCTCAGTTAAATTACATTCCAATTCCATAGTACTATCGTATTAATTGTAAATCATGGGTAACTGGTAAATTGAGAGCCACACGATTGAGTGAATATATTTTTCCTTTTTATTATTTATTGTATTACTGCTTTTATAATTAGTGTTACATTCCTTTCTTTAGCACTACTGGTGCATTAATATAATTGTAATCTACTCCATTCAACATAAATAATAAACTTTTGCACTCCCAGTTAACTTCCCACTAATACATGGATTTCTTCAAAATATCCGGCCATAATATATATATATATATATATATATATATATATAAACAATAAAGAAAAATAAGATTAAAAGGGAGGTACACTTCAGCCTTAAAGAATATTCTTTTTTAAAAAAACATTGTCTACAGTTACCTGAATTTGCATATGTATTTCTATGAGGCAAATTAAGTTATAAATGTACTTCAGTTTTCCCAAGTTTCTACAGTACCTTAAGAAACGGCAAGATGAATTTCATACTTGAAGTGTTTAACAACACCCATGTCAGATTTTTTTGTTCCTCCTGAAAATTTATGTTTTTGGACTACGTTTTTTTTTCCAAAAACCCTTCAATTGTTTGCATACATTTGAAGTCTGATTATTGTATAATGTAACTAGTCGGTGATGTATGTAATGGAACGGGGAAAGGAACTGGCCACTATCCTATTATCTCCTGGCTTAGTTGCCTCAAAAGTAGTACCTTGTTGGTATCACTTGTAAGGTTCAGATCTGTCTTCGGACACAATTGGACAGGTTGATAGCTGTAACATTACATCAGAAAATGAATTACGGTATTAAAACTGGCTTTGTCTAAGATTTAATTCTGGCTCATTTGGTATGCGATAAACATTCTCATGAGATGAAATATAACTACGTAAGATCTGTTCCTTTACACATGTAAGTGTGGGGTATCGTGCTATCACAGTCTTTCATTAGCTACATCAAGGCCTTTTATTTAACGAGATATTATCTACTTCGTAGGCATATTCTTGGTTTCTAATGACCTGCTTGTGGCAATGAAGTCATTAGCGGTGTCGCTTTTCAGTACTTGGAAGTGATTTTACTTTCATCTTGCACAGTATTAATGCGGCGTAGGGCTGAGTGCACACAGAATCAGACGCGGTGTGGCGCGTCGCGACATTTTGTCTCATAGTATTTATCTCCCATTGATTTCTTATTATGTGATACACACAGAAATAGACGCGGCGCGACGGTCGCGAGCACACACGAGGAGACAGGGAGAGACAACATCGAATGACTGCTAGAAGTTCGTCGCCAGGAGACTGTCTGATAGCTGCATCGTACTGCGCATGGGTTAGCAGTGGCTATGATTGCACGCTTTACTATCTACAAATACTACATTGTTGTGTAATACTCATTATTCATAATTGAGCTCGATGCAGATAAATTAGCGGTTCCGGACAATTGGCAACAGAAAATTGGTAACTGGGACAATTGGCCACAGAAAATTGGTAATAGGAACAATTCGCCACAAATAGACAATTTGCCACGAGTGATTGGAACTGTGCCTCAATTCTGAGTTTTCTTCAACATTATATTGCTGCACCAATCCATCGGTCTGAAGCCGTCTCCAGAAAAACTGGGCTAAGTGAAAAAGACAACCAGCTAACTTAACTCCGTCAAATTCAGTTTTGATTACGTTTATAACAGTTACTTCGTAATCAATAGATATGAATCTTGGGTTTAATTGATTTTCAAAACGTCGCCCTACTTCTCGTTTCAATACTCGAAAGAGTGTTTCATACGCCTCCCTGGTTTTCCGTTCCATCAGCGTCATTACTACAGGCATTCATTCCCCTTGTAAATTGACATGTATAGTGTAAAGTTGCAGCAAGATTGAAGGAACGGACATAAAGGTCCCGTCCATTATCCAAAAATGGGACCGTAACAATTTATTTAAATGTGATTATTAGTGGCAAATATGATAACATTCACGTTGTCCTCCGGTTCAAAATACAGCAACCACCTTTCTCCTTGTACGGTCTTAGTGTATCTGTCTGCTATAACGTTCAGTTCGTCAATATTCCTTGGTTCAGCTGGTAGGTGCAGCTTCCTGGCACGGCGCAGTTTTTTAATACATGGTTTCTTCGGTAGATTCACATTGGCTTTGCTTGCAATACGCTATAACTCATTTTGAATAAAGACAGACGTTGATTCTCGGGAAGTTCCCGCCCTTGCCTTCATGTTCTCTACACATTCCTTTGCCTTAATCCTTCCCCAGTCTGCAGAATGATTCTTGTATTCACACGGTTCTTTGACGACACTGCTTCCACCTTCTGATAACGTGACTGTTGCATTACACCCGCCACGCATGTCACAGCGCCAAACAACTCCATTCTTATTTTCCCTAAGTCTCGTGTACATGTAGCCAAGATATATTAATTTGTCAAAGCCTCTTTCTGATTTTATGAAGCGAATTTCTTTCGCCATAATTCCGAATTAGTTTACAGCTTCTGGATTTGTCTTGTATTACCACAGAAATATAATATAAATTGTTGCGAATTTGAGTATTGCCTTGATATATTACAAGTTGTAGCGAATTTTAGTATATGGCCAATTGCCTTTCATACGAAGTTTAATGTGTGGCTAATTGTCTTTGATACGAATTTCAATTATGTGGCTAGTTGCCTCTGTGGCGAATTTTCTGTGGCGAGTTGACCCCTACCCATAAATTAGTTGTTTTAGTACAGGAAATATAATTAATATTTGAGGAGAAAAATTCGCTCCGGCGCCGGGGATCGAACCCGGGTCCTTGGTTCTATGTACCAAGCGCTCTGACCACTGAGCTACGCCGAATTCAATCCACAGCACCGGATCGAATCTTCCTCCTTCAATGTTTGCCTTTGTGGCCTGACTCCAAGTTAGGCATATATGTTGACGTATATGTCCAATGTCAACTGCCATTATATTAGGAGCGCAGTCAGCTGAGTGACTTGCTTGGCCGGAATTCCGCAGTTAAGTGCACAGTAATCTGTACAGACATATGCACTGCAGCTAATCTATAATACAGGAAATATAGCCTACGTACTGTAAAATCTTTGAAACAATATCACGACAATAATGTGGTTTTTAAAATTATGTGAGAAATTGCAAATGAGATGAAAGCACCAGGTGAATAATAATACTGAAAATAATAATTTGTAGTAGGCCTACTTCTCTGTTCTATACTATCACTCGTTATTGATTTAATATACTGTATTATTTTTCTTTAATTTGAGTCGTGAATTAGTCCAATGACGTTTGTGCACTACATTAGTAGTATCTGATTTTAAGACTCTTTCAATCGTATAGATTTTTAGGCGTATAGCGTCCTTAAGAAATAATAACCAAATACAATAGAAATTTTCATATAGCCAGTCCTCTTTCATTGACGCCATTTTCTAGCCTAGGCCAGCTTTCCCAACCCACACAGCCAGCAAATCAGTTGTCGCGAGCAGACAGTTTTAAGCTGTTGTGAGGCGTTGTAAAGCAAAACGTAGCGCCATGCCGCGTCGCGTCGCGTCTGATTCTGTGTGCACACGCCCTAAGTATTGTTGGTCTCTGGGACTTCACTGATGCAAAAAATATAGTTTGATGAGTCATGAAAATTCAGTCTATGTAAATGTTTTGCATTATAGTTAAGACCAGTTGCTTATCTGAATAGGTTTCCGTAGGGCATTAGGAATCAGAAACTGGATACATTAGGTACTAGAGATGAACAAATCTAACTGCCGCTCTCGCTCGGTGTGTTCGTTTCTCTTGTTTTTCGAGTCTCGTCTCGTAACTTTCGTGCGCTTCGAGTCTCGCTCATCATTCTCGAAATAGCATTCGCCGTGGTAATATTTCGTAACTTTCAATAACATACATCATTGAAATAAATAACATTAGAGATGTTTAATTGATACAAAAAACACAAAAAAATTTCACAGTTGTCAACAGATTCTTTTTATATTATCAGTTATTACCTGTGGTGTCATAAATAGAAATAAAATTCTAAAATAAATTTGCATTTCTGAGAAACATAAAACATAATGTCCACACATGTGGAGTAACGGTCAGCGCGTCTGCGAAACCAGGTGGCCGGGGTTCGATTCCCGGTCGGAGCAAGTTACCTGGTTGAGGTGTTTTCCGGGGTTTTCCCTCAACCCAATATTAGTAAATGCTGGGTAACTTTCGGTGATGGATCCCGGACTCATTTCACCGGCATTCTCACCTTCATCTCAGTCAGAAGCTAAATAACCTGCGATGTTGATAAAGCGTTGTAAGATAACGTACTAAAATAAAAAAGTAAAACATAATGTTAAATAAAGCGTTAATATGTTTTACTTGAGATTGTTAGAGAAGGCCGTATGGCCTTAAATCTGTCAGGTTAAATAAACCATTATTATTATTATTATTATTATTATTATTATTATTATTATTATTATTATTAAATATTAAAATTTTACTCCATTGTCGTGTTTAAATATATTCAGTCCTATTCTACGAAATCAGATCGCACTAACAGCATTTTTGTCGCTGAAATTTCATGACCTCTACAGTACGTGGCTTTATTGTTGCTGATATATAAATACATTCATTTTCGATTCTACGCAATTAAAGTAAAAGGCTGAGTGACATTTAGACGATTTGTATATTCGCTATGGCTCCAGAAACATTACACATATGCATGGCTCGCTATGTTCACAGAGATAGCCTCATATTAATGTTGTGTTTTATTTAACGACGCTCGCAACTGCAGAGGTTATATCAGCGTCGCCGGATATCCCGGAATTTTGTCCCGCCGGAGTTCTTTTACATGCCAGTAAATCTATTGACATGAGCCTGTCGCATTTAAACACACTTAAATGCCATCTACCTGGCCCGGGATCGAACCCGCAACCTTGGGCATAGAAGGCCAGTGCTATACCAACTCGCCAACCAGGTCGACACCTCATATTAAAGTGGAAAATGACTCAACTTACAAGTTTACAATTTTCACGTCCTGGACTAATTATTGGTTTTATTTCTTACATCAATTTTATATTTGTTCGAAATTATTTTTATTTTCACCATAGAGCAATTTTGAAATTAGATAAGACAAAACAAGGAAATGTGTTAATATTTGGATTGACATGCATATATATATATATATATATATATATATATATATATATCGTCGGTTTCTTGGTAAAAGTGACCAAGTCCAAAATGCAAAATTGTTGGGAAAAGGCATTTAAAGGTTTAATTATCCGTCCAAAGATAACTGTACTTCTTTAGATGTTAGTAATAAGTTATTTTGAAGGTAAATGTGCTATTTTATTAGTTTTTAATATAAAATTATGCTTTTAATTTGCATAATGCTTGGAAGTCTTGGAATGTGACTTGGTCACATTTAGCAAGAAACCGACGATATATATGTGTGTGTGTGTGTGTGTGTGTGTGTGTGTGTGTGTGTGTGTGTGTGGAATTAAAAGGGAATACCCTCGAAATATGCATATATGAAAAATAAAGTTGGCTCCATTCGAGCGTAAAAATAATTATAGGAAAAGATCCATTTTTACTTCTTCAACATGCGAGTTCAATAAAAACGTGCAATTGTATAAAGTTCCGCGGTCTAGTCGTGACCATCAACTCATTATTTCAATACTATGTATCCAAAACGGTGCTCCCTGTTGCAGTATTGTGACTGACATACAGGCTGATTCACGAGGAAAGGTAAACAATTTGTGATACCATATCTTAGGCCATTTTAAGTGAAAAATTTCGCATGAACATAGGTCTGTTTTCGAACGATGACGGAGCTAGATGCATTTTTTTCTGTTAAAATGTCTCGCCTCAGTGTGAACCAGACGTTAACATATGCTGCTGACGTGAGACAAGGTTACCGATCGCAATGAATAAGATTTGAATCCACATTATGAGCGATGTGGAGAGAAGTTCATTCACATGTCAAACCGGGTGATGGGGCATTACAAATGTTCAATCGTCTGCCCTTGTCTGATGTAATGACACAGAACCGGCATATAATACAATAATCATCATCATCATCATCATCATCAGCCTTCAAGTGTTAGACCCCAGTGGATCTGTTACGGTCTCTTGCCAGCGTTTCCTAGGTCTTCCTAAATTTCTTCGACCTCTTGGCACATACGACAAAATCAGCCTGGGCCATCTAGAGCGATCCATCCTCTTGACATGTGTCTGCCACTGAAGCCTGTATTGCTGGAGATAATGGACAATAGAGTCAATTTTTATTTCCTTCATAATATCTACGTTTCGATTATGGTCGAGAAGGGAGTATCCAGCAGTTTTTCGCATGAATCTCATTTCGGCAGTTGTTAGCAGTCTTTCGTCAGATTTGCTTAGTGTCCATGCTTCACTGCCATTAGCCAAAACTGGTCGTGCGAGAGTTTTGTAGATTTTCAGCCGTGTATGTCTTTGTACTTGGGAAGGTTTGAATACACTGTTGATGGTTCGAGCAACTTTTAGAAATTTTGATATTTTGTTGTCTATATCTTCATCATCAGTGATGTATGATAGATTAATACATAGTATCACTTATCAGTGCACAGCAGTTCAATCATACAGGTAGTTATCGGAAGTGTTAAGTTGTGTTTTTCAAGATGCCTCATAAATTTTAGACGGCAGAATACACCGATATTGTGTATGTGTTTGGTTTGTACGATGGAAGTTCCTTGCATGCCGTCGCTGAATATGAACGACGCTTTCCGAACAGAAGGGTAACATATCGAAGAGTATTTACTGTCTTTGGGGTTGGATGAAAGACTTGGCATACTAAAGGAAGGTGGAAACGAGAGAGGCGCTAATCGACCGTATTTTGGATGCTGCATGCCGCATAAAGAATAGCCACGAGCAACTCTCCCGAGCGACGAGCGCGATTCACGCTCGAGCGCAACAGTACATTGAAGTAGAAGGAGGTACCTTTGAAAATGTGCGGAAACATCGACCCCGACGTGTAGAATATTAGTTATGTATGCATATGTGAATATAAACCTTAAATTTGTTCATTATCTGCCTCTAAATGCGAGTTAGTACAATGGAATCCCAGAAATTTTGTGGAATCAAAGAGCCATATCTCCGTAACCGTTCGAAAACGGACCCATATTCATATGAACTTTTTCACTCAGAATGACTTCAGAATTCACATGCTAATTTTTTTACCTTTGCTTGTGAATCACCCTGTCTATGACGTCACTATGAGGTGAAGTAGTAAGCTTTGGGGAGACTGGAGAGGCAATCTAGTAGGAAATCTTTGCAGTCTTCAGCGTAATGGCTGAATCGAGGGCATTACATATCCGAGTAATAATATCTATAATATACGACTGTTCGCACTTAACCACTTCCCTGATTAACCCGAATTAACTCGGGTTGCTAACTTGCGTTAACCCGTGTTAACTCGTGTGAGTCCCATTTTCGCTGCTAAGGATTATTATCCCGAATATATACGTTTCCATCATTTCATTAACCTTTTCCTGACTAGATGGCTACAGAAGTTAGTGATATTGCTACATCTGGTGGTGGCATACCTACGTTTGGTATACGATATCTGAAGGCAGGAAGACACCCTTTGACTGTCGAATGGTGGTAATTCATAAGATTTTCGAAAAGTACACCCCGAATGTCCCATCACTCAAGGCATGATGGCCAGGAAAATCGCCCAACCCACTTCGGCTTATAGGTATACATTTTCCAGAAGTTATTCCACGAACTCTGAAGAAGAACAACCCAACTAGACAGGATGCCATGTGTAGTATTGCGAGAGGCTCAAAATTGAAACAAATTCGACACAAGAGTAGATACTACTATCCGGAATGCAATGTGCCACAGTGCGTAATACCCTGCTTTCGAGTCTTTCACACGACAAGCAACATTTAACGCCTTGATAACAGCACTGGTATTGTAGCTCATAAATTAATCCATAAAAAAAACATAAGTTGGTAAATAGTTGAGGAGAAAATCAAAGCGGGACAACTGGAATCAAGGTGCACGAGATAACTCGGGATAATAATTCAGGTATGAATTTATGTCTATTTTATAGTGATTTTTAGTTCTGTAGGAAAATTAGTGATGTACAGTGATTCCGTAATATTAAATGACCTCTATACAAAAATTAAATATATGATACTTTTTGTTTCACAAAATTGATCAAATATATAGTAAGGGAAGAGGTTAAACAATTATCTATAAATATAGATGCTAGCCTTCGGGCTCATCTTCCCTATAAATGAAAATATATCCCTGTGATTTTATCTTGTAAGTAGTTTTGAAACTTTGGAACACGACCGAGAAACTGAAAATATTCTGCTCCAAGCACATCTCATCTTGCTTGCCAAGAATCGAACCCAGTTTTTTTTTATCAGAACTAGATATATTTGCAGTCATTTTAATGAAGAGTTGCTATCGCGGTATCCGCGATTTTCTCTCGGCGATACGCCACTGCCGAG
This sequence comes from Periplaneta americana, assembly GCF_040183065.1. Lineage (NCBI taxonomy): Eukaryota > Metazoa > Arthropoda > Insecta > Blattodea > Blattidae > Periplaneta > Periplaneta americana. The sequence goes on along the minus strand of NC_091126.1, from coordinate 62,540,302 downwards.
TCTCACGTTACACATGATTTATTCCTCCCCTCCCGGTGTCTGCGAAGTCTGCTTGATTTATGGGGGAGGTTTTGAACAGACAGGCCTACATATTATGCAGGACTGCAAGGCAATGAACAAAAGAAAACTTGGAATGTCACAGGATACATAATAAAAACGGAAGGATTAGATGTAATCGTACATGGGATGTGAACAATAAAACGCGATCACTGACTTAGGAAGATGTTTTATCAAAGTCCAAGGATCGTATCTTGTGCTCTGAATTTAATATCACATGAATTTCTAGGAACGCAAAAGGAAACTGTAGACTGTAAAGAGCTAATACTCTTTTTAACAAGATGGAATTTCTTATGAGGTCAGATAAAATATAAAAGATGCTGGTACTTCACACGAGAAATAGACTACTTAGAGCACATATAGGCCACTTGCTTTTCAAATATGGAGAGTGGCGTCATACCTAATACACGAAAGTAACAATTAAAGTTACACAACACAGAACTGCACGCATTGTATTCTTCACCTGACATAATTAGGAACATTAAATCCAGACGTTTGAGATGGGCAGGGCATGTAGCACGTATGGGCGAATCCAGAAATGCATATGGAGTGTTAGTTGGGAGACCGGAGGGAAAAAGACCTTTAGGGAGGCCGAGACGTAGATGGGAGGATAATATTAAAATGGATTTGAGGGAGATGGGGTATGATGATAGAGACTGGATTAATCTTGCACAGGATAGGGACCGATGGCGGGCTTATGTGAGGGCGGCAATGAACCTTCGGGTTCCTTAAAAGCCATTTGTAAGTAAGTAAGTAAGTAAGTAAGTAAGTAAACAATTAACTCCTGACGGTGAAATCAAAACGTAGCTCAATAAGTAGATGAAAAATTATTATCTTATAGACGAGGCTTATAAACTTGCATATTTTTTTTATATTCTTAGATGATTAAACACATTCAGGACAACTCATTTCTTCAGCTATTTTAAACCTTATTAAATATAGCCTATGCTAAATAACTAGTACACTCTTTCAATACTAAGGTCACACATAGTCGTATTTTATTGCGTTGTCCTAATGAATGCGGAGTTTTATCGAAAGTTTCGAAAGATCTGTTACTTCCTAATACAAGGTTGTTTCTGATTTATAATAACGAATTTCAATGACGTCGTGTGCGTCAGGAGTCACATGAGAGCTGAACTGTGGCGCGAGGTGACAGACCAGTAGTGAGTGGTTTCATGGTCAGAGTGCACGGGGACTCACAGCAGAGTCATTACGACCCTTTCCAATGCCAAGTACAATTAAGTGAAAATAAAAGAAGCCTCCATTAAACGAAGTTTTGTTATTTCCAAGAAAGGCACCTTCTGTGTATTTAATAAGATTGGTAAAGCTCGAATGGAATAATTTGTATCATCTCGTGAGGTGCGACGACTTGAGACGGGGGTGGATTTGCTTGCTTTTTCCACTCTGTAATTAATACCATCAGAACTTAGGCAGTCTTATTAGGCACACACAAGATGCCTTTCTTGGACATAACGAAATGACGTGTTTTGCAGGCTCCTATGAATTTGACGTAACTGTACTTGGCATCGAAAAGGGTTGTTATGTACCCCTCCCAAAAAGGCTCGATTTTCTTGGGCATTGCTACTGTGATACACCGTGCACTCTGTTTATGAAATCACTCACTACTGCTCTGTCACCTCTCACAGCAATTCAGCTGTCGGTGTGATTCCTGACGTACACGACGTCATTCAAAATTCGTTACCAGAGATCGGAAACAACCCTGTAGAGATTGAAATACACTGTAGCTGTGTAGTATGGACTCGCGTTACGGAATGTGCGCTGGTTCGAGTCCTCATGGGCAGGAAATTCCTTCATGAAATTTCGGCCATTGTATGGGACCGGTGTCCAGCCAGCATGAATTTGGGGAGCTGCGATAGGCATCGAAATTCGATTACAGAAACCAGCTGTAATGGCTGGGAAGATCATCGTGCTAATCAAACAATATGTCCGTTCTTGTTGGATCATCTTTCAACTCTTATATGGTGTCTGAAAATAAGGCCATCTGCCGGCAGGTCGGCCTTGGCCCTCCATAGGCTGCTGTACCACGGATTTATTATATTTCTTTGTAGTATATGGCCGATATTTAATTCAACAAAGCAAGGTTTTATTGCCGAAGATTCGTGAGATAATATGGTGGAAGACAGTGTTGTGAAATACATCTTCACTAATGACTTAATTCTGTGGACATTGTAAGTTAAAATAAAAATGTACATGTTATAAGCAGCTTCACAGTTCTCGACAATCTCTTACGCAAGCCCGACGATTTCGCTAGCTTCAAATCTCTATCAAAAGCAGAATTAGTAAGCCTACCCACGTTGTTCAGAGATAGCGACAGCTGTGCATGCACACTCTGAATGCAGCTAAAAAGTGTAGCATGCGCCAGATATCTATAAAGAGTTTCGTCTGCCTGGGTGGCGCAGTCGGTAAAATGCTAGCCTTCTCTCTCCGAGGTTGCGGGTTCGATCTCTGCCATTGTCGATGGCATTTAAATGTGCTTAAATGCGACATGCTCATGTCAGTAAATTTACTGGCATGTAAATTTACTGCGGTAAAGATTTCTGGCAGACCGGTGACGCTGACATAATCTCGGCAGTTGCGAACGTCGTTAAATAAAGCAATTTTAATTTTAAATTTTTAAGAAAGTTATGAGCACGAACAATGTTGTATGTATGTTTAGTCAGCAGTCCGAAGACTAGTTGGAACCTCATAAGTGACACCAATAAGTCATTACTAATGAAGCAACTATGCCAGGCGATAATGAAGTGTGGCCAGTTTCTTTCCCTCTCCATTGCTTACATTGCTGACTAGTAGATGGATGGATGGATGGATGGATGGATGGATGGATTGGATGGATGGATGGATTGGATGGATGGATGGATGAATTTATTGAGCAAAATTATACATACAGATCTATATTATCAGAATTTTCTCTTAAATCTAATACACGGGTCTTCTGACCGTACGTGCCACGTAAAACAAGTCCTATTTTGTAGGTCACCCTCTCATCTATGATTAGATCCAACCACTCTCTAAAAGAACAGACAAATTAAAATGATAATGGCGCAAACAAAACACATTATATAATATGTCCTAACCTAAAACAGACATAAAATTGTTTGAGTAGTTACCATGATCCCTTCGTCAGTTCGCATCACAAACTTCAACAGCTGAATTTCTAAACTGTCTCGCCTTCAAGAGGAACAATCCAGTCTTTTGTTCCCATTCTCTATTCCCCATAAGGTCAAGACATGCAAGCGAACTCCTATTCTGACTTAGCATCGAGGGAGGTAGATATTTTATCCAGATATGTTCCGATTCGTCACACTGGAATAAAAAATGTCTCCAGGAGTCCTTTTCTCCGCACAGTGGACAAAGGCGCTCTCCTTCGTTAACAATTTTATTACCCTTCCATGCCCCCAATCTTAGACACGCTAAACCTGCTCTACTGTCTTTGTTACAAGAATTTATGTAGTCACACCTCCCCCAGTTAAGCATGAGATCTGATTGTAAATGTAGTTGACTAGTAACAGATCACTAATCAGACTTGTGTGTATGCAACAATTGTTCTAAGACATCGTCAAGTGAGATAGATTTATCAGACAGAGGTAATCAAATAATGTATACCACGAGAATATACAAGCTTCTTATGTATTAAACATTTAGAGTCGGTAATACGTTTCACACCACAAACCGAGTACTAGGATAACATATTCATAATCTAATTGACTTCATAAAGTTTACAAAACTGCCTATGTGTTTTTTTTTTCAATTGTTTTTCATGCACCAATTATTTCCGCTGTATTTAAGTGTCTTGTGCGTTCTGTATAATAAGTGAATCGACTTGGACATTCTGACGATCATTAAGCTTTGAAAATTTGAACGTCAGTGTTTGTATATCTTTTTTATATTTATATGTGCTATCTGATATGATGGAAGAGAAGGCCATATGGTTTCATCCTGTCAGATTAAATGAATGAATGAATGAATTGTTAAAGCCAGATATTTCTGTCGCCTTTGTTACAACAGTTATAGATTTTTAGGGGGCGATTAGAAAAAAATATGTCTCTTGTATTTTCAAAATTTTGGCTGATATGATTGCAGAATTCATGGTTGACATAACGCTTCTGAATTTAAGACTATCGAAATAGTACATTATGCAACGAGCCTATAATGGTGGTAATTAAGACGCCAGTATGTATGTTTATGAAACGAGCGCAAGCGAGTTTTGTAATTTTCATACGAGCGTCTTAATTACCACTATAGGCAAGTTTCATACGACTTTTTATGCTCGACCATATTTCTAACTTCAAATTATTCATAAGTATTCATGTTATGGTTAGTAAGTGAGGAGCGGAACTGACCTTCTAAATTGTGAAATGTGCGCAGACGCGAAAGTATTGATTTTTTCCGAGGAACAAATATCATTGACCTTGATATAATCTAGAGAATAACATGAAGATTAGTTTTGATATAACCTAGAAATTGATTTAGAATTGAAAACGAGATTAAAAATTGAATTTCTTTGAATATTATTTACAATTAACGCTAATTATTATAGTAACAGAACATAACCTTCTGCGACAGTTTTGGATATCCAGCCTCCGTGACTTTTCGCTAGTTGTCTTTCGATTGCATATCCGAGAATAATCGATACTTGCTCTTTTATAATGCTACAATGGTGAGTTCTCATTGGCTGAACAACTGAACTATAATGAATAGGTGTACTTTAATGAGGTGCGTTAAAGGGCTACTACCAGGTGTATAATTACTACATTTCGGCATGGTCGAGCATAAAGAGAATTGATGACATCAATGTTGTTTGGGTAAAAGGGTTTATCCCCTAAAAGATAATAAGTTTCAGAATAAAAAAAAATAAAAATTTAACACATTATTATTATTATTATTATTATTATTATTATTATTATTATTATTATTATTATCAGTTAGCGAACATATGTGAAATGTAAACATTAAAGGCCTCCCCAAACAGACGCGATACGGAATGCGTTACGATAGAGTTACGATTTCGCCATAACGCAATATCGCACTATCGCGAAGAGGTGCCCAAATTGGCGCGTCCGCGATATACGATATTCTAACGTCCCCAGCCAATCAGATTATCGTAATGGGTGACCACATATGCGGATTTTAGTTTTCCAGCCACATCGCAAAGACCAGTTACCTTCAGCAGGTGTATATCACTTGTGCTCACAGATTGCGATTTCGGATTACTTGTAAACGAACGTGGAATTTTTTATTGAGTTCGTAAAGGAAAATCCGTGGCATGGAAAAGGAGAAGAAATGGAAGGAAATAGCTACAAAGTTAGATGCAAACAATAAGTGCAATTATTTATTTATAATTTGACGTCATACTGGCTTGCAGACTTACGCGGGGTTTAAGCTAGAAAATAAATAACTGTCGCAAAAATGCACAAATGAAAAAAAAAATATTTGTGCAAATTGCAAAATGCTTGTACAATATTATAAATAATTGTGCAGAAATATAAAATTGATTAAATATATGGAAACAACAAGTTATGTAATTTGTTTGTCGGAGTTTTATTACTTTCAATATCTTACCACACTCTAGATATACTATGTAAGTAAATCATTAGACGTAGGTATGGTTAGAATAAATTACTACTGAATTTACTTCACATTAAAATTCGTTATTTTATGGGTACTCTAAACCAGCCGTGGCGAAAATGTAATCGTGCGCCGAGCCACTGTGTAACCTGCAACGTGCACAGCACCTATGGAGGGAGGCGGACACCCGAAGGGGAAGGGAAGCAACTGTCTGACTTATTACCGGATTTTCATTTTCCTTATGTCAAGCACTTAAATATAATTTTATATAGGTCTAGTACAAGGCTACAAATTAATGTGTAGTACGTGTAACGAAGAAAGAAATGAAAAAGAAAGCATAGGACACATTTTCACAACCTAAATTTAAGTGTCTTCAGAATGTCTCTGAGACAGAGTTTCAAAATCAGGAATTACGTCACTTACTGACAGTCGTGGTTGATCACGAAGGTATTTGTCTGTCAGTCGTGATCTAAATTTGGTTTCTACTATTTTCATTGTTGAAAATAATTTTTTACAGACGTAAGTTGTAGCGAACATGGCTTCAACAGAGCAAACGAAAGAACGAAGCTTCGGATATTTATTCTTTGGCAAAGATTTGAAAAGTTCAACATTTGTCAAGTCCTTACATCTAGGTTTCATTTAACATCACATTGTAAATCTGTGAGTTGAAATTGAAGAGCTAACCGCATTATTTGTACATCTGCTGAAAAAGGATCTATGTACAGAGATGATAATAATAATAATAATAATAATAATAATAATAATAATAATAATAATAATAATAATAACCCTTTTAATGTTTCATGAGTGACATGTAGTATAATGTCGTTTTGTGTTATAAAACCTTTTTCCTCGTAATGTATGTGAACAAATCATACATTTAATATTCTCATCATATTGTCAGCAAAAAAATGGCGTCCTCCCGTCCTACTTGAAACTTTCGTTTTTGTAGAGCTACACGGTTTCGAGAGAGACATTGCGACGATACGCCACTCGCAGGTCAGAGACAAATACAAATGGAACGGAGTTTGACTCGGTGAGTGAGAGGGTGGGGGTTGGAGGAGGTAGGAAGCAAGAGAAATGCACAGCTATCATTGTGATCCACAATGAGCTCGTGAGTTACATTTTCGCCACGGCTGCTCTAAACATTGAAATTCTTTACTAGCAGGCTCTTCAAGGTTAGCAGAATGCTAACTATTTTTACTGAAAGGCGGTTTCTAATTCCAGTTTTTACAAGATTCGTGCAATTAAATCCTCGCTCACAATTTACAGTATGCGATGGAATTATATAAATCAATTAGAAGAAATTGTTCACTTAACTTACAGGAATTGCACCAACTCTTTGAAATCAATTTCTGAACATCTATTGCTCAATACTTTTTTTTAACATGCCCATTCTATGATGTCATTAGCATTTCATTTAAATTCAAATTAGTTCATACACATCTCTGATTTCATTTTCTCTATTACCATCTTCGTTTCTGAACTCCAATGTGGTTGTCGCATTTTTACAGATTTACATTCAACGTTTATTATATTTTTTAGAAGTGGAGTTGCAAAATGCGACTGTGGCTTAAACCCTGGATTTACGTCTACAGTAGTTTCATTTTTAAGCCGTTCGACTGAAGTAGGCTGCAAATTTTCCAGCTAAAAGCACAATGGAATGTTTCTTCAAATATGTGAAGTAAGTTGACCCAGCGCTGTCAGAACACTTGATGGTGACGTGTTTCCCATCTATGGCGTCAACACGGTTTGGAAAAACCGATTTTTTCTTCAAATCGTTGAGCTCAACTTTCCCATAGTCGTCTTGAAGGCTATGGCATGAATTCAGATCTCATGTTTTCTCACATAGCTGCACAAACTTTCATCACAGTTGCACTAATGGTTGAAAACCAACCCCAAAACTATGGCCTGTTGGTGTACAAACTATCTCCAGTCGCTAAAACTCTGAAAGAAGAAGAAAAACATATTAACACTGTGATAGGACAAAATCAAACATAAATAATTGGTAGGCTACCTTTTTTACTTTCAGCCGATGCTGTGAAAAATAGATGGGAAAACATGAGAGATTGTTATTTTTGTTATTTAGAGCAAAAAATCGCTGACAATGAAGATCAAGGTGAAACACAATATGATTTTCTTCAAAGAAGTTTTGCTGATTTAAATTAAGCGAACTTATATTTTTCATGTTTATATTACCGGTTCTTCCACTTTTTGATTCATTATTTTTTGTTTAAAATGTAGGCCTAAGCATTTAAACTGTTCACACTCCACAAATTTGTTTTTCATAGTTTCAGATGTAATTAAATTTCATTTTGTGTTTATTTCTTGTATATTCAGGAAGTATACTTCATATGTTATTCTTTTTATAGAAAGTCAGTATTAAATTTGCATATTTTTATGACTGGTAACTGATTTGGGTCGTTAAGCTATATTAAATATGTTTCTTACATACATTACTGTGTTTCACTTATCTTATTGCGATTGCAAGTCATTTTTCGGGTGGGTTCGAGCTACGCCAATTAATATGCTTCTTCGTTATGTCTTCCGTTACTTTACCCAGAATCTCGTCAAAACATTGAGCTCTCATCCTGAAATATATATAAAAATGTTTTTCATCTCTAATTAGTTGTTGAACTAAGATATAAAATTAATCTTTTTCTTCCCTTGTGGCATTTAATTCGTGAATCCAGAACCTCCTGCAACAAAAAGAGCAAATTAAAAAAAAATAAAGTTTATAATCGGGTATGCGTACTTGTTATTTATTTCACGTTCTTGGCAAAGAAAAGCTAAATCATCACTCTATACCTTTTTATATTGTTTACCTTAACCATACATGACTACCATGGACTTACCTTCGCCTGCTTTGCCTGCGACGATTCTCATCCAAGAAAGAGAAGTTCCTCTTCCTCTGAAGATGAATCCATAAATGCCACACTTCAACCCAGCATCAAAATAAACGCGTGGCGTTCTCGCGATCTACATCTCCGGGAGAATAGAACGCAAAATCGTCGCGTTCTACTTGCTGCGATAATAACGCATATCGCGTGTGTGTGAACACAAACATTGAACGCAATGAAAACATTTATCGCAAAATCGTAACGCTATCGTAACGCATTCCGTATCGCGTCTGTTTGGGGGAGCCTTAAAGCTATATCTTCATGGTTTATAATTAAAATGTAAGTAAATACATTAATTACAATTATAGTAAAAAGTGAAATTTAAAAAGTGATCGTTAAGCCTTGTTACCTGAAAAACCAACTATATTTTTCTCCTCGATCTCTCTCACATAGGGAATGAGCATGCTGAAGTTACTTTCTGAGAAAATTATTATGCTTTTTTGAGAATATTAAGACATGTATCACTGGAAAATCTAATTCCCTGTATGGAGTTCTCGGGCGCGAATTTCTGATCTGTTCTCAAATATAGACGGCACATAAAGATCAACAAGAACGCACAATGTTTGCCACAACTCCCAGTTGAGCTAACCATAGATTGATTCTCGGCCTACAGCATGAAAAACCTATTCAATCAGTGGGCATCCAGTTAACAGTGAGCACACATTTTTTCACACAATTCTGATTGGTATTTCAATATTAAAACTTCCAATAAATTTTCACGCCTGCATGGAATGAGGTATTATTAAATGAGTTAAATTTTAAACCGAAACAAATAACAGGCAGAAAAAGATATTTTCTCTATAAAACAGTATTTTGTTTATGTTGAACTGTTGTTTGAATATTTGCCTCGGGGTTTAAATGTTTGTGGTGTGGTTGCATATGTTATTTAAAAATATACAGCGATGGGAGTTCATATAAGTATCGTTGATTTGAAAACCGAGAGAAATGTATTTTGCACAAAAAAATATTATACTTCTGATTGAATGAAGGCAATAAAATGCAGATGGCATTGATAGGAATTTGTCATATATGTTAGGAATAGAGTAAATATAACCAGAATTTATTTCTACCTTACAAAATTTCTCCGTGAAATCTTTATTATGAAATCAAAATAAAAGTTAAAAATTACATTTTAAAAAATTCTAGGACTTCGTAACTCGATAGCAGACTTAAACCTAGATTCATTTCTGGATTTCTCTATTAATACCATTCTGTTTTACATGAATAGAACTACGCGGTACGAAATTCGTTACGATCGAACATTAAATCGGACATACATATATGACAATATTACATTGATGATTGAGGTTTGGATGAAGTAGATGTATCAGGATACGCATCCTTGATCCGTCAGTTTTGTTTCAAAACATTAACTAGTTGTTGCGTGTATTTCAGCTAAGGCAGGCCTGCACAAGATTTGCTCTCTCCCAGCCGGCTCACAGCTCATGAGCGGAATGCAGATATTAGATGCGCTCTGTATAAGGGTGGACTGGAAGAAGGGGTGATCTCGTACAAAATATACACAAAAGGAAGTACTAGTACGAGTGTTTATGAAAAGAATGCCCGTTCAGTGTTCGCAAAACTATCTTGGATTATTATTAATTAATGAATAAATATTTATTTTACAGAAATAATAGAAATTATATAGCTACTTATATTTACAATATTACTTTGTTATATTTTTAATTATCAGTATATCAAAGCAAGGTTTTATGCTTTTGGCAGCTGAAAGGAACAGTAGCTTACCGATCGTAATGAAACATCAGTTACAGATGTTCGATATCTGCCTTTATTAAAGTTGATTATAGAAAACTGTTGCTCACAAATATAAATGTTGAGCCAGACATAGCAATCATTTTCACATCCAGCGTGTGTAGTCGTGGATATTATTGCTAATGTTTAGTCTTGTAAAACTCAACCCACTAGATAACTGAGTAGTCGTTTCCCTCTCCTCCTCCTATAGCAAGTCTATGTCGTTCTCCTCTCCGTTTCGGCGAGAGGTAAACACGGCTCTCCCGCTCCGAAGGAGCGCGCGCGCTCGTTGAGCGCTTGTTGTGCAGGTATGAGCGCTCTTTCGAAGGTAGAGTTTTAGCTACTGTAATGGTTTAGTGTTTACTTAGTCTGTAGCAAGTCAAGGCCCTATCACATAAAGCTATACAGCCTATCCTGATCCATCTACTTTATCCGAAACTTATTTATCACATATTCTCCTAGGTATTGGATCTATCTCTGTGTCCACACCTGTGGAGAAACGGTCAGCGCGTCTGGCCGTGAAACCAGCTGGCCCGGGTTCGAATCCCCGCCGGGGCAAGTTACCTGGTTGAGGTTTTCTCCGGGGTTTTCCCTCAGCACAATAAGAGCAAATGCTGGGTAACTTGCGGTGCTGAACCCCGGACTCATTTCACCGGCATTATCACCTTCATATCATTCAGACGCTGAATAACCTAGATGTTGATACAGCGTCGTAAAATAACCCAATGAAATAAAAAATCTATCTCTGTGGCTGAGAAGGCTGAGGTAGCAGAGCCCACCTATCAATTTCGGCTTCTCGGATGTCACCCTGGCCAATTTTTCGAACTGAAAAAAAACATCGCATATGTAGAGGACAAACAATAAGACAATATAGGTCCAAGTTCAAGGATCCGTCCCGAGTCCTATCCTTGAATAAGCCAAGAAAGCCAACGTTGAGTGACTTAGGGCCGGCATTATAAACGCTCTTTAAACTTTACGTTCAGTTAAAACTGAAGTTTTTCGTTCTGCTTCGTATTATAAACCTTATCTACCAGTTAATCTTCAGTTAACTTGAGTTTAACTTGATCGGCAGTTCTCTGCCATTTAAACTGCAGTTCGAGGCTCAACGTGCAAGATGGCGGTTTCCATAATACACATGGATATTGCAGATGTTTTCCAAGAACTTATGAGTGACGCTCAATATTACTGAACGTCCACGGTGGCCAAGAATTTTTCGAAATAGAGTGCATCACTTTGAAATATACATACGTGAAGATAAGTTTTAAAACACATTGAAACTTTCGAAGAGACAGTCCTAACCTACAGAATTAGGATTATAGTCCTAACCTTGTTTCGAAAAATTGAAACTTGGATACAACATGCGACAGAAAAATGAGAAAGTGCAAAAATATGGGTTTAGGGTTTGAATTTAAAGAGTATTTGAAGAGAAAGATTATTTCTTTTTTATTTTTGAAAATATTCTGTTTAATCTCTGCTCAGTTACTACGTAGTTGCGCTGCGCTATTTTTCCTCTGGTAGTAGGCATACTGAAAACGATAGGAGATTTCGAAGGTGTCTATGTATCTACTATAAACCTATTGCGCATTGTACTGTGTGTGGCAGACAGTGTCCTGGTAAGATTTACTATGGAGCCTGATTTATAAACACACTAATAATATTATCTAATTTTACTAAAATCATAAAAATAATTTTGTTTCACTGAATTCCGTTTACTAAATATTCTAGACCACAATGAAATACGCACACTAATATTATTACTTCATTACTCAGTTGATTCTGTATGGAGGTACGTCACGAATGGTCATGCAAGGTTTAGTTTGGTTGCATTGTGTTTGGGAGTATGACGTTGGTAACCAGCAGCGTTAAGAAACTATTTGAGGTTAAGTCTGACACGCATACTGAACTACGCAGTATTGGTCCTCTTTAGATTTTTTTATGATACTCTCTCTGATATCGAATGAAGATTCTCTAGAAGCGTCGGCTATTTTAAATAAATAATACAATTAAACATTTGCGACAGTCTTCCTTTCTTTCCTAGCAGTAATACCAATCGTATTCCACTACGGTTTAACTTAACCGAGACTCTGTAATACGGCACGTCGAGCTAAACTCACGGTTAGGTTTAACTTAGGTTTAACATAATCTTTAGATTAACCATATTAAAGCGGGCCTTAGAGTTTACATAATATCAGGACTCCAATTAAGATAATGGACAGACAATAATTCCTACTGGCTTTCATTTTGTCATATCTGCATTACGGTAGTTTGATACACACGACATGCGATATGTAATTACATTATTTGAAATTAACATACAGTGCATGTTCTATAAAAGAGGCCTCATTATATAGGTACATTAATTCACTTTAAAACACTAGAGTCCGGCATGTTATTGGCATGATTATTGCGTTGACTTCTAAATTGAATTATAATTATGGTATTGTGGTATTAATTATTATAATAATATGAAGAAGAGAAATATCATAAACAATTAAACCCATTCCTCTAATTATTGAAATATTGCACAAACTAGGTTAATTAACATTATGTTACATTTAAAGTGAAAACTGCAGCACTCTGTTTCGCGTAATGTTGATTAACACTTATCTGTAATAGCAAAATTATACCTCGTTGAAGTGGGGGGGATTTAATAGTACATAATTCGAAGAAGATTTATTTGGAAACGTGTAACCACTGATGTACCGCAGAGCACAATAATTTTAGGGCTGATCTAAGTTTCTGTTTAGGTCATAAGTATCAAGAAGAAAAGTTTGCAATTGAATCGATTATTACTGAAATGTCACATGTCCACTTTTATCACAGATTGAATTATGACCACCATCATATTCTTCTTGGTGCAGCGCACAGTTTGCTGAAGAAAAGGCACAAGTATGTGCTCTCTACCCAATGTTATAGTGTAATGAAGTTTCTGTTTAGTATTTAAAGGGCACGTGTTTAGGACATGTGCCCTGTCAATAATAAACTCTCTTCTTTTCCCATCATTTTTTGCATGATGTACAATATAAAATTTAATGATTCCATTCTTTGTTTACAACAGTTACAAAAGACGCGTAGTTGAACCATTAGGAAAAGGAGTGCCTAAAATTCACAACATATATACTTTCAATTTGACAGTATTCAATGATGTTTTTTGACGCTAAGTCTCCGGTACAGTGGCTGCATATGAATATATTGATGAAATAATGGCACCCACATTCAAGTTACAGCATAGAACTAATGCGATGTAGCCCAATGACTTGAAACTACTAGAAAGTAAATCACAATATGGAAAAATTCCAAAAAATAAGAAGAAATTTGAAGATTTTAGCAAAGTTATGCAGTATGTACTTCCTGAATATATTCAATATTATGAAGAAATTCTCCAGTGGCCGATAGAATAAGAAACAATAAAAGTGACTGAAAACTTTAGAGGAAGTGTGTAATGAAGGAACTTAAAAGCTTTTATGCTTTTAAAATCCTTCATTTCAGAAATAAGAGATATTGCCTCAGCAAAGTAATGTTCTTAACAGTTAAATTCTTAAGTTTTTGTTAGTCAATAATAATAATAATAATAATAATAATAATAATAATAATAATAATATATATATACATTTAAGGATACAAAATTACATTTCATTGTTTTACTTACTGCTTATTATTAAAAGGGCACAAGTCCAACATAAATATTATTTTTTACAGTTAAGTTTTAGCGATGTTACCATTAGTTTATGCACGTAAATGTAACTTTACACCTTTGTCGTAGAATAAAAAATATCTGATTACACTATAAAGTACCATTAGCAGAATAAGCATTTTTTTGCTTCTCCTGTAAAATTGACAAAAGTGTACATGTGACCCTTCAAAAATAATCGGTTCAATTAGCGTACTGATTAATTCATTCAATCTGGAATTCTTTCATTGATGGTAGAATAAACATCTCAAAACATTTGGGGGGGGGGTTCCTCCAAATTTGTGTTCAAGTGAGCGCTTTGAACAAGGACAGAATCTGAATTTGTGTGGGTTGATTCTGATGTATAGATTCTTTCTGTAATGCAATTGCTGATGAAATGCAACTTGTATCAAAGGACATTTTATTTTTAGGAGGAAATTAAATGTACATGTGGCGGTGTTTCCTATTGTATAACCTTCCCTGTCGATCCTCTCAGTCTGAAATTCTTTTGTTGATGAAAGGTGCAAAACACAACATTTTGAAGGTATCATTCGATTTAGTCTTCAGACGAGCACTTTGAACAAGAAAAAATTATATTTCCAGCCCTACACATTTGTTCGGTTGATTCTTTCGGACGTATGGAATCCTATTGTAGATACAATATACAGGGTGTTTCAAAAATACGGGGCATAATTTCAGGTATGTATTTCCCACATGTAGACAATCAAAATAGTTCATTACAACATGTGTCCGGAAATTATTCATTTCCGAGTTATGGCCTTCACAACATTGAAAATCACCGGAACGTTTTTCTTCCCGGAGGTCGTTGTCATTACAGAAGATGTTCAAAATGTCCACCTCCTGCTTGAATACTGATCTTAACTCGATGTCTCATTGACCTGCGAACTCGATCCCAAACTCCAGGAGTATTGCGTATGTTTCTCAGAACATGCCACAATTCGATTCCGAAGGGATTCCAAATCAGGCACCGGAGACGAATAAACCAATGATTTTAAATGGTCCCACAAGTAGAATTCGAGAGGGTTCAGATCAGGTGAGCGTGGAGGCCAAGCAATTGGGCCACCTCTACCTAATCCATCGATCAGGAAACCTTCGATCCAAGTACCGGCGAGCCGTACGACTGAAGTGTGCAGGAGCGCCATCTTGCAAGAAGTGAATGTGTTGACCATTGATCAGTGGAGTGTCTTCTAAAACATGAGGTATGGTGTTTTCCAGGAAGTTTGTATACGCCTGCCCCGTAAGTCTGTTTACAAGTACATGGGGTCCAAGGTCCAACTAATCGATCACCAATGATACCGGCCCACATGTTGAGGGAGAACTGCACCTGGTGATGAGATGGAACAGTTGCACGTGGGTTTTCATACGCCCATACATGCTGAATGTGGAAATTTGTTATGCCATCTCGTGTGAAGTGTCCTTCGTCTGTAAATAATTCTGTACTAAGGCAGGAAAGTTCGGATTTACACCACACTGCTGCAAGAACCACTGACAGAACCTAACTCGTGCAGGGTAATCTGCTGGTGACAGGGCCTGTACACGTTGCAAATGATAAGGATACTCTTTCAATAGTCTCCAGACAGTCGTATGAGGAACATTGACTTGCAACGCTACCCTTCGTGTGCTGATAGAAGGAGTCATGTTCACAGCCTCCAGAATCTCCTCCTGTACTTCTGGAGTTGTAGATGTTGGTCGTCCCCTTCCCAAACCAGGAGAGTTAAATTTTCCATACTCGCACAGACGGTAATGGAGACGTACAAATGTCTTCCGATCTGGACATTGTCGCTGTGGGTATCTCTCCTGGTACAAACGACGAGCCAGCGCAGCATTGCCGTCCGCCTTACCGTACATGAAGTGTATCTCTGCCAGCTCTTGATTTGAATACATGTCGCACAGTCTAACGCCTACACAACACTGAATGTAACCTTCGCCTCGGAATGAACTGTCAGAGTGCCCTCTTCATGTCTCCTTTGACGGCAACGACCTGCGGAGAGAAAAACGTTCCGGTGAATTTCAATGTTTTGAAGGCCATAACTCGGAAATATAGCATTTCCAGACACATGTTGTAATGAACTATTTTGATTGTCTACATGTGGGAAATACATACCTGAAATTATGCCCCGTATTTTTGAAACACCTTGTATATTACAGGACACTTTGTGTTCAAGTGAATACTTTTATCTAGAAATTAAATTCTACTCATGGCTTTCTTTCCTGAAGCCTAAATTAGTCGTCTCGTTTAGAAATCTTTCTTATTGTTATTCGTAGTTTAGAAATGTGTAAATTATACTTATTTTGTACAGAACAACAACCATTAGGAGCCAAAGCAATCGTAGTGTTAAAAATAACATTACTGTTTATCTTTATAAATTGATTGCAACTGCTCAGCATAATTAAAAAGCATGCAACTATTGTTTTAGAGGTAGGCCTGTATATATATATATATATATATATATATATATATATATATATATATTCTTATTTTAAAGTACAAACGTCATACTCGACTGTATGTACTTATTTCCTGTTTTGTTTTATAATGAATTGTAATTATATATTTGAATATGTTTACATTATGATAGTTCACATTATACATTACGTCTATTTCCTTCGATGCCACTGTGTCCACATTTTATTAAGAATTTTGGATAAGGGCGCAAATAGCCTTAGTATCTGACGCGCCCTTTTAAACCCTACTCCTACTACTACCACTGTGTCCGTTGTTCATATCTTTGTCACTAATCAATTTGCTGCAAATTCGAAATACAAAAGTAATTGTATTAAAGTGTCAAATTATTTGTATTCCTATTTGAACAAACATATTTTTGTAATTAAACAAAATAAATATTCTTCAATATTTTTACTCTGTATACTGAGAAAATGTTGTGCCTGGTCTTATTTGGAGATTGTATTTTCTTCCTCCTTACCATTTCTTTCTGTGTGAGATTTGTATTCTAAAGAATTCGCGATCTTACATGAACTTATGTAATATCGATTATTGGGTTATACAAATCGAACAAAATTCAATCAATATGTGACGAGAAAGAGTTACGACGTAATCAAATGATGAAGTTATGACGTATACTCTTTAACACTGGTATAGAAAAACGCCAGCTATATAGCGTTTATTGATAAGAAAATATACATGGCTTGTGCACGTCTTGTTCTGTGTAAAACTATAACATTGTTTAACATATCTATAAGCAACTTTTATTAGTAAAACTCTAAAAGTTTAAAATATAAACGCTATTTATAAAGTTATTGCAAGTTCAGAATAATAAAGAAAATATATGTATTACAGTGTCGAATCAACTGCGAGAGTACTTGCAAACACTTTTTTTTTTCAATAAGACAACGTAAATTTCCTTCAATTGTTATTCCGGTTGTGTACTCGAAAAACGTCAGTTTCATGTAAGTGCGCCTGGTGTTCTGTCTACTCTGCAATACATCAGGCGTAACCGCTCATCAACCGAGTATCCGGTCCGATATTCATTCTAGCCTGTTGTAGCTCCGACCGGTCGAATCTAAACCGGTTGTAAGCGCTGCTTTGCAGGTCTCTTGTACTGATATTCGTAGAATTAAAGCGAAAAATTTTGTTTGGAGGTTTTCCACCGTCTGTTAGAGTAAGTTTACAACATAAAATGTTTTTAAAATAATGTTGTTCAGCTTCTGCTTTGTCACAAATTAAAAGGAAGAGAAATTGCGTTCTTTGAGTTGGGTGTTGATATTCACTTTCACCTGGCATATATTTTCGGTTTGAAATTTGTGCACTGCTATTCAATAAGACAATATAAACAGTTTGAATTTATTATACTCAATCACTTTTATATATGAAGATTACTTTCTTATTTATTCTTACAATTTTCTCTTGAAAATGAAAGTCTCTGGAAGCCTTGAGATGTCGTGTATGTTGGTTTTTTTTAGCGTACTACAAAGTTTCGATCAAAAGGATGAGTCTAGTGAATTTATAAATTTTTAGCGGTCTTAACCTATTGGATTCCTTTTCCGTCACATCCCTGTACTTGAAGATAAATATAGATTCAGCCGTCGAAATGCTGTGAGATGTGCATTTCATTAGGAGTCGTCAGTGTTATATCTGATGGAATATGTAACGAAATGAGGTGAATTTAAGGTTCTCTTTTATAGAATACAGTTCTTTCGTGTTATACTTTTTTACATAATTCTGTAGCCATTCTTAAACCTATGATGTCGTAGAATGGTGTCATAAACCTTACAGCATACTAAAATAATTACATATAACACACTTTATACTTTGTTACATCTACCATAAATTTTATATGGAAGTTTTACGATGTATCGCATATACCGGGAGACATGGATTGTTATTGTGTCTTCAGAAACTACGTCCAGAAGGATAACAATAGAATTAAATACTTTAGTGCAACATTATAGACTATCGACAAAGCTAAGAATGCCTTCATGAAGCAGTTCAACTCTGTCTTATTTTTCATTAAGTATTTAGTTGATCTTAAGAGATAGTTATAAAATTTTGTACTTATTAGACTTTTTTTCTTTATAGTTCTTTCAGTGATATATGTTACACTACAGTTGGTCGGAATATTTGTACACCAATTTTAGAGAATTATGTTCATCACATCAATTCATCGATAACGAAGACACAGCTACACAATACACTATTATTAATTACCAACAAAAATTGTGTTCAATGGAAGATTTTAACACATAAATACCTATGTAGTTACGTATATAAATTTAATTCTGATTTATAGAAGAATTTTCAATGCAGTACGAACATATAACAAAATTAATAAATGTATTAAATTGGCAGACACGGGCGATGTCAGGTAACTACATGCCGAATTCTCACTGTTGCGAAACAATCGTCATCACTGGGTTAGAAGCCTAATTGCTGAATGTCTCAAAAAGTCTGGAAAGTTTGACATTTATGAAGAAGTACATTGCATTTCATCCACTGGCTACACCAAACGTGCCGACATCATAGCAATTGATAACCATCAAAAGATTGGCTTCATAATCGATCCCACTATAAGATTTGAGGGTGCCGAATTCCAACCACAAAAAGTAGATCTGGAAAAGAAAAGACATTATGATCCCTGCTTTCTTTATCTGGAAGAGAAATACCGCATACCCGCTTGTCGCTGGGAAGTAATTGGCTTGCTCTTTGGTGCAAGGGGCACTATATCAAGATTTTGTATCAATTTCTTTCATCGTTTCCATATCGATCTTTTGGAACTACAAGATATAGCCATTAATGTATTAAGACATTCCTTGTTAATTGTAAATAACCATCTGTACAGCTCTATATATGAAAAATAAATTATTCATGTCGAGGATATCTGCCCCCCAAAAATAAATTAAATTAAAATAAAATAAAAATAAAATTTAAATTTAAAATAGAATATTGTTGATTTACAATTAATTTAGGTGCTGTTACCGCTCGGTACTCCTTTTTCAAGGGCAGCTATCCTTTTTGGATTCTTCTCTCTCGAAAATATCTCTTCGCTATCACCACTTATATCAAAGTGACATGAAATAGTTTATTAAATATGCTGTCGGTATACCACAGACAATAAATCGCAGAGAAATAAAATTTATTTAATGTAGTTTGAAAAGCATTTGCGTCCAATAAACCGTGTCCAGCTTAGAGGGATCGAGAAACAGACAATTTCAAGTATAAATAATGGTTCATTAACATAAATTTTTACATAATTTGATGTAAAAACTGTGCGACTTTCAAAGAATGCTGGTTGCAACTCGATGTGTGCGCCTTGAGTTGCTCTGCAGACATCTAAACGACGGAATTCAACCTCCCGCCAAGTGTTCTGTGCCATTTGTGGAGTCACTAGCGCAGCTGCATTTGTGATGCGTTGTCTCAGTTCCCCCAAAGTGTTAGCTCAGCCTCTTTGGTACACATTATCTTTTACAAAGTCTCAGAAAAAAAGTCCAAGGGGGTCAGATCGGGTGACCTGATTGGCCAGGCGATGGTTCCTCGTTTTCCGATCCACCTATCCATGTACGACGAACACAGCGTTATACTCGCGTAATAGATTTTTCTCCTCCTAGTCATAGCACACACTGAACTTTCTGTTGCGGTGTCCACGTTTTAACCATGGTTTGTTCTCCTACAAAACGGCGCCAGGGTTTGTATTAGCAACAAACAAACGAAAGTTACGCAAGTAGTTTTTTTGAGACTTGGTTGCGTAAACTTGGACAGTTTCTCTATCTTGTCAGATGTAAATCTCAACGATATCTTTGTCTGCTGCATAGTGGTGAGCATTTATTTCTCGCGCAAGGAACGATTACCGAAAAGCAATGGTGGCGTTGCTGTCTATTTTGACGTGTGTATGAAGGAACGTCGAGGGGGGAGAGGTGCGGGCCGATGGAAGTACTGTCTCTTCCAAGAAGATGAATAAATAAGGACATCGCTGTGGAAATAAAGAACGTAGCAAGAGAAAAATTCGAAGCTAATTAAACGCGCAACATATGTTTACAAATGAAATAATAATACCGTGCGATACAAGACACGTATTCACATGCAATGGAACAAACTAAAGTCGTAATGTAACTATCACAACGCAAGACTGATTTTATCGATGTCATTTCTCTTCCGACTATACTCTTGAACAGGGGTCGTCAGCACAGAGCACGCTGGGGCTACCCTCTCTTACCCGCGGAAAACGCAGTGCACTATAGTGCTCTCGTAGCTGCTAGCGGGTATGCTCTCTATCTCTCCCTGTTGCACGACAGTGCTCACGGGACGGCACCGCGTACCCATTGCACATTTCAGCGAGTGCTGACGACCACTGATCTTGAATATCATTCAAGTTATCTCCTGACTTTCTTGTCGCCCGCTCTTACTTATAGCAATGTTTCATTCGCATTCCTTCCATCGTTATTCAATGCTTGCGAGACGTGTATGTGTGTGTTATGTTTCATTTAAAGACACTCGCAACTTCCTAGGTTATATCAGCGTCGCCGTTGTGCCGGAATTTTGTCCCGCGGTAGTTCTTTACATCCCTGTAAATCTACTGACATGAGCCTGTCGCATCGACCTGACCCAGGACCGAACGCGCAACCTGGGGTTTAGAAGGCCAGCGCTATACCAACTGCGCCAACCAGGCCGAATATATATATATATGTATATATGTATATATATATATATATATATATATATATATATATATATATATATACGCATTAGAACTCTGCATTTCATTAAGAATGATCGACCGAGAGTCATGATATACGCGTTATCGGACGCTCGTTCCGTACTTATTCGCAACAGGCTGGCTGCCGCGTGTCACGACTCCGCAGAAAGTCAAAGAAGGATCACGGACGACCGGTCGTCCAGAACGTAAGAAGGGTATCATAAGCTGAAAACTGCCTTCGGTCGATGAGTTTACAGTATGGGCTTTGGAAATGTTAAACTGCCTGATGCCCTATCATCTGACTCGTGAACCTAATAGGTATAGAGGTTATCAGATTGAATAAAAATTACAATAAAACATTTAAATAATAATAGATATATAAATCGGTAAAATAAAATAAAATTTAGACAAACTATGTTGTCTATAAGAATATAGATGAAAAGTGTAGGGTTGGTATCAATTACGCGCGGAAAGGTCAAAATCTCATCAACTACGCGCGGACAACTGTGTTCTAAACAGATCAACTACGCGCAGATAGCTATATTGTAAACACATCAACTGCGCGCAAACAGTTTACCACAATCTAATACAGGGACATCATTTTATTTTTCCTTCAGTTTTTATTGTATCTGAATTTTTGAATGCACTTCACTCCCACCCTTTCTACTAGTAAACTTCCAACCGTTCTTCACACAGAATCAAGCGTATACAGTCAAAGTCGACTTACGGTCATACTAAACAAACAGCACTGAGTTAGTGAGTATAGGACGTTCCAGAAATATGTTCGCGTTTCCCAGTGACGAAAGAGCTTTCAATATTGAATCATATTCTCGCACAGGTACTGTCGCCCGTTTGCCTACGTCGCATCCCGGTTTCTCCCACCCACTTCTGCCCGTCCCTTTGTGGCTGGGCTGTCTTAGCTCTTTTCTGAAAACATTAATTTCTGTTAGAAATTGGACGTTTACGTAATATTATAAAACTGTTTGAATTAACTTAAATAAAAGGACCTCGTTAAGTAATTAACTGTCACGTGATTTCCCCCCTTTCTACGACCTTGCGACAAAACCACTTGGACAGTAAATAGCATGTCTGAATAATTTTATCTTTTCGGATCGGCAGAAATGAAGATTGAATTTACAGTACGTAAGGTACTCTTTTACAGAGTAGGTACAAAATTATTTCAACATGAGTTATTAGTAAGAAGGACGAAACTGACAATTGGAATTAGATGCAATCGTCTATAGTGCGTTAATATGCACAAAAGAACTGAAGCCTGTATCGAAATGAACGGCCACTATTTTCAAAATGTGTTTAAATATTCATATTATGATTATTTTTCAATTTATTTTTTTTTCTTTATATTGTACACTAATGTGCTGTAGACAGTATAATATACACTGCATAATGAATACGCCCGCATGGATAACTCAGTTCGTGAGTAAAAACACTTATTCTTAATACAGTACTGTATTTTGATTAAACAAAAACCTCATGAAAATTATCAAACTCAAAATCGGGATATTTCCTAGTTTACGTAAATGGATGAACTACTTTTCTTCCCTCCTATACCTAGTAAAGTGATTTGTTTGTGTTTTACGCCAGTACCATCGAACTACAGTCGTGGAAGGGAATAGCAAACTGTGTTTCCGGTTCTCTAAAGGTATAGCCAGGTTAATATTAAAATTGTTAGTAAAAATAAAATGATGTCCCTGAATATACAGTCTTGAATCTTGAGTTGTTGAGGGTACTAGGAACAATAGACTGTGCCGGTACTATTTTGCATTGTCTGTAATGAGCCGATAGTAGCGATCCTAGTGGTTAGCAACTATCTATAGATGCATATTCACTACGTATTGAGCTTCGTGACTGTATATACTAGATTGTGGTTATACTGTAAACACATCAATTGCGAGCGTCAATGCACACTAGAAATTTTGATATAGGCCTACATTTCTATATACAATTTTATACTAAACTGAATGTTGATAATAATAATAATAATAATAATAATAATAATAATAATAATAATAATAATAATAACAACAACAATAATGATAAACAAAGTAATATTATGGGTGGTAACATTGCTCGAGTTTGTCAATATTTGCACATTCTGCTTTACAACGAGTAATGATTTTAACTGTATAAGGAATGAAAATATGCTTATTATTAATAACGATTCCTAAAATAGTGTATATTTTTCAATCGAAACTATACGGGGGCTTGGATTCTCGTCTTGGATACAACAGACCTCGTTGTACTGTTTTCTGCTTTCTGTAGACTGAAACGCAATCTACTAAATCGGTCGAGCTGTGTGTGTGTTTTCTGTGTGTGCGTTTTTTTTAATCGCTAGATGAATAGCCGGAGATGAGGCGGCAGAGGAAAGAAATTCAGTGATATAAATTGTTTACATTGGAGGACGCAGTGGCAATACTATTACATTAAATATGTGCAGACTTAATCAGTTGCTGGCGATTACTCTTGTGCTTAGGAAGTGAGAAGTTTAGCCATTAATTACAATTCGTACTGTATTAAGCAATTATTAAGAATTTCTTTGTTAAAATAATTTGTATTTTTTAATTTCCATACGCTTTTTGTAACTAATGTTTTCGGCATGAGTAATAACCTGGCTAGTGGGATGCTTATCTGCGAGATGTTTACAATATTCAGCAGCTACGACCAAGAAGGTCTCATTCCTTCCGCTCGTCTTCTCTTGAGCAGTGTTGCCAACTGGACGGAAATTCCGTCAAAACTGACGGAATTTCAACGTAACGGACGGCAAAAGAATGGCTTTGACGGGTAACGGATTTTATGACGGAAATTACGATTTACATCGTCTTTTTACCTTTCTAGCTGCTGTCATTTTTAATTGCTTAATTTTTGGGGGAACGCAGACCAACACAGCACATCAACTGCAGAACTACAGGCAGACGATGTAGATAAATTATTATTACAATCAAGATTGGTATAAAAAGTTGTGTTAAAATTTGCTCGTTATTTGTATATAGATATGAGTGGGTATTTTTTAATTTTGACGGATTCTGACGGATTTTGTTGTGTTAGACTGACGGGGATACAATTTATGTGTTGGCAACACTGCTCCTGAGTAACCAAGAGTATGTGTGTATAAACGTAGACAAATTATTAGACTAAAACATTTTTCTTTGATACATAATATAATTCGCCATATCAGCTATCAGTATAATTCACAGAGTCTCTATTGTTGTAAATGTGATTGTTTACATCTTCTGGTATATTTTTCCAATGATTAAGTATATTTTTTCTGGCTGCGTTAGTACTACTGGTATTTTAATTATATACTGCAGAAGATATTCAACAGTCTGTTCTCCCATGGCCTGCAAGAAGACCGGACATGAACAAAATTGAAAATCTGTGATCTATACTGTAGACGAAAGTGAACAAAAAGAGGCTTACTACAAAACGTGGATTCATTTAAGCCTTGTCTGATATCTGGCTAAATGATGTTGATATTCAAAAGAAGCGTCACATGTTGGTTTCCTGCATCCCTGACAAAATCAACGTCTTAATAAAGATTAAGGGAATATTCACAAAATATTAGTAACCTCCAGACCCTATTTTCTGTCATCATTTCTGTGCAAAATACATTTTTGCTCATTATTTCTGCCGATAAATACAGCTTTGTTGCACATATAATTAATTTTGTCTAATAACTTGTCCATGTTTGTAGATATGAAGAAGTATGGACCTTGTGAAATGGCAAACGGGTATAGAAATGAAGCTGTGCTAGAAAGACTGGGTGAAGGAAAAATAATTTTCACTTTCATTAGGAAATAAAAAGGAAACTGGCTGAGTCACTGACTAAGAAGAAACTGCCTACTGAAAGATCCACTGCAAGAAATGGTAAACGGTAGGAAAGTTCAGGGCAGAAGAAAGTATGTGATGATTAGGTAAGAAAACATTGAGATACACAGATCGTCTGCGGAGGCTAAGAGGAAAGTGTAAATTTGAAAATGAACTAACGAACAAATAAATTAGTGGATGAATTAATTAATTATATTTCTGCACATTCTCATTAAATGATAATTTTCTTGTCCGTTACGTTACAGCATCTTTAGTTAATGACCTTTCTAGTTGGAAAGGGACTCGCAGTAATCACAGTGAGCATTATTTTTCTGAGCAGTCTTAAATCGAATTGTCGCAATTTCTTTCTACTCGGCCCAAAAGTCGTGATATGAATGTCGCATACCCAGCACATTGTCGGTCTGTAGATCCACTTCAATGATAGGGCAGCACCTATACATAAATCACCGGGCAATGGGTAACGCATGAGGCTGCTGGCAAATGTGTGGAACGTTAAACTATGGGAACAAACCTGTTAACTTCACAGTGCGGCGGCTTTTTTATTTGTGATTGGACAACGATAAAAGTTTCCAGTGAAATTACTCCCCAGGGAAGACTTACCCAGAGCCAAGTTACACGGTTGATCACATTGGGGAAAGTGGGTATAGTGTTTCAGATCACAACCCCCTCACATATTCGCCCAAACGTCACTCTAACATGCAACTCCCAAGTTATCAGTTCTGTGATTCCTTATTCCCAGAATGTGCACTCAAATTGATTTTAATACACAATATTTTTAAATATCATAAAACGTATTTTGAGATATTGATATTTATTTTATTACAAAAGTTAAACAAGCCTCATATTCTGATAATAAGATGCCTATTTATCGTTAATATTTTGGGCCAAAGGCCATAGTTTTTGGTCTTTCCCAACATAAATAAATATCCGATACGGTCCTCTGGCCCTTCTAGCATCTTGCTGGCGTTAATATTTTGGCTTATCTTGAGTATAAAGTTTTTGTGGGTTTTTATTTTTCATCTTAACCATTTTGAGTATTGATTGCCAAAATTTGGCCTCATATCTTACAAATATCTCTCCATGGGAACAAGTTCCTTGAAATGTCCTGATATTGCTCTACTGTCATATATTTTGTTATAACTAACTTGTATAATATATGTCGAATAATTATTTACACGCTTTCAAATATTTTTTTGCATAAAGTGTAGACATTTATTCTGGTATAGAAACTTACACTGTGAAAAAGTTCTAATCAACATGCGTCCGTCCCTGGTTGAGGTTGATGTTTTTCTGGGGTTTTCCCTCAACCCAATATTAACAAATACTTGGTAACTATCGGTGCGGGACCCCGGACTTATTTCACCAGCATTATCACCTTCATCTCATTCAGACTCTAAATAGCCTAAGATGTTGATAAAACGTCGTAAAATAACCCACTAAATAAAAATAAAAAAACTTGCGTCCGAATTACAACGGTATATAGGCTACAGAAAACAAAATTCCAAATTAAAAATTGTATTACTTCTGATTGACTTACAAACCCAGAAACACCTAGGTAAGCTATGGACATCTCGGTGTGGGATACTCTGTATAATTCGGTATGAAATTTTTACTAACTACTACGTAAATGTCCACACCTGTGGAGTAACGGTCAGCGCGTCTGGCCGCGAAACCAGGTGCCCCGGGTTCGATTCCCGTTCGGGGCAAGTTACCTGGTTGAGGTTTTTCCGGGGTTTTCCCTCAACCCAATACGAGCAAATGCTGGGTAACTTTCGGTGCTGGACCCCGGACTCATTTCACCGGCATTATCACCTTCATATCATTCAGACGCTAAATAACCTAGATGTCGATACAGCGTCGTAAAATAATCCAATAAAATAAAAAAATCTACGTTAATACTTTGTGGATTGATGAGGCATCTATTAAGGTGAGTGCAATTTTTAACAGAAATAATTGTATTATATTGAGCTTTAGATGGTGTTATAGACTGTGGTTTTCTTATGGGATTGCGACTGAAAAGTACCACCATCGCATGTTGACACAAGCCGTTATGCCGAATTATTAAACATTAGTCCCATGATTCAGACGAAAAGAAATATCATTAATTAATAAGAATGTGCAACACCGCATTTTGGATTAAATGTACGTGCATTTTAACCCTCCTACTACCAGGTTTCTTTTTTTACACTGAGTACCGCTGGGGTCATATAGACCCCAAGTAATTGACACGATATATATCGGTAGTAATTCAATTGTTTTAATGAATTGGCATAAAAACGTACATGTTTACCTTGAAAACAGAACAGCTATGTATACAAACATTTTTACATTTTACACTTTGCCATCCTTCCGCCTTCATCTTATACGTCCTTACCATTGAAACAAAACAACTAGGAATGTTGTTTACAGAAGAAAGATGAACATTTTATGCGCTTTTTGGAGACTTTCTGTCCACAGAACGTTCACATAAGTGGCATCGTCCACGTTTTGCCCCACTTTGCACTTGTGTTGAAATACGATCAGGAAGAACTTTGGTGCGCCTACTTCTGTTCTTCTGTACTAAAAATGTTCCCAGCTCAAGAAGAAATTCTCTTCTTCTCTAGTTGGTTTTTTTCTTCCAGTCAGGATTTAACTCCAGCCAAATTATGAACGCATTGAGCGCACTAATATCCAAAATATTATAAAAAATAACCATGGGCCACCTCCTTGTCATATGTTTTGTAGTGTATGTCCTACTAATTTGTCCATTGTGTCTACACCTGACTTTGTTGCGTTATAGTCTAGTACCATAATAGGTTTATCTTTTTCATCTTCAGCTATTTCCTCTTTGAAATGCATAGTGGTCAGCAGAGTCACTACCTTACCCTTTTTTGGGCAATAGGAAACTATCGTAGTGGATTCCTGGAATCCGAAGAGACTTGAAGCTGCTTTCCTTCCCTTTGCTATGACAAATTCTGCGGGTAGTTCACGGCGATTCTTTCTTATTGTTCCTAACAGAGTCATCTGTTTTCTTTCTAATTTCTTTGCCAGGTCCAAACTTGTGAAGAAATTATCTGTTGTGATGTTTCTACCACTCAGGGATAAATTTTGAGTCAAGTCCAATACTACTCTTTTTCCCTGATTCGATTCTTCCTGTGTATACTTGCAGGTTTGTGACATAGTAATTCGTGACATCACAAGCAGCCCATACTTTGATGCCATATTTTCCGGGTTTTGAGGGGATATACTGCCGAAAAGGACACCTGCCCCTGAAAGTTACCAGTTGTTCATCAACTGTAATATTCTCATGTGGTTAATACGCATCATGTAATGTGCGTACCCACTGTTCAAATACGTCCCTTATAGGAGCCAATTTATCAGGGCTACGATTCTGTTGCCGCTGTTGAGCGTCATCGAACCGAAGACAGCGTGATATTTGGGTAAAACGGTTCCTAGCCATAGAGCTATTGAAAATAGGTCGGCCGTGCTCTGTGTTCCATAAATTCACTATCTCTCATTGTGACCTTTGTACACTCCTGCGAGTATAAGCAGCCCAAGAAAGCACTCAAATTCTTCTCTATGAAGATCTATCCATTTGTTACCGTAAGTAATGTTACCTTCTTTGATGGTCCACTTCAAAATATTCTGCAAAATGCTGGGCTTCATAAATAATTCAAAAGCTGACTGCACAGTGTTTACATTCCTCAGACTATGCCACGTTGGACCTGGAGCCGTCTTCATTACGTTTCGTGCTGGCTGCCTCCCTTGATGCAATCTAACAGGACTTTTATTCCATACTTCGTTTCCATTTCTGGACCTCAAAACAACAGTATTACTATTCCAGATATTTACTTATTATAAAAAGTAAAGTAAATCCGTGGCGCTGCAGCCCATGAAGGGCCAAGACCGACTAGCCGGCTGCTGGCCTCACGTTCACATGCCGAAGCAGAGGTGGGCGATCATCCAACCAGAATGGAGGTATCGTATGGTTAGCACGATGATCCCTCCAGCCATTAGAGCTGATTTGCGAAACCGGATTTTCGCTACCTAGCGTAGCTCCCCAAGTGCATCAAGATGCTGGGTGGGCACTGGTCCCATACACTGGACAAAATTTCATGAGAAAATTTCTTTCCCCATGAGGATTGGAACCAGCGCGCATTCCGTACCGCGAGTCCTAGGCAGAATGCCTTAGACCACGACGCTACGGCGCGGAACATCTATTATTATTGCTGCTTTTTTTGTTGTAATAAATAAATGGTAGGTGAAATATACTTCCTTGTAAACATTCAAATTTGAGATGTTAGAAATTTCAGGAATAATAGTTTCTAAATCTCCATCATCATCATCATCATCATCATCATAATCATCATCAGAATTTTTAGCCGATTGACAATCTTCTGTTATAATAGCATCAATCTCTCCATCGTCATCAGATTTTTCTTCATTATATTCATGTTCCTCATTATATTCCTCTTCCTAATTATCTTCTTCATTCACAATTACGCCTATTTCTGAACTAGTCAAATCTTGCACTCACCATGTAATTCTACATCACAGTGAGGCAAAACACTAATAAAAACTTAGGCAACAAACCTTAACATTGGGTAAGAAATAATATTTCATTGTTGCAAGACTTCCGTATAACAGATGTTCCAAGTAACGATCAGCATTTCTACTTTCATAATGTTACATTCAAAGAAAAAAGCCAATTTTTAATGGGGTCATATAGACCCCAATGGTACTCAGTGAAGAAACAATGAATACTTTTTAATGTGTTGAAAATATAAAAATGAATGAAACATCACTGGATACAGTTGACTGAAAGGGATAAAGTTATAAATTTTGAAAATTATAGTTTTAAAAATTGCGGAGATTTTTCTTTCAAAAGAGCTGCTGGGGTCATATTGACCCCATTGGTACTAGGAGCGTTAACTGAACACTTTCAACTCTCGATAAAAAGGCGTGATAAAATCGAGTAGCCGCTAATGTCACCGGACTTCACTCTGTGTGATTTCTCAATATGGGAAATAAAGAAGAACAAGAGTTTTACTACAAATCCAAGAGAACTTAAACAATTAAAGTAAGAGATTGAACACCAATTTTGATAGTTTAACAGTGGTGCTCCTTTGACAATTTGGAAATCAATAGCTAAACGCTATTTCAAATTGAAAAACAACAATGGTTATGAATTTTTTTTATCATTTTTTGTATGATAGAGTCAAGTGAAAATATCGAAATTAACATTATTGCTACACTTGATCTTGGATTTCCGGTAAACTAACTTATAACTCACCCTGTATATCAAGTCTTTTTATTTAGGTAGCAATTTTAAATAACTAACCAATGAAAGAAATTCTAATGCTTAATATCATTCGTAACACGATAAAGCAACTTAACGCTCTCCTTTTCTATTTGCAAAATGTTTCATTATAGACTTATACTGCGAATTGTATATTGGACTGTATATGGAAGTTGAGCATTTCTATCTTGGCTTGTTTAACTGCGTCTGTACCAAGCGTTTATATCCTCGATGATTGTGAATGTTGAGTAGTTGCTGATAAGGAAGAGAGACGTGCCGTTCGTGACATTTATTAATTTATTATATACATAGTCCGTAATTACTTTTGTTCTTGTCTCCATTGCAACTTCATATTCCCTTTTATTAAGATCATAAAAACTTGCTTGAATTCCTTTGTTATGGCTGCAGCAGCAGTATCAGCAGAAATTCATTTTAAACCCGTTAAACATGAAACATTAAACGAAGTTGTAACTATCAGATTTCCTGACCAAATTTCATTTAGTGTATGAGTCGAAATGTTTCCTCGGAGGTATTAAGAGGAGTCGACTGAAAACAGGCATTGAAATTCTTGATATTCGGCATACGAAATTCAAACTCTACATGTGCCAAATGTTAATATTTTGCCGTTATAGAAAGATCGTTTTTAATGAGCCCGTTCAACAATTAAAGACATTTTGTAGACATCACAATAACAAAAGTAGACAACAAACACACATTCAAAGTATACAGAAAACCCACAACAATAACAACAACAACGACAACAACAATAACACATACACAACACATCCAACCACCCCACACAACACAAACAAGCTGCATTCCGAACAATGGTACACAGACTACTCAACATACCAATGAACCAAAAGGATTACAACGAAGAACTAAACACAATCAAATACATAGCACAAGAAAACGGATAAAACCCCAACATAATGGACAACATAATACGTAAGACAAAACAAAACCACAAAAAGCAGAAGAATACAACACAAACACAAGAACATAAAAAATACATCCCACTAACATACGAAAACAAAAACACACATAAAATTGCAACCTCTTTCAAGAAATTAAATTACAACATCGCATACAGAACAAATAACACTCTACAAAAACATTTCAACACACAAACAACACAAACAAACAAACAAATACAACCACACAGGCGTATACAAACTCAAATGTAACACATACAACAACTTCTACATAGGACAAACAGGCAGATCATTACAAAGAGCACATCACAGCCATAACAAAATTAAAAAAAAACCTTCACATATGCAGAACACATCACAAATGCCAACCACACCTACAGAGACATCAACGCAGACATGGAAATACTGCACATCCAACCAAAATGCCAGAAACTCAACACACTAGAACAATATGAAATATATAGACACACGAAAACACACCCCAAAGACATTCTCAACACACAACCCAATTTCAA
This sequence comes from Periplaneta americana, assembly GCF_040183065.1. Classification (NCBI taxonomy): domain Eukaryota; kingdom Metazoa; phylum Arthropoda; class Insecta; order Blattodea; family Blattidae; genus Periplaneta; species Periplaneta americana. The sequence goes on along the minus strand of NC_091126.1, from coordinate 62,508,597 downwards.
AACACATACACTCTTTGACTCTACACTACGAACGCACCCACATAGGAAATAAGAGGCGCCAACACCAACAACGACCAGTTTTGAAGATGACCCAAAATAGGTCGAAACATGTTAACAAGAACCGTTAAAATTTAACACAAGAAAGACTTATCATACATATTCCGAAACTAAAGAGTAAAATGAAATAATTTATTTTTCAAATATGATTTCTTTGGTTCTATAGTACGGAGATTATGGATCAAATAATTATCAAAACAAGCTCTAAGCGAGCGGTGATAATTGGGGAACAGTGAAGGAAATGTGTAATATGAGAAGCGTAAATGAAAAGAGGAAATAACCAGGGTAAGTCAGCCTTAATTACATTCTTATACCTTAAATATTTCACTGCATTTATAAAATTTTGAACCATGTATAAAATTATTAGGGAAATATATTATGTACAGTAGCATTTATTTGCCTTTCACCATTATACAGGCATTTGACAACTTCAAAATTAAAAAAAAAAACCGTACAGAGTACATCCTAAAAAATAAATTACATTTATTTCTAAGTTGGTTAATTTACGACGCTTTATCAACTGCTATGGTGAACTAACTTCCAAATGAGATGAAGGTGATAATGTTAGCGAGAAGATTACAGAGTTCAGCGCCGAAATTAACCCAGCATTTACTCTTTGTGGGATGAGGTAAGACACAGGAAAAACCTCAACCAGGTAACTTATCCCAATCAGGATTTGAACACGGGCCCGCTCGTTTAATATTACATTAATTGCAATTTTAAAATGTATAGCATTAATAAAAATGATGCTTTACCAACCATGTGTATACTCTAGTTTTATAAGCTGTAAGTATTCTAAATTTACAGGTAACTTACTATAAAATTTAGATCCAGGATTAACTTACTATTATGGATCTTGAATAATCTAAGATAAAGCATATTTACATTTTATTTCGACTTGGTATTGTAATGGTTTATGCCACATCTGAAATCATAACTTGCTGAGACATCATGTAGAAGGATTGAAATGAAATGAAATGATTAGCCTAAAAATGTCCCATTAAGGGTAAAGGCCTCCTCCTATAGAGGGAGAGCTCTATTTGTCTCACGTGGTAAGCTACTCCACGTAAGAGGTGTTTACATGCTTGAAATTGATCACTTGATTCACATTCTGGACTGTTTTGATATTGTTCGCTTGTTTCTGTCGCACTGGTTTTAGTCGCTGTTCACTTGTCTTCTTAGGTTTTTCCAGTCTTCCCTATTTCTTGCTCTGCTTGACCAATAGCTTCCTACACGTTCACTGAAGAGGTCGGTCCATCTTCTTCTTGGTCTTCCGCGTGATCTCTTGCCAATGTGGGAGTCCCATAGTGTGGCTTTCTGCGTCCATCTTCCGTCTCTAAGTCTTGCAACATGGCCTCCACACTTCCATTTGGTGTTGGTGGCTTGCAGTGCTGGATCTTTAATAGCTGACAGTACAAAGATTGAGAGATCTAATGTATAAACGTTATAGACAGAATACCTAAATTGACAAATATCTACATCAGTTTTAATAATGACACTTTGTGATTATCTTAAGTATTTTCTTTCGTAATAGAAATTATTTTTCTTTTCATATTTAATGTATTTATTTATTTAGTTGGTTATTTAACGACGCTGCATCAACTACTAGGTTATTTAGCGTCGATGAGATTGATGATAGTGAGATGGTATTTGGCGAGATGAATCCTAGGATTCGCTATAGATTACCTGGCATTCACCTTACCGTTGGGGAAAACTTCGGAAAAAATCCAACCAGGTAATCAGCCAACCCTCGTCCGAGCGCAAATTCAGAGCAGCAGGCAAGCGCCTGAACCGACTGAGCCACGCCGGTGGCTTATTTAATGTAACAATATGTGTACCGACAAGTAATATTTCAAAGTTTTGTGTATATTAAAATTTATAATTTTCACTAGTTTATATTTTCCCGGGCGTTTCCACCTTTTCCGCAGTTACTCCTCATACTTACAGCTCATGTATTATGTCCAGACACTCCCCCACTCTTCCTACAGAGCTGTGTACGAGAACGAATGAGTGTACTTACGAATTATTTTATTGGGTTATTTTACGACGCTGTATCAACACCTAGGTTATTCAGCGTCTGAATGATATGAAGGTGATAATGCCGGTGAAATGAGTCCGGGGTCCAGCACCGAAAGTTACCCAGCATTTGCTCGTATTGGGTTGAGGGATAACCCCGGAAAAACCTCAACCAGGTAACTTGCCCCGACGGGATTCGAACCCGGGCCACCTGGTTTCGCGGCTAGACGCACTGACCGTTACTCCACAGGTGTGGACACTTACGAATTATAGGGGAATTGGTTAGCCTTTGCTTTGAATTCGTAGATACACGCCCGACCTTCCCTTATACTCCTACCCCCTCTACAGAAACGTTGTTCCCCTACTGCGCATCGCGAGTGTCTTGACAAAATGCATGAGCTGTACATCTCTTATATTCCGACAGAGTGCAGTGTCTAGTCTTTAGTGCTCTACTTATCGGAAATATGGCTGATATACCGCTGAAGGTGGCGCATAATGCATTAAACTACGGCGGTTAAGGGTGTGGGATTTGGTAAGAAGAGCGTCGTTATTCATTGTATTTGATATTCTTCTGGCGTTTGCCAGGGAAGACGTAGGATTCCATTGGTCGGAATATACGGCTTGGGTTATCAAACCCAAAATATCTCGATGGAAGCCAAGTTATTTTTTAGTTAATTAAATTTCACATACCTTCTAAACGTACCGGTTTGTATTGCAAATATTACATTAACCCTGTAGTTTCTTGCGCAATGTTGCTCAGGTGACTAAATCTTTTCGGCAAGTGTCTTACGGAGTAATTTGTGTAATTTTCCTGTAAGAAAATTATTTGAAGGAGATGCTTAATTTTGTTATTATAAATTAACAAATTTACGTATGTTATTATTAATTTTTACTAGTCTTTTTACTATTTTCCCGGTGTTAAATACGGTACAGTACGATTATTTAGGCTAGGGCTCCACTAGCTGTATTTGACGGCTGCTGTGAGCTGCATTCTACTGCCTAGATTTTTACTGCAAGAAGGTGGCTCCACTTGCTGCAAATTTTCTACATGTGAAAGCTGTAGTTCACTGCTCCGCTGTGCTCTGGCCCGGCTCCACTCCTGTTGTTCAGCTGAAAACAGCGTTGTGATGTTCTTTGTGTACTACAAGATCAAGCAAAAATTGCAGTGAAAATGAGCACACTACAAGTATTTATCAAGGTGATTGTATGTTTGCTATTGTTTCGCTGTCGTCGAAGATTGCATCAAAGAAAATGGTGGATACATCCAATATTAAGCAACAGAAAAACACGAAGGCATGTTTGCTGCAATGCATCACAAACTTAGGGAATATCCAGCTAAATTTCTAACGGATGTCGGAATTTTGTTCTAGGCATACGAAGTAATTGTTCTGTATGGTTGTGAATCTTCGACTCTCACTTTGAGAGAAGAACGGAGATTAAGGGTGTTTGAGAATAAGGTTCTCAGGAAAATATTTGGGGCTAAAAGGGATGAAATTACAGGAGAACGGAGAAAGTTGCACAACGCAGAACTGCACGCATTGTATTCTTCACCTGACATAATTAGGAACATTAAATCCAGACGTTTGAGATGGACAGGGCACGTAGCAGGTATGGGAGAATTCAGAAATGCATATAGAGTGTTAGTTGGGAGACCGGAAGGAAAAAGACCTTTGTGGAGGCCGAGACGTAGATGGGAGGATAATATTAAAACGTATTTGAGGGAGGTGGGATATGATGATAGAGACTGGATTAATCTTGCACAGGATAGGGACCGATGGTGGACTTATGTGAGGGCGGCAATGAACCTGCGGATTCCTTAAAAGGCATTTGTAAGTAAGTAAGTGAGCATACCAAGTAATAATGCTCATACATAAGGGATGCTTCGCCTCATGGATAATTGGAAACAGGAGGACTACCACGGCCAGTGGAGCCAGGCTTCGGCGACAGATAACGCCACGAAAATGGAACATGTTCTATTCCCCTAACAGTAGACCTTGGTACTGCCGCCGAAATTCTGTTAGGCGCAGTGAAATACTGCCCATATAGCCACCTACACTTGTTTTGCGTGTATTCCATTTTCAGGCAGTAGACTGCAGCTCACAGCAGCTTTCAAATACAGCTAGTGGAGCCCTAGCCTTAGTCCTGACAGTCGCCGGAGATGCGCGCGTGGGACAGCCGAGTCCATTTAGTTACGCCAAGGGGTGTTTGGTTTATTCACTCGCTTGCCTTTACAGACTGCTCGCCCTTAATTCTACTCCGGAACTCTCCCCACTCCTCCGATTACTTCCCCTCTTTCGTGTCGCTGAGCTGTCAGGACTAAATAATCGGTCTGTACCATATTACTTAATCTATCACACATTTATTTTCATATTGATTAAGTTATTTACTAATCTCTTTAATAATTATTAATGTTTTCTGTAACATGTGTGAAATTATCTGAATTCTGTCTTAAATGCCAGATTCAAATCTTGAGCAAGACTCGACATAAATTTTTATATTCTTGTTGAAGTGTAAATATCTGTATCAGTGAATGTACCCAGGGCACCGTAGAGATGAAAGCAATATTGGAATCTCTTTCAAATTGTTTTGTGACAAATGTTGAACAGCGCTGTGACTTAGGTTTTACAACTGGTAGCGGAGCAACAATTGTCTTGTCATGTCGTGTTAGAGTTAAGATTGCGCGCGTCAGAGAGTGACATCTGGCTCCTGTGACGCAATTTTAACTCGCACTTTGTGAGGTTTTATTGGCTTTTGCGGACGCTCGTATTCTTACTATTTTCTTTCACTTATTGCTACTTCATTGTTCAGGAATTATGCCAAAGTCGTCTGGTCTTATAGTACCATTTTGTTTGTAATCAATAATGTGAATCCAAATAATTGACAATCATATTTAAATTTTCCTATGTCTACCGAGTATTTTTTTTACAAGAAAATACCATGGTTTGTGGCGCTCATAAGAGGAATTATGCGTTCTTTGGTTGGCGGAAAAAGGCATATAAGTAAAAAAAAAAAAAATGAATTTTTCAGGAAATACTTTTTTAATTTACTCTTAACTGAATATAAGTATAATAATGAAATTCATATATGTTGGTTAAACTAAGACCCTTCTCAATTTAAAATACAAGAAATTTTATTATTTCAAAAATTAGAAGAAATACTTTACTTACGCGATTAGGTGCAACAGAGAAATGGACTTTATTTACTTATGTGCTTTTCCCACCGACCACAGCATTATAAAGTGTAAAGGAATGTATCAGCTGCTTATACAGTTCTCAAAGATGTTATTGTATATTGCTTCATTAAAAAATGATGAAGTATGCGATATATAATTTTTTCTAAAATTGTTGGATATAAATTTATTGCGAACTTACGAAGAATTTTTCTTGAGCATAAAATAAATTTGAATATCTATTAATAAATATGCAATGAAATAAATTCAATTACTTTGTGTACTCTATCATAAATGATTGACTGTTATGACAATGCAGCTTTGTTATGAAAAGAAGTTTCATTTACAAAAAAAAAAAAAAAATCTGCACTACCAACTGATTCGAAAATATATTTTACAAAGTTTTTTTTTTTATTTACATATTAATATAAACATGTCATAAAGTTTCATTAAAATTTTTTCACACGTAATTTGAAACTTGGACTCTTACTTTGAGAGAGGAACAGATATTAAGGGTGTTCGAGATTAAACTGTATAGTTAAATATTTGAGGCTATGAGGGATGTAGTTGCAGGACAATGGAGGAAGTTACACAACGTAGAACTGCACGCATTGTATTCTTCACATAACACAAGTAGGAACATTAAATCCAGACGTTTGAGATGAGCAGGGCATGTAGCACATATTTGTGAATCCAGAAATGCGTATAGAGTGTTAGTTGAAGGAAAAGGACCTTTTTTGGGAGGCCGAGACGTAGATGGAGGATAATATTAAAATGGATATGAGGAAGGTGGGATATAATAGTAGCAGTGATGTAGTCCTAACGCTCAGAAATCAATTTCGTGTAAAAATATGTAATTCTTAATTTTTAATTTAAATTGATTAACCGTTCGAAATCCCTGACATTACGAGATAAGGAGTTCCATAGGCCACAAACTGACACTGTGAAAGAGGATGAATAGAAAGAGGTATTATTTGTAATAATGGATAAAATTAAAACAAAACCAAAGTATCATAATAGCTTTCTATGTGGTATATTATGATTCGCCTATATGATTATTGTGATACAGTAGGCCTACTACAAATCTGGCCATATTATACTGAGCAATAAAGTAAGGCTTTTGTGAAACACAAACATGCTTAATATATTACCTATAAAAGTCCGATTCAAGACACTTTAAAACAGTCTAGATATAGAAATGACCTCCATTTCCAATAAAATTTACACAATTTATTGAAACTTTAACATCTTACTGCTAATACTAGACAATTACTGTGTCTCCCAATAATTTCTTTTCTTGTGTGTAAGAAAATATTATGAACATTAAATCCAGACATTTGAGATGGGCAGGGCATGTAGCACTTATTTGAGGGAGGTGGGATATGATGATATAGACTGGATTAATCTTGCAAAGAATAGGGACCGATGGCGGTCTTATGTGAAGGCGGCAATGAACCTACGGGTTCCTTAAAAGCCATTTGTAAGTAAGTGTAAGAAAATAGATTGAGATAATTATTATGCAGTTTGTATTGCTAAAATACTTTAAAATACTTTTGTAAATAAAGTGAATATATTTTCCAAAGTCGTGTTAAATTTTGTCATTAAGACAAATGATTATTACGCTAAAATTATTAGCTAAATAAGTAAAGCTAAGTCTATATGTGTAATTTTTTAACTTGCACTATATTGTAGGTTCCAGAAAGTAAATTCAAACATCTCTCAAGAGCTCAGAAATTATGAAATACCCTGCAAGAGACAATAAGTTATTTTAAGTTAGAACATCTATCAACTAGGTCAGCTTCTTTCATAGTAAGCATAATATCATAGTGACCCTTCTAGCGTATCAATAATAGCCCTAAAATCTGTAACAAATTAGCTCTCATCATAAATACCTTCTCATTCATATATTAATTACTCCTACACTGATCAACATTCAGAGTTCTTCTTTAGACAGAAATGAAGCTGAAATTATTCTGAGTGAAAGAAAAATTAAAAAAGTTATTCTATCTTAATTCTTTCAGGAGCAATAACAGAATTAACCGAGCATCACGTCAAAGTTTTCCAACATATAAAACCACCTTCCTTTAAATACGTTTATGTGGCTAATAATGATATATTTTAAACTTTTTTTCAATATTGTTTCTTAACCCTTTCCGAATTTAATTTTTTTTCATATAGACACCATGAAGAAAATGAAAAACAAAGCAATTTTCTCCCTAATAACAGCTGGCCAAGGAACTGGCGGGTGCTGCATTCTGTCGGTAAAGAATGAAAGTACTACTGAGGAAACTTAAATGGAACCATCAGGCAAATCATATGAGTCGGAGATTACAGAATTATATTAGTGATTCCAAATGGGAAGGTTTAAAGTGCATAAAATTTACTTCTATAATCACAGTTTCAAACATTTTTAAACATAGATGTTGGTACATTTTAAATTCTTTATCAAAATAGCCCGACTTTTTCTACTGTACAATATTAGATCTACCTGACCATACATGTTGCGAAATCAAATTTGAAAGCTAGAAGCATTTGGAATACGGACATGGAGAAGAATGGGGTGTGTGAAATAGACAGAATAATAATGAAGATGTGATAGAAAAAGTGGGTGAAAAATAATAATGCTGAAACTGATTAGGAAGAGAAAAAGAAATTGGCTGGATCACTGCATAAGAAGAAACTAATTGTTGGCACGATTGGTCATCTAGAGAAAAATTTGACGCAGAAAATTATCAGATGATAGACAACGTTAAAATGTATAGATCATATGCGGAAAGTAGGGGGAAGGTAAAATATAGGAAACATTGGAAAGTGCTGTGATTGCAGTGAAAGACCAGGCCTTGGGCAGGAAACTACGAATTAATACACTTAGCGTAGTTCAACACTCCTTAACTTTTGAATAATTTTTTTATTACTTTGTGGTGCAATATTTGCACAAAATATAGTATATAACACTCTACGAGGACTGAATTCATAAATACATACAAATCTGGATGTTGGAATTCGTAATCCTTCTACCTGCACAGCGAGCTTTTGAACGGCGTGTCTGCATGGCTCTACAGAAAAGCCTTGCTTCCTAGAAACAAGTTAAATCATATAGTACACGTTAATATGTAATATATTAGCCCATATTTTTTGTTAGGCTTTCTGAAGCAGGTAATTATAATAAGTTAAAAGGGAAGTGAATGACGTATTTGGCTTTATTAATAGAGAAATATGTACAAGTCTGAAGGACTTTTGTTTTCCAACGAAATAAAAATATCCTAAGCGACATTTATGTCTCCATTTTAATGTAATAGAGTATAAATTTTAGAGAAATGAATTTGTGTACTGTAGGCTATACAATAGTCACTATACGCAGTGGCTATGAATGATAACTTCAAAGTAAGCCACAAGATGTATTCAGAATTTTGTTAATGAGTGCCTTACCTACACCGCGAACATGGTCTCCCTGTTTGATGAATAGGCCGTACATCTTTCCACTGAAATTATCGCTGCTAATGACGTGTATGAATAGATGAATTCAAATACAGGATTAGTCAAAATTTTACCGGAAGCTCTGACAGTGTAAGAAATATCAAATTTTCATATTATACCTAAACGAATTGAATACTTTAACTGTTTCTCTCCTCACGTATTTCAAAATTTTAAACCAGGCACTAAGTGGGCTTATTCTGAAGAAGCTTGGCCACATAGTCGTGTGGTTAACATTGCGTACCTCCACCGTCTATTATAAACATGCACACTTCCCGTGCATATTATATTGTGAGTCACCTGCTCATCTTATCGGGAATAAAATCCGGGCCAGTTGGATTTACGGTCAGAAACTATTTCACTTAGGCCATAGTGTAGAACAACATATTATTTTTACTTGGTAATTTAACGACGCTATATCAATTACTATGGTCCGTTCCAGGAATCTGAAGAGTATAAAGACGAAACAGTATCTTTGCGCATGTGGTATGTGGGAGGGCTAAGACCAATGACCGCTCTGGGGGAGGCATTGCTTGAACGAAGCGAGTTTGCAGGGAGGGGATCTGTAGACATTAAGGAATCTGGCCACACTTCCTATTAATACCATCTGCTACCACGAACATCTTGCCCTTTAGCGGCCTCGAGCTGATGCTACCCGCAATACAGTTCGGCACACAAAGACTCCACCCACATGCGCAAACTTACTTCACAGATTCCTGGTACGGACAAACTAGCGTTGTTTAGCGTCGATGGGAGTGATGATAGCCAGATAGTATTTGGCCGGATGAGGCCGAGGATTCACCATAGATTACCTGACATTCGCCTTATGGTTGGGAAAAACCTCGGAAGAAACCCAAACAGATTATAGCCGAAGCGGGAATCGAACCTGCGCCCGAGCGCAAAGCCGGATCAGTAAGAAAGCGCCTTAGCCGACTGAGCTACGCCGGGGGCAGGAAAACGTATTCCTTTGATGTGAAGTGTATTAAAGAGAAATAAAATTGCTCGAAGTACGATGTATAACGAAAGTATTACGATATTAAAAACATTAGGGCAAATAATAGAACCATAAATCCCTTCAAAGGCATTTGTGACACACAAAGTATAAAACAATAACATATTTGATGAACAAAACGGAATTCATGAAACTAACTTACATTCCGTACATAACACAAAACAAACTACAAAACATCTCAACTCACAAAAAAGACAAACAAATACAAGTAACAGTAGTTTGCAAATCAACCTGTAATAGTTGTAACGAATTTTACACAGGACAAAATGGATGATCTTTCAAACACGATGCGAGGATCACATAAATAACACAATGCTTCCGCATACGTAGAACACATGAACAATTCCAACCACAAAGCAACATAGAAACAGACAAAAATCCTACATATTGAAAGCCAAAATTCAAGCACATTAAAACAATACGAAATATAAGACATGGAAAATAAGTTCATAAAACATAACTAAAAACGATTAGAGACATATCAAAACAGATTGCACCATTGTTTTTTTTTTTCAGAAAATTTCACATGATTTTTGAGTACTTACATGACCCCCTTTCCATTTAAAATTTCAAAGTTGCATCCAAAATGGCGGATTTTGAGATAGCTGAGGGCTAGAATCGAATGTGTCGCTGATAGAGCATTTGTTCTTAGAAATACTGGTAACACATTAAAGTAATCGAAAATCAAGCATATGGAAGATATTTATATGGTTCCAGACTTTTGATTCACTCTGTATTATAACTATTTATATCAAGATGTAACAATCACCTTTTTATATTTAGATAAAAAAAAATTCCAGGCATGTCTTACAGAAACAGCTCAAGGAATAAAACCATCTCCTATCTAGTGAATAAAACGAAAAACTACTGGAGATACGGCTACTATACTAATGAAGAATGAAATTACATGAAATAAACAATCGAAATCAGATTGAGAATGCGAAAAATTTAAAACAAATGAGACTGAAAAATGAAGTGGGTTAACAGAGTTTTAAAAATGGCATCATTAAATGTCATAGAACTGCGCTAGGGCTTAAATCTTATTTGTAATATTTTCTCTAGAGGCAAAGTACTATTTTCAGCGAAGAAAAATTAAAAATGTGAATTTTATTCAAATTTCAGAATCCCTTTCCCTTGAATGTCTTTATTTTGGGGGTATAGAGAAACGATTATTGTATATGCAGAAAACAGAATTTCATTTTCTTATTTATTTGAACGCTAAATATCTTTATGTATGTATTATTATTTGCAATATGAAGAAGGGATTTAATACTTTAGAAAATTGTATGGAAGGAATAATGTGAAAATATATGTCAACTTCGTGATACTAATATCATAAATTTTGTTTCACTCCTCCAAGTAGAGCAAAATATCAAGAGAACAACTTCTAGTATTCAGTGAATGTGTAAAAGCTGTTGATGGTTTATAAACTTCAGAATTTGTATAATCTTATAAGAATTGGAAACATTACTTGTACCTTTTCATTTTACATATTTGGCAATTTTTAATCATATACTATATATTCAAAAGTAATAGGCCTCTCTATATATGTTTACCATGGTGTAACGTGACTGTTACAGAGAACATTCAAAGAACAGAATAAGCCCATATGAATTGAAGACATATTTTCAACTTTCTATTCGAAATTGGATAATAGAGGAAAGTGCCCTAAACTGGACTCCTCCCCCTAAAGCGGACCCCCGGTCTCCTGGTCCTGCATTCCCCTGAACTCCAGCAGGACTAAGTGTAAATAGTAGCTTAGGCTTCTACCACTCTGTAGGGCAGCACACAAGTCGCCCGCTTTACTTGTTCCTTATCAGTCCGCAATTACGTGTTTTAACAGTGGAAAAAGTTTTTTCATTGTGCTACATTTTACATTATTTGTCCTAGATATTGGCAGGTAAGCCATTCGACCGATATATTTTTTCTTAAATAGTAAGGTTTGAGGTTACTGCTTGTCATTAAACCGTTTAATTTAGAAGTTTGGTTAAATATTTATTGAGTTAAGAAAATGTTGGCTAAAGTCGCGTAAACCGGACCCCCTTTAGTTGCCTAAACCGGACCCCTTATTTTTTCATGTTTAAAGTCTACCTGTATTTGTACACACTCTTATTCTCTTGGAATTCTGTTCGAAATTTCAAGAGGATAATGGGGAAGGAAGGCACAATCTTTACAGCGTACCATTCAGGGTGGATCCAAATGAACTCCTTCACTCAGTGGTTTCGACACTTCATCGAGTTTGCCAATCCTACAAAGGAAAAACCTGTGTTGTTTCTCTTGGATGGCCACTTTAGCCACACACAGAATATTGATCTGATCAACTTGGTTAAAGCAAATCATGTTACCATTGTATCGCTGCCACCTCACTCTTCACACAAACTACAACCTTTGGACAAAACTTGCATGGGTCCCCTCAAAGTTCACTACAGCAAGGAAATCAGGCAGTGGTTAAGGAACAATGAACGTGCTGTCAGTGCTTTTGATGAAATGGACCTGTTTGGCAAAGCCTATATTAGATGCCAAATAGCAATCAATGGATTTAAAGCAACCCTTAAACAAGAAGCTGTTTTCAGATGCCGAATACATTGAAGAGGCAAACAAAAAACGAGATTTCTCTTTCTATGAATGTGTGTTGAAGGAAACAGCAGGAAATCAGAGCTTTCCAGAGAACAGCGCAGAATGTGATGTGAACGAACCACAAGTTATTGTGGAGTTTGACCCAAATCAACCATCAACATCTTCGGCAGGTCAGGGTGTTCCTCTGTCATCAGCTACACTTGAGGATCCTCAGGGTTCCACATCTTCCAAGACAAGCCCGTTTGACATCACTCCCATTCCAAAATTAAGAAAAGAGGTTCTCGAATAGGGGGCGAAAGACCTACAGTTCTATGGTAATTATATCTACGTCTTATAAAGCCCAATTGGTGGAAGCTAAAAAAGCTAAAGAAGTCAAAGAAGATGAACAACAAGCACGGAATCGTGCTCAAGGACGCAAAAACAATCGCCGCCAGGGACGTGGTTCAAGCCTTCAAAAAAAGAAGAAGGGCTCGTGAAAAAGCGTCTAAATTTTGAGAAAAATGTGAAAGAATTAAGCACTGAAAATGAGAACAACGTGATCTCTGGAATATCTGAATTGGATCTTTTCTCGGGAGTTTCCCCATCCAAAGATGATGCTTGGTGTGTGTGTGTGTGTGTATGTGTTTTTTGTGACAGCACATTTTCGGAGGATTCTAAAGGGGAACTTTGGGTCATGTGCGTTATGTGCTGAGACTGAAAAGGGCATGAACATGTCCGATTTTTGTCGCTAAACGATTTAATTCTGTTGTACGTTCTGTGTATCTTTTTTAAACACATGCTATATCTTTTTCTTTTAACTAAAACCTGGAATTGTAATATTATACTTATACTTTGAAACTAGATTATGTTTTCTCTTATTTAATACCTTTTTCCAAATTTGTTTAGTGTTATTTTGATTATTTTTACTAGGGGTCCAATTTCGGCAACTATTTTTCAAATCGCCAAAGTGTAAGGTTATTGAAAATAATTTTTCTCACACTAATTTTTAATTATATTTTCTAAACGTAAAATGTAAATGGCGCATAACATTATAAAGTTAATATTACATGCTTTTAAAACACAATTTTTTACTGTTTTATATTCTTTTTATATCGAAAACAAAATGGGGGTCCGGTTTTGGGCACTTTCCTCTATTCTTTTATCAGTGGTTTATTTTACGGCGCTTTATCAACTTGCTGTGCTTATTTAGCTTCTGGGTGATATGAATGTGATAATGCCTGCGAAATGAGCCCAGGGTCCAGCGCTGAAAGTTACCCAGAATTTGCTCTTAGTCGGTTGAGCGAAAACTCCAGAAAAACCTCAAACAGGTAACTTGTCCAAACCAAGATTTGAACTCGGGCCCACTCGTTTCACAGTCAGGCATGATAACCGTTACTACACAGCGGTGGAACGACAAGGTTCTTCTGAATCAGTACACATACATATATCACTTGAGTTATATAGATAACGTAAATAATTTTGTCTTACTTAAAGCGTAATAAAAAAAGCAGTTACATTATATTTGCTGACTGTGGATGGTGCGGTAGTCCCAAACGTACATCTTGAAACAACCATGGAATGTGTGATACTCCTAAACATTGCATGGACAGGTTAGTGTTTTGCGACGAAACCACGTTTCATCTATGTTGTAAAGTGAATCGAGAGGTCAGTCGTATGTCAGAGAGTGCGAAGCTGTGAACATGAAGAGGATATTGCAGAAGCAAATGTCTTCCAGGGGAAAATATTTATAGGCCATTCTTTATCGTCAACGTCACCGTGACCAGCATTTCTTACCCTTACGTGCTTACTGTCGCAACTAAAGAAAGGCGAAAGCAATTTTATTTTGCAGCAGAATGGAACACTGCCATACTTTCATATATAAATGAAACAGATCCTGAATGAATATGTTATTGTGTTTACTGCCAGCACGTATCTGTACTTCATTGACCACCGACATCACCGTACTTCGAACAATTAGGTCTTTCACCTTATGGTTGTTGAAATGATTTGATATACAGGGTGTAAATAAAATGAACGGCCAAATTTTTGCTACTTATTCCTCACAATTAAATACAGAAAATATATTATTTGCATTTGTCTTGGGTCCTGGTGGCTGATAGACGCAGTTTGCATTGCCTTTCTCTTCTCTATCAGATTTTGCACACATCAACTCCTGAAATATTGCATCACGTTTTCATAATCTAAATGTTAAATGTTATGTTTTATTTAACGACGCTCGCAACTGCCCAGGTTATATCAGCGTCGCCGATGTGCCGCAATTTTGTCCTGCCCGACCTTAAACGCTTTCAACAAGTCCAAAGTGAAGCATCTTATATTAGAACGCACAGTGTGTCAGGATATATATTAAAATTCACAATTGTAACTAGTATATAAAGTAATAAATTTCATTTGTCTCCCAGTGTAAGTAAGTATGTAAGTTCCATAATCCTCTGGCTTATGCATATTTTTCTGTTTCGATCTAGTTTTAGGTATACCTTTAACTTTCTGTTGTACTAACATTACATTATCATGTATTTTCCTTTTATCGTCTGGTCGAGTGGAAGAGAAGGCCTCACGGTCTTAAATCTGCCAGAAAAATAAAGCATTATTATTATAATTAAGGAAACACATTATGTATTTACGTGTTATAGTTCTGTTTATAATATCTAGCCAAATGCTGCTAGAAGACTTACAAACTAATGTCAACAGTATTCATACGTTCTTCAAGCGACAATACTCAACAGATACAGTACATAAGGGAGCATACTAATATATTTATTGCTGCGTAGAGCAACAGAAAACGGTACAAAACAAAGACTTGCATTTTCAACCGAATTTTATGCAGCACGAATGTTGCTAGAAAGCACAGAACATCTTGATCTCTTATTTAAATAAGGAATTTAAAGACGCTCATTTCATTTACGGGTAGGCAATCGTCATATGTAGGGAAGCTTATTCTTTACGGTAAGATAATATACACAGTGTAGAGATAATAAATTTGCTCGTAGTAGTTCTTCCTTGTGATAGGAAATATAGTACATTTACACCTGCTACTTTATAAGAACGAGAGTAACCCTTATTAGATTCTGTATAAGATCGAAGAGAATCTCGGAATAAGCAAATGAAGATAAGCATTAAGAAATAATATTGTTCAGCAGCAATTGTATCCCAGTCGTACTTGTAGATACTCTAATAAAAACAGATGTAACACGGCAAATAAAAGCTCTTAATGTCTAAGTTCGTGTAACATGTTTTCCTTCTTTAAGTGTGATGAAATTATGCCAATGTTTGCACAAGTTTTTTTACACTTTATATGTCCATTAGAATGAAGCTATACAAATTTTTCAAAAGTTTGTCCCTGAATGTGTTATCAATTTTCACAACAGTGAATTGCGATACATTTGGGAAAGACCTCATAAACTACAAATTCCACTGAGGCATTTCACCCCTCACAGATGAAATATTAATGTTAGATTCCATGGTGACCAGAACACTTAAGAAGTGATAAATAATTATTGTAGTGAGACGTGACAGACTTACACTACAATCTCACAAACAGGGTTTGCATTATCTAATAGAAAATTTATTACACGCACACAAAAACACCACTATAATGAAGTGGACACCTATATCTCCGAACTTCATTCGTTCTAATCTTTATACCTAGGTTACATCAGAATATTTGATACATATTATATACATTTTAATAAGACGTATATTATATTTTGTAGAGTGTTTCAGGAACTTGCCTCTGAAGTTGTCATAAAGAAAGACAAAACTATGTAGATAAGTTTTATCCGCCAAATCTCAGAATTTAAGTCACGCTAGAGGGCTTAGGAGTAAATGGTGATAATGAAGATGAAGTGATTTTGGATCCTTTTTAATTACGAACGGCTACTGGTAATTAAAATCTCCATTATATTTAGAACTTAAGGATCGAGAACAGGCCAAACACTGGAATGAGACAAAATTATAATAAAATGAATGAAAAATTTATTTTCATAATGATGGATTTTAGGTAAAAGAGCTTAACCCTATTTTTTTAATGTGCCTTTTTTGCTATAATTAGTGTAATTAGTTAAAATTTAATTACAAAACATGGAGACATATTTCTTGAAAAGTATGTTTATATTCCTTCATAAAAGGTAACTAATAACAATGTGTTAAAATTTAATTCTTGTTCTTTCCGAAAAAAAAATCTTTTTTTTTTTTTTTGTGAGATAAACCTTTTACGTAACACCATCGATATAATATTAATAACTATCCAGGCCGGGTGACTAAGCATTATAAGACGCACTCTCATTATGCGGCGTGATTCAAAGATTCGTGTGTTCGAATTCCGCCTCGGACATGAATGGATGTCCTTCTTTAATATTATGTTCTGTAAGTGTCTTTATGGAGGCCTTACGCTCTGCTGACCCCAGGCCAAGGGAGGCTCACATGTCTCGATATCTAGTTTGTGTGATCAGTAGCATCGTGCCCTCTCCTATATGCATTGGCGTGTAATTCCTAGAATAGGAGGAGATTAAACGGAAAAGAAAAATTATATTTTATAACTTCGTGCCTATTACTCAGTTGATACTGGTGCGTTTCTCAACCAGTTGTTCCATGCTTCTATTCCCTGAGTTTTCGGAGACTTATTTTCATTCCACGCCATTGGTTATTTGTTCCTTACTTCGTACTTTTCCTGTGATGTCTGCGGTGGCCGTGAATTGTATAATCCGGACCACCTTACTTAATAAACTAAGGGTGAAACCTAACCATTATTCCTCTATTACTACATATGCTAATGCAGTGTACCGCAACCGGTGTGCCTCCACAAAGTGAAAAGTGTGACGCGAACTTTTACCTATTAGTGTAAAAGAGTACATTATGCAACGAGCCTGTAATGATAGTAATTAAGACGCAAGTATGGATATTTATGAAACGAGCGCAAGCGAGTTTCATAATATGCATACGAGCGTCTTAATTACCATTATAGGCGAGTTTCATACGACTTTTTATACTCGACCATATTTCTAACTTGAAATTATTCAGATATATACATTTTATTTGTATCTGACAAGATCGGAAGTGACCTTGTTCTAGGTCGTGAATTGTGAGATGTGCGCAGACGCGAAAGTATTGATTTTTTCCGAGGAACAATAATGTCATTGACCTTGATGTAATCCCGTTAAACTTGATATAACCTTGATTATTGAATTCGACATTGAAAAACGAGATAACAAATTGAATTTATTTGAATATTATTTACAATTAACGCTAATTATTATAGTAACAGAACATAACCTTCTGCGACAGTATTGGATTTCCAGCCTCCGTGACTTTTCGTTAATTCTCTTTTGATTGCATATCCGAGAATAATCGATACTTGCGGTTTTATAACGGTACAAAACCGACTTGTCATTGGCTGAAAACCTGTAAGCTGAGTTGTTATTGGCTGAACACCTGTACTTTAATGAGTAATTGTACTTTAATAACATGCATTAAAGGACTGCTACCGGGTGTATAATTACTACATTTCGGCATGGTCGAGCATAAAATTAATAAAATTAAATTCCTCTCTCTGCTGGCACAATTAGCCGCCGAGTTAGTGACATGTCCAGTGACATCCAAGACATTATGAAGGAGAAAATAAAGAGCAATCAGAAGTTCTCACTTCGGATCGAGGATTCCACCGATATGCGGTGACGCACATCTTCTTTATTACATTCATTACATTCATGTGGGTGTAATTGCATTTTTTTCTTTTTGTGCAAAGTGCCCGAGCGAGCAACCGGTGAAGAAATATTTTGTACAACTAATGAATATGTGGTACGTAATGAATTTACATGGGAGGATTGCGTTAGTGTTTTACAGATGGAGCCGCGTCTGTGAAAGGATTCACGTGAAGCATATCCTAACATACTGAGCGACCATTGCCTCATTCACCGCGAAGCCATTGTTGCTAAGTTTTTGCCATCTTCTCTGAAAATTGTGATGCATGAAATAGTGAAAGTTAATATGTTATTGTCATTTTCAACTATATATATATATATATATGTGTGTGTGTGTGTGTGTGTGTGTGTGTGTGTGTGTGTGTGTGTGTGGACTGGGCTTCTCGACGTTAACTGAAATTATACCATTAAAGAGGGAGAGACTCAAATCCATCGACGAAGAAATGAGGCTTGCACTGTCAACAATTCTGCCGCGGATCAGTCACTTATGTGGAGCTAAGCAGGTTCAATATTACATTGAAAGTGTGAGTAGAGTTATTTACTTCAATATTGGTAATAGAAACTTGTACTTTCTACAGTGAATTAAAGTTCATAAATTGATAAAAAATGCAAGAGTCGATTTCTGTTTTATATCGATGATGATGATGGTGATGGTAATAATAATAATAATAATAATAATAATAATAATAATAATAATAATAATAATAATAGTAAATTTAATTACATTACGTAATTATATTAAGAGAGTCACATCATACGGGTATATTTTATTTTTGAGGGGATTAACATTTTGATGTGTCGTGTTGAGTCTAGGCCTGTCTAGGATGTACCGTGAGTAAAAAAGGTTGCGGAACACTGTGCTAATGGATTATTGTGATTTTCTAGCTCTCAGGTTGAATTTTCTTTTACCAACTTCGTTTCGCATTACTACTACAACTGGCAGTTATTTTCTAACTGTTATGTTGGCAACAACAATTTCGGTTTGCAGTAAAGGAAACTGATGAAAATGCAAGCATTTAAATATATGTTTTTAGGTTAGGTTTTATGAATCGTAAACTGTTTAGTCAAAGCAAAGAATTTCATGTTGGCAGACACAATAGGTTTTAATGTTAGATCATAACAGTCCTAATTACCAATATAATATGCGAGAAGTCCAGGAGGAAAATATAATATATCATAAATTATTGAACCAGTTAGGAAACACCTCGCAACATAAAGGTTTAATGTTGTAAAAAAGGAAGATATTGTTTTTGTTAATGCTGTATTATTATTATTATTATTATTATTTATTATTATTATTATTATTATTATTATTATTATTATTATTATTATTATTATTATTATTATTATTTCAGTATGTAGCATTGTGATTTTACCCTCTTTGGTTATATTTGGTATTAGTTGGCAACGCTGAAGAGACGGCCAAATTAGATTTTTAGGAACTGTTCTTACGTGATCCTCACTATACATAACGCATAAGAGACGCCAATCATGTGGCAAGGTGTAGCTTTGGTTCACAGAAAGATCAAAATAACTAGATTACTAGAGGATATTGTATCTCGTCACGAAAGAAAATAGTATTCATTATTGCGAAGTTTTGGAAGTGTATCTAAGATAGATTTCATTGTCATGTATTTGACAGGTTTTACATTTATTTTGGAGACTGTGAGAAAAATAGAGTTATTCCAGAGCTTTAGGCAGGTGTGCAACAGTGAGAAATTGTGTCATTGGCTTTATTATGAAAACAAAAATTATCAGCAGAAAATTTAAACCCAGTGAGTTTTGTTTTTAATTTGTTCGCTTAGTTCATTGCAAAGAATTATTTAATAATGGCGTATCTACCATAAATGTAGTGAACAGTTTCTGATTGTGTATGTTTTCAATTACAAATACAGGAAAATTCTTCTCTTATCAGTGGACTGAATCAAATTGAATTGTACCGGTATTTAACAATATACTGCCATCTGGTGAAACCGAATTTCACCCTCCGGATGTAAAAGTTTTTTATGCTTCACTCGGTTTACATGAAAAAGAATCCGTTTCACGATGCTTTTAAGTGCTTACTTGCATGAACTGTAAATAATATCTTGTGAGTATGTTCATTGGTAGCTTAATTAATGAGATACTGGATCTTAGTAAAGACGGGATATTATAGAAATATTTATAGGAAGTGTAATATAACATGTAAATATGTCTAGGAACTCAATTTTTTGTGCATCGGAATGCCTCGAATGCTGAAGCTTCGATGCACATCAGAAAATAATGTGAGAATGTTCTTTGATAGATATAAGTTCCGGGCTTTTATTTACAATAAACTTGCTTCCATAGTCTTTTGTTCTAAACAATATGTATCGTAAGTAATGTCATTAATTTCATGGGAATATTTTATATATATATATATATTTCAAACAAAAAAGTTTAATACTATTTAGCACGTTTTTGCTTCCTTTTTCGACAAAAAAAATTCAAATGAAATATTTCATAGCGTACGTTGGGAAAGCTATTGAAAAAAATTGCAATATGGCAATCAATTTAAGAGAGCAGTGTATTATGATAGTAAATGATTGAAAGAATTTTAATTTTTGCCTAACCCTCGACACTTACCTTGGGTCCTTTTTGACCCTAGACCATATTTTAGTGTAAATATTTTCATCCTTGTACTCCGAAACGTTCCAGTAGTCTAGATATGCTGTCCTTGGTTATTTTAGTTTCCTTTACGAATATTATTATTTCATAATTATATATTCAGTTTTTATATTTATTCCTTGGTGTCATGTTTGGCCCCAGCTATAGGACACGTCTTTAATTTGCATTTAAACTGTTACCTATTTTTTACATTTACTGACAAAAATAAACCGATTGCTGTATTATTTCAACTGAAATGTACGTAATATCATTCTTATAACGTAATTTTTAAATAAAATATTTGGTTACAAGCAGAGTTGATGACAATTGAATTGAATTGAATTTACGGGAGGGGGGGCACTATGGCCCAGTACTGCGACCTATACGGTCTATTGCGCTAACCCTCAAGCTAGGCGCATTCCCAAACCCACACCGGCTGACTACACTAAGGTTCGCTACGTACCCAGGTCTCGAGCAGGTAACCCCCCTCGTCCCTAGGCCAGCCCCCTCCGTGCGTCGCCAGCCGGCGATCGTGGAATGCTATAGAACAGTGATCGTCAACTCGACCGAAAACGGGCATGGGCGCTCAGCACTGCTTCCGTGCGGGGCAAGCGTGCTCGGCATTAT
Source organism: Periplaneta americana (assembly GCF_040183065.1). NCBI lineage: Eukaryota > Metazoa > Arthropoda > Insecta > Blattodea > Blattidae > Periplaneta > Periplaneta americana. Next base: position 62,487,344 of record NC_091126.1, on the reverse strand, counting down.
ACAGCCCTACCTCCCGTTCAGTGGCGGCTCTTGGCAGAAGCTAGCTGCAATGTTCAATAGAAGTAGTAGGCTATGTCTCAACAGTCGTCAGGAATTTCATTCACAGTTTCAAGAGTTGAACGTATGATGTCAGTTTTCAACATTTTCATAGCCTAGCGTTGGGAAAAGTCGTTCTTTTTCTGGAACTTTTCCAAGAGTTTCGTTTCCAAGAAAGTACTAGTTTCAAAGAACAGTTCAGAAATAACAGCAAGCATCTGACATAACGTAATAACCACCAAAATTTTATATTGTTTTGGAACTAGTTCAGTTTAAAAAAATCTTGGACCATAATGCAATTCCAATCGCGACAGCTGTTACAGTCAGATGTAACAGTAATTTATACAAACCATAAAACATCCCAACAATTTTATCATTCCTCCTGTTACATAAGGGATATTACTATTATGTGATATTAGTCTCTATTAAAGCTTCTTAATTTATTTGTAATAAACATTGAGATTAGTTGGGTTACATTTGCACTGTTGTTACCGTAGTTATTAATTCATAGTGTTCTGATCAAGGGCAGGTATTTCACTGCAAATCCAGCATTCTCCAGTCTTTCTATTTTCTGCCTTCCTCTTAGTCTCCGCATATGATGCATATAATATCTTAATGTCGTCTATCATCCAATATCTTCTTCTGCCCCAAACTCTTCTCCCGTTCACCATTCCTTCCAGTGTATCCTTCAGAAGGCAGACATGTTACAATATACAAATTTTAAAACACAATACAGTGCGGTATATAAATTTGTGTAATATTTTTCAATTTATATAGGTCTAGTAAAAGAGTGACTTAGAAATAGTAGTAATAATAATAATAATAATAATAATAATAATAATAATAATAATAATAATAATAGGCACAATCTCACAATTTCATTTTCTTTTCATTCCTATTGCTATATTAATAGCAAACAATGTAACTGAAGCTGATTCGCCAATCAGATTGATTATTTAATATTGAAACGCGCCCTGCAAATTCATTGTAGTAAAAACTTCGCTCTCCTTCCAACATACTCAATTCTGAAGGAATTACTGTACACCCAAGGAGAACATTTAGGCTGGAACTGTTACGGTCTCTGAGAGAGTATCTGGAGTATTCCAGACAAGATGGTTGGACGGTACATAACACAGTACTCCAGTTCCTATGAGAAAAAGATTCTGTCAGGAACTCCTACTGTTACCTTCTCGGAACTGTTCCGAAAGTACTGTTATGTTAGTTTTCCCTATCTCTATCATAGACCCATCTGCTGTGGATGTAGATTGTCATCCTGCTTACCTTCGGCTAGAAATGACAGACTGATAGTGTGATAATGAACTGAAGGTGATATACGTACTGTATAAAAACAGGAAAAAGTCTGTGTAATTTTTATTCACATTTTCCATTCGTCAGATTTCTCAAGCTTCATCAGCAGCTTTCGACAGACTGTGCATGTTCGGATCCACATTCATATACGACCATTGTTTTCTTTAATGAAAATAAGTAATTCCCACCACAGAACTAGCTAATTCATCCGACTACAATCTACAAAATTTTCTCAGTTCATGCACTGCCCAGGTCATAGTGCATAATATTGAGCAATCACTGCGCAATAAAGAGGCTAAAAATCTTGTAAAATTAGTATTACAGAAGATCAGAAAATATTTTTACTACTGATCACGGATGAACAAAATGAAAAGTAAAAGTAGAAATTTAAAATGCAATATAGTATTTAGTTTTATTCAGCTTTCATTTCATCCCTAACTTCTCAACCAATTGCTTCCATAAATGTAAATACCAGTATTAGGCATTCACATTACTTTAAGTTTAATTTGATCAGTATGAGAAACATTTATTATCACGAAAAAGCAGCCACCATCGCAAGCCTCCGCTGTGCCCGCGGCAGCGAAACACGAGCGGAGCGGGCTTGAGAGCTGCCTGAGATGACATCACAGGGCATCGTGTTGACTACCACTGCTATAGAATGATGACGAAATGGAGAAATGGTGAAGGAATGATGTAAATGTCTAATATGGGAAAAACAGGAGGACCCCGAGAAAAACCCCAACTGCGAAATTGTCCGCCACAAGTGTCACTATGGATTTTTCAAAGCAACACACAATTTCATTCTTCATGGATAATTTTGTAAAATTCGAAGAGAGACATAGTCTTGAAGAAGCGCTACAGGATATTAACAACAGTGGTCACGATAAAAGTAAGCTTACAGGCTATATATTAACGGTCCTACTAATAAACTCTATATACAGGCGTTTAACTGTCTTATACTTATACAGTGAGTAGCTCATTTATACGTCGTGTGCAAATTCCTTACTATAATCACTACATACGTCGTGTATAACAGTGTAACTGTTACACAGCTACGTCATATTTCGTCATTACTTCGTTACGAAAGGTAATAGAATATCTGAGGATCTCTATTGCATCCGGTAGAGCGCTCTAGTGTGGCGTGTTAAGTATCGATAGTACAACTGGCTGTAATCGATTACCGCAGTATATTTTCGTCGAAGAGTGCAAGCCACAGCAGTATTATTCTAATTATTTTGTGCTCTTTGGTTTATTCTTCTGTGATTACAAGGCATCCATCATCACAAAATGACAGTCGATACGAACAGCTGTTAGAGGGGCGGCCATTTTTTCTCTATATACAACGCTTAAACAAGGGGTTTTGTGTATATAACTGTTGCAAAGCAATTCCCATTGTATAGTTACAGTCTGTTTATACATCCATTGTTTATGCATGGTTTATTAGTAAAGTTTTCTGTCTCAACTATGCATAAGTCTCGTATAAAAACTATACACGGTTTATTAGTAAGACTGAAAATGTTGTAGGTTTAAGAGTAATTACTTATATTTCTTTAAATAAACGTATTGTACTTTCTACTGCAGCAGGAAATGAGACTTAAGATAATTAATTACTTAATTAACAGTTGATCAAATACCTTTCTTTTTGTATTTTATTTCAAGGAAAGTGAAAGTTGTCTCTTATAACTGAAGAAATAAAAACACAGATATAGAATAAATAGTCTGCCATTAAACTAAATTACATTCATTAATTAAAAAACGCATACAGCTATAAAATATTCTAATTATTTACAAAAAATGTATACTTAGAGTCAAAATGAATTTCTAGTGCTTCTAACTTGCGAGAGTTAAATGTGAGAAATTTCTTCTGAACAAATGTAACTTTTCGTCCAGAAAAGGAATTTTGAAATATTACATACCTTCGTATCAAATTTCTGCACATTTTAATGGACGAAACTAAAATTCTTTCCATCATTTATTATCACAATACCCTGCTATATTAAATTGACTAAGCATATGTGGAATCAAATCAATGACTTTCCAAAACATGCTATGGAGTTTTTCATATAAACAATTTTCATCTCGAAAAGGAAGGAAAAACGAGCAAAATTGTATTAAACTTTTTTGTTTGAAATATCGCAAAGATTAAACTCCTGAAATTAATGACATTCCTTACTGTTCATCTTCTGTAACATAGAAATCGCAGGACTTAAACAAATACCGGTTTTTACCGCGGGCTTTTTTATAGTCTAAATTGTAATCACTGTTAATTTGAAATAATATTGGAATAATATAAGAGACTAAGTTTTTAAAATTATTACTTCGGAATATGTATTATATGACTTTCTTGTGTTAAATTCTATCGTACCTGGTCTACATGTTTCGACCTATTATATGTCATCCTCAGAACTGGTCGTTATTGGTCTTGGCGCCTCTTGTTTTGTTTCCTGTGAGGATGTGTTTGTGTGGTGTAATGTGGAGTCATTAATTCCTGTCCTCCAAAGTTAGGCAGATAGAATATAATGTGGAATATGTTCTATTTCATTCAGACGAAATTTTTCTTCGATGTTTTCTGATGTTACCCAATCAAGAGTTAACTTTAATGTCATAAATAAAAATAAATATTGCATTTGTGTCTTTTTCTCTCAGTTTCACTAAAACTGTTTCATAAATTATTAAATCCTTTTTCTTCGATAATTTTCCAAGTTATTTAATAATTGTGCCCTGCCATGTTAGAAGAACGGCAGATTCTTCGGATGAGCAGCACAAGACGACACAATTACTGTGCCCTCAGGTCAGAATTTTCCACAGTCTTCTTGCAGTTTTCTTATGAAACTCTGGAAACATTGAAACGGCTTTCAGACTGGACTTCTAATAAAGCGTTTCTTTATGATAAACAATTCTGAACAGACGCAAAGACTTCACTCTGTTCAATAGCTCCGAGGGCTGTTTTTTTAAGGAGTTTTTTTAAGTCCTTGATTTTGTCTTATCTCCTTCTTCTTATTAAATTATTTATAATTGAAGTCTTTTCTTACTAAAAGGGAAAGGCTAAAGGAAAAGTTGCAATCTTTTAAAGCGTTCGTTATTTTTCAAATTTCTTTTTAAATCATACCATAATATTGCAGTATTTTTTTCATAAATATGAGGAACGTAAGTAATTGCCTCATTAATGCTTCCTGTTTATTGCAATACATTTTGATTTTAAATCTTGATTAGTCGCGTTTGAATACCGTCTGGAAAGTGAAAAATTATCACGTACATAATAACTAGTATTTTTTTTTGTATTATAGTAACATTAATTGACTAAAACAATGCTAATCACATTAAAAGGTAATCTGGCTACTTGTGTTTTATTACCTTAGTCAGGAATTGGAATTGCTGGTTCAGGAGTTACAGTTTTCCTATCGTGTAAAACATTTATATTAATAATAATAATAATAATAATAATAATAATAATAATAATAATAATAATAATAATAATGGCTTTATTTAACTTGGCATAGTTAAGGCCGTAAGGCCTTCTCTCACACTCAACCAGGATTAAAACTTGCTTACATAGTTGAACATATAACTGGATCGGAATTAAGTAATTACATACTGATACAATGTAGGTACATAATGACATCAAAGGAGGTAGATACATAAAATTTATCCTATAAAATAAAAATAAACATAGCGGAATACATGTATTAATGTTGTTAGAATCAAATACGAACCACATAAAAACAGAAACCGATAATTCAATAAAAAAATGTACATAGTAAAAATAAAAATAAACACATTAGTATACATACTAGTGTTAGATTACAAGTAAGTAAGTAGGATTTACATGATTAAACCAGAAACCGACAATTGAATAAAATGTACACATTAAAAATTAAAAAGATTAATAATAAAAATACAGTGGGATACATACTGATGTTAAGTGATAAATAAACACGATTTACATGATTACACAATAAAAGTAGGAAACAAAAAATAAAAATAAATACAGTGGAACACATTGCTTTAATTATTTGGAACGCTTTAGGTCTGGTAACTCATCATAAGATTTTTTTTTAAATTTACATTTAAAAGAAATTAAAGTTCGGCAGACCTTGACTTCAGGCGGCAGAGAATTCCAGTGGCGAGAAGTAGCAAGAGTGAAACATGAAGAATAAAGAGATGATGTGTGCAGTGGTATTTCTAGCGTGTTATCACATTATGACCGAGTATTTAAGTTATGACACCGAGAAACTCTGTGGAATCGGACAGATAAGTAGGAGGGAGTAGAGGTGTGCAAAATTGGGTATAAGAGAGAAAGGGAATAATGATGATAGTAGTAACAGTAGTGCTAATAATAATAATAATAATAATAATAATAATAATAATAATAATAGTAAAAAATAATAATAGCAATAGCAATAATGGTAGTAGCAGCAGGAATTCATTCATTCATTCATTCATTCATTCATTCATTCATTCATTCATTCATTCATTCATTCACTTTTTTCTGCCCAAGGCAGGTCTCTAGCTTCCGTTTTCCTCATAGTTATTTAATTATAATCTAATAAATAATTCTCATAATAATTTTGCAGGGATAAAGCTTTCAATCGGACATAATCCTCAACCCGTATTAAATTATACTAGTAATTTTACAACATATTTGTTATTGGAGCTCTGACGTAAGCTGAGTTAGCGAATAAAATCTTAGTTTATCATCATTATTGATATTACGACGAAGTGAAGATAAGCGAATGGAAGCACTTGAAATGTGGAATGGAGAAGGATGGAGTGTGTGACATGGGCAGACAGAATATGAAATGAAGCTGTGTTGGGAAGAGTGGATGAAGAAAAAATGATTCTGAAACTGATCAGCAAGAGGAAAATGAATTGGCTGGGTCACTGGTTGAGAAGAAACTGCCTACTGAAGGATGCACTGGAAGGAATGGTGAACGACAGAAGAGTTCGTGGCAGAAGAAGATATCAGATGATAGAGAACATTAAGATGTATGAATCATATGCGGAGTCAAAGAGGAAGGCAGAAAATAGAAAAGATTGGAGAATGCGGAGTTTGCAGTGAAAGACCTGCCCTTGGGCAGAAAACTATGAATGAATGGTCAGGGAAAATTTAGGTATAAAATAATTGAAGAGTTGGTGGAACAAGTGCCTGTCCATACCCTTCCATTGTGTCTCTAAGAAAAGGACTTCTGGTAGTGGTAACTGCAGATCCAGTAATACGCATGCCACCCATGTTACTTCACATCAAATTTCGCTAAGACGCTTTAGAATAGACAAGACTATTACCGAAAATGTAGACAATAATGAACGATTTTCGCAAAGAATGGTATTTATGTCTTACAGACTAACAAACAAGTTCATTCTCAATCTCATAGGACTATTTAAAAAAAACTACAAATAATGCCCATGGCTTGTCAGTATATCTTTTCATTAATAGTCTTCCTCGTATGTAATCGTGAAAACTTTGTAACTAATTCAACAGTTTATAGCATAAATACACGTCAAAAAATGACTTTCATACTCCATCGGCAAGTCTATCGTGCTATCAAAAAGGAGTGCGTTATATGGCAGTAGAAATTTTTAATAGCCTCCCTATCGATATAAAAAATGAAACTCAAAACATAAAATTATTTAGGGCCAAATTAAAGAAGTACCTAATTTCTCACGCCTTCTATTCTGTAGGTGAATTCATGACATTCAATAACACTTCATGAAATTGATACTAAAACGATGTGTTGTACTAGTAGACTATATTGTAAATCTCGTCTGTATATATTTCATCTAGACTTTGACTATAAATTAAGATTTTATAATAGTACTAAGTTTTTTGACTTGTTCCATATTCTAGCTGTAAGCATGTATGAATACCATGGAATGTTAATAAATACAATACAATACAATACAATTACAGATACTGATCGTGCTCATAATGTTCATCTAAAAGGGAGCTTTCCAAAGTCATCAGATAGAAAACCCCGTTGAAAAATAATACATGAGTGGGCACTATAAAAACAACTGTAAATAAAGTAATAGTTGGTAATGCGAAATCAAAAGAATAAAATTTTGCTTGTAAATATACCTTAAAACTTCCAATTTAGTAACTTTGTAGGTAGACTATGTTGCATCATACGTAGTCTCAGTTTTCTTTGATTTCATCTCTATGTTCGTGGGTTTAATATCAGCCGAGAGGGAGGAAATTGAAGCTGAGATCCGTGACGTAAATTTGTTTGTAAAGAACTCTGTCCCGACAATGTTTCGGCCAAACTATGTGGGATGTTTCTTACCTACGCTGAAAAATCTCTTTAATAGAGAGCTTGGCTATCCTACGCCATTATCTCCTGAATTAGTTGCCTCATAAGTGATGCCTTTTGGTGTCACTTATGAGGTTGTATCTTGACTTCGGACAGTTGGCTAAACAACAAATAGAAAGCTTTGTTAAATGAACTACTACTACTCCCACTATCTGTTCACTGTAGGAAAGACACAGCACGTAAATAAACCTGACTTGTGTCACTCCGCGCTCGGAGCTGATGATTGGTTGGCGACATAATTGCGACTTCCCCCACAGCTGAAATTAGTTACTGCAGCAGTCACGCCTCCACATGTTAAATTTTCTGGCAGCAGACTAGTGACCTTTCGGGAAATCACTCGCTATTGCGTAATACGTATTGATCAATTTACAAATAAATGTAGGCCTACGCTATTTTTTTGGGTGCGTTGTTGAATAATTGGAATAGTTTAATATGACCACAATTTGAATAGTTCATTCCTGTGATAATCATACTCAATTTAGTGCCTGCCGCACTACATTATTAATGTATGTGGGCTGTGATGTGACTCACGACCAATTACTAAATTCCAGGCCACGTGCATTTGTTTACATCACGTAGCTTGCTTACGCTGAACGTATAATAGTTCCACATTTTCTCATCAGCTGTCCCCTGAGTGGACAAACCTTCAGCCTGTCACTCATGCAGTTCGAGTACGAATTTCGATGAAGTCTGAGATTTTAAATTGAAAAATCCATAGTGACACTTGTGGCGTAAAAGGTCGAATTTCGTGTTTTTCTCGCGGTTATCCCGTTTTCCTATATAAAGCATGTCGTCGTCGTTCCGGCAATAATTCCTATGTGACATATTTATCGATTTTCAGTTTTTTGCTCTATTAAATAACATAAATAGTAATACAGCAAATAAAATCAGCCACCGGCATGGCTCAGTCGGTTAAGGCGCTTGCCTGCCGGTATGAAGTTGCACTCGGGCACGGGTTCGATCCCCGCTGATTACCTGGTTGGGTTTTTTCCGAGGTTCTTCCCAACCATAAGGTAAATGCCAGGTAATCTATGGCGAATCCTCGGTCTCATCTCGCCAAATACCATCTCGAGATCACCAATCCCATCGACGCTAAATAACCTAGTATTTGACACAGTGTCGTTAAATAACCAACTAAAAATATAATAATAAAATCTCCTATATGTAATTATATTTATTTATTTCGGAAATGTAAAAATTCACGATCTCCTATGCACTACTGCCATAGAAGAATAAATGTGTTTTTTCTTCCTACCACAAAATTTCATATTTTGCACGTAGGATTTATTGCGGGAACAACGACGATGTACATCATTCCGTCAATATCTCTCCATTCTGTCATCATTCCATTACATTATCCGAACGCTAGCTGGCGACTAACGGAGGGGCCTAGCCTAGGGACAAATGGGGTTACTTGCTCGAAACCTGAGTACGCAGCGAACCTTAGTGTAGTCAGCCAGTGTGGATTTCAGAATGGCCCTAGTTTGATGGTTAGCGGAATAGGACTTAAAAGGTCGCAAAGCTGGGTCGTAGTGCCTCCCACCGGAAAATGAATTAAATTTTAATTCCTCGTCATGTAGACATATAGCATAAATAAATATATATTTTGTCTTTGGCCTTATTTATCTTACTGGATTACTATTGGCAGTGATCAGACACATTATCCTTATAAATCATTTCTATGTTTGATTTAAGTCACAAGTTATAATTTAAAGATAGCAGTGAAGTCCCAAAACCACGAAATTAAGTGAACATTCACAGTACTCAATTGAAATAATATTGAAGATGCAGCAACCAATATGCAACGATGTTCGCAGGTAAACTCAACTTACCAAAGAGTTGAACCTGGCTCAGAAGGTAGGCCTACTTAAAAACTCATGAAACTACATACAGTAGCGTGCAAATTAATCCGAACAACGTAATTACGTATGCAAAAACACTCAAACGGGATAAAAAAGAATCTAAGTCATACCTCAGTAATCTATGTGGCCTCCCTAATAACAGCTCTGAGACGATTTGGCATGGATTCCACTAATTTCCCATAAATATTCTTCATTTCTTCATCGCGAAACCATACACCAATGAGGGCAGAAATCATTTTCTCCTTTGTAGAACAATCCATTTTTCGCATTCTTCTTTTGCAAATTGACCACAAGTTCTCAATGGGGTTAATGTCGGGTGATTTGCGTGGCCAGGGGAGTACCTGAATATTCTTCTTGTTGAAGAATTCTGTAGTTTTTCGAGACGTATGGCATGGTGCCAGGTCTTGTTGGAACACACCTCTGCCATCCGGAAATGATTTTTGCAGCGGGGGTACGATTCTGGTTTCCAATAAGTGAATATATTTGTCAGAATTCATCATTCCCTTGATAGGTATTAATGCTCCAGGCCCTTCATGTGCAAAACAACTCTAAAACATTACTTTAGGGGGGTATTTGGGTGCTTGTTGGAAATGAGCTGCTGTTACTTTTTCGGATCCTTTCCCTACGCAAGAAACACGGTGGCCGTGGACCTCGAAATGAGACTCATCGGGAAAAAGGTACATTCTTCCAGTCATTCACTGCCCAGTGTTGATGTAATTTTGCCCACATTAAGTGTTTTTTGCACATAACAGGGGTTAGCAGTTGCTTCTTAATAGGCTTACGAGCCCTTCGTCCAGCTTACAAAAGCCTACGCCGCACTGTTGTGACGTGAATATTCGCCCCAGTGGTAGCCATTAACTCGCGGGTTAAGTCGACAGCAGTTAGTCTAGGATTTAATATACTTTTCCTGACAATTAAACGATCATCTGCAGGTGAAGTCTTCCTTTTCCGGCCACAGTTTCCTTTTTTCTGGGCTGTGATGGATCCAGTCTCCCTGTATCGTTTTATAATCGAATTAACAGTAGCCAAACCGATGTGACATTCTGCAGCAATTTGCCTCTGTGTCATAGAAGAATGCTCTGCTAGTGTTATAATTTTAGACCGTTTTCGTGGAGTTGTATCCATTTGTGAAGACGACAGAATGTACATAGGATTGCAGTATTAAATCTTCAACACAACTGAAATGCTTATAAGTACAAAATAACACACAAAATGTCACATATTATAAAAAAAATAATGACAGACCTTCAACAATGGAATTACACGTACTACAGATGTCAATTAAAGCGGTATGAGCAGCTGTGAAGCCAACAATGACAGAAAATGTAAACATATGTCGTGTTCGGATTAATTTGCACGCTACTGTATTGTTCATGCTGAAAATGTAGGCCTGTATAAGTATAGGCCTATTCACGACATAAAATATATAAGCCCTAATATAATACATCGTGTCCCGCTCAGAGGGATCGAGAAATATGTTATAATTTCAAGTATAAATAATGGTTTATTAACATACCTTTTTACATAACTTGATGTAAAAACTCTCAGAGTTTCGAAGGATGCTCAATGCAACTCGATGTGTGCGCCTTGAGTTGCTCTGCAGATATCTAAATGGTATTGAACCTCCCGCCAAGTGTTCTGTAGCATTTGTGGAATCACTAGCGCAGCTACATTTGTGTTGCGTTGCCTCAGTTCCTCCAAAGTGTTAGCTTTTCTTCTTTGGAACACGGCATCCTTCACAAAGCCTCAGAAAACAAAGTCCAAGGGGGTCAGATCGGGTGACTTGGTTGGCCAGGCAAAGGGTCCTCGTCTTCCGATCTACCTATCCATGTACGAATAATACAGCGTTGTACTCGCGTAGCAGATTTTTCTTCTGCTAGACATAGCACACACTGAACTTTCTGTTGTGGTGTTCACATGTTGATCATGGCGTGTCCTCCTACAAAATGGCGCCAGGTTTGTTTTAGCAACAAACAAACGAAAGTTACGCATGTAGCTGTTTTCAGACATTGTTGCGTAAACTTGGACAGTTTCTCTATCTTGTAGGATGTAAATCTCAACGATATCTTTATCTGGTTTTAAGAGGTGAGCATTTATTTCTCTATGGATGGAATGATGTTATTCAGCAAATATTCAGCCCATAGACAACGTAAAAATAGAAATATGTAATCATGGCTTACAATAATATTGATAGCTATTGAAATAAAATCAAAATAAATATACAATTACCAGACAATTAGAAAAACAGATTAAAAGTGTTAAAGGAAATGGTATAAGAGCAGTTAAGATGTACAAATATGTCATTTACATGAGGTTAAAACAATATTATCTAAAACGTAACATTATCAAAATCATTAACACTGTAGAGTAGATTTGCCATCAATGCATTTCTCACTAACCTTCCGAAAGTAAAATATGACATTTCTTATATTCATGGGTAAAGAGTTATAAAGTTCATATGATATGGAATAAAACTATTGCTTGTAGTATTATATTTGTACTTGGTTAAATATACAGTATATCAAGTCTGGAACGGGTTGAATAATTGTGGATAGATGAGCAACTAGGAAGACTATGCACGTTACACTTAGCATGCAGAAGACAGTCGAGAATAAACATTGACGGCAACGTAAGTATTCCCAGTTGAACGAAAAGTGATTTACAATGAGTTCTAGAACACACCACAAATAATTGAAGGGTTCAGAGCCATAGTGGCCCAAGCGCCTTTTATAAAAAAACGGAGAACGCAAGGGTTAAAGTTAAGTGAATATAATAGTTTAATGAAGATTGACGTATCATTTAGTTTTAATGTGTATACTTTATATTACTTGCTATATGTTTCCATTGAATTATGGTAATAACTTCATTTTAACCCTTGTTTTATACGGCTTTAGTAAATGGCGCTTGGCCCACTATGGTTATCAACCCTTCAATTCTTACTGCTCTCTTTTAAAGAATAAACAGCTTGCTAGAAACATGCATAGGGGAATTTGGGGCAGGACGGGGAAGGGGGGCAGGACGGGGTACAGCATCTATCTTCCCAACAAGTAGTGCAATGTACCGAATTTTTTCAGAACTTTATCAATTCATGTAAATATATCATCGCACAGCACTTACTGCCATTCCTTGCACCTGATGTATGTTATTCGGTTGCTGCATCATATTGTATCATTCATTTGCAACTTTAAAGTGTTCTCTTGTCACATGTAAGTAGAAATGAGATTTATTTAGATAATCTATTTTAATATCATATTATAGAGTGCTTACCTAGCTTTTAATTCCGAAATTTTCTTAAATTTCGTGCGTTATTTTTTCTGCCAGTAACTCATAATCTAGAAATTGTGACTAAGGGGCAAAACGGGGTGGGGCATAACAGGGCAGTACCTCGTCCTGCCCCACGTCATATTTAATTAAATTTCACCTCTTGTAATGGGTTGTTCGTTCTGTTGTATGTCAGAAGAAGGTTAGATTAGATGCGTATCATGTCTGAAATGGGCTCACAATTGTTGCGCAGGAGTAGACACTGAAGACGAGGATGCCACGCACATTTGCGTATTTTGCGAATGACGTTTTCTCAAGTAAACTTGTAAAATGTTGTAGTATTCACACTTTCAGTATACAATTTTTGTTATTTTTTTCCATTTAATTATTACAAAAAATAGGTACACCATTTTGCCCCATACGTGGGGCAGAACGGGGCAAAACACACATTTCGAAAAACGAATTTATTTTAAGGTTATAATAACCGGATTTCACTCAAAGTGCATATTTTTTACTTCTTTACAGTGTAATAAAAGCATATATGTCATAAAACCCATACATTTACATTATTTGATACAAAATAAAAGCATTCAAAAACATTAACTACCCCGTCCTGCCCCATATTCCCCTACATGCGTAACCAATGTATTGTTCTCCTGAATAATTCCATTTCTCTTTTACTCAGTATTCTCATATTAATTTTATGAAATAGTATACAGTAATTAGAGCATGATGTGAAAACATAAATCAGGAAGGTAATGGAGGTTGTTTTGCTCCTAGAAAGCAGTAAGACATATCACTTGGACACGTTGTTCTTGTGTTGTAAGTACCATCACGAGTTTACCAATGTCATTTGTCTGCAGGTGACACGAAATTGGGGTTATACAATTCGACGATTATGCGGGTGTTATATTGTCACTTAATCTCCTCCGTGATGGCTGCAAGATGAGTCCGCAGCGTGATCTGTCTGATTACACAACCAGAGAGGCGATAAGCTGGACAGACGCAGCAGATGGCGGCAGAAGCCCTTCAGGCGCCATAAAGCGCATAAACTGATCTAGAAAACTGATATATACGGAAGTTCTGGATAGGGGAAATTGACCTGGCTATACAGCTGTCGACTGGAGGAACGGAAGGTGCCTGCAGTGAGATATTCTGAACAGACTAATGGGATATTTTGCAAGGAGGACATTGACTTCAGTTCAAATAATAATAATAATAATAATAATAATAATAATAATAATAACTTATTTTAGCTGGCAGAGTTAAGGCCGTAAGGCCTTCTCTTCCACTCAACCAGCAAAAAGTATACATACATATGTATTTACGAATTAAACAACAAAATACTATGAACTATTAATTAAACACTGAAATACAAACTATGTAGCAGAATTAAGCTAAAATACATAGAATGTTAATATATTTCAAATAATGTTAGATATTAGAAAGAGATTATTATGAGATAATTTTGAAAATACAGCACTATCAGGATGCATGTCTAAAGGAAGGAGTAACAATGTAGACAGTGATAGTTTAAGTCAGTATGATTGGAGTGAAATGCTAAGAAGTTTATCTTTTAAGCTGTTTTTAAAAGTGTTTATTTTCTTACAGCCCCTAATACTTTGTAACAGGGAATTCCATTGTCGCGAGGTGGATACTGTAAAAGATGATTAATAACGAGATTTTCTATGAAGAGGGATGCATAACGCGCCACAGATAAGTGATCTGGTATTTACGTCGTGGTTAGAGTATAGAGAAGAGAAACGAGACGAAAGGTAATTTGGTGTTGAAGTGTGCAGAATTCGAAAGAGTAAAGACAAAGAGTGTAAAGTTCTACGTTCTTTAAGTCGGAGCCACGAAAGACTTGCGAAGGACGGTGATATGTGATCATATCGTCGAATGTTGCATACGTATCTGACGCACATATTCTGAACTCGCTGTAACTTGACTGACAGTTGAGAACTTAGGTCACTTAACAAAACGTCACAATAATCGAAGTGCGCCATTACTAGGGTTTGTACTACGGTAAGTTTTAGTTGCTGGGACAAGAAGTTTCTTAAGCGACTCAAACAGTGAATGGAGGAACAGATTTCTTTTTATCGTTTCTTTAACTTGAAAATTTCAATTTAGATTATTATCGAAAAAGAAGCCAAGATTTTCTGACGACAGATGAATAAGGGATTAGCGTGTTGTTAAGTGTAACAACTGAAATATTACTGTTATTAAGAGAATTACGCCATTGAATTGGCACATAATTATTTCTTAGTATACGATTTATATATTTTTTTACAAAATCTTAGTCCCTTAATAATATTGCAAATTTCTTTCATATTCATGCTCGTGGATTATTTTCTTCAGTTTTATGCAGGTATTGTGAATCCAGAGGGAATTTATTTTGTAATCCGTAAACGTAAAATGTGTCGCGTAATGTGTTAAGTGTATAGGTTTAAGTACATAAATGTGGGTACTCATATGACTAGGATGTTCATGCATTTTCATATTTTTCAATCGGTTCTAATTAATTACTGATTAATTTTCTTCACGAATCATCAGCATTTTAAACCTGATATTATAGGTTGCATATACATTAACGTCCAAAAGGAAAACATGATTAAGGTATGAGGAAATATTTTAATGATGAAGTGTCAAAAGTTACGCAGAAAGTAGTAAAAATTAATCAAAAGCTTATCTGTCTGGTATGCAAATGAGTGGAAAATATTAGATTAACATTTGAAGAGTCCACTGCAAGAATGATGAATGTCATTTGAAATACATTTTGCAGGAGAAGCGATTGAAAGTTTGAAATGCTTAGCACTCAAAGCTTAACTGTGATTTTCCGATCATTACTGGACAATGACTATCAGTGTTAATGCCATGTAACTCTCTATATACATTCTATATGTCTTAAGCTATACATTGACAGTCTTGGTTCATTTTCGACAAAAAAGTGACATCCATCATTCTTGCAGTGGACTCTTCATTTGTTTTCACTGTAAAAACACATATTCAAGAAAATACCACAATTTTAAAATCACATTATAAAAAAATATGTAAATATGGGGTGCGATTACTCCTTATGGATACATATGCCTCACAACGATGTGACATGTTCCTTGCAAAGTTATTCAGGAGCTCTGCTGGCAGTCGCTTCAATTCCTCACGAAGAGCAGTGTGGAGTTCTGGAATTGTCCATGATGGATGCTGGCGGGCTACAACTCTTGCCCTAAGGCTCCCAGTTATGCTCTATAGAATTCATGTCTGGAGACCTTGCTGGCCAGTCCATGCGGTGGATGCCTTCACCTTTAAGAAATTCATTCACCAGTTTGGCTCTATGTGCACTGCATTATCGTACATCAAAATGAAGTATGCGCCGACTGCTGCTCTGAAAACTCGCACATACTCTAGGAGTACTGTGCAGCTCCGTACATGCATTCAAAATTATGCCTGCCCGCACCAATATCCCACCACTACCACCACCAAACTAATCAATTTTCAGGATGTCCCTGGAACGTTATCGTGCTCGAGTTCTCTCCAGAAGAACATGAGACGGGAATCATATTGCAAGCTGAATCTGGACTCATCTGTGAAGAGCACGTGCCTCCATTCATTCAGGTTCCAATTTCGATGTTCCTGACTCCACTGTAAACGGTCTCTTCTGTGCACTGGTGTATGACGGACACACTACTGGACGTCTGGCATAGAGACCAACTGTCCTGAGTGTCCAGTATACAGTTCGCCTAGTAACTCTAACACCAGATGCAGTTGCAAGCTATGAGGACAGTTGTTTTGCAGGCATTGACCGATTTCGGTTAAGAACAGATATCAGTCCTGGTGTTGAGCTGTTACTCTTGGACGACTTTGTACTGACCTACGATGGACAATCTCCTGTGTCTCTGAACTTTCGCCAAAGTCTCGAAATAACATTTTGTAGCATATTAAAGGCTGCAGAGACTTCTGTGTCCGACCTGCTTCCAAGCGTCCGATAATTCATTTCTTTAAAAGCGAATCCATCTGATGTCTTTGTGCCATGTTCTTACTTAAAGTGCATACTTTATCAGAAGATTGTCCTCTGATCACAATGAAAAAACATTACAGTATGAGACGTTCTTGGTCTGATACACTTTGTTTTGTTTACCTTTCGATCATGAGCTACTTGAAGTTGGCAGTGCTCTTGCCTATACACGTAAGCTGAATTACAATCCTTGATATATATTTACAGTAATGACACAACTCCCAGTCCCTTCCTTTTTCTAGTTTTCTTATTATGCTTAACGTTTGGACACTAATATGTTTGCACATTTTAATTTCCCTTGTAAATGCGTCACATTTCTGGGATACTTACATTATTGAGGAATATTTTCAATTTTGAGCTGAATAAAGCTGATTTTATGTTGCATAAGAAGATATAGTTTGGCTTTTAAAATAAAAGGTTGATATTATTATTAATATTATTATTATTATTATTATTATTATTATTATACAGCATATTTAATAATTTAATCTATTTCAGTTTTTGACATAACTGTACTTGGAAGGTCGGTTTAGAGCATGAGAATGTCGTTCAGGACGGGGAAGTCCCGGTGTCCAACGTGACATTCAACTAAGCATATAGGTATGAATAGTGCTTACTTTAAGCTTGCATTTAATGATGATGATGATAATAATAATAATAATAATAATAATAATAATAATAATAATAATAATGGTTTATTTAACCTGGCAGAGTTGAGGCCATACGGCCTTCTTTAACGCTCAACCACGAGTAAAACCGCATTACAGAAAACACTGCAAATTTGCAAAGTACACTACAATTTTGCACACAGAAATCAAATAAGATAATAATAATGTAATGTAAACAACAAGTAAGTAGTTGTCAGATATAATATATAGCATACAGAAAGAAAGGAAAAAGCATGATAAAATATGAACAGCAGGTCAAAATAAATGAGACAAACAAAATATGAAAAATAAAACAATTATTGATAATAATAATAATAATAATAGTATTATTATTATTATTATTATTATTATTATTATTATTGTTGTTGTTATCAGGTTGGGTTTGTTTTCCAGATTAATGTTTGTATTTAATTTTCAAGAAAACCGTCTAATTTATTTTGAAACTCCAAAGGGTTCATCTTTCCTTGCGAGTATCTATAATAAGGGTAGAGGTGAGAATATTACGAATAGTATTTATTGTTTAAAGCAACGTTACATTCCTAAGGAAAATATTCATCTCTGATAAACTTAATATATTATATGTTATTAGTTTTGTTGCATTCAATCCAAGGAATAAGCTGTTAAATGGGTTTCCATATGTAGTAGGTTATTTTATGACCCTTTATCAACATCTTTGGTTATTTAGCGTCTGAATGAGATGAAGGTGATAATGCCGGTGAAATGAGTCCGGGGTCCAGCACCGAAAGTTACCCAGCATTTGCTCATATTGGGTTGAGGGAAAACCCCGGAAAAACCTCAACCAGATAACTTGCCCCGACCGGGAATCGAACCCGGGCCACCTGGTTTTGCGGCCAAACGCGCTAGCCGTTACTCCACAGGGTGGACTTCCATATGTATGTATGTATGTATGTATGTATGTATGTATGTATGTATGTATGTATGTATGTATGTATGTATGTATGTATGTATGTATGTATGTATGTATGTATGTATGTATGTATCTATGTATCTGATTTACTAAACTTTTGAAAGGAAACCTATACCGTCTAGTACACGATTCAGTATTTTATAAACGGACTTGCTTATAAAGACTAGGACAAATACAATGAGCCATAACGCACATTGTTCCGAGAAGTTGATATATCACTTCCGAAACTCACATTAATAAATTTAACATATAGTAACACGCATGATTTTCAATTTCTCCAATTTTATTTTCTGTTCCGTATGTGGTAATGCTGGAAGGAAGCCGTCATGTGGCTCATGAGACGGCTAACTTCCATTCACCCTGTGGGAATAGTTGAGGATTCGCAGACTGGAACAATCGCTCGAGAAGGGCCCATAAACGAAGTCGTAACTACTGAATGTGGTAGGGGAAAGACAGGGACGCATGTAAGCGAGGGTGCTTGCTCTTCAGAGGTCGATAATTGCTGATGCTGTACATACTCTCTCGTTCCCATCTCACATGAGTGTACGAGATCAATGTTTGAGAGGCTGCAAAGGAAGGCAGTGTAATTCTTCACTTAACCTCTATTTTCAAGTGCAGAATTTATCCATAATTTTGGGAGGAGCAGTGGTTGCCGTGGTGCTGGCAGTAGTAGCAGCAGTAGCAGCGCTTAGAAGTGACGTTTAGAGAACCCTGGTTCATTGGCGCCCTCATATAAGCCCGCCATTGGTCCCTATCCTGAGCAAGATTAATTCAGTATTCATCTCGGCCACCCCAAAAGTTTTTTCACCTCAGGTCTCTCAACTATCACTCTATATCACAGAAACCTGCAGAAAAGTACGGGGTGGGCAAAATAAAACTGGCCCGTTGAAAATATATATGAAACATATGAAATAAGAGTGTAGCGAATAAAAACCGTAACTATCTGAAAAGAGTTCGAACACCAGAAAACATTGTTCGAGTGCCGGAAAACCTGGAACAAAATCCGACGAAATCGCAACGCCGTTTATCTGTTCAAGTGAGAATTAAGAGAACGTCATGTCGAAACATAATCAAAAAGGATCTGCATCTAAATCCTTACAACTTTACTGTTGTGTATGCGTTAAAGCGTCCATACGTACCTTCAGTTCTGCCGGTGGGTTCTGAGTGAAGTGGAATCAGGACTTTTGGATCTGTATTTTTTCATTTCTTCAGAAGAGGGCTGGTTCAGGCTGTCAGGGTATGTTGCCTCACAGAACATGCGCCATTATGCATCAGTAAATCCCCATGAGTGCTTGGAAGAGCCGTTGCATAATCTCAAGATTGGTGTTTAGTGAGCAATATCAGGTGTCCGCAACGTAACACGATCATTTCACGAAACTGTTAATGCTAACCGGTATGTCCAGAATCTGTTTAATCCATATGTGGATCAACTCACAGAAGATGAAATACTGTATGGATATTTTCCGGGTCAATGTTATTTTGCCCACCTTGTATATTCTATTATCCATGTCCTAAAAAGAATAAATGTTCAGCTTCCCTCTTGATAAAAAAGTCCCTTGTGCAGACGCTTTTATTTCCCTATTTTGACTATGCTGGTATTTTAATGGCTGACCTTTTCAGCGACAACAAAACGAAACTTCAACGTGCTCATAATTTGTGTGTACGTTTTGTAAGCAATGTTCGAAAATATGACCATATTATCCCATTCCTGGAAGCAATAGGTTGGCTCATACTAAATGAGGAAAGAAATTTACATTCTATTCCTTTGTACCTGTCGTCTCGCTTCACCTACCTTCGTTCCCATCATAATCTAAACACACGCTCTCGCCATGAAACAATACCAACAATACCATCCCATCGCACCTCCTCATATTCATTCTCTTACACAATAGTCTTGCCAAGACTCTGTAATTCGCTACCTGCAATCATCAGGGACTATCGAAATTAAATTGAATTCAAACGCAAACTTACTAGGCACTTGGTCAGTAATTGAGACACGTTCAGACATTATTTCTCTTATTCTATCAAAATATTTCAATATCCGATAATTTCATAACTATACAATTTTGTTATTCTAGGTTTAATTTTTAATTCAGTAAATACAAAAAAATATACATACATATTCTTTGTTCTTAAATTCTATAATAAATTGTCTAGCTTTCATTAATCAGGTAATTGTTTCGTACTTCGATTTTAATTGTAATTGTAATTGTATATTTAATATTAATTGTAATTTTATTCTTCATATTGTAGTTATAATCCCCTCACGGCCTTATCTCTATCAGGTTAAATAAATAAGTACTAAATATTAAAACTATACGCATTTCTGGATTCACCCATACGTGCTACACGCTCTGTCCATCTCAAACATCTGGATTTATTGTTCCTAATTAGATTAGGTGAAGAATATAATGCGTGCAGTACTGCGTTGTATAACTTTCTCCATTATTCTGTAACTTTATCCCTAGAGGCCCCACATATTTGCCTAAGCACCTTATTCTCTAACACAAGTAACAGCTATTCCTCCCTCAAAGTGAGAGTTCAAGCTTCATAACCATACAGAACAACCGGTAACGTATCTTACTCACTAACCCTAATTGAGATGGGTAAAATACTATTTTGGCAGTGATACAGTTTATTAACTTTATCGAGAGAAACGAATGTTTTCAAATATACAGGGACATCATTTTATTTTTACTTCAATTTTTATTTTACCTGAGTTTTTGAATGTACTTCACTCCCACCCCTTCTACTAAGGAAGTTCCAACTCCACACAGAACCAAGACCGCAGATAGTAAGCAGTACTGAGTTACTGAGTATAGTACGTTCCAGAAATATGTTCGCGTTTTCCAGCGACGAAAGAGCTTTCAATATTGAATCATATTTTCGCACAGGTACTGTCCGTTTGCCTACGTCGCATCCCGATTTCCCCCACCTGCTTCTGCTCGCCCCTCTGTAATAGCTGGGCTGTCTTAGCTCTTTTCTGAAAACATTAATTTCTCTTAGGAATTGGAAGTTTACGTAATATTATACAGCTGTTTAGTTTAACTTAAATAATAGGGCCTCGTTAAGTAATTAACTGTCACGTGATTTCCTCCCTTTCTACAATCCTGCGGCATAACAACTTGGACGGACAGTAGATAGCATGTCTGAATAATTTTATACTTTCGGGTCGGGCAGAAGTGAAGACTGAATTTACAGTACGTAGAGTAGGTACAGAATTATTTCAACATGAGTTACTAGTACGAAGGACGAAACTGGCAATTGGAATTAGATGCAATAGTCTATAGTGCGATAATATGCACAAAAGAACTGAAGCCTGTATCGAAATGAACGGCCACCATTTTCAAAATTGTGTTTAAATATTCATATTATGATTATTTTTCAATTTAACTTCTTTCTCTATATTGTACGCTAATGTGCTGTAGACAGTATAATATACACTGCCTAATGAATACGTTGGCATGGATAACTCACTTCGTGAGTAAAAACACTTATTCTTAATACAGTACTGTACTTTGATTAAAGAAAAACCTAATGAAAATCATCAAACTCAAAATCGCGATATTTCCTAGTTTACGTAAATGGATGAACTACTTTTCTTCCTTCCTATACCTAGTAGAGTAATTTGTGTTTTACGCCAGTATCATCGAACTCCAGTCTTGGAGGGGGAGCAAGCGGTGTTTCCGTTTCTCTAAAGGTATAGACAGGTTAATATTAAAAATGTTATTAAAAATAAAATGATGTCCCTGTACAAGTAATGCACATAGAGATAAAGCGTTTTGGAGTAGTATTAAAAGCGTAGTCCGTTGCGTGATATTCCTTGGATGTCCGGAGCCTAGGTTCCGACTACTGTAGTACTTAGTATAGTAATTGTGGAATAAATATTTCCAGAAAATAGACGTACTAGAATAAAAGTTGCCCTAGAGACAGTTCTGGAACTAGAGGGTCTGTACATGTTCCGTGCGAATTTCTCTACTACTTGGCTGGTGTACTCAGAGATTTTTCATAAACAGATTACTATTATGGTAAAACAGAGCGATAGCTGAGTAGGAATGGCAGGTGGAACAGAAGCACCGAGTAAAATTCTCCCCCAAACTGTTTCTCCACAGCGTGTGTTACACCATCTGGCAGGGCTCGAATTCCATCCCCTTTGATCGTAAGCCATTAACTAATTGCGCCACAACTTTCCTCTATGGACATAGGGAATTAAATGATCGATTATTTTCTCACATTGACTTTACCTAAATTATTGGACGCATTTTGTTTACATTAATTATCTACCTGTCAATTCATTAGACAGAAATGCACATGAAATATTATTATATCATTATCATAGCAGTATGACGAGAGGTTCTGATGTCACTAAAAGTATACGAGCAACGTTGGTTACAAATATATTTATCTAGGGATATTTTGGGCAGAAGGAATTGTTTTAGATCTTTCTGTTCAAGCTGCACACCGTTCTTTTGTCATCCTCTAAAATTATTCTCAATGGTACATGGAACATTTTACCATTTTCACCCTTCATATGCATCTATATGAAAATATTTTTTTGGAATATGCACCAACCCCTTTAATATGCATTTATATGCACTATAAAACTTACTCCATTGATTTACCATAGCATGTAACACATTTCTCTCATACCTGCATATTATCTTTAACCTTCAGGGAATAAAACGTGCTAATATGCAAAAATCCGTCCTCTACTTGTGATGTATTAATAAGATAATTTATAGTTATTCACCATCTTAGTATAGAAGCTGCCGAATATAATTTTTTATATATTTTTCCCTGATAAAACTTAAGTATTTGGCGTAACGGCATTCTGTGCTGAATATTCTGTTAAAGAAAAATAATTATTAATAGGATGCCTATTGAAGAAGTAAGGATTTTAATTATTTAGGACTCTACATGTGGAGTGACAGAACTAAGGATATATACAAACATACTTACAAATGGCTTTAAAAGACCCGCAGGTTCATTGTCGCCATCACATAAGCAAGCCATCTGTCCCTATCTTGTGCAAGATTAATCCAGTCTCTATAATCACATCCCACCTCCCTCAAATCCATTTTAATATTATCCTCCCATCTACATCTCGACATCTCAAAGGTCTTCTTCCCTCCGCCCTCCCAACTAACACTCTATATGCAGTTCTGGATTCGCCAATACGTGCTACATGTCCTACTCATCTCAAACGTCTGGATTTAATGTTCCTAATTATGTCAAGTGAAGAATACAATGCGTGCAGTTCTGCGTTGTGTAACTTTCTCCATTCCCCTCTAACTTTTAGCCCCAAATATTTTCCTACGAACCTTATTCTCAAAGACCCTTAATCTCTGTTCCTCTCTCAAAGTGAGAGTCCAAGTTTCACAACCATACAGAACATCCGGCAATATGACTGTTTTATAAATTCTAACTTTCAGTTTTTTTGACAGCAGGCTAGATGACAAAAGCGTCTCAACCGAATAATAACACGCATTTCCCATATTTATTCTCCATTGAAATTTCCTCCCGAGTGTCATTTATATTTGTTACTGTTGCTTCAAGATATTTTAATTTTTCCACCTCTTCGAGAAATAAATCTCCAATTATTATAATACCATTTCGTAGAACATTTTGGCCACGAGACATATTCATATACTTCATCTTTTCGGGGTTTACTTTTAAACCTATCGCATTACTTGCGCCAAGTAAAATTTCATTTTTTTTTTTCTCTCATCGTTTGTGGAGTTACATAAAAGAATACTTATTCGAACAGATACAAAATGGCACAATAAAGATAAAGCAAGCAAAATACATAAAGAAACCACTTAAATTGTCTAAGGGTTTAGCGGCACTTGCGATATTACGTGGGTTCGAATATTGGCCTCTGAATAAATATTCTGTAAGCAAATTGGAGATTGCTACAATGATATTCTTCATTTTTGTGAATGGTTACTCTCTGATGGATAAATGAAGGAACGACGATATTAGCATCGTGAAACCGATGCTGACAGGTCGGCCATCCTGCCTCAGTCCCTCATAGAGCCAGGTCCCAAGGTTGCATTCACAGATAAGTAGCCTGGTAAACTAAAGGGATCCGGAACTCCAACCCCATTCTTTATCTGAATTGGAAACCCACACTACCCTCAAGACTTGAGACTAGTTTTACTATTGCAGATGATAGATGAAATGAGGGTGAGGTGGAGAGTGTTGTTGGAATTATATAGGGAATCGGGAGTACCCCGAGAAAGCATCTGCAAAATTTACTTTGTCCTCAACAACAAATGCGCACTGTTCAAAACATACAGAGGTGAGCCTGCCTGGAGAGATAAAAAATAGGTTGCAGCCGCCAAATTACTCTTCAAGGAACGACCACTCATACAGTATAAATTGAGGGAAAGAAGACAGAGAACGGACACTGGAAAGTTTTCTTTTCTCAATCGTACTATCAGGGACTGGAATGCTTTACCTGCAGACTTACTAAAGGCTTTACCAACAACCAAAAATGCATTTAAAAATAGGCTTAAGGACCTTACTAATAGACGGTAATTATACACAGTAGTTAAAGGGTGTAAATGATATGTTGTTATTGAAGTGTTGTATCAGTGAAGAATTATGTTGTGTCAGTGAAGTGTGTTATATCAGTGAAGAAGTATGTCGTGTCAGTGAAGTGTGCTGTGTAAGTGAAACGTGTTCCTGTCAGTGAAGCTTTATAGTTTATAGTGACAGTGCAAAGAATTTGAACAGTGAAATGTTTTTGAAGTGTTAGTGAAATCAGGATAGAATGAGTGAAATGTGTCGTAGTTCCAGTGCAGTGAGTGAGTTGACAGCGAAATGAGTGTAATGTTGAAAGGTACTTGTGCGGATATGAATATATACTCGTGGGTTTTAGTTCGATCTTAGTTTTAAGATACAAATTAGAATATTTCAAATGTTATTTTAAGTGATCGTTTCATTTAATTTAGTATATTCCCTGTTGTTGTTATTATTATTATTATTATTAATTATTAGTATTATTATTAATTGTATTTTTAATTAATACGTTTATTATTGTCATTATTGAGTGTAATTAGTTACCTCTGCCACCGGGTATATACCCATTGCAGTGTGAATAAATACATACATACATACATACATACAAATTTAGTCAGGGTCTGGTCAGGAATCGAAATCTGGCCACCTAGTTGGAAGAACAACCCCACAAGTACTTGAGCCACAGACGCGACAGCGATATTTTACGACCCTGTATATAGGGCTCATAGTGGGTAAAATTAAGCCTAAATGCAACAATCCGTCCTAAGTCACGTCCTTACAAAATGTCGAGCCAAGTCACGTTGTCCTAGGCCGTTGCACAGGAGTTTCAAAGCGGTGTTATATTGAGGGTCTCCAAATTATCAATAATTATTATTTTCTGCTAAGGAAGTGCAACTAGATTTTCTAGTACCAAAGTGCGAGAACAACACTGAATTTTATAATCTTATTAACAATTCAAAATTAGTGTCTATGAGATATAGAATATTTCCATTTCAGTGTAAGAATGATTGTTAACAGAATTTATTTCCATTGGGAGTTGCTTGATAACAGAGAGGAAGCATATAAAGGCCGTTTCGAACTAGAGATCTCCTACATAGGAAGCGAGTGAAGTTTAAGAACCTCGACGAACAGAACTTGAGGGATTTCGTTTGGAAGAACCTTTACTTCCTGAACTAATAGTGCAGAATCCAAAATACGGCTTCTTTTGGACCGCACAATACTTTCTCAGTGTGCCCGTACATATGAGAAGTTAAAAATCACTCCAGCTCTCCTCCACCCCCGCATTCAACCACCAAGAAATCCGACGTGCAAGGGGACCATTATCTCCCGCCCTTCCCGTCTACGCGTCATTGTGATAGCTTAGATCTTGAATGCAAGAGTAGCTTAAACGCGTGAACATACATCTTAGGGACATCAGGAATGTGTGGCATATGTATCCCTTTCGAGAATTACATAGAATTACTGAAACGAAATGGAACATTTTGGAAGACGTTTTCTTATAAAGGAGAGTGGCCTTATCACATTATATCTGTGATTAGATGCTGTCCTCCTTTCTCCAACATATGTTAAATGTTTCACTTAATAGGTCTAATATATACTTAGCTTCAGCTATGGGCATGGAACTATTATACACAATTGGAAAAATTTGTGCTTTAAGAAGATTCCATGGGCTTTCTTTTGTTACAAGAATTGTTATGATTTGAGATTTATTGTTGTGAATATAAAGGAAATAGTATTGTATTTACTCGCTTATTAGACCACATTTTCCTCTCCTTTTTAAAGCACAAAAATATGGGGTTCTTATATGCACATAACTAAAGAAACAGTAAGGAAATAAACTTTTTGAAGCTTGGTAACATTAAGCTTAAATACAGAAATGAGTTTAAAAATATCAATAGTTTTCCAACAAAGTCAATCGCATTTAATTTAAATGATATACTCTAGACTAATTCGCTCGCTTGTTGCTTTTTATATTCACACCTGACACTGATTTCTTTCTCAGAACGACTGACTTCGAAAGTAGAGTATGCGAAAACCGATACCATCAGTAGAAAAAGAAAGGGAGTTTGTCTCTCAGTGTTTGACAGTGGAAGAGCTAACAGGATGGTAGTTTTAGGATAAATAGGAAAAGGGAGATGTGTCTTTTTGTCAACGCGGAGAGAAGTGAAGAAGTAACGGGTTAATGGGACAAAGAATGTTTTCAGTCTTTTACTGAGCATTTATAGTTAAAAATGTACACTATTTTGCAAAAACCTTAAGCAGGAATTCAGAACCTAGAACCTTGTGTTGTAGAGTCGGAGAGGTCTAATAAGCGGACTTATGAGTATATTTTCACATGCTGGTCCCAAAGTAGACGTGAACTTATATTATGAGAGCAGTTGCAATAAGCGAGTAGATATTGTATTTGCATATCTTCTATCATTTCACAAAAATATTACAATTGCTTAAGAAGAACATGAATATTATAAACTATAATTCCAATTGTAGCTAATATGTCGGCCTGGTGGCGCAGTCGGTACAGTGCTAGCCTTCTGTGCCCGAGATTGCGGGTTCGATTCTGGCCTAGGTCGATGGCATTTAAGTGTGCTTAAAGCATGACAGGCTCATGTCAGTAGATTTACTGGCATGTGAAGGAACACGTGCGGGACAAAATTCCGGTACACCGGCGACGCTGATATAGGCCTAACCTCGGCAGTTAAATGAAACATAAAATTATTAAATTATTGTAGTTAATATTATAACACAAATTGTGAACCACAATGTAGTGCACATAACCCATAACTGCATTTATACAGTTTTAAATTTTGGTAAAAAAATTACATAGTTCCCATGAGAAATTATCATACAACAGTTATTGTGTTTAAACCTTTACTAACTGCATAACTTTTTTCTAAGAATGTACACCCTTTGACACGAAAATCGGTCGCTGTTTAGAGACTAAAGGCTGGTTCACAATAAACCGGGAACGGAAACGATAACGAGAACGGAAATAATGTTAAAATAAATGTATTTAAATGTGAGCATTTAAATACATTTATTTTAACATTATTTCCGTTCTCGTTCTCGTTGTCGTTTCCGTTCCCGGTTTATTGTGAACCAGCTTTAAAATCCCACCTCGGAATAGCTCGGGAATCATTGTGTGCGGTGTGTTTACACGCTTGCGATTTACATAGAGGGATTGGAAGTCCGATCTTTAAACGAGAAGAAATAGCTCTATCGTTACGCCATAAAAGCTTCGTAGGGAATATGTAGTTTCGTGACAAGCCTACAGCAGTGGTGACCAAAGCGGGTGTCGTGATTACATCGTGTAATCAGAAACGTTCAAACGGGTACGAGGAGTTTCCTGTAAATTGCTGTCTGTTTCATTCACGTACCGAAGGCAAGCAGTGGCGGTATCATGTTGCTCTACAAACTCTGTCCCTACAACAGTAAGAGATCGTTTCGTAAAGAATGAGAAGGAGAACTTCTTTGTTGTTCTGTCGGACAAAATGTAATATGTTTAATTTGCTCACCGGTTCAATTCGGAGTATATAGAAACATTAATTGCCACGCTGAATAATGTATTATTATTATTATTATTATTATTATTATTATTACTGCTACTGCTACTGCTACTGCTACTACTACTACTACTACTACTACTACTAGTACTACTACTACTGCTACTACTACTACTACTGACCACTAAGTATGTGTTTCTATAATTCTTCTGCACGTGCTTGAATATTGATATTTTTCGATCTCCTCCCTAGAAGGAAAAAATTATTAGGTTCTATCTTAATTATAATCGTCTTAATCTTTAGATTAGGGTAACTATTTATTAGTTATTAATTGAATAATAGTCTAATATTGTAGACAAACTGATTCAATTTTATGTGTCAACGATCTGTTAAACGCCAGGAATTGACATGTCTCAAATCATAGCCAGGAAAAGAAAGATGTAATAAATAAATGTAAGGAAGTCAACTACCTAATTGCGTTCGAAATATCTCGTGCTCTAAAGCCTTTTAATAGAACAGAATTTCTCAAAAGATTAATGATTAAAATAGCTTAAATAACTTGTCCATAAGAAGTTTTTAATATTGAAAACCTGCGAATTTCTTGACCAAATATAGAGAGACGAATTTAGAAAATTCCTGATTATGTTCAGGAAGAAGGTTAGAAAAAGAAGCAAGAAAAATCTTATATTATTCACTGGCTCTTGATGACAGCAGTCACATTACTAATACAGCAAAGCTTTAGATTT
The DNA here is from genome assembly GCF_040183065.1 of Periplaneta americana. Lineage (NCBI taxonomy): Eukaryota > Metazoa > Arthropoda > Insecta > Blattodea > Blattidae > Periplaneta > Periplaneta americana. The sequence continues at coordinate 62,458,190 of NC_091126.1, read as the reverse complement.
TTATAAGCGGGATTGATCAAGATGTTAGTACAGGAACCATCACTGGTTGTATTTTTCATGCCAAATACCTTTCCTCCATCCCCTTCAAAGGCTGGTCTGTCGCATGTAATCACTGCAGCTCGAGTTTTGGTCATCGCTGGCCTACAGATATATCACTGATACGCCTTGATGTTATCCTCGGACCTAAATGCTTATTACTTCCCCGGTGAATCTCGCGTTAACCTGAACGATACCATTTTCCACGTCAAAGGTTTTGCACATTGATGCGCGAGAGGGTGTGTGCTAACTTACGATTATGAACTATACCCCGTATAAGTACAGGGACATCGTTTTATTTTTACTTCAATTTTTATTATACCTGAGTTTTTGAATGTACTTCACTCCTACCCCTTCTACTAATGAAGTTCTAGCTATCCTTCACATAGAACCAAAGCCGCATATAGTAAACAGCACTGAGTTAGTGAGTATAGTACGTTCCAGAAATATGTTCGCGTTTTCCAGTGACGAAAGAGCTTTCAATATTGAATCACATTTTCGCACAGGTACTGTCCGTTTGCCTACGTCACATCCCGATTTCCCCCACCTGCTTCTGTTCGTTCCTCTGTAAAGTCTAGTAGCTGGGCTGTCTTAGCTCTTTTCTGAAAACATTAATGTCTGTTAGGAATTGGACGTTTACGTAATATTATACAACTGTTTAAAATAACTTAAATAAAAGGCCTCGTTAAGTAATTAACTGTCAGGTGATTTCCCCCATTTCTACGATCCTGCGGCATAACCACTTGTACGGACAGTAGATAGCATATCTGAGTAATTTTATCTGTGCGGGTCGGGCAGAAGTGAAGGTTGAATTTACAGGACGTAAGATACTCTTTTATAAAGTAGGTATAGAATTATCTCAACGTGAGTTACTAGTACGAAGGACGAAACTGGCAATTGGAATTAGATGCAATAATCTATAGTGCGATAATATGCACAAAATAACTGAAGCCTGTATCGAAATGAACGGCCAACATTTTCAAAAATGTGTTTAAATATTCATATTAAGATTATTTTTCAATTCAACTTCTTTCTCTACATTGTACGCTAATGTGCTGTAGACAGTATAATATACACTGCATAATGAATACGTCCGAATGGATAGCTCAGTTCGTAGTAAAAACGCTTATTCTTAATACTGTTCTGTATTTTGATTAAACGAAAACCTAATGAAAATTATTGAACTCAAAATCGCGATATTTCCTAGTTTACGTAAATGGATGAACTACTTTTCTTCCCTCCTATACCTAATAGAGTGATTTGTTTGTGTTTTACGCCATTATCATTGAACTACAGTCATGGAAGGAGGTAGAAAACTGTGTTTCCGGTTCTCTAAAGGTATAGCCAGGTTAATATTAAAAATGTTAGTAAAAATAAAATGATGTCCCTGTACAAACCGTGGTGGAATGAGAAGTAAGAGAGTGTCACTAAGGGCCGAATGTATAAACCATTTAATCTTAAATCAGAGGTTAAATTGATCCTCGTTCTAGCTGAACTTGGAATTTTGTGTTGTATAAAGTCTAATCTGAGATTAATTTGTCTTAAACTAAAGTCAACTTTGACTGAAGAAATTTCTCTGATTAAGTTAGATGATCCAAGTTCAGCTATTTGTTTTCTGGTTGAAATATGCGAGTGTCAGATTGTGCAAATAAAATATCCATTATTATTATTAATATTAAAAGATATGTTAGGTACATTTATATATATATATATATATATATATATATATATATATATATATATATATTCAATTTCTTGCCTTAATATAGAAACATTCTTATATTTTATAAGTCTCTATCGTGTTCAGCAGTATGAAATAACATAACCTATAATTATATTATGTTTATAACAACCATTAATTATTAATGGATATGATAGGTACATTAATAAATTTTCAATTAACTGTATTACTAAACGAAAATTGTCGTTTTGTAAAGCTTTATTATGTTTGGCAGTATCAAACACATTAACATAACAATTTGGAGAACGGTCAATCTTCTTCTTATTGTCCGCCATTATTTACAATGCACAAAACAAACCAGTGTCTCCAACAGAGTGTACGGAAAGTCGCCAAAAAGTAGTTGGAAAGTAGCTACATTTTTCATTATTAACAAGAAAAAGATTAAATTTTGTCACTATGGGGTGCTAAAAAGGTCGCTAATTCCCTATTTAAGCAATATAAACGTTAAAATAAATTGTCGTTGAAACAGAGTTAAAGTCGCTAGATTGGCAACACTGAACAAACTGTACAACATGGTCCGCGCATCACATACTTCACCTGTTTATGCGATGTTACCAAATCCTTTTCACGTGACCTTAGATTGCATTTGAACCAAGGTAGTTTGATCGCAGAAAAGTTTTATGCAAAAGAAGAAGTGCCTGAACTCGGTTCACTTTCCGATCTTCGATCAAAGTTGATCTTTAGTCAGGGAGTTTTATACAATTGGGCCTTAGAGACACGAAACGGTATTTCTGGATTAGATCAAAGGAGAGAAGTATACAACCAGATCGGGAATCGAACCCGAGGCATTCTAGCATGCAGCAAAACGACTTAAGCTTGATCCTATCGCGCACCCATATAATAACGTAAAAACTTAGCGGACTTTGAGAATATACGCATAGATTATTACCACAGTCTAGTATATACACTATACAGTCGCGAAGCTTGAGTTGTAAGGGTGCTAGGAACAATAGACTGTGCCGGTACTATTTCGGATTGTCTTTAATGAGGCGATAGAAGAGATCCTAGTGGTTAGCAACTATCTATGGATGCATATTTACTACATATTGAGCTTCGTGACTGTATATACTAGACTGTGGTATTACTGACATCGCGATACAGCCAAAAGCTAAATGAAGTCTCTCTCAGCATCGTGGTCGTTGTCGCGCAGGTTCGACAAGGCCGTGTCACTGCATCGGGGAGGCACGGACTGGAGTCAGCCCCCGCCCGCCTGGGCGCGGTGGCAGGAAAGATTCAGGGATATAAATTTCCTGACAGGCATGAAGCGAACTGACTGGTGTCATGTAGCCATTAGCCCCTCCGCGAGACGAGAGCAGCCCGACATAGTGACGTGTCGGCGCGGAGTCCCGATCCATTGCGTATCATCTCAGACAGTCGAATTTTATTGTCGTTTCATGTAATTGCATGATGCATTTTGAGTCTCTATCAACAGCCATTATATTCAAGAGAATCTCATGTTCTACTTTGGGTCCTTACTGTTTGCGATAAGTGAGCGGTTGAAGGTCCTCTCAGATATAATTTTAATGGGGCGGTAAATGGAGAAATGCTTCAAATTAATGAACGCGAAAAGAATCAGAACACTTTGCGGGTTTAGCTCTCTGGGAATCCTCGAGTTTGATATACACCTCGTTTGGGTTTGGCTGTGACGCAATGCTTGCCTATTGTGGAGTGTCGCTGTTATTGAAGATCGTATTATTTTATACAGAGTGATTTATATATAACTGACACATTTCTTTCATTAATTGTTTCGAAACGAATTGTGCTAGCGACAACTTATTATACCTAAAATGTAGAGGAATTTTGGGAAATTATTTACCTCTATAGCAAATGTTGACAATGTCCTCCATCCTGCATAAGGCACAAATCAACACGTCGTTCCATGTTACTGGCCACTCGTTGGAGGACTCTGTTGTTAACTTGAATCTCCTGTGTGATGTTGTGCTTCAGATCGTCCAATGTCTGGGGACGTGTGGCGTAAACCCTGTCTTTTAAGTGACCCCATAGAAAGAAGTCCGGCGTTGTCAAATCCGGATATCTCGGTGGCCACAGGTTCCTGGAAATTATTCGGTCGTCACATAACCGGATGAATGGAACCATGCTTCATCTGTGAACCATGTGATGGAAAATATGGCAGGATTTTGCACAATGAACGTCTGAAACCAACAACAATAATTCAATCTTTTATCCTTATCTGGTTCCTGTAGCTGATGAACAACCGTAACCCTATATGGCTTTAGGCTCTCTGACACATTGAGTAGGTGTTGTTGTTGTTTTCTAATGCCAGGCATTTGACAATAAAGTCATTTGTCCTCTTGCACTCCAATATTTTTCAAAGATATTTTACTTTAATGGTACTCATTTAATTATTGAGTAGGTGTACCCTGTCTCCTGCGACAAACGTCTTAATGATTTTTTGGGTGACTGCTCCAGTCGTGCTCTTACGTCATCAACAACCGTGGGAAGCCTAGATGAACGATGCTTGCCCTTTTCACTCACCAGAGATCCAGTTGTTTCCAATTTGTTTACCAGTCCCAGTATTGTTTTTCTTTTGGGAGGATTGCGAACACCAAAATCTCTCTGGTATGCCCTTTGAGTAGCTGTAATTGAATTCGTAATCCAGTATTGCTTCACAAGGAAGAGTCGTTGATTTAATGTGTACTGCATTTTCACATTGACACAAAATGTCGAAAACAGCTGCCAACAATAGGAATAAAACATAAACATCTGCGCATCTAGTGCTGCCAACAATAGGAATAAAACATAAACATCTGCGCATCTAGTGACAAGGAATCGAAACTCCAGAACATTCTGCTTAGTTTGGTGCTAAAATTGGGTCAGTGCTGCCAACAATAGGAATAAAACATAAACATCTGCGCATCTAGTGACAAGGAATCGAAACTCCAGAACATTCTGCTTAATTTGGTGCTAAAATTGGGTCATTGAATGAATTTCCAACGGAATAATTAAAGAAAGAAATGTGTCAGTTCTATATAAAACACTCTGTAGCTTCTTTCGTTTTACTCAGTTCATACACAGGTTGTAACTTCAATAATGGCAACTATTTATTTGTTACGAATATATAAGTGATACATCTGTGAAACTTCTACAGTCCTTCAATGTAGTAACCAGCATTGTCTACAAACTCGTTGCCAGCAATGTGGAAGTCGTAGTATCCCTATAGCAGCTTCTGTTCTGTTAATGTTTCTCATGGAGCGCCCTACTGCCTGCAGAACATCTGGAACTGTTCGGAATCGAACGTCACGAAGTGGTTCCTACATCTTTGGGATTAAATCATAATCACAGGGGCTTAAGTCCGGTGAATGTGGTGGATGGAAAAGCACTTCCCACTTCCCAGCGACGGTACAAATCAGCTAGAGGGTGTGTCGTGTGCGCCCTTCTGTTATCCTACAAAATGATGGGAGGGTTCTGAAAAACGTGTGGGCAATTTCTTCGTAACTCTGGTCTCAGATTGTGCTCGAAAAATTATGGAAATACTATGCATTAACATTCTGTCTTTGCGGAACGGAATGTGTTAGGATGACGAAACACAACCGCTTAGAGCTGTAACCAACAGGAGGCTAACTTCAACTCTCCACAGCGCATGCGCTGTGAGTCGGACGGAAGGGTCCTTTTAGGGGGAGGAGGGCAGACATAGACTAACATGTGGTAGAAGTGACAACAATAAACTCCGTCTCGTTTGGGTTTTGCAGCAATGTTGCCACTATTAAAGTTGCACCCCGCGTACCTAAGCAACATGTGGAGAGGAAAAGAGAGAAGAATAAAAGCAGTAGAAAACAGATAGGAAGAGAGTGAAAGAGAGAAGAGGAAGAAAGTGAATGGGAGAACAGAAGAGAGGAAAAACTTATAAAAGAGAGGAAGAGAGAGAAATGAAGATAGAAAAGTGAGAAAGAGAGGAATAAAAATACAAAGAAAGATAGGAAAAGAAGGAATGAGTTTATTGAAACTGAAGAAAGATAGGAATAAATTTAGTGAAAAGAGAGAGAGAGAGAAATAAAGAGAAGGAAAAGAGAGAAAGTAACAATAAAGATAGTGGAAAAGGAAATAAATGGAGATAGTAAAAGAGAAAAAAGAGAGGAATAATTATAGTAAAAAGAGAGGAGAGTAGAGATATTAGAGAAAAAGACTCCTATAGACATATTTTATTGCAGTGTGTCGAATTGGAACATGTACAGAGTAAATATCTACCATCCTAGATGCTAAGTCAGAATAGGAGTTCGCTTGCATGTCTTCACCTCATGGGGAACAGAGAATACGAACAAAAGACTGGATTGTTCCTCTTGAAGGCGAGACAGATTTGTGAAGTTTGTGATACAAACTGACGGAGGGATAATGATATCTACCTAATTACACACTTCTATGTCTGTTTTGGGTTAGGATATATTATATAATGTGTTCTGTTATGCCATTTTCGTTTTAATGTGTGTTCTTTTAGAGATTGGTTGGATATAATCATAGGTGAGGGGGGGGTGAAACTTACAAAGTAGGAATTGTTTTAGGTACAAACACGTATGGTCAGAAGACCCGTGCATTGGATTTGAGAAAAAATTATGATAACATAACATCTATGTCTATTATATTACTCAATAAATCCATCTATCTAAAAAAATAGAGGGGGGGGAGAAATAAGAGTATTAAAATGAGATAAAGAAAGAAGATTAAAAATTACGAAAAGAGATAATGATAATAAGGATAGTAAAAGAGAGGTAGAGGAATAACGATCGTAAAAGGAGAGAAAGGGAGTGGAAAAGAGATAGCGACAGGAGAGGAAGAAGACTAACGACATTAAAAGGACGACGAATAGAGAGAGTAAAAGAGAGAGAGGAAGACGAATAAAGTTAACAAACAGAGAGAAAGAGAAGAATAAAAGTATTGAAAGGAGAAAGGGAGCGGAATAAAAATGTAGCGAGACAGGAAAGACGAATAATGATAATAGAGATACAGTCGTGGCCAAAAATTTAGAGCACCCCCTTAAAAAGAAAACAATTTTACTCAGTATATCATGACATAACATTAAATAATTTACATGATTTTATTATAGCTGAGAAGAATAATCCTTTATATGTATGATATGTACAAATCAAAAGTTATATGTAATGGAATGGGCAGAATTGTACATTTTTATTTTTTATAAAAAACACAAATCCAGAACTATAAATTTTTTGTAAATTTTAATTTGCGCTTCTAATAATTATTAATTGCCAATGTTCCTAAAATGTAAAGAGACAATTTAAAAAAGAAATTTGAATTAATTTTCGCCATTTTTTCAAACAACACACAAATTAACACAATATTCCAATTAAAAAATAAAGGGTTAAAAGTCATATTTTGATTAATAACACAATGTTTCTCTCCGAAATCCACTTAGAACTTTGTAGGACCACCTTTTGTATTATAACAGACATGTATCCTCTTTTTCATTGAGTTTATTAGATTCTGTATATAACCCTTTCTCAGGGTTGTCCAACATGCTGCTAACTGCAATTTCAGTTCTTCAAGATTTCTTACGTTCTTTTTGTGTACTTTCTTCCGTAGAACGTTCCAGATATTCTCAATGGGGTTCAAATCTGGACGGACTCCTAGCAGGCCAAGACAGTAGGGGTATACCATTCTCGGTAAACCATGCCTTAGTTTTTAGAGAAGTGTGACAGGGGCATTATCATGCTGATATAACCAAATCTTCCTCGGATAACAACTTACGAACAACTGACGAACACAACTAATCAACTGAAGCTCTTAAATATTTTTACAAGTTCCTTTCATCTATCTATATTTACAATACAAGCAGCTTGAGGAAACATATAAACAAAACATCCTCCACCCAAACTACAGTCACCCAACCCTAATAAAAGGGTCAACTCCTCTCTAACAGTTTATGACAGGCAATAAATTACAGTTGTCATTCTGTGGCTTGAAGAAAACTACGAAACCTCTTATTTTTCTTGATATTACAGTTCATCCATCCTCAAACTGTTTCCTAACCATATTTCCGTTGCTTTTGAATTTAATTTACATATTATTGAGGAATTCATTTATCTGAAAAATGAAAAAAAAATTAAAAACACAAAAATATTTTCAAAACAATCATTTTTGAAAATAAAAAATTAAAACTTTATACATTTTGAGCTGGAACCTGCATGTTTTCATTACTAATAAATATTCAGGAAATACTTTCCATATAACCATTATATTAAAAAAAGTGTCAATTTTTAAAGGAGTGCTCTAAACTTTTGGCCACGACTGTAGGAATAATGATTGTGGAAAGTCAGAAGTAGAAAGTAAAAAAGAAAGAGAGGAATAATGATAGTAAAAACAGAGAAAGAGTGATGAGTAGAGTTATTAAAAGGGGTGAAAAATAAAAGAATTGCAGGAAAAAGAGGGTAACAAAAGGAATAAATATAGTTTAAAAGGGAGTAGTACAGGGTGTTAAGAAAAAAGTATCCAGTATTTTATGAGGTGCTGGTATGCATCAAAACAAAAAAAAATGTCTAATAAACATAGCTCTTACACCACATAATTTCTGAGATCTGAACACTTGTTCATAGAAGGTGCTCAGTGTGACGTCTTGCCAATCTTTAGCCAGTTACTATAACAACTGAAATACTCGGTCACCAAATTCCTTACTGTGGACTACAGCTCACGCATTATGTCCAGACATTCCCCCTCTCTTCCTACAGAGCTGCGCACGAGATCGGGTGAGTCTATTTACGAATTATAGGGGAATGGGTTAGCCTTTGCCTTGAACTCTGTAGACACACGCCCGACCTTCCCTTCTACTCCTACTCCTTAAGAAAGGTTCCTCTAAACACCACATTTCTCTGACTATGGCTGTCAACGCAGATTTTCACATAGCTAATTATAAAATATTAGATGGCGTTATAACTTACATGGCGTTAATTATCTACAATTACCCTAAATCCATATTTTTTTTAAATTTTCATTATTTTCTAGTACTTGTGTTGATAATGTCGAGTTTTGAAGTACGATAATTACTTTCCAGATGATTTCAATTTTAGTGTTGATTTTTTTCGAGCTATTTTAATATTACTTTGAAATGTTTCATTTCTCATTAACTTTTCTGTTCTTTCTTAATTAAAGAGTCCACACCTGTGGAGAAACGGTCAGCGCGTCTGGCCGCGAAACCAGGTGGCCCGGGTTCGAATCCCGGTCAGGGCAAGTTACCTGGTTTAGGTTTTTTCCGGGGTTTTCCCTCAACCCAATACGAGCAAATGCTGGGTAACTTTCGGTGCTGGACCCAGGACTCATTTCACCGGCATTATTACCTTCATATCATTCAGACACTAAATAACCTAGATGTTGATAAAGCGTCGTAAAATAACCCAATAATTCTTAATTAAATTTTTCTTACTTAAATAATTTCAATGAGTAACACTGATAGAATTAAAGTAATCACATTTATTAAATCTGACTTCAAATGGACGTATGCAGAGCTTTGAATTGTTCTAGATTTCGCGGTTTAACACTTTTTTAAACATCGCAACGAGACTTCTTTTCCTGGATTAAAACGCTGACGTTCCTGTTTCGGGGTTAACGGATGCAGGAAGATTACATAGTTGAGACGTGGTGAAATCACATGGGGCAAATATTACCTTTTAGCCGTTTATTAAAAGCTTGAGAGAATCAGCAAATCTACTTGATGGCGAAGAGAAAATTCTTTTACTCCTCGTGGGGATCGAACGTGTAACTGCGGCCAATCCCAGCTCACTTCCTTTTTACTACTCTTTCAAGATTCTTTGTTTCTTTCTTTGTTTCCTTTCTTTCCTTTTACCTACTTTATTAGCGGAGTCGTTTTATCTCACTTTGTGAAGCCACTTTCCACGAAATGCTGGGTAATATGTTGAATTTCCGTTAGCTTGAAAAAAATTATTTATTTTACTCTAGCCTTAGAAAATTTCTGCTGCATTAAGATAATGCATCTACAAGTTCAATATTCTTCGTTGTTGTTTGCAAATCAACTTCATCAAGGTTTTAAGTGCGTTGGTATATTTTTTGATATAAGAAATGCTTTTGTTACTGTAAGTCATCATTTATTATTATTATTATTATTATTATTATTATTATTATTATTATTATTATTATTGGAGAAATTAAATTGTGTTGGAATTAAAATAATGCTTTTAATTTATTAAAATCTTACTTAAATGACAGAGTTCAAGCTACTAAAATTGATAATGGGTTAAGTGACTTTATTAAAATTAAAATAGGAATTCCGCAAGGAGCAGTCCTTGGACCGATTTTATTTTTCATATATAGTCATGACCTTTTAATGATAGATTTATTTTATTGGGTTATTTTAGACGCTGTATCAACATCTCAGGTTATTTAGCGTCTGTTTGAAATTAAGGTGATAATGCCGGTGAAATGAGTCCGGGGTCCAGCACCGAAAGTTACCCAGCATTTGCTCGTATTGGGCTGAGAGAAAACCGCGGAAAAAACCTCAACCAGATAACTTGCCCCAACCGGGATTCGAACCCCGGCCACCTGATTTTGCGGCCAGACGCGCTGACCGTTACTCCACAGGTGTGGACTTAATAATAGACCTTAAAGAATATGAAGGTGATTTATATTCATATGTTGATGATACTGTTTTACTTTTTAGTGGCAAACATTTGGACTGATGCTTATTATAATGTAAATTGCAGCTTAAAATAATAAAAAATGGTTCGATTTAAATTCACTTGTAATTAATAAAGATAAAAACAATAGCTATCCCATTTTATTTAAATAATAAAACTAATAAACCAATTCATATATACTATAAATTAAAATGCATAATTTTCATTGTTCCCATATAAATTGCAATTTTTCAGTTATTAATGAAGTTTAGGAGGTTAAATACTTAGGTATAATTATTAATAATCACTTAAAATTGAATAATCATATTCATTATATTTGTAATAAATTACGAAAAAATTATATTACTTTGTTCTAAGGAATATTTTGTCAATTAACAGTTTACGTATAATTTATTTAGCATTATTTCCATCTATATTTATGTATGGTATTATTGGTTGGGGTGGAACTTAAAAATGTAACCTATATCCAGTAATGTTACTACAAAAAAGTATTTAAATTTGTTTAAAAAGGCAGAAAGATTACTCAACTGAATTGTTTAAGCATTTCAAAGTTTTCGACTTTAGATAAATTTATTGTTTTATTTTATTAAAATATTTTCACAGAAATCTTAATAACTTTGAAAGGTATGTAGGCCTACATAAATATAGAACTAAAAATTCGAATTCTCTGCGTTTGTCTGAACCTAATGTAAAACCAATGCAGCTTTTCATCATAGCATGAGTCAAGGTCCCAGATTATTAAACAAGTTTTATTCTAATATTATTTTAACCACGAATCGTCTCCAAATTAATAAAGAGGTAAAAAAAATTGTATTGGATTTATAGTTTGGTTTTAAATATGTTAAACACTTTTTAATCTGTATTCACTCTCAATTTTAATTTTATTTTTATCTGTATTGGAATCCCCTCCTCAGCACGAGTCTTACTCAGATGTGGGCTAGATTATCTTACATTGTATTAACTTATATTCATTTCAAACTACTTACTTACTGCCTTTAAGGAACCCGGAGATTCATTGCCGCCCTCACATAAGCCCGCCATTGGTCCCTATCCTGAGCAAGATTAATCCAGTCCCTACCATCATATCCCACCTCCCTCAAATCCATTTTAATATTATCTTCCCATCTACGTTTCGGCCTCCCCAAAGGTATTTTTCCCTCCGGCCTCCCAACTAACACTCAATATGCATTTCTGGATTCGCCCATACGTGTTACATGCCCTGCCCATCTCAAACGTCTGGATTTAATGTTCCTAATTATGTCAGGTGAAGAATACAATGTGTGCAGTTCTGTGTTGTGTAACTTTCTCCATTCTCCTGTAACTTCATCCCTCTTAGCCCAAAATATTTTCCTAAGCAATATCAGCAATATAATGAATGAATGAATGAATGAATGCATTACGTTGTGTATATTTTGCATCCATACAATCTGTAATACACTATGTCATAATTTGTTTGGGAGGTATTAATTTGAAGCCACATTTCATTCACTATAATATTGTATTCTAATCGTATTTAATCCTTGCTTGAAGAAACCTATGAATTATAATCCAACAAAACTTCTTTTGTTTTGGTTTTAATGTGTTAAAACTTATGTAATTATACAGGGTGTGAGGGGTATAAGTGGCGTGCTTTTCACAGTCATAGAGGACGGTCTACAGGATAAAAAATGTCCATACTTGATAGTTGTTCCAGAAAAAAAAATTTCTTTCCTAATTTTATTTGCGTTATACTGCTTATATCGTTAGTAAAATGACAAAAACAGTTACACCAGTAGGTATATCTGGAAAGGAGTTAATATTAGTTTAAATAAATATATGGGTGGTCTATTACGTTTTCGTGAAATTAAATAATAATGCATGCTTAAATTTGTTAATATTCTGGCGTGAGAGACGTGGCAACATTCAGCAGGATTTACGTACAGTTCGAGTACAAGGTCCCTTTCCATACCTCTACTGCCGAACGGATGACAGTTCAGTAGAATACAGGTATTCGATAAACAACTTACAATGTCATTCTTAGTTTAGGAATATCATATGTTATTCATTTATGGAGAAAGTCATCGTAATTCAAGTGAGGCAAGAAGATGTACAGTAGTGGCAAAAAAACTGATTTCAGAGCCTTTTTCACTCCAGAGTCACGATATACTGATAACTAAGACTTTCGTGGTTCGAATCCTGCCTGGGAAGGAAACTTTTTTTGTTCATTATTCAAATTTATTCCCAATACATTTCGATTGCAGCAATATTTTAATACTTAATTATTATTCCCAGAACATCAATTTTACCAGCTTATTTTCTAATGGCCTTCGAAATGGGCTACGTCAGCAGTCGAAACTACAACAATTTCAATAGATTACTCGCTATCTTGTGAATGCGGGCGTGGCATGTTCAGTGGTTCATTACGAGGACTTTGATTAATCCGTCGGTCTGGATTTTTTTTGCCACTACTGTACCGTCAACGTTTTCCGCAAAGATGGTTACCTAATCGGAGAAATGTTGTAGCGGTTTCCCAATGAGTATTAGAAACTAGGAGTCTCTTATACCGTTTCGAAAATCACACAACCAGAGATTACTTTAAAAATGCTGCTGCTTTAAGGAAGCGGGAGGGATTAAAATGTTGCATTAGAAAAACAATTTCGTGTAATTTTGTGCGGTAAACCATTGTTGTATATTTTTAGTGGTACAATGAAAAAATGGACCAATATTGTTAAATAAAATGAAAATTTACCATATTGTTCTATTAATGAGAATGAAAGTTTGTATTTGCTGTTCGTTTTATGTAAAAAAACAGTTGTTCTGGTTCAGGGGCGGATGCAAGGGGGGATTAAGGGGATATATCCCCTCCCGAAATTTTAAGAAAAATACGAAACAAGAAACAAAAATAATATTAATTTTAATTCGTGAATGTACATAGGAATTAGATAGTTTTCCACGTAAATTCTCTTTGCTAAAGTGTTAAGTTCCAAGAACTGCAGGAACACAAACACAGCGTTCTTACTTCAAGACAGAAAGTCATGAAGAGTATTTTAGCCTTTTAATTTTCCTTCTCTTATTAGACTATTTCATTAGTCAGCTCAAGGACAGGTTTTTAAATCATAAGAGAATCCTAAAGTCCAAACAAACTTTTCTGCCTAAAAACATGGTGCGAGCATCAGATGAAGATTTAGAAACTGCTGTTGAGGCTATAGTAAATCAGTGGCCCAATGATGTTGATGCATCACCAGAGTCTTTCTTCAATGAACTGAAGATATTGAGAAGAAATTTCCTTGATCAGAAAAATCTTCACCTAATACCTACTGATTTTATATCACCTTTGAACAGGTGCAATGAAATTATTTTTCCCTGCACTCGCAAGGCGCTGAAACTTTTCTGCACGTTGCCTGTAACTACAGCAACACCAGAACGGTCGTTCTCAACATTGCGGTATTTGAAGACTTACTTGAGGAGCATGATGGGAGCAGACAGATTAAATGTACTGGCCTTGATGTAGCCTATATACATAAAAATGTAGAGTAAAAGCTCATGAAGTACTGGATGAAATGTCTTAGAAGCCTCGTCGCCTTCTTCTGTAAATGTCATTCTGTCATAGTTCTTGTATTGCAGTCATTGTAAATGTTAAACTAAAAAAAAAATGGTTTATTTAACAACGCTCGCAATTGCCGAGGTTATATCAGCGTCGCCGGTGTGCCGAAATTTTTTCCCTCAGGACTTCTTTTACATGCCAGTAAATCGACTGATATGAGGCCTGTCGCGTATAAACACACTTAAATGCCATCGAGCTGGGTTGGGGTAGAACCAGCAACTTCGAGCACAGAAGGCTATACCGACTACGCTACTCAGGTCAACTTGTAAATGTTTGTGACTCGGAAACAAATTGTGAGTATATAAACTTATTTCTCATTACTCCATTTTTATTATCTCCTCAAATCCCTCCCTGAAAAAAAAATCCTGCGTCCGCCCCTGTTCTGGTTCTCCCCTGCATTAGAACAAAGCATCTGTTTTGTACCGGTAGGTGTGTCTGTATTTGCTTGAGCTGTACTGTGTACTTACAAACCTCCTCCTCCTCCTCCTCCTCCTCCTCCTCCTCCTCCCCATCCAGCAACGTTGTCAAACTTCTAATATTGTAAACTTAGTCATTAGTTAAATATTGCAAATATCTTAATCTAACAGGCTGCTTATTCATGTACATAATCCTCCTCCTTCCATACCTAGCGCTTGATGCACTCGCACGACGTCAGGGTCAGAAAAATGCGCTTGCTTTGATATCACTGCATTAAGATATAAACGAACAGGTTGCCACTTCGTGTTCTTGGAGTATAGGCAACCCCCTATGCAGTGGAGCATTGCTGAACAAGTTCCGACCAACTACTGAAATGAAGCGTGAACAATATGGAGTTATATAAAAAAATATTTTATATGTGTGATAGAGTCGTGATTTCTATTTCCGTCGTGATCATTGTACTGAACAATAATGGGCAATTATAAGTTACAGAACTTGAAATTTATGAAGATATCATTTAAAATGTTTTTCTATCGCGAGAAACTTCTTTCGTTTTCACACGACGTTATTTGTGTATGACAACAGTACAATATATTCCTATTGTCTGACATTTCTTCGTGTTTCATCAGGATATTGTGCATGCAACTAGCCATTGAAAACCCACTGTTTTTCTGCGAACCTGTCTAGAAATTCACTTAAATATCAATTATTCGTTTAGTAATTGCGATGTTCGCAGTGACCATCATGGTACACAAATTCATGCTGAACGTCCGTCGGGTTAATATCTTGATAATTTTCTGATTTTTATGGTACTGGTTCTTTTGGATTACATTCAATACATTTACCGTGTCATTTAGTATTGTAATGCCTTTCGATGCACTGTTATTGCCACTTTTATGTTTATTTCACACAGTTTAAATGTAATGTGTCTATAAACAGCGAAAATATCAGTTCAGTACTCCTCAACTATGTCCACCGACATACGCTTGAGCGTTACCGAAGGCATTTTACCATTGTAATGAACCTACGATCGGCCATAAAAATATAGCTATTCCAATTATAAGACAAGTAACAGAACAGCACTGACTGATACAGTACTCAACTACGATTGCGTCCCGGCTTCGAATTACTAGAACGAGAGCGTAGAGGATGCGTAACTGTTGGATATAATTGGCTTAGGCCTTGATTTTTCTCAATCGACGCATTCGACGTGCGAGGTGCACAAATCCAGACTACACGAGAGATACTAAGTGTTTTCTATACCTGCGAGATGCGAGGTCTGCGTACCTCGCAGTTATAGAAACCACTCACTATCTCTCATGTAGTCCGGATTTGTGTAAAGCGCGGGCCTCGCATCTCGCATGCGTCGGTTCAGAAAATCAAGGCTTAATGCAATATCATTACAGCTTATAGGCAGCTGAATTACAAAGCCTAATTACGTCTTAATCAAATGCAAACTGCTGAGCCATTTATACCCGAACCCACACTTTCTCAATTCGAAATTGCGATAGAAAACCTTGAAAAAAAATACAAGTCTCCAGATATCGATAAAATTCCAGTAGAATTAATACAAGAGAGTAGAAACGCAATATCTCTCGAAATTTATAAGCTTGTACTTGCTGTTTGCGACTAGGATACTGTACCAGAACAATGGAAGGAGTCCATAAATGTACCTATCTTTAAGAACTGCACGAATTGTATTCTTCACCTCACATAATTAGGAACATTAAATGCTGACGTTTGAAATGAGCAGGGCATGTAGCACGTATGGGTGAATTCAGAAATGCTATAGAGTGTTAGTAGGAAGACAGGAGAGAAAAATAAATTTTTGGGAGGCCGAGACGTAGATGGGAGGATAATATAAAGATGTATTTGATGGATGTGGAATATGATGGTAGGGACTGGATTAATCTTGCTCAGGATAAGGAAGGAAGGCGGGCTTATTTGAGGGAGGCAATGAACCTCCGGGTTCTCTAAAATCCATTCCTTTATAAGTAGGCCTAAGTTAGTTTTTTATTAACCGTTAGTGATCTGAGAAAAAGTTACTGGCCTAATGTCTTACAAGAACAAAATACCTCAATCTACGACGCGGGAATAATACAGGGTGGAAGGTAAGGTAGTACTTTAATTAACAGGAGCCATAGACCTCATTATTTAAAGTAAGTTTTGTCAAATAAAAAAATTATAGGACTTACAAATAGTGAGATAATTACAAGTGTTTCGAAAGCGCTGACGCAATTGCAAGATGTCTCAAGGCCGCATGAGTTGTACCCCACAACCCATGTGGTCAGCGACTTGTAGGGGGTGGGTTAAGTTCAACTACCTTCCACTGTGTATCTTGCAGCAGGTGAGGGGAGGACGGCAGTAAACAAAGACTGTGTAAATTAATAACCCGAATGAACAAAATAGCTCGTGTCCGGGCGCAGTTCAAGAATGGATGCAGAATTATCAACTTACAATGCAATACACTAATAATTCAATACTAAGTATGGCGTAATAATTTTAATGTAAGCAAGAAATACGTACAGCATTAACAAGAAATAACGTGAAAAACAGGAAATTATGTCCAAATTAGTGAAAGCACTTGGGATTGATGTTTCAGTTACAATTAACGAAAAAAATAAAACTGATGTAAGTTTGTGAACAAGATGTAATTAACATTACAGTTTGTTGTTTTACGAATCACTAATTCTGGGCGTTAATAATGAAATAAAGAGTAATAAATTCTGTAAAGCACATTCCACTCACATCTTACAGGTACTGCTGAAAATGTCCACCATCAGCGTGCGTGCAGCTTTCACATCTTCTAGTCCAATTATGACGAACTCTGGCCAATAGTTCTTCACTATTCCGAATTTCTTCCACGGCCTGGATCACGTCTAAGTAGTCACGATTTGTGAACTGTAGCATCTCATAGTTTTGAATTAAACTAAACTGTATCGCTGTACGTCCAACTGCACCCTAATGCAATGTAAACATCAGAACAGCTGATCAGTTGCGAGTACTAGGCGAACTGTCTGGCTTCCGGACAACGATGCCAGATTTTTAGACCTTCTGTACGTGACCTGATAATCAATGTTTCCAATGTTTCTTCAATCGATTAATTCGAAATCTGTGAATTTTCTAATTATAATACTGCTGCAGCGTGAATATAATAAACATTCTCTTCGTTGTTATACAAGAAATTAAACCGTATTTTAAACAGTATTCGTAAAATTCGCGGTCGAAATGTCGGCATAAAATTATTATTTCTTCAAAACCCTCGCACAAAGGAGCAAAATGGCGTTATACCTTTTTGTTCGTTATATTTCAAGGAATCACATCCTACAATTAATGTACTACCTTACCTTTCATTCTGTATATAAACTAAACAGTGAAATCTTAACTGAAATTGAGTAAAATTACCAGATTTGGTTGATAATGTTTTCTTTCCTTACCCGGAATTTCTGTTAAATCGGGAAGTTCCTCAAGCAAGCAGATTCTGGCTATATGAGACACCAGGGCAACAAAGCCCTAAAATCAATATTTTATATTCCCCGTAATCCTGTAAGTTTGTTCTAGGACGATCCGACCGTTTGTTATGGAACCGACACGCTTCTACGTGGACTGTCTCAATTCATTGCTCTAACTCGATCGGTTTATCGTGTATTAATGTGCCACGTCACGCAAGTCACGTCACGAATTTCTGAAAACCATGCTTCACGTATTTCCACTTCACTGATCCACATTAAATTCAATTTCTCTGAAACGTAATATTATTACACATACTGTTGCTAATCTTTATATCACTAAGATGTAATATTCCTAAGAGGCTTACTACTGCAAATATTTCAAGGTCTGCTATTCAGGAATAATGCTACTCAGATTTCAAACTACTAATCTTATTACGAATATTCCAAGAACTATACTGCGTTCCATTATATCCGATAGGAGAAGTAAACATTGCCGGCAGTGGAGGAGAGAAGTATAATCGCTATTCAACCAATGCCAGTCGTCTCATTCCATGTGTATCTTGAAGTTGGGCGGTCCGTAGCTTTATACTACCGCCCAATTTCAAGACAACCGTGGAATGAGACCTCTGCCATTGGTTTAATAGCAATTATACGTTTCTTCTCCACTGGTCGGTAACGTTTACTTCTCCTCTCAGATATCATGGAAAGAAGTACAGTATATTAAGATTACTAATACAGGATGGAAGGTAAACTTTTACAATTTTTCTGGGGTATGATATCTCGAATTATGTATGTATGTATGTATGTATGTATGTATGTATGTATGTATGTATGTATTTACACTGCAAGTGGGAAAGCATCCGGTGGCAGTGGTATTGTGTATACACAATAAAATGACAATACACAATACAATTATACAATACACATTTAGAATTATATACACAATACAATAAGAATACACAATACAATTTAACACAATAATTACAATTAATAATAAAACATAATATAACCTAATTTTACAATACAACCGACATATGTATAGGCCCTACATAAGTTTCAATAGTCTTTCACTTTACTTTCGTCTCACTCACTGTAGTGGCACTCTTGTATATATGTAACTCTCATCTAAATCAAATTGTTGATTTCTTTGTAAGTTCATGCATATGTATATACACTTTTTGCTGGTTGTGTGGAAGAGAAGGCCTTACGGCCTTAACTCTGCCAGCTAAAATAAATCATTATTATCATTATTATTATTATTATTATTATTATTATTATTATTATTATTATTATTATGACGCATTTCACTGACACTTTAGGACACATTTCACTGACACTATAGAACACATTTCAACTGACACTATAGAACACATTTCATTGACGCTATAAATTATCACTGATCGGAACTATTCACTGCACTGTAAAACCATAACTTTAATGACTCACCTCGCTTCACTGATACAACAGTTTAAATAAGACAGACAATTACACCCTTATGCATACTTATAAACAGAACTACATTTAAACTAAACATTTCTAGTCTAAGTCGCTCTTACACGCAATTTTTAAAAATAATTAATTTACAATTCAAGCCAAGGGAGTAACTCGTCAGGCTAAATAAATACATGTCACCTTAAAAAATTAAATGTTAAATGTCACCTTAATTTTAATTTGCACTTTATGTACAACTTTTTAAGTTATTCTTGAATCTCCTTAAGGAAGGACAGCCCTGAAAGACCGGTGCAGGTAGGTCATTCCAATCATTTATAGTTCTATTTAAGAATGAGAATTTACCTACATCCGTTTTCTGTTTCCTACATCTGATTTTAAAATCATGATCGTTCCTACCATAGTACGTTGGCTTTTCTAACCCAGCCGTTATGTCTACCCATGCTTTCTGACCTAGATGTGCTGTATACAAAGATGTGCTCTGTACAAAACGAAAGTCTAATAATAATATTTTGTTCCCAGAAGGACGCGTAATGGTAGGAAATGGTTTTTGTAACTTGAAATTATGATTAAATTTTTCAAGAAACAGCTCAAAATTGAATTCTCACTTCATAGGCTGTCTGTCGTATATAATCACTGCAACTCGAGTTTTGGTCACTGCTGAAAGTACTTAAGGATACACAGAAGGGAATGGTCAATGGATGAAAAGTTCGGTGCAGAAGAAGGTATCAGATATAATAATAATAACAATAATAATAATAATAATAATAATAATAATAATAATAATAATAATAATAATAATAATGGGTTTATTTAATCTGGCAGAGATAAGGCCGTAAGGCCTTCTCTTACACTCAACCAGGATTAAAAGTTGCTTGCATAGTTAAACATACAACTGGATCGGAATTAAGTAATTACAGACTGATACAATTTAGGTACATAATGAGATCAAAAGAGGTAGTTACATAAAATTTGCCTCATAAAATAAAAATAAACATAGAATCAAATACGAATCGCATAAAACAGAAGCCGATAATTCAATAAAAAATGTACACAGTAAAAATAAAAATAAACACATCAGGATACATATTAGTATTACATTGCAAGTAAGTAAGTAGGATTCACGTAATTAAACCAGGAACCGACAATGGAATAAAATGTACACAATAAAAATAGATTAATAATAAAAAACAACACAGTGGGATACATACTGGTGTTAAGTGATAAATAAACACGAGTTACATGATTACACAATAAAAATAAGAAACAAAAAGAAATAAAAATAAGTACAGTGGAACATATTGCATTAAATATTTGCAACGCGTTAGGTCTGGCAACTCATCATAAGATATTTTTCTAATTTATATTTAAAAGAAATTGAAGTTCGGCAACCCTTGACTTCAGGCGGCAGAGAATTCCAGTGACGAGAAGTGGCAACAGTGAAACAAGAAGAATAAAGAGATGATGTGTGGAGTGGTATTTCTAGAGTGTTATCATATTGTGACCGAGTATTTAAGTTATGATGCCGAGAAAGACTGTGGAATCGGACAGATAAGTAAGAGGGAGTAGAGGTGTGCAAAATTAGGTATAAGAGAGAAAGGGAATGTAACTTTCTCCTCTCATTTAACCTGACCCACAATAATTTATCGAAAGAAAGCGAAATGTGATCCTTTTAGCGAACATTACAAATGAAACGAACACACGCATCATGAACACGTTGCATTTATCTCATAGCGACTAAGTGTATCTGTTAATAGGGCTAAATACACATAACGGATCGGAAAGTCAAGATAGAGAACAGCAATTTCTTAAAGACAGGACGAATAAGTTGTTCTCAGTCTCAGATATACTGGGTGTTCAGTTTAAAATGTGTCTTGGCTCGCTGTATGCCTTCATGTGGCTAGCTGATGAGCCTAGAGAATTCAATATTCCTACACTTCCGCAGCTCAGGTGTATAATCTAAGAGGCAGAGAAGTTGGCTAGCAAGTACGGCGTTCATTCTGAAAAGTATGTGCCGATACGTACGGTAACGCCAGTAGTGGCAGGAATGTGAACTGTTTGGAAATACGTACTGTCGGGATATGGGGAGAGGGTTAAGACGATTACTTACGTATTTGTTTACATTAACTTCGACGGTCAACATGGACACGGAGCATTTGATTTGTGTTGTGGAATGTTACCGTACGCAACCGATGATAACAAATACCCTGCGTACGACTTGCCGGGGCAAAACACAGTTCGAAAGAGGTTATGGTAGCACACAGACCGTACAGACCGCCATTTGTTGCTACGACGTTCAAGTTATACCGTACACGTTCTCAAGTTCAGATTGAAGAACGCCTTAAATAATAGGCAACTTCTCTAACATTTAAGCTGAAGCTCGCTTCAAATCGGTGACCCAACAACAGTGACGTCATGACACACTTTGAAATGAACACCCAGTATTGCATGACCCGTTTGAAATACTGAAGAAGACCCGGTGTCTCTATATCAAAAGTGAAAGAGAGAAAATAAAGTATACTTTGAATTCCGGTGGCGAATGGAGGCAATCGAATTTATTAAGAGAGGCTTGAGTATCCAGCAATAAATAGCGTTTTACTAGAGATTTTTCCGCTCCTCACATTGCCCACGCATAAGGGGGATGATTTTGGTTAAGCCTTGTTAATTTTAACTTAATTTTCCGAACCGTTTGATTAATTTTTAATTCAGTTGTGCTTTGTTTCAAACTAAAAAATTTTGTTAATTGAAACATATGAAGCATGAAATAACGACCCTGTTTTCAACACACATTCCATAATCAGATAAAATCAAATTACCAAATTATCGCACAGTATATGTTGTTATCAATATAGCTAGCTCTGTTTCTAAAACTGTTCGTGCAAAAAAAAAACATATTTTTAATTTAAGTAGACTGTTTTTCCTTTGTGAATTTTAACTTTTCTTGCAATGTAATGCGGTATAGCACATTGTACAGGGTGTCTGAATTAAGTAGTTAATTTTTGCTTAGGCAGCCTAAATAACAGTCGAGACATTTGGGAGGTATTGATTGGTTTCGTAGGAGGAGTCAGAGGTTGGTATAAGGTTCACTGACGTCATCACGTGAATGTTATGAATTTTAGTTTTCTTTTGATAATTTTATTTTAAACACGTGTTGTCATTATGTTATGTTATTTATTTCCTTTGTTTCCCCTTTCCAACTTTTATTCCACTTTTGGGTAATGTTTTATGCAGTCATTAGTTCTTCTTGTAATTCCTATAGCATCGTTTTATTAATGGTTTACTTTGCTACAATTATAACTTTAATAAAACAACAAATCGTCGTTGTTCCTGCAATAACTCCTATGTGACATATTTATCGATTTTCAGACTTTTGCCCTATTAAATAACTTAAATAGTGGTACAACAAATAATACAATCTCCTATATGTGATTATTTTTCTTTCTTTCAAAAATTTAAGAATTCAGAGCCTCCTATGTACTACTGCCAGAGGATGAGTAAATGTGTTTTTCTTCCTACTGAACAATTTTATAGTTTGCACATAGGAGTTATTGGAGGCACAATGGCGACAAGTTTGACATATATGACACACACTGACACAAATCATTAATTTTCAAAATACATAAACGATCAAGTGCAATACATTAATAAATATATAATTTTCGAATTAATGAACCTTAAATACAGGTATAACATTAATAGAAATTGAGCATGTTTTAATGTGAAGTAGTTGAAAAAAAAAGGACCGATCCTTGTAGCTTATTTCAGTGCCTTGTTCATTCCAGAGCACGATAGACTGGTAACTAAGACTTTCGTGGTTCGAATCCTGCCTGAGAAGGAACCTTTTTTTGTTCCATATTCAAATTCATTCCGGTCGGATCGGTCAGGTTATTTTGCCACTACTGTACATAATTATTGTAATTTTCTTATGCGTATGAATAGTCCTTTTAATTATTGTGTAAAAATTTAAATTGATTACGAATATTAGTTTGGTTTTAACCATTAAACAAATAAATTAATCGAAAACAGTAATTAACACAATTACCATTTTTTAAATTTAATTTTATGTCTTATTTTAATATGTTATTTTTAAGATTGTTCAATTATCTTTTAATGATTATGGCAATATAAGTAAAATTTTAATGCACTACACGAGGTATTTGTGTATATGCCTGAAGATTCCTAAATAGGCGAAAAATTTAGCAACATATTATCTTCAATGAATTGTTTATATGTATAAATATTTGTTGTTGTGTTTTAAATATTGATAAATCATTTTGACTGAAGCTCATTCTAATATTCTTATAGTATTGAATGAATGAATGTTAGCCATGATGTCCCATGTTGGGCACAGGCCTCCTGTGATGAGATTAGAACCCCCTTGAGAGGGATGGCTCAAGTGTACTCGCTTGGTAAGCCAATCCAGGCGAGCTTGTCGTGTATACTACTTTTGTGACTGGTTAATAACCCTGTTCAACTTTAACTATTCTCAATACTGTTCTTTATTCATTTTTTTTTCTTGTACTACACACATTATACTGACACTGGCACTTTGACAAACACTGATAGCTAATTACACTATTTACCTGACATTTTCTCAACACTGACTTTACTATTTACAAAACTTATCTTACACTTTCACTAATACTGACTTTACTATTTACAATATCTTAACACTGATTACGTTATCTATTTACGATGACCTTCCCTGGTTCTTTCCACAAAACTCTGTTCTTTGCTGTCCTCGACCATTGTTTCCCCGCCTCTTTGATAAACATGTCAGACCATCTGAGCCGTGGTCTTCCCTGTCCTCTCTTTCCGACGTAGAGATCCCACATGGTGACTGCATGGGTCCATCTTCTCTGATGTAGTCTCGCCACATGTCCCCCCCAGGTCCACTTAATTGCAGTCTAAATATATAACAGGCGGCGGTTACAATGAAATAGATGTATAAGATGAGTCCAAATGATACGATAGTAGTAGAGACCTAGTCACGAAGGCTGTAAGATTTCAAAATATCCTGACTTTTTCTTCTAAAATTTGTACTTTACACGAAGTCATATATGATGACGTATTTGAATAGTACATTGCTTATATTAATATTTCTATTTATGTATTTATTAAGAGACAGTTATTTGTAGTTGATTTATTGTTGATTAATTGTTGAAAATGCACTGCGTTATACTTTCAGGTTTCAATTATTTCACCCGTTACTTCCTGATGATTTTGAGAAAGGAACTTGTTAATATTGCCAGCATGGTGGAATACAATATATTAAGGCAACAAGATACGAATAGAGAACACGAAGCACGCATATAATTTTATAGAAAAACAAACATCCATTTTCGTGGTCGGATATATAATAATTTCCGTTGCATTGTTGATGGATACGTTTTAATCAGAATTAACTGTGATGCTATCAAAACCAAATTGGTTGGCTAACTGATGGATAATTTTTATCATATGCTTGACTCTTAGTGGAAATCAATGCGGATACGATTTTTTGTCCGAGTTTAAAACTGGATGTAATAGTCATTAAAATTTCTCGAAAGTCCAAACTTAACTGTTTTCTCGCCAGTTTTATGCTCGATGAAACGTTAATTTTCTAGCGTCATGAAGGAGCAATTTGGCGCGTTGGCGCTTGGTTTTTGATGGGTCGTGCAACCCCATTACCTCTACGCTCGACGAGATATATCGAGATTGAACATCGAACCCCTGTCACTTGTAGAGAGAGATGAATTTATATACTGGTCTGTTGAGGAGAGAAAGACGGATACGTTTACACTGTGTTCAAACCAATGCCATAATTTTATAATAAAAGTTTCTACATAATTCGTACCTTGAAGACCAGTACAGAAATCAATATCAAAGAAAATTATTTATAAGTAATGTCATTATTTAGTTTATATTACTATGAAAATAGAATCGCATTTGCACATTATGGGAAGGCTGAAGTTCGAAATTACAAAATATGACATTTTTCACCTTCAGTTGAAATTAAATTTGGCGCTTTTTTAGAATCGTCATATATATATATATATATATATATATATATATATATATATATATATATATATTAAACTTACGATTTACACCCTTCGAGTTGCAGAAACCTGCAAAAATATATTCCCATTAATCCACTCGTTTAAGCGATTGAAGAATTTTCTACCCTTTTCCATGAAAAAAATGTTAGTGCAAACACTCGTGATGCCCCACTTCGATTACTGTGATATTCTCTTTACTGATTCAAGCGTTACTTCGACGCAGAGAATGCAACGTGTTCACAATATGTGCGTCCGTTTCGTCTGCAATATTCGCCGGGCTGATCACGTAACACCATCCCTCGAAATGTTGTCCTGGCTCCATATAGAAGATCGTAGAAAAATCCACTGTCTTTCCCTTCTCGTTCACATATTGCATTTCTCCACTCCTGTCTATCTTGCGTCTCGTTTTCAAAATGTATCCACCCATCATAACCTGGACACACGATCACAACACTCCTCAATATTATTCATTCCCTCCCACCGAACATCCTCATATTCATCTTCTTTCACTGTGGCTGTTCCTCGGCTTTGGAATTCCCTACCGAGTAATGTCAGGGACTGTCAGACATCAAACCAATTTAAGAATAGACTAACGAAATATTTTTCTAACAATTCTTTTTAACAATAATAGCTGTTTCATGTTTCTCAATGTTTAATGGTTTTATATATAATACAGAATAAATATTTAAATTATCTCATTATTATTATTATTATTATTATTATTATTATTATTATTATTATTATTATTATTATTATTATTATTATCACAATTTCTTACCAATGTTTATTATTGTCACACTAAGATTACTTATCCAACTTTCATTATTTACTTTCATGTTGTTTTATGGTCTAGATATTAATGTAACAACTATGTAACCAATTGTATTCTATTAGAAATAGAGTCTGGCTGGGCGGAAGAGAAGGCCTACTGGCCTTAGCTCTGCCAGATTAAATAAATAATAATAATAATAATAATAATAATAATAATAATAATTATTATTATTATTATTATTATTATTTAAGTGGCATTCCTAAGCATATTATACTCCATAGCACCAATAATAAAATTTACTTTTATCTCTGTTTTTCTCGAAAAGATGTTTTTGCAATCTTCGATGTTCCTTTTCTCAGAAACTACAAGTCCAATTTCATTAGAAATTTAGAAAAGATGCTTATTATACTACAGCGGTGTCCAAAACTCGAACGGCAATGAATACACGCGAGAAATATGCTATAAACACACTATAAATTATGAAACACCTTTGACTCTATGAAGTAAGAGAATGGGGTAGAGGTATTAGGCATGAAAACTACAACCAGAAGTTCTTAGTGCACTAATATTGACACCGCGAATAAAAATCGCAATCTTTGCTCTATCATAATGTCACTCCTCCCATGAAAAGCCAGTGAATAATATTAATCTTTTCCTTCCTTCTTTAACATTCCTCGTGAGTATGGGGGCACGCATGCGCACGCACACACAACTCTTCTAGCAAATGTTTAAGACACCCATTCAAAAGAGATGTTTCACTCCTGATGTTATACTTATGTGAAACCTCCGGATCTTCATGCACGGAATAAATGCCTGTGAACAAATGAAGTTTTTAGTTTAAACTCAGTCTCTTTATCTTTCAAGTCGTGGATTGTATGACAATTTTTTTGTTATGAAAACTTATTGAAAAATTACATTATTTGTAATAAAAAATTAATTACCCCAGAATGAGTGTACTTAGATCAAGGAATTTTTGGGATAGAGTTAGAAATATCAGAAATGTTACTTGTGCAATTATAATTTTTTATTTTAAAAATTTCTGACAGCTTGTTCATGCATTGTAATCTATATTTTTCTTTCTCTCATTTTGGAAAAATTGACAGTTTCTAAAATTCTCTTGAGTTTGAAATTCACGGCAAATTGATCAGGGACTTCCTCTGCCATTCACATGGCAACATTGGGATTTGGTAAAAAAACTTCTCAATCAGCTTATTCAGGAAACAATTTTAGAGTCTGTTACAAGTTTGGAAAGGTTAGATTTTTCTCTTTTGAAGAAAGGTGAGAAATGGGTCGAAATTCAGCGATTTTGGACGTGACAGATTATTGTAATGTGGAAGAATGACTTGAGATAATATAAAAATCTAACCCAAAATTCATTCCTATAAGTACCTTAATTCTGGAGTAAATATTTTATTTTTACTACAAAATTGTGTCTGTTCAATAAGTTTTCATAAGAGCAAAATTGTTTCATAATCCAAAGTTTGAAAGATAGAGATTGGCTTTGGAGTAAAATAACCTCACTTTTCCCCTGCATTTTGTCCCTGTATAACAGTCAAGGTGGTTGACATAAGTGTAAGGACAGGAGTGAATCGTCTATTTTGAATGAGTGCCCTTAAACTTTTGGTAAAAAACTACATGAATGCGTACACATACATACATACATACATACATACATACATACTTACATACATACATACATACATACATAGTTCATATGCAGTTACGTCTTTCTTAAATTTTGAGTATTTCGCAAGATAGAGCAAGTTGTTGAATTTAATTTGAACCGATTTATTATAGACTATTAATGAGGTAATGGAACACAAGTTATTCTATTCACTGTTTCAATCAATTTCCCTTCCCTAATTTGCATTCGTTTGGAGAGTTTTAAAGGCGTCTTGGATGCTACGAGTGAGGAGAAGTATTTCCGTTGTGTGAAGCCCCAGAATATATTTTATTTCTCCTTTCATTTTATAATTTGTGTACGTCTTCTTCCTTCCAGGCCTACAACAGACGAAATAAAAACTTTTTTTTTGTTATGGAAAATGCTGGAAAAGAAACATCATCGAAAGTAATGGGAGCGAAAGAGAGTTAGATTTCTGAATGAGCTTTTTTTTCTCATGATTATTATTTTGACCTCGGGATTATGAAATGTTTGAAGTCATTTTTAAAATAATATATTTCCATATATATTATTTTTAGATATGTCATGTACACCTTGCAGCACTTTTAATTAGGATGAGGAATGAATTGGCAACTTATACGTGCATATTCAGTTCAAGTACTCTATATTTTTTGTTTTGTTTCGTAGTTATATGTATCGAGAACTTGCACATTTCCATAGTGGCTCACCATGAATTGGATACCAGCCTTAGGTCAATTATTATACACCGTTTTACAATGGTTCGACGTTCAAATTACGCAAGCTCTTGTGGGAATATTTGTTCAATATATATGACTGTGGGCATTTTTTTTGTATTGTTATAGTTTTCCTCATACATTGACTTGTCCAGTAATTCTGTCTATGCTAGGTGATGCGACGATGTTGTGAATTTTTCCGTAGAATTGGTTGCACGTGAAAGTAAGATGACAAGCTACGTTCGTGGTCGTGTGAACAGCGCAAGCTTCTTTTACGTGTATTATTTAACTACCTAAATTTATGATATCAAATTTGAATGTCGGAAGTTATGAAATATTTTATGATGTTGGATCAAATATTTACTATAGTTCTCAAAATTTAATATAAATTATACAGGGACATCATTTTATTTTTACTTCAATTTTTATTGTACCTGAGTTTTTGAATGTACTTCACTCCCACCCCTTCTACTAAGGAAGTTCCAACTCCACACAGAACCAAGACCGCAGATAGTAAGCAGTGCTGAGTTACTAAGTATAGTACGTTCCAGAAATATGTTCGCGTTTTCCAGTGACGAAAGAGCTTTCAATATTGAAAAATATTTTAGCACATGTACTGTCCTTTTGCCTACGTCGCATCCCTATTTCCCCCACCTGCTTCTGCTTGCCCTTCTGTAAAAGCTGGGCTGTCTTAGCTCTTTTCTGAAAACATTAATTTCTCTTAGGAATTGGAAGTTTACGTAATATTATACAGCTGTTTAATTTAACTTAAATGAAGGGGCCTCGTTAAGTCATTAACTGTCACGTGATTTCCTCCCTTTCTACCATCCTGCGGCATAACCACTTGGACGGACAGTAGATAGCATGTCTGAGTAATTTTATATTTTCGGATCGGGCAGAAGTGAAGATTGAATTCACAGTACGTAGAGTAGGTACAGAATTATTTCAACATGAGTTACTAGTACGAAGGACGAAACTGGCAATTGGAATTAGATGCAATAGTCTATAGTGCGATAATATGCACAAAAGAACTGAAGCCTGTATCGAAATGAACGGCCACCATTTTCAAAATTGTGTTTAAATATTCATATTATGATTATTTTTCAATTTAACTTCTTTCTCTATATTGTACGCTAATGTGCTGTAGACAGTATACACTGCATAATGAATACGTTCGCATGGATAACTCACTTCGTGAGTAAAAACACTTATTCTTAATACAGTACTGTACTTTGATTAAAGAAAAACCTAATGAAAATTGTCAAACTCAAAATCGCGATATTTCCTAGTTTACGTAAATGGATGAACTACTTTTCTTCCTTCCTATACCTAATAGAGTTATTTATGTTTTACGCCAGTATCATCGAACTCCAGTCTTGGAGGGGGGAGCAAGCGGTGTTTCCGGTTCTCTAAAGGTATAGACAGGTTAATATTAAAAATGTTAGTAAAAATAAAATGATGTCCCTGTAGTATGAATGAACGAATGATTGATATAATTAACACAGGCCTGCGATGATTTTGCTGCAAGAAATATTTCATTTCATGAAAGCCAAATAGAATTAATTGATTTCGAAAATAATACTAGTTTTGCGTCTTACGTACAGTATTAGAAACAATTGATGGAGCGACTCCTGGTGGTAAAAAAAGTGTAAGTATTGAAGAGCGATTCACACGAGGAAATTTCTATGAGTGCTGAGAGTGCTGCCTCCTTTGAGTTCCAGTCTGGCGGCTGTAAGACTGTCTTCGTGCCGTCTCTGTCCTGTTAGCCCCGTACGGTGGAGCTGTCAGCAACATATCTTCTGACGTCGTGGATCTGGGTTCAATTCTCAGACAGGTGGGGATTTTAATTTGTTTCAAATAATTTCGATAATTTTTATATATGTTACCAATTTGCATTTAATTTTTTTTAAGTGAAACAACTTATACCAAACACCTGCGGGCTAATACTTGGCTCAACTTCGGGAATGAAAACCACACACACATGTATACAGTTTGGGAGACGAATTTTCTTCCCTAAATAATAATAATAATAATAATAATAATAATAATAATAATCATCATCATCATGAACGTGTTCGCTTTAGGTCAAAATGGCCTGTGAAGGTGAACCTAGCGAAGATGGTCTTGGTCTTTCCACCGATGTTTTGCTCGTCCTTGAGCTCGATGTCCTGTTGGAGCGTACTGGAATGCTAATTTTGGGAGTCTAGTTCTTCCATTCTCCGCAGATGCTGTTTCCATTCTTGTTGGTATCTTGTTATCTCCTCGGTTAAACTGGGTGCTCCAAGTTTTTCTCTGATGGCAGTATTCCTTTGGTGGTCTAATCTAGTGACTCCTAACAATGATCGCAAGAAACACATTTGGGCCACTTCAAGTTTATGAGAGTTTCCATTATTTAAAATCCAAATTTCACTTCCGTATTTGAGAGCAGATTTCGATGTAATGTTATGTAATCTTAATTTAGTGCTTGTCATCATCTGTTTACTAAAATGTCTTTATATTATACCATTCAATTTATAAAATGTTTAATTTAATATCAATATCATTCTTATGTTCTGCAAATACACTCCCTAAATATGAAAAGTCAGACACTTATTCTATAATTCTCTAAATAAAACAAAGACAAACAAATGAATTAATACAAAAATTTAAAATATATGTGGACCTAATACCTTGTCCACATGTACCGGTATTTATCACCGCATGGTATCTTCGGGGCACAGAGTCGACCTACTGGATGGGAAGCAAGAGCTCTCTTCACTATAGTGTGACCAAAACAACTTCGACTTGACAGCTTACAAAAAAAAGGGGAGCAATGTTGTCATGTTGTCCACCTTACGTGAAAGCGAACGCGCTGCCGATAGAGTGCAGTAACGAATAGCTGACATGAACGTATATTTTGCTAACCAATTTGTTGAATACTATGCATTAAAATTAGTGTACGTTATTAATTTTATTATTTTATGCTCGACCATGCCGAAATGTAGTAATTATACACCTGGTAGCAGCACTTTAATGGACCTCATTAAAGTACACCTATTCATTAAAGTTTAGGTTTTCCACCAATCAGAAAGCAATATGAAAGCACAAGTATCGATTATTCTCGGATATGCAATCGAAAGACACCTAGCGAAACGTCACAGAGGCTGGGAATCCAATACTGTCTCAGAAGGTTATGTTCTTTTACTATAATAATTAGTGTTAATTGTAAATAATATTCAAATATATTCAATTTGTCATCCCGTTTTTCAATGTCTAAACCAATTTCAAGGTTATATCAAGGTTAATGTTTATTTTACTCTCTAGATTATATCAAGGTCAATGACATTCGTTTCTCGGAAAAAATCAATACCTTCGCGTCTGCGCGCATCTCACAATTTACGAGGTAGGCTATTACACAAGGTCAGTTCCGCTCCTCACTTAGATAACAATAACATGAGTACTTATGAATAATTTCAAGTTAGAAATATGGTCGAGCATAAAACGTCGTATGAAACTTGCCTAAAATGGCAATTAAAACGCTCGTATGAAAATTATGAAACTCGCTTGCGCTCGTTTCATAAACATACTCGCGTCTTAATTACTACCATTACAGGGTAGTTGGATAATGTACTATTTAACAGCAGCGGTATTCTTTAATGTATGTAATGTAATAATGTTAGAAAAGCATTGAAAGAACTGTAAACTGTACAAAGAAGTTAAAATTTAATACGATACCTTTACTTTAAAGGGTGCCAGTATTCGTCAATGTAATATTGTTAGAAAAGCATCGTGCTGGAAAGCATTTATATTTTTGTTACACTTTTCTGCACTTTTACATTTTCCCGGGAGTTTTAAATCTTGAGGGCCCTGCGTCATCATTATCTGCACGGCCTTTTTCTTTTCCATTATCCATAATAGTGCTCTTATTAATTTAAACACAAGCAGCAGTTCTCATTACGACTTGCGCCAAAGGTAACAGGCCCGTCATTATCTTTTTCCCTCTCAAAATACTCTCTTACGTTACACACCATCTCTTGCGCTTGACTCTTTAACTGGGCACCTTGTACAATATTCTTTGTTGTCCGACTGCCTTTCCTTCCTTCCGACATTGCACAAGTCACCTGTTTAGAAACTCTCGCAGAAACTGGAAAACACACACTAGTCACAAACTCCACCAATGACATCGAAGATAATACGTGTAATATAATTTAAACATAATAATTATCAATACACTCAAACAATAATAAAAATTAACAATATTTTAATTCACACAACGCACTCGCTAACCAGCCAACTCAAAGTCATTTCGGGCATTGTTTGCACGTGCAACTTGTATACATAGGCACGGCAACATCGTCCCGTTACCATGGTTACGGTCTCTCGTGATTGGTTGATTTGAATGGTTGCCATGGTAACATGCTAAATGCGCCATTTATCAGGTCGGAAGAAGTTTTGGACACACCATAAACAAAAACCGTCCGTGATAGAAATGGCCTGTATGACGCGATGCACTACTCCAGGACTTAGCCTACTTATATCATGAAATTGGACACTAAATTGATTTAGTTTAAATCAATGACACGTGCTTTGCATCAGTTTTGGTAATAAACTATCTTGTTTTTCTTTTGATCTTTTCCTTCTTTCTTTTGTTTTGTATGATTTACAGTCATTATCGCAATACATATTTAAGCTATTTTTTTTTTCGCCTGGCGCTTGTTCTAGCTACTTAGGGACGACATACAAAGAATGTTATTACTTCAAATATTTGTTCGCTTGTAAATCTGGTGACTCGTCCTCTGATCATGCGCAGTGCCTCTTTTCTGAAACTTATAAAGTATATTTGCACTATCAGTTAATTCTAAGACTGTACATATTAAGCATAATTTATTATTTACCACAAAATTCAGAGTTCTATTCTAGTATTAGAATAGCTGCATGCCTGACTTGTACCATAGTATGTTAAACTGTATAAGCCTAAACATATTAAATCATTTTTCGTCATGTTTTAACAATTTCTATCTCTGTTTTTATGTCATTTTTTTCTTTGAGTCTAAGTTCATCCCGCTATCGGGTCCTCGAGTTCCCATTTCGTTAGAAATAAAGAATATTTCTTACTTACTTACTTATTGGCTTTTAAGGAACCCGGAGGTTCATTGCCACCCTAACATAAGCCCGCCATTGGTCCCTATCCTGAGCAAGATTAATCCATTCTCTATCATCCTATCCCACCTCCCTAAAATCCTTTTTAATATTATTTTCCCATCTACGTCTCGGCCTCCCTAAAGGTCTTTTTCCCTCCGGCCTCCCAACTAACACTCTATATGCATTTCTGGATTCGCCCATACGTGCTACATGCCCTGCCCATCTCAAATATCTGGATTTAATGTTCCTAATTATGTCAGGTGAAGAATAAAATGCGTGCAGTTCTGTGTTGTGTAACTTTCTCCATTCTCCTGTAACTTCATCCCTATTAGCCCCAAATATTTTCCTAAGCACCTTATTCTCAGACACCCTTAACCTATGTTCCTCTCTCAAAGTGAGAGTCCAAGTTTCACAACCATAAAGAACAACCGGTAATATAACTGTTTTATAAATTCTAACTTCAGATTTTTTACAGCAGCCTGGATGATAAAAGCTTCTCAACCGAATAATAACAGGCATTTCCCATATTTATTCTATGTTTAATTTCCTTCCGAGTATCATTTATATTTGTTACTGTTGCTCCAAGATATTTTAACTTCTCCACCTCTTCAAAAGATAAACTTCCAATTTTTATATTTCCGTTTCGTACAATATTCCCGTCACGAGTCATAATCATATACTTTGTCTTTTCGGGATTTACTTCCAAACCTATCTCTTTACTTGCTTTCAGTAAAATTCCCGTGTAAGAATATTTCATAGATAATAAACATTATTTTCAGCAATACAGCAGCAGGAAGCTCTATCCTCCATCCTCAATAAGCTTAAATCTCGCGTCAGTGGCTCTGCTTTAAACGTGTAGTATGTTGTGAATTTTTTACGCTGAAAATATTTGAAATTTTCGAGTGGTACATCTAGAAGGGACAGTGTGAAAGATCCTAACAATTTCTTTTTTACATATCGATGGTGTTGAACAGCAACCTCTTATATCAAAATATTCAATTTCACAAGAGGGAGAAATAACGACTTAATATGTTAATAACGAACAAATATCTGAAAAGTTTGTATCTATACCTTGACACAAGATGTGTTTGCAGAGGAATCAATAGAATTTTTATGGGCGTAAATTGGTCTTATTTTGTTCACTTATTTGATGTGCGAGGTTGCTGTTCAACACCATCGATATTTGATTGGGAGCAGAAAAGAATCACTACTTCATTGATCAATAGTATGTATCTAGGTTATTTTAAAATTAAATTAGGATGTAAAGACGAAAATTTTGCTCCAAATATCAAGTGTTAAATTTGCGGAGAAAATCTGAAAGGAGTTCGTTCTTTCATACCAAGTTCGGTAGGACGTCTCCATGATCGCCGATTATTGTTGATTGGTGTTTAATGAACGATAATTCTCCTCAGGACCACAAACACTTTCCAACTCAGCTTTTGTTTTCAATGAGGAGAAACTAGTTTTCCTAAGATATACTTGATCTTAAATCGTTACAATCTCGAGGAATTGAAGTAAAATCTGTGGTTGATAGAATCCTTGCCGTGTAAAGTTCCCTTGCTTTACTCTCGCATCCCTTTTCATCATTTCACCATTTCCTCATACTCCACAATAGTTCTTAATACAGGTGTAGAAAGGAGTGAAATTGCCAGTAACGTCTTACACGAGTCGAATTCTACGGGATTTCTGATTTCACCGAACAATTAATCATTGGGATTACTGGTCTCTTCTCTTATGGCACAGAGAGGAAAGCACAATTCTAACCACCGTAAAAAAGTCAGGCGGCAGGTGCGTTTGTCTGATGAACTTATACTGCGCTTGGTCATAGATTCGATTTTCCCTTGCGCTGATTACCTGGTTGGGTTCTTTCCGAGGTATTCCTCAATTGTAAGGCGGATAGATAGATAGATAGATAGATAGATAGATAGATAGATAGATAGATAGATAGATAGATAGATAGATAGATAGATAGATGGATGGATGGATGGATGGATGGATGGATGGATGGATGGATGGATGGATGGATGGATGGATGGATGGATGGATGGATGGATGGATGGATGGATGGATGGATGGATGGATGGATGGATGGATGGATGGACGGACGGACGGACGGACGGACGGACGGACGGACGGGTGGATGGATGGATGGATGGATGGATGGATGGATGGATGGATGGATGGATGGATGGATGGATGGATGGATGGATGGATAGATAGATAGATAGATAGATAGATAGATAGATAGATAATCTGTTGCCGAATTCACTGCCCCTATCTCACTGTAAACAGTTTCATTGACGGTAAATAAATTAATAGTAGATATAGAGTCATTAAATAACACGTTAAAAATTATGACCATTGCCACAATCCAGCTCAATTTATGAATTAAGTTTTGGTACTCGTACACTATATCAGAAGAAAAAGTGTATATTGTTACTTTTATTGGAAGAATATTGTGAATTCAAAAATGGCTCTATTCGACGAGACATATTACCATGGAGATTCAAAATGTAAGGTAACAAGAGCGCTCACGTGTGACATATTCCCCCTCATTCGAATTTTGCGCCAGGGTCGCAGCAACAGGCCACAGATTTATCACGCAAACCACTAGATGGCGAATATGTTGCGTCAGACCCTCGCAATATCAGTTGTAAGCAGTGGACTCACTAATAAACTGGAGGCACAACTCAATGCTTTAAAAGCGTGACGCGAATGCTGAGCGCCTGAGCGTATTGCTAGCCCTTTTTAACATAGTGTTGTTCTTGTCTTTCTTGCAGTGAATGCTATTGTACACATTAACTGTATTTTTATTGCTTACTGCGCATGTGCAACATGAACCTCACGAAAGACTCATTGAAACACATTAGTTACAAAGAGAGAGCAATGCCCTCACCAGCAGTCACGCTTTCAGATAGGAAAGAGCATTGCAGTGGTGCCTCTAGTTTTGTATAGAGCTCACTAGTTCTAAGGTAGTTACGCGCACGGAAACATGGTCAAATATGGAAGTGCGTAGTACTAACCGGGTTTTTGCGTGTGACGAGCAACTGACCAGAAGAAATTCATCGTCAACTTGTTGAGATATACGGTGCGAAACTGCTCTTCCGGTGGGAGGTACTGAACCACCATCCCTACAGTCTCAGTGACTTCCATCTCTTCGGACCGGTGAAGAAGTACCTGGGTGATAAGCGATTCAACACCGATACGGTCGTTCACCAAACAGTCATGACATGGCTCCAGTAACTTGACGCAGATTTCGTCTATGTCGGCATTGATGCCTTGGTCTGCCATTGGAACAAGTGTTTGGACAGGCATGCAGCGTATTCCGAATCTCACTGAACCGGTGGACATCAATGACGTCACGCTGCAACGAAATAGGAACAAAGCTGCTGGAAGGTTCAATGGCCATCATTGCGACTTACAAGCTGTTGTATATACTACGCTAGCAAGATTTTACAGAATGTTCATACTGTCATCTCGTTCAAAGAAAAGAGAGCATAAACAATTTATTTCTTGAACCAGTAGTAATAACTGGTCCGTTGACATGCTCGTTCATAAGCCATTAACATATTATTTTAAGTTATCCTCATTACAAACAATACAGCAGAACACACCGCTGATACAACAATGCACGATGTCATTCGTCTGAATTCCCGCCCTATACAAGTACCAATCAGTTTCACTGATGAGGGCTGAAGGATACTGCCATCACTTCTGCAAGCTGATGGAAACGGTGCGACACCGTTGGATCATCAGTGACATTATCGTTGAAATTCTGAACACCGTGATGCCATCATATTGCTCAGCACTGAGATTCGGAATACGCTTATGGTGACAATGTTGAAAAGTAATGCGTACCAGAATCCTACTACTGTGTATCAGTATGTGTCTATGAAATGAAGTTTATCCATTAGAGCTTTTTCTACCTTTCTTTCTTAAGCATTCTTATATAATATTTGCAGTTTTGTGGTTCGCAATCTTTTGTTTTGTTAAAAATGTTTGTTTATTTATTTATGTATTTATTTATTATTCATTAGTTTATATTTAATTAAAAGTTCAACAAGGCAAAACTTGCTTTTAACGAAACCAATTTTGTTATGCTGTATTAATAATTGGTTATTTTACGACATTTTATCAACTACTGTAGTTATCTAGCTTCTGAAGGAGTTGAAGGTGATAATGCCAGCGAAATGAATCCGGCGTCTAACATCTAAAGTTGCATAGCATTTGATCTTATTGGATTGAGGAGAAACCCCGGAAAAAATCTCAACCAGGTAACTTTTCCTAACCAGGATCTGAACCCGGATCGCTCGTTTCATGGTCTGGCAAGCTAACCGTCACTCTTCAGCGGCAGATGGACTTATGCTGTTAAATAATTTGTAATTGTAGTACCGTCATTTCCCATCACTATGGTCCTGCAACACAACTATTGTCCATGATACAACTATTCAAAAAACATTGTAGAAGTAACATAGACCATTCGTAAATAGCTGCAGTGACTTGACTTCAAACTGCAGTACAGCAAAAATATAGATAAACAAGAATATATGTTATGGAGTACAAAATTTGAATGGTTGTATCATGGACCATAGTTGTGTTCCAGGACCATAGTTACGGGAAATGACGGTAGTGTTGTTACGGGGGGCCTGAAATAATTAGAAACATTGAAAATATTTTATTTATTTACTTATTTATTTATTTATTTATTTATTTATTTATTTAATCTGACAGGATTAAGGCCATAAGGCCTTCTCTTCCAACCTACCAGATAGCACATATACTGTAAATACAAAAAATAAATACAGACGCTGATGAAAATAATACAATAGTTCGTTATGCTACGAGCCTATAATGACAGTAATTAAGAATCGAGTAAGGATATTTATGAAACGAGCGCAAGCGAGTTTCATAATTTTCATACGAGCTTCTTAATTACCATTATAGGCGAGTTTCATACGACTTTTTATGCTCCACCATATTTCTAACTTGAAATTACCGGTATTCAGATGTATACATTTTATTTGTAGGTATCTGACAAGATCGGAAGTGACCTTGTTTTAGGTCGTGAATTGTGACATGTGCGCAGACGCGAAAGTATTGATTTTTTCCGAGGAACAATAATGTCATTGACCTTGACGTAGTCCCGTTAAACTTGATAATATTATAATATTATAACCTTGATTATTGAATTCGACATTGAAAAACGAGATGACAAATTGAATTTATTTGAATATTATTTACAATTAACGCTAATTATTATAGTAACAGAACATAACCTTCTGCGACAGTATTGGATTTCCAGCCTCCGTGACTTTTCGCTAATTCTCTTTCGATTGCATATCCGAGAATAATCGATACTTGTGGTTTCATAACGGTACAAAGCTGACTTGTCATTGGTTGAACACATGTAAGCTGAGTTATCATTGGCTGAAGACCTGTACTTTAATGAGTAGGTGTACTTTAATGACATGCATTAAAGGACTGCTACCGGATGTATAATTAATACATTTCGGCATGGTCGAGCATAAATTAAATTAAAGCCCTATAGAGATTCAACAGGGTCAAAAGAACACTATAGAGCTCTGATCGTGCTATTACAAGAAATAAAAGAAAGAAAAACATAGATAGCAATGATAATAATAATAATAATAATAATAATAATAATGATAATAATAATAATAAATACATTACATATTAATTGTCAATTTTACAGCAGCATAGTTACAATATTTACTATATGTCACGGGTTAAGCCGAAGTTGCGCAACCTGACAGGTGTTCAACAAGCAATTGCATGGATTAGAATGTGATTTTTTAATTTAAATTTGAATTTCGATATTGCCAAACAGTCTCTGACATAGGGAGAGAATTCCAGAGGCATGGAATCGGTATGCTGAAAGATGATGAGTAGAAGGATGTTCTGTGCAGAGGAATAGAGAGAAGGTGCATGTTCCGGGTTCGAGGTAGTGAAAGGTAAACAAAAGGAGATGCTAGGTAAGAGGGTGTGGAGGTGTGGATGATTTTAAATAGTAATAAGAGGGAGTTGAGGAATCCTCTTTCTTGAAGTGGATTCCAAAGCAACAATTATAGTGACGGTGTTACATGATCGAATTTTCTAATGTTACAAACGAAACGAACGCAGATATTGTGAACACGCTGTAGTCTATGGGCAAGATCAGTATTTAGATTCTTGAATAGAGAATCGCAATAATCGAAGTGGGGCAACGCTAAAGTTTGGATCAGGTTCTTTTTAAGGCTGAGAGGTAAAACGTTGGTTAGGTGTCTGAGGGAATGAATATGGAAAAAGTTTTCTTATATATGAAGAGTCCACTACAAGAATGATGGATGTCATTTGGAATACATTCTTCAGGTGAAGCAATTGAAAGTTTGAAATGCTTAGAGCTCAAAGCTTAAGTGTGATTTTCCGATCATTACTGGACAATGACTATCAGTATTAATGCTATATAACTCTCTATGTACATTCTATATGTCTCAAGGTATGCATTGACAGTCTTGGTTCATTTTCGACAAGGAAGTGACATCC
Organism: Periplaneta americana; assembly: GCF_040183065.1. Taxonomy (NCBI): domain Eukaryota; kingdom Metazoa; phylum Arthropoda; class Insecta; order Blattodea; family Blattidae; genus Periplaneta; species Periplaneta americana. Next base: position 62,418,065 of record NC_091126.1, on the reverse strand, counting down.
GTAATTCTTGCAGTGGAATCTTCATATGTAGGTCACTTGACTTTGAAAATTTAAATTTGATTCCAAACATACCCCTAAATTTTTTACTGTCTTACTATATGTAATTGTGGTATTATTATAGTAAGATTTTAGATTATATTATGTCAGCAAGAAATGGTGATGGGCCAATAATAGTTGAACGTTATTTACCAGAGTAAAATATTGATTGAAGTTACTTCATCGAGAATAACAACAGCCCGGGTTTAATCTAGATGTGAAACATTTAACATTATAGCTTACACTGTGCGAGTGTACCGCAGAAACAAGGAGCTGTCATTCACATCCCCTAAGAACCGCTAGTTCTTCCGTGGTTACGGATGAAGGATTAGGAAGGGAGGATATGGAGGAAAATCAGAAGACAAGGTTATTACGAACGGGAATTCCAGTTAGACTGTAATACAAACTGTTTCGTGTGCTTCGGCGTCTCACATGTTAAACCCATTCCAATTCAACTTTCTAAATAGATATATTTGATTTCCTGGTGATTACTTTACCTATATTTCTTTACTTATATTATAATGATTTAGATGAATATCGCATATCATTATCTTTACCTTAATTGCAAAATCTCGTAACTCACTCTTTCCGCGTTTTTAAAGTATGTCCAAAGATCCTTCTTCTTACAAAGCAGTGAAGCTCAATTTAGAATGCTAGCACTAATATTGGACTAATATGAAACCACTTAACTTCGGGAATAATTAATTCTTCTCGGATTCTCAGCCAGGTTCGTAGGATTGTTGCTTCCCAGCTTATAACTTATAATCATATATACGGGCTAGGCATGGTCCCACGGCACTTCAACTCCGGAAGAAGATGGCAGGGCTAGTCATCGAAATCTTGGAAGCAACAATCAAACTCACCTGGGTGAGTACCTGAGAAGAATTATTCCATATCCAAAGTCGGGAAAGCCTCAAGTCCTGCACTTAATAATTTCTCTCTCTGTGGATATACTTTCAAGAACGCTCAAGAAATGAAAATCGGCTTCCGAGAGTTGCGATGTTTTGGAATTACGGTAACCATATCATACATCGCATCTTATATATATATATATATATATATATATATAATACATCACATCATATATTATTAGAATTAGAAAGCCCATTACATCCTTAGCAGGCAAGGGCCTCCTACCATCGGTTGGGCAGCTCTAATTTTGCTCATGGGGTGAGCTAGTCCCTGTGGGCCTTACTCAAAGTTGAGTCACTTCACTTCTCCTCACTTCACTTCACTTTACTTCACTTCACTGTTTTGTCTTCTAATGTTACTTATTCTAAATCTAAAATTATGTCTTTCCACCTTTCTCTGTCTCTTGAAATATGCGTCCACTGCGGTCCTATCAAGTCAGCGAAGTCCTGTGCCCATCTCCTTCTTGGTCTTCCTCTTCCTCTTCTTCCCCTCCTTGGGTCCCAGACTGTAGTGGCGTATGCCCATCTGTCGGCGGGTAATCTGGCTTCATGTCCTCCCCATTTCTATATTAGGTATCATATCATATATCATATCATATCATATCATATCATATCATATCATATCATATCATATCATATCATATCATATCATATCATATCATATCATATCATATCATATATCATATATCATATCATATATCTTGTATCTTATACCTCTTATATCTTATATATCTTATGTCTTATATCTTTAATACTTTATATATTTTATATCATATCATATCATATCATATCATATCATATCATATCATATCATATCATATCACATCATATATCATATATATCTTGTATCTCACATATCTTATACCTCTTATATCATATACCTCTTAAGTCTTATATCTTTAATACTTTTTATATTTTATATCATATCATATATCATATCATATCACATCACATCATATCATATATCATATCATATCACATCATATCATATATCATATCATATCACATCATATCATATAATATCATATATCTTGTATCTCATATATCTTATACCTCTTATGTCTTATATATCTTATGTCTTATATCTTTAATACTTTATATAATATCACATCATATCGTATTATATATCATATCATATCACATCATATATCATATCATATCATATCATGTATCATATCATATCATATCACATATATCATATCATACCATATCATATATCATATCATATCATATTATATCATATCATATCACACGATATATCATATGATATCATATATCTTGTATCTTATATATCTTATACCTCTTATATCTTATATCTCTTAAGTCTTATATCTTTTATACTTTATATCTTTTATATCGTATCATATGTCATATCACATATCATATCATATATAATATCATATATCATATCATATCATATCATATCATATCATATTTCATATCATATCATGTCATATCATATCATATCATATCATATCATATATCTTATTATATCATATCACATCACATCATACACCACACTTCACGCCATATATAATATAATATACACCATACATAATATCATATATCATATCGCGTAAATTATACATCATGTAATATTTATTTTAGGACTTTCTCTTGTGATACAAAAATTGGTTTTCCTTCTGATTTGTTAAACTAGAATATTAACCTAGCTACAGTTTAATGATTTCATAATAGAATGAAATTATACGATATTTGAAGGATGTTTATATCTACAGTAAACCGCTGGCCTTCTACGCCCAAGGTTGCGGGTTCGATCCCGGGCCAGGTCGATGGCATTTAAGTGTGCTTAAATGCGACAGGCTCGTGACAGTAGATTTACTGGCATGTAAAAGAACTCCTGCGGGACAAAATTCCGGCACATCCGGCGACGCTAATGTAACCTCTGCAGTTGCGTTCGTCATTAAATAAAACATAACATTAACATCTACAGTAAAGTATGAGAAAACGTATTATATATGAGCCTTTCAGAGCAGAAGTGGTGTAAGTCAAAATTGGGTAATGAGGTTTAAAGTAAACATTCTGTAAAATAAAGCGCAAAGTAGCAATTAATATGTCCTTCGTGCTATCAACAGACTATTAATAGTTTAAATAAATTGAATATTAATTGCTGCTTTGCGCTGTATTTTACAGAATGTTTACTTCAACCCTCATTACCCATTCTTGACTTACCCCACTTCTGCTCTGAACGGTTCATATAACAGGCATAGCTCAATTTAGGAGAGGTATGTTCGAAGTGCTAATTCTATTAAAGTGATTATCCAAATTCAAAACAAGGAATTTGCTCTTATAGTTTCTTTTATATATCAATTTCATTAATTGATATACTGAAGGAAATTGAGCTGAGTAGTTCGACCTCCGGCCTTTCACGCAGGCGGCCCGAGTTCGAGTCTCAGTCAGGTCTGGGATTTTTCATTTGAAAATACATAGTGACAAGTAGCGGACAAGTTCAGAGTTGGGGTTTTTCTCGGGGATCTTCCGCTCTCCCCATATCAGGCATCTGGAAAATTCCTTCACCACTTCTCAATTCTGTCATCATTCCATAGCATTCCATGATCGCCGACTGGCGACGCACGCAGGGGGCTGCCCCAGGGACGAGGGAAGTTTGCCTCCTCGAAACCTGGGTACGCAGCGGATCTCAGTGTAGTCAGCCGGTGTAGGTTTGAGTATGCACCTAGTTTGAGGTTTCGCGAAATAGATCGTAACAGGTAGCAGTGCTGGGCTCCCGTAAATTCCATTCCATTCCACTATTATGCGGAATAAATACGAATAACTATACTATTACTACGACACCAATATTTGTATAGCTTTAGATATGTAGCCTATTAATATTATATGTGTGCAAAGTAAGTTCATTAGACGTTCAAATAAAAATTTTTCAGATTTATTTTTAGTGAAGAATACCAGACATTTTGAAAGTTATTTGCTTCCATAATAATGAAAGATATTCCCTCTAAATGCTTTTTATGCTAAATAATTTTTCTTGAACCTATCTACCTTCAGTTTTTGAGTTTCAACTCGAAAACGCAAGTAACAATATCAGGAAAAACGGTGTGTTTTTCATGTGGGAGTAAAGCAATAGCTATTGCAGGTCATTGTGGATTGTAGGTGAAAGCTAAAAAAAAAGTCTGGTTTGCTATGCTTTGGAACAATAAACATAGCATCTTTGTATAGCTGCTGCATGTAGAGCTTGAAATGTAGAGTGTAAAATCATTTTATCCTGTTAAGTGATCTTGCTGAAATGATCGGGAGACTACCAAATTTTGTAGGCTACTTATTTTATCAGTAGGTGAGAGTCGGGTAGTATCGGACATCGGGTAATATCGGACAGTGAGTTTCTTTCATCTACCACACGATGATAGTACCTGATTGACATGGTTACGTTTCTGTGATGTCGCATAGAGAAACGTAACCAAGTCATTCAGGTACTACCATATGGTGGTAGATGAAAGAAACGCACTGTCCGATACTACCCGACTCTCCCCTAAGTAATACCTTTTGGTTTTTTTCTTAGGAACTGTAATGTTTGCGCTCTCTCGAGCTAATACTGAAGAGAATGACGCGTATAAATATCTACACCACACCACCATTAAGTATATGATAAAGATCCAACCCTACTTGATTAATAACTATAAAGATATTTGATTTTTAATAGCCATATTATTATCTTACGCAAGTTTTGCAGTTATATATAAAAATGATAGCCGCCACTCAGTAAATTATAGAAATGAAGATCTAATTTAAGATATTCTCTACATCTACTCACAAGACCCCAAAACATTTCAATTTCATACCATCAATATAGCATTAATTTGTATAAGTAATGAAAAATAGTCAAATCATGACATTAACTATAATAATATATTTTCATCTTTAATGGTAATATTGTAATCAAACCAACTCAACTTTTGCAGATTTCAATATCCACTACACAGCTGAACTCAGAAAATTAAACACTGCAGAATCAGACCTATAAATTATTTTTATTAAGTCTTGAAGTTTCTAATAACCAATTGAATTTGAACTCTAAATATGTCAGCAATCCAACAGGTCATGGCCTTCGTGTAATTGCGTATTGTTTATTGTAGTGTGTGTTTTGTTTTATTCTGAAATGCAATAGGTTCTCAAAACTGACGAAAGATGAATTGTGGATAATAGGAAAATTATGTAGGAAAACTAATGCTTCTCTGAGGTAAGCACACTTATAGGGGATATTCGGGTAGTATCGGACATCGGGTAATATCGGACAGTGAGTTTCTTTCATCTACCACACGATGATAGAACCTGATTGACATGGTTACGTTTCTGTGATGTCGCATAGAGAAACGTAACCATGTCATTCAGGTACTACCATATGGTGGTAGATGAAAGAAACGCACTGTCCGATACTACCCGACTCTCCCCTACATTCTGCGTGATAACCATGACAAATGTCGGAAAAGCTGTTCAGAATTAAGGGATGAAAGAAGAAGAATGGTAGTGAAAGTAATTTTAGGGCAGTGGGTGTGAACCGGCAGTTATCTCGGTAGAAACATAAGTAAACCTCTGAAAATCTTTATCCTTGCAGACGAAATGATTCACAGAGTTACAGCCAGATTCTACGTTTACGACGTAAACTTGTTTTACGGTGTCAGATAGTGCAGGGGAAAAAATATGTATTGTGTGTTTTTATTTTGCTTGCTTCTGTACATGCCAAAATGAGATAATGAATGGGCTCTGAGGGGAATCTGGTAAAGGGGAAGGATTTGGTTTGACACTGATGAACCACTGTTGCCTGCAACGACTGTACATCCAACATCCCAAGGGACTTGAGGCACGGCTTGAGAGAAATCAGTTCCCTTCTTCTATTTTATTTTTTTTTAAATCTAAAACTCGGTGCAGGCAAGCTCGTTTTCTTTCCTACAAGAAAGAAGAAGTTAATTACTACAATGTACAAGCTTATTTGTGTTTTAGTTATTCACAACATAATGATGTAGTTGCAGTCGCTAAAGTGGTATCATTTTCGGGTATTAGTCCAAGAGACGTCAGTTCGATTCTCAATATCCGGGTAGGATCCTTTCCTCTCTTCCATAGGGATTGAATTTGTGTTAACATTGTTGTACTTATGTGTTATACCAAGCGATGGACCAGCAATATGAGCATAATATTATCAAGTATTTCTGTTATTTTTAAATATTGTTCTTGTTAATTAAAAACCCCATTATGATATGAAGAACTCAATGTTTGTAAAATGTAGTGGAAATGGTCATAGAATTCGTATTTATAGCTTTTAACTTAAATATATTGTTTCCGATATACAGGGACATCATTTTATTTTTACTAACATTTTTAATGTTAACCTGGCTATACCTCTGGATCAACGCCGTTTGCTACCCTCTTCCACTACTGGAGTTCGATGATACTGGCGTAATATACAAACAAATCACTTTACTAGGTATAGGAGGGAAGAAAAGTAGTTCATCCATTTAAGTAAACTTGGAATTATCGCGCTTTTGAGTTTGATGATTTTCATAGGGTTTTGTTTAATCAAAATACAGTACAGTATTAACAATGAGTGTTTTTCTTCACGAACTTAGCTGTCCATGCGGACATAGGCTATTAATTTTGCAGTGTATATTATATTGTCTACAGCACATTAGCGTACATTATAGAGAATGAGTGAAATTGAAAAATGATCATAATATGGATATTTAAACAATTTTTGAAAATCGTGGCCGTTCATTTCGATACAGGCTTCAGTTCTAATGTGCATATTATCGCATTATAGACTATTGTACCTAATCCCAATTACCAGTTTCGTCCTTCGTACTAGTAACTCATGTTAAAATAATTCTGTACCTACTCTATGAAAGAGTACCTTACGTACTGTAAATTCAATCTTCACTTCTGCCCGATCCGAAAAGATAAAATTACTCAGACATACTATCTACTGTTCGTCCAAGTGGTTATGTCGTAGGGTCGTAGAAAGGGAGGAAATTACGTGACAGTTAATTACTAAACGAGGCCCTTTTACTTAAGTTATTTTAAACAGTCGTATAATATTAAGTAGACGTCCAATTCCTAACAGAAATTAATGTTCTCAGAAAAGAGCTAAGACAGCCCAGCCACTAGCTGGCGAATAAAAGCTGGTGGGGGAAACCGGGATACGACGTAGGCAAATGGACGACAGTACCTGTGCGAAAATGATTCAATATTGAAAGCTCTTTCGTCACTGGAAAACGCGAACATATTTTTGGAACGTACTGTTTACTATGATCGTAAGACTACTATGACTGTGTATGCGGTCTTGGATCTGTATGGATCTGTAGAAGGGGTGGGAGTGAAGTACATTTAAAAACTCAGGTACAATAAAAATTGAAGTAAAATTAAATTGATGTCTCTGTATAACATAAATACGCTCCGTATTCCAGCTACCAATAAACTGGAGTGAAGTTGCCTGATTCAAAGTATATGTGGCGTCACAGCGTAGGTACAGGTACGTTCATATACAAAAAAATTACGCATCCTCTGCCCTCTTTCTCTAGAAAGTCAAAACCGGGTCGCAGTCACAGTAAGTAGTCTTATCGATCACTGCTCTTACTAGTCGTATTATTTAAATAACTACATCTTTGTGCCTGATTGAAAGTTCATTGCAGAGGTAAAATGTCTCAAACGTGTAATATTGCAGGGCTTAGTTGAGGATATTTGAACTAGTGTTTTCACTGTCAAGATAGACAACAGTACATATAAATTGTGTAAAATAAATATAAAAGTAATAAAATCAGTGTACTGAAAGACACTGCACTACCAAGAGGCACACTAAGTGTGTTGAACGTAATCCAAAAGAAACAGTACGGTACCATCAAAATCTCAAAGTTATGAAGATATTAACTCAAGCGACATTTCGCATGGACTTGTGTGGCCTACCATGATGTTCAGTGCCAACATCCCAATTAATAAATTCAATAATTTACATTTTAGGGAATTTCTGGAAAAGTACATAGGACATTAGTGGGTTTTCAGTGATGAGCGACATGCAAGATTCTAATGAAACACGAAAAAATATTAGGCAATAAGAATATCTTATACTATATCATGCACCAATAACGTCATGTGCTATTGAAAGAATTTCTTGCAATATAAAATAATTTCAAGTGACATTCGCATATGTTCCAGTTCCATAACTTACGAATGCACGTTATTATTCACTGCAAAGATCACGACGAAATTGAACAACATAGCTCAAGCATTTGTTTACTAGTATAGCTTCAGAATGTCGGGAGTTGACTGTACTCCACGAACACGCAGCGACGACCTGTTTGTTTGTACACTTATCCGTTGCATTACCTGTGTTCGGAGTACTATATACCTAATGTGTCTTTAACTTCAGTCTTTAGGTAGCTGGAATACGAAGCCCAAACATCAATGGAGAGTAGAACTCTTAAGAACACACCGTACACGACCCTGGCTCTTACGGTAGTGGCTAGAAACATTTATTTGTTATTTACTTTTGAATTTTACTCACTTTGCTCACTAGCTAAATAAATAAATAAAATAATATAATCCGAACGCCAAATCTCCAGACGGATTATCAAGAAGTTTCTAAATTATTTATTCAGTGGCAGTAATTTCTTTTCTTGTTCAAAAGATTACGTAATTATGTTACAGAAAGTATTCACTCCTGTCCGGTTACTAGACGCAAAGCAACGGCCTTGGCGCTCCCCTCCACCGCCCCTACTTCCTGTCGGAACAGTGTGAGTTACGACTTAAGGCCCAGCTACTGCTGTGATATGCAGGTGCAATTCACAAATCCCTAAATTAGATGACTAGTAAATGATCGCCGATTCTTGGAATTAAATGAAAACTCAGACTTTAAGAATGGCCTTGAATAAACTGCATGTAAGAAAGAAGATGCAGTTTCACAATAATTTTCATTTCTGACACAATTATCTGGATTTTTATATGTCCGAATATTCCAGTCACCAACTAATCCGTATTTTAGGAGTTGTACTGTATAAGGTAACTCAATTATTAAAGTATTATTAGTGGATATTTTATTAATATTATTTGAGAATCTTACAATAATCAGCTTCTCGCTGAATGCTACTGGTTAACGAAGTAAGGCACAGGATACCCACCGGCAATGGGTAGCTTTCAATTGCTGCATGCGTTCTCATTTTTCGTGGAAAAAGGCATGCGCAATTGAATGCGATTCGTTCAATCTTGCATGCATTGCTTGAATGCGCGAAGTTGAAAGAAAAGTTGAACCGTAATGGTGCACTAGAATATGTGCCAGGAGACTTGTTATGTTAATTGCTGGGTTCTTTATCTAAGATTAATTATTTACGCAGGATACATGAGCATAAGGCATTGAAATGGCATCGTGATCTAAAGCACAGAATAATAATAATAATAATAATAATAATAATAATAATGGAATATTTTATTTTCGCTCGCAGAGTTAAGGCCATAAGACCTTCTCTTCCACTCAACCAGCCTTAATCAGTACAATACATATTTAAATTAGGAATATTTACACTACACTAAAAATATTCTCCAGCAATATTCTTCAGTTAAGTTTTAACGACTAGTACATGTTTATTTAAATTTAGATAAACCTATAATATAAAGTATAAACTTAATTTATGAGCTAATTTAATTCAATCAGCATACTGTAGAGAATACGTCGAGAACTCACAATCGAACTGTGTGGAACTACATGACTACAAATTGTGAGGCCGCTAGATAAAAAATTTCAGCAGAATAATGAAGACTAACCTCACTTTGAAATCAGAACGCGTGTGTATTTTCCTGATATATGAATGTTACATATTGTTTTAAAATATTGCAATTTGTTTGAATTAAATAGACGAACGGCTTTAACTCTTGAATTGAACTGTGAGGACGACGATTTTTATTATTAATGTGTGTTGACAACAGTATAAACATTGTCCCCTCAAAAAGGGGTACATTTATCAATATTATTATAAAGAGATACTAACGTTTGACATATGTTTACGTATTTATAACTAATCTATGAACACATGTTTATTTATTGTTCATTACTTTTGTTTATATTTACTTTGCCAGTGCACTCTGAAATCATTAGTCTATATGGATATGTATATAGACCATTGATTGAGTTTGTTTTACTTTGTAAAGGGGAAATTAATTTTGCAGGATATTTTGTAAAGGGAATTTCTAATGGATGCATTAAAAGAGTCTGAAATAAAGACTTCAGCTTAGGAGCTATTTCATACGATTACAAGGAATGAATGAGTTCACTTAAATAATATATGTGCAATTTAAAAGTCCTTTATGTCATAGGTTAAGAAGTGTACCATGGTATTAAAAAGAGAAATTCATTTTAATTCTTCAGGAAATATAGTTTTACAACATTAGTGTAAATTCAGAAAAATCCAGTATATTGATCGTGTATACTCGTAGGTTTACTCATCATTCCGAAGACTGTAAACTCATAGGTAACACTCATGACGCAGTTAAGCTAGGATGTAATGGAATAGTGAGGCAAGTTCCTTTCCCACTCTACAGGATATCCATAAAGTCTGGAATCATAGGACATACTACACACACATACATACATATTAACATTAATGAATTTGTTTCACATGTCTGCCACCATTTTCAACACACATCCTCATACGTTTTGCACATTTTTTTAAATGGTCTTCAACATACGTGGGTTAAGAGCAGCATATGCAGCAATAATTCTTTGACGCAGATGTTCCATATCCCGAATTTTTTCTGCATACACCTCAGCTTTCACAATCCCCCAAATGGCAAAATCCATAGGGTTTAGGTCTATTGACCTTGGTGCCCATTTCACAGGACCCCTTCTCCCAATCCAGTGTCCTCGAAACATTTCATCCAGCCAGTGCTGAACGAAACCTGCTTAATGAGGTGGGGCCCCGACTTGCATAACCTACTCTGGACGTTCTGGTACCATTTCATCGCTCATCATCTTGAGATAATGTTCTCCAGTGACAGCTAAGTCAAAGAAGAACGGACCAACAATCTTATCGTCCCATAAACCACACCATACCATAACTTTTGGAGAGCCTTGCCAGTTTGGGTTTGCTTGTGACCAATATCTCAAATGTTGTTTGTTCACCTCCCCACATACGTAAAAATTTGCCTCGTCTGAGACAATCACTCTTTCCAGAAAAGATGGATTTACTGTTATTTGGCGCAGGAACTATTCACACATCTTAACCCTTCGGTCAGGATCGTCCTCCGTTAGATGATGCATGACCTACTGATCTACAACTTGTAAGTATGAAATTTGGAACCTTTTAAAATTTTGTGCACCCTGCTCCGGAGAACATCGACTTAAGTTGTACGTTATGCAATAATAAATTATTGTTCTTCCTCACACACATACCGAATTCAGATGTACTGCCTGATAATAGAAAGTAAAGGAAGCGGATTGTTCGGTGCGATTTTAGCCTTTAGGCCCCTCCTCCGTGCAAACAAAAAGTAACAAATGAAACTTTGTCAGGAACTTACATTTATTACCTTAATCCTTAAGCAATCGCCCGGGGTGTTGTCAACACCCAGTCACATATACGGAGCTGTTAACTACATACTGAGTAAGCCTGTAATACTGAAATTTTCAGTACCTTTCTTAGAATTGGTAAGACAACGATAACCCTCAACATGTTTGAAATCGGAATTCGCATACTCGAGATAATAACGGTTTAAGTGATGTGGGGTGCCGCCAACAACTGGCGCTCCTATTCTATATAGTGACAGTGACTAAATTGACCTTACTTGTGTAACAAATAATAACAATGGATGTTAAGTAGTGACTGTGCGCACAGAAAAATCAAGGAAGTGGGCTGGAAAGGAAGATAAAAAGTAAATTATGATTAGGAATGAATAGACGTTCGAATGATACATGTGAACCAATAGTGCTGCGCATGATTAGGTTGTATCCGGAGCAGTTGTTTGCGCGCTTTTAATCGGTGACCTTCGGATTACCTCCGATTGATGCCGCGCAGGTTGTATAGGCCTACGTACTGTGGCGCAGACATACACTTTCCGCTGAACATTCCTTTATTCGGATCATGTAGTGGTTCGAATCCGAGTATTCCAACTTCAAAATAAGCATGGAACGTGATCTCTGCTAGCAAGAATCTTTCTCCCTTCCTCTATCGGAAATGTTTACATCGCCTGTCAGACATTATGGAACACGGTATAGTACTTTCACTGAGTTAACAACAAAACGAGTCCTCTTGTTAAATCACTGGAGGCCTATTTAAATTAAAGAAATGACAAAATTCTCGGCGAATGTGCAGAGAACTCTCGATCTTTGGCCGAAAATTGGTATGCACTAATTTACCCAGGTAACTGAGATGAGAGGACAAATAGAACCTCACGTGAGTTGTGTGTGAACCGACCAGTAAAGCCGTAAACAGAAAGAAACGGAAATGAAATAGGAATAGTAATTCAAATCTTAAAAGAAAGTGTCATTCTGAGCTCCTTACTCGTTAGTAAAGAAAAATGTAAAGGTATGGCGAGGATCTTACCCCGTTGTTTAAAATCAGTGCATTTTTTAAATTATGTGGCACAGTGAATATCCGGACATTCGTATTGTTTTTGAAAATTCCTGCTGGACGGTAATTGCCCAGTCTGTAAATCAGGGCATGTGCAGAAAATTGAGGACGTATGGTAACTCTACCCAAAGTACACTTTCTAAACAAGAGCTCGGTCCTTTACAGATAGTATAGAATCCGCAGTAACATTTTTATGGCGATATCTATAACACTTATAAGATGAAGAGACATAAAGACGATCAATTTAGCATTGGTACAGACAGATAATTTAGTCCTGACAGCTCAGCGACGCGAAAGAGGGAAAGTAATAGGAGTAGTGGGGAGAGTTCCGAAGTAAAGATAAGGGCGAGCGGTTGGTAAAGGCATGCAGTACAACTTAACTGTACTAGAAACACAACGCTTTACCGCATGCGTGACATCCCATCGCTCTGACTGCAGGCGACAGACTAACCTGAACATCCCTTGGCGTAAATTAATGGACTCGCCTGAACCAGGCACACATCACCGGCGACTGTCAGGACTAAATAATCGTACTGTAATATAGGGCCTCTGATCTCACCTTAAAGTTCGCAGAAGCAAATAATCCCCATACATATATGGTAACTGATAAGAGTGTTAATAGTAATAAATGTAAATTAAATAGGCCTACATAGGGTACACGTTTTGATAAAAGATTTAGAGGAATGAGTTTCATTGTTAAAATTATGCACAGTAATTTAATGAAATTCAACGTCTATGACAGATGTGAACGTTTAAAATATATTTCATATCTCGACAAATACAGGGACATCATTTTATTTTTTCTAACATTTTTAATATTAACCTGGCTATACCTTTGGATTAATGGTTCACAGCCGGAACCACCGTTTGCTACCCCCTTCCACGATTGAAGTTCGATAATACTGGCGTAAAATACAAACAAATCGCTTTACTAAGTATAGGAGGGAAGAAAAGTAGTTCATCCATTTACGTAAACTAGGAAATATCGCATTTCTGAGTTTGATAATTTTCATTAGGTTTTTGTTTAATCAAAATACAGTACAGTATTAACAATAAGTGTTTTTACTCATGAATTGAGCTATCCATTCGGACGTATTCATTATGCAGTGTATATTATACTGTCTAGATCACATTAGCGTACAATATAGAGAATGAAGTTAAAATGAAAAATAATCATAATATGGATATTTAAACACATTTTTGAAAATGGTGGCCGTTAATTTAGATACAGGCTTAAGTTCTTTTGTGCATGTTATCGCACTGTAGACTATTGCATCTAATTCCAATTACCAGTTTCGTCCTTCGTACTAGTAACTCATGTTGAAATAATTCTATACCTATTATATAAAAGATTACCTTACGTACTGTAAATTCAATCTTCACTTTTGTCCGACCCGCACAGATAAGATTACTCAGACATGCTATCTACTGTCCGTCCAAGTGGTTATGTCGTAGGATCGTAGAAAGGGGGAAAATCACGTGACAGTTAATTACTTTTATCTAAGTTATTTTAAATAGTTGCGGGTGAAGGAAATCGGGATGCGACGTAGGCAAACGGACGACAGTACCTGTGCGAAAATATGATTCGATAGTGAAAACTCTTTCGTCACTGGAAAACGCGAACATATTTCTAGAACGTACTATACTCACTAACTCAATACTGTTTGTGTTTACTACGACCTTAAGGAGACTTTGACTGTATACGCTTGGTTCTGTGAGGAGAACAGTTGGAAGCTTACTAGTATAGGGGGTGGGAGTGAAATACATTCAAAAACTCAGGTACAATAAAAATTGAATTAAAAATAAAATGATGTCCCTGTACTTAAAAGTATTTTGCAGTATGCATATCCGTGTATTCTCTCAAATTATTTCGTCAGTATTCGTAGTCGAGGTTATGTTTTTAATTTGTAGTCATTTATTCTACACCGTAGTTACATTCCTCCGGCATTTTACTCTAATGTAAATCAAAGAAGCCTTAAGCTACAAATCCCGCTAAAAAATCCACAATTTCATCATCCGGTTCTTCGACGTTCAACACTGTACATTCCCTTGGGTTATTATTTCAGCAAAGATGCTGTTAGTCTCTCTGCGTCCGTTCATAATATAATATCGCATCAGTTCCGTTTGCAGCTCTCAGTTCTCCATTGATAGTACATATAATAAGCATTTCATTACTGATGTTAATGTCAATAACAAAACGAGGATGAAGAGTTCACAGTCTGCTCCGAAACGTGCAACTCTGCAATGTATGTTTACGTAAGCTTCTTCAGTATCCATAAAGGAATGAATTTGATTGCAACTTAGTTTTCGATTTTTATACGTCCCATTAAGAAACAAAAGAACGTGACTGGTACGTATCAAAATGCTTACTATTGAGTAAACAGAATACAGATGGAATATAATGTCCATTTACAACCTCGTGGATTGTGAAATATTGTAAAATGTGTTTGCACTGGACTTACGAGTAAATATTCAGTCTGTGAACTATGCCTTAATTGTGTGACACAGTGCATAAAAACAGTAACACGCAAATAAAATAATTACATAATATTTTAAGGTGATGTTAAATCTTTCATATACCATTCCTCAAATTGTTTGTGTTGTATACAAAGTTGCAGTAGAGATATAGAGATGGCAGCATATTTATTATACTCATTAAAATCAAGATTCCTCTTTCCATTCAGTTCTTGAGTTGCTCAAAACAGGTTAAGAGAAGATTATGGGTTTCATTTCTGATCACATATAACAGATTTATCAACAGTAATCTCACAAGAGGTTTTGATTTATCTAGAGAAAATCAAAACTCGAGTGGGATTTAATTGACTATTACACGATTAGAAGAAAGTATATAAAGATTAGAAGTAACAAAGTACTCCAATACAATAAAATATTAATTCACTTACGAAAATACAATTGTCTTCAAATGTATTATTGTACCATCTCAACATTACTCTAGATGGCAGTAGTGTGCTACGATTAGCTGTTTTCTTGTTATCAGTTGTGCCAACTATGGAATCTTCATTGAACTCTGCGGACGGTTACTAGTCAAGAAGGCTTTGTTGATTCAGTTTCATTTTTATTAAATAGTTGCATTCCACTTCAATCATCCGGATGCCAGTAATCAACGTCACTTGACAGATGATTTTCAATAAATCTTAGTATTAAACAATCTCTGATACGTGACTATCCGTAATATCATATAGCAGAAGCTATAACAAACATAACCTAAATAATATAAACGAGTGTTAGAAAAGTTTTAATTAGGGATGATGAAATAAACAAGAAACGTTTTAATTATCGTTGATGAAATAAAAAATAAACATGAATAATTTTAAAAGAAACAATTATTGAAAGTACAATTTTCAAATTTGAATGTTTTAGTGGTTGGTGGTTCAGTCGATGTTATATTGGACGTGTGCGTAAAGGAAGTGAACTCATTGATGTACATGGTGTATCCCTCAACTTATTCAGGATTTCCGAATGGTGCTCTCCATTTATTTGTAAATAGGGTTTCAGGGAAGATGCATAGCTATGACCAGTGATCTTTATTAATCCTTGTTCTTGAATGCCAATGCGAGTCATATTTGAAAGTGCTGTGCATCGACTGGAGTGGTTTGTAGTTTTCTGGTTTTTGACGTCCAGACCAGTGCAGTTTGAAATGTTGGCAAACAAAGAAACAAATGCTAGGGTAGTGATAAAAATAAACAAATACTAGGGACGCGATAAAATTAAACAAATGCTAGGGACGCGATAAAATTGTGCGATAAGCATTCATGATTGGTTGAAAGACGTCCTTTCGTACCGTTTTATTGGTCAAAAGTAGTGTGACGTAGTAAAAGTGTAATAGTCAGCCTAATGCACTCCGAAGAAAATAATTTTTATCAGTTTCACTATGCTGCCGTCTAGCGACTGCAAAAAAGGAGTCATGTTATAATAACCCTGACGGAATTGCAGGGTGTAATAACTTGCAGCAGTACTTCCATCTACCGGTCGTTACCAAAAATTCATTTCTACAGTGTAGATCCTGGTGGTTATACTCTTTTATATGTTGCCAATTCATAAGGAAAGGTTAATTATATTCTTGTCATTATTAACAAACAGGAACATATGTTAGAGCTGTCAATTTTCATGTTCATTGGTATGTGTAAGACACTATCCTTCTGCTATATGGAAAAAATATTTTTACGGTTAAAAAAATATTTATATAATTTTTTTTTTTTTTTCAAAATTCACAATGGTTGGAGTTCACTGTGGAGCGATGAAGCGTTTTGCTCGTAACTCATAAACTTGTTAACTTTTTCACGTTCTCTCTCTTTTATTTTATTGCTGAAACTCATGTTTACAATATTATGCTCTGTCAACTACATTTCTTAATAAATAATATTTTTTTTTATTTTTTGTTAGAAGAAAATACTGATATTTGACCATTTTTAAATGAATTTACTATTTTTTCAGGTAGTCTATCAAAGGTAGAGAAGTGATCTTGCATCATATTGTAGATATGACATTCATAAATATACACAAAAAATTCAACACAGAATGTAGGATAGTTTTTTAGTTATGTGGGAGAAGCTTCATCACTGCACAGTGAACTGAATTGTGAAAAAAAAAGTAAATAATTTGTTATTTAATTTTTTTTTCATATAGCATTACAGTGTTTTACACATTACTAATTTATCATTGTTGTACAAGATACAGTAACGGAGGAAAAAATGTTGAATATTTCCAAAATCTTACTGCTGTCCGCTGTACCTAACCCCTTAAATCAACTGCCATCACACAAGTAGCGCATTCATTTGAGTGACTTGGTGGCCGGGAATCCACAGTATATATGCACTGTTAGGCATGTAATCTATGAAAAGATTACTTTTTGGTCCTACAGAATTTATCTGTTATGGTTACCATTGCATTTCTTGTGTGATGACTGTTGATTTAATATGTGTCAATATATATTTCGAACATGGAGTAAGGTCACTAAGGGAAAATATCAAAGGAGAAAGTTTTGATCCGGTAATGTGGATTGAGCTTCGGCGTAGCTCAGTGATTAGAGCGCCCAGTGCATAGAACTGGGGATCCCGAGTTTGGTTCCAAACGCTGGCCGGAGGAAATTTGTCTCCATTAACAACAAATGGTACAACAATACATACAAGGCTGGCTTCAGCATGTGCAAAGAATGGAGCGTACCAAATTACCTAGACCAGGAGTCGTCATCTCAGTGCACTATGGAGCAAGCACAGTTTGCTCGCTAGCTCAGTTCTATCCCTTAGACATCAACAATGCAGCATAAGTTGGGGGGAAGGATTCAGGTGATGGCAGTGGCGTCCGTTCGCTTGTTCAACCCTTTTAATCAGTCTCTAATAATTATAATAAAATACGGAAAAAGCATGTACTTAATTTATTTTATGCTCGACCATGCCGAAATGTAGTAATTATACACCTGATAGCAGTCCTTTAATGCATGTCATTAAAGTACACCTACTCATTAAAGTACAAGTGTTCAGCCAATGACAAGTCAGCTTTGTACCGTTATAAAACCGCAAGTATAGATTATTCTCGGATATGCAATCGAAAGAGAATTAGCGAAAAGTCACGGAGGCTGGAAATCCAATACTGTCGCAGAAGGTTATGTTCTGTTACTATAATAATTAGCGTTAATTGTAAATAATATTCAAATAAATTCAATTTGTCATCTCGTTTTTCAATGTCGAATTCAGTAATCGAGGTTATATCAAGTTTAATGGGATTACATCAAGGTCAATGACATTATTGTTCCTCGGAAAAAATCAATACTTTCGCGTCTGCGCACATCTAACAATTCACGACCTAGAACAAGGTCACTTCCGATCTTGTCAGATACAAATAAAATGTTTACATCTGAATAATATCAAGTTAGAAATATGGTCGAGCATAAAAAGTCATATGAAACTCGCCTATAATGGTAATTAAGAAGCTCGTATGAAAATTACTATCATTATAGGCTCGTTGCATAATGTACTATTAAGAGGAACTGTATAATAAGTAAATAACTTTTCAATTTAAGACAAGAAACCAGTTGTATTTTTCCGTTATGTATTTTAACGGTTTTGAAAGTAAATAGATTTCTTTTTTCATATTAAAGTAATTGCGAACTTAAAGACATGTAATGCATTTTCACGGTTACAAAATATTTAACAAATTGAATCCATTAGTAATATTTAAATCATGGCATCCTATTCCTTTGTTCAAGTGTCGTCAATAAAATAAAATGAATTATCCATTTTTCATCTGACACTATATACAACAAAACCAATTATTTCTCATTATGTATAACATATGAAACTTATTATCTTTTCTGTTACAAGATTGAAGTAAATTATTTTATTACAACGTAAATAACAAATGTTAAAAATTATTTTCGCTGTTCATTAACATTGGTTTCCCTGGATTTTGAATCACTTTTCAGTTTAAGAAAACACACAAGTTGTACTTTTTCGTTATGTATTACAACGGTTTTGAAAGCAAATAATTTTTCTTTTTTCATATTGAAGTAATTGAGAACTTACAGACCTGTAATGCATTTTCACTGTTACAAAATATTAAACAAATCGAATCCATTAATAATATTTAAATTCTGTCATCCTATTCCTTTCTTCAAATGTCGTCAATAAAATAAAATTATCCATTTTTTTTATCTGATACTATGTATCACAAAACCAATATTTGTTACTATGTATCACATATGAAACATATTATCGTTTCTGTTACAAGGCTGAAGTAGGCCTAAATTATTTTATTACCATGTAAATAACAAATGATAAAAATTATTTTCGCTGATCATTAGCATTGGTTTTCCTGGATTTTTAAATTCGTTTCTCCCTCACTAACTGGTCGATGTTAGATGTCAATGCTCGTGTAGAACACAATCGAAGAAGACATTGTAAATTATGGTCAGAAAGTTGTCTTCTGTGATGGGATGCGTTGGCTTGGCTCGACATACTGCACATTGCACAGTACTACCTCCTCAGCCAACGTTTCGGCGCTCTTAACTACTGGGTGTTCAGTTCAAAATGTGTCTTGGCTCGCTGTATGCCGTCATGTGGCTAGCTGATGAGCCTAGAGAATTCAATCTTCCTACACTTCCGCAGCTCAGGTGTATAATCTAAGAGGCAGAGAAGTTGGCTAGCAAGTACGGCGTTCATTCTGAAGAGTACGTGCCGATACGTACGGTAACGCCGGTAGTGGCAGGAATGTGAACTGTTTGGAAATACGTACTGTCGGGATATGGGGAGAGGGTTAAGACGATTACTTACGTATTTGTTGACATTAACTTCGACGGTCAACATGGACACGGAGCATTTGATTTGTGTTGTGGAATGTTACCGTACACAACCGATGATAACAAATACCCTGCGTACGACTTGCCGGCGCAAAACTCAGTTCGAAAGAGGTTATGGTAGCACACAGACCGTACAGACCGCCATCTGTTGCTACGACGTTCAAGTTATACCGTACACGTTCTCAAGTTCAGATTGAAGAACGCCTTAAATGATAGGCAACTTCTCAAACATATAAACTGAAACTCGCTTCAAATCGGTGACCCAACAACAGTGACGTCATGACACACTTTGAAATGAACACCCAGTAGTATGCAAGCTAGTTGGCTATGGCTGACCTAGACAGATGCTTAACTACACACTACGAGGGAAACTACTTATTAGAAAACCTCACAAGAGATGTTTGGAGATATTTTAGGCCACTAGCCCTACTACTTCAAAGTATGATGATGATGATGATAGTTATTATTTTATTCTACTGTTTTCACTCATTATTTCAGGGATTTGATCTAGAATCCACATAATTACGGTGATGCGGTAAAAATCGAAGTTCTTTCGTTTTACATACATGTTTAAGGTAAGTGTGCTGATATCACTGCAAGATTTCATCATAATTAAAACAACATGTAAGGCTCGTTTGTGGAAGTGATGTTGTGTGCAGTTTTTGAGAACTTTTGTTATCCCCTTTCTTTACTTCGTGATCCTCCTCAAGCCCTGGGAATAAAGCAGGAGAAAAAAAAAGCCACTCCCCCCTACACGACTTGGGCTGTCTGAGCTATTCTTCTCCGCTCCTCGCTCAGCCGTGTTCTCTACTGAACAAGCCGCAGAGCGGTATGTAGATGCGATAGACTTTATGCCGCTAAAATTTCGGTAATTAGTGCAAAGGACCGAGTATAAATGTCACCGGTTTAAGGTTAAATGAAGATATGCCTGTAGAATGCTAGAAACGAACGAGAGCGAGAAAGAAAAAGAAGCAGTAGCATGCATATGAAACGCGTGTGGAAACGGGATAAGGGTGTTTTTAAAGAAGCTGATCTCTTATTTTCGTGAACTATGCTTACAGTGTATTATACAGGCGTGCCAAAAGCGATATAGGTAGAAGTATTTAATGTTTAATTAGCATAATTATTGTCTGAAAACAACTTAAAATTCGCGAACTTTCTCACACTTCTTTTATTTACAGGAAATAGAGATGCACGATAGTTACTTACGATAGTATCGATAGTACTATCGACTGTTGCTTCTACTATCTATACTTATAATCAAAACTATTGATATTGTCGATAATCATTACCAGTGTCCGGATCATTGTGGTGATTTTCATGGATTCAAGTTATATGCGCAGGGATCAAAACTTTAAGGTCATCCCATATTATTTGCAGATGACACAAGTATAGTAATTAGAGCCAATAACTCCAACACATTCCAATCTTCAACAGAGAAAATTCTCTTCAAAATATGTGACTGGTTCTCAGTCAATAAATTGGTATTAAATTGTAACAAAACTAACATAATTCAATTTAAATCCTGTCCAAATTACCTCGCAAATTTCTAGCGCAATAATTAACAATAGATCTTTATTAGAACCAACAACAACCAAATTTCTTGGCTTAAAAATCGATAATGTGTTAAATTGGAAATGTCATATTAAAGAAATTACCCCCAAACTAAATTCAGCTTGTTTTGCTATTAGATCTATGCAAAAGATAGTAAATGTCAATGCCTTAAAAACAATATACTTTGCATACTTCCACTCGGTAATGAGTTTTGGAATAATATTCTGGGGAAATTCCACAGATAGTAACAGTATATTTATATTACAAAAAAGAGTAATAAATTAGAATAATAGTAGGTGCCAAATCTAGGTAATCGTGTAGGACTATTTTCAAAAACTACAAATAATGCCCATGGCTTGTCAGTATATATTTTCGTTAATAATCTTCCTCGTATGTAATCGTGAAAACTTTGTAACTAATTCAACAGTTCATAGCATAAATACACGTCAAAAAATGACTTTCATACTCCATCAGCAAGTCTATCGTGTTATCAAAAAGGAGTGCGTTATATGGCAGTAAAAATTTTTAATAGCCTCCCTATCGGTATAAAAAGTGAAACTCAAAACATAAGATTATTTAGGGCCAAATTAAGGAAGTACCTAATTTCTCACGCCTTCTATTCTGTAGGTGAATTCATGACATTCAATAACACTTCATGAAATTGATACTAAAACTATGTGTTGTACTAGTAGACTATAATGTAAATCTCGCCTGTATATATTTAATCTAGATTGTGACTATAAATTAAGAATTTATCATATTATTAATTTTTTTATTTTTTCCATATTCTAGCTGTAAGCAAAGTATGAATACCATGGAATGTTAATAAATACAATACAATACAATTACGTCTTCAAGAACAGTTGCGCCGGTTGTGTACAGATGTTGCGTAAAGAATCATACCGTAGCAATGCCCAAGTCACTCACAGACCTCATAGGCTACGTTCATAATAATCTCCTAGCAAAACAGGAAATAATATACAACGTTTACCCTTATAGGTGGTTATCTTTCCCAGTAGAGGCAGTGCAATACAAAGAAGCAGTTTCGTAGAGTTTCGTTTTGTCTACTTCCCTCTTTTGTGTGTAGACTTCCTATACAAAATTAGAGAACAACATATTTGTTAGTATTGACGAAGCAACAGTGCCACTGGCAGATTTGTAGTAAATGTATGATATGATATGATGTGATATATTTATTCATCTACCATATAGGATATAGAGGGGTAATTCGGGAAGGTTAACAAAAGTTTTCATCTTAGTAAGCATGATGATAGAGATATTCCGTTAGTCAATATAATGTAATATAATATAATAATTTTATTGAGAGTTCAGTCTAATTAACATATCATAGTTTAAAATCAATAACACTTACAAATGTAGGGGAACATAGGGGCAGGACGGGGTAGTTAATGTTTGAATGCTTTTATTTGGTATCAAATAATGTAAATGTATGGGTTTTATGACATATATGCTTTTATTACACTGTAAACAAGTAAAAAAATATGCACTTCGGGTGAACTCTGGTCATTATAACCTTAAAATAAATTAGTTTTTCGAAATGTGTGTTTTGCCCCGTTCTGCCCCAGGTATGGGGCAAAATGGAGTATCTAATTTTTGTAATAATTAAATGGCAAAAGTGACAAAAATTATATACTGAAAGTGTAAATACTACAACATTTTACAAGTTTACTCGAGAAAAAGTCATTCGCAAAATACGCAAATGTGCGTGGCATCCTCGTCTTCACTGTCTACTCCTGCGCAACAATTGTGAGCCCATTTAGACATGATACGCATCTAATCCAGCCCCCTTCTGACAAACAACAGAACGAACTACCCATTACAGGAGGTGAAATTTAATTAAATATGAGGTGGGGCAGGACGGGGTACTGCCCCGTTATGCCCCAACCCGTTTTGCCCCACAGTCACAATTTCTAAGTTATGAGGTATTGGCAGGAAAAATAACGCACGAAATTTAAGAAAGTTTCGGAATTAAAAGCCAGGTAAGCACTCTATAATATGACATTAAAATAGATTATCTAAATAAATCTCATTTCTACTTACGTGTGACAAGAGAACACTTTAAAGTTGCAAATGAATTATACAATATGATGCAGCAACCGAATAACATACAACAGATGCAAGGCATGGCAGTGAGTGTTGTGTGATGATATATTTACATGAGTTGTCGAAGTTCTAAAAAAAATCGGTAGATTACACTACTTGTTGGGAAGATAGAGGCTATATCCCGTCCTGCCCCATATTCCCCTAAATGACCATTGCATCGCAACTACGTTAGCCACAATTCCCTATAAACTCAGTCCTCCAAATTGATTTTAATATAAATACAAAAATGGTCAATACATATAACCTAGTGCCGTAGCCTATATAAGAACTTAAATAATGGATTCCACCATTGAATGGATTGTCAAATCAGTGATATCAATGCTCGCACTACAAACACTCAACTAACCCAAGTATATTGGCCTATTATGAAGTTTAAGAGGAATCATATATTTTCATATGTTATTCTAATGATCATAATTTTATAATTAAGAAATATGAGGTCAATACAACATTTTAGTTACAATTTTATCACATATAATTTTAATAAACCCAGTCCTTCAAATTGATTTTAATATAAATACAAAAAAGGTCAATACATATAACCTACTGCAGTAGCCTATGTAAGAACTTAAATAATGGATTCCACCATTGAATGGATTGCCAAATCAGTGAGATCAATGCTCGCACTACAAACACTCAACTAACCCAAGTATATTGGCCTGTTAAGAAGTTTAAGTGGAATCATATGTTTTCATTATGTTATTCTAATGATCATAATTTTATAATTAAGAAATATAAGATCAATGTAACATTTTAGTTACAATTTTATCACATATAATTTTAATATCTTTATTCATTTAAAATTTTAGATTATTTACCATAGAGTTAACCATGTAAATAGTTGTTTTGTTATATACACAAGATTGTAAATATCAATTTATCTGGTACACATTGCACCGCAAAGATATAGCAAAATGTATAAGATATTGTGAGTCAAATGCCTGATGATGCCCAAGGGCGAAAACGTTTGCATTTCAATTTTATAATATGCAATGATTATTTACATTTCTAAGTGTTATTGATTTTAAACTATGATATGTCAATTAGACTGAACTCTCAATAAAATTATTAGATTATATTAAAAGTTTTCATACTAAGAAAAATCTTGATGTTGTACAGAGAGTACAAACAAACACACAAATAGTAAATTATTTTGACGTACTGTGGAATTAATTTTACTAAAGAGATATTACTATTGACAATGAAATAAAGCTATCCGATTTGTCCGACCAAATGAAAATGTAGAAATTAAGAGGGGCTAATTGGATATTGCTCCGAGCTAATATGGATAGCAATGAAAATCCTATGTAATGTTGATTTTTTCATGCACTGAAACAAATTTATTAATTACATGGTTAATTTATAAACATTTACCACAATGAATTGCTTTTTTCCTTGTGATCCAACGCACTCTCATGAAAACATACCTTACATTTCTGGGAGCGAATCCATTCACCTTTCAGAGTTGATGACTTGGGGTAGTAACTGATCATGCAAAACACACATTTGTAATTATCCTCTTCACTTGCCTTTTTAGCTTTTTTATTTTTTCTTTCACTTTCTTTGACAATGTCACTGAATTGAAGTCGAGTTTGTTTGCCCTTCAATTGGACCTCTTTCTTTGCCTTAACAGCTGCTACATTATCTGATGATGTGCTGTGACAGGCTGTTTGCTTAGCTCAAGAAGATTTTTGCTTTGTTTTCTTCTGAGGGCTAGGAACAACCTGCGTAAGATTTTCAGAAGCGATTCACACAGGAGGCTGCGAAGTACTAGGCTGTTCTTCAGGTTGAATTACTTCTTCGTTTTGCATGTTTTTAGTAGTGGCAGTACTTTAAGGCCTATATGTCTCAGAAACTGAAAATGGAAGTCCTGGATTTTTGCTCTGAAGGGGAAAATTCCTGTTCAGGAGAATCCATGTACTGACAGATACAGTTGCCTCCCAATCTTCATTAAACAATGAATTGAATTGGATATTAGTTATATTAGATCGTGGATTCCTGTGTAGCCGTGATGTTCCTCCACGATGATAATTAGCTTTGGGTGTCTTGAAAACACGACGATCGAGGGGCTGCAAAATATGCGTTGTGTGCGAGGGAAGACAAATTATTTCTATGTAATTGTTCTGGCAATATTCAAGGGCAGAAAATGCAGCATGGGATGAATGATCATCTACAATCAAAAGAACTTTCGCTGGTGCACGATGTTCCTGAAAATGCTGGAGAAATGTCACAAATATTCATTCGTTAATACAAAGTAAATTTCAGTAATTTATGCACAAGATAAAAATATATATTTGTTATCCCTATAGCCCCAAGAAAATGTATCCAAATAGCCCCGCAGGTTATCTGTAACCGGGGAGGACCTAGTTACTGAAAAATGCAAGATATAGCGCCACCATCCAGTTTGATGGACTGTTACATACCATGGACACGATCACAGATAAAAGCGATATGATATTTAGTATTTGAAGGCAAATAAAGCTTACATTCACTGACCACAATATTACATGTTGCATATACTAGAGATGTTTGTTACTTACCGTCCGTTAGAATAATTCATGTTGCTTGTCTCAGGATAGGGCAATTCTCACCAAACTAGCCACAAATGGTAACAATACTGTGAAGCTGAAAACGACAATATAACGTCGTCGGTAGACACAGAGCATGCGCAAACCCTTAACATTATCCGTATAGCCCCGCTATCAGATTTACTCCTCTGCACCCTATCTGTAAGACAGACCTTTTACAATATTCTATATTACCACTGATCTGCCTTACTTTACAGTTTTAATCACCTATGCTAAGTCTCACAACTAAAAAAAATGAACAAAAACAAAACAAAAAGCACACACATATGTAAACACTACAAGATCAATTTAATACACCATTACTTTTAACTTTCTCTTCCAATTTCATCTTCACTATCATTAAAAATTGCCCAATTAATTTTACTCTCCTATATTAGTTATAGTACATGTTTTCTGATATGCTACATATCTATTCATATTCAAAAATGTATTATTTATCCACTTTTTCCTTGTATTGTCTGTTTCTTGACATTCTAATAATATATGGAACGGTTTTCTCCCATGCCGCAAAGGGGGCAGATATCCTTCTCTAAGATTTCCCTCCTGTTATTCAATTTCCATATTCCTAGTCTCCACCAAGCTAAGCCCGTCTTCACTTTCCTATTGTTTATTCTGGCATATTAATTCTTCTTGCTCCCATGACGTTTTAATTTTCTTATAGTTACTTAATGTTCTTAATTCGTTGAAATTTTGATATAACTCCTGTCTTGTAATTTCATTACACCTCTCCTTTACGATTTTACAAATTACATATAAATTCATTACTCTAATTGTTTCCTTTTTTGTAGTTAAGGGTGCGGCAAAACATTCTCCCTAATTTAAAGTTTAAATAAAAAACATGTGGATCAAAATAAGGAAGCATTGTTAATATGAATGGCAACTTAACAGTGGGAATTTTTCTTTTTTTGAGTAACATGTCTCTCAAGTGGTGTCCTTCACTGTCAATGCATTGTTGAATGCGACTTCGGAAATTCTGCAACA
Source organism: Periplaneta americana (assembly GCF_040183065.1). Taxonomy (NCBI): domain Eukaryota; kingdom Metazoa; phylum Arthropoda; class Insecta; order Blattodea; family Blattidae; genus Periplaneta; species Periplaneta americana. Next base: position 62,390,980 of record NC_091126.1, on the reverse strand, counting down.
CTCTAATTAGCATTTCTTGAGGAATAAGACCAATTTCTTCCTGTATTGCATTTCTTGGATCTGGCAAAGTCCTCGGCCGATGTTTGAACACTTTCAGCCTTAAGTTGCCCCCAGAGAAAAACATTGCAGGGTGCAAGGTCTGGTGATCGTGCTGGCCAGGGGACGTCGCCACGTGAAGAAATTAAGCGTCCAGGAAACATCTGTCTCAGGACTTGGAGAGAAATCTGAGCTGTGTGACGGGTGACTCCGTCCTGCTGAAACCATACCTGGCCAATCTGCAGCGCATTGAGTCTTGGTGCCAAAAAATTGTTGTTCACAAAAGTGTACCGCTGAGAGTTTACTGTCACAGTAGCTCCATCCTCTTCAAAAAAGTAAGGACCAAGTACCCCGACTCTTGCAACCGCGCACCATACAGTAACACGGTCGTTACGTAGAGGTTTTTCATGAAGTTCACGAGGGTTCTGTCCACTCCAATATCGGAAATTTTCATGATTCACGCATCCCGATAAGTGAAAATGTGTAATGCAGATGCTGAAGATGCTGTGGTTCTTTTTAGTGATGAACCACGATCATCAGATTTTTTTTCTATGGGGGCATTTAAGTCTGAGGTGTTCAAACATCGGCCGAGGAAATGCATTACAGGAAGAAATTGGCCTTATTCCTCAAGAAATGCTAACTTAGAATGATGCAGAATTTCCGAAGTTGCATTCAACAATGCATTGATAGTGAAGGAGACGACTTGAGAGACACGCTATTCAAAAAATGAAAAATTTCCACTGTTAAGATACCATTCATATTAATAAAGCTTCCTTATTTTGATCCACCTGTTTTTTATTTAAACTTTAAATTAGGGAGGATGTTTTGCTGCACCCTTTATTAGTATGTCATCTACGTATCTGTGCCAATATAGAGTATATTGATGTCTGCGTGTTTGTTGTTGTCTTTGTTTAGTATGTATGTATGTTGTATATGGTGTATGAATAACAGGGCAACATAAAATTTAACACGTGAAAGAAACATAATACACAGTGATATAGTGTAAAAAGTTGCGTAATCAAGATATATAAATGAAATTATAATCTTTGGCACATTCACTGTTCACCATTTTGTTTAGCTTGGAACTTAAATTCAGTCGTACTAAAAAACTTCTTTTTTTTTTCCTTGTGGCAATTTCATGGTTTACCATTTGAAGTCCTCAATTTAAATCTTTATAGAATTAGTATAGAAAAGAAAATTAGTTAATAATGGAGTTCAACAAGGTTGTCCACTATCATCAACTTTATTTAATATTTATATAAATGAAATTATTTTAATATGGAACCAAATCTTCACTTCAGGAATCAAAATAACCAGTGCTCTAATATTAAATACCTTACTCTTTGTCTATGATAAAGTCATAATTTCCAATTCAGAGGATAATTTACAAAGAGTATTATATACATTAAATAAGATATTAAAAGATTTTGGGATGGAAATTTCAGCACAAAAATAAAAAGTAATGTCAATTTTTAGGACAAGACCCAGTCAGAAGTAAGATAATACACAATAACCAATGCCTCGAACAAGTACAAAATTTCAACTATCTGGGTTGTGAAATGTCTTATCAAAATGAAAAAAATGTGAACAAGAAAATTACAAAAAAAATACACAAATTCTAGGAATAATAAACAATACATTAAAAGCTAAATGAGTACAAAAATCTACAAGAATAAAAATATGTAATGCACTAGCATTACCCTCCCTTTTATACGGAAGCGAGATTTGGACATTAAAGAAAAAAGACATGAACAGAATCAAAGCAACGGAAATGAAATTTTTCAGTAGTACAGCAGGATATACTCTTTTAGATCGAAAAATTAACGAAGACATTTTAGAACAATTGGAAGTAGAGTCAGTAGAAGAAAAAGTCAACAGATACAAATTAAATTGGCTAGATCATGTAAGAAGAATGGGAAATTCAAGAACCCCAAAAATTATGATGCACTCTAAACCTAGAGGACATCGTCGACCAGGAAGACCTTTTAGAAGACTGCTAGACGTGGCCGAAACAGGTCTACAGAGAATTAATATTGAGGAGAAAAATTCGCTCCGGCGCCGGGGATCGAACCCGGGTCCTTGGTTCTACGTACCAAGCGCTCTGACCACTGAGCTAAGCCGAATTCAATCGACGGTACCGGACCGAACCCCTCTCCTTCAATGTTTCCCTTTGTGGCCTGACTCCAAGTTAGGCATATACTTGACGTATATGTCCATTGTCAACTGCCATTACAAAGGGAAACATTGAAGGAGAGGGGTTTGGTCCGGTACCATGAATTGAATTCGGCGTAGCTTAGTGGTCAGAGCGCTTCGTACTTAGAACCAAGGACCCGGGTTCGATCCCCGGCGCCGGAGTGAATTTTTCTCCTCTAATATTAATTGTCAATATTACAGATATTATTCTGTAGAACTAATTAATAAATCTATAATCTTCTCATAGCTGCAGTGCATATATTGGGTGTTCATTTCGAAGTGTGTCATGACGTCACTGTTCACGAGTCAGCGATTTAAAGCGAGTTTCAGCTTATATGTCAGAGAAGTTGCCTATTAATCAAGGCGTTAAATCTGAATTTGAGAACGTGTACGGTATAACTTGAACGTCGTAGCAACAGATGGCGGTCTGTACGGTCTGTGTGCTGCCATAACCTCTTTCGAACTGTGTTTTGCGCGGCCAAGTTGTTATCATTGGTTGCGTACCACAGCATTCCACAACACAAAACAAATGCTCCGTGTCCATGTTGACCGTCGAAATTAATGTCAACAAATACGTAAGTAATCGTCTTAATCCTCTCCCCATATCTCGACAGTAAGAAAAAAAACTCACCTCAGTACATGTTTCGAAAGAGTTCACATTCCTGCCACTACCGGCGTTACCGTACGTATCGGTAAGTACTCTTCAGAATGAACGCCGTAGTTGGTAGGCAACTTCTCTAGCACATAGGCAATACACCTCTGCGGAAGTGTAGGAAGATTGAATTCTCTAGGCTCATCGGCTAGCCACATGAGAGCATACAGCGAGCCATGACACACTTCGAACTGAACACCCAGTATTTGTACAGATTACTGTGCACGTAACAGCGGAATCCCGGTCAAACAAGTCACTCAGCAGAGTGCGCTCCTAGTATAATGTCAGTTGACATTGGACATATACGTCAACATATATGCCTAACTTGGAGTCAGGCCACAAAGGGAAACATTGAAGGAGAGGGGTTCGGTCCGGTACCGTCGATTGAATTCGACGTAGCCCAGTGGTAAGAGCGCTTGGTACGTAGAACGAAGGACCCGGGTTCGATCCCCGGCGCCGGAGCGAATTTTTCTCCTCTAATATTAATTATCAATGTTATAGATGTTATTCTGTAGGACAAATTAATAAATCTATAATAGGTCTACAGAGGCCTAATTCGTGAAGGATGATGATAATATAATTTTGCCGTCGAGACACTATTCCAGCCACAAAGTTTATATTATGTACTAGGCATCGAATACCTCCAAATCATGATGAAAAGCAGTCAATTAAGTGAATGAATATGTGTGGGAGTTGGGATTTAAATAAAAGGTGAAGGATATGTATGTATAGGCTGTGGGAAGGAAGCCTGAAGCAATGCACGAAACTCACAACGCAATGTATGAAAAGAAAACAAATTGTTACGTTGTTACAAATTGATAGGCTTCTCTCAAGTTTGCCAAGAACATTTAATTGAAGCTATGTATCCGTTGACACGAGAGAGTAAATAGAACTTAATAATCTCATCGTCCCGGACTGCGGAAACGTAAAAAACGTTTTTTATTAATGTTGATTGGCTCTATTTAAATGCTACGTTATACGGCTACATCGAAGCACTTGAATTATGCAAGCAATCCCATGTCAAGACTATGAATTGTTTGTTCTCTCTACCCACCGTTCGTCTCATCCCCAACCCCGTCCCACAGCGGGCACAAAACATATCGAAAAACATTTCATATATAAAAGTGTAACATGAAATATCCCTCATGATTTGATGATAAAATTGGTATGTATTTCTTGTACTGGATAATTAACAACCGTAATTAATTAATCAAATCTATGTTTTGCTGAATGATTTACTACAGGATAATCTGTTCCGATAATGCAATGAAGGGTGGTGATGAATGCTGTACAGCGGACAGGGCTGGATGTATTACTCGTTTTATAAAAAATAACGTTGAACGTTGTCAGTTTGTCAAAACACATTTTAAAGAATTCAATAATTTTTTCTCACTTGAATTATTTTGTAGCGCAATATACACAATTATTCCATGACTATTACACTTTTACTACGTCACACCACTTTTGACCAATAAAACGGTAGGAAAGGACGTCTTTCAACCGATCATGGCTGCTTATCGCACAATTTTATCTCGTCCCTAGCATTTGTTTATTTTTATCACTACCCTAGCATTTGTTTCTTCGTTTGCCAACATTTCAAACTGCACTGGTCTGGACGTCAAAAAAAAAAAAAAAAACAGAAAATTACAAACCACTTCAGGACTTTAAAATATGACTCGCATTGGCATTCAAGAACAAGAATTAATGAAGATCACTGGTCATAATTATTATATGAAGAGCACCATTAGGAAATCCTGAATAAGTTGAGGGATACACCATGTACATCAACGAGTTCACTTCTTTTACGCACACGTCCAATATAACATCAACTGAACCACCAATCACTAAAACATTCAAATTTGAAAAATGTACTTTAAATAATTGTTTCTTTTAAAATTATTCATGTTTACTTTTTATTTCATCAACGTTAATTAAAACGTTTCTTGTTTATTCCATCATCCCTAATTAAAACGTTTCTAACACTTCTTTATATCATTTAGGTTATGTTATAGCTTCTGTTATATGATATTATGGATAGTCACGTATCAGAGATTGTTTAATATCAAGATTTATCGAAAATCATCTGTTAAGTGACGTTGATTACTGGGGTCCGGATGATTGAAGTGGAATGCAAATGTTTTAATAAAAATGAAACTGAATCAACAAAGCCTTCTTGACTAGTAACAGTCCATAGAGTTCAATGAAGATTCCATAGTTGGCACAACTGATAACAAGAAAACATAATCATAATACACTACTGCCATCTAGTGTAATGTTGAGATGGTAAAATAATACATTTGAAGACCGTTGTATTTTCTTAAGCCAATTAATATTTTATTGTGTTGGAGTACTTTGCTACTTCTAATCTATATATACTTTCTTCTAATCGTGTAATAGTCAATTAAATCCCACTCGAGTTTTGCTTTTCTCCAGATAAATCAAAAGCTGTAGTGAGATTACTGTTGATAATTATACAGAGATTTATGCTTAGTGAGAGTAATAAAATGAAGATATGAGACTTGAAAATCCATCTCTAGTAGCGCTCTCGTTGAGTATGAAAACATAACCAAAATTTTGTTTATGATATTGGCTATTATGGCCAGAGGTACACCATTGTCCTGCAAAAATTTAGTAAAATACTGTTTCTTATATCTTAGCTGCTATAAAAGCTAAATCAACAAATCTTTTCATGCTTAATATATACATACATTACACTTCATAAAACACTACCCAGAATATTGAAGTAGCTAATAATTACCTGTCAAATATTATCAAATCTGCATATTTTTACAACTGTGAAGATTTGATTACATAATAAAATATACCATTAATTAAATATCTGCATGATTCGTTTACTGGAATATTTTAAAAATCTACATCAGAAACATAGTCTATGATCAGTCTGTGACCTATTCTTTCAGGATATATTTTTTCCCTAATCAAAAATTTTAGAAAATTTAATATTGAAGGTAACGGTTACTTACAAATGGAGTTTAAGGAAACCTCAGGTTCATTGCCGCCCTCACATAAGCCCTCCATCCGTCCTGATCCTGTGCAAGATTATTCCAGTCTCTGTCATCATATCCCACCTCCCTCAAATCCATTTTAATATTATTCTCCCATCTACGTCTCGGCCTTTATTTACTATTTTTTGAGATAAAAAGATTTTTTCGCTCAACCAAATATTTTTATGTTCCGGTCCCAAATTAAGTACCCAGAAAACTTTATTTTACATATTTAAGTACTATTTATGCTTAGACGTTTAGGGTAAATGCCGTAAAATTTTTACTTTAGACAGTAGAAATAATGTAACTGCAAAATTTAACAGCATATTCCGTGAATAGAGTACAATAAAAAAATATAATTCCATATTAGTCCCAAATGAATGCTTTTCTCAGAAAAAAAATGATTTCCCCTTAAAGGTTAACACTGTTTTACCCAGTAAGTGCTACCAGTACGATTGTGAATTTTATTATTATTATTATTATTATTATTATTATTATTATTATTATTATTATTATTATTATTATTATTATTATACTTATAGTTATAGTTAACTGATGAGGAATTATTTATCCCTTTAAAGTTTTCAAATAAAATTGATGGATTTTTTTTGCATATTAAATAAACTCATTTATTGCCATTAGGAATTGAGTGACTAAGAGTTGGAACTCTGGTGTTCAGACAGAGAGTGTGTTAGCTTTCATACGTGAGTCGGTGACTCGCTGTTTCCAAAGCAAACAAATTTTCACCCTAATTTTCTAATTAACCATGCACTTAATTCAGAAAACGATATTAGATTTTTATTTATTTCAATGTATCCTATTGACCCCTTCAATCTGCATAGTTACATCAATTCAATCTTGTATACACAGACTAAACAAATTCTTTAAATTAATTTCATCAATTTTAAGTTTTAGCATTATTTTCTGACTGAGATTATAGGATCTGCCTTCAAAACTCTTACCGCATTCTGTATCTAATAATGGATATGTGTACTGCGCACCATATACTGAGAAACATTGTCGTACGAAGTATTTTCCTCTATTTTAGAACATGAGATTGTAGAAAATGTTGATTTACTTTCGGAAATGAATGGTAAAGTTGCATGACAAACGGTTTAATTACAAAACAGTATTCTTTCCTAGAAACTCAATTTGTATCCGTCGTCGCACATGCAATATTCGTGGGAACGGGGAACACATTGTTTGACGAGTCTTACTCTTCTTGTATGCAGTTCTATAACTCGCAAAATATTAATTTAGTTCCCATATTATTCAAGGACTTAAAAGGGAACAGTATGATTAAGAACTCGTCTCTTCAGTTGCGACATATTTGTGGTAAAATAGTGGACCTACCTATTGCATTTCTTTTCTCGTTAATATATAAATACAATGTGATTCGGTCAAAGGATACAAAAATTAAGCAGGAGATATGAGATGCTCTACTGCAGGCATGCCCGGCCGGAGCAGATATAGCCTTCAATCGAGGTGCAACAGTGACGTAGACTCTCAAAATAACATGCAGTCACACACATAAAAGATATTCTATATCACTGTAGCACCTCGATCGAAGGCTGTACATTCCTGCTCTACTGAATGTTTTGAGACTGAAAACTTGGTGTCAGCGAAGTTAGATTAAGGAGATATGAGCTTAAACATTGCCATCGATATCGCTTACTTTTTTCCATAAATCTATATTTATTATTTACATTCATGTACACTTATAATTTGCATTTACTTATTTTTTTTTTCGAAAGCCGTTGTGAAAAGGAAAAGAAAATGTTACACACAGAGTGTACACGATATAAACTGCCAAAAATACTGGTGAGCGATCATAATTGACTGAAGAAGAAAGTGTAATAAAATTGTCTGTAACTTTTGTGGTTTTCCTAGACAAAAATGTTATCTGTGAGTCTAATGTTTTGGAACCTCATTATTTACTTCTGTCCGCCAAGTACATTGCAAATGTAGTGATATCCTTGTTTATAAATCAGGGTATTTGTTGTCTCTCTATTGTGGGGGTGTAAGCTTGTGTTGCACGGAAGGTCATTGGCAATGACGTTCACATTTACTCGAACAGTAAATATTGGACTACTATCAATCCTAAAAACATGACATTACAGGAATTAAAATAAAAATAGAAGAAAAAAAGCAAAATTTCGCTACACATAATCTTTAGTAAACCGAGATGTACTGCCTGTATAATTTTGGTAATTTGCATCGTTTACACCCTGTTTAACTTTTCTTATTTAATTCCTTACAGAATTACAATCTACATATAATCCTTGTATACCTAAGGTATTATTTTCATTCTTTTTTCGTCCCTACCCATCCAGTTCAATTCTCCCAGTCCTCTTATTATTGATATTATTATTGTTACAAGGAACAGACAGGTAGTCGCGTGAACGGAAGGTAAATCTCTTTCATTGCCCATGCCGGGAATCGAACCACTTATCTTTTGGATGGGAAACTCATACATTATCCGCAGAACCAAAGCAGCGGACATTTGTTTAATTTATGTCTTAATATTTTAGTTATCACTAATTGCTCGATTGCCTACAGTACTAGAACAGCGTAGATGTATTCATAACTTCAATATTTGCTGTCAAATGAAATGCGTTCAACGTTTACGAAATCCACTGAGACGTTAACATTCTCAAAATACGCTGTTAATTTGAACAGCAAGCGTCGAGATAATGCAAAGTGTACTTCAGTTTGTTACATATATCGGTAACTGCTGTAATTCTTGTGTGTTGGGAGGACATTTTCTTTTATAACTTAAAAGACACTAAAGAAAGGAAATTGTTGGAAGCCTTCTCTACATGGCAGCTATTGTGTGTGTCGCTTAACGCTTAAACTAGCTATATGAAGTTCGCGTACATGGCTGAAATATACTCTTTAATGTAGATTAAGTTTTTTTTTATTCTCATCCGTTTGAGCGTATTATGAGCTGAATTCTGCAAAGACAGGATGTGTCTGTTGTAAGTTACCAATATTAAACCATGACGTATATAGCGGCTGTTATAGAACGAATTTCGACAAGGAGACTGTAGTTCAAAGCCCGTGATACTGTGGATGAAATCAGTTTGGGTACGGAAAAGTGACTAGAATCTGCGGTCTGTAGCCTAAGTTGCAGAAATTTAGTGATGAGACATTTCTTTGTTCATGGTGTGATTTCTCACCTGTGAAAAGTTAATCCTTTTGGTTATCTCAAGGGATGGGGTAGAGTTCTCTGCACAACAGATCTATCTGCTATTCCCAAAATGGACTTGGGACAGGTTACTGACCTCTACACAAGAGACAAGTAAAAATTAACTGTATTAAAATAAACAACTATACATGTCTGAGAGTAGACTACTCTTCAGAAATAAGTGTTTATTACATGCAGAAAAGTATTAAAGATATCAGAGAGACCAGGTGTGAGGTACGTTCTGTAATAAGTAGGGAACGGAATTTGGAGCAGTAAACGCTAGTATTGGCATCTACACAGCCATTTGTTTACAACCCTTTATACCAAGTCCTCCCCTCCATGACATACTCGCAGATCTCTGCACGTGAACAACAGGTGAACGGGACAGTTGTCCCATAAGAACTTCAACATGCAGGTTTACAGTTCAGAGTAGTGAAGTGAAGGTACAATGCCGAAAGTGAAACCAACTAACAATACAAAATTGAAAGACTAGCCTATATTTGTAAAAGCTCCAGATAGGATATCAAAATTCAGGAAATAATTCCCTAAATTGTCGCTTACCCCATGTCCAGTTCGTAAGAGATGGGGGTCATGGTTATAAGCTTGCAATTATTACGCACATCACCTCAAATCTGTGAAGAAAGTGGTCCAGTCTTTCGACCACGATGACGCGGCTGCGATCCAAATACGCCAGGAACTGCTATAAATGATAGAACAATCGAAAAAGAAGTCATGGATATTAAGTCAAATTTGTTATATTTACCGGATTCCATTATTCGATTAGGAAAGTCAGAAGTAGAACTGGTTGAGCAAATAAATATTATGAGGACTATTGTAGATAAACTTAGTGCAGTAGAAGGTGAAGTAGGAAAACGTGTTGGTGAAAAAATGAACAGAGTTTTGATTAAAAATGATAGGTACAGTATTCTTAGTCGGATTACAAATGTACTAACAAAGGTGTCCCAATGACGTCATTCAACATGTGAATTTAATTGACGTATCATGTCTCAAGTACTCTCCAATTGTCTCTGCAGATGTAGAGCGGAGTTTTTCCATGTTAAAAAATTTCCTTCCTTGCAAAAGAACAAAGTTGTATTTTGAAAATTTGAAAATGATATCTACAATTTATTATAACAAGGCACAGCAGGAATAATTGTTTCATCAACAAAACATATCATTAACTAAAAATGTGATTTCGTTTGGTTCTACATTTTGTTCAAAATTTAATGATACTGTATTAGGCTATATTATAAATATTGTAGTATATGCATATATTGTAAATACTATAGTATACGTTGTATACATATTATCATATTTCATCATATTGTAAATAAAAGTTTTAATTTAACACGCTCCTGACAGAAAAACACACATATTCAGAGGCGAATTCCATACAGAAGACAACTGTCTATCAGCCATCAATATTTCCACTGACACGCGAGGACGCAGAGATAGATATTTAATTATGTATATTTGTAATGTTGTTTATTGGTGTCTTGTACGTTGCCAAGAAAAACACATGTAGTTCAAAATGAAATGCAGATTATGTATGTAGGCCACTATATGTCATTAAACTATTCCATATGTTTATTCTGAAATACATTTACAGACGTTGCGTGTAAATTTGTATGAAGTGGACTGTACTCGTCCATGCTCTGTGACGCAGCTCGCTTGACAGTCACTGAGCTACGAATATCTATTCTACGTTTCACCATTCTTTATAATACTCCAAATCCCTTTCCCTAGTAATAAGATTTCTTGTGGCCAAAAACTGTAAAGATAGTGAAATCCATCCCAACTTTGTGAAGTTTATGGGCCAGACGTAATGAGTGAAGGTGGTGTAAGACAATGGTGCCGTATGTTCAAAAATGGGCGAACCAATGTCCATGATTAAGAGAGAAGTGGTCGACCGAGTATCGTGAATGCAGATCTGATTCGTTTGGTTGACGAAAGGGTTAGAGCGAACCGCAGGTTCAACATGACGGAGCTTAGTGAGGACTTTCCACAGATTAGTCGTACTCTTCTGTACAAAGTGACTACCGAAAATTTGGGCTACCGGAAACTTTCTAACATATGGGTGCCTAAACTCCTTTCTGAGGAACAAAAGGCTCGGCGGATGGGAGCAGCACTGTTCTTTCTTGAGCGTTACGAAAGAGAAGGTGATGCTATTCTCTATAAGATTGTGACAGGAGATGAGACAAAGCCTCAATGCAATGGGGCCATACTCACTCCCCGAAAAAACTCACAAAGTGTTGTCAAACACTTTCCACGAGGAAACTCATGGCAGAAAAGGAATTTTGCTAATGGAGTTCTAGGAGAGGAATGCCACAATTAACGCTGAGCGTTACTGTAACACAGCAGCAAACTTGAAAAGTGCCATTCAAAACAAACGTCGTGGCATGTTGAGCTCTGGGATGATTTTCCTGCATGACAACGTCCGGCTGCAAACAGCGCGTCGTACTGCGACCAAACTGCAAGAGTTCAACTGGGAAGTATCGGATCAGCCCCCCTATAGCCCAGATTTGGCACCTAGCGATTACCATGTCTTCTTGCACATAAAGACATGGCTTGGCTCGAAGCGCTTTGACGATGACGAAGAGTTGAAAACCAGCGTCGTAGGTTGGCTTCAGTCGCAGGCGGCCGAATTCTACGATTGCGGAATTTCAAAGCTCGTCAAACGCTAAGATAAGTTTCTCAATGTGAGTGAAAACTATGTGGAAAAATGAACTAGAGTGTATATTTTCGAACGTATTGTAACCCAATTCTGTAGCCTCATTCACACGTTTGTAAAAATTAAACGGAAGTTACTTTATGAATAGCCCTCATAATAATATTTGTTGTCGTTCACCTACATAAACCCTTAATTTTGGTTGAAAAACGAACATATCGGATTATAGCCATATAGAATTTGCGTCCACACCTGTGGAGTAACGGTCAGCGCGTCTGGCTGTGAAACCAGGTGGCCCGGGTTCGAATCCCGGTCGGGGCAAGTTACTTGGTTGAGTTTTTTCCGGAGTTTTCCCTTAACCCAATACGAGCAAATGCTGGGTAACTTTCGGTGCTGGACCCCGGACTCATTTCACCGGCATTATCACCTTCATATCATTCAGAATCTAAATAACCTAGATGTTGATACAGCGTCGTAAAATAACCAATAAAATAAATAAATATAGAATTTGCTTGGTATTGACTAAAAATATGTAAACATTTTATTTCTCATGTTACTTTTGGACGTGTTTGGTTTTGACTGAAAACCGGACACGTTCGGTTTTGATCGAAAACCCATATTACAAATGCAATTTTGTATGAGACTTATCCAAGTTTGACTCAGAATTAATGCAGAGATCGATAGAATCCAGTAAAATTATAACGAAAACACCATAAACTCATTTTCGTTAAATTATGGATTTGTCTGGTTTTGAACGCAAGCTCCTTATATTAGGTCTTACAGGCCGTTGTAAGATTCTAAAGTCTCCTCCTCGAATATTGCAGTGCTGCAACCATCGTTGTGATACACGCTTAGTAACGAAACTTTCACCCTCGACTTCATATATTCTTTGTTCCGCGGGAGCAGCTTTGTAATCTTGTGTTTAACAGTCGCATGCCAATGCCCATTATTACACCAACTAATACCAATGGTGGGGTCAATGATAGACCCCACGTATTTTATATTGTTTCTGCAATTGAACTATATAAACTATATATTTTTGTAATCTTTATGGCTTAAGGAATTTATATCAACTTTATTAAATATATTTTGCTTTACGAAAAAAATTTTTTAACAGATACAAAAAAAATAAAAAATAAACATTCTGAGAGAAACAGGTATTCGGATACAATATTACTTGCTGTATTCAAGATTTATGCAAACAAAAATAATCATTCAGAATCACACTTCGAACAGGTTCTAATTTTTTTTATTTTATTTTAGTAGGTTATTTTACGATGTTTTATCAAAATGTTAGGTTATTTAGCATCTGGATGAGATTAAGGTGATAATGCCGGTGAAATTTGTCGGGGCCCATCACCGAAAGTTATCCAGCATTTGTTCATTTTGAGTTGAGGGAAAACCCCCGAACAAACCTCAACCCGGTAACTTGCCTCGACCGGGAATCGAACCCGGGCCATCTGGTTTCGCGGCCAGACGTGCTAACCGTTACTCCACTGGTGCGGACAGGTTCTAATAGGAATGGACTCTTCTTTCATCATATGAGCAGAACATATGTATTTATTACATGACGTACAGGTCTTCATGTATTTGCGGTCCTTACTTCTTGGGCATAAATAACAACCGCCTTTGTTTGGAATATTTGTCACTGCATTACGAGTTACTTTCCTGTGTGGTTCTGAACGTACAGTTCCTCTGCTCACTGCACCTTGGTCCCAGCATCTATATACTTTGTGTATAGGCCAACCGAATTTTCAGCACGCTTCTTTATATTTATGATGCAAAGCTGTCGACTCATTTCTTTCAAAAAATTTTTCCTTCCAGAATTCTTTTTTTTTTTTTTTGTACTGTTTAGCCCACTGATCATTAGTTTCACGAAACAATATATATGCATTATATGCTGCAGTGTCAATGAGGTTGAATAGAACCGCCATTAGCCGTCGCCGCGTTCCTCGACAACAAGAGTATGTTTTTATGCACTTGTCAAGAACATCCACTCCTGCTTTAGTAGAATTGTAGAATAGGATTATATCTGGCTTATCGTCAGTCACCTTCATGTCACAATGTTGCATGCAAAGGCCTGTCACAACTTTTCCTTTCTTTGGGACTTTGCTGACCAAGGTGGTATCTTCAGTGAAGGCGAATCTAACTGTTCCAGGTTGGGCATTTTTCAAAGAAACAGGGCGAAGCTCTGTCGGTAAATCTCTTCTGTCACTTCGCATGGTGCCAACTGTAGTTACTTTCTCCTCCAACAATTCCGTTGCAAGGAACATGTTTATGAATTTCCTGTCCATTGTGATGTTTCGTCCTGATTGTTCCAAGTTAGACATATGAACCAACCTTTTCACTACTTCAGGACCACTGTTATAATGTCTTTGCACAGATTCAAACTATCCTGCATAAGGGTCTGCTGCGAGGCAGTAGTTTGTGTTGGAATCACACAACACGTTTACATCTATCTCGTATTTACCTGGTTTGGTTGGGATATATAACCTAAATGGACAGCGCCCATGAAATGTTATTAGTTCTTCGTCAACAGTGACAGACTCGTTAGGGTTGTAAAACATAGGAAACTTTCTCACCACCATATTCCAAATATCTCTGATAGAAGCAAATTTATCTCTCTTCTTCCGATCTTCAAGTGTAACTGAATTATCAAAACGCAGACATTCCAGTAACAATCTAAATTTATGTTCTGGAAGTGTAGCTCTATACAGTGGAAAATTTTCTTCACTATATAGCTCACGAACACTGTCTTTATTTTGTCGATTCACCCCACAGTTTAGAAGATGTCCAATAACACCTAAAATTTCCTCTTGGACAAAATCTTTCGAATTTCGAATAAATGCATCAGCACATGATTGCCTGAGTATTTCCAGTCTCTGGTTCATGTGGATCAAAATAATATATAGAGCATCATGATCGAAATATATACAGAATGCTTCTCTTGGAGTGTCAGGCTTCACTCCCGGCTTAGGTCCTCCCTGGGTACTGATTATGTTAGCGGACTGACGCCTTCTCTCATTTGTACTGGTTCATTTTTCAATATATTACCAGATGTAGCTGTCATATTTCCAAGGGGTTGGTCGATTTTTGCTTCCGGACGTAGATGCCTTCATACGGGCTGAAGTTCTAATACAATAAGTATTTACATACATCACGTACGTAACCAGAAACTTATTACTTTCTGACCAGTAGTTTATTTACAAAAAGGAAAATAGTGTTGTTATACAAAGGAGTGAAGCAAACATTAGGCCTACCTTCTTCTTCCTCCGATTCACTTCTTTCTCTTGAAATATCTTGACCTTTAGGCTCCTGAATAACACCTTCAACTTCGCTACAAGAACTGTCAAATATCACCTCATAAATGTCTGCCTCTGTCATGTACTTCTTCCTAGCCATATTTACTGTCAATGAAATAAATACAACTTCCTGGCTGCAATTATTACTGAAACATAAATGGATATAAGAAATCCAATGCGCATGTACCGACAACAATCGCTATAACTCAACAATGGACTGCCGCCAAAAGTTAATTTTTTGGTATAGTGTGTACAACATAACAACAAAAAATGTCAGAAAAGCATAGCATAAATTTCCCAGTGATAAAAGAGAAATCATTAAAGATATTCTCTGGGGTCAGTGACTGACCCCCCCCCCATTGGTATGCGACTGTTAATAGTGTTTTAGAAGGGCTTTAATCTCCAAATTTATCAATTGCATTTTATATTGTGTTAATTCACGACTGTCATTTGCTTACAATACACAATAATAACCATAGCGTTCTGTAAATTGCTTTGCTTAACTGAACAATATCATTAAAATCTTATAAACACTAACATTCTGAAAAACCGACATTAAATATGAGACGACCTAATATAACCGTTTGTTTAATCACGCTATATCAACTGTGTGTTTATCTCGTATGTATTGAAATAGTGACATAGGGCCTAATGGTATTTTTGCAAGATAATTCATAATGTTCTATATGGGATTACTTGGTCTACGTCTTATGATTACGGAAAGCTTAGCATAAGTCAATCAGATCCGCAAGACCAAGAGGTATTTAAAAAACTTAAGTTAGCGTAGCAGAACCAAACAGTCGGATGAATTTATTGCATCTATTAAACTAGTGTCAGATTTATTTTCCATCGTTATCGGGATGTTTTCTAAATTTTCAGAATGGCATTTGCACAATTAGATTAGAGAGTTACGTAAATACACTCATATATTTTATTAAAAGAAAATTTCGAAATTGGCAGATATCAGTTGGTGTCAATCTTTACAGAATAGGTTCAGATATTTCAAGTCCATCAGATCTAGTGGCCAGAATTATGGGGTTTGTAATTTTAACTCTTGTGTAAATATTTATGGACCAGTCAAATATTTGTACTATGTTCAATTTCCACATATGTGCAATTATTTGAATTTCAGACCCTTAAGCGAAGTGAAACATTTGCAATTAGTTGCATTCTGTGGCCGCGTGGTCAGAACTTCGTAAAGTTTCCAAATAAAATAACGTAAAACATTTAAAACAGGAGACGTATCGTATCCGTAGGGAATGGAAATTAATATTTGTTCCCTTTCCGAGAATTAAACCTGATCTCATGGATTTGTAACCAGATATGCATTTGAAACCACGTGTGAATTATTCATCTCGATTTTGTTTAAATTCTTTGTAAAGTCTCGGCTTTATAGGCTAAACCAGGAATGTAAATCGTCTGTATTACATGCTCATACTACAAGCAATACAAATCCAAAACGATTCGCTTTTTAGTAAGACATAAAATACGAAAGAAACTCGCTTGATATTTTACAAAAATTATGCAAATTCTTATACTCACTTAGAACTGCGAAAATTGGACCATGAATTGAAGGGTTCAGAACCACAGTGGGCCAAGTGCCATTTATTAAAAACGGAGAAAGCATGGGTTAGATTTAAGTGAATACCATAGTTTAATGAAGATTGACGTATCATTTAGTTTGAATGTGTATACTTTACATTACTTGCTATATCTTCCTATTGAATTATGGTGATAACTTCATTTTAACCTTTGTTTTCTACAGTTTTAGTAAATGTCGCTTGGCCCACTATCGTTCTAAACCCTTCAAATACAATCATCGCTCTTAAGGAAATGTTGTGCGGGCTCTTGAGAGCACGCAGTCCAGTCGCTTTGACATACCTGGACTGAAATTTCATCATCTGTGTGACCATGAATGCCTGAAGAATCACCTGCACAGAATCGGCATAGTTGTCACCAAGAGAGCTGTCGATCGAATAAAATGTTGATTGAATTTTTATTTATTTTAGTAGGAGGTTATTTTACAACGCCTTATCAACATCTTGGGTTATTAGGGTCTGAATGAGATGAAGGTGATAATGCCGGTGAAATGAATCTAGGGTCCAACGCCGAAAGTTACCCAGCATTTGCTCATACTGGATTGAGGGAAAACCCAGGAAAAATCCTCAACCAGGTAACTTGCCCCAACCGGGAATCGAACCCGGGCCACCTGGTTTCGCGGCCAGACGCGCTAACCGTTACACCACAAGTGTGGACATGTTGATTTATTAACTGGATGCATTTAATCGAGTAATCAACCAGTTAAACTAATTCTATTCGATTTTGAACAGTGTTTACAGTTTGGAACACAAACACTTAATATCATTTTATGTCCATCGCAGTGGTTAGCATGTCTGACCTTGAAACGAGAAGGTCCGGTTGGGGAAAATTTCCGGGTTGAGGTTTTTCCGGTGTTTTATCTTAAACGAATGAGAACAAATTCTTGTTAATTTTTGGTGCTGGACCCTGGAATCATTTCGCAGGCATTATCACCTTCATCTCACTCTGATGTTAGACAACAGTCGCAGTTGAATATTGATATGATTGCTGGTGGCTGATGGACACTGATTACAGAACTGTAGACTCTAAACATACGAAGAGCTTAGTAAATTACATCGAAAATGAAGTAGGTCATAAGTATACCAGCATGGATTTTTTTTTAATTTATCATCCATTCACATGAATTCTTGAGTAATAAAAATGTTCATATGTGCATTTTATCGGTATAGCGTTGTAACCACGAGAGCTGTCGATAGACTAAAATGTTGATCAGTTAACCGCAAGCCTTCCATCCAATAATCGGCCGGCTAATAAAATTTTAATCGATTTTTAACAGTGTTTGTAAGTTAGAAAAATACTTATCTTCACTTACAGTCTACAGCTGTGGAGTAATGTTCAGCATGCCTGGCCGTGAAACGATCGTTTCCAGGTTCAAATCCTGATTGGGACAATTTACCGGGTTGTTATTCCCGATACTCGGGATACATTAATACCATCGAAACTGAAGAGATATCGGTATTGATCGATATATACGATTATTATGAGCTCGATATTTTTTTTGTAAGCCTATAATTTGTTACTGAACAAATTTTAATTAATATGTCACGTAGCATACTTTATATGGGTCTTGACTCCCAAAGAAACACGTGTCTCATTCATGAGGTCCTGCATGGAAGGTACTAAGCAATGGGTGCGGCTCTATACCTCGTCCTATATCAAAAGCGACATTTCCTTCTTTGAACGTGGTTTGGCGGCATTATGTTCGAGTTCCAGTATTTCTTTAAAATCATATTTATGTGCAATAAAACGTCCTGAATTTTTAAATTATTTCTGAACGTAAGCATACTATATATATAGATGACTGAGAACCGGATGGTCTATGGTCTATGGCGAGTCCTCGATATCACTTCATTTCACCCTTTTGATTTGATTAACTGGTTGGATGTTTCCGTGGTTTTCCCCCGACCAAAAGGCAAATGCCGGGTAATCTTTTGGCGAATCCTTGGACCTCACCTCATTTCACTACATCTCGCCAAAATATTGTAACAAATTGTACAAAATTGTAAAAATTTTAGAAAATTACTCAATTGTAAAACTGTAAAAATTGCAAAATATTGTAAAAATTTGTAGAAATTGTAAGTGTAATATTGTATAATTTTTACTTGTTCCACATCTTAAAGCTTCATTGCTCATGTAAGATCTATGGAATATAATAAATGAATGAATGTGTGATTTAGAATGATGACATTTGAGGAGCTTGGTATCAAAGTTGGACAACTCCACTTTTGCTTTTTTTACAGGAAAGGCGAAAAATTAGATTCCTGGAAATCAATATCACCGTTATACGTACATTTTTTTTAACATTCTCATGGGTCATAGAAATATTTATTCCGTCTCAAAATGTGATTAAAATTAATATTCAGCTCGAAATTTACAATAACAGCTGAAGCTTTCCTGGGGACGTGATAATTCGAAATTTTCTCGGGCTTCCAGCCAGGTCATGATTTGGTGATCCACCGACGTTTCGAGGATGTTCATTTCCTCATCTTCGGAGCACAGCTCCTCGGCTGACTCCTCCCTCTGGCACTATAAATTAAGGAGCTGGGTACCCTTAGATATCATTTAACCCTGAAGATGAGGAAGATGAACATCCTCGAAACATCGGTGGATCACCAACTCATGACCTGGCTGGAAGCCCGAGAAAATTTCGAATTATCGAAATTTACGTTTAAAAGTGGAGTTGTCCATTTCTGAAACTACGTCATGGAGTTTTCTTTACTTTGAAACCAGTTGAATCCATATTTAAAATGGAGTTGTGTGTTTTTGAAACCAAACGAAGCCATATTTAAAGTGAAATTGTCTACTTTTGAATCTAACTCACTTCTAACTCGACTTCAAATCAAACTTACGTAAAACGGTACTTATTCATCCACAAACCGATTATATAAACAATCAGTCATGTTGGATGCGCGATGCATGATGGGAAAAGGTGGTAGGAATGTGGGCTTCTCATTGGCTACTGAAGGAATTGTGTCAATTTGAAACCAGGCCACAGTGGAGTTGTCTACATTTTGATGCTAAAGAGCACAATTAAGTGCTATTTTCGCAATGTTATGTCCGTTTTTGAACCTAAACAGTTCCAGAACAGCATTCAGCACACAAATTCTATGAGAAACAATCAATATGTCGAAATCGCTAAAAATGGAGTTATCTAATTTTGATACTATGCTCCTCGTTTGTGTTTCAATGTGTTCCATATCCTTGTTTACATGTACGAGTCGAACAAAATGATAAATATTCCTATCCATAAACTTCGTGTGAGGGTATTCCAAACTGTTCCATGTTCAGTCTTAAAAGTAAGAAATTTAAAATAGCTCTCTTGAAAAAAATTTAGTAAAATGGATGTGGAACTGTCCAGTTGTTAGCCATCCATATCTGAGATAAATCCTAGACATAATGGTTATATATCGGCGAATACTGACAATTTATATATTGTAATACAAATTAATGAAAGAGTACGAATCATTCACGATGTGAACAATATTATAGAGCCGCTTGAATCAAAATTCACGAGTATCACCATTGCTACGTCGCAAGCTGAACTATGAGAAGTTTCTGGATGGATTCTAGATTATTGCACAGTTCCCTGTTTTAATTTTGACCTAGATTTTACAGACATTTTTGTCCTTGTGGTCTATGCCTCTTCCCTTTCCTTTACGGATATTCCATCATTTTTTGTCTCCTTTGATATATTTATATCAAGTACAGACGTGGACAAATTATTAGACTAAAACGTTTTTCTTGGAAACATAATATAATTCGTCATATCGACTATCAGTATAATTCAGTAGAGTCTCTATTGTTGTAAATGTGATTGTTTACATTTTCTGGTATATTTTTCCAATTGTTAAGTATATTTTATCTGGCTGTGTTGGTACTAGTGGTGTTTTATTATTTACTGCAGAAGATATTCAACATTCTGTTCTCCCATGGCCTGCAAGAAGACCGGACATGAAAAAAATTGAAAATCTGTTATCTATACTGTAGACGAGAGTGAAGAAAAAGAGGCTTATTACGAAACATGAACTCATTTAAGCACTGTCTGATATCTGGCTAAATGATGCTGATATTCAAAGGAAGTGTCAAATTTTGGTTTCCAGCATCCCTGACAAAATCAACGTGTTAATAAAGAATAAGGGAATGTTCACAAAATATTATCAACTCCCAGACTCTATTTTCTGTTCATTATTCCTGTGCAAAATACATTTTTGTTCATTATTTCTGCCGATAAATACAGCTTTGTTGCACATATAATTAATTTTATCTAATAACTTGTCCACGTCTGTAATTATATCTAGCAATATTTCAGACTCACTATGGGTTATAATGATTTTCACTTTTGCCGTTTGGTACGAATTTAACACTCGCAACTTAGCTGCTGTAGAAAATCTTGCAGCTTATCTGGAGTCTTTTTTGAACCCAAGAATATTTGTTGTTAATAATTAGATATTTTATAGCTTACTGCAGCTTTATATACAGTGCAATCAAACCCAAGTTTTTATTGCACCTATATTTACTACGTTTAAACAATATATTAATTAATTTAATTGGTTTAATGACGGACTATTGTGTATCTGTGTTTTAATTTGTTTAATTATCAGAGAACACATTCACTTTCCTTGAAATAAAGATAAAATGGAAACTTTATTGCATCAAATGATAATTTTATGTTTGGACAATTAATTAATTAATTTAATTAGTATAATGACAGAATATTCTGTATGTGTTATTCTATTTTTTTTTTCAATTATCAGAGAACATATTCACTTTCCTAGAATTAAAGCGCAAAAAGGCATTTATATTTGCATCAAGTGTTAATTACCATGTTTAGACAATTAATTAATTAAGTCTCATCACCTGCTGCAGTAGAAAGAAGAAGAAGCGAATTTTATAAATAATGACTGTTGAACCTACAACATTTTACCCATAGCTTAAATGGCAGTTTATGCTGCATTTATTTCATTTGTTCACATTCCGAAGTACATTTTCACTTTGTATACAACAAAACTCTATCACTGCAAAATAATATTAAATAGAAAATAAAGACGTGTTCTTTAGCTGCGGCCATACACGAACCCAATCAATAAACATAAATAAAAACCAATATATAGTTCTGAAATAATAATTTCATTTATAAAGAGAACTAAAATAACCAAGGAGAGAATATCTAGATTTCTGGAACGTTTCGGAGTTCATAAATGTAGATATTAAAAATAAAAGACGGTGTGGGGTCAGAAAAGACCTCAGGGAAATCTCGAGAGTTAACCTAAAATTATCAATATATTAAAAACAAAAAAATACCGGAAACAGAACAGCTCCAAAAGTCAAATAAATGCAAGAACAAAATATGAATACTTTCTAAATGTAAACTTCATCTTACAATGTTTCTTTCCACCCATAAGCAGTACTGACTAGATCAGACGTTATGGACAGTACTCTATAACAGAGTCGCCAATATGAGACGAGAATTTCAAGCCTTTGGCATGAAACGAACTCGATAGCTCAGTTGGTAGAGCGCCTGACCGGAGAACAGGAAGTCGCAGGTTCGAATCCCGCTCGAGGTTGTGAAATTTTTCTTTCATACCATGGCATGATTGTGACTATATAAGTATTTAAAAATTCTTCAATACTTTCGTTTAGAACTGAGTAAATTAAGCTGTTTTAGATGCTGACTAGCATCTTTGAATAGGTACGGGTAGTTTACTTTTGTCCCTTTGTAGAATCAGCTTATCATCACAATCTGGCTACAGTGTTAGCGCACTGTTCTTCCATCCAGGGGGTCCAGATTCGATTCCCAGTTAGGTATGGGTGGAATTTGTGGTGGATAAAGCAGACTTTGAGAGCTTTTTCGGGGTACTCCCGTTTCCCTTTTTGATTCCACCAGCACTCTCAACATCCCCCTTGTCGACCCGTCTCTAGTATATTTTCATTCAGCTTAAGTTGGAATGCAGATTATTTAATTTGGCTCCTGTCTAAAGATAAAGAGATAATATAATTTTTGTTTATTTTCCGTCTTGACTTATTACGATGTTAACTTAAAAATATTTTGTTAACACATTTATTTTTCTTATGAACGTTTTCGCCCTATTGTGGGCATCTTCAGACAAAGATATTTGTACCTAAATGTTAAAGTACACAAATTAATTAGTTAGAATATAGGAATATATTTAAAAATATTTTCTAAAAGTATACTAAAACACAGCAACAAGTTATGTAATAAATATGCATATGTAATGTCATATTCTTCATGTTAGCTGGAGATCGTGAACAAGTCATTGTATTAGATTAAAATATGTAATGACTCAAATAAATACTTGTTGAAAGATAAGCCTCTTAAATTAAATGTGCATATTTTAACATGGTATGACACAGAAAATATTACATATATAATTTAAAAGCATCTTCAATGTGTTGAAATCAAGGGAAGAAAGGTTTATGGCATCCTATTTGACTGTTGTGGAAAAATGGTGTAAATAAAGAAGGACTTAGGATTGGTGACGTTGTATACAATGAATCGTCACAGCAATACGAGATAGACCACAACAAATTAATATTATCCATCGTAACAAGTTGACTTTATTATTATTACAATAATGAATATTTAAAACATTTTGGTTTAACAGATTATCATGACAATATGTTAGGAGAAAATCCACAAACGATTAGGGAAAACACGAATATTTTACTGGAAGCAAGTAAAGAGATAGGTTTGGAAGTAAATCCCGAAAAGACGAAGTATATGATTATGTCTCGTGACGAGAATATTGTACGAAATGGAAATGTAAAAATTGGAAATTTTTCTTTTGAAGAGATGGAGAAATTCAAATATCTTGGAGCAACAGTAACAAATATAAATGATACTCGGGAAGAAATTAAACACAGAATAAAAATGGGAAATGTCTGTTATTATTCGGTTGAGAAGCTTTTATCATCCAGTCTGCTGTCAAAAAATCTGGAAGTTAGAATTTAAAAAACAGTTATATTACCGATTATTCTTTATGGTTGTGAAACTTGGACTCTCACTTTGAGAGAGGAATATAGGTTAAGGGTGTTTGAGAATAAGGTGCTTAGGAAAATATTTTGGGCTATGAGGGATGAAGTTACAGGAGAATGGAGAAAGTTACACAACACACAACTGCACGCATTGTATTCTTCACCTGACATAATTAGGAACATAAAATCCAGACGTTTGAGATGGGCAGGCATGTAGCACGTATGGGCGAATCTAGAAATGCATATAGAGTGTTAGTTGGGAGGCCGGAGGGAAAAAGACCTTTAGGGAGACCGAGGTGTAGATGGGAAGGTAATATTAAAATAGATTTGACGGAGGTGAGATATGATGATAGAGATTGGATTAATCTTGCTCAGGATAGGGACCAATGGCGGGCTTATGTAAGGGCGGCAATGAACCTCCGGGTTCCTTAAAAGGCAGTAAGTAAGTAACATTATCATGACATCAATTTAGTTTATACAAACATCCATGTTATACTCTCAAAACCTCTGTCGCCAATCCTAAGTCCTTCTTTATTTACACCATTTTTCCACAACAGTCAAATAGGATCCCATAAACCTTTCTCCCCTTGATTTCAACAAATTGAAAATGCTTTAAATTATACATGTAATATTTTCTGTGTCATATCATGTTAAAATATGCGCATTTAATTTAAGAAGTTTATCTTTCAACAAGTATTCAGTTGAGTCATTACATATTTTAATCTAATACAGTAACTTGTTCACGATCTCCAGCTAACATGAAGAATATGACTTTAAATATGCATATTTGTTACATAACATGTTGCTGTGTTTTAGTATACTCTTAGAAAATAATTTTAAATGAATTCATATATTCTAACTGATTAATTTGTGTACTTTAACATATATTATGCAATTTAGGTACAAATATCTTTGTCTGAAGATGCCCACAATAGGGCGAAAACGTTCATAAGAAAGATAAATGTGTTAACAAAATATTTTTAAGTTAACATCGTAATAAGTCAAGACGGAAAATAAAAAAAAATATATATTACCTCTTTATCATATTCCGACTTATTTGACAATCTTTTTAAAATGTATTAAAAATTTAAATTCCTGTCTAAAGGATAAGTGTCTTTGTTAGTTATTATTTGCTTATTTATTTATTACACACTGAAATTTTCCTCCTCAACGATTGAGGAAATCGAACTTGGGACTAATGCCGTTCAGGAAGTCGAACCTGGGGGTCATTACGCTACCGAGAGCTGAGGGTAACTGTGTAAGAGGTGATAGAGAAGACGGCAAAAGTACGATAACGATGGTGGTGTAATAATTCTAGACAAGGGCTCAGAAACTGGGATAGTCGTAATTTAAGCTGCAGTGTAGGTCCGCCTTCAGTGCAGGCCCGTTCTCCCCGTTTTTTGCTCCATATCATATTACATTGTGTGTGTCCCTATGTAATGAGTTACGCAAACAAAAATAACATGTGATAAAAACAGGGCGTTACACAACTCGTTACAAGCGAGATGACATTAAGTAATTTCATTGCATTGAAATAAAAAAACATGGACCGCAGTCAAGTATTGTTAGGTCTTTCATAGCCATCAAAATGGTAAAGTCTCTTCCGCTATGTCAAATGAGTGTTACATAGCTGAATTTATGACATATGAGTACACACACAGTCATATTTACAGGATGTTTGATAAGTAAGTATACATTTAGAACTGCAATGTAGAGGCAGAAAGTGCAGTAAGACTATATTATTTTGTGACATTCTTCCCAACAAAGCTGTATGTCAGAGTTTCAGTGAAATAATTAAACTTTATACCAGTCGAAGGTTATGTCTTCATATTGCATTATCTTAATAATGCTTAGTAAGAGATATATTCGTCGAAATTCGTAATGTTCGCGGAATCATTCAACTAATTCAGAGTTTGGAAATCAAGTTTGCTTCTTCACTATAATTCTGTCTTCGAAATGTCACTGGCATATACAAACGTTTTCAGATGTCCCTAGAATTAAAAAAAAAATACATTTTTGAAGTCAGGTGATCTGGCTGGCCAAACAGCTGATTGTTCGTAAGTGATCTATTTGGTTTGATACGAAAAATGTGGACAAGTCCTCTATTCCAAATAAGCTGTGAATCGATTAATACAATGAGAAGAATAAATTATTTTGTTATGTTCATTTTTTTACTTTTTTCGGTTCCATTATAAATCTGTAGATTTACAAAGAGAATTTTGCCATTTTAACATTTATATTATACGCTTCATTTTCACTTACAATGCACGCTTTGTAAGCAAACAGCATATGCGAATCGCATAAAATGTTGTAACATCATTTAATTAATCTATGGATGATATTGTTTCAAGCTATACCGGGATGATGAAAGTTAGTCATCCTATATGTGTCGATTGATATCGGATTTTAACCCCTGAACTACTTGCTAAATGATTGGAAGACAACAATTATTTCTTTAGAACATAAAAAAAATTATGGAATGTTCTTGCTGTCGTATTTGGTGGTTTCTGAGGTGTAGGTATCTCCAAATGTAGAAAAGTAATACAGACTATTTCGTTTCTATGACTTCATATTTTTGGCCAATGTAGTATAATGAAATTTTTAATTCCAACCAATCACAGACATACATCGCGATAATTTCTGCAGCTAGATTTATCACTATGAATTTATCGCATGGTCGTTCTTTTGTTTAGTTAGTGTCGCCAAATGTTTCCACGTAAATCAATGAGTATGAATCCATTGAACTATATAAACTGCGAAATACTACTTCCACATCTACATCTTCATCTTCTAAACTCCTTCATAACAATTGTTTATTAAATTAATGTTTTAATCAGGTTATTTGTAATTATACTATAAAATTTTTAAATTAAATTATGATTTTAGCAAATATTGAAAACGTATTTCTGTTATAATAACAAGAGAAAAGCGCAGTACATGTAATTAACATTGTTAAACCTGTATTTTGCTTTTCTCAATTGGCGTTACTCAATAACATTCAATTTCTTTATTGCAGTAATCGTTCATCAGTTCCGACTTCACAATGTCTGAATAGGTTAAGTATTCATAAATTTACGATTATTAACATTTTGTGAGTGAATTTTAGATATATATTATTCACATTTTTATTTTATTCACGAAATAGTCCTAATAAATGTCATTCTAGGTCTGAGATTTCCTAAATAAATCACTCGCTTCGCTTACTATAGATAAAATTACTAATTCTTTTGATGTACTCAATAGTAATATGCGTTACAAGAGCGGTTTGTTGAAGTTTTCATGTTCGAGGAAAAGTTTGAAAAAGCGAAACGTAGTTGAGCTTTTTTAATTCCCGAGAATTGAAAGAAAACATACCGCTCGTGTATCGTACAGTACATTATTTTGTGCGAAGATCGTTTATTACATACCTGAAAGAGGAATTTCTGATTAGTTGCAATGAAATCTCCATCTTGGTTTCTGTTCATTGACGGCAAATTAGCAAAACAAAAATTTATATCTTGAACATTGTTGCTTTAAAATGTTTTCTGTGTTTATTATACTCCAGAAGGCCGTGATATACGTCTGTTTTTTTTTTCCCAGTCTATAAATGCGAACTTAAAACAAACTTTAAGGTTATGCAATGATTTATTTTTCATTTTAATATTTTAACAATATTATTTATATAACATATTGCAGTAATAACATCGGCATCTGGAATCTTGTTGATTTTTTCACGGCTTCCTTAATGTTACTTGCATCACGAATGCAATAAGTTTAGTGGAGTTGTAGAGTTTACTTAATTTTTGCAAATATTTAAAAACAATAATTAACAGTGCAATTTAGGTGAAATGTCAGTGGTAAGTTTCCAATTTATAATTATTACTATATTGAACGTCTCTAAAAATAATATGTTAAAAGTCTAAAGCAGTAAAATCAATATGTCACTTAAGCGGTAAGAAGAGGGAAATTGTTATGTGTGTTAGGTTGGGATTACTGAATGTGGAATTTTACACATTCCGCGGATTGGTTTTGTGCGGAAACCAAGCAAATACGCACGATCTCGCACAAAGGTAATTTACATTTTTTTTTGGCTAAAGTGGCATTTCTGGATAGGAATAGAGTGGAAACCGGTCCGAGTCCTGGTAGAGGAGAATTGATTATTAAACATAGAGATTTATTTCCTCTTCATGTGAAAAACTAGTCGCAAGCCGTTAAAACATGAAGTGCTGGGAATGGAGTACAGCGAATATTTTTATAAGGTGGAACAAGCACGAGAAGACACCTTCTACGGAGCGAATATCGAACTTCGTCATACTCGACAACCTCGAAACAAACATACCGCATGTAATGCACAACGCTAGTGCGGAATCGCCTTACCTGCAAACAATTCATACCAAATTCAATATTGTTCTCTTCTATGGTGTCCTGAGGACCGCTTCGAATCAAAATGATATTATAGCCTCCGATACATTACTATTCAATGTTTGGTTCAGTACACAAAAAACAATCGATCTTTTTTCCATAAACCTTAGAAATAGTAAAATTGAGTGTACAGAACATCCATAGAGAAAATACAGAAATATTGGAGTTACCAAGTTATTGATAAATTAACTGCAACAGAAGAGACAAATATGTTTTTTTTTTAAATATTGTGTTTAATTATACTACATATTTCGTAATTTCTACGACAGAGGGGACATATTTGGTGGTTATTTTTTATTTCGCAAAGTGATCTAAATTTCGCGAGTTTATTTTGCTTAAGGGATAAGATACAATTTACAGCAGTATAATTTTGGAAATATTCTAATTTTTTTTCGTCCATTACTGTAACTTCTACAACAATGAAAATTGGTATGTGTGGAACACTGTTCTTCTACTATATGAGAAAATAGTTTCACTATTTAAAAAAAATTATTTACACTTTTTTTTTTTTTTTTCAAAATTCAGTTCACTGTGCAGTGATGGAACGCTTCCCACAACTCAAACCTATCCAACATTCTGTCATGAAATTTTTTTGTGTATTTATGCATGTGATATCTCCAGTATGATGCAAGATCACTTGTCTAATTTTGATAGATTGTCTGATGAAAAATACATTCTTTTAAAAAATGGTAATATATAAGTATTTTCTCCTAACACAAAATAAAAATAAATATTATTTATTAAGGAATGTAGTTGAAAGAGCATTATATTGTAAACATGAGTTTCAGCAATAAAATAAAAAATAGAGAAAATGAAAAAGTTAATAAATTTTTGAGTTATGAGGGAAAAGCTTCATCACACACAGTGAACTGCCACCGTTTTGAATATAACTTATATATATTTAACTCGCAATTTTTTTTTTTTCATATAGCAGAAGGACAGTGTTTTACACATACCAATTTTCATTGTTGTTCAAGACACAATAATGGAGAAAAAAAATGTTGAATATTTCCAAACATTTTACTGCTGTAAGCTGTACCTAACCCCTTAAATATGGTATTTTAGATATCTATAAGGGTGAAAATGTAACAAATAAATTATTGTGGAAAATTTCGCGTCCATTGCTATTACCAAAAAATATGGTCTCTACAAATTGCCTCTCAATCAATTTACTGATGAATTGAAAAAGACCTGAGCTATTAGAACTATGAGGTAGGGAATTTACGCTCGTTACCTAGTTTGCATTAGGCATTCAGGTCGGAGCACGGTCAAAGTCAAACAGTAAAAATATTCCCTGCGAAATTTGTGGTGGCCACTCAGAGCGCGCATGAGCGCGGCTTTCACCGCAATATAAACACTACCATTTATTTCAATTGTTTTAATTTTAACCGTAGTGTGAGCATTGCATGACCGTACTTTAAGCATCCCTATAACGTCAAACAACCTCAATTATTCCGACTGTTTTAATTGTTCGTTTAAAGTCCCCACATGTGCAAGGACGGAACAGAGCAAAGAGCTTATTTACTTGAAGTAGATGGTAATGGAAAAGAGCTGAATAATTTAACTACGGTGGTCTTGGGGGTTCTTTAACAGTCCCGGAAAGATGACCCATAAAAGATATAATGGAAGAAATTGTACGAGAAGAAATATCTTATATAAATATTGATTGTTTACATTGTATATTTTCGTTTTGTAATGTTGCATCTAGCCTTAACCCTTTGCAGCACAGTAAGTCTACCGTGGAACGAGTTGAGAAAGGAAGAAGTGCGAACAATTCCTTGATATTAGCCAAGATCGCATATAGATTGCTCACATCTATGTTAAAATCGGTAGCACTTTGAAGGGAACAACCGCCAGGATCGCCACCCGTCCGCCGTAAAAGAACACGAGATGGCAGTACAGTCGCTAATACAATTCAGATGGGAGTTATTGCGTGACTCCTTATGTAACAACTAGATGACAGCGTAGTAAACCTGACAAAACTTGTTACCGTCAAAGGTTATAAGGCCGAGCAACCTGGGTTTGTATGATCTAGGATATTAGCCATTTTCAATTCTTTATTTCTTGTCTCCCTTCATTTCGCCGCATTTTGTTTCTTTTCTTTCCTTGTGACTACGTGTATTGTGCTATAGACTACACTGAGCGTAAGTGACCACATAGGAATAATCTTTTTTAGTTGGCTACTTAACGACGCTGTATCAACTGCAAGGTTATTTAGCGTCGATGAGATTGGTGATAACGAGATGATATTTGACGAGATGAGTTTGAGGATTCGCCATAAATTACCTGGCATTCACGTTACGGTTGGGAAAACCTCGGGAAAAATCGAACAATTTAATCAGCCCAAGCAGGAATCGAACGCGCGCCCGAGCTCAACTTCAGACCGACAGTCAAGCGCCTTAACCGATTGAGCCACGCCGGTGGCTAGGAATAATCGTTTTTATATCTTATTCTTTCTTGTTATATTTCTCTTGTACTTAACATTCTAGTTCACACTTTCTTATTATTTTTAACCAGTTTACAATCCACCTTCATTTTATTCTTCTAATTCTAGCCCTTCCCCTACTATCTTTTTTTTTTTTAGATTTATTTATTTAACCTGGTAGAGATAAGGCCGTCAGGCCTTCTCTGCCCCTCTACCAGGGGATTACAACTATAACATGAACAATAAGATTACAATTAATAATTAATTAATTAATCTTATACTTTACGTCATTTATTTTCCTTATAGAGGTGTCGAGGTACAGAGGTGCTTCTCAAGGCTTTTATGTACCTGCGATGGGAAGACTTAAGTGCCTACTCATGCTGTCTGGCTGAGCCGTCTCCACTATCTGCCACAGTACTCATTCTTCTCCAGCCATCAAACCAGTATAGCATAACTCTAGCAGTGGTCTGCGTGCCTAACACACCTATATGAAACGTCACGTCCCAGTCTGAAAAACAAGAACCAGGGGTGCTCTGGTGATAGGCCTACATATTTCCCTCAGCGAGGCTTCGAAGACATACAACGCAGCCCGAGACTTATTGGGTGCTATTCGTAGACATTTCGCTAGCCCGCGCTACGAGCGTGCTAAACTAGCCCCGGCTATCGACTGATTACTTGTACAGGATTCATATTATATCATATCGCTAACACCGGTTTATGAATACGAAAAATGTTAGTTCGCTGATCATCCACCGGAAGCCCTCGCTAAGAATATCTATGAATATGGCCCATTGTGTTTTCACCTCCTATCGTAGAGATTACTTTTGAAGTCTGTAGGACAGCATAACTGTAATTATTTTTATGCACTCTTTGGTTCCATCTATCGAGTCAGCTTACGTAAAATTCATTGTTGACGAAGTCCTCGTGTCATGATCCTACGTCCTCCTGAGAGTTTTGCAACCTCCTCAGAACGATGGCCTCCGTGTTTATCAATTGTACGACATCCTGCTGCATCACTTGTTAACTTGAAACTATTACATAATGATTAATTAAGTTTAATTATTTATGGCGAAATGAACACGAGGTACAAACACCTAAAACTGCCTGCAATTTCCTTACAAATCGTTGAAAAAAAATTCGGAGGAAACACCAACGGGGTGATTTATCCTCACCAGAGTTTAAACCCGGGCACACTGATTTTCTAATTACATAAACTGACCAAAACTGCATACCGGTGGACTACAGTGTCAATTACGCAGGGCTATGAGTGCTCTAAGTCCACCGAAATCTAACAATCTCTGGAGAAATGGCGACGAACAGGCATCAGGACGGACGATCGATTCAGCGTCGTGCAAATAAAAGTGGTGCCCCCTTTTTCGAGGTGGAAATGACATTGAAAGTGGAATAACGAAGGAAAAACAGAACAGCACCGAGAAAATTGCTTCCCCTCCTATTCCATCTTTATTTTCTCTTTTTTAATTTTTTTTCTACACTTCCAATATTCTTTCCGCCTCTCCTTCATGACAGTCTATTTTATGTTATACGTAGAGCCCGGATGTTTAGGCATTTATAACAGTTAAAATAGGCAGGCAAAAAGGCAATAAACACGTAAAAAAACCACAATACATTTTGAAAAAAAAAACATAAATTTTAAAAAGGCCTAATACACTTCAGCAATTAATTTAAATTATACCCACATAACTCACATTTTTACTTCGTAGTTGACACAAGCTGACTTAGAAAATACTTTTTTTTTCGTGATTAAATGTCTTTTCACAAAAATTACATAACAAAACTGTTCCATCGGTTGGAAACATATGGGCACCAAATTCACTAATGTAAACATGAAGTTTACTTTTCAATGGTTTACTGAATTTAACATTCTAGTTAACCGATCTTATACCTTCTGTCATCCGACAATAGCTGATTGTTTCTCACTCAAATTTCTTTCTCCCACAATAATAAACACGTGTAGCACAAAAAAGTAACAGTAAGATTTGAAAATATGAAAGCAAACAATTGAAAATACTACTGACAATTTCTATGAGAACGGGCTTAATATTTACAACTATAAAGCTGATTGTTGGTATTGTGAAGACATGACATTATACTATTGTAGATCATTATTCGTATTACACCAATAGTATTAAAGCACGATTACTAGCAAATTAAGCACCGAAATAAATTACTTTTATTTACCATCGTTACTAAAGTGTGTCATTGTTTCATATATTTAAATTTCATACACATTACATTACAATTATTACTTGACCAAGGCGAGTAGAACCGCGGGCGTAATGTGAACTATCGCGATACGGTATTACGAACGCAGGAGCAGTAGCGCCACGGCTCCGGACTGCAGGATTCCTCTGGCCTTGGTCGAGTAATAATTAGAAAATTGCATATAAACAAAAAAATATTACTTTGAAATGGCAAAAAAGGGCATTTATTATTGAATTAGTAAGAAACAACCTTAAAAAGGCAAAAGAGGTAAAATAAAAATCGGCTTTATCACTTTGATTTACTCCAAATCATATTTATATCTTTGAAAATAATTATATACTTCCACCCAGTAAAAAAGGCATTTTGCCAAACATCCGAGCTCTAGTTATATGTTTTTGCCTACTCCAGCGCCACACATTTTAAGTTTATTCCTTTAAATTTCTCGTTAAGAGGTCGATCATTCACATACCTGTCTTGCGGATCTTCGGTGTTTAGCCACAACGTCATCTTATGATTCAGTTCAGCTCACAATGGAGGAAAAACCGTAATAGTCATATTCTTGGGAGAACCACAGTTCACACGATTAGCAGCGGAGAGGTTAACAAGGACGACCAGTTAGGCGATGTACCGGTTTCCAAATGTTCTTTTTTTAGGCATAATTCCTATACAAATTATGAATTCTTTATACAGGAATTTCTAAATACAGATACTAGCATGCAGGTTCGGTGAAAAGTAGTTTTGGGAATGTTTCACATCTCCTCCATCAAATTAAATAGACGAACTCATTTCGGCATTTTTACCCCTGCAGCGGAGCAATTTTTAATAAAGCTATTCGTTTTTCAGTGTACAAATTAATTATCATTATTTACAGACGTGTCCTTGGCGGATTCGCCCTTATCTCGTTTACAGGTAAAATACTTTGAACATCGATTATCTCTACAGGTACAATTGGCGGATTCGCCCTTCTGTTACGGAACGCCTCATATAAATTGACGTTTTTTGAGTAGGTTATTTCACGACGCTTTATCAATACCTTATGTTATTTAGCGTCTGAATGAAATGAAGGTGATAATGCCGGTGAAATGAGTCCGGGGTCCAGCACCGAAAGTTACCCAGAATTTGCTCGTATTGGGTTGAGGGAAAATCCCGGAAAAAACCTCAACCAGGTAACTTGTCCCGACCGGGATTCGAACCCGGGCCACCTGGTTTCGCGGCCAGACGCGCTGATCGTTACTCCACAGGTGTGGACTTGACGTTTTCATAAATGATTCACAAACTTCTATGTAAAGACAACTTGGGGCGGGCGTCGGAAACTGCACACCCAAATTTTCTACCTGGATTTTGGTAGTATAGGAACTGCACACCAACATTTTCTACCTGGATTACGGCCATATGGAAACTGCACACAAAAATATTTTCTACCTGCTTTGCCAATGTTATAAATAGTTTTAATTTACCAAACTGTTTTAATTTTGTTCGAAATGGAGCGTCTGTTTACATCTGAATGTGAACGGAGTAATTTAGTACTGGTATACGATAACTGTAAATTTTATAAAGGCCAGGAATTGAAAAACTATGAAGTGATGTGGAAGTGTTGTGTTAGAAAATGCAATGCGAAAATTTGTAGCTTGCTGAACGATGTGGAAATTATTAGAGAACGCGGTGGGCATAACATGTGGTGGACATTAGTATACTAAATCGCCAAATAATTAATGCAGGTAAGAAAATAAATCCCATCGATGTTGTTATTAGTAAGTCATCAGAAATATTTCATGCTGTTTCTCAAATCTTGTCTACAGTAAACTTAAAATTGCGTGACATATCTCGAATAAAAGATAACATACAAATCGTGGATGAAACTTCAACTTATTCTACCTAAATCGAAACCCGAACTTTATTGCTCAACGAAGCGAAGATTTCGTTCTTTTCAATGACAAGAAGTCGGGGATTTCTTCGCTATGGAACTGGCTGAGGTAAAACCGATAGGTACTAGACTTGAGAAATTTGCAGATTGTTTAGTCTACTAGAAACGTACATCTCCGAAGATGCAATTTTCCCTTCTACTGTATGGGCAGCCCTGACTGCATCGACCTCTCGCACAACAAATGGCTGTGAATCATTTCACAAGCATTTTAATTTCAGTTTTTACAGCAGTAATCTTTCATTGTATAAATTCCTGAATCAACTTTTAGACATACAAACTGAGACTTATATTATTAAACTGGAAAGCACTGAAGGAAGTAACCGAAGTTTCAGTGTGAAGTCAGCCAAATGCAAAAGAAACATATTTTGTAAATTGTGCAGTTTCCTGGTAAGATTAGTAAAACCCTCGTGAATCAGTGTGCAATATCCAGGTAGGATTAGTGGGTCCCTCGAAAAGCGGTGTGCAGTTTCCGGATCAAAGTGTTCAGTTTCCACCTACCCACTTGGGGCTATTGTATCTGAAATATATAAAATTGACACTTGCATAATTCACAATTTTTTGCAACTATTACTGGAGTAGAAATAAGATATGAATAGCTGAAAGTTGACTGAGTGTGAAATACATTAGAAGTTAAATGTTGAGGTTCTTTCCAACCGTGCAATGCATCATTTGGTCACGGCAATGTAATTGTCCAACAGCGACGTAATCATGTAGAGCTGAAGTGCTAAGTGTTTGTTTTATTAACATCATCATTATTGCTGTGATCAC
Organism: Periplaneta americana; assembly: GCF_040183065.1. Lineage (NCBI taxonomy): Eukaryota > Metazoa > Arthropoda > Insecta > Blattodea > Blattidae > Periplaneta > Periplaneta americana. The sequence continues at coordinate 62,355,604 of NC_091126.1, read as the reverse complement.
AAATTAGAGCCATAGTTAGAGACCGTGTAACGCTTATAATAAAGGGAAACATCATAAAGTTGTGACGCAGACGGTGTGATCAGTTTGTTTTGAAAACTTCCGGTTCATGTGTAATTAAAGAGAATGAGGGCGCTGGAACGCTCTCTATCACACGTATGAGTTCTGTGAGATACGCCGCAAGGCTATAAGAGAAAGCGGAGCGAAAGAAGCAGAGAAAGAGAGAGGAAGAGAGGAAAAAACTTATCCGAGAAATGTTACTCACAAGGTTTGTAATTTAATATTGTCTTCACTCGCGGATGCATCTCTAGTGTAAGCCTACACAATTAATTTCTTTTCTTATTTTCCTTGTAGAGATTTTTTAAAATTCATTTCATACCCCGACTTTTAATTTACCTTGACGAATTGTGTCCGCGTACATTTTCTCTTTAAGGAAAAGACTCCGAGGGAAGGTTTTAAGTTGTCAACGCGCTGTAACCCCCCTCCCCTCTATACCACAGCAGTCGTTCTTATTTTGAAGTAAGCGTGGACTGTTACTTGTAATTGCAATTACAAGAAACCCAACTTGTAATGGAAGAATTTTCAAGCTCGTTCGTCTTAAAAGTTATATCTTGAGATTTCTCAATCAGGAGTGCTACATCTCATCCTGTTTTCTGACATTTCATCTCCCTCTTCCTCTTGTTTCTTCAAAGCGTAATTTAGTGTAACAGCGACGCAAAGAACTTAATCAAGGAAGCCAATTTCCAACAGCAAAACAAGAGTCATGTTGGATACCTTTGCGTAATTCAGCTGTGTACTAAAATGAAGAGGTTCTAAAGTTTTTGAACTGCTTTTAGGATATTTAGTTCTCACAGAGGTTGTCAGTGAACTCTGTGATGTTTTTATGAAACTAAAGCTTCAGCGTTTCAGTTGTATTGAATGAGATAGGGGAATTCATCATGGTCGAGTTCTAATTGGTATCTGGGTAAAGTCGGTTCATAAAATATTAACTAAAATATATGTATTTACCAACAGAGTAAATTACTCTTCTTGTTGTACCTCAAGGATAGACTGTAAGCCTTTCTGTCTCTAACAATAAATTCCCAACGTAGCCTAGATCGACCAACCATACATTGGCATTATGGTTTGTATTTTTAAAGCTTGTTTGGAATGTCTAGAGTAGTTGTGTCAGTATCAGCTCGCCATGAGTAAGTAGCCCGCCTTGTAAACACTCCAGCTTGCGGGCACGTAAACTCTTCTCCTGTTTTGCCACAAGTAGCGCGAAACATACGACTGTTTACTTCACAATACTTGTTAAAACAACACGCTGGCAAGTGGTGCTGAGACCCTGAGTTATATACTGGGTATTCATTTCAAAGTGTGTCATGACGTCACTGTTGTTGGGTCACCGATTTGAAACGAGTTTCAGCTTATATGTTAGAGAAGTTGCCTATCATTTAAGGCGTTCTTCAATCTGAACTTGAGAACGTGTACGGTATAACTTGAACATCGTAGCAACAGATGGCGATCTGTACGGTCTGTGTGCTACCATAACCTCTTTCAAACTGTGTTTTGCGCCGGGCAAGTCGTACGCAGGGTATTTGTTATCATCGGTTGCGTACGGTAACATTCCACAACACAAATCAAATGCTCCGTGTCCATGTTGACCGTCGAAGTTAATGTCAACAAATACGTAAGTAATCGTCTTAACCCTCTCCCCATATCCCGACAGTACGTATTTCCAAACAGTTCACATTCCTGCCACTACCGGCGTTACCGTACGTATCGGTACGTACTCTTGAGAATGAACGCCGTACTTGCTAGGCAACTTTTCTGCCTCTTAGGTTATACACCTCTGCGGAAGTGTAGGAAGATTGAATTCTCTAGGCTCATCAGCTAGCCACATGACGGCATACAGCGAGCCATGACACATTTTGAACTGAACACCCAGTATTAATGGTTTATGTTTGATTTTAAGGCAGGTCTCTCTAAGTTCGCCAGGTCTCCAAAGTTCGCCACTCGTAATTTTCGTTAAGATACGATATTTGGCCAAAAATTGGCAACAGTAATTTGGTTCATGATGCGTTAGAACTTCGTTGAATACATAAACCAGTATCTCTTGTTATGAAGTGGTCGCCATATTGTGTTAACTGTGGTTGCCGATATAAGATTTGCTCCGCAAATATCCTTTTCATCCAGCGGAAAAAGTAATGAATTTACAGAAGGTAATATATAATTTTACAGCCTCTTTTGTGTATTTTCTAGCTGTATTTTCAGAATTACATTTACTATACTGATCTTCTACTTTATGACATTATTATTAAATATTGGAACTGTTTTTAAGTTCTCCAGTGCATCTTCTTCCATGACCAAATTAGTATCATTCATTTCTGTTTCTGTGAGATCGTTTTAAACAATTTACGGTTAAAATAACTGATTACATTTTAATCGTTTGTACTATTTAAATGACTGATATTTTATATATTTATAGGTAAAAGAATACTAAAATTATGAACCCTCTGATAATTTATTAATGATAAAGCTTTGTTTAATTCCTACTATGACCATTTTTCTGTGTTAAAATATATTACATCTGTACTCTGGTGATATTAAAATATTATTTGAATTTACAACAGGCGCACAAATAGCGAACTTAAGGAACACATACGTAAATTTGCTTAAGTTGGCGAACTTAGAAAGACTCACCTTATATTTTAAAATGTATAATTTACTTTTGGGGTGATGACAATAATTAATTATTTTTATTATTTATAAGCGTATTTACGGGAAGCTCATCCAGTTCTGTTCATTATAAGATTAAATTACGTTAGGGATATCAGTGCAATTATAAAGGTTATTAATTGGCACTCAAATGGCACTAGTAGTTTCAGAATCAGCAACAGCAGTTATTCAATCTTGCCATGAAGATTAATTATTCAGGCTTTCAAGTCGCAATCACGAAGGTGTAAAAATCACATTATCTGTAAGAAATTTAATGTACAGCGACGTTACGAAACATATGTCGCGGAAGATGATCGGATAAAAATCATTCATGATTATAAAAGAAAGCATTTGAAACTATAAGTAGTCCAACATTTTTGCTAAAATATTGAAAATATAACTAGGAATTATAATGCTGTATTTTTAACAATTAAATGTCCAAAATACATTTCCTATGAAGAATGAATACGTAAATAGGAGCAGTGTTGTTTCTAATGAGGTATTACTAAAAGTACATATAATATTTGCTTCCATACGCGAACTCAACTTTGAAGAAGAATAAAAATAATCGATTTGCTTCACAACGTACAGCTGTCAAAAGAAAAAGTGGCCGCTCTCCTAAAACAAAGTTCCCTTCGGGTATCTTCGCTACAATTCGGAGACAGGCGATGTTACATGTTGTTGGACCACGTTGCCTGATATCTACAGTTATAATTGAAGTATTCTGTGTGTTATCGATAGCATAATGGTAGCGTTCAGGCCTCTTATTCATGAGGTCCTGCGTTCGACTACAACCACGTGCTTTTTATGTTCTTTTTTGTTCTGTTTTTGAGAGAGACAAACTATACATAATGGCTCCTTTCTGTTTTATTATTATTTTAGTAATTAACATCAGGTTCATTAATATATTATGCCATGACTTTATCATTATGATATTGTGGCTGCAAATGGAAAGAAAAAAGTTTTTATTCTCAATAAAAGTATCTTTCGTGGCATAAACAAAACAAATTTACTGGCGTCGGCCTTAAAACATTCAAACAATTAAGCGTTCAAAAAACAAAACAAAAAGCCACAATTCAATATTTAGTCTATCTTCCTCTTATCTCGATCATCTTGCAATCGAGTGGGCATGGAATTGACTAGTCTTTGCAAATAGCGACTGTTTTTAGACACGATATTCCAGGCATTCTGAACATACATAAGTGTTCTGTCCATGGGCAAGTCTTTCATTGCAAACTCAGCAATCTCCAATCTTTCCTATTTTCTGCCTTCCTCTTAGTCTCCGCATATGGTCCACATATCCTAATGTCGTCTATTATTCTTTTCAACCAGAGACCCTACCAATTACTTTTTATCTTTCTAATCAGTTTCAGCATCATTCTTTCTTCACTCACTTTTTCAAACACAATTTTATTTCTTATTCTATCTGTCCACTTCACACGCACCGTTCTTCTCCACATCCACATTTCAAATGCTTCAATTCGTTTCTCTTCATTTCGTCGTAATGTCCATGTTCCTTCCCCATACAATGCCACACTCCACACAAATCACTTCACTAGTCTCTTCCTTAGTTCTTTTTCCAGAGGTCCGCACAAGATCCTTCTTCTTCTATTAAAAGCTGCCTTTGTTCATGTTTGCAGTTTTTCTTGGGAAGGATAGGCCTAAATGCGGTAACATCCCGTGCTTTCCGCACACCACTATCTCTTTCGCATGTTATTAAATTCGAGGGGGCCCAAGCGTGGAGATGAGGAGAGTGGATTTGACTAACTGGGCCCTCCGGACTTCACTGAAAGTCACGGCAAGGGTTAAATATTAATTCTATCAGGATGTTTGACCCTATCAGAGATCGGGAAATCTCAATTAGCCTTTGCCCTCCGCATCCTGGACTAGCTTCTACGAATCATCAGAAAATTTTAGAGTGTGATTGGGCCAATTTTTCCGAAAATGTTTCCACACTTTTGCCCTCGTAGCGCAGCGGACGAACGTCGGAATTTAGATGTTAACGTCTCAGGTTCAATTCCTCGTTACTCTTTTCATTTTATTGTGGTTCAAGATAGTATAATGTAATAGTACAAAAATAAAAACTAATAGCAGTATTATGCAACTGGATTTTTCCAAACCTAATATTAAATTTATGTTATTTATATCGCTAAAGAACGATTACAATATAAATAACTGGAATATTATTTATACAGTATCACTAAAGAACGATAACACAATATAAATGATAAATATCGGTTTGTTTAATTAATATAAGATATTATATAATACGTATTTAATTGTCTAAATAAAATAACCTATTTTACAAAGCAAGATGTTTATTTGTGCTATAATAATTACTTACATAAAATACAGACTACTTATATTGCGAAAGAACAATAACAATATAAAAAACTTCAATATTATTTAATAATGCTAATGAAGGAAAACAATATAAATGATGACTTGAATATTATTTATATCGCTGAAGAACGATAACAATATAAAAAACGTGAATATTATTCATATCGGAATTTCACAGATTTATTACAGCTGTATTTAAGAAATTGTAGAAGAATAGTAATTAGTAACAGTGTCCTATTTATTCTTCTTGGAGCCAAATTTGTAAGTTTTAAAAGTGTGGTTACTATGTTGACGTGTATGTGTTGTAACGGATGCTTGATTTGTTATGTATGTGAGTCAGTTATGGGATGCTTGATGTCGTCGCAATGTTGTAATTATAGTTTGATTGTGTCTGTGTGACTATTGTGTATTACTTTATGATGTATGGTACGGAGAGCTGCATATTTGTGTTATAGAAGTGTTACGTATGTGTGTTGTTAATGTTTTTGTATGTTTCAAATTGATAACTGATATTTGTTTTGCAATCGCAATGTCTAATTTATGGATTGTTTATGTTTTGTTTACATCGCGTAAGCTAATTTAATTTTCTTTTCCATTTCTTTTTATGCTTATCTTTTTTGTGTATAAAACTATAGTCCTAACATACATATGTAAAATAGGGCTAACCCCCATTGGAGATGCTGTAGCTACAATAGTAATAATTATTATTCATATCGTTATAAAACGATAACAGAATACAAATGATGACTTGAATTTTATTCATATCTCTAAAGAACGATAACAAAATATAAATAACGTGATATCCATCAAGAACGATAACTGGATATAAATGATAATTTGAACATAGCTAAAGAACGATTAAAAAATAAAATGAAAACTTAAAGAAGGCCCGAACCCAGAACCTTTGAATCATTAAACAAGCACTCTACCGCTGGTCTGCGAGGAGCAGATATGGAACACTTTCATAGTTCCGGAACTGCTTGTACAAGCACATGCATCGTGTAACATCGCCGCGACCCGAAGTGGACTTTGAAAATATTCGCTGTTCACGAGTGCGGCCACTTTTTTTTTTTTTGACAGCTGTACATGCTAGCAGAACAATTTTTCTAGTATTTGGCTCTGTTTTATGTTTAATGTGCTCTTACGATATGCAACGATTTCTGTCTTTGTTGAGATCGATTTCCTTCACGTTTCGTCCTTTTATCTTTGGTTCATTAAGTAATAATATTTAATTTCTATGCGCTAGTGTACTCAAAATGACACGTATGAATGATCTGATGGCTGTCGTCACACTCAGCCTTATATCTACCACCAGTCATGCAACATAACCTGCAACATTTTTCGGGAAACTAGAAACTAAATTACTCAGAGTTAGATAGCAATCATTTCTTATCCAATGTGGCGCCGAAAATATATACACACAGGGTGGAAGGGCACGGAAGGACCAGCATTTAAGAGGTCATTCTATATGGTAAAGATAGGCAGGTAGGTAGCCAGGCAGACAGACTGACTGACTGACTGACAGTCTGATTTAGATAGATTGATTGATTGAGATCGATTGATTGATTTAGAGAGATTGATTGATTGATTTAGAGAGATTGATTGATTTGGAAGATTGATTGATTGATTTAGATTGATTGATTGATTGGGATAGTTTGACTGATTTAGATTGATTGAATGGTTATTAATTTATATAGATAGATAGATAGATAGATAGATAGATAGATAGATAGATAGATAGATAGATAGATAGATAGATAGATAGATAGATAGATAGATAGATAGATAGATAGATAGATAGATAGGTTTAGATAGATTGGTTGATTTACAAAGATTGGTTGATTTTCAAAGATTGGTTGATTTACAAAGATTGGTTGATTGACAAAGATTGATTGATTTACAAAGATTGATTGATTTACAAAAATTGATTGATTTACAAAGATTGATTGATTGATATATGTAGATTGATAGATAGATTGATATTAGTTCACAAAAGTAGGAAGTTAATAATTTAAAATTGATCTATATATAATTTTTTTTTCTTGGGTTATTTTACGACGCTGTATCAACATCTAGGTTATTTAGCGTCTGAATGATATGAAGGTGATAATGCCATTGAAATAAGTCCGGGGTCCAGCACCGAAAGTTACCCAGCATTTGCTCGTATTGGGTTGAGGGAAAACCCCGGAAAAAACCTCAACCAGGTAACTTGCCCCGACCGGGATTCGAACCCAGGCCACCTGGTTTCGCGGCCAGACGCAAGTGTGTACTATATATATATATATATATATATATATATATATATGAAAAGTAGTTGTACATAATAAATATACAAATTCATAACTAGTTAATCTATCACAAATATAATTAATTTATTGGTTCAAACTTGCACTGACGTCTAGTTTTAGTGCATGTTTAAACCAATCAGGATAACCATAAAACTTCAAAACTTATTTATCTGCTCCTTTTGACAATTTTCTACAATAAATATTTTTAAATCTTTCTTTTTTTACTTTAATAATCTAAATCTATTCTATGACTTTCATATTTGTGTTAGTTATAGGTTCACTTGTGTATGTTAACTAATTATTCCGTGTCATCATACCGCATCCAGGTTAGCAGTTGTCGACATGTATCCAGCACGCTGCAATAGCTAAATCGGTATTTTTCAGTATGTAGGTCAGTCTCAACTCTTGCTGCATGCTTGTTAGTAAGTTATTTGCGTATGATTTATACATACATCTTGTAGCATACATGTAAACACACTTGACATATTAATTACGTAAATCAATATCAATTACAGTTACAACATTCTATTACATGCTCACACTTTCCTTTAATTATATTCTACTTTCAATTAAATTTATTCTATGTGCAATCTTATTGACATTAAAGTCTTGTATATACAAATTAATTTGATGTTGGCTTTTAAAAAAGGAATTTTACTACTAAATACATCTTACTTATTCAGATTAATTTTTTTTATGGATTTTCTGATTAGAGGAAAATTTATGCAAATTAGGCTCTCAGGAATAACTCCCTGTACAGTTAATTTGAATAATTTCGAGGGAAAAATTGTTCCGGAGCCGGTTATCGAACCCGGGACCTTTGGTTAAAGGTACCAACGCTCTCCCACTGAGCTACCCGGGAACTCTACCCGACACCGATCCAATTTTTGCCTCTATAACCACAGACCTCAAAGTGGGCTGACAACAGTCAAGCAACCAACATTTGAGTGCACACTAACTCTGTGTGACTTTAAATTGTGGTTTTCTGTTACGTACAGTGTCGGGTAGAGTTCCCGGGTAGCTCAGTGGGAGAGCGTTGGTACGTTTAACCAAAGGTCCCGGGTTCGACACCCGGCCCCGGAACAATTTTTCCCTCGAAATTATTCAGAGGAAAGTTTAGTTTTACATGGTAAATATAACAAAACTTTTATTACACATTTCCTTCGATGAAGCACCGTTAAGCAGGAAAAAATATAGTGTTTGCCCAATGTTTGTTGCGCTCTATTGCGGTAATGACCCGAGAGAAATGTGGGATTGCTATACAAGCAGATAAGTAAAAATTATCTGAATGTTTAATGACTTTAATCTTTTTTTTAATTAAACGATTGAGCTATGAATTCAAATTGAATAATTGCGAAAATCGTTAAAACACATCTTGCAATGCAGGGCAGTGTCGTGCGTCACCGACTGAGTACAGCAGAGGGAGAGGGGAAGGTAAGGCGTGCACGCCGCGCTTGCTAGAATAGCCGTGTTTTTGCCAAATGCTTCATAGAAACATAACGATTTCCTCTAAAACGGTGAATGTTAGGGTAAAAAACTTACTTGGATTTTTCAAATCTCTCCTCATGATCTATTACCATTTTCATTTTAGTGCAGAGTTTACTATCCACCATGTATATTTCTAACATTTGGTACATATAGCCCATTATGCCCAGCTGTCTGTCAATATCGTAGAATAACTTTGCAGAAAATAGACGATTTTCTACTACATAATTGGTAAATAAAATATAGTTTGGTACAATTTGTAGTAATTCTTAAATAAAGCTTATATTACACTATAAATACCAATAAATATAATTATATAAATATTTTGTTATGTTATTACGATGTTTGAATTGCGTTTGTGAATTATTTCCTAAACTATAAATGATCACAAATTACAAATCAAAATATATTTATTCTTTCGAGGCATCATTATGAATTTATATTCTGTTAATTAAAGGATTTATAAACTCCACTCAACTATAATATAAAACGAATATTAATAACTGAAAATATTATTGAGTTCTGTTATCCTTTCCTTTGATCCTGTTTTGTTTGAATTGTAAATTGTTTTTGGCTTTCCAGCTGGTGATAATTGCTCACCACATGAAAGCGATTATTCTTCCAGATTTAAGTCATTTGTATGTTTCTATTTTTTCACAGAATTTTTCTTTGTTTATTTTCAGTTCCTTTCTTTAAGATCTTCATTTCTTTCTTGTAGCCTATTATATTTGTGTTGTTTTCTCTGGATCATCTGTCCACTTTTTCTTTATTTTCTCCATCATCTTTTGCTTCCATTTCTCGCATTTATTATTCCGCTTGTGTCTTTCTTTACAGCCCTTCTTCCTTCCTTTATTGTATTTCTTCTTTCTTTCTTGTCAACGTACTTTCTTTATTCCCACAATTTTCTTTTCTTTACTTCGCTTACTTTGTACCGTATCTTTAAATCTATTTTCCATTTGACCACAATTCATGTCATCAGGAAAATAGAAAACAAATTATTCAGAAAGAAAGGAAGAAAGAAAGAAATATAACAATTAAGGTACAAAAACACATAGACAGTTGGAAAAACGGAAGGACAAATGGACCGACATATAGAAACAGAAATAGTAATGAAAATGGTCAGAGAGACAGACAGACAGACACAGACAGATGAATAAATAGATGCTCAAGTAAACCGATTAATAGAGATTAATAGAGAGACAAAGAGGCAGGTAGTTGGTTTGCCGGCTGGATGTGTAGACGGATGGACAGAGACACAGAAGGTTAGATAGAAAGAGAGACAGATAAAATGAGATAAGACAAAATGAGAAAAGGTAGATCACTCTTAATCCAACTTTCCATATTTATGGGCACATTTTTCCTATGCTACATGTCATATCCAATTATGGATCTATGACATTTCTTATTTTTGCCAAGGTATTGTTCACCTGAAATCTGGACGTTGAAACTTTTATAGATGAAATGGTAGCCATACATATTATCAGTATCGTTGTTCCTGCAATAACTCCTATGTGAAATATTTATCGATTTTCAGATTTTGTTTTATTAAATATTTAAATAGTGTTAGAGCAAATAATAAAATCTCCTATTATGCAATTATATTTCTTTGTTTCCAAAATTTGAGAATTCACAGTCTCCTATGTACGGCTGCCATAGGGTTAATAAATGTGTTTTTTTCTTCCACTGAAAAATTGTATATTTTGCACGTAGGAGTTATTGCAGGAACAACGACGATATGTGAAAATCAGCAGCCCGAAGACTGGTCTGAACCTCACAAGTGACATCTATAAGGCATTACTCATGAGGCAACTAAGCCACAAGGTAATTTGGTAGGGTGGCCAGTTCATTTCTTCCTCCATTGCATACATTGCTGATTATATACTGTTCTCCAACCAGGAGATTAACCGTGAAAGGAATGTGTTTACTATTGCGTCATCTATTGGAGCGAAGTAGATAGTTAATATTACTGTTATAACGTCAGTTTAAAAACATACGCTCTCCTGCATGTGGTATTTCCTGTGATGGATTAAAAGACCAGGAAATTAACCGTGATCTAATTTTGTAACTAGGATGGTATAAGTATGTTTGTATCTGTGTTATCGTTTGTGCTTTGAGAGTTAGCCAATGGAGATGCGTGTACCCACGTGTGTGACCTTATGACATCTTATGATATCAACATTCATTCACAGCATTACCCCGCTGCATCTCATTCCCCTGAGACTTTCTCCTGGTTGGAGTACAGTGTATAATACACTAAAGAGACATGAGATGCACTTATCAGTAATGAAGTGTAATATTATTCAATTAGTGATTAGTTTTGGACTCAATCCTACGCTTTCATACGTAAAATATATAAAATGAGAAAAATGCTGTGTTTGAGAATCGGGGAGTAGTGCACATTCGTTAACACTCCGCCGATATCACGCAAATGTGGTACTTTAGCGGTGGGAATAGTTCTTACAACTGTTGGAAAAAATATTATCAACGGAAATATTACTTACTTAAAAAGACAATAACTTTAATCCATAGAATTGCAATATTAATAATCTTATTGCATTTTTATACTCACTGTATTTCTGTTGTGAGGAGCCGTCAATATGATGTTTAAAAATATAATTCTAATGCATTATATTACATTACATTACATATTATACAACCAAATCATTTTTTGTGCATATTAAGGCAATATGAAACAAGGGGTCAAAATGACCCTCTCAACCATTTTAGGTATGGCACCTTTTCCAGTCTTGCTAGTATTAAAGTTATGGATCGCTAAACTTTCTAACTTGTAAATTTTTACATCAATTAATCTGAAACTTTTACCACATATTTCTTACAATGAGGACGTGCTATACGGAAATTTTCATTTTGATATTACAATTAGTTTACTTATCAAGTTTTTTTATTTGTTTTTCAATACTGAATTTTAATTGTCCTAATTTTCAAAATTTGCACAATTTTTTTTAAAATTTATTTTTAATCTATTCCTGACACATGTATGTAAAATACGACACATGCGCTTCATATTTTTGTAATTAATTTTTGAGAAATATTTCCCCCTTTAATTTTTCGACTTTTTAAAACGTATCACATCCTCACGACATGGTGATTTCAATGCTTTGAATACCAGAGAAACACATGTCACTTTACTTCACACGTTTTTGTGGACTTCTGTGCAAAATTTCACTGAAATTGGAGAGAAACTGCATTCATTAGAGCATTTTGAATGTTACAAAATGTTGAAAATTGGAAAATCGAGAAACGAGTGTACAACATGTATATGAAGTGTACTATCGATATCCTTCCTTCTTTGCAGGTCTACCACATAATTTTCTCCTACATAGCAGCACGACATATGAACTGACTGAGAAGTAAAATTAGTTACAATTAAGAATAAAGAGCGTATTCCGAATCTCAGCACTGAGCAATCTGATGGCATCACGGTGTTCCGAATTTCAACGATGACGTAACTGATGCTCCATCGGTGTCGCACAGGTGCCATCTGCTTGCAGAGGTGGTGGCAGTCTCCATCAGTGAATCTGATTGGTTCCTGTATAGGGCGGGAATTAGCAGACGAATGGCATCGTGCACTGTTGTGTCATGGCTGTGTTCTGCTGTATTGTTTGTAATGACCACAATGTAAAAACAATATGTTAATGGCTTATGAGCGAACATGTCAACGGACCAGTTATTACTACCGGTTCCAGAAATAAATTGTTTATGCTCTCTTTTCTTTGAACGAGATGACAGTACGGAAATTTCGCAAAATCTTGCTAGTGTAGCACAGAAAACAACTTGTACAGCCGCCATGACAGCCATCGAACTTTCGAGCAGTTTTTTCCTATTTCGCTGCAGCGTGACGTCATTGTTGTCCACCGGTCCGGTGGGATTCGGAATACGCTGAAAGTCTGTCAGAATGACAGGTGAATGTCAGTTTAAAGGGCTGCAGGTCACGTACCCTCTGGTCTCTTTAAATTCGTCCTGAAGGCTTCAAATTGTCATAGGGCCAAAACTGAAACATTATTTTATTTTTTAGAGTTAAAAACAAAATTTCCGTTTTTTAATGATTTTTTTCGTTATTTTCAACAATCCATAGCCTTAAACTAATACGTGGGGCGGAGCTCTAGTGATGTGGGTTGAACACGACGTTTGACCTCCATGAAATAAAAACTATCGACTTCCCATATACGGCTTTAAAGCTGAAGTAAGTCTACTGAAGAGAAAAGGAACGTATGAAGTGTTATAGTAGATGTCTGTAGTGAGGATATCGCACTACTGAAAGAAGATATAAATGTAGGTGACAGCTCGTGATTTTGGAGTAGGGAATGAAACATAGAGACGAGGGAACAGGCACTACAGTTATTTGATTTGATGCTCAAGCTTTAAAGTCTACAGAGTTCCGATACGGAGTCAGAGAGGGTGAAGCTTAACATATCTGAATCCCTGATACAATTCCAGTTGCCAAAAAATCGATGCCCAATACGTTTTGCTGGCGGAACATCCATATTCATCAACCTGATATTCGCGCTAAATCACATGCCATTTGTTTCGCCGGGATCACCCTTAATGATCAGCTCAGACGACAAGGACTGCCAGCCGCAACAAACGAAAGACCCTTACTGACGGCATTCAACCCTCCCTCGGAGTTCGTGTGAATAAAACACTCAAATTCTCGTACTTTGTTCGATAGCAGATGACTCCATCTTTCCCTCTCTTCATAGCTGTGATTCAGTAAATGGTATTGTTACAGTGCCACTCGTAACTGAGAGTCTTTCGTGTATTTCATCATTCAAGCTGACATGCGTCGTGGAAACTACACCCATTGCAAATTATGCATTACTAAAACTACAGCGATTCTCTTTACGACGTGAAGCAATGCACAAATAAAAAATTGATAAAATTCAACAATTAAAGGAATAAATGAACGAATATTTGCATGAAGAAATTAACAAATGCATAAAGTAAAGATTCTAATGCAAGGTTACTGAACTGGCGAGAGAGGGATGGAAAGCATGGCGAAAGCGTTAGTTCTTCGTCCACAGTCCACCGGCGTTGAATGACGTATCTGTGGCCCATACACAATCACATAAGACAGACAACGAATACAAATACCCTCCCCTACCAAGTCAAAGACGCGGGGATAGAAGGAAGGGGTGAGTGAAGTATCCTACGAGTGACGCAACGCCACAATTGTCGCCCAGTACTCCAAGCCTGGTCTAATGGAAGAATTAACTAAATTTAAACTATATGCGTACATTAGTAAATGAGATAATGAATAAAATTATATGTGCATAAACAATGGCCGGAAAAGCCTCTACCAGGTAAGTTGTCCCAAGCAGGATTTGAACCAAGGTCCGCTCGTTTCACAGTCAGGCATGCAACCGTTACTCCACACCGGTGGACATGTTCGTATTAAATGTAGATCTATATGAATGGCTAGAGACTTGCGTAATTATTGATTGGTTTACAGATTTGATTTGGTGATTTTATTGGTCAATTTATGGAATTGTGGGTGGGTAGATGAATGAATAAGTGAATGAATGAAATGTAATTCAATGACTGTGAAGCAAGTCAATGTATGTATCAATGAATGAATGAATAAAAATGAAATGTACGGTAAAAGTTGGTAATATTTTGAGAAGAGTATTATTGTGATAATTATTTCTGAGAATTTATTACAGTTTTACTGAGCGAGAGAAGGACCGGCTTTGTCCGGAAACTTGTCCACTAACATTCCCTTAATACACTGACGCAAAAAAAGATCTCCCTCTCGCTTAGTCAAATTGTAATAAATTCTCAAAAACAACTATCATAATATTACTCACATCACATTATTACCAACCTTTACCCTATAAGTAGGAAATTAATGAATGAACGATTGTTATCGTTTAGTCAGCTGTTCGAAGACAGATCTGGACCTCACAAGTGACACCAACAAGACATCACTAATGAGGCAATTAGCCCAGGAAGTAATGGAGTTGGGTGACCAGTTTCTTTCCTCCTTCATTGCATAGTTAACAATAATCAGACATCAGAACGAATGTATTAAAATTAAATGTATAAGTAGCAAATGAATGAATTAATTAAATGTAATTTAAATGTTGCAAAGCAAGTAAATAATGAATGAATATAAAATGTAACGAAAACTACGAAATGAATTATTAAATGTATAAAAATAAAATGTATAATAAACTAATAAAAGAATAATCAGATAGAAGGCGGATCATTGAATGATATAATGGAAAAAATGAATCAGTGAATGTATTAATCATAATTGTGGCTAAAATGGTACACGATTCCGATTCACTTGAATGCAACTCGTGAAGTAGCAGAGTAAGGTGGTCAAGGATAGAAGGAATGGAATCTAATTTCGGGAAGCGAGCACTACGTTCCAGCACAGTGAACTTTAAAGACCTATTGCGCTAACCGTCAAGCTAGGCGCATTCCCAAACCCACACCGGCTGACTACACGAAGGTACGCTGCGTACCCAGATTTCGTGCGTCGCCAACCGGCGTTCGGGGAATGCAGTGGAATGATGACGAAATGTAGAAATGTTGAGGGAATGATGTAGATGCCTCATTGGGAAACTGGAGAACCACGAGAAAAATTCCAACTGTAACTTTGTCCGCCACAAGTATCACTATGGATTTTCAATGAAAAATGGCAGGCCTGATCAGGACACGAATCTAGACTGCCAGCGTGACAGGCTGAATGAGGGAAGGAGATATACAAATGTAGTTCTACATAATAAATATACAATTTCCTAAACTAATTAATCTATCGCAAATCTCAATAATTTATTGGTTCAAACTTGCACTTACGTCTTGTTTTAGTGCATGTTTAAACCAATCGTGATAGCCCTTAAGACATTAAACCTTATTTATTTGCTCCTTTTCAAAATTTAATTGTAATATTTAGGTCTTATTTTACATAATAATTTATTATTCCAATTAGGTGATCAGATGTCGACATACTGTAAGTCATGAACCTGAAATAGCTGAATCGGTACATTCCATATGTAGGTTAATATTTATACTCTTGCAATATTTTCTTGTCAGCAGAATCGTTTGCGTAACTCCTATGAAGACTACTGCATACCTGTTTGAACACAAACTTGACAAGTTGCTTACATAATCAACCTCAATTTAGTTTCATCATTGTGTCGCATGTACTCATTATCGATTCATTGCTATTATGATGACTAATAAATTTATTATAAATGTATACTTATTGAAATTAAAATATATTAGTTAACCAATTTATAAAGTCAAATTTTCTTCTGAACTTTTACTAATTAATATAGCTATCGGAATACATTAATAACTACCTTAAGTCTCTATTTTAATTTTTTTTATTATTTTAAAAACCTTGACGTAATTCTAGCTTATTTTCAAAACCTGTCTTCTTATCTTATTTAATTAATAATAAGTCTTTCTGATTTTAGGAAAATTTAATCTTTGTTGATGCCTATCTCTTAGTAGGTAGTTTCGTTCAGTATCTATAGTTTAGATTGAATCCACTTTATTTTTGTTAGAGTTTCTATTTGTCATTTTACCTCTTATTAACTGTTCGTCACTTGCTTCTACTTCATCGGTCGGTATCGCACAGGTCCGCCATATTGTAGCACTTCCTCTCGCGCACCCCGGACTACCAACGGCATGTGGCATTCTTATTAATTGATCTTCACTTGCGCTGACTTTGTCGGTTGATCCACAATCACTTCTCCTTGTTGCATTTTCACTTGCGCGCCTCAGACTACCCTCACTGGTCGTTCTCTCAGTCTGTGCCCCAGCTCCCCAAACAGCATCTTCACTGGTTCCAGCATCTTCTTGAGGGAAGGAGATAGATAGCAACACCAAGAACGTTCACTCAGTATCTTATTTTGTAAATATAATGCACGAATTGTTGTTTTTACGTTACATCATTTTCTATGTGCAATATTTTACAAGTTATATCTTTTATAGAACTGTGAACAGCATTATTCTCTAAATAAATAAAAGTAATTAATAATTTTGTTATTATTTCACAGATTGCGGTAATATTAATATGATTTCATATTGTATAATGTGCATCATACACAACAAAACATAAACAAGTTATAATACATTTCGGTCTTTCAGAATTAGTGACTGGAAATCTGGAATTATGTCAGTTAATCCCACCCGCAGTTGATAAAAAAAAAAGTCATTAACTGTCAGTAAGAATAAACATCTGGATTTTAATTCTTTGATTAGTGTAAGTAGTTGCTCACAAAGATGACAATGTATTAAACAAAGCTTCAATTGAATAGCCAGTAGTAACCAATTCAGCTGCTCTTACGAAGTAGTGTGTGAACTCACGAGCCAAAAAAGCAACGTTGTCAATGTAAGCATTGGGACGATCTGCTCAGAAACGAAGTCCTTTTATATGTTTTAAAACAAATTATTGGAAGCTTCAGTACCTGTTAATTCCTTACATCTAGGTTTAGTGATAATATCATGTTGAAAATCAGTAATATCTTTCTGAAGATAATATATTCTAGCCTTTTTTAACCTGCCGAGAACAAAGAAATTTCATGCTCCAAGATTCTTTAGCCAACAAAATTATTAAGTTTATTAGAAGTTATTTTAGGAATTGCATTTAAGCAGAGAAAATAGTGACATTGCTCATCTTTAAGTGCACCATCATGAAAATAAGTTGTTTTTTATGAACTCCTGAATTGTACCATATATTTCGATAAAACTTTGCTGGTGGTCTTAGAGTCTAACTGGTTTTAATGCTAAAAAATATCACTTGGAAAATCATACTATACCCATAGAAGAAGGAAGAGGCTATATTCCTTCAATTAATAATAATAATAATAATAATAATAATAATAATAATAATAATATAATAATTACGATAATAATAGACCTAATTTTAAATACACATCTTGTAATTTCTCTTATTTGGCATAAATTTTAATTACGTTTTATACTACTCCGTAATGTTCCAAGTAATACCTTTGGGAAAATTAGGCATTTTATGTTTTCACCATTCCGAAAAAAAAAAAAACTCTCATCATCTTCCACTCTTTATGAAACGTTTGCATTTTAGAGGTACATTGTTTTCAAAGTGATGATGTTGTAATCCACCGTGTGTATTACACGACCAAGGCGAATGGAGCCGCGGGCGTAATGTGAACTATAGCGATGCGGTATTACAAACGCAGGAGCAGTAGCGCCACGGCTTCGGGCTGCAGAACTCCACTGGCAGGCCAAGGTGTGGGGCCTCCCCAATCAAACCAGCAGTCCTGATATATCAGCGTCAGGTGTTCAACCTCATTGCGGAAAAAATGTGTTGGTGTGCCATCATGCATGAACCACATCTGTAGTCTTTGTGACATGGCACATACTCCAGCAAGGTAGGCAATACGTTAATAAGAAGGTCATGGTAACGAGCTCCAGTTAATCCCTGTGGTAGCACGTATGGCCCTTAATCTATCCCCTAAGAACGCCTGCCCATACGTTGCTTGAGAATCTGTGTTGATGCCTTGTTTCTTCAACTGCATAGGGATTTTCATCAGCCTACACATGCTGATTAAGAAAATTCACAACACCATCTCTGCTGAACCCCGTTCATATCTGCAACCAGATTTTTGTTTTCAGTATTCCTTGCGACGTTAAGACAAATTATTGAGAAAACATATGAACAAAATATTGAAACTCATCACTTGTTTGTTGATTTTTCAACGGCATATGACAGCATCAATAGAGCTGAGCTTTATAAGGCGATGGTAGAGCTGAACATTCCAAAGAAGCTGGTGAGGCTAGTTAAAACATGCATGGATGACAGTCAGTGTCAAATAAAGATCCAATCTGAACTATCAGATTCAAACAACTAAGGGTCTAAGACAGAGCGACTCACTAGCGTGTCTTTTATTTAATATTGCCTTTGAAAAAGTGATAAGGGATGCAGATATACAAACTAGAAGTACAATACTCTACTAATCATCCCAAATACTGGCCTATGCTGATGATATAGATATCATTGGTCGATCTGAGGAGAATGTTAAGAGAACATTTACTGCATTTGAAACAGCAGCCCAAAAAATGGGGCTGAAAATTAACGAACAGAAGATTAAGTACATGATTGTTGGATGTAAAAAACAAAAAAGAGACTTGACAACAACAACCCATTTAAAAATTAATCAATATAAATTTCAGAGGGTCTCTAGTTTTGTATATCTGGGCTCCTTAATCAATGACACTAATGATATTAGTGAACAAATTGATAGAAGAATTCAAAACGCTAATAAAGCATATTTTGGATTATTGAGGTACTTTAAGTCAAGACTTCTTACAAGGAAAACAAAATGCAATATTTATAATGTTTTGGTAAAACCTGTATTAACATATGGCAGTGAAACGTGGACCCTCTCAAAGACTTATATGTGAAGATTGAGATCCTTTGAAACCAAAATTGTAAGGAAGATATATGGCCCAATATGTGATAATGGAGAATGGCGAATAAGATACAACTTTGAACTTTACCAACTATATAAGTCTCCTGATGTGGTTACAGTCATTAAAATATCAAGATTAATATGGGCAGGACATGTGCAAAGGATGGCAGATCATGAGATACCCAAGAAAGTTATGGGGAATAAATTTGAAGGAAAAAGGAGTGTAGGACGACCAAGACTGCGATGGATGATGGAGTGTTAGAGGATCTAAAGAAAGTAGGAATTAAAGGATGGTGGTTGGTTGCTAGGGACAGAGATGCATGGAAGAGAGTTCTAAGGGAGGCCGAGGCTCAAATTGGGCTGTAGTGTCGATGATGATGATGATGATGATGATGATGATGATTCCTTGCGACGTATCATTATTTCATGCAAGGGGTGTTAACTGCTGTACGATTATCTGGTAGTTTTCTGAATTGTAGAGCAGAGAAATGCATTGCCATGCATGGACTCCATATTGAGCACCTCCTATGAACAAGTGTTCAGATCTCAGAAAGTATATGTTGTAGGACCCATGTTTATTAGATTTATATTTCTTGTTTTGATGGATGCTATCACCTCCTAAAATATTGGATACAATTTTAACACCCGTATAGAGCATGAACACTTTGCTAGGTGAGTTAGCTGTACTCATACTTGGAAAGAATGCAGTCATAATTATTGTTACGTCTTCACTACATTGATTTAATTTCCTGATGCGAACTCTGTACCGTTGGACTGCAACTGAAACTCTCTCTTGCTGCAACAGTAGAGGAACAAAATCCGCGTATTGTAACTTCAGGATTCAAAGTCGCAACTTCCGGAACTGGGACCGGTTGCGTCTTCCTATTGATTTCCGGTATTCCTTAAGAATTTTGGCACATGGGACCTTGCTATCGGCTTGCCCGGGTAGCAGGCTCTGTGGCCAACACAATTGCTAATATGCTCCATTGTTTTGCTCGCATTGGCATAAATCCTTAAGCGGAGCGGAGTCACTTCTGCGTTACACTGGATTTTGTTCAATATCGGTCTAACGTCTTACTGGAACTTGGAATACATTGCACAGTCCTTTATTTTTATTTACTTGATTTCTAACGTAGCTTATACGGCTATTGCTTGTATTTCCTTCCCGTGTTCTTCTGTCGTATACTTGTGTATAGTTTTTGTAACAATTAATCCTATACCTGCGGATTATCCTTTACAATTGAAACTCTCCTGGCACACAATAGCTCATGGTTCAAAGTTAGTTAATCACTTGAATTTATTAATATTATGATATTTGAATTATAGTATTATGGAATGTTGGTTCACAATTGAATATTTATATAGGATTCGGCATTTGGTTTTGACGAATTTCAACATACTGTTTTAAAGGGACTATACTTAGTTATTTACAAATGGCTTTTATGGAACCCGAAGGTTCATTGCCGCCCTCACATAAGCCCACAATCAGTCCCCATCCTGAGCAAGATTAATCCACACTTTCTCATCTTATTCTACTTCCATCAAATGCATTTTAATATTATCCTCCCAACTACGTCTCAGTCTCCCCAAAAATCTACTTCCCTCCGGTCTCCCAAGTAACACTCTATATGCATTTCTAGATTCGCCAATACATGCTACATGCCATGTTCATCTCAAATGTCTGGATTTAATGTTCCTAATTATGTTAGGTGAAGAATACAATGCCTGCAGTTCTGCGTTGTGTAACTTTCTCCATTCTCTTGTAACATCATCCCTCTTAGCCCCAAATATTTTCCTAAGAACCTTATCCTCAAACACCCTTATTCTCTCTTCCTCTCTCAAAGTGAAAATCCAAGTTTCACAACCATACAGCACAACCGGTAATATAACTGGTTTATAAATTCTAACTTTCAGATTTTTAGACAGCAGACTAGATGACAAAACCTTCCCAACCGAATAAAAACATGCATTTCCCATATTTATTCTGCTTCTAATTTCCTCCCGAGAGTCATTTATATTTGTTACCGTTGCTCCAAGATATTTGAATTTTTCCACCTCTTCGAAGAATAAATCTCCAATTTTTATATTTCCATTTCGTACAATATTCTGGTCACGAGACATAATCATATATGTAAATGGACTATAAGATTTAAAAATTAAAAACTAACACAGTATGTAGCTTGAATAATTCAATTCATTGGAATGTCTTCATTTTTTTTTTAAATTACACATTTCAAGTAATCCCCTTGGTATTTTATGACCTCTTGTAATCTTACACGAAAATTGTTCATGACACTTTGCAATAAACCTGGAGTTTTGTTGAATTCTTGCACTTCAGCCTGTATCCTGTTCTTTAGACCATTGGATAGAGTATGGTCTGGTTTGAAACACTTTTGCTTTGAGGGTGACCATATATTTAGCTGTTTCTGCTGCAGTCATAATTGGTCCCTATTTTTTCGAAGATGGACATGAGAGAACTGTTACGGTGAATGGTGAGCGGTATCGACAGATGTTACAAACCTTTAGAGGCACACTAAACATGAATGACATGTGGTTTGAGCAAGATGGGGCTACTGCTCATACTGCCAGAGAAACACTGTGATTGTTGTGAAATTCCTTCCCAGGACGCATAATTTCTTAGTTTGGAGATATCAATTGGCCGGCTCGATCTCCAGATCCAACAGCTCCTGAACTTATTTTTGTGAGGACACCACAGTCTATCCAGGGTCTGAAGAAGAAGGCTGAAGTGCAAGAAATCAACGGAATCACAGGTTTATTGCAAAATGGCATGAACAATTTTCGTGTAAGATTACAACAGGTTATGAGATATCAAGGGGATGTACGCATTGCTTGACGGCCTCTGAAAAATTATTGCGGTCTGTGAAAATAATTTTTTATGTATTGTGTTCTAGAACATGTTATCAATTTATGTCTAACAGGCGATGTAAATGGGGTATATGGCAGGAGAAATTTAAAAAAGAACGTGAAAATTCGTCCTTCCAAGCGAGTTGTGGCTGAGAAAAACTGAATCTGTGAGATCTAAGACAATTGGTAGCTTGTCTCTTTCCGAACTTCGCCGTTCCACTGAAGATACTTAGGAAATTTTGAAGGGGAAACCGAAAATCGACGTAACCTAACAGGTGCCACACGACGGGGAGAGAAACATTAGAGATCACCATCAGAACATGGACAACGTAAGATATTGGAAGATATTAAGTCCTACTGTCGCAGTCCTCGCAAGAGGAAGTTGTGGAACCCTTGTACTGTGCGAGTGACACTGATGTAAACTTGTCCAAGTACCGAAGGCAGTATCCGAAAACTAAGTCTTCTATTTTAAAGGCTTTAATTTGGAAAATTCCGGAACTTCTACTCGGAGGGGGATGTAGTATCCTGGCCGCTTTCTTTTAGGGCCGACATTTGTGTTAGCATCTTAGGAAAACCACGGAAAGACCACAGGCAGGATGAGTTTTATCAATTTAGGAGACTAGCCAATTGGTTATTAGGTGACCCTATTGAAATACAAGAGAAATACCAGTAAACTTTCCCCTTCCTCGTGGAAGTATTGACGGTGTATTCGCTATACATCTCTCTTTCTGTCTCTCTCTCATTGTGAATTCAGAACTACTTAATATGTTGTCATTTGAAACGCCGAAGTTTAGTATAGACATTGAACAAGAAAGTGAGACGATGATAGAGAATTAACGAAGCAATGCTGTAATAGTAATATAATTTATTTTTTTTTATTTTTAGTAGGTTATTTTACGACGCTTTAACAACATCTTAGATTATTTAGCGTCTGAATGAGATGAAGAAGATACTGCCGGTGAAATGAGTCAGGGGTCCAACACCGAACGTTACCCAGCATTTGTTCATAGTAGGTCGAGGGAAAACCCTGGAAAAAACCTCAACCAGGTAACTTGCCCCAACCGGAAATCGAACCCGGACCACTTGCTTTCGCGACCAGACGCGCTAACCGTTACTCCATAGGAGTGTAGGGGAGACTGTGACAAAGTGGTCACCTTAAGAGAAAATAAGCTACAGAACGTAAATTAGCTTTGTTTTCTTCTCACAATCTTTGCTACTAAAAAGACGTTTCCTTCCCCTTTTTGATGCAATCATTACCAATTGTTTACTAATTCAATTTTTTATGCAATCAAGAATTTTTTGTTTATCTGCACATTGACCACTTTACCCCAGGCCCTGGGTAATGTGGTTCCCCAAAAGTAAAGATACTTCTAAATGAATAATTACAGTTATATTATTAATTTTTTCGACAAAAATGTATATTAAGCATTTTTATCGCATAGGACATCATTAATTCACATTGCAAAAAGACAAAAACAAAATATAGTAGTGAAAGTAGAACATAGCACAATGAAAAAAGGAACTCTGTCAGCATTCATACACAAAACCTGTGTTAGTTTAAAAAAGTAACATATCACTGAAAGTATAATTAGGATAATAAAGAAGTTACTGTAAACATTTCTAAACACAAGCTAGTCTTAGTGCGAGATAATATTTTTTTGTTATTTTTAAGTTTACTTTCACACAAATCACATTTGAAATCGTCGCTGCCATCATCTTCTAACACAGCACATTCCTCGTGAGCCCATTCTAAGCATGATGAACAACGTATCCATCCTTCACCTCCGGTTGACCTGAGATATGTGTCCTTACAGAAAATGCACTCCGCATCATCATTATCACTTCCTTCCTCGCTGCTTGTTTCTTCACGAAGAGCGATCTTCGTCGTTTTCTGTTCCTGTTTCTTAATTTCTATGTGATTATTTTTCATAATATTTCTCCGCACTCCCTTTATTGTGGACTGTTTGTTGTTCTTAGTTTTATCTTTGGCTCCTTTGTCCTCTCTCTCTCTTGAGCCAGTTGATTTTTATATGGACTACTGGTCAGGATTTCAGCTGAACCTGTTTTTCTCTTTCGGGAACGGGCAATAGTGGATTTGGGTGGAGGACTGATATCTTCCGGATTTACTGTGAAGGATGAACTAGGCTAGGGAGAACTTGCTGCAGGAATAATAATAATAATACTGGAACCATCATTAGGCATATCTGAGAATGTGGATGGAATTGGGTCAACAGGCAAGGTTTCTGAATCGTTAGAAGATTGTACATGATTGAGAGGTCTGTCAGTAGGCAACGATGGAGCGAAATCCGTACCATCAAAAACATCCTAATCAAGAGGACATAATCCACATTTTTGAAGCCATTTATTGCAGTTGTAGGCGTTGCTGCTCGTAGATAAGCCTCTCCAAAAAGTTTACTGACCTGACACTGTGTCACCACTCTACCAGGGTTGTTGCGCAGGAACTTTTCTATAACAGCTACAAAGATTGTGTTGAGTGGAGACATAAACAATAAGTCTAAGCGCTGCAATTTGTGACTACAGTGAGGAGGGATGGTTAGAAGTGTCACATGATTTTTTCTGGCACGATTGATGACTTCCAGATTTTTGGTGTGTGTCAGATGTCCATCCAAAATGAGTAGTGCAGGATCATTAGCAGACGGTTTGACATGGGACAGAAAATGATCAAAACATGAACTAAAAGTATCCAATTGCATCCATCCTGACCCATTGCATGCAAATATTGTTCCACGTGGGGCACTGTCAGTTAGCTCGACTTTGATCCTCTTTCGAGGAAATATGGTCATGGGAGGAGGAATGAAATTACCAGCTGCGGATATGCAGATCACGGCTGTTGACAATACTCCCCGTTCAGCAGAGGTAACGGTCTCGACCTGTTTCTTTCCTCTTTGAGCAAGAACATTGCTGGATTTCGTTTGTACCGTAGTGAGGCCTGTTTCATCCATATTAAATACTCTATATGGAGGAAAGTTCTTTTCGTCCATGACACCCTTCAACAAACTGAAACACTTTTCAACAATTGGTTTATTGAACCCTTGGGGTCTTACTTTGGAAGTCGCTTCTGGCTTTCTCAGGCTTAGTTCTGAATGGCGTGCTTTGAAACCGTAATACCAGTCTTCACCAGCAAGTCCAGTGTCTTTATTGAATGGGTGCTTTATATTATTCATTTCAGCAAGCTGAAATGCCAGGTGCCGAACATCTGTGCTAGTTAACCCGTAAACATTCTTTCCATCTTTAAAATATATTCTACGAGTTCTCTCTCCTGTTCGGGAGAGAAAACAGGACGTTTCGAACCGAGAACTTTCCTGTCTTCAGTCGCGTCTTGGTTCGAATTCATTACTCTTCTCTTAAGAGTCATTCTTGGAATTCCGAATAATTTGCTGGCTTTTTTGCAGCCAATTTCACCCTTCCTAACACACCTGATAGCCTCGAGCAATTTTTGCTGGCCTCCAGCTCTGTTGGGAAGTTTTGCGGGGTCGATTTCTAGGCGTTTTTTCTGTTATCTGCAACAACAAAGAAATAGTCACGAATTTAACAATTTCTGGGGCAAAATGGTCCCCTAGAAACAAATGGGGACCACGTTACCCCGACCGCTCTATTTTAAACAAAGTCATGGCTACTGACAGATACCATCTTGTATAGTTTCGACAAACATTGAAATATGTAGTATAGAACTGGGTCTTACTTGAGCAATAACTTTATATAGTAACTCTCCTAATGACAGAACGTACAGTGATATGAAACAGGAAGCTTACCTTACATCAGATATTCAAAAAAATGGAATTTTCTCTTTATCTTATCATTTAACACGTCCAAACACTTCAGCAGATACGTACGTAATGGCTGGACAGAGAAGGAAGTACTACGGAACTCTAAACGGAGATGGCAGCACCAACTGAAGAGATAAGTAGAGGGTACAACTTTACCCGGGGGGACCACTATAGACGGGTCTCCCCTACTAATTTTATTCAAGTATAATTATTTAGGGGAAAGCTTGTATTAGAGTAATGTAAGTTAATAATTTCATAGAATTGACTATTACTCAGTGACTTAAACTGTTGTTGTTTGAAAGTTAAAAATTTTGTCTTTTCACGAGAAATGGTAACGCACAACATAATACAGTAGACTGACTTGGGATCTTGGTCGACAACTGACTTGGAAGTGATGTATGAAATTATAGAACATTAAATTCAAAACACAGGGTGAGTTTAGATAATAGGTGCCGACATTTCGCGGACCTTTAACCGGCGATGGAGTCCAGAGTGTGTTTCAGCTGTTTGCATTGCGTAACCGGTTCTGGGCGAGCTGACGGAAAAGAAATCAAAATTTGAAATGTACATACTCGTTACAGAACGTAATGAAAATACAATTTTTTGGCTACATAATGAACTGTGAGTAATTCGTTAATTTCAAGTGTTATTCTTTGAGCTATTTCAAACAAAAAGGTTTAATACAATTTTGCTCGTTTTTTGCTTTTTTTTTTCGAGATAAAGATTGTTTTATATGGAATATTTTTTATCTGTCCGGCTATTACCAGGGGGAAAAAACAACCATTGGCAGACCTCAAAAGAGATGTACAGAAAACAAGACCGTAAGAGGCCATTCGGCGTAATACTTGTCAGGACGATGATGATGATGATGATGATGATGATGATGATACGGAATATTTCATAGCGTGTTTTGAGAAAGCCATTGATTTCGTTCTTAATAGGCTCGCACAATTGAAGAAAACAGTGTATTATGATAGTGAATGATTGAAAGAATCTCAGTTTTGTTCTTTCGATGTACAGAAATTTAATCAGAAGAAATGAAACATTGTAAAATTCTTTTGCAGAACGAAGTACAGTGGAAGCTCTTAAGTTCGACAGAAAACAAGTTCGACATCCTATAATTCGACTGCTTACGTAGGAAAATTAGACACGCCCCTATACGAGCACTAAGAAATGGATTTTCCATTTGAATGGGAATTGGTTCTGTGTCTTGTAGTGATACTTTTGTTAAAGGGAAACAGAATGTTTTATTGATTAGGACATACATATTTAATCACTGATTTTAAATTAATGAACTCTTCTATTTCTCTTTGAGAATTGTGCCGTTTGTGAGGCGGAACTGTCGAAACCCACTGTGGTACTAAAAGCGCAAACACAAGTCTCGGGGCGGGCAGGAGATGCAAGTACAGTACTGTATTCGTTGATGGATAACCAATAAGATTTTGTATTCATTTCACCTGCCACACCCAATACCCTTATTGGACTGAACTTTTAATTCTGTTCAGTCGATCGTAGGAGAGTCCACTGTACTACATTTGTTCGAATCAAATTTCTGTACACGTAAAGGACAGAACTAAAATTCTGTGAATCATTTATTATCATAATGCACTGTTCTCTTAAATTGACTGGGAATTAATTAAGTAGCTTTCCCAAAATATCCTATAAAATGTTCCATAATATAAAATACTTTTCAATGGTTGAGTTCTTTGGACTTTGCCATTGCTAATTTAAAAAAAATTGTAACATAACGTTTCGAAGACTGGCTCTCTCTTCGTCGTCAGGTGAAAACCTACTGTGGGGATCGTTACAAACAGTTAGCTTGTCTGACTGATCGACGACCGTCAGGTTGGTGCGAAATATAAAGACGAAACACCCGATTAGTTCAATATTCGTCCTATTTCATCTACTCTATTAGTAGAAGTATTGGAAGTAGTAAGTAGTATCGACAATAAATAATAACTTCAAATGGTCAATAACTTCAGCTTTTGCTGTATTAGAGTGCAGTATTCTTCATGCAAGGTGAACTGTAAGTAAGTAGCTTAATGTTATTACTTTTAGATATTTCAATACATATATACATATATACACACATATAGAATGTTTTCGAGGTGGTGCTACAAACTTTCAGGGATGATGGCGAAGGGCACATGTATCAATTTGAGATAAGGAATCCTAGTCCGGAAATGACCGAGTCGAAAGTTACAAGCAAAAAGAGTTGTATGGAAATGAAATAATTTTATTCCTCTGTACACCTTATTTATGTGTGTTTATCTGTACATCTTACACATACTGTATTCATCTGACGTTGTTTACGTTGTCTACTTAAAGTATTCCATTCAGTGCGTTATCTGATGGATGGGGACAGGAAACTACACTGAACCAATGCAGATAGCGTAATGTGTAACGGACATGGTCGGTCCTGATACGCACGTTTGTAGACAGCAGTGTGTGTGTACAAGTTGCAGTGTCCAGTCGATCAGTACTAGTGAAATGGAGGAGTACACGTGAGCGGAATATGCGGACATGATTTTCGAATACGGATGAGCCAATGGGAACGGTAGACAAGTTCACAGATTGTATCGGGACAAGTACCCACGTAGGAGACATCCGGCCCATACCATTTTTCCACGACTGTTCCAAAGGTTAAGGGAAGGAGGGCACATGTTGCCAAATTACAATTCCATTTCCACACAACTATTTCTACTTATAACTTTCGACTCAGTCATTTCCGGACCAGGGTTCCTTATCTCAAATTGATACATGTGCCCTTCGCCATCATCCCTGAAAGTTCGTAACACCACCTCGAAATCACCCTGTATGTATATGTATAATTTTGTATGTTCTTTTTTTTTTCTACAAAAATATTGTTTCCCCGCCCATTTATTTATTTTCAATTGTTTCATCATTTCACTATTTCCAATGTTGATTATTAGTGCCTATTATTCCTTTCCGTTGGTGTTATTTTGAAAATTAGCACTGGAAAAGTCCAAAAAAACTCAACCACTGAAAAATATTTTATATTATGAAACATTGTAGATAATATTGAAATGTTAAATTTTATATTTGTCCACTCCGTCGTTCCATTATTTTGGCTCTTGGGAATATTAAGTTAAAACAGTACTTCCACCGACAATAAAACGTAATGGTCTTTAGGTCAAAACGATACAACTCACGCACGAGACATTAGGAAAAACTGGTCCCACTATAAGAAAGTTAAAGCTCCATTTTTCTTCGGCAAATCGAACTTAAGTCTTGATTCTGTAACGCTATTAATTCTACCACAACTGAATACCTATGAAAAATAAAAGAAGTCTTGGATATGTATTTTGAAATCCATATTTCACAGCTGATATTAGACATGACTTTAATCTGTCCCGGGGGGACGGATGTGGCTGAGCGAATTAATTAGATTACTTCATAGAACTGAATGAGTTATTACAGTTGATGTTAAAATAGTTACACGACTTGACGTAAATCCAACGCTCGACGTGTTAAATCGTATTTCTCTATTTATCACACAATATTAATTTAAATGACAGTGCATGAACAAAGTTAATGACTGTCTCGTATTATACAAGATTATTAACGCGTGCAAAATTCTTTTACAGACATACTCAAAATTAATTCTCTCCAGCGATTATACCCATAATGACCCAGGAAGGAATTTTCTACTCCGAAAGTACGATTAAAAATATAATATGCTACGCGAAATCACTAAAACTAATTAATTCACTAACAGAGGATTGTTTCCCGTAGGGCGCGATGGATTTCGTTGAAAGTTTTCATGTAGACTGATTTAAGGTTCCTGAAAACAATGGTGAAGGTCTCTCGTTTCGGAATTGCATATTTGTGAAAATACAGCAATTTAAAAAATCTGGATTGCATGTCGTTCTTGCGCGCAGCTTGCTCATAACCTGCTTGGAGAGAGCACTAGAGGCGAGGGAACTACTTTCTTCCATTCCTGTTAGAAATTTAGAAGTGGAATATGTTCACATTTGCATTTAAGACGGAATGGATAATATTTAGGAAAAACTCACCTGTTATATTCACACATGATATTGCGGGTTCACAAAGAAATGTTCAGGACACCTCATCTTTTCACAATACAGGCATCTTATAATGGCTCCCTCTTCACAGTCATCGACATGAAATACACTATTTCCAACACGCAACAGTATTTGAAGCACATTGTTTAAGAAATTTATTTTTCTTCCTGCATTTTATCCACATTTTTGCCAAGCATGTATTAACATTTTATTACAATTTTTGTCATTGTTTCATTGCACTCCCTATTTTACTTCTGATAGTGTGGAAGAGACAGCCTCATGACTTTAACTCTACCAGAATAAATGAATGAATAAACAAATAAGTAAGTAAATAAATAAATAAATAATCTATTCAGGAATTCGGTCAAATTTGTTGACTAACTTACTTAGATCTATAATTCCAAACCTAACAAATAACTAAAATATATTTGCAAAATAACATAACAGAGTTCAGTTTCATAGTTAATTCTTTTGATCAGCAAAAATAACATGTCAAATTCAATTTTACTTTCCTCGGAAGTGTTCAGGTTATAAATTTTGCTGCAGCCCAGCTTAATCTACGGTATGTAGATATTTTAAATCGGGTTGAAATTAAAAAAAAAGCTATTCTGGATTTCGTTTACATTTAATCACCGACTCATTTCGAATTGTAACCTCAAACCAGTAGAAAAAGAAAAAAACTAGAGAGGAGTTGCAATTTACCGCTGGGATAATTAAAGATAACATTTAAAATTCAGTTTTAATTCGTGTAATTTATCAGTAATTCCCTATCAAATTATCACGTTAGAATTTTTTGTATCACACCGGCTTAGTCCACGGTATGTTCTGCCGTAGCCTATATCTGAGAAATGAATAGAGAACAATAAATGTTTTACCTTCAGATAGTTGACCGCATTAAATGTGGCAGGTCCTTATCATCGTGTAAACACTGTTATTAGTCCAAGAGGCCCATTTGTAGATCAGTTATCGTATGGATTTCAGAGATGGTATAAGACTTCGATGTTATTTAGTTTAGACTGAAACTTTTGGGATTCTACACTGTATTATACATGGAGAATCATCGAAGTTTCTGATACAAAATACCGGATCCACAATTAGAAAGTTGATATAAATTAGAACTTATTTTTAAATTCGTTACTAAGAGATAATCTTCACGACTGACAATTCCATGAACTGGTAACGAGTTCAGTAGATAGTATCTGGTTGCTTTGCCGTCACCGATGTTGAAATAAAAAGTTATCTCTAAGGATTCTCATATATTTTCCCGAATCCCCATTTCCAAACATCCATTTTCCCGAATAGCATTTTTCCCGAATACAAAATTCCTGAATCCACATTCCCGACAAACATTTTCCCGATTTCTTTGATTTCCATTTTCCCGAAATTTCATTTTCCTGAACACAAAATTCCCGAATCCACATCCCGACTTCTTTTATTTCCATTTTCCCGATAATACATTAGTGTATATTACTACACAAATGTATGTAATATAATTATGGTATAATTAATTGCACTTTTCTTTACAAAGTGAAATAATGTCCAAGTATCCTCAGGTAATAGAGGTGTCTGTTATCAGCTGCATAAATGTAATAATCCTGCACGATAATTATTCGTATTCGTGTTTGAAGTTGTAGCCACTGTCTCTTCGGTTGCGCCCTCACGCGTCTACCCAATGTGAATTCCGCAATCATGGTCCTCATGTAGCTCTCTTCCTTTTGGTGCTCAGTCAAAGTGTGTAGAAGTTTGGACGGTGTCTCCAAAACGCCACTTGCAGTCGTTTATGAGCCTTTCGACAGATTATTTGTTCGGTGTTCATTATTCAATGTGGAATTGTACTGGTTCCACAATATCTTATCATATCGAAGAGGTACAGGTCGCCTTCTGCTACGAACTCGTGTGCCACTGATGTACGTGACATCAAATTAATCAATTGTTTGGGAATTTCTCGCATAATATATTCGGGTAACTGAATAATAAATGAAACTCGGGACCGTGGCTTCGGGAAATTGGCTTCGAGAAAGATGATTCGAGAAAGTAGCATTCGCGAAAAACGGTTTTCGGGAAAACATCCATTCGGGAATGCGGATTCGAGAAAATGGTTGGGAGCGGCTCCAAGATATTCACAAGGACAGACATCCACACTGAAATTATTTTACTATGACCCGCTTGGGAACCTCAGTATTTGTGGCATATAAACGTTTCTAATAATTGTATCAACTACTGGAAATCGTTCCTGAAATTATCCACGATACTGAGGATGTGATATAATTTTTAAGAAGTTACAACAATTGAATCGGTGAGTGGAAAAGGGGTAACATTCCAAAAAATGCGAAAATAAACTGAGATAGCGGAATTGTTCATATATCATAGTCCTACCTATTGAGCAGGAAAGGAATAATATTCCTATCATCCTAATGCCAATAGCATGGACCCGTGTTTGGAGTTGAGTAGAAGAACGGTAACATTCCAGGAATGTTACTTTCATTCCACTCAATAGTGGAGCACTATTGTTTTAGTTTTCATATGGTATGCTTGGAGCGTGGCATACACTGTAATAATCGTTTCGTTTCGTAACTGTTTTAATACTTTATTATTACAGGTGTTCCAGGTTATGTTTGATCAAACGTCTTCTGTATGAAAGATTTGGAAAATAGTTTTTGAAGTTAGTGTCTTTGGGTAAAAAACAACAACAATGTTAGAAGAGAAAGGTAATGAGCCAAGAAGAAAGAAAGGAAAGGTGAACAGGAATTCACATACAAAAGAAATGGAGAAAATATCTAGGAGTAGGGGAGAAGAGTTTGTAATCTACAAAGGTGTATTAGTCGAGACCAAAAAAACGGGCAAAGACTGTAACTATCGAAAAAAGGTGTAGAAATACGTTTTCAAATGTGGAAAAAGAAACAATCATAAAAACGGTGTTCAATGTTCGGCCAAAAAATGAAAAAGATGTTTATTTGATGGGCTTCATAAGTAGGCAGGGAGCGGCTAGACATCGGTCAGTGAATGGAAACTCAAAAGCAAACACGCCATCCTTTGCCTTTTATGCAATGAAAGGTAACGTCCGAGTTCAGGTGTGCCGCAAAGCTCTTATAAGTCTACATGCATGTAAATAGAGGAAATATTTTACCAGCCTTTGTAAATGCTCAAATTCATGTGCATATTGCATCTTTTCCAACACACACATCTCACTACAGCTCTAACCCTATAATTTACCTAGATGCAGAGTTATCTGTGACCAAATGCATCAGATATTTTTAGAAAAACATTCATAGTGTAAAGATGTAGTGAAATATGAATATTATCTTCGATACTTCCACGAAAATTTTGCCTACAGATTTGGACGACCACAGGTGGACGTTTGTTGTACCTGCGAGGAGTTGAATTCTAAAATAAAATCAACAACTCTAAATGAAGCTGCAAGGCGTTCTGCTGAAGCTGAGCTTGTAGTACATAAGCGGCGGGCCAAAAAATTTTATAATAAACTTCAGAATGTGACAGAATTGAGCAAAAATGATCCAAAAGTTAGTGATATCGTTTTTGATTTTATGCAAAATTTGCCCCTGCCTTTATTACCAGTTCAAGAAATGTTTTATTTGAGAAAACTTTGGTATTATGTGTTCAACGTCCATGACCTGAAAACTGGACAATCTGTCTTTTATAACTACCCAGAAGGAGAAGCCAAGAAAGGACCCAATGAGGTGTGTATATTTTTGCTCAATTTCATTGAAACCTTCGTCCCACTGGAAGTCGAGATTCTTCATGTCTCTTGTGATGCATGTAGCGGGCAGAACTGCAATCACACAATGTGCAGGCTGGTGCTTTCTCTTACAAAGAAATTCACCAATATTACCCTGTAAGAGGACACAGCTTCATGCCTTGTGACAGGACTTTTGGCACTAAGAAAAGTGTCATTTACTATAAGTAAATATAGACACGACATCTTCAAACAAGAAGAAAAAGGTTTTGTCTGTTCTGAGTTTATAGACAGTTTTGCTGCATACAGGTTTAAGCTGAGTAAGGGAAATGATGCACCATATCGAGATGTACAGGCATACATCAACAAAGTTGCAATAAAGAAAAAGAAGATTGAAGATGTAGGAAAAACACTGCAGTACATTCCACAAGAATATCTTTCCTTCTATGAAGAACGACTAACTTGGCCTACTGATGATGCCGAAGAAGGTGCAGATGATGATGATGATGATGATGACGATGATGATGATGATGTGTAAATGTATATGTATTCATATTGTATGTTTTTCAAGATATTTAGTCAAATTGAGTTACGCTATAAAGAAAACTTGCTAATTGTTTAAAATATATCTGTTCATTTTAACCAATATTACATTTGACTGGAAAAAGGGTAACATTCCCAAACTTTAAACAATCAAATCTAAAAAACCAATGTATATATTAACAAACAAATATAAAGGCTGATATGCTTGTAACTAGTAGTAATTGTGACCCATTGTAAGTTTTTTGATTAAAGTAAAAATAAAGTCACAAAACAGTTTTCTTTCATTTTCTCGAAAGCATGATTTTGGAATGTTACCCCTTTTCCACTCACCGATTCAATTGAAAATTCCTTATTCTGTTGTATATATTAGAACCATGTCGCAAACAGGGAACTAAAACTGCAATGCACACGTCTTTGAAAATAACTGATACATGTCGCCTTGAGGCTTGGTTTTTTTATATTGTCATGCATGGATAGTTTCCAGTACGTAGCGCTTCATGCACGTTATTTGTGCGAGTTTTCATATCATCATACAACAAACCATTTCGGTAGCATAACGACTTCTTTTAAGATGTTACGTCTGACACTGAATATTTCTGTGAAATTTCAATTTCATTAGAGGAGGGAGAGGTTTTTCGGAATAATGGCCAACACTTTTCTGTCCATTAAATGATAAAGGAAAAGAAAAACGGAAGGAGAATATAGAACTTAATGGATCGCCCCCTTACTACTCCTATACTTTGTTCGTTATCCTTAGTGGCAATGCGTTTGGACGTGTCTGAACTTAACTTATGCACATTCATGCTGAGCGTATTGCTTTCTTTCATCACGTTCCTACATGTAGCATATCAGACAAAAATATTCTTGCCGAGAAATCTATACTGTGGCGGACAGTGCCGAATGGTGCACGATCGAATAAGCTACACTACGTTTGAATACTCTCAGACGACGTACTAAATGGTGTTTGTCGTGCATCGAATGCTACATCCCGGAAATGATCCATGCATTATAATATGAACAGGCCTTTATCCCCGCCAACTTCCTAGACCTTTGTTTACGTAACTACAGCTTCTGTATCTCTTATAAGGTAGGTGTATCAAACAAGGCCCACCCCTTCTTGTGCTAAAAGTATATGCGATATCCACTAGATGACAACAGAGATTGGATCCTCTACAAATACTCATTTAACAGTATTACTCGACCGAGGCGAGTGGAGCCGCGGGCGTAATGTGAACTATCGCGATGCGGTATTACGAACGCAGGAGTATTAGCGCCACTGCTCCGGGGCTCAGGACTCCACTGGCCTTCGTCGAGTAATGCTAATATCACACGTCAGCTGCAACTGGTTTGCCGTCATTATATGTTCCTGTTTTTGAGTTGTTTGTCTGGCTAATTATGGAAGTGCAGTTTTTACGTGTTTCTTCAGAGATTTGTAACTAATATTTCAGGTGTTGTATATTTTTCGAAAGCTGTTTTATTCCTTCTGAAGATAATATAATTAGGTTTAAGATATAATTGGTGGCGACGGAGTAGTGAGCAAAAGACTGAAGAAAAACTGCAAGTCTCTAATAAGGCTCGGGTGGGCCTTGTTTGGTGCATGACGTGCCAGAACGATTACGCTTTCAAGATTTGGTGCACTATTCTCATCTGCTTGGCCCAGAGCAATGACTCCAGGCAATTTGATCGAAAGATTTCGATGAAAAGGAGTTTGCTTTCTACCCTCAAGTTATTCTTGAATTTTAGAACTATTGGTGGAAACTCAGGTTCAAATGCAGATGTACCAGGCCTGTCATCCAACGAAGAGGCATAAGTTGATACTCCTGATGATGTCACTGATGTAACATGAGCAGTCAATAATATTGAAGAATCTCCGAACACCCCTGTGATCAACAACGACGAAGACATTCCTGGGCCTTATTTAGAATATTTGCTTTCAATGAGACCCACATGGCAACGAATTTTGAAATAATTACCACTGCCACAATCTAAAAAAAAGCATGCATTTAGAACATTTTTTTTCGAAGGGGTAGTAACTCAACTGTGTACACAGAAAATAACGATTTCTCATATTTAACCATTAAAAACATAGATGACTCCAAAATTTATGCGGGCCTTGTTGACGAGACACCTATCTTAACAGCGAGCCCAAGCAAAATAAATGCACGAGAAAATCCAAGAAATGAAATAATACAGAGAAGAAGAGTACCGATTTTACTGCAGGTTTTCTCATTTCCTGAGTATCTTTGTCATCGTTCCACGAAGCCTCCGTTGAACTTCATAATCGTCCATACTTCTATTGTGGAAAGCAGAGAACAATTTTATTGCACATATGGACTTTCTTATGGAAGAAATACTGTAGGATCCTTTGTATAATAATTCACGCACATATTCATTGGTTATTTCTATGCTTGTCACCGACAACACATACGTCAATGTGATAAATTTTTTATGAGTGTTAATTTTATGTATTTTTAGTGAGTTATTTTACGACGCTGTATCAACATTTCAGATTATTTAGAGTCTGAATGGAATGAAGGTGATAATGCCGGTGAAATGTGTCCGAGGTGCAGCACCGATAATTACCCACCATTTGCTCATATTGGGTTGAGGGAAACCCCGGAGAAATCCTCAACCAGGTAACTTGCCTCGAGCGGGATTAGGACCCGGGCCACCTGGTTTCGTGGTCAGACGCGCCGTTACTCCACAGGTGTGGACAATTTTATGTATTCCATAACTATTTTGTAAGTTAAAAGGTTTTTGAATTATAAAAGCACCTAATATATTTCAAATTAAATTCATGAAATGAAGAATGAAATATGCAAAAGATCGAAGTGTCATTTTTTGTGAAATTGAGGTTATTATGGTTTCAGGTCCAAAATGCAACAGGGAACATGCAGAAAAATTTTTCATCTCTCTGATACTACTCTTTGTATTAATTATTTCAGAAATCTTTCAAACAGGCACGAGTACTATTGCGTTGTACAACCTGATTTTTAATAGCTGTATTCTAACAGATTTTCATTGTGGTTCAATTTTAACATTCAGTTGAAGTTGTTACATCAAACTTCATTTTATTTTCAGTTATTTCAGTGACAAGTGAAGTAATTGTCTTTGAGCTGTGTGAAGTTTTTTGTTTATCTTGAAAAATACAGGGTGATTATGAAGTAAGTACCCATTTTTGTGAAAGAACAATTTTTTACTTTTATTTTCAGTTAATTTGAAAGAATGCTGTCCATTGAAGAACGAATAGCAGTTGTTTGTGGAAGGTTGCGTGGATGGACACACCAACGGATCCAAGAGGACTTCAATCGTAGGTTCCGAAAACCTGGGCCAAACAGGAAGACCATAAGCAAGTTGGTGAACAAATTCAAGAGGACAGGCAATGTTGCCGATGTTAAACGTTCTGGACGGCCATCCACATCAGATGACACCGTGGCGCATATTGAGGAGGCTATCACACGTAGTCCATCTGCTTCCACCAGGCGGCTTAGCAGAGAACTCGGTATCCCTCAGTCGACAGTTTGGAAAGCATTGCACTATCGCCTGCACATGAAAGCGTACACAATTCAAGTCCTGCAACACCTTGAGCAAGAGGACTATGCCGCCCGAGAGGCTATGTGTGCTGATTTAGTGCAGGCTGCAGAAGAAGAACAATTGATGAACAATGTGTTGTTTTCCGATGAGGCAACATTTCACACGTGTGGTGTAGTGAATCGTCACAATTGCAGAATTTGAGCTACGGAACAACCACATGGGAACCGAAAATGGCAGAGGGATACACCGAAAGTTAACGTTTGGTTGGGAATAACAAAATCGACGGTTTATGGACCTTTCATGTTTGGCGAACCGACAATTACTGGAAACAGTTACTTAGATATGCTGCAACAATTTCTTGAGCCTCAGTTGGTAGCCAATGGAATTCTGGACACTGTTGTTTACCAACAGGATGAGGCACCAGCCCATTTCGCTCTCATTGTCCGGGATTATCTTAATGCTACATTTCCGGGACGATGGATTGGCCGTGGGTCAACAAGGTTGTGGGCATCCCGTTCTCTAGACTTAACACCACTAGATTTTTTTGTCTGGGGATTTGTGAAGTCCCAAGTGTACAGGGTCAAGATAAGAGATGCGGACCAACTCAAACGTCGCATCAGAGACGCTGTACGCCTCATTACACCGGATATTCTGGAACGGGTGTTTCGACACTCGGTGCAACGCTGGGAGATGTGTCGAGACATGGGAGCTGGTCATGTCGAAATGTGGTGCTTTTGTATGGTATATCACTGTACTTCCTTATAATTATCATTTCAGCTTCGTTGAAGTCCATTTTCCTAGAAATGGGTACTTACTTTATAATCACTCTATATTGAATTTGGAATTAGGTCCTTTTGTATAATTCACACTTCAAATACCAACAACAGACTTGTTTAAATTATTCCAAGTGAATATCGTGATTAAAGGTTCACGCACATTACCTCTCCTAAAGCTGTTTTCGTCATTAGCATTGCACAAAGAATCTGTAATTTGGAATTATGAACATAAATATTTTACACAGAACGGACTCCATTAAATATAAACTGGCCGCATTAGTCAGCATTTACAAGTGTGACACATATTTAGTTAATGCAGATCTATTATTTGCTGGGTTTTATAGCTAATGATTGATTGTTTATTTGTCATAATTATCTCTAGTAATGGAGTACAGAGCGTAAACATACAGGCCTACTGTCACATAATGATACATGAACATAAACAAGAATCAGTATTTCATAAATATGATTTTCATGTGCATTGCGTTTGGAAACGAAGGAGTCTTTGTTGTTAAAGTTTTCATGAATTTGCAACTGTTACAAGGTTGAGATCCTGTATTCTGTTACAAGTAGAATTGTTAATGCATTGAGTTTTGTCTTCAACCCTAAAATCTCCCTTTGTTCCTCCCGCAGGAACATGTAGCAATGTATCTTGAGACAAACCACAGCAAGCAAATGTCTCACTAGTATCATAGTGTTGCGAATACAAATCCTACTCGCTTAAAGGGCACCGGGAATATCCGTAGTGCAGTACAGAAATTAAACTATACATTAACGTGCTATATAACTAGCATACGCTTTAAAGTAACAGGCATGGCAGATGTTCATCAGGTGTGCAGAGGTAAGAAAAAACGCTACATTTTATCAGATGATGATTCAGAGGTTTTTTTGTGATTGTTATGTAACTGTTAAATTGACTCAACCACAATGTTAAATGAAATCTGTCAACGTTTCGTAACTACATGCATATCCCTTTCTTCAGTGAATACTAAAACTTTTACCAGAAATTTAAAAGCACTTTTTTAAGTAATGTGAGTTGTTTTCATTCTTTTGTGTTGGCCACAATACTTTTAATTAAAATAGTTTCCTCACAAGGATGTGATATTAATAATGATTCATGAAAACATAACCTTTCTTTCGGAAGTTATAAAATGCATCATGATTTAAGTAATTAAAGAAATGGACACTACTTTAAGTTTTAGAAGGCCAAGACGTAAACATATACATATATACATGCACACACATACACACGCAGGCACGCACGCACACACACACACACACACACACACACACACACACACACTGAAGAGTCCACTGCAAGAATGATGGATGTCATTTGGAATACATTTTGCAGGAGAAGCAATTGAAAGTTTGAAATGCTTAGCGCTCAAAGCTTAACTGTGATTTTCCGATCATTACTGGACAATGACTATCAGTGTTGATGCCATATAACTCTCAATGTACATTCTATATGTCTTAAGCTATGCATTGAGAGTCTTGGTCCATTTTCGACAAGAAAGTGACATCCATTATTCTTGCAGTGGACTCTTCATATATGAAGAGTGTGAATCCTAAATGTGTTTGTGAAAGGACTGGTCTAGTTTTTTATCCACCAGTCTAGTCTGAGAGAGTTTTCAAGTGACATACACGATAACAAAAACTTTTAGACAAGGATTGGCGTTGTTTTCGAAGAAACGAAGTTTAAAATATGATAGAGGTCTAAAAAAATCATATAGGCCTATATGTATATATTACAAAAATAACTGAATGGAGTGAGCGACTTTTGGAATCACACTCTATATATAATGTGCGGTAGTAGATATATTTATATTTTCAATCGCGCTTCGAATTGAATTGTGGAAGTAGGCCTACTTACACCAGTTAGTTCAGTTTTCATTACGTAGTCTTTGGGTGTTTAGAATAATATAGTGAAATTGAAATTTTGCAAAGTTTCGGAACTATTTACTCGTGGTTATTCAATCTGCGTGAAGTGGATTGTTCATATTTCAGCCATGTGTTAGTTTTAACAGATTCAAACATTTCAGAACTTCTCACGATTCAATCTCCGTGAAGTAACTTTTGATTGCTTCAACCGTACTTGGAAATGGATAGACTTTAACGTCTCCGAATAACTTAAGAACTAGTTTTCCCGGTATTGAAGTTGTGTGCTGAAATGAAGAGATTCTAGTGTTCCGGAACTTTTCAATGATTTTATATTCAGCAACTAACTTTTGGGGATTTTCACCTTGTACAAAACGAAAAATTTTTAAGATTCCAAAATACTTAATAATTATATTTTCAGTAAATAACTTTTCCTGTGCTTCGATTTCGTACTTGAGTCAAATCTCTACAATAATATACAGGGTGTTTAAAAAATACGGGGCATAATTTCAGGTATGTATTTCCCACATGTAGACAATCAAAATAGTTCATTACAACATGTGTCCGGAAATGCTTTACTTCCGAGTTATGGCCTTCACAACATTGAAATTCAAAGGAACGTTTTTCTTTCCGCAGGTCGTTGCCGTCAAAGGAGACATTAAGAGGGCACTCTGACAGTTCATTCCGAGGCGAAGGTTACATTCAGTGTTGTGTAGGCGTTAGACTGCGCGACATGTATTCAAATCAAGAGCTGGCAGATATACACTTCATGTACGGTAAGGCGGACGGCAATGCTGCGCTGGCTCGTCGTTTGTACCAGGAGAGGTACCCACAGCGACAATGTCCAGATCGGAAGACATTAAATTTGTACGTCTCCATTGCCGCCTGTGCGAGTATGGAAAATTTAACTCTCCTGGTTTGGGAAGGGGACGACCAAGATCTACAACTCCAGAAGTACAGGAGGAGATTCTGGAGGCTGTGAACATGACTCCTTCTATCAGCACACGAAGGGTAGCGTTGCAAGTCAGTGTTCCTCATACGACTGTCTGGAGACTGATGAAGGAGTATCAATTGTATCCTTATCATTTGCAATGTGTACAGGCCCTGTCACCAGCAGAATACCCTGCACGAGTTAGGTTCTGTCAGTGGTTCTTGCAGCAGTGTGGCGTAAATCCGAACTTTCCTGCCTTAGTATTATTTACAGATGAAGCACAGTTCACACGAGATAGCATAACAAATTTCCACAATCAGCATGTATGGGCGTATGAAAACCCACGTGCAACTATTCCATCTCATCACCAAGTGCGGTTCTCCCTCAACATGTGGGCCGGTATCATTGGTGATTGATTAGTTGGACCCCATGTACTTGTAAACAGACTTACGGGGCAGGCGTACACAAACTTCCTGGAAAACACCATACAGTACCTCATGTTTTAGAAGACACTCCACTCATCAATCGTCAACACATTCACTTCTTGCATGATGGCGCTCCTGCACACTTCAGTTGTAGGGCTCGCTGGTACTTGGATCGAAGGTTTCCTGATCGATGGATAGGTAGAGGTGGCCCAATTGCTTGGCCTCCACGCTCACCTGATCTGAACTCTCTCGATTTCTACTTGTGGGGCCATTTAAAATAATTGGTTTATTCGTCTCCGGTGCCTGATTTGGAATCCCTTCGGAATCGAATTGTGGCATGTTCTGAGGACATACGCAATACTCCTGGAGTTTGGTATTGTGTTCGCAGGTGAATGAGACATCGATGTGAGGTCTGTAATGACAACTTCTGTAATGACAACGACCTGCGGAAAGAAAAACTTTCCGGTGAATTTCAGAGTTTTGAAGGCCATAACTCGGAAATGAAGCATTATTCCCCGTATTTTTAAACACCCTGCGTATATATATATATATATATATATATATATATATATATATATATATATAATATTCTACTGATCCTATTTTAAGGAGTAAACTTTTATGGGTTATAATACTGCGTTGATATGAAGTGATTGCATCAGCAAGAGAATTCAATAGTAGGCCTACTCTATTAACTAGAACTGACGGAGGCGGAGCCATTATAATTATTCACGTGTTTTTTTTTCGGATAATCCTTGGGTACTCATTTCGGTAGTTAAGGGGTTAGGTATAGCTTACAGCAGTAAAAGTTTGGAAATATTCATCATTTCTATGCTCCTTAACTGTATCTTGTATAATAATGAAAATTAGTACGTATGAAACACTGTCCTTCTGCTATATAAAAAAAAAAATATTTTTACGATTTAAAACAATTTTTTTTTTTCAAAATTTAGTTTACTGCGCAGTGATGAAGCGTTTCCCACATAACTCAAAATCTATTCAACATTCTGTGATGAAAGTTTTTGTGTGTGTTTATGCATATCATATCTACAATATGATGCAAGATCACTTCTCTACCTTTGATAGATTGTCAAATAAAAAAAATAAATTCCTTTAAAAGAAAAGTCAAATACCAGTATTACCTTCTAACACCAAATAAAAAAATATATATCATTTATTAAGGAATCTAGTTCAAATAGCATGTTATTGTAAACATCAGTTATTATTACTATTATTGTATCTTCAGTGGGGGGTAGCCCTATTTTACATATGTATGCTAGAACTACAGTCTTACACACAAAAAATAAGCATAAAGACAAATGGAAAGGATACATAAATTAGCTTACACAATGAAAACAAAGCATAAACAATCCGTAATTTAGACATTGCGATTGCAAAGCAAAACATCGGGCATCAATTTCAGACACACAAAAAAGCAGTAACAACATACATACGTAACACTTCTTAAAAGCCGACCTCTGTAACACAAATATGCATCTTTCCGTACCATACACCATGAATTAATACACAACTGTCACAGAAGCACAATCAAACCATAATGAAGACATTGCGATAAAATCAAGCATCCCATGAGTAAACATGAGTTTCAGAAATAAAATAAAAGAGAGAGAAGGTGAAAAAGTTAACAAGTTTGTGAGTTATGAAGGAAATGCTTCATCAGTGCACTGTAAACTGGCATCATTTTGAATTTTGAAACCAAAAAAAGTTTCTTTGTTAAATCGTAAAAATATACTTTTTTTCCATATAGCAGAAGGACAATCTTTCACACGTACTAATTTCCATTATTGTGCAAGATGTAGTAATGGAGGAAAAAAATGTTGAATATTTCCAAAAATTTTACTGCTCTAAGCCATACCTAACCCCTTAAGGGAAATGCTTACTACAAGCAATAGTGTAAATCAGAAACATGCACTTTATTATAATAAATATGCTCTACTCCACTTATGTTTCGTTGACTTCGTAAAGCACAGAATTCATAAAGTATTTAACACACTATGAAGTAACAATTATCTAACACGTGAGCATCGTAGATGTGAATACACTCGGAATCAGTTGTCACCAATCATTCATCAGTAATTGACTCCACAATTCTTTGGGATAAGTGATACTTGGAACAACGGATAAGTAAACGAAGATTAACTTCTATATTACGGTATCTATAGATCTACAAGTTACAAAAGAACCCTGGAAGTTTGCAATACCCAGGTGACTTTAGGAAGGGGGCGGCATCAGCAAACGAGCAGGCCTAAAGGCCGGATTACACTACATGCACTGGTA
Source organism: Periplaneta americana (assembly GCF_040183065.1). Taxonomy (NCBI): domain Eukaryota; kingdom Metazoa; phylum Arthropoda; class Insecta; order Blattodea; family Blattidae; genus Periplaneta; species Periplaneta americana. The sequence continues at coordinate 62,311,586 of NC_091126.1, read as the reverse complement.
GCTCATGTGGAAAGCAATGTCAATGGTCGTTCACTTGCAATAGTTCAGTTGTTGATTGAATAATGTATTTAAAATTAAACTATTATTCATGCAAATATTTTGTAACATTAGAAATAATAATTGCTGTAGCATCGTTTTTCAATAGTCTGCCAGAAAAACGGGGCTTATTATTATTCATTCTTACACATTAATTCTTTTTATTATTGCTTTAGAAAATGTGATTTGGAAGTCTCGAGTACAAGTCAGAAGTAATATTTTTTTATAAATCAACCCAGGTAATGGCATTTGCTGACGACATACTCATCATCGGTAGATCCTTAAAGTATGTGGAAGAAGCATTTCTTGCTCTTGAAAAATCAGGTAAAGAAATGGGAATGGTTATCAACGATAGAAAGACCAAGTACATGGATGCAACTGGTGGAAAATCAGGTGATATAACAGATAATATACAGATAGAGAATTATAAATTCGAAAGGATCGACAAATTTAAGTACCTCGGAACCTTGGTTACAAATGACAATAACATGTCCAAGCAAATCTCAAACAGATTGGTATGTGGGAATAGAGCTTATTTTGGACTAAAGAAATATTTTAAATCACATGCCCTTACACAGAAAACAAAAACCACCTTATACAAAACACTTGTGAGATTAACCGTGATATATGCTTCAGAAACTGGACCATTTCTAACAATGACAAGAGAAGACTTCAAATTTTTGAAAGGAAGATTCTTCGAAGAATATATGGTCCAGTTTTTGAAAATGGACTATGGAGTTAAAAGTATGAAGGGAAATTACATTATATAGGATGTTTAAATAAATATAATAAATATAATTAAAACCAGTAGATTAACGTGGGTGGGACATGTAATGAGAATGCATGCATCAGAACCTTGTAAAATAATTATTCTCACAAACCCCGGAGTTCAAAGCAGACGGACGAGGACGACCACATCTGCGATGGATTGATGGAGTGGTGGGGGATCTTGTAAGATTAGGATACAGGAATTGGAGGACTGTTGCTCAGGACAGAGACAGATGGCAACGCTTACTGAGGAAGGCTAGGGCTCATAACGGGTTCTAGTGCCCGATGATGATGATGATGATGATGATGATACATAAATTGGGAGTTCATTGCAAATAAGAAAGTATTTATTTTTTTATTTTTATTATTTTACGACGCTTATCAATATCTCAGGTTATTTAGCGTCTGAATGAAATGAAGGTGATAATGTCGGTGAAATGAGTCCGGGGTCCAACACCGAAAGTTACCTAGCATTTGCTCGTATTGGGTTGAGGGAAAACCCCGGAAAAAACCTCAACCAGGTAACTTGCCCCGACCGGGAATCGAACCCGGGCCACCTGGTTTCGCGGCCAGACGCGCTGACCGTTACTCCACAGGTGTGGACAATATGAGAAAGTATAAAGTATATAAAAAGTGGTAATACATTTCCATAACTTAGGTTTGAAAGGGAATTAAAACAAATTCTTTAACAAATGAAAGGAAATTAGGCATTACAAAACAAATAATTTCAGATGAAGATGTCCAAAGGGAATAGGCAATTAAAAATACTAAACAGATACGAAGATGGATAAGGGGTAGATTAATAAGAAATGAAAAATTCAGCTTCAGTCTGTAATTTATGAATACTCAGAATAACAAAAGTACAGTACTGTGCAAAACGTACTCGTGAGACGATCTCTCACGGAGCTGATCTAGAACGCAACTGAACCCCACCATTATATCCTGCGCAGTATCGATAAGTGGTCTGTGGCGCAGGTTCTTTGCTATCTTGTATACCTATAAAATAATACACTTTCAGACCACTACTGAAAACAAAACAAGTGAACTAGATGTGTGGGAAGCAGGTTTTACTCGACCAAGGCGAGTGGAGCCGCGGACGTAATGTGAACTACCACGATGCGGTATTACGAACGTAGGAGCAGTAGCGCCACGGCTCCGGGCTGCAGGACTCCACTGACCTCGGTCGAGTAATATTTCTCTACCTACTGCATGTTGTAAATGGTATTCACCCTTAATTTATTGTAACCTTGCTATTGCGTGAAAACAAGATATTTCAGTGCCGACACACCTTCGGAATATGACATTTTATTTCGGATAGTATTTATTTAAGAAAGAATATGTATTATTCACCAAAAATACGGTATGTATTTTTTGTTCCAATGTTTCGGTTAAGCGGGATTTTACTCTAGTTTTTCTGTTATTGAACGATGTTCTCAATTTGCAACCCTCCAAAGTTTCCATACCTCCTATAGATTTTTTTTCGGAACATAAATTTGTGCTTCAATAAGCTCCTAAAACAGAAAATCTCTGAAGTTCCTGAACTTGTTATTAATTTAATTTTAATAAATAGTTTCTCTTGTGCATCAAGTATGCATTGAGTTAAAATTGTTGAATGTTTTCATAGGCCTCTTTTCTTTTCGTATATTCAGCAAGTAACCTTAGCTATCGAAGATACAGAAAGTCTCTACCTTTTATGAACTAATTATTAATTCCTATTCAACAAATAGTTTCTCTTCTGTATCAAATAGGTATTGAGTTCACATTTTTCAGTGTTTTGAAACTTTATTATTTTACCTGAAGCTAGTAACATTTACATTATTATTACTATTATTATTACTTTTATTATTATTATTATTATTATTATTATTATTATTATTATGTTGGGAAGATAGAAGTAACTGTTATTGTATTATATTAATTATATATTATGTATTGAATTAAATGATATTTAAATATGTAATTTTCTTACATAATGCTTAAGTTGAAGCTAGTAACATTTACATTATTATTATTATTATTATTATTATTATTATTATTATTATTATTATTATTATTATTTTTATAATGTTGGGAAGATAGAAGTAACTGTTATTATATTATATTAATTATATATTATGTATTGAATTAAATGATATTTAAACATGTAATTTTCTAACATACTGCTTAAGTGGAAGAGAAGGACAAATGGCCTTAACTCTGCCAAGTATAATAAATAATAATAATAACAATAATAATAATAATTGTCATTGCTATTATTATTATTATTATTATTATTATTATTATTATTATTATTATTATTACTAACTTACTTACATAAGCCCGCCATTGGCCCCTATCCTGAGCAAGATTAATCCAGTCTCTACCATCATATCCCACCTCCCTCAAATCCATTTTAATATAATCTTCCCACCTACGTCTCGGCCTCCCCAAAGGTCTTTTTCCCTCCGGCCTCCCAACTAACACTCTATATGCATTTCTGGATTCGCCTATTACGTGCTACATGTCCTGCCCATCTCAAACGTTTGGATTTTATGTTCCTAATTATGTCAGCTAGTAGCATTTACATTATTATTACTACTACTACTACTACTACTACTACTACTACTACTACTACTACTACTACTACTACTATTATTATTATTATTATTATTATTATTATTACTATTATTAACAGCGTTCAAGTGTGTGGCTGTATGGAAAGATATAAACTCTTCAGAACTCCTTCATCTGTTCCTTCTTCAAACAACAGTTTTCAAATGTTTCAGTCATACCGCGAAACTCATGTATTTAAAACACGTGTAACCTGTTAGTTATATATTCAGGAAGTTTTACTCGTCCAAGGCGAGTGAGAACCCGGCCGTTCTGCGAACTAAACTTTTTATCTGTTGTGGCTGTGAGTACATTCGTGTGTAACTAAATATATCACTAATAATTATTAACTTTTAAAATTGTATTTATTTATATAATGATACAATTTTTTTTCTTTATGTCCAAGCATAAATGATACTATGAAATTTAAATAAATTCGTCGTGTGGTCGCATCATAATTATGACGTTGCGTTAGAATCTGATGCTTCAATTGCCTTTACAGTCCGACTGTACCGCCTGCAGAACAGTCTAGTACGTAAACAGAATAAGTGGCTCGCTCATCTACTAGACCCTCACTCGCCTTGGACGGGTAATAGCGATTGAACTAAATGAAACGCGCAATGAAATGAAAGAATTTGAAGGGTTGGAGATTTGCTACTGATTTCATTCGCAGCCGCTTTTAGATCATTGGAGAACACCAGTTATTGTTTTATGGTGTTGTGTTGAAACACATTTGACTTATATTCTACATTTTTAATTATAATATTTTAGCCACAATCACCTTACTCCCTATGCTTACAAATTGGTATTATTTCATGCTGTATATTTCTAAGAGTGCTTATCATATTGCTGAATAATGAAGTGTAAATGAAATCTAAGATTTCAAACGGTAAAAATTCCGGAAAATAAGGAAATGTGTACAAATTATTTCGCAAATATTTGTATGAAGTTCGTTGCTTTGTTGCTTATATTACGTAGGATTACACATGCCTTTACACTGCTGTACTTGTTCTGAAACTATCAAACTACTGAAGTGGAAATGACGTGTTGCAGTCTTAAGTTGACAGTTTATTACAATGTACAAAGTTCCTTCATTCTTGAGGTTGTTAAGTAAATTTAAAGTACGTGTACTAAAATAAGTTTGAGTGATAATTAACAGTGATGGTGACCTTTGCCTGCCGATCTGAAGTTGCGTTCGAGCGTGGGTTACATTCATACTTGGGCTGATTATCTGGTCAAGTTTATTTCCAGATTTTACCCAACTGTAAGACTAGTCTCAGATAATTCATTACTAATCTTCTGCCTCATCTTGCTACCACCAATTTAAACAATGCAAAATAACTCGGTAGACGATATAGCGTCTTTAAGTAACGGATTAATAACATGTAATAATAGTAATAATAATAATAATAATAACAATAATAATAATAATAATAATAATAATAATAAGAGCAGCAATTTAAAGACGGACGAAGTGGTTGATAATACACCAAAGTACACATTCAGATCTGGAGAATCCCCTGGACATTCAGCATTTCCAAAAAAATTCAATGCTACTTCGTCGCAGTAATGCATAGGGTGCGTTGTCTATGAAACACGGAGCCTTGTCGTGAAGGAAGCACAGTGCCTGTGGTTCCGGCGTATAGTTTCTACCTCTTAAGAGTCTAAAAAAGGTAGCTCTCAGAACAGTTTCTCTGATACTTTCACCACACCATTACTCCCCTTTCTTAATGATTCATAGTGGCAGTGAAACAGAAATATCCTGATATATTCAGTTTCATTCACATTTTATGGTAGCATTAATCTGATTCAGTGTCATTGATTGAGACTGCTCATACACTATCGTTTTGATAGTTTGACCGCCGGACTGTCTAGTTAAAAAAAACTCATCTCTCTACAAGAGACGCATGAAGTCATCTTCGTACCAGTCACAAAAAACATAATTAATCTCCATTGTTCAAGCCGGTTTTCGTAGGTTTTGAAACAACATTGAAAGGTTTCATATCAGCACGGTGTCTGTTTTTCCTGATGGTTTCCCTAATTATTTTCTGTATCTGCCCCCTATCGTTTAGGCTATAGATGTCCAATTGTAACTCGTACGAGGTAACCCCTGGCGTAAGCAACCCGCAGCGCATATTCTTTAAGGTTGTTTTTCCTATTTTATATGGAGAGTTATTGACCTTAGCAGAGCATGCTTGACGTGCAATATCTACTGGTTGTATAGGCGTTTGGACACCCATGGTTTAGCCATTTCTGTTTCATATGTCACTGTACATCGATGCCATTTTATAATTGTAGTTAAAGAGTGTTGTCCCAAAACTCGCTCAGTATATTTGGCGTCCGACCTTTCACAATGACAAGAAATTTCAAAATGTACATATTAACATAAAACTGACCTCTAGTGAACATTTGTATCACATTATTATGAAAGTGTTAATAGCATTGTGCTTTCCATATTATATTACAACACGTACGCCACACACTTTCGTATTTATTCTTGCTGAATCTGTTCGCTGTAATATGATCTGAAGTGTTCTCCACTCTAAACTTGTGTAAACTAGCAAGAAATTTGCATTCAAAGACATCTATCCTCATCTGAACTTCGTGTGCAGTAAGCAAGTAATTTTATTTCTGGAGCATCCTCATTCAATTTAAATTTTTTGAATGTGTCGTAAATTATTTTTATTCGAACATATTATAATACACTAATTACGTGTGACGTAACTGTATCTTAATGACAAATTTTAAAGCACTGCTATACATTGTTATTGCAACTATCGATTTCGAAATATGTATATGCGATATTGATTAATATCGTACGCGCAATAATCCACAAGCATTGAAAGCAGCAATCGAAAATGGTAGGCGCGAGTTTTACTGAATTGATAAACATAACACTCAAATGAACATTAACCCAATTTTAAACATTCCACTGGGAGGCATTCCCCAGATAAATTTCACAAATTGAACAATCGGAATATATATTTAAAATAAAATAAATTCTGTTCACATTAATTTTAATATTGTAATAAATTGACTTCATTTCCTTTGTTTTAATGTGTGTTGCTTTGAGGTTAAAATCTCCAAACCTAAACCATGAAAAAATCGATATATATAGATATATATATATATATATATATATATATATATATATATATATACTGCGTAGACGCAAATGTGGTCCGTGCCTGCCATCTGTTGCACTACTCGGGAACATGCTGAAAAGACACACATCGCCCACGCCTGCCTTCTGTTGGAATAGTCGGGAGCACGCCGAAAATACACTCATGGTCATCGTGTCATTATCAGTGAAGTGAAAAGGTAAGATATTTGTAAAAACTCAAAAACTAATTATGGTCGTATGCATCTTGCCTATAATTGTAATTAAGACGCTCGTTTGCGCTCGTTTCATAAACATACTCGTGTCTTAATTACCACCATCATAGGCTCATTGCTTAATATACTATTATCCACTTTTGTTACGTGATCTCAAAGTTAATGAGATTCACACAAATGTCCTAATGAGGTACTTTACCACACTAGTACGATGAAGTAAAGTACACGTTGGAGCAGATGATAATAAATCTATTATTGTACACATTAATTACAGATCTTTTATATTTCGTCAGAGTGAACCCAGTGTTAAGTTTGCCCAAGACATTTGAAATATTTTTATTTAGAGCGATAAAAATATTACGAAAAAAAGTACTTTTTTCCTACTCATTTTTTATAGTGACTTAGTCCCACAACTAATGTAAATTCAATTGCCTCTCTAATCGCATTATAAGCAAAGTCCTCCTGTCGTCTCTCTAATTCAGAATTTGAATTCTAATAAAATGTCAACATTTTTGGTTAAACAGTGGAAAGTGAAGTAATATTCAAATAATGAACTTTCACTCGTATTGTGAAATATGAAAACGGGTAAAATAATGTACACTAATAAACTGTGTGTAATTTTTAGGCAGAGTTTGGACAGAAAACATTACTAATAAACCATGAATAAGCGATGGATATACGGGCTGATCCATAAGTAATGTTATTATTTTCATTGGTTTATTCTTTGAGATATTTCGAACGAAAAACTTTCATACAATTTTTATCGTTTCTACTTCCTTTCCGAGATAAAAATTGTTGTATATGAAATATTTCATAGCGTGTTTTGGGAAAGCCATTGATTTAATTCCCAATATTCTTAGTCAATTTAAATGAGCTGTGTATTATGATAATAAATAATTAGAAATAAAATTTCAGTTTTGTCCTATATATGTAGAGAAATTTGATCCGAACAAATGTAACTTTTCTTTCTGCAAGTTGATTTTAAAATGTTACATTTGTTCTGATCAAATTTCTGCACATTTAAAAGACATAACTAAAATTCTTTCAATTATTTATTATCATAATACACTGCTATCTTAAATTGACTGAGCATATTGGGAATTAAATCAATGGCTTTACCTAAAGACGCTACGAAATATTTCATATACTTAGACAATTTTTATCTCGGAAAGGAAGCAAAATCGAACAAAATTGTATTAACATTTTTGATCGAAATATCTCAGGAACAACCCCCTGAAATTAATGACATTACTTACGGTTCAAACTCTATAGCCAGCTTATAATTATACATGGGAATTTCTTTGCTGTAGTTATAAATTAGCTATTCACTGTTATAAGTATAAGACAGACGTTTGTATAATAGTTTTCATTACTAAGACCGTAGGAGTATCGTAACATTATATTACCGTACTCAACCTTCAGCCTTATTGGACATTTTTTCCAGTTCGTACTGTAATGTGATACGTCACAACACTTACGTCGTAAATTAATAATAATATAAGACACACCCTTTTTAATTGGATTTTATAGGGATCCATATTAAGCATTTTACAGCTTTTGGAATCCAAATTACGATCTTCGAATCCAATGGGAAGTACTTAACTACCGAAAAATATAAACCATGATGGACGATAAATAGATTTTGCACAGGAAACGGATATTTTTTTTTACAAAATCAGGATGTAATTTTCCTGTCTCATTGTATTTTCCCTTGCAAACAAGATTTTTATTTACTTAGAACACTGTGTAATGTTGGTAAAATTTTCCTAGTAGAGGCGACGGAGATGAGAATACATTAATGAGAGATTCGAAAAAAGGAAAAGAAAAGGTACGATGTTATCCAAGTTTGCTCAGAATATGTTGAGTACAGTGGATTCAAACAGTAATATCCCCAGCACTTGAATAGAATTTGCTAGGAATTCCCTAACCATGCCACTCCCCGATCCTTTGCAACAACTGCGCCATCATTTCTTCATTAGACCGAGAACGTCAACAGTGTTTTAACAAATATTGACACAACCAGGTCCCTTCCCTTCTGGCGGTCTAACCCTCTATCCCCAACCCCTGCCGGCATGTACAAATGAGTTCCATCGTCCTTCTACCCACCTATTATCGTAACCCTTTTCGTTATTGATCTTCGGGTTAGGTGTTGGAGTAGACCAGGGACCATCAGTTTGCTGTCCGGCGATCATATGCGGGCCACGGATAAATTTCATGCTTCTCACACCAAACCAAGTGTTTGTCTAACCAATTCACAATTTTAAAATATCTATGAAGAATACGTTTCTTTACAGAGCTGAAAACGCTTTTCCGATTCTATGTTTACATTGCTCACAAGGCTACGCATACCATCCCTCTACAAATATCCATTAACGTGTTTGTCGATGTCTCACTAAGGAGTCCCCATCGTATACAGTTTCTCTTGTACACGAAACACAGATGTATACTTTAAAGTGAACAGGTTTCTTCGGAAGCAATCGAAGTGATAGTAGCCTATGTCATTCCGTATAGATTATTAATTGCAAAATGTTTAACCTGTGTAGCTTGAATTTAATGAAAATGCATATTTAAGCTAATTTTCGTTCGTTAAGAAACGTCGTGATGGTTATTCGTTTCGCTTTTTCTTCGTTTACGAAATATAATGACCTGAAACTCGATGATACTTATGGCGCTCCTTCCTCGGATTCGGACCCTCACAGTTCCACGGCACAGAATCACAGCTCTTTCCATCATTCTGCAACGTTGCTGTTATGTACAAACCAGTGGCGGCTGGTGGTGGTGCCAAAAATGAAAAAGGTTGTACGCAAATTACCCTAGTGAAATTGATAATCGCAGTTCACGTTTGCATTATGTTAAATAAATGACATTAATTTAACCAGCTATTTTATCAGGTGTACAGTTAATAATGCATTTAGTAACAGTTACAATAACATTTCCGAAACTAATAACGAAATTTACAGATACAGATAATCAAAACTTTCACAGTATTATTAGTCAAATACAAATAACTTTTATAACTAGTAAAATTACTGGCAAAAACACACGAGATAAACAGTGATATAGATAATAAACAAAAACGTTTGCACTTCATTTAATAGGCCGATGAATCCAAGGTAGCAGCCTGAATAACACATGTTCATGTTCTGCACAGATCTCATGTATCGTTAACAGAAGCATCAATACTATAGCAACAGTGTAGCGATATTTAGTTGCCGCAAAATAAAACAAATATTACACAACATTAACAAACAGTTTTACATAATATGAAAAAGTATTTATCTTTCTAAAAAGAACCATTACTAACTCGCGTTCAATATAGTTAAATGGATAATAATTTACACATTCAGATCCAAGTTATGTGCATTAGTTTTGAATTGGCAACATTACATTAACATTTGGCGCGGAACTTTAACTTGTGTTTTCGTGCTAGTCTGCGGTTGATGGTTCCCTGCCTAACGTCTCCAACAACCCTGCCATCTAGCGAAATTTCTGCATTACTGTGCTCTAGCGGGCGGAATATTAACTACTGAGTCAAATTGAATTCTGCTCAAAATCTGCCATAATATACGTATATAAACTAGAGTCAGTAGCATTTTGTACAGTGTTATATGAACGTAGGTAGTGCCACACCGAAGTGGCTCCAATGTTCGGAAAAACGATGCAAGAGTGCGTCCGGATCTGTGCGCTCGCTCGTTCAAATGAAATACGAATAAAATGTGTAGAAATAAACTATTATAACTGCTTTTAGAATATTATTTTTTGTTTCTTTCATTGGTGGTGCCATGGCACACTGGCACTATCCCAAAAGCCGCCCCTGGTACAAACCTAACAATTACTCATCTCAGTACTTCCTTAGTCTGTTCGATCTATAACACTTCATTATATATGGCGTAATTATGTAATTAATTAAACAATAAATTAAGTGCACATAGGAAGCAAAACTGTAGAATAATAGGGGATAGAACAGAGATGTCTCTGTATTCATTTCCGTTGTAAGTAATGGCATGCTGGGATCTTATTAGGATTATTTCAAATTCTGTTTACATCCCGCGAATATTTGTACAGTAGAAAAATCTTCCGCCGATTTATCTGAATATTTACTTCTGGACTTACATATTGTATTATTTATTTTTATTTTATTGTCTTATTTTACGACGCTGTATCAACATCTAGGTTATTTAGCGTCTGAATGAAATGAAGGTGATAATGTAAGTGAAATGAGTCCGGGGTCCAGCACCGAAAGTTACCCAGCATTTGCTCGTATTGGGTTGAGGGAAAACCCCGGAAAAAACCTCAACCTGGTAACTTGCCCCGACCAGGATTCGAACCTTGGCCACCTGGTTTTGCGGCCAGACGCGCTCACCATTACTCCACAGGTGTGGACTACATATTGTATTGTGCCAGCTTGTGACATAAGCAAGTCAAGTTCCTGCATATAGAAATATAATATCACTTGTTTAATATCCAGCCCGAGAAACATTTCTCTAATTATTAAATATGAATGGAAGAATTAATACTATTCATATATCTTGTTGTATCATAATCCAAGTCTTGGAATGTATAATTTATTTGGGGTCAGTTAAGTTTTGGTTTTTCTGAACCGACGCCGGAGGCCCTCCTCGCACAAATCGAACCACATGAGAGATAGTGAGTGGTTTCTATAACTGTGAGATGCGAGGTCTGTGCACCTCGCAAGCATAGAAACTACTCACTATCTCTCGTGTGGTCCGGATTTGTGCGAGGCGGGCCTCGCACGTTGCATGCGTCCATTTAGAAAAATCAAGGCTTAACCAACACATTAATACCACCCATTACCACTTTAACGCACACTTCCAACCCATTTGTCTTACAGATTTAAAAGTTCAGTATTTGTTGTCGGTTATGTATGTTGCTCAACAATAAGGGCTCTCTCTAAATCAGGGCCGGGAATAGCCGCTCTCAGAGAGCTTAGCCTCTAACTTTACCGATGTTGCTGTTATGCGGACTCCTCTATTTACAATACGAGTTTCCAATTCCTGCTGTAAACTATATTCAGCCCGCGTCTGTAACTCAATTCATATGCGCTGGTCTTCAATTCTACCCTGGCCACTTCATAAGCGAATATGTGGTTCATAGTGCTTTTCTCTGGGTAAACCCGTTTCCTTTACCATTTCAGAAACATTCTCACCCTTCCACATTCATCTTATTTACTTATGGCTTTTAGAGAACCCGAACTTTCATTGCCGCCCTCGCATAAGTCTGCTATCTGTCCATATCCTGTCCACACCTGTGGAGTAACGGTCAGCGCGTCTGGCTGCGAAACCAGGTGGCCCGGGTTCGAATCCCGGTCGGGGCAAGTTACCTGGTTGAGGTTTTTTCTGGGGTTTTCCCTCAACCCAATACGAGCAAATGCTGGGTAACTTTCGGTGCTGGACCTCGGACTCATTTCACCGGCGTTATCACCTTCATATCATTCAGACGCTAAATAACCTAGATGTTGATACAGCGTCGTAAAATAACCCAATAAAATAAAAAATGTCCCTATCCTGAGCAAGATTAATCCAGTCTCTACTGTCATATTCCACCTCCCTGAAATCCAATTTAATATTATCCTCCATCTACGTCTCGGGCTCCCCATAGGTCTTTTTCCCTCCGGCCTCCCAACTAACACCCTTGATCATATATGTAACAGATAGGTCGGCCTTATAGGCTTTGAAGTTAAAAACTTTTGTCAGGTTTACTACGCTGCCGTCTAGTTGTTACATAAGGAGTTACGTCATAATTACTATTTGAATTGCAGTAGCGACTGTACTGCCATCTCGTGTTCGTTTACGGCGGACAGGTGGCGATCCTGGCGGTTGTTCCCTTCAAAGTGCTGCATATTTTAACACAGCGATGAGTTATCTGTTACATGTATGATCTAGGCTAACACTCTATATTCATTTCTGGATTAGACCATACGTGCTACATGCCCTGCCCATCTCAAACGTCTGAATTTAATGTTCCCAATTATGTCGAGGAAAGAATACAATGCGTGCAGTCCAGCGCTATGTAACTTTCTCCATTCTCCCGTAATTTCATCCCTCTTAGCCCGAAATATTTCTCTAAGAACCTTATTCTCAAATACCCTTAGCTCTCTTCTTCTCTCAAGGTGAGAGTTCAAGTTTCACAACCATACAGAACAATCGGTAATATAAAGTGTTTTATAAATTCTGAATTGCAGTTATTTTTATAGCATATTGCATGATAATAGCTTCTCAACCGAATATTATAATAACAGGCATTTCCCTTATTTATTTTGCGTTTAATTCCCTCCCCAGTGTTATTTATGTATGTTACTGTTGCTCCAATATATTTGAATTTGTCCAACTCTTCAAAGGATAAGTACTCCTAAAATGAACTTTTAAAGAAATATGGAAGGAATGATTTTCGTAATAGCCTGCAAATCTTGGAAGGATTTGTTTCAAGCAAAGAAAACCAAGAAAAAAGAAGAGGAGAACATTAAAATGGATATCAATCGTAAGAGAGAAGAAAGTAAATTGAAAGCAAAGAAGCTTGAACAACCAGCTGCTAAGAAAAATTCTGGATTTCCACTTGAGCTTATCTCCGCAATTCAACAGGAAATAAACAGTATCTTTGAAGAAGAACATCAATAGCCGTCAGCCTCCAATTCTTGCATTGGTACCCAAGGCTGTTCAAAATCTAAATCATTTTCAAAAAGAAATGTGCTTTGTATGCACGAAAAACATTATAAATACGGACCTCGAGTGTTCAATTTTAACGAATATAATATTTTATGTCTCTCATAAGTGTATGGATTATGCAGATAGAAAACCTAATAATTGGTATATGAGGGGTTCACAACCAGAGTGGACCAAGTCCTTCTGGAATAATTTTGAGAAATTGAGTCTTAAAATTCCTGGCTCATGCTTAGCAACCTTCACCTTCTGTAGGAAATGCTGCCCTCTGTGGAGTAACAAATGAGTTATGGACTTGGTTTGTTATGACAATGAATAAATGAAAGTTTTCTTCATCCGAAATTGTATTAATCCACAAACTGACCACTGGTGGACTTGGTCCACTCTGGTTGTGAGCCCCTCATGTATCTGAAGTTTGAGATTACGTTAGATTAGCTATGCCAATAACATTAGGTCCATCAACTATGTAAGTAGGCCTCAATCACTGATATTTTTCCAGATTTTATATTTCGGCATATAAATTAAATTCAATATTTTTAATGAAAATGTATGAAATCTATCATTATAATCCTTGAACTATTCCCTGCATATTCCAATAATTAAAATGAAAAAGTGAAATCAGTTAAGGGATTAGGTACAGCTTACAGCAGTAAAATTTTTGGAAATATACAACTTTTTTTCTCCATTACTGTATCTTGTACAATAATGAAAATTAGTAAGTGTAAAACACTGTATTTCTACTATATAAAAGAAAAAATATTTTTACGATTTAAAAAAAAAATATATATATATTTTTTTTTAAATTCAAAATGGGGCAGTTTACTGTGCAGTGATGAAGAGTTTCCCTCATAACTAAAAAATGTCTTAACTTTCTCAAGTTCTCTCTTTTATTTTATTATTGGAACTCATGTTTACAATATCATGCTCTCTCAACTACATTCCTTAATAAATATATATATATTTTTTTTTATTCAAAATGGGGCACTTTACTGTGCAGTGATGAAGAGTTTCCCTCATAACTCAAAAACGTCTTAACTTTCTCAAGTTCTCTCTTTTATTTTATTGTTGGAACTCATGTTTACAATATCAACTACATTCCTTAATAAATAAATATATATATATATTTTTTTTTAATTCAAAATGGAGCACTTTACTGTGCAGTGATGAAGAGTTTCCCTCATAACTCAAAAACGTCTTAACTTTTTCATGTACTCTCTTTTATTTTATTGTTGAAACTCATGTTTAAAATATCATGCTCTCTCAACTACATTCCTTAATAAATATATATTTTCTTTTAATTCAAAATGGGGCAGTTTACTGTGCAGTGATGAAGAGTTTCCGTCATAACTCAAAAACGTCTTAACTTTTTCATGTTCTTTCTTTTATTTTATTGTTGAAACTCATGTTTACAATAGCATGCTCTCTCAACTACATTCCTTAATAAATAAATATTTTTTTTAATTCAAAATGGGGCAGTTTACTGTGCAGTGATGAAGAGTTTCCCTCATAACTCAAAAATGTCTTAACTTTTTCGTGTTCTCTCTTTTATTTTATTGTTGAAACTCATGTTTACAATATCATGCTCTCTCAACTACATTCCTTAATAAATATATATTTTTTTTATTTTGTGTTAGATATTTTACAATTTATTTAAAATCAAGTTACTTTTATCAGACAATATATCAAAGGCAGAAAAGTGATCTTGCATCATATTGTAGATATGACATGCATAAATATACACAAACAATTTCATAACAGAGCGTTGGATAGTTTTTCAGTTATGTGGTAAACGCTTCGTCACCGCACAGTGACTGAATTTTGAAGGAAAAACGTAAATACTTTTTTTTTAAATCGTAAATTTATTTATTTTTCATATAGAAGAAGGACAGTGTTTCACACATACTAATTTTCATTATTGTACAAGATACAGTAATGGAAAAATAATTTTGAATATTTCCAAACTTTTACTGCTGTAAGCGGTACCTAAACTCTTAATGAAGATAATAAAAACTTATTGAAAATGTCTTAACTGTGTCGACGATTATAACCCTACATACAATGGCGAAAAAATAAGCTTTCTTAATAAATTTTTACACGTTATAAGATTTTTCTGTGAATTTCATTAAGAAAATTGCACTATGCATTCAGTTATTGAACATTTTTATATATTATATGCAAATATTTGTGAAAAGAATTATAAGCAAGTTCCTATTATATAATGAGTATACTGTACGTATCAATATATAATACATATAAAGCCTTGGGCACAACCAATTTTATGACTTGAATAACAATTCAATTTAGCAAAGCAAGTCATTTCAGGGAATCCTTTAAACTATTAAAAAATTACTGTTTTAATATATTGTAGACCTACCTTAATTTGTTCAATTTTAAATTTGCTGTAACCTATGCAAATCTTGTCGGCCTTAGAAATTTTACAGAAATGCCGAGCTTAATGTTTCCGAAACCGAATGTATTAATTCGCGAAAAATGAATTAAATTTCACAAATTTTACAGCTTGTCGAATTCTTTGGAAAATTTCACTCACAATCCAATATTCAACATTTTGGTGCAAGACATTATGCGCATTCTTTTAGGACTGCGTTATACAGTATATCATTATTTATCAAGAGTTTTTGGATACAATGTTGTATTGTGGTACGGGATTTATGAGTAGTACTGCCCCTAGGCCTGTTAAAAATTCCCCGTCCCCTCTTTCAAAGAAAAACATTATGAAACAGAAATAAACCGAAGAGAAATAACTAGAGATCGTGAGCCTGTTAACAGAACTGTTGCCGATGTACACGGTCCCATCTGATTACATTACGCACATCCTAGTCGTCAGACACACAAGTCGCACTTTTGTATACCCTCCGCAACTCTTTCAACTGCTCAGACATTGTTTCGTTGCGTCGTCTATGTAAACACGCTCGTTCAAACTTATTGAACACACTGTAACGACAAAAACTCCGTTCAACAATCTGTCACCTGTGTACATATAACCTTAGCCGACAGCATCAAAGCATGTTGGATTGTCTCACTCTCCAGTAGTTATAACATTTTCAAAAACATCGACAAAAATAGCTTTGCAAAAAAAAAAAAAAAGAAAAAAATAAAATTGTTACATAATAAGATGTTTAAATATTTCGAAATAAATTAAATTGTACTACATTTCATAGATTTAGAAATTAACATTGAAATATATTAAATACAATTTTGGTTTTCTTTAAAATTTTAAATACTTTCGAAAATGTTCTAATTTCGGGAATATTTTATTTTTACGGAAAATTGAATTGGCTATTGGGATTTTTAATTATTTAATTGTTTAATATTTAGATTTCCTGTTTTACCTGATTATTATGTTTTGAATATATTTTAATCTGGGGGGTGTACATTTCCCCGTGGACAACATTGCGTTTCTCTATTCTTTTATAACGGTGTTCTTGTGTGTAAAACTAACAAATGTATCTCTCAGTACTCCGTTGGGCTATTCGCTGGATAAAGCTTCAGTTTATATGGCGTAAATATGTAACAAATTTAACAAAATATAAGTGTACATAGGAAGCAATGCAGTTGAGGAATAAAGGAAATTCATGGATGTATCTGCGTTCAGCTCCGTGATAAATGAGGGTACGTTACCGATTTTCCTATAATTATCTTACTTCCTTTTTCATTTGGCGAAAATTTGTATAGTGGAAAAAAATTCCCCGAGCAATCTATATACTTACTTCAAAACCTATATAAATCGTTGTGCCGCCTTATGACGTAAGCAAGTTAAGTCTCCGCATATAGAAATATATGATTTCTCGTATAATATCCATGTGGATTTATATTTCGCCAATTTATTGTATAAGAATCTTAGAATTCATATGCATACTTTTTGTCGTATGATGATCTTAGTTTGGGATTGCATCTTTTGTATGAGAGGTACAAAATTTTACCAGCCATAGCCGAATGAAATCAAATCTTCAACACATACATAATTCAGATTGAAGTTGTTGCATTTGTTGCTGATACTGCTCATTACTCAAGAATAAGGTGTCTCTCTGAGCAATTCTCATGTCGCATATAGCTAGCGGCCATTGTTCTATCCTCGGTCAGTTCGTGATGAAATTTGTGGTGCAGATAGTTTTGTCTGTGTACTCCCATTTCCATCTATCATTTATCAAGCACTGCCATATATATTTTATATTTTATTTGTTATTTTACGAAGCTGTATCAACATTTCAGGTTATTTAGCATCTGAATGAAATGAAGGTGATAATGCCGGTGAAATGAGTCCGGGGTCCAGCACCGACAGTTACCCAGCATTTGCTCAAATTGGGTTGAGGGGAAATCCCAGAAAAAACATCAACCAGATAATTGCCCCGATCGGAATTCGAACCCTGGCCACTTGGTTTTCTCGATCAGACGCGCTTACCGTCACTCCACAGGTGTGAACACTGCCATAATGCATACATACATACACACATACATACATACATACATACATACATACATACATACGTACGTGTTTCATTTCAAGAATAGTTCCTTTACTGCAAACCCAGCATTCTCCAATCGTCCCTGTTTTCTGCTCTCCTCTTAGTCTCCGCATAATGTAATTTAATAATATCTGTTAAATGACACTCATACAAAATACAACTTTGGCGGAATTAAGTGAATATGATTTTGACCGCACTACTCCATGCAAATTCGAATAATTAAAACGAAAAAATTATATCAGTTAATGAGGATAAACAAAAACTTATTGAAAATGTATTAACGGTGCCAACGACTGTACAGTTCATCCTATATTCAATTCCAAGAAATTATCTTCTTTAATAAATATTTACAGTTTGTAGAATTTTCCTGTGAATTTCATTAAGGTAAATGCACTATGCATTCAGTTATTGAACATTTTTATACATTATATGCAAATATTTGTGAAAAGAATTAAGCAAGATGCTATTTTATAATGTGTATACCATATGTACCAATATATAATACATATAAAGCTTGGGCACTATCAATTTTATTGCTTGAATAAGGATTAAATTTAGCACAGTAAATCATTTCAGGGAAAACTTTAAACTATTTAAAAAAATACTGTTTTAATATATTGTAGACTACCTTAATTTCTTGAAGTTTAAATTAGCTGTAACCAATGCAAATTTTGTCGGCCTTATAAATTTTACACAGATACCCAGCTTAGAAATGTTTGCGAAACGAATGCATTAATTCGCGAAAAATAAAGTAATTTTCACAAATTTTAAAGCTTGTAGAGTTGTTTGGATATTGTCACTCAGAACTCAATATTGAATATTTTGATACGAACATTCTGCGCATTTTTTGGGATTTAGTTGTACAGTATATCATTATTTAATAAGAGTTTTGAGGTAGAATGTTGTATAATGCTTAGGCATTTATGAATAGTGCCGTCCCTAGGCACTGTTAAAATTCCTCGTTCCCTCTCACAAAGAAAAAATTATGAAACAGAAAGAAACAGAAGATAAATAACTAGAGATCGTGGGCGTGTCGACAGACCTGTCGCCGATGTACACGGTCCCATCTCATTGCATGACGCACATCCCAGTCGTCAGACACACAAGTCGCACTCTTGTATACCCTCCGCAACTCTCTCAACTGCTCAGACATAGTTTCGTTGCGTGATCTGTGTTCACACGCTCATTCAAACTTATTGAACACACTGTAACGACAAAAACTTCGTTCAAAAATCTGTCACATGTGTACATAATACACGTAATAATTCCTGTTATATTATAACCTTAGCCGACAGCATCAAAGCATGTTGGATTGTCTCACTCTCCAGTAGTTATAACATTTTCAAAAACATCCACTAATTTGTATGAAACGGAGGTGAAAAAATAGCTTTGCAAAAAAAATAATAAAAATTTACATATTAAGATGTTTAAATATTTCGAAATATATTAAATTTTACTACATTTTATAGATTTAGAAAATTACCATAGAAATATACTGAATAAATTTTGGATTTCTTTGGAGTTTTAGACATTTTCGAAAATTTTCTAATTATGGGATTATTTTATTTTCACGGATAATTGAATTGGCTATTGGGATTTTAAATTTATTTTATCTGTTTAATATTTAGATTTTTCTATCTTACTTGTTTTCAATATATCTTAATCTGGGGGTGTAAATTTTCCCCTGGACAACATTGCGTTTTTCTGTTCTTTTATAACGGTGCTCTTATTTAGAAAACTAACAAATACATCTCTAAGTACCTCGTTGGGCTATTCGCTCGATAACATTTCAGTTTATATGGCGCAAATTTGTAACATATTTAACAAAATATTAAGTGTACTTAGGAAGCAATACAGTTGAGGATTAAAGGAAATTCATAGATGTGTCTGCATTCAGCTCCGTAGTACGTGAGAGTACGTTACCGATTTTTCTATAATTATTTTAATTCCATTTTCATTTGGCGAAAATTTGTAAAGTGGAAAAAAAAATTCCCCGACCAATCAGCATATTTACTTCAAAGCCTAAATAAATCGTTGTGCTGCCTTTTGACGTAAGCAAGTCAAGTCCCTGCATATAGAAATATAGGATTTCTTGTATAACATCCATCTCGATATATATATTTTATTAATTTATTGTATAGGAATCTTAGAATTCACGTGCATACTTTTTGTCGTATGACAATCCTAGTTTGGGATTGCATCTTTTGTATGGGTGCACATGTAGCCTACAAAATTTTACCAGCCATAGCCCAATGTACTGCCCCTGTCTCGCGTCCTGAACCGAGAGCTCCCTAGTGCTTATAACCACGCCTCTTAGGTCTGCTCGGACCGGCACGGGAGCCTCATCGTGGCGGCACGGCATCTTATTACATGTTCTGAAAACATTATCCTATGCCATCGCAGGGATCTTTACTGGTCATAATACTGGATACTCTAATCGTGGTTACCACTATCGCTATTATCTCTGATGGCAATTTCCTAAAATGTATGTACACACTAGGCCACTCTTCGTTTAGTCTGGACAACTGCTGAATTACCATAGAGCAGCATTTCTCGAAGTATATTCTGGGGTTCCGTGAGCCTTATATGATTTTAAATGTTATTTTATACATTTTTTACTTGGTTATTTAACGACATTGTATCAACTACTAGGTTATTTTGCATCGATGGGACTGATGATAGCGAAATGGTATTTGGCGAGATGAAGTCGGGGATTCGCCAAAGATTACCTGACATTCGCCTTACGGTTGGGGAAAACCTCAGGGGAAAAATTCCAACCAGGTAATCAGCCCAAGCGGGAATCGAACCCGCGCTCGAGAGCAACTCTGGATCGATGGGCAAGCGCCTTAGCCGACTGGGCCGGACCGGTGGCTATTTTATACTTAGTGGATATTATAAAAATATATAAATGATACGAAAATATGAATCAATAATAACATGAAACCACCGATGATGATGATGATGATAATAATAATAATAATAATAATAATAATAATAATAATAATAATAATTCAAGAATGTGCGTAATAATAATATTGCAATAATATGCGTAATAATAATAATAATAATAATATGTTTAATGAACATCTAAAACGGAAAATACCAATAATATTTATCACTTTCATCACTGGATTCTCTGCGTATGTGTTCACTAAAACAAAATATCGAAAAGAAAAAATGCAGAAGTACAGTAGAAATGAGACTACAACTTTCCGCCATAAAACCAGATTGCAGGCTTAAAAAGCAAATACATTCGTCCCACTGAACAAAATTATTGAGATACTAGCTTTCACTTGTCTGTTAATTATTAAACACTAATAAAATATTACAAATATTCCGCAGTTACACTTTAGATTAAAAGGGGTTTCGCGGTGGAAAAAGTTTGAGAAACACTGCCATAGTGGAAAGAGTTTACGGATGTGTACACATGACAACCGTAATTGCGATTAGGTCGATAATCTCGAGTAGAGATTGTAGTCTACCACTGATATTAGTGTTTAGTTACAGGAATTGATGAGAAGGACATAATTTGTTTTGTGAGGGGACAGCCTATGCATTCGCTTGTCCATGGCTGATCTTGCTCCATAGCTGACGAAAGGAATCCTGAAAAGGCCGATGTGTTGAATGTAGGGTAGTAGGCACATGCGGTATTCAGCACCCCCTACCCCCCCTCTGCGTCTCGCCCCGCAAAGAAACAGCTCAGGAAGTGAGGCACGGGCAGTAGTTAAATCTTCGACACATGCGTCAATCAGATTTGGAGGTGTTGCATTTGTTGCTGATACCGTTTATTACTCAAGAGTAAGGTGTCTCTCTGAACAATTTTTATGTCTCATATACTTAGCGACCATTGTTCTATCCTCGGTCAGTTCGTGATGAAATTTGAGGTGCAGATAGTTTATTCTGTGTACTCCCATTTCCATCTATCACTTATCAAGCACTGCCATACATTTTTTTTATTTTATTGTGTTATTTTACGACGCTGTATCAACATTTTAGGTTATATAGCATCTGAATGAAATGAAGGTGATAATTCCGGTGAAATGAGTCCGGGGTCCAGCAACGAAAGTTACTCAGCATTTGCTGTTATTGGGTTGAGGGAAAACCCGGAAAAACCTCAACAAGATAACTGGCCCCGACTGGGATTCGAATCCGGGCCACCTGGTTTTCTCGACCAGACGCGCTTACCGTTACTTCACATGTGTGGACACTGCCATAATGCATACATGCATACGTACAAACATACATACATACATACATACATACATACATACATACATACATACATACATACATACATACGTGTTCCATCCAAGGGAAGTTCTTTCACTGCAAACCCAGCATTCTCCAATCTTCCCTATTTTCTGATCTCCTATTAGTCTCCGCATATGTAATTTAAAAAGTTCTGTTAAATGGCACTCATACAAAATATAACTTTGGCGGAATTAAGTGAATATGATTTTGACCGAACTATTCCATACATATTCCAATAATTAAAACGAAAAAGTTATATCAGTTAATGAGGATAAACAAAAACTTATTAAAATGTATTAACGGTGCCAACAACTGTACAGTTCACCCTATATTCAATGCCAAAAAATTATCTCCTTTAATAAATTTTTACAGTTTGTAGAATTTTCCTGTGAATTTCATTAAGATAAATGCACTATGCATTCAGTTATTGAACATTTTTATACATTATATGCAAATAGTTTTGGAAAGATTTAAGCAAGTTCCTATTATATAATGTGTATATTATATATAATACATATAACGCTTTGGGCATTACCAATTTTATTATTTGAATAAGAATTAAATTTAGCAATGTAAGTCATTTCAGGGAATCCTTTAAACCATTAAAAAAAACTGTTTTAATATATTGTAGACTACCTTAATTTCTTCAAGTTAAAATTAGGTGTAACCAGTGCACATTTTGTCGACTTTAGAAATTATACACAAATCCCCAGCTTAGGAATATTTGCGAAATTGAATGTATTAATTGGCGAAAAATAAAGTAAATTTTACAAATTTTACAGTTTGTAGAGTTATTTGGAATATATATCAGTCAGAATTAAATTTTGAACATTTTGATACAAACATTATGCGCATTTTTTGGGGATTTTGCTGTGCAGTATATCATTATTTATTAAGAGATTTTGGATAAAATATTGTATTAAGGTACGGGATTTATGAATAGTGCCTATCCTATTCATGCTAAAATTCCCCGTCCCGCCCACAAAGAAAAAAATTATGACACAGAGAAGGAAACCGAGGAGTAATAACTAGAGATCGTGGGCCTGTCGATAGAACTGTCGCCCATGTACACGGTTCCATCTGGTTGCATTACGCACATCCTAGTCCTCAGACATACAAGTCATCACACTCTTGTATACCCTCCCCACTTCTTTCAACTGCTCAGACATAGTTTCGTTGCGTCGTTTGTGTTCACGCCCTCATTCAAACTTATTCAACATACTGAAACGACAAAAATCTGTCACCTGTGTACATAATACACGTAATAATTCCTGTTATATTATAACCTTAGCCGACAACATCAAAGCATGTTGGATTGTCTCACTCTCCATTAGTTATAACATTCTCAAAAACATCGACAAATTTGTATGAAACGGAAGGTGAAAAAATTGCGTTGCAAAAAAAAAAATAAAATTGTTATGTAGGCCTATTAGGATGTTTAACTATTTCGAAATGCATTAAATTGTACTACCTTTTATAGATTTAGAAAATTACCATAGATATATACTGAATAAATTTTGGATTTCTTTGGAGTTTTAGATATTTTCGAAAATTTTATAATTATGGGATTATTTTATTTTTACGGAAAATTGAATTGGCTATTAGTATTTTTCATTTTCTTTAACTGTGTAATATTTTAATTTTCTGTTTTACCTAATTATTTTATGTTTTGAATATTTTTTAATCTGGGGCTGTACATTTTCCTCTGGACAACATTGAGTTTCTCTATTCTTTTATAACGGTGAACTTGTGTAGAAAACTAACAAATGCTGCACATCTCTAAGTACTTCGTTGAGCTATTCGCTAGATAACGCTTCAGTTTATATGGCGTAAATATGTAACAAATTTAACAAAATATTAAATTTACTTAGGTTGCACTACAGTTGAGGAGTTAATGAAATTCATAGATGCCTCTGCATTCAACTCCGTAATACGTGAGGGTACGTTACCGATTTTCCTATAATTATTTTAATTCCTTTTTCATTTGGCGAAAATTTGAATGGTGGAAAAAAAATTCCCCGAGCAATCTATATACTTACTTCAAACCCTATATAAATCGTTATGCCGCCTTATGACGTAAGCAAGTTAATTCCCCGCATATAGTAATATATGATTTCTCCTATAATATCCATGTGGATTTATATTTCGCCAATTTATTGTATAAGAATCTTAGAATTCATATGCATACTTTTTGTTGTATGATAATCCTAGTTTGGGATTGCATCTTTTCCACGGGAGGTCACGTAACCTACAAAATTTTATCAGCCATAGCCGAATGAAATCAAATCTTCAACAAATCCATCATTCAGTTTAAAGGCGTTGTATTTGTTGGTGATAATGTTTATTACTCAAGAGTAAGGTTTCTCTCTGAACAATTTTCATGTCTCATATAGCTAGCGGCCATTGTTCTACTGTATCCTCGGCAAGTTCGTCATGAAATTTGCGGTGCAGATAATTTTCTCTGTGTACTCCCATTTAAATCTATCACTCATCAAGCACTGCCATATATTTTATTTTATTTTATTGGGTTATTTTACGACGCTGTATCAACATTTCACTTTATTTAGCGTCATAATGAATTGAAGGTGATAATTCCGGTGAAACTATTCCCGGGTCCAGCACCGAAAGTTACTCAGCATTCGATCTTATTGGGTTCAGGGAAAACCCGGGAAAAACTTCAACCAGATAACTTGCCCCGACCGGGATTCGAATCCAAACCTCCTGGTTTTCTCGACCAGACGCGCTTACCGTTACTCCACAGATGTGGACACTGCCGTCATGCATGCATGCATCAAAATCGAAAGAGGAGAATTGAGAGGACAAATTTAAAGGTACGCAAACGCGTCCTTGCAAGGGGTTGGGGGCTGTACGAAACTAAATATGTCAGCTCCAAGCCTGTTGGCCACTAGTCTCACTCCGGGTTACGCTGCTCCACTGAAGGAGCTCTAGAAAATTTTGAAGGGGAAAACCGAAAATGGACGTAACCTCTTAGATACCACATACGCGAGGGAGACGGAAATGTGATCAAGTGATCACGGGACGGGACGAGGAGGAGATGGTTGATGTAAATCGGCACATTGAAATGACTGTGTCGTTTCGCAGTGCAGGAGGATTCGAGAAGACTGTCGTCTGTTGTTCGATGACAAGGCAGGTGAAGACCGCCAGGAGAGACGCCGTGAATTCTGAATCTGCAATACATACATACATACATACATACATACATACATACATACATACATACATACATACATACATACATACATACATACATACATACACACACGCATACATACACGCATACATACACGCATACATACATACATACATACATACATACATACATACATACATACGTGTTTCGCGTCAAAGGGTAGTTCTTTCGCTGCAAACCGAGCATTCTCCAATATTTCCCATTTTCTGCTCTCCTCTTAGTCTCCGCATATGTACTTTAATGAGATCTGTTAAATGGCACTCATACAAAATACAACTTTTACCGGAATTATGTGAATATGATTTTGACCGAAGAAGTGAATTTTGTGAGACTTCAGTGGAGCTTGAAGTTGACAAACCAAAATTCGAAATTTGTAAGACATATTATTTTCATATGAGGCCTTTTTTTTCGGAGTGGCGCAGTGAATGGTGTAATTTTCGATATTGGTCACCGGAATACCCACATTTGATGCTGCAGCAGCATACATAACATCCACAGAAAATAAATGTATGAACAGGTTTAGTTGATAATAATATAATTGAGTCATTTTTCATGGAAGGAAATCTGACCTCTGATGTGTATCTAAACCTATTGCAGAACAAATTCATTGCAGCTCGCTAAGGTTTGTTTCATGGTATGGGTTACATACTCCAAAATGATATCTGCTATCAACAAGATGGTGCCCCTGCACACTTTGGATGATATTAGAGAGAATTTGATATGCATAATTTCCTGGAAGGTGGATTGGAAGAGGAAGTGGCCACCTAGATGCCCAGACTTCAATCCTCTAGATTACTACTTGTGAGGTTACTTAATATCAAGAGTGTACCGCAACAGACCCAACAATATTAGAATTGAATGATAGAATCAGAACAGAGATGACTTTGCTCTGTTCAAATACTGTATAAAAGGCATTAGATAAATTTCGTAACAGGTTGGGACATTGTTTGATAGTAAATTGTTCCCACATCGAACATTTGTTGTAAGAGTAAGAGCTGCCAGCAAGACAGTTCATGTTAGCCTAAAAAAAAAGCTTAAAAAATAGTGACATACGGTACTGAAAAAATGTCTGCACCTTCATTGGCAGGTAATTTTTCCAGTAATGGTGTGTTCACTTTATTGCATTATCTCTGTGCATTGAAGGTATTAAAAAAATATGAGCCCTAAAAATTTGTAAGCATTCACTGAGAACCATTCACTAATTTTCGGTGACGGAATGGCAAGATCGGTTTTTCTACACTCCAACACCAAATTGCAGAATTTTACTCTATTTACCTTAAACGTGGCTGCAATTCTAGTAAAAGTTTCTTTAATATTAAACCATATGTTCGTATAAATCCAATGTCTTTCATATCACATGAAAAATAATGGTAAAATTAGCCTGTGTTCAAGTAGTCATAAATATAATACTATTTATCACAGCACTTTCACTTGTTTAGTGATGCTTGTATACATATTAAGCTTTAAAATACAAAAAGAATGACTACTTTGGAGTAAACCTTTCACCTGTAAATAACTTTAGAATTTAAA
Source organism: Periplaneta americana (assembly GCF_040183065.1). Classification (NCBI taxonomy): domain Eukaryota; kingdom Metazoa; phylum Arthropoda; class Insecta; order Blattodea; family Blattidae; genus Periplaneta; species Periplaneta americana. The sequence continues at coordinate 62,284,704 of NC_091126.1, read as the reverse complement.
CATACTTTTTTTTTTAATTCGCCACATGCCTGTGATTAGGTACACTCTATACACTTATCAGGATATCAGTAGGCTTCTAGACTTTGGACCCGATACAATAAGTTTACTGTGCATGTACTATAGGTTGCTGACCCGCTGCAGGTAGTGAAAGATAGAGATGTGTTGAGGTAACAACGTTGCTATTTAGAATAGAGTACGGTAGTATGGGGAAAAACACACATATGTACATTCTGAATATAAATATATATTACACAATGACAATGTCAAAAGAATGTGAAAAACTTCTATTCTCCTGTCTTTTATAAGCATTTTTTTTAATTATACACAGTGTTAATGGTGGAAATAAACCTGTAACAATTTTAATTTCTTCATTTATCCTATTGGTCGTCTTTAGGAAGTGCAGTTACAGTACCGAATTGCAATTTATTACAAGATACATTTTCAGTGTCTCAAACGTAAATCTTTTTCGGTTATCTGCCAAACACAGTTTTTACTGTGAAAAGCTGCGCTATACGTCGCAATGACGTGATAGGAAAAATAAAAAACCAAACATCATAGCAGTCTCTAAGAGAGAGTCCTTTATTCTCGGGTCACTCTATGTCCACTAATTTGCTGTTTATGTTACACAATGTACCACATCCGTTATTTTTACATAACATTGATTTCCACTTCTGTTTTACACGTTCAGTAACCGGTGTACTTCGTGTCTCATTAATTCTCTGTGTCATTTTCTCAATTAATTTGAGGGCTTCCGGCATCTCTTGCTCTGACTTTTCTAACCGTGTAATAGTTTCACACACAATTTGAAAATAGGTTCTTATGAAAACCAAATTATTCGTCATTCATTCTGCACTACCCCCACTCATCGTACGCTTTACCACTATACTCCATACGCCGTTATGCAGATTTCCCACTGAACTGCTCTACTGGGTCCGAAGTCTCGGAGCCTGGATATCAGACATTGATTGAAAAATTTAGCCACTTAATGATAGTAGATACTAAAAACGCCCTGAAGTTCAGCAAAGAAAAGCAGTAAGCAGTGGAAAAGTAGCAATTATGACTTATTAAGCAAGATTACAGGAAAATGAACGAAATTGAAAAGCTATAAAATCAATAGGGGAGAGTCGGGTAGTATCGGACATCGGGTAGTATCGGACAGTGCGTTTCTTTCATCTACCACCATATGGTAGTATCTAAAAACATGGTTACGTTTCTCTATGCGACATCACAGAAACGTAACCGTGTCAATCAAGTACTATCATCGTGTGGTAGATGAAAGAAACTCACTGTCCGATATTACCCGATGTCCGATATTACCCGACTATCCCCTAAATATTTGAGAAAATGATATATACATATATAAAACCCCCGAAAATGACCCATAGAACAAGTATATCAAAAAAATGCAACATGGAAATTTCATATTTTGTTTTGTTGTAACATAAAATGAATTAATATAATAAATGTCATTTTTTAAGTTCAAAAAATATATATATATATTTCATCAACATCCGCCACTAATGATAACAATAAGCATAGAAATATTTAGAAATAACTTGTTCCTGTGAAATTCTTATGAGATCTGTCGATTTTTAGCGCCGATACTTTTGAAGAAAAGCTCAGGTCACTGGGTTGCGACCGCTGAGTCACTATTAGGGAAAATTGAAAATTTAACTAGTTCAAATATAAAAGTGTTTATAACTATTATGAATTCATCCTCTCTTCCGTATATCCAGCAATCATTCGTCCACACCCGGTCTAGGGGATGGATTTTGTCGCTAGAGAAATACTAAATGAGCAGTCCATCGGAGAAGGAAATAAAGCTCTTGTCCCCAGGCAGAAAATTTATTGAACGAGAAATATCAATGCTGTTCCTCATGAACGAACTTCAACAAAAGGAAACTTCTATTCCTCCATTACTCCGCTCTCTACTCTTGATAACACAGTCCCACTTATGTAGTGGAGTATTGCAGAAAAGTGTTGCAACTTGTCGATTAAAAATGGGAGTGATTCGCAGGCTCGTATGCGTAACGGCACCTGTCAGTGCACATGTAGAAGGTGCACGTATTATAAATGGATGTCGATTAAGCTGACGTCATTGGAGGAAAGACAATGACTTCATTGTCAAGAGCTCGTCATTGGAAACCAATCAATCATTGGTGAAACCAGAACAGTAGCTTATCATCTTTCAACAATTAGACTCTTTGGACGACGTCTTTATATTACTCATCAACGTAGATTTGACAGATCGATATATGACACGAGGGATATAATAGGCATAGGAAACAGAGGAATTATGTAGAATATCTTTTACTTTTAATAGAAGAGTAGATACTTGGAGCCTATTACCTGTATGGTTTTTGAGGGCTGTCCCCTAACAATCAAAAGCTTGAAAAGTTCCTTAGGAAGATTTGTGTAAACAGCAAGGTTTTAAGAATTGACTGTTGTACAGTAAATTAAGTAGAAAGAATTATTACTATATTTATTTTATTGGGTTATTTTACGACGCTATATCAACATCTAATGTTATTTAGCGTCTGATTGATATGAAGGTGATAATACCGGTGAAATGAGTCCGGGGTCCAACACCGAAAGTTATCCAGCATTTGCTCGTATTGGGTTGACGGAAAACCCCGGAAAAAACCTCAACCAGGTAACTTTCCCCGACCGGGATTCGAACCCTGGTTTCGCGGCCAGACAAGCTGACCGTTACTCCACAGGCGTGGACATTATTACTATATAATTGGTGTTATTACTATTAACAATTCTGCGGCCGGGAGGAAAGTCATAATTAAACATTTTATATTTTTCAGGAAAGCAGTAGAAAGATTGAAATTGGTGCCCATTATAGAGTTCTTTAATTAAGAGGTTTTACTGGATATTATTTGTTTATATTTCTTCTAAAATAGATAATGTTGCTCATTCAACAATTCTCTTGGTTATTTCCAAAAATAGCCGCACTTACGTCCTTTTAAAACTAGAAGCCAGGCTGAGTAGAAGGGACTATTAAACATAAGACATTATTCATGTCAAAATAAATGAGAAATGTAAATTATTAGGAATGCAAAATGGGTCTTAAACAATTATAGGACTGTTTACTCTGGTGCTTAAAGATTTAAAAGGAAAGGGCGTCAGTATGTGATAAAATGGCTAAAATACAAGTTAGACTTTTTTTAATAGGGAAGCATGGAAAGTAAACATGTGATGGTTTGTAAGGAATAAAGTATTAAATATATTTAAGTCCTTTATTATGGGTGTGCTCCATTCAAAAAGTACTGTACTTAGGACATTTGGTAACGCTCTATAAATCCAGTCAGGAGTCTTAATTGACTTTAGCCGTTTTACCAGATGTAGAGAATTGTTTCCGCTTTCAGAACATATAAAAATCTCATTTTCACAAAAAATTGCCTTAAGACCTTTTCCCTCCCGGCCAAAGAATTATGATTATCATTAGCTTTATTATCATTGTATACAGGGTGAATCACGAGGAGTTACCAACACTTACGGAGCATATTTCCGGAGACATTTTGAGCAAAAAATGTGACATAGACATGGGTCCTATTCTCAATATTTTCAGAGTTACACTAATTTGGAATTGTTAAAAATTATTTTTCTGTGGTTTTAAGGGTAAAAGAATATTACAATTGAAGAGTCCACTGCAAGAATGATGGATGTCATGTGGAATACATTTTGCAGGAGAAGCAATTGAAAGTTTGAAATGCTTAGCGCTCAAAGCTTAACTGTGATTTCCCGATCATTACTGGACATGACTATCAGTGTTAATGCCATATAACTCTCTATGTACATTCTATATGTTTTAAGCTATGCATTGACAGTCTTGGTTCATTTTCGACAAGAAAGTGACATCCATCATTCTTGCAGTGGACTCTTCAATTAGAGAATGAACAATTTAGAAGTATAATTTATTTAAATTTCTTGTATTCTAAAGCTGAAAAGTTGTTGTTATATTCCATAGTTTCTTCTTACAGATTTTTTTTTCAGTTTTGAACTACAAAATTACATTTTTCTCAAGCATTTATCAGAAGAATTGTTATAAATCACGTCGTGCTTGTAAACTCTTTAGGACTATAATTTAGAATGCATAATTTAACTGTAAATAATCAAGTTGCTAGAAATCGTGTGATCTGTAACAATTGTTGTGATAAGTGTGCAAGAATATTGCAATTTTTAGTTAAAAATTGGAAAGTAAAACATTGTACAAAGCAACTAAGGATTTAACAACACATTTTTAGCTTCAGAATACGTTCGAATTAAAAGAAATTATACTTCTGAATAATTCGTGGTCTGTTTGTAACATACTTTTACCCTTAAAACTAAAGAGAAAAAGATGTATTTTAACACCTTCAAGTGAGACATTAGCAAACATCAGCAGCGTGAAATCCATTTACTCCCTACTGGCAGACACCACAGAGGAGATGTCATCATAATCTACGGAGCTTATTAATGCTTGGATCATTGTAATATATCAATATTTGAAATCTATGACACAATTTCGGTTAAATTGAAATTTAATTCAACGGTTTATTTAGTAGAATGAAGAAATTGAATAATTATCCCTCGAAGAAGTGAAAAAATTCAAATAACTTGGAGCAACAGTAACAAATATAAATGACACTCTGGAGGAAATTAAACGCAGAATAAATAAGGGAAATACCTGTTATTATTCGACTGAGAAGCTTTTGTCGTCTAGCCTGCTGTAAAAAATCTGAAAGTTAGAATTTGTAAAACAGTTGTTATATTACCGGTTGTTCTATATGGTTGTGAAGCACTCTCACTTTGAGAGAGGAACAGAGATTAAGGGTATTTGAAAATAAGGTTCTTAGAAAAATATTTGGGGCTAAGAGGGATGAAGTTACAGGAGAATGGAGAAAGTTACGCAACGCAGAACTGTAAGCATTGTTTTCTTCACCTAACACAATTACGAACCTTTAATCCAAATGTTTAAGATGGGCAGGGCATGTAGCACATATGGGCGAATCCAGAAATGTGTACGGGATGTTACTTGGAAGGCCTGGGGGGAAAAAGACCTTTGGAGAGGTCAAGACGTAGTTGGGGGGATAATATTATAATGGATTTAAGGGAGGTGTGATATGATGGTAGGGACTGGATTAATCTTGCACAAGATAGGGGCTTATGTGAGGGCGGCAATGAATCTCCAAATTCCTTAAAAGCCATAAGTAAGTAGTAGAATGAAGTTCATTCAAGTTCAGGAGAAAGTTAATGTTACAGTAAGATTGTTTCAACTTTTAATTGCGAATATTCTACATCCAAATAACTTCACGCCCTGCCGGATATAATCAGTATACTGAGTGAAGAACGCTTCATTGATTATAATATTAGTGTCTTTTGTCGTAAGTACATTTTTTACATATCAGTAGGCTTGTAATGTTGGGGACCGATTACACAAGTTGACTGCATCATGGTACATAGGCCGTGGACGTAAGCTAGTAGAGGACATTGACTTGGTTCTGCGATCGATTACGCGAATAAAGCAGCTCTAAAAGTAGCACTACAAAAATATATTTTTACGTACCTTTCGTTATATGAAAAAATTTGTCATAGAATTATTCCTGGACTTGAGTTTCCTCCTTTCTTATCTTGTGCTACATAGTATCTGTATTTAATATCGCTTGTCACCTCGTAAGTTTGAATTACATAATTTACGTATAATGTTCCCGTCATTCATTTCAAAGCACTCACCAAATTCCGCTGCAAAAATATGCGTCTGAGAATCTTTAACCTTCGGCATTATTATTCAGCAGGTACACTATTTACGCATGCTATGGTAGTGACTGGCGAACGGAGTATTAAGCAGGTACACTGTTTACGCATGCTAGAGTACTGACTGGTGAACGGGTAGTCAACTTGAAACCATGTAGCGCACCCTATCCTTTCGCAATATTACGTGCCTACATATCAGTGTACCAAAAAGAATGTTTAATATAAATTTACATTCATATCACTTTGAATTCCAATTTCCCAAAGTACAAAAGAAATGTGTGAGAAATTTTCACAATACAGACGTATAATTGACATTTATTTTAAATTAATTACGTAAGTATATATGTACTTAAACTTTACTGTAGCTTATATAAATGAAGTCAAATATCATAACTTCGGAATTGTTAGGAATGTTTTATGTGCAATCAAGAGAACGAGATTTGGTCAAGGTTTGATTTATTTCGGTTTAATACTAGGTCTGATACTTACCGATCAAAAATTTATTTTCCTTTGATTGAGATGTCTGACTTTTATCAATCTTTAAACACCTTTTCACTGTCTCAGTGTGTTAATAATAATTATGAAAAAAAATATTTGACAGCACCGAGAACTGAAATAGAATATATCGAATTATATCACTATAAATTTAATACATGTACTTTGTTAGGATACAAAATGAGTAGTGTATTTTTACCGGAAAGAATGAAAGCGTAATTTTTCAGTTAAATTAAGAGGAAACGATGCGAAAAACAAAATGTAATGTTACATAGCGAATACAGGCTGAACTCATATGTAACATTTGAACACTGCATACAACAAAAAAGTCTCGCCAAGCAATATTAGGAGTGAAATTTTAATTAACCTCATACCATTTAAAATAAAATGCAGCATTTTCATATATGTTTTATGTAAAAGTAATTTGAGACAATTACTAATATGTTCTAAATGTAGAAGTAATAATCAGTATTGCAACCGAACATTTATTGGTATGTAATATTTTGATTCAGTGGATGGAGGTAATTTCCGTGAATGTCAAATTGTGATTCCTGCTAATTTTGACATGAAGCGTATATAATCTGTCTTCAAACAGGGAAAATGTGTAAAATATTTCATAAAGTAAAGTTACAGAAGTTGATTACAAGGACAGTACCATCGCATTTTTTTAAGAGTATAGGAGACGAAACAAGTCCTTTGCGCAAGTGGTGAGTCGAGGGGACTAGTCCAATGACCGCTCTGAGGGAAAGCATTGCTTGAAGACGAGTGTCTAAAATGCCACCCTACCTCACCTTCTGTCATGCTGAGCGCTGAGCAGTATGATGGCATCACTGTGTTCCAAATTTCACCGATGACGTCACTGATGCTCCACCGCTGTCGCACCGGTGCCATCAGCTTGCAGAGGTGGTGGCGGTCTCCATCAACCGCCATCACTGAATTTGATTGGTTCTTGTATAGGGCGGGGATTAGCAGAAGAATGACATCGTCCACTGTTGTGTCATGGCGGTGTATTCTGTTATATTGTTTGTAATGAGCACAACGTAAAAATATGTTAATGGCTTATGAGCGAACATATCAACGGACGAGTTATTACTACCGGTTCAAGAAATAAATTGTTTATGCTCTCTTTTCTTTGAACGAGATGACAGTAAGGAAATTTCTCAAAATTTTGTTGCGTAGCACAGACAACAACTTACACAGCCGCCATGACAGCCATCGAAACTTCCAGCAGTTTTTTTTCCTATTTCGATGCAGCGTGACGTCATTGTTGTTCAACGGTCCGGTGAGATTCGGAATACGCTGTTACTCTACAGCATGGGTTTCCAAATGCCTACATAACCAGGAGATATTGCACGTCAAGCATGCTCTGCTTTCCATATAAAATAGGAAAAACGACCTTAAAGAATATGCGCTGCGGGTTGCTTACGCCAGGGGTTGCCTCGTACGAGATACAATTTGACATCTACACGCTACAGTTTACAGAAACGGAGTGTTATCATCATGAACTGCAAGGAAATAGAGTTCGCCTCCAGTTTAACGGGTCAGATATAACGAGGTCTCACTGTGTTAACGTTTTTTTTTTTTTTTTTTTTTTTGTGCAAATACCATTTAGTACTTCTCTTTAAATTAGCTTAAAATAACTGTATTCATTTCCAACCTTGGTGAGATGAAATAGTTGAGAAGAAGATAAAACTGAACTTGAAATGAAAGAGTGTTTGTGAAGAGAAACTCAGTAGCATACGTTGTCTTCCAGTCTTGCACGCCTAAGGTATCAAATCAATTAGCGTTGCGGACATAACCCCAGTTCGTTTTATAATAAACCGGGTTGTAGCACTGATATATCAAAGTGACATATAAAAACATGAGAAGAGATATGTCAGGTCAAGAACTCAACGAAACGGAGCAGAGGACTGGGGGCTATAGTATTTCAAAGGTAGAGATGAATTTACTTGGTTGAAGAATAATACCTCAAGGATGAAACGTCATATCCAAACTCAGGTTTGAATTCTACCGTTCGGTCTGTTAGCTTGGATGTAGGATGGATTAGCGCTGAATACGTCAAGCCCTTGTGTTTACATGTTTTACGTGAGAGACCTAGAAATGTTGACCTATTTTCTATTACCTTTTACAAGTTTTATAAATCATTCAGAAGGCTACAAAACCTTTGCTGTGTTGACGAGGAAATATTATTTTAATTTACAATTGTACGAAGTAACTACAGTGTAGTAAAAAAATTCATCGTGATGTTGTAATACGTTTATTTCAAGGTTTTCGCGGAAATTAAATTTGTCAGCATCACTGGTACAGAACAAGTGATCTGCGCATGCCATTTGCGTATAGCGATTTCTCGTGAAGTATTCTGTTTGTACGGGTTAATTTAATGCGGGAATAAAACATTTGAAAATAGAGTTAGTAGTGACGATTACGCTTTTACTAGGTCATACTACTTTTGACCAATGAAACTGTACGGAACGACGTGCTTCCACCGATCATTGCTGCTTATCCTACAGCTTTTATCACCTTCCAAACATTTGTTTTTATCGCCTTCCTAGTATTGCTTGTTTTTATTACCTCCCAAGCATTTGTTTCTTTGTTTGCCAACATTGTACTTACAATAATTCTAACTTTTAAAATTATTCATGTTTATTTCATCGTTCTTAATTAAACTTTTCTGTCTTTTATCACCCAGTCTGCTGTCAAAAAATCTGAAAGTTAGAATTTATAAAACAATTATATTACCAGTTTATATTTACGATTGTGAAACTTGGACTCTCACTTTGAGAGACGAACATAGCTTAAGAGTGTTTGAGAATAAAGCACTTAGGAAAATATTTGGGGCTAAGAGGGATGAGGTTATAGGAGAATGGAGAAACTTACATAACACAGAACTGCACGCATTGTATTCTTCACCTGACATAATTAGGAACATTAAATCCAGCCAATTTGAGATGGGCAGGGCATGTAGCACGTTTGGGCGAATCCAGAAATGCATATAGAGTGTTAGTTGGGAGGCCAGAGGGAAAAAGACCTTTGGGGAGGCCGGGACGTAGATGGGAAAATAATATTAAAATGGATTTGAGGGAGGTGGGATATGATGGTAGAGACTGGATTCATCTTGCACAGGATAGGGATCGATGGCGGGCTTACTTGAGAGCGGCAATGAATCTCCGGGTTCCTTAAAAGCCAGTAAGTAAGTAAATTACTGTCATTGTAAACGTTCTTGTTTTGCTTGAATGAACGTAATTATTTATTTTTTTCGCTGCTGCGCTAAAATTTTGTGTGTATAGGCCCTACATATTTCTGGCGGCGTGGAAGAGAAAGCCTGATGGCCTTAATACCACCAAAATAAATAAATTTATTATTATTATTATTATTATTATTATTATTATTATTATTATTATTATTATTATTATTATTATTATTCAGAATTCCAACCTCTGTATCACTCTCATTGTCATTGCCATTTTCTTTACCTGCTGCCAGACGATCAGAAAGAGATATGAATGAAAGGTGTGGGGATTGCATTCCAGGCTCTATTTTCAGTTCGTCAGTATAAAATCGAGAAACATTACACATTTTTGGCCTTTTCTTGCATATTAGGATTGTGGCTACATATGCAGTCTAACTCCTATTTTCGTGCAATATGCTCGCCTTCCAATTTATATGCCCTTCCCCATTAGCGTTTTTTTCTCCAATTACATTAAGCTTCCAAGATGATGGATGCTTCATTCGTTTGTCACTGGCCCCTCCATCATCACTTGAAAGCCGTTTTAATGCATTGTGTATCCAAAGATTATACGCACGTCATTAATTCGCGTCAGTGTGTTATGCCATAAATGCTAAATAATATCAGTACAAAAATCATTTTTACGTACCTTATTACATTAAATCAATATTGAAATAAATGAGAAAAATGTACAATATTTTTAGTTTTACATAACACTAGACGAACACGATTTTCACACCACAACAAGAACTAAACATACGATGAAAGAGTAATGGAACGGAGAAAAATTTTCTCCGGCGCCGGGATTTGAACCCGGGTTTTCAGCTCTACGTGCTGATGCTTTATCCACTAAGCCACACAGGATACAATTCCGACGCCGGTTAGAATCGTCTCAGATTAAGCTCCAACTCTTGGGTTCCCTCTAGTGGCCGCCCTCTGCACTACGTCATAGATGTCTATGAACGCAGGACCGAAGTCCACACATGTGCTGAGGTGCACTCGTAATGAGTGACTAGTTGGCCGGGATCCGACGGAATAAGCGCCGTCTTAAATCACGAAGTGATTTACGCATATCATATATATTATTTTAATGTACCGAAGTACATATGATATTTCCATGCAGATATTCTGCGTCATCATACGATGAAAGAGTAATGGAACGGAGAAAAATTCTCTCCGTGATTTAAGACGGCGCTATTCCGTCGGATCCCGGCCAACTAGTCACTCATATCGAGTGCACCTCAGCACATGTGTGGACTTCGGTCCTGCGTTCATAGACATCTATGACGTAGTGCAGACGGCGGCCACTAGAGGGAACCCAAGAGTTGGAGCTTAATCTGAGACGATTCTAACCGGCGCCGGAGTTGTATCCGGTGTGGCTTAGTGGATAAAGCATCAGCACGTAGAGCTGAAAACTCGGGTTCAAATCCCGGCGCCGGAGAGAATTTTTCTCCGTTCCATTACTCTTTCATCGTATGATGACCAGAATATCTGCATGGAAATATCATATGTACTTCGGTACATTAAAATAATATATAAGAACTAAACAACTAACAGTTCCTTTCCCACCCAACTGAAAGACACTCCTAGCGAGAACCTCTTCGAAGCGTGGATTTGAATGGTTTTTAAACACAATGCATGAAAATGTAATGTTTAAAGTCACGTTCTTGAATGATTCTTTAACTCAGTTTGATAGCAAAGGCAACGAAGTAGCTAGTAGTATAAATAAGTTATCTCAATTTCGGTCAAAAGTGGACTTCCATGATTTTTGATCTTACCGTTTCAAGTGAAGATTGATAAGAAAACCGGACAAGTCCAAAAATTCAAATTTTGAGCATAGCACAGTTTCAACTTCATTTCAAGCGTCATCTATTGACATGACAAGATTCTACAAAAAAACCGGATTTTTACCATTGAAAGATGTTTGAAAATATAGCGTTTGTGCAAAAACCGAATTAGTTCAACGTCTTTCTAGCAAAAGACGGACAAGTCACAAATTTATCCGGTTCTTGTTAGAAAATATCACGAATATGGCATTAATGTTGTCTTCTTTTGTTCCATCGCCATATTAGCTATTATTGTCGGTGTTATTTGATAAATATTTCATTTTCCAAATGAATGATCATCAAAATGAACCAGATACAAAAAAAAGTCATCAGAATGAGGAGATTGTTGAGGTGGCAGAAGATGACAATAGCAGTGGGTGTGATGAGTGGAAACAGCTATAATAATAATAATAATAATAATAATAATAATAATAATAATAATAATAATAATAATAATATAGTTCTACAGTATTTTTCTGATAGAGCATAGTTTGTGTTGTAATTAGAATAATTATTTTTCGATATTTGATTACTTGACGTGCCAAGAATTCAAAGACCGAAAGACACACATTTTGAAAGAGAAAAATAAAAAAATAACAATAGTGTCTTTCTTGTTCAGGAAATCATTCCAACATTAAGTTTTTAATTTAATAAAACACTTATAAAGTATTTATTTGTATGTTGATACAGTTGACAATATGAATGAAACATGATTAATATGCAACGATTAGTATAAAGTATACATTACAAATATCTAAAGAGCGAACCATTTCCAGAGATAATGCCATAGTTAACCCTCCTTCTACCAAGGTTTATTTTTTTTTATTTTTTTTAGTTGATTATTTAACGACGCTGTATCAACTACGAGGTTATTTAGCGTCGATGAGATTGGTGATAGCGAGATGGTATTTGGCGAGATGGGGCCGAGGATTCGCCATAGATTACCTGGAATTCACCTTACGGTTGGGGAAAACCTCGGAGAAACCCAACCAGGTAATCAGCCCAAGCGGGGATCGAACCCGCGCCCGAGCGCAACTTCAGATCGGCAGGCAAGCGCCTTAACCGACTGAGCCACGCCGGTGGCTACCAAGGTTTATTACAACTTACTGATACTAAGGGGGTTTAATGCAACCATATACCAATCTTTATTTAAATTTAAATAATATTCCTATATTTAAAAATTTGTGTATTATTGACTGTAGACCCCAGAGAATGTAAAAATGTAAAATAGTTTTCCTATTTTGAAATGCAGTGTTATTCATGAGTTCCGTTGCATAGTATTGAAAACGTACACCAAGAACTTTATATATGTTTCTGGTGACACTGTAAGATAGCACACAGATACACAGTATACTTAAACTTGCCTTTCATGTACTTAAAAATAAACTCTGAACGCTATAATAATAAATAGTTTTCACATGGTGTAAAAAAGCTACAAGCTATGAATGTCACAGTAATATAGCATAAATTAGAAATTTTTTTTCAGTTCTTTATTAAAATTTAAATATTGAAATACAACCATTAACATCTCCAAAGCATTTGTTTATGATAAAATGAAATTCTAAAAAAAAAATATAAATAAATATTTATAAAAATAAATATAGTAAATACAAATATAAATCCAATAAAACAAATTATAGTTTTGTTGAAATTCAAATATTCGAACAACACCTATAGCTACTACAATGGATACCTCGAAAGAAAGAAAGAAGGCTTTACTTATAATCATTTGTAACAAAATCGCTTTTAGAATAATCACACACACAAGAAAAAAAGTAATAAAAATTGGAGACAAAAAAATAATTTATTTAACGACGCTCACAACTGTAGAGGTTATATCAGCGTCGCTGGTGTGCCGGAATTTTATCCCACAGGAGTTCTTTTACATTCCAGTAAATCTACTGACATGAACCTGTCGCATTAAAGCATACTTAAATGCCATCTTCCTAGACCAGGATCGAACCCGCAATCTTGAGCACATAATGGTAAATGTTATGTTTTATTTAACGACGCTCGCAACTGCAGAGGTTATATCAACGTCGCCGGATGTGCCGGTATTTCGTCCCGCAGGAGTTCTTTTACATGCCAGTAAATCTACTGACATGAGCCTGTCTCATTTAAGCACACTTAAATGCCATCTACCTGGCCCGGGATCGAACCCGCAACCTTGGGCATAGAAGGCCAGCGCTATACCAACACGCCAACCAGGTCGACTACAGCACAGAAGGCCAGAGCTATACTGACTATGCTACCCAGGCCGACTTGGAAACCAAAGATCATGATAATATAAACAGCAATGTGAATAATGAAATAACAGAAAAGAAAACAATTTGGAGCCAAACAAACTCTGAATTTAAGAAAATTAAGCTGCAGATTGAATTTAATAGCCTAGAATTATCATGAAACAGAATACTAGGGGGGGGCAACAAAATCACCCCTCATGAATAAAGCAAATTACGTCTTAAAAGTATATGAATTATTTATTTTATTCTTATTTCAAAATGTTTGTAGACATTTAAGGGACAAATATATGAAATTTCAATAATTGATATAGAGAAAAATGGAAACAATACTAAAAAAAATCATCAGTGAGGTAATCATATTACTCTCTTTGGTAGCAGGAGGTTTCAAAGATTCGTTCACAGTACAGCCTACCTGCTGGAATAGTATTTGAATGGAAAGTACAGCCAGTGCCAGCGTTTCTGGCCTGTGAAATAGGTAATGGGTTCGTTGAGAACGAGTATCTTATCTTTGCCTCAAAATGTGGACGAGAAAGCTGACAGCTGTGATTGGCAGATTGCTGACGTCTCATCTGTTTAGGAGGTGGTACCACTCTCAGCCGAAGTGGCAACATATGTCACTGACTGGACAGTTTACTCAAGGACACACCACAGAAACGCAAAGTGCTAGTGTCTTGACTTTGACGCATTGGGCAGATTGCTGTCGTGACGTATTGGGTAGTACACTTCTCAGCTACACTGGCAACAAGTGCTCACTGATTGGCTTTTTACACAATGACACGCTCCAAAAACGCTGGCACTGGCTATAATGACTGTTTCGGAGAATGTATAAAAATTAGCTTAACACCAATGGTAAATAATGAGATAATGGATCATAGGGTACAGTTTACAATTTTCTCATTATGCTCTGTCAATAGGAGCAGTATTTGCTATTATAACAGGTTTTATTCAGTGATATCCATTATTTACAGGTACAACAATATATCAAAAAGTACATTTCATAATTATATTCCCAGGAGTAAATTGAATATTTTCCTCGGCAACAATTTTATTTTAACGTATAGGGAATAATGATAGCTGAATACCTTTTATATCATGCATGAAACCTGTGGAACAATAAAAGCATTTACTCGTGTACGGATCCCTTTGAACAGATAAAGTGAATAGAGGCATTAACAAAAACAATCTTGCAATAGCTATAGCAATAATGGAACTTGTTCCGTGAAGCACTTCGACCTCGAATGGTGTTTCAATTGGTCCACCTTACACCAAATTGCTAACCGCATTTCGCAGAGCGCTAACCCGTTTTCTGTCATATCTATTATGAGAAATTTACATAATATAATGACCGTAATTGATTATGTAAATAGAGGGGCTCGATTGCCTGCTGCGGGTATATTGCTCCTTGCTTCTTGTACACGATACAATGTTGAGCGCCTTGCTACCGTTCTCTGTTAAGCATTTGAGGTGTTGCTTTCTGAAAGAAAGCCACTAAAATATCAGTTCGGTAAAGCTATGATAGCGAAAGTTAAAAGTATGTTCTAAAAGCTGACAATCCCGCTGTCATTTGTTTTACTTTAATATTAAAATATTACGAAATTGCACTCATAATAACTTCTTATAAACGGCCCAATTGAAGAGCTAATTTTAAAATTGACGTAGATTAAGAATTAATGATTTTTTTGCCTTCATAATAGTACATTATGCAACGAGCCTATAATGGTAGTAATTAAGACGCGAGTATGTTTATGAAACGAGCGCAAGCGAGTTTCATAATTTTCATACGAGCGTCTTAATTACTACCATTATAGGCAAGTTTCATACGACTTTTTTTGCTCGACCAGATTTCTAACTTTAAATTAATCATAAGTATTCATGTTATTCTTATCTGACTAGGGAGCGGAACTGACCTTGTGCAATATCTCGTGAGTTTTGAGATGTGCGCAGACGCGAAAGTATTGATTTTTTCCGAGAAACAAATATCATTGACCTTGATATAATCTACAGAGTAAAATAAACTTTAATCTTGGTATAACCTTGAAATTGATTTAGACATTGAAAAATGAGATGATAAATTGAATTTATTTGAATATTATTTACAATTAACGCTAATTATTATAGTAACAGAACATAACCTTCTGCGACAGTATTGGATTTCCAGCCTCCGTGACGTTTCGCTAGTTGTCTTTCGATTGTATATCCGAGAATAATCGATACTTGCGCTTTCATATTGCTACAATGGTGTTTTCTGATTGGTGGAACAGCTGAACTTTAATGAATAGGTGTACTTTAATTAGGTCCATTAAAGGGCTGCTACCAGGTGTATAATTACTACATTTCGGCATGGTCGAGCATAAAATAGTTTATACGTCCTCTCATCTTAAAGCTATGGATCGGTGAAAATAACGAAAAAAAAAAAAAAGACATTAAAAACTGGACAGTTTGTTTTTAACTTAGAAGGCAAAACTGTTTCAGTTTTCTATATCTGTGCTTATTTTGGCCCTACGGCAATTTAGAGCTCCTCAGGACGAATTTAAAGCGACCAGCGCGTCCTTGGTGCTGGAGTTCTTTAAACTGACACTCATTTGTCATTTTGATAGAGCTTGTTCTTCATTCGAACTAATTTCACTTTTCATTCAGTTCACAATTCAAGCTGTTATGTAGGAAAAAAATGTGTGTGGTAGACCTATATAGGAAGGAAGAATATCGATAGTATTTATCATATACGTGCTGTACTTTGATAGTCATATCCTCGATTTTCCAATTTTCAACATTTTGTAACATTCAAAATGCTCTACTGAATGTAGTTTTTCTCCAGTCTCAGTGAAATTTTGCTGAGAAGTCCACAAAAGCATGTGAAGTAAGCTCACATATGTGTTTTCTTCTGATATTCAAAGTATTCAAATCACCGTGTGTTGAGGTTGTGATAAGTTTTAAAAAAATTGAATAATTAACAACTCAGAGGGAAAATTTTCTTTTTCTCAAAAAAGTAATTGAAAAATACGAAAAGCATGTGTTATATCTTAAATACATTATCAAGAATAAATGAAACACAAATTTAAAGAGAAATTATGTAAATTTAAAAATTTGAAAATTATATTTCCGTATTAAAAAGAAAAAAAAAATATATATGTACAAAACTAATTGGAATATCAAAATGAAAATTTGTGTATTACATTTTCAAATTTCAAGAAATATTTGATAAGTGTTTTAGAATAATTGGTTGTGAAATGTAGAAGTTAGAAAATTCACAGTTCCATAGCCTTAAAGGAAACGTTTTTAATTCCATCATCTCTTAAATCACAAGTTAATAAATATATGAAACTGCGTTTATTTGCGATAGTGACGCAATGTGTATTTTATATCCATTCTGACCAATTCACTATTTCTCTGGAAGTCAAGTGATATGACGTAGAAACATGTCTGTTTACAGCTTGTAGTAGACTTATTTTATGATTTATAGCGGTAAATTAAGGCCATGAGTAACTGAATCTATATTGTGGTGGATACAGTGTCCAGAAAAAAAGCTACATTATGCTGGCAATGCTTAGCAAAGTTTCTGATCAGTTTACCATTACTGTAAACATAACATTCCCTGTGACGGGACATAGTTACTTTCCTATAGATCGTGCATTTGGAAGGATCGAAAAGATGATGCGGAAAATCTATTTTTTTTTTTAGTTTAACAATATCTCTGGACATTATGGCACTGTACAGTAGTGGCAAAAAAACCAGACCGCCCCTTGTAGCTGATTTCAGAGCCTTGTTCACTCCAGAGCGTCAGTGCATATTCTTCGGACACAGAACCACCTGTGCAGTTGAACAACGCAGCTGGTTACTGTTTTCGTCCGGTTTTTTGCCACTACTGACAAATGTTGACTGACTCAGAGGAACATCTTCCTGAAGATGTTGTAATGGATTATTAGCACCTCCGTTCCCAGAACAAGTGAGGCCACTTTTGATAGAAAGGGTAATAACATGACAGGCATCTACTTATTTTTGTTTATTAATAATTTCAGACACTTTGTAAATGTCACATCACAGTACGATTAAGTGTTTTTATTTATTATTATTATTATTATTATTATTATTATTATTATTATTATTATTATTATTATTATTACTAATGTCTGCTACTATTGAGTTCATTCTATGCCCTTTGCTTTTTCTAATATAATGTTTCCAAATTATTCCCATAATATTGCTGAATTCATAATGTCATCAATGATCACTCTTAAGTTGGAATATTAAGTTGGACATTTAATTGGAATTTTCAATAAAAGTATTCGTTTTTCATTGTACAAAGTAATTATCATTATTTACACACGTGTCCTGGGCGACTTCGTCCTTATCTACTTTACAGGTAAAATACTTTGAACATCGATTATCTCTACAGGTACATTTGGCGGGTTCGCCCTTCTCTTACGGAACACCTCCTCATATCTGCAAATTATTTCGTTTTATTTCTATATATTACCCACTGTACAGGAATGTATTGTGTAGCTGTAGTAAACTCTGAATTATCTCTGGAATGTTGTTATTACTGTGATGATGATGATGATGATTATTATTATTATTATTATTATTATTATTATTATTATTATTTTTATTATTATATCCGGTCGGTTAGCTCAGTTGGTAGAGCAGGTGACTACGGACTGGAAGGTCCGGGGATCGAACCCGTGAAGTGACGGAATTTTCTCTTGACCATAATTCCAGAACGGCCCTGAGGTTCGCTCGGCCTACTATCGAGTTGAGTACCGGATCTTACCCAGAGATAAAAAGGCGGTCGAATTCTGGTGCCAACTACACCACCTCATTCTAATGCTGAGATTAACGAATGCATGAAGCTCTACCTCCATAACCGCATGTGCCTCATGGCATGTTTGCAGGTAGATTTACTTATTATTATTATTATTATTATTATTATTATTATTATTATTATTATTATTATTATTATTATTAGACAGTGGATGCGGGATGACTTAAGGAAAAGTGAAGTTGTTTCGTATCGGAGTATATGGCACGTGCCGCGTCGTTCGTCCTTTGTGTACTTGGCGAGTACAGCAGCGTACATAACGCAATGTGTTCAGTTGTTATCCTGCTCAAGTATTTAGTACGAGTTGAATAGTGTATTGCTGATCCATTCATAATGTCCAATTCAAAACGTTATTTTCTCTTAGAGATACGAAATGCAATTAAGAAGTATGAGAGTGACAGTTTATGTATTAACGAAGACAATATCGTGTGTAATGTACCGGTATGTAAAATTGAAACAAAAACCAGAACAACTCAGGCTATAGAGAAACATTGCAACAGTACATCGCACAGGAAATGCGTTGAAATTAAATCTGAGAAATAATAATAATAATAATAATAATAATAATAATAATAATAATAATCATAATAATCGTTTATTTGTGCCGGTCTAACGACACCTGCAACATGATATTCAGTGCAAATATTCCTCTAAGGAAATTGAGTGATCTCCATTTTAGAGGTTTTCTTCAGAAATTCTCTCGATACAAAAACTGTTTAAGCGATAGGCGAAGACGATTCAGCTTCAAAACTTACGAGAATAAATCATCGTTTACTACAACGCTGGTAATTGCATCAAAGATGAGGACTGAACCTTGCAAGGTATGTACTACAGTACATTATTTTTATTTTCCTTCTGAATGTACGGAGATACAGTAGCATGTGAACGTCGTCTGTTTACGTTTAAAACCTGTTCAGCCAATGGTCTGAATGAAAAAAAAAAGTAACATATAGTAAATGTGCACTTACATTCAACTATAAGTAATCCCGCATCAACTGTTTTATTATTATTATTATTATTATTATTATTATTATTATTATTATTATTATTATTATTATTATCATCACCATTATCACATCGATGGACATATATTTGATTATTTGGAAGGTGTAACATAGAATTAGTACTTGGAATCTTGCCGTCAACACCAAGTTTCTCTATCAGAAAATTAATGTAAACTCGCATAGTCCATGCCTGTGGAGTAACGGTTAGCACGTCTAGCCGCGAAACCAGGTGGCCCGGGTTCGATTCCCGGTCGGGGCAAGTTACCTGGTTGAGGTTTTTTCCGGGGTTTTCCCTCAACCCAATATGAGCAAATGCTGGGTAACTTTCGGTGTTGGACCCCGGACTCATTTCACCGGCATTATCACCTTCATATCATTCAGACGCTAAATAACCTGTGGTGTTGATATAGCGTCGTAAAATAACCTACTAAAAAAACTCGCATAATTTATACCCTCCTCTTCTGGGTGTAAAATCAATGCCATATCAGGTCAATTATCACCATGCCCTACGGAGATCATGCACTTTCTTTGCTTATTTGAACCTGGAACCGTGTCTTGAACGCTTAACATTAATTGTGGCATACGTCATGGATGAAGTACAGCAATTGTGGAGTGTAGTTTCAGAAAAACGGTAAAAGAAACAGTGGAAGTTGGAGTTTTCGTGTTAATTGGCTTTAAAAGTCGTGGATTAACAAGGTAATGTTGTGAGTGCCCTCACAGTTTGCATTCTTCAACGTTATGAGCACTACAGCAGGTCGAGGAATAAGAAAGAAAAGGCGGGAGCTCATAGCTTTAACCTAAAAACGTGAAGGACCCATTTCAGGGAAGGAAACGAAGATGAGAGGATAATATTAAAATTGGTTGTGAAGGTGTAAAGTGAGTCGATATGGAGTTGTGGAAAATTCCCTGAGATGAGCATGATGGACCATTGGGTTCCGTGAGATGGCGAACTCCATGAAATGTCCAATAAAATCTTCTTCTTAGTTAAATGGAATCAGTTTTGATACCTTCCTAGAACACGTTATGTTCTACACTCCATAAGGGAAAGACAACTTCGCTGATTGCTTAGTGTAAAAAAAAAACATTTTAAATTACTTTAAATCTTCGTTCGCGTGTCAGATTTCCTCAAAGAAGTGGATAAATATCGACACATTGAATGTTCGGAAAGTCAAACTCTCGACATTTGGCCCGATTGCATGATCTTCTCTAACAAATGTATACTTTTGATTAAAGTTATTGAAATGAAGTGAGTTCTTTTTTATGTTTTAAACCGTTGATCTCATTTCGTGTATTTGGTTTAGGTACCATTCAAAATTGTAGAAATACGTATGATGTAGCGAAATATCGGGACAAATCGTATTTATAGCGAATTGGTTCTCAACAGTAATCTCACTAGACGTTTTGATTTATCTAGAGAAAATCAAAACTCGAGTGGGATTTAATTGACTATTACACTATTAGAAGAATGTATATAAAGATTAGAAGTAACGAAGTACTCCAATACAATAAAATATTAATTGACTTACGAAAATACAAGTGTCTTCAAATATATTATTGTACCATCTCAACATTACAAATATTACGCTAGATGCATGCTAGATGGCAGTAGTGAGCAATGCCTTCTCGTCGAGAAGTTCTCGATCTATTATACACAATGGCAATGTTACTAGTCAAGAAGGCTTTGTTGATTCAGTTTCATTTTTATTAAAATGCAGCATTCCACTTCAATTATCCGAATCCCAGTAATCAACGTCACTTGACAAATGATTTTCAATAAATCTTAATATTAAACAATCTCTGATACGTAACTATCCATAATATCATATAGCAGAAGCTATAACATAACCTAACTAATATACACAAGTGCTAGAAAAGTTTTAATTAACGACGATGACATAAAAAATAAACATGAATAATTTTAAAAGGAATAATTCTTGAATGTACAATTTTCAAATTTGAATGTGGTTGGTGGTTCAATTGATGTTATATTCGACGTGTGCGTAATAGAAGTGGAACTCGTTGATGTAGGCCTACATGGTGTATTCAACTTATTCAGGATTTCCGAATGGTGCTCTTCATTTATTTGTAAATCGGATTTCAGAAGATGCATAGGTATGATCAGTGATTTTTATTAATTCTTGTTCTTGAATGCCAATGCGAGTCATATTTGAAACTGCTGTGCATCGACTGGAGTGGTTTGTAATTTTATATACATATATATATATTTTTTTTTTTGACGTCCAGACCAGCGCAGTTTCAAATGTTGGCAAACAAAGAAACAAATGCTAGGGACGCGATAAAATTAAACAAATGCTAGGGACGCGATAAAATTAAACACATGCTAGGGACATGATAAAATTGTGCGATAAGCACCATGATTGGTTGAAATACGCCCTTTCGTATCGTTTTATTGGTCAAAAGTAGTATGACGTAGTAACAGTGTAATAGTCAATAAAATATTCCATGTTCATTTTTTCTTGTTGGTAATAAGCGTAACCAAATCATATTATACAGGAACAAAAGAGCAAGAAGATTTTTTAATGTTGTAAAAGAGAGGGAGAGATTGTTATTGGTGGCACAGTATACGTGAAAATGTGAGGTCCACCATTACACGTAAGAAATGTTGTGACGAAATACATATCGAATAATAATAATAATAATAATAATAATAATAATAATAATAATAATAATAATAATAATAATAATATTTGTAATAATAATTATTCTATGATATATAATAATAATAATAATAATAATAATAATAATTGTAATAATAATAATAATGATTATTATTTTAAAATACATGTATAGCGTTTATTTTATTGTTTTACTCAATTGATTAAACAAAACAATTGCAACCACAATTAGCTATCCTGTAATACACGATAAAGGAAGGATTAAGCATATTAATATCCGTCAGAATTCCTCTGCAAATAGAAGTCATAGATTGTTACATTATCAAGAATGACAAGGTTCCCGCATAATTGTAGAGTCTGATTTGGGGGATATTATCCCTTGTAATTGCATGATTAATGAGGCAGTTACAATAGTTTTTAGTTTTATTAATAGGGAGTTTTCGCACACTCTGGGTCCGCTAAACTGTTCACGTTATGTTGACGTCAGTAGTGACGTTTTTAGTGCATGACAGTGGTTTCAAGTTGACTATCCGTTCACTAGTCAGTACTCTAGCATTCGTAAACAGTGTACCTGCTGAATACTCCGTTCGCCAGTCACAATTTTATTGTTCATGTTGTAGTTGGAATCTCCTGGTAGAGGGGCAGAGAAGGCCTGACGGCCTTATCTCTACCAGGTTAAATAAATAAATGCTAAATACTAATGCTAAATACCGTAGCCTGAGTAAACAGTGTACCTGCTGAATAATAATGCCAAACGCTAAAAGTTCTCAGGCGCATACTTTTGCAGCGGAATTTGTAGAGTGGTTTGAAGTAAATGTGAGTGAATTCTACACTATCTACCAAAAAGTAATTGGCCACTGTTTTTTGCCCCTTTTAGGATCTCGTGTTACCACCTCTTGTTGCTATAACAGCAGCTACCCTGTCAGGCATGCTCTCCACTATTTTGTGTAGGATATCCACTGGAATGCGTCGCCATTCCTCTTCAACATGACACTCAGTTGGACAATGGAAGTTGGCCGCATCTCCCGAGACCTCAATCGCCGGACCAATTCGTCCCAAAGGTGCTCAGTGGGATTGAGATCAGGACTCCATGCAGGCCAGTTCAAACGGTGATCATTATTGTCTGCATACAACTTAATAATAGCCGCCGAAACATGGGGCCAAATTCCATTATCCAACTGAGTGCCATGTTGCAAGAGGAATGGCGACGCATTCCAGTGGATATCCTACACAAACTAGTGGAGAGCATAACTGACAGTGTAGCTGCTGTTATAGCAACAAGAGGTGGTACCACGTGGTCCCAAAGGTGCAAAAGCAGTGCCCAAATACTTTTTCTTAGATAGTGTATAATAATTCTTCTGTACATAACGAAGGGTAGGTAAAATTATATCTTTCTAATGCTATGCAGCTTATATTTACTTTTAGAGCTGTCTAGATTTGTTTATGTTCACCTTGTTATTCGCATAATCGATCGCAGAACCAAGTCAATGTCCTCGTGCTAGCTCAGTCCCCGGCCCATGTACCATACTGCAGTCAACATTTGCAATCGGTCCCCAACATTAAAAGCCTAGTAAAGAGTCTGTATGACGGTACAGTAGGTAAATAAGAGTAAAGATAAGTATGTAGGCTGAAGGATGGATGGATGGATGGATGGATGGATGGATGGATGGATGGATGGATGGATGGATGGATGGATGATTTGATTAATGGATAGGTGTATGTATCAATACGTTTATGAAACGATATGTGGCTTAGTTCTTCGCTGAAGACATGGTTATTTAATAAGTTATGGTGTATATCAGTGTTCCGCAACATTTTTATACTCACGGCACACCCTAGATGGGCCTAGACTGAACACGGCACACCAAAATATCAATCCCTTCAAAACATATGATGTGACTATCTTAATATAATTATGTAATGTAATTAAATTTATTATTATTATTATTATTATTATTATTATTATTATTATTATTATTATTATTATAAAGCCGAAACAGACTTGCATTTATTGAGAATTTATTAAATTTAATTCACTGTAGAAAATACGCATTTTTGTTATTAACATTAAAGTAAATAACTTTACTGATCTGTGGCGGAATCGTTAACAGTGCAAGCCTCATTTCTTCATCGATGGATTTGAGTCTCCCCCTCTTCGATGTTTTAATTTTCAGTTAACGTCGAGAAGCCCAGTTCACACACATATGTAGCTGAAAATGGTAATAACATATTAACTGCCATCTCGGAGATAGCCGGGTATTCACTCCTTACTGACAATCAAAATGTTTCCAAAGGCACTTCGAGAAGTTTTAATTTCATTATTCTGTCTGCTTTTAAGTCTGCTAGTTCATTTTGTACGAGTATATTATTCGGAAGATGTTTTGAATTCACAGTGATTGAATCAAGAACCCAGTAAAAATCTTGAACACTTTCTCCGAAATAATTCTTGAACTTCTGCTGCAAGATTACTAAGTGTTCTTTAATTAAGTTCATCAACACTTTATTACCGTCAGCAAGGGGCCATACAGTTGGGATCATCTCAAACGACCCATTTTCAGGCATTAACATCGTTCCAGCTATTACGTGTTTTTTTTTTTTTTTATGATAAGTTCGGCTACCTTATAGCTAGCTTCCAGTACTTTTTGTGAAATCTGTACCGACATCGTCATGAGCGTCACTTGTTTTTTATTTTGTTTCAACAACCGACGATAATAATATACACCTTTGTTTGACAGAAAGGAATGTTTTGTTACGAAATGTCGTTTCAATTTACTAGAACCATAGCATTACTGAGATTTTCACCACGCACAACACACTGGGTGATTGGGCATGTTTTATCAACACACCATTTCAATTTCAATTAATTTTCGCGTCACACCTTTCAACTTGTGAAGGCACACCGGTTGCGGAACACTGGTGTATATGATACATGGGACGATATAAGAAGAATCAGATGAATGTAAATGAATCAGAAAGCAATGTACTTAAAATAATAATTTTTTGTTTAAGCGAGTTTATCAATGAATATAAATTTTATTCTACTATAAATAGATAACGTAATAATAAACAGTGCTTTCTTATAGTTTCGAAAGTTGCTTCCTTAAGACTATCATTGTATTTGTGTTTTAAAGCTTCTTAGAACTCTTTAAAACTTTCCTTACATGTAATTACAGACTTTATTCCGTTTTGATTAATATATTGGATCTGGTCTGCCACTCTCGCTGCTCGAAGCGAGTGCGGCAGCAGATCATCTTGGGGGAAATGTCTGGAGTTGGACGCAGTGTGAAGTTTTGGGATTCCACACGATTTATAGCAGGAGGTAAAGCACACTCCATTAAGCGTATATGGGCGAGGAGGTGAGGAGCCCCTCACGTTCACAAACTTGGTGTAAGGAGATGAATACTAGAGCCGGTCCATAAATGCGAAAGTACCACATCAGGTCAAGTGTATAAAAGGGGTATTTGATCACTACAAATCGCCAGGTTTTCTGAAAACCTTTACATTTCCTTTTCAACTCTGTGTACAGTGGCTTGAAAACATTGATCTGAAGCTATAGAAAGGGATGCAGTTCACTCTATAAGCTTCAGTTAATTCCCCACTTTTGCCGGACTTAGATCACTAAACGTGCGTTTCAATTAGCTTCTGAAGGGGCACAAAAATACAATGTAATGTAGGCCTACTTCAAACGAAGTATTAGAGATTTTAAACCGGATATATTAAATACAAGTTGTATAGCGTGAGAGACAAGACTGAGACTTCTCTTAACAGTTGGGATAAACGAGGGAAAAAATAACTTAACCCTTAAACTGTCGCGTCTTTGTTAGATTAAGACTCGCGCAGGGTGTTGCTGAAACCCCAAATACAGGGACATAATTTTATTTTTACTTCAATTTTTATTGTATACCTTATTTTATTTCAAGGAGTGC
Source organism: Periplaneta americana (assembly GCF_040183065.1). NCBI lineage: Eukaryota > Metazoa > Arthropoda > Insecta > Blattodea > Blattidae > Periplaneta > Periplaneta americana. The sequence goes on along the minus strand of NC_091126.1, from coordinate 62,258,790 downwards.
AGTTCGGTGTTCAAATAAGCCACCGAACTGCACTCCTTGAAATAAAATAAGGTATACCTGAGTTTTTGAATGTACTTCACTCCCACCCCTTCTACTAATGAAGTTCAACCGAACCTCCACACAGATCCAAGACCGCATATACAGACATAGTAGCCTTACGGTAATACTAAACAGTACGTTCCAAAAATATGTTCGCGTGTTTCAGTGACTTAAGAACTTTCAATATTGAATCATTTTCGCACAGGTACTGTCGTCTATTTGCCTACGTCGTATCCCGGTTTCCCCCAACAGCTTTTATTCGCCAGCTAGTGGCTGGGCTATCTTAGCTCTTTTCTGAGAACATTAATTTCTGTTAGGAATTGGACGTCTACGTAATATTATACACCTCTTTAAAATAACTTAAATAAAAGGGCCTAGTTAAGTAATTAAATGTCACGTGATTTGCTCCCTTTCTACGACCCTACGACATAACCACTTGGACGGACAGTAGATAGTATGTCTGAGTAATTTTATCTTTTCGGATCGGACAGAAGTGAAGATTGAATTTACAGTACGTAAGGTACTCTTTTATAGAGTAGGTACGGAATTATTTCAACACGAGTTACTAGTACGAAGGACGAAACTGGTAATTGGGATTAGGTACATTAGTCTATAGTGCGATAATATGCACATTAGAACTGAAGCCAGTATCGAAATGAACGGCCATAATTTTCAAAAATGTGTTTACATATCCATATTATGATTATTTTTCAATTTAATTTCATTCTCTATATTGTACGCTAATGTGCTATAGACAGTATAATATACACTGCATAATGGATACGTCCACATGGACATCTCAGTTCGTGAGTAAAAACATTCATTGTTAATACTGTACTGTATTTTGATTAAACAAAAACGTAATGAATATAATCAAACTCAAAATCGCGATATTTCCTAGTTTACGTAAATGGATGAACTACTTTTCTTCCCTCCTATACCTAGTAAAGTGATTTGTTTGTATATTAAGCCAGTATCATCAAACTCCAGTGTTGGAAGAGGGTAGCGAACGGCGTTGATCCAAACTTATAGCCAAGTTAATATTAAAAATGTTCGTAAAAATAAAATGATGTCCCTGTATAGTGAGTTCATATGGGTTATTATTTTAGTGAACAATTAAAATATCGCTCTTTCTTTATTTACACAACTATATGACATAATTTAAATCTATGTTATATTTAAACAAAAAATAAAAAGTATAAAAATGCGTTCCTTTGTTATCATTAATTTGCATCACTTTATTTATGACAAGAAGCATCCAAGAGTTATTGCCTTATCACTCACATCTTTGTTGTGCGTCATAATTCGCATACATCTATTGAACTGCCTAGAGTCATTGCATATCCAGAAGGAAAAGTTTGACGTAAAAGCAAAACCTTAATGACGCAAGGAAAGTAAAATCATACTTTAAGGTTAATGTTGAAGTTATTTTATGAACAGAACGAACAGTAGACCCAACACTGATGTGAAAAAAATCAAACAGATCAATATAATGTTATATTTTCATATTGCAAAAAAAAAAAAACAATTTCAAATTGCTGAAATCCATAATAAAAATGCTTTCTATATGCGTATCAATAAATAATGTTGTTCATACAAACCTCGTTTTTAATATATTGAAAAAAGAAAATCCCTGTCAAAATATATTATTTGTTAAAAGGGCATATGTCCAGTTAATTTAAGTGCCCCTACTAATGGCATGATTGATTTTATTTCCAAATTTAATTCTCATTTGAGTTGAAGTATAACTGCTTAATTTGAATGATTCAGAAAATTAATAAACTTTCGTATTTATAGACATTCTTGGCGCGGACTTCCGGTGGATGATCAGCGAACTAACGTTTTTCGTATTCATAAACCAGTGGTAGCGATATGATATGAATACCGTACAAGTAACCAGTCGATAGCCGGGGCTATGTTAGCACGCTCGTAGCGCGGGCTGGCGATATTGTTTATGAATAGTACTCTTAATGATTAAGCAGGAAATAATTTTTTCTTTCTCCTGTAAAATTGACCTTTCTGGACTTCGGTTCTTTTAACACACAACTATTCAATTGTGTGATGGATTTTTATTCATATGCGAGCTTATACTCGTAACTATTTATCTCTTTCCAAAGCAAGAGAGCTGTTTCGAAACCCTGTAGGCCTGTAGCCCAAAGATCTGATTACAAGAGAACGAACACACCTGATCGTGCTTGCTTACTGATCTCGGCACTCTCTTTTGCTCTATTATACAAAGGGTTAGATGATTCTGGGGATATCGTACGCGTTTCCTATCTAAGTGTTCCATGATTCGAATCCCAGTTAAGCCTTGGTTTTTCTGAACCGACGCATGCGACGTGCGAGATGCGAAGCCCGCCTCCCACAAATCTGGACAACACGTGAGATAGTGAGTGGTTTCTATAGTTGCGAGGTGCGCAGACCTCGCATCTCGCAGTTATAGAGACCACTCACTATCTCTCGTGTAGTGCGGATTTGTGCGAGGCGCGCCTCGTATCCCGCACGTCGCATGCGTCGGTTCAGAAAAACCAAGGCTTTAGGAAAATTGAAGAGTCTAGGGAATTCAATTTTTGCTCCTCGTTTTGTGTTGCCCTGTGTTGCCGCAGCGATAGATCTATGTCGTGCTAACCACATGATCCTGCAAGTGCACAATGTGAGCTTGTTTTCAGTTCACTCCAAAGATGTAGAGCCCCCTACACGTCATTGGATTTTAGTCCAATTTCAACATGAAGAGGTACAACAGAAGTACAATAAAGAAATAAGTGTAATTATATCCGAAATGCTTGAACTAAACATATTATTGTACCATGTCATCAATTTCTACATTGTAGCTCAGAATTATTTAACCACCGAAGTTAAATTAAAATGTTCATTAAAGACTCATCACACTTTTGACGCAACTCGCTTGAATAAGCACAGAGTAAATATTTTTGTGTACATATTGGTCCTTTATAAATATTCTTTTCTGAAGTTTTCTCTATTCTGGTGGTTATAGGAGAGTTCCACAGAAAATTCCGGGACATTACCTTCAATATTCGCACCACGGTACGAAATATCTTGTTAGAGAGGTGGCAGACGTTTCTACGTGATATGCCGTGTATTCGAATTTACTTATTAACTACATGTCTCTGTCGTCAGAGATGCTTTCAGAGAATGAGATGGGGGAAGCTATATTTCTCTCTCTGTCTCTCGTAGGAGATAATGATAATATGTCTATTACGCTCTATGCTATTGGTTTTCACCCCATGCAGGAGATCTGCAGCGGAGCATAGAAATATGTCTCCTTACTGAAATGAGGAATGTGAGAAATTCTTAGTCATACCACAATTCTGCCGCATGAAAAAACACAGGTTATAGACGAGAAAATGAATTAACATCCTTTACCTATATGGCAGAAAGAGATAAAAATTTTCCAATTGGAAACTGGACTTTAATTCGCTGAATATGTAGCAGAAGACGCTATCACTAGGGAAATAATGTATAATTGATGTAACCTAGCCTATAATGGACAGTAATGCTATGGATCAGGGCCACAAACTGAAATAAACTTTCAGCGCAAATTGACTATTTATATGAGTATATTATGCTAAATTCAAATTTTCATAGGAGAGGAAAGTATTCAAAATTTTTCCTGCAGCTTTTTATCACGGAGAGGTTCTTTTACGCACAAGAAATAATAATAATAATAATAATAATAATAATAATAATAATAATAATAATAATAATAATAATAATAATTTATTTTAGCTGGCAGAGTTAAGGCCGTAAGGCCTTCTCTTCCACTCAACCAGCAAAAAGTGTATATACATATGCATGAACTTACAAAGAATTCAACAATTTCATTTTGATGAGAGTTACATGTATACAAGAGTTATTTACGAATTAAACAACAAAATACTATGAACTATTAATTAAACACTGAAATAAACTGTGTAGCAGAATTATATACCACATGGGAAAGTTTACTTTACTCCCTACCTGAAGGAAGCCATACTATGAAGTCTTTCGCTCTTAAAAATTCATCATTCTCGGCAGTGTTTATACCCGCTAACTTCGAACCCAGTTACAAAGGCAACCAAATGTGATAATAATAATAATAATAATAATAATAATAATAATAATAATAATAATAATAATAATAATAATAATAGGGTAACTTAGGGTTTTTTGAACAGTGGGGCTTGTTGGTCACTTTGTACTTTAACGTGTTACCTCGCCACTTTAGGGCACCACATTCTGCTAGACGTCAATGACGAAAGTAGCCCCACTCGTGGCTACTTCCGTCATTGACTTCTAACAGAATGTGGTGCCCTAAAGTGGCGAGGTAACACGTTAAAGTACAAAGTGTCCAACAAGCCCCACTGTCCAAAAGACAATAATAATAATAATAATAATAATAATAATAATAATAATAATAATAATAATAATTTATGTAGAAGTTTTCTAGAGTACCGTTACATTAGTTTTACTACAACCTATTAGCAATTCTGTTTCTCCATAAGTTTCTCTTCTCCTTGTTTCCTTCTGTCAATTCTCTAAAATCCAAAACTTTTCGGAACCCATCCATTCATCCATCTATCCATCGCTCCTTAGGTCTGCCCCGTCTTTTCTTGCCTTCTGCTTCCAACTCCAGCATTGCCTTCGGTAGTACTCTATCACTATGTCCAGAACATTCGTATATTTTTCTTTTATTATATCTATGACATTTTACCATCATCAAATGCTGCTGTACGGATTATGCCATTGGGCCTGTTCCATCTTTAGGATTCGGCTGGTCTCTCCAACTCTCCTTTGGTCTGCCGACATTATGGGAACACTAATCTAAAAATGACAACTTACGTCCTAATATTTTTTTAAACTAAATTTTGAGAGCATGTTCACTATGTAAACGACTAATAAAATCCAAATTTTTACCTCCCAAATATTTTTGGCTTTTGATCTTTTATTTTTCTTTCTATTATTTTTAGAAATATTTTCAAACCCTACTTTTTAGCAGAAGATATCAATAATTTTAAACTTTTTTTTGTTAAATTCATAAGACATACGGAAACATTTCTGTGCATTCAGTTTATGAATTATCTCATTTGCTAACTTTGAAAAAAAAAATGTTATTTTTTTCTATAATTCATTAAAAAATTATCAGATGAACTAGCAGCATTCCTTACAAAATGAATTAATAGAAATAAGCCGGTATCTCATAAATGCTTGCAGTAAAAATTACATCCAGATTGATTAATATTTGGTATGAAAAGATGGTGTTGTATCAAGAAAAATAAACTTAGAGAAAAAATGATTTGAAATTAAAATGAATATTTATGTATTAAATTAAAATTCTCCTCACCTACATTCATCTAGTAATTTCAGGGAGCCAACTTTAGAACGAAATTTACTAGATTTGTAGTCAGAAATTTGTCAAAAAGAATTCTTTGATGAAAAAATAATTTTTATAGCTCTTTAAATGCCACGCCACCTTATAGCCTTTATTAAAAAAAAATATTTGTAATTAGAATTGAACTAAATCCATTTGGTGAATGAAAATATACATTCTTAAGAACTAAAATAGTCAATAAAATTTTTTGGAAAGTATTTCATGACTTTCAGTGGAGTCTGCCCTTAAGATACGAGTATATGGATTGTATTCGGACACTAAGAGGAAGACAGAACATAGGAAAGATTGGAGAATGTCAAGTTTGCAGTCGAAGACCTTAATTTTGTCCAGAACACTATGAATGAACATATTTTTAACAAATTTATTAATCTTTTGGGGATTATAAATTTCTTCCAAACATTCTCAAGGTAATCTATACCACTGGTGTCGAAAACTTTTTTGATATCCATAAACAACATATGCACATGTTTATCAAAGTCACATTTTCTTCCTTGCAGCGATCGCATAACCAATATATTATTTTTTTTCAGATTCAATTTTTATCATCATCTGTATATGGATGAATCCTGGATAACATTGCATTCTTGAATAATTGAACTGCGTATTTCCTGGACGCTACTCCTTTATGCTCAGAAATATCTGACATATTAGTTGCCTATTAGTAGTAATAACTTGTATTTTACTTTTGGTGGACCCTGATATTTCTACTGCTACATTCTTGATATACAGGGACATCATTTTATTTTTACTTCAATTTTTATTGTTCCTGAGTGTTTGAATGTACTTCACTCCCACCTCCTCTACTAGTAAACTTCCAATCGTCCTCCACACAGAACCAAGGCAGCGTATGCAGTCATAATAAATAGTACCCTGAGTTGTGAGTATAGACATTCCAGAAATCTGTTCGCGTTTTCCAGTGACGAAAGAGCTTTCAATATTGAATCATATTTTCGCACAGGTACTGTTGTCCGTTTGAATACGTCGCATCCCGGTTTCCTGAAACCGCTTCTGCTCGCCCCTCTGTAAAGGCTAGTGGCTGGGCTGTCTTAGCTCTTTTCTGAAAACGTTAATTTCTGTTAGGAATTGGACGTCTACGTAATATTATACAACTGTTTAAAATAACTTAAATAACAGGGCCTCGTTAAGTAATTTACTGTCACGTGATTTCCCCCCTTTCTACGACCCTGCGACAAAACCACTTGGACGAGCAGTAGATAGCATGTCAGAGTAATTTTATTTTTTCGGATCGGACAAAAGTGAAAATTGAATTTACAATACGTATGATACTCTATTATACAGGGACATCATTTTATTTTTACTTTAATTTTTATTGTACCTGAGTTTTTGAATGTACTTCACTCCCACTCCTTCTACTAAGGAAGTTCCAACTCCACACAGAACCAAGACCTCAGATAGTAAGCAGTACTGAGTTACTGAGTATAGTACGTTCCAGAAATATGTTCGCTTTTTCCAGTGACGAAAGAGCTTTCAATATTGAATCATATTTTCGCACAGGTACTGTCCGTTTGCCTACGTCGCATCCCGATTTCCCCCACCTGCTTCTGCTCGCCCCTCTGTAAAAGCTGGGCTGTCTTAGCTCTTTTCAGAAAACATTAATTTCTCTTAGGAATTGGACGTTTTCGTAATATGCTGCTGTTTAATTTAACTTAAATAAAAGGGCCTCGTTAAGTAATTAACTGTCACGTGATTTCCTCCCTTTCTACAATCCTGCGGCATAACCACTTGGACGGACAGTAGATAGCATGTCTGAGTAATTTTATATTTTCGGGTCGGGCAGAAGTGAAGATTGAATTCACAGTAAGTAGAGTAGGTGCAGAATTATTTCAACATGAGTTACTAGTACGAAGGACGAAACTGGCAATTGGAATTAGATGCAATAGTCTATAGTGCGATAATATGCACAAAAGAACTGAAGCCTGTATGGAGATGAACGGCCACCATTTTCAAAATTGTGTTTAAATATTCATATTGTGATTATTTTTCAATTTAACGTCTTTCTCTACATTGTACGCTAATGTGCTGTAGACAGTATAATATACACTGCATAATGAATACGTTCGCATGGATAACTATGTTCGTGAGTAAAAACACTTATTCTTAATACCGTACTGTACTTTGATTAAAGAAAAACCTAATGAAAATTATCAAACTCAAAATCGCGATATTTCCTAGTTTACGTAAATGGATTAACTACTTTTCTTCCATCCTATACCCAGTAAAGTGATTTGTGTTTTACGCCAGTATCATCGAACTCCAGTCTTGGAGGGGGGAGCAAGCGGTGTTTCCGGTTCTCTAAAGGTATAGACAGGTTAATATTAAAAATGTTAGTAAAAATAAAATGATAGGTACGGAATTATTTCAACATGAGTTACTAAAGGACGAAACTGCTAATTGGAATTAGGTATAATATTCTATAGTGCGTACAATGCACAAAAAACTGAAGCCTGTATCGAAATGAACGGCCACCACATTAAAAAATGTGTTTAATATCCAAATTTTGAGTATTTTTCAATTCAGCTTCATTCTCTATAGTGTACGCTAATGTGCTGTAGACATTATAATATACACTGCATAATGAATACGTCCTCATGGATAGCTCAGTTCGTGAGTAAAATCACTTATTGTTAATAAAGTACTCTATTTTGATTAAAGAAAAACCTAATGAAAATTGAGGGGCTGGGTGCAAGAAGGACATTTTAGAGGATGTTCCCTTTTTGAGTAGAACGCTTTATTATGTTCTCTGATCTGTTATGCATATGATCACCTTGTTGTAGTACAATACTGTGATCATAGAGGTCAGGAGAACCCAAAATGTAAAGGCTTGCATAGGTAATATTATTACGGTTTGAATTTTCAATATCTATTTTCTCAAAACTTGCACTTGAGAGAAGTGCCTTTCTTGCACCCGGTCACTCAATTATCAGACTCAAAATCGCGATATTCCTTAGTTTACGTAAATGGATGAACTACTTTTCTTCCCTCCTATACCTAGTAAAGTGATTTGTTTGTATTTTACACCAGCATGATCGAAATCCTTGCTAACTAGTGTTAGTTCACTCTTAGCTGAGAGACTACAACGTGTTCATGTGTGCATACGATTCATCTGCAATACTCGTAAATTTGACCATGTAACACCTTCCCTCCACTTACTTTCATGGGTGTGTCTGAAGGAACGAAGAACAATACATTCACTGTCTCTTCTGTTTTAGAATCATGCATACTTCTACTCCGAATTATGTTATCGCGCTTTCAATTTCTTACAACTCTTCGAAACCGACATCAAGCACTTCTTTCTATCCCTCATCATAGAACGTCTTTATACTCATCTTCCTATACTGTAGAAATACCTCGGCTCTGGAATTCGTTACCTAATGATGTCAGGGACTGCCAGACTTTATCACAATTCTAGATTAAATTGGAAAATATTGTCTTAGTTAATGATTTTAGGTGTTGCTAGAAGTATTGATTTTTTTTTCTTTTTCTTTTTTAATCTAGATTAAAATTGCAAGTTTCTTATTTATGTTAGTTAATTAGTTAGGATACAATTAATTATGATACTTATTCACTCATTTAAAGTTTGTGTGACTGCAGCCTGTGTATATTTTGTGTGGCTTTACTTTGTTTATAGTGTTTTTTTCCTCTCTCTCTTTATTTCTTGTGCAGCTTTATTTTGTACATAGTATATTTTTTTCTGCTTATTTCTATTATTGTATTTGTATTCCTGGTGTTGTGGAAGAGGAAGGCCTGATAGCCTTAACTACAGCAGAATAAATAAATAAATAAATAAATAAATAAATAAATAAATAAATAAATAAATTAATTAATTAATTAATTAATTAATTAATACGTAAATAAATAAATAAACAAATAAATTAATAAATAAATAAGTAAATAAATAAATAAACAAATAAATAAATAAATAAATAAGTAAGTAAATAAATAAATAAATAAATAAATAAACAAATAAATAAATAAACTCCAGTTGTGGAAGGGGGTAGCAAACAGTGTTTCCGGTTCTCAACCGTTAATCCAAAGGTATAGCCTGGTTAATATTAGAAATGTTAGTAAAAGTAAAATGATGTACCTGTATTTATGCCGTTCGTGGAATTGGAAACCCTGCCACCGGCCCTCCTACAGCGTTATATATCTGCACCTCTTTGCCGTCTCGTATATTGTACACGACGAACAGACCGTCTGCGAGTATTTGATTGATCCATTCAGTCTTCACCCTAAGAGAAGTGGCTGCCTAGGACAGACAGTGTACTTAGGAAATTAATATCGTAGCGACGGGGGTATGTCTCTGAACTTCCCATTCATATCCCTAGTCATTCCATTTCAACAAAGCCTCTATGACAGCGTGTCTCGTATTATCTTTCTTCGTAATCATATGTTTATGTTTTGATGGGGGAAACTGTTATAGGTTAATCAGGAAAATAACATTAATGCGATCACCCGTATACATGTATTGTTGGGAGTGAAAAAAGCCTGTGCACAGGAAAAGAGAAAACCAGATACATGAGTGAGGGAGAGCGAGAGAGCAGGATGAATTTCATTTAATGTAATTTGCAGAGAGGATTATTTGCAGTAAAAATGTTCATCATATTGACTGAAATTAGACTTGATTACATACAGCATCAAATAATGTAATTAAATGAATCACAAAACTGATTTACGTGTAGAACAATTTTGTGTTGCTATCTACTCATCGGTTTGTATATCCACACCCACACGTCGGCTCCCCTTTCCCCCCCCCATCACCCACACCAAGTTCTAATTGTGTACATGATCGCATAAATTAGTTTAAAGATGTCAATATATTTATATTGTTTAATATTTAAAACAATCATGTGACATCCCAGACAAATTACACTTGCTATTATAATGCGATACTGTTCGTTGTGGAATTGCAAACTAGACCGAATTAATCTCTCTCATTTGTTGTCTGTTAGTTCGACGATAATATATCATATAGAGTTGTTTATTATTGCCGATCATAGAGTATAAAATTATTACTAATTGATTAGTAACTCTGTGCAAATGTGTAAGTAATAAGGCTCAGAAATGAACCGCAATTTTCATAATGTACGTAGGATCAAAGCCGCTTCTTTAACGTGACATGGACTTCATGGACTCCGCGAACAATATTAATGTTTTTCACTATCATATCCTGTGTTGCAATGGGAAAAATTCTAGCAACATGGCATCACATGAGGCCCAGTCTATTGCCAGTAGTAGCTGATTGGTCTAGATTAGAGTTAGTTATTTAACGACGCTGTATCAACTACGAGGTTATTTAGCGTCGATGAGATTGGTGATAGCGAGATGTTATTTGGCGAGATGAGGCCGAGGATTCGCCGTAGATTACCTGGCATTCACCTTACGGTTGGAGAAACCTCGGAAAAAACCCAATCAGATAATCAGCCCAAGCGGGGTTCGAACCCGCGCCCGAAAGCAACTTCAGACCGGAAGACGAGCGCCTTAACCTACTGAGCCACGCCGGTGGTTTCTTGAGTGTAGACCAGGGATGGGCATATCGGAGGGGAGTTAAATGTGATCCACTTCACACATTTCACAATATTTGAGACGTGTTGCATCACATGAACTTGGCTTCTCTTCCGGTTAGGACTGTACAAAGCTAATGCAGCATGCCATTACATTAAACATTTCAAATGCAGTAAAATATGCAATAAAAGCATTTATAGGTCACTATAACTTAGCATTCATTATAAATGATCACTTACAAGATTTGGTTGCCTATACTATTTGATCAGGACGAGTCTGTCTATATTAGGATGAATACTATTAGTACATAAAGTTAAAGCAGTTGCGAAATGATAGGGTGTTAGACGTGTACGCGCAATGTTTTCCATCAGGTTCATTTTAGGCATTCCCTAGAATTCACCTTTTAGCTACGGCTCAATACTTTTATGATTTTCGCCACCGCCGAATCAACGCTTGCCAGAAAGCCTAGTTTGATTTCATCGACGTCCATAGAATCTAATAAATAATCATACTAATACTCGAATATCAATATGGATTTTCAGTCCTTCAATCGAGTTCACAGAGTCGTCAGTCAAGAATATACAGAGTGTTAGAGCAATATTTAGATAGGTGATATTTTTCATCAAAACAAGGAAAGAAGTGTAATGAACATGGTTACTAATATTATTATCTTCCGAAATTTGAGTACTTCTTCATCAAGATCGTAGGAGATGCTCTGTCATATTTCCATTGAAAATGAAAGTATTGAATATCCTGAGAAGTGATAATATTCGTAAAAAAAAGAAATAAAAATAGTAATAAACATGGGTCTTACGAGCTTTGAAATTAGTATTATTACAACAGCATATCTCCTAATGTGATTTCTTTACTAGTTTGTTATTGGTTAGAAATAAAGACAGCTTTCTTAGCCCCACAACATTGGAATGAGTGCAAGCAGAGCTAGGAAGTAGGTACCGTTAAAAATAAAGACCGCTTTCTTAGTCCCACAGCATTGGAATGAGTATAAGCAGAGCTAGAAAGTTGGTACCCTTAGAAATAAAGACCGTTTTCTTAGTCCCACAGCACTGGAATGAGTACAATCGGAGCTAGGAAGTTGGTACCCTTAGAAATAAATACCGCTTTCTTAGTCCCACAACATTGGGATGAGTACAAGCGGAGCTAGGAAGTTGGTACCGTTAGAAATAAAGACCGTTTTCTTAGTCCCACAAGATTGGAATGAGTACAAGCAGACCTTGGAAGTGGCTACCGTTAGAAATACGGACTATTTTCTTAGTGCCACAACATTGGAATGAGTACAAGCAGAACTAGAAAGTTGGTACCGTTACACATAAAGACCGTTTTCTTAGTCCCACAACATTGAAATGGGTACAAGCAGAGCTAGGAAGTTGGTACCGTTAGAAATAAAGACTGTTTTCTTAGTCCCACAACATTGTAATCAATAGAAGCAGAGCTAGGAAGTTGGTATCGTTAGATAGAAAGACCGTTTTCTTAGTCCCACAACATTGAAATGGGTACAAGCAGAGCTAGGAAGTTGGTATCGTTAGAAATAAAGACCATTTTCTTAGTCACACGACATTGGAATGAGTACAAACAGAGCTAGGAAGTTGGTACCCTTAGAAATAAAGTCCGTTTCTTAGTCCCACAACACTGGAATGAGTACAAGCAGAGCTAGGAAGTTGGTACCGTTAGAAATAAAGACCGTTTTCTTAGTCCCACAACATTGGAGTCAGTACAAGCAGAGCTAGGAAGTTGGTACCGTTAGAAATAAAGACCGTTTTCTTAGTCCCACAACATTGGAATGAGTACAAGCAGATATAGGAAGTTGGTACCGTTAGAAATAAAGACCGTTTTCTTAGTCCCACAACATTGGAATGGTACAAGTGGAGCTAGGAAGTTGGTACCAAAACTGTTAAGTTGTGTGAGCTTGGACTATATCTTTACCGAATGAAAAGTCCAGTAGCACGGCTCTCAATGTCAGTGAACCAGAACGACAAACATGTACAGTCGGTTGATAACCAAAAATGTGTTCCTATCGTCCACGGCCTTAGAACAAGAAAATAATAAGCGAATAATATAAAAAAACAATAATTTTTAGTTATAATCTTCGTAACTCCCAATTTATAATAATAACTTACCCATATATATATATATATATAAAACATACAAAATATACAATTATCATTTTAGCATGATTATAACAAAAAACAATGAACATTTACATTTTATCAAAAGAAATAACCTTATGTTCAGAAACGAAAATAATAAAATATTTGTACTCAAAAAATATTCGTTCTACGTCACAAGACGTTACTAGAGCAATGGAAGAGCAGTACCTGTGTTACAGTAATACCGGTATTTTAAGTTTAAATATTACATCAAGGTGTTTTTAATATAGAATTATATATGTCATTAAAATAGTACCTGTGAAACAGTAACATTTTATGTTGAAATTTTAAAGCAAAGACTGCGTATATTTGTTGTAATACACAACACAGAATGCTCTTGAAATCATTGTGTGTGCGTGCGCGCGCGCGCTTTCCTTTATGCGAGAGTAATCTGTTTTCATCGAACAGCACGACGCGTCACAACTCTTCTTGAAGTCATTCGCTCTTTGCACGAACTCCTTAGTCACTTAACTTCAACGGTTAGGGACTAAGATTGTTTTTAGCTAAAAAGTATCATGTCGTAAATTCAGTAAATAAAAGGGTTACAAGGCGATTGCCTAAGGCGTAGGGCAAAAGTATTCGTTAGTATGAATGAAAATCATGCTAGCATCTCCTATCATGTTGATGAACAAGTACTCATATCGAAAGATCTTAATTTTTTTAGGGTCCATGTTCATTAGAATGGTTTGTCATGTTTTGTTGAATATTAACATCTCTCAGTATATGGAATAAATTTTTTAAAATGAAAATCACGTTGTGATAGTTTGTGGCCAGCAGCGGAACCCACTCCCCTCTCGAAGGGGAGGGGCTTACACCTCAGACCATTCAGGAGACGGGTGAGAGGGGTTACAACTCAGATAGTTTGAGGGGGGAAATGTGGGGGGCTGTTAGCGTAGAATGGTACACGGGTTTGAAAGGATGGCGGGACTGGTCGTCACAGTGTTAGCAATTACGTCGGTTCGGCGTTGGTGAGATCGGTGGGCATGCAACTCATCCCAGGAGCGCGCAATAGACCTCAGGTCGCAGTGCATGGGATGTTCCCCTCCCGCCCTCATAGAGAGAGAAAAAATGAAAATGATATTGAGTATCTTCTATAATATTGATTGACAACTATTCATATCTCGGAATATATTATTTTTAGCGTCTATATGTATTAGACTTCTTTTGTCTTGTTTTCATTAATACTACCACCTATCAAAATATTGAATGTTTTAATACCGTGTATACTGTAATTTTTAATAAATTTGAAACATACATACACACATTCATGCTATAATTTTATCCAACGATAATTTTTATACCGATGGTTCCTTGTTAATCTTTCATCAAATCACTGAAAAATAAATTTCCAGATAACGTATCTTCATTCAATTAAACAATTGATTCTTGTAAATGAAGGCATAAATTTTTGTTCCAGTCTGTACTTTCCGATAAAGATGACTTCATAAGGATTATTTAGCATCCTGATATTTAACCGGAGTTTTAATTGGTTAATTTAATCGTAATGCAGCAGTTAATACGATGCTTACAACTTATGTACAAATTTTAGAGAATTTATAAAAGAGAGAACACAACTTTTCCTTATTTATAAGCAAACGCGTCTGATCTAAAAGTCTCCATCTTAAACACTTCAAGAAGAACATATTCAATATTGCAAAGTGAAAAGATCTTTCCTTGTAAAAAGTAAACTTGTTCTGTGAGCTTAAGAGTAATAATGATTGTGTATATGGTTGCTCAAGCGAAACTAAAGCATAGTTAAATTCCTCTAAGAGGATAAAGAGCCGAAACTTCTTTCTCAATTTCTTACTACCTTACTGTTTATTAAAATGGGTGATTGAATATTGTCCAATTTTTTTAATTGGGAATTAAAGCTGTACTACCAGTATACAAAAAATGCAAGATTTTTACAAGTTAGATTTAATTTAGAAAGTAAAAAATATATTAGGATAATGCATGTTTATGTACTATAATTTGTTACCTTCTTTATGTCTTAGTCCACGCGCGTTTCACGCTGATATTTGTAAATGAAAGCCTGCTTTGGAAGAAAATAACACTGGCCAACAATTTTTTTTTCGAAATGTCACTTGCATGAGATTTTTTTCATTGATTCTTAATACATAGGTTGGATAAAAAGTAATGGCAACACTGCTGTCATGTGGCGATGGTGCGTTCGAGAGTTGCCAGCTGTATGGACATGTACAGTGACTGTTAGATGAGTTAGTGTAGCCAGCGGCGACAGTACTCTGTCAATCTACTGCAGTGTGTAGAACGTTGACTTTGTTAGAGATAGTGCCAGCGCCCTAAGATCATGTTTACAAAACTAGAGTAACGTTCCTGGATCAAAATTGAAGTGGCACGAGGTCGTAGTGTACAAGAATGTTTTCAGGGACTGCGTGAAGCATGTGGCAATGCAGCGTTGCCATATCGCACAATGGAACGATGGGTTAAATCGTTTCGGGAAGGCCTTGTTGGATGTGCTGTGAGGTTATATTCATTGTGGCGTATGCCATTGATGGGGTAATACTGCACCACGCTGTACCTCCAAGGCAGACGGTAAAGGCGGACTACTACTCCAGGTTCCTGCAGCACCACCTTCGTCCAGCCCTCAGGAGAAACCGACGACATTTGGGGGTACAGAACCCCATCATTCTTCATGATAATGCAAAGAGTCATACCGCTGCTGCTGTCAAGGACCTCTTGCGTCGCTGGCAATGGGAGATTCTGGAACATCCTCCGTACTCACTCGATATGATCCATGCGATTACGGTCTCTTCGCTAAAGTGAAAGAACCACTGCGAGGGACCCGGTACAATACCAGAGATGAACTTATCCGTGCTATAGGGCGGTCAATACCGAACATCAGCAAAGATGGACGCGCTGATGGTGTACGACGCCTTCCAAACATTTGGCAAAATGTGATAAATAAGGGGGGCGACTATATTTAAGATACGTAAATGTTGTACCCTTGTGAATACAGCCATGTCAGAAGTATAAAACTGTTGCCATTACTTTTTATCCAACCCATGTTTTTTTTTACATGCTGGTTTCAAATCTGAAAACGGCTTTTTTCCTCCATGCTCTAATTTTCATGCAATTCGAACTTTTGCATTCTAGCAGTTTATGTTTATATTATCGACAGGTAATAAGGTAATATTGTTTAGATATGAATATCGTTTCGGTTGTTATTTCACATCTAATCATGACTACAAGTAGACGTCAATGTATAAACAACCCAGACAGTTTCTGCTACATTTGTGGATACTTGACTCTTATTTGACAAGGCGTAAAATAACATCCTTTGTGATGCGCGCTTATGAAGAATACTTCGGACTTGCTATTGGGGACCAAGACAAGAAATGGGCCCCACATAATGTGTCACAATTGCGAATAAATGCTGCGTGAGTGGGCAAAAGGGTAACGTAAGGGTTTACCTTTCGGAATTCCCATGACCTGGCGAGAACCAAAGCATCATACAAGAAAAACAGACACAACATCTTATATTCCAGTATCCCGTCAGCAATTCGACGTACTTTACATTCTGATGAGCTATCAGTTCCAGTTTTTGAAGGGTTTACTACATCTGAAGATGAGGATAAAAATTCGGAGACAAGTGATGAGACTAAAGGAATAGCCCAGGACGAGTATTCTACTAGTATTGAAGAGTCGTTAGCTACTCAAAAGTTTAACCAGCCTGAACTGAATGACCTTGTGCGTGATTTTGATCCCTCTCTAACATGCAGTTGAAGGGTTAGCCTGTAGATTGCAGGAAAAGAGATTACTAAGCCCAGTTGGAATGGAATGGAATTTAAGTGAGGGGGGGCACGGATGGCCCAGCACTGCGACCTGTAGAGATCTAGGGGGCTAACCCACGATATGGAATGATTTGCGTGCCCTACGCGCACCAACCCAACCACATGACTCCCTAACGACCGGTCCCTAGAGCCAAAAGAAATCCATATACCATTCCTGCTTCGGCATTTAAGCTCAGTTACCAAACCAGTTTCTTTCTCTCTTCCTGATCAGTTTTTCAGCGTCAGACTTTCTTCACGCACTCTTTCCATCACAGCTTCATTTATTTCACATGCTCCAACCTTCTCCTTATCCACATTTGAAGTACTTCTAGTCGTTCCTCTTCATTTTGCTGTAATGTTCATTACAATGTCACACTCCACATAAGTCACTTTAATAGTCTATTCCTTAGTTCTTCATTTATATATAAGCTTGTTTTTCTTTTACAGATAGTAAGTTGTTGGTGTTCATGTTACTTGTGAGTGTGACCCATATTATATCGTGTCCTGTACTCACTCATAAATAAACGTTATTCAATGTCAGAAAATGTTTTTCTATGAAATTTATAATATTTTTCCTTGTCCTGTACGTGTATGCATGTATTTATTCACACTGCAAATGGGTATATACCCGGTGGCAGTGATAACTAATTACATTCAATGATGACAATTACTAATTAACACAATTAATAAAAATACAATTAATAATAATAATAACAATAATAATAGGGTGCATCCTAAATTAAATTAAGCACGATCACTTAAAACAACATTTAAAATAAATCTAATTTGTATCTTAACCATAAGTTCGAACTAAAACCCACGAGTATGATATGTTCATACCTGCATATGTAGCTTTCAGCACTACACTCACTTCGCTGACAACTCACTCACTGCACTGGAACTACGACACATTTCACTGATTCTGTCCTGATTTCACTAACACTTCAAAACATTTCACTGTTCAAATATTTTGCACTGCCACTATAAACTATAAAGCTTCACTGACAGAAACACACTCCACTTACACAACACGCTTCACTGACACAACATACTTCACTGACATAACACACTTCTTCACTGATACAACACTTCAATAACAAAATATCAATTACACCCTTTAAATAGTGCGTGTAATATACTACCGTCTATTATTAAAGTCTTTAAGCCTATTTTTTTTTTACTCAATATCCTATTCGCCGAGTTTCCAGCATATTATTAGAATAATCGCCATTTATCCATCTATTGAAGATAGATGCAGTAGTTTTCCTTAAATAGATCTGCCCCATCTTGGAATGTGTTTCAGTCTTGCTTCAATTTTATGAATAATAAAGTCAATTTCAGTTCATTTACTATGAAAACTTCTCTGAATTAAATATTTTGTAAGTTGATTATAATTTTTGTCTTCTTCTCCTTTCAGGTATGTCTTCATCAATTCACTTACTGGAAAATAGTAGTAGGGCCATTGGATTACCTCAGGCAAGCTGAACGTGTGGTTGGATAGATTATATGGTTCAGTTTTTCCGGTGTTCCTTTCATCATTAAGAAGAATAACAGGTAACCCCATAATAAATTATCAGAGTTGTCTTTCAAAATATCATATATGAGTAGGTTATTTTACGACGGTTTATCAATATCTTAGGTTATTTAGCGTCTGAATGAGATAATGCCGATGAAATGTATCCGGGGTCCAGCACCGAAAGTTACCCAGCATTTGCTCACATTTGGTTGAGGGATAACTCCGGAAAAAACTTGAACCAGGTAACTTGCCCCGACCGGGAATCGAACCCGGGCTACCTGGTTTCGCGGCCAGACGCGCTAACCGTTACTCCTCAGGTGTGGAATATATAGTTCACTGGACATAAATCAAGTTTGATAATAGTAAATACATTGAATTGAAATATGTGAAAATGATAGAAATAAACTGTACAATTAATTTAGAATTATGTTTAGTTTGGTCTGCTAAGGAAACTGATTTGATACTATAATTTTATGTTTATTTGAGCAACCTAAAACAAACTGAAATCAGTTTTACAAGCCACTTGCTTTATTTCAAGGAGTTGTAATAAATTGGTGAAATCAGAAGTGTGATTACGTTTACTGTCCGAGCAGAATACATTGTCCTAAAAAAAGAAGCTTCTAGTCACCAGGTTAGTGAACACGGAAGCATGGCCTAGTGTACTGCACTATACAAAAAAGGACGGTAGTATGATTGATTAGGATAGCTAACTGTGTGAAGAAAAAGAAAATTAACCAACTGAGGATTTCTACAAGAACAAACGTGTAGCCATTACACTCGACATTTCGTAGTTGGACGAGCATTGTTACTATCCGTCCGTTGTAACTTGACCGGTGTTGATTCCACGAACTAGCAAAGTGCGTCATGTCCCTGCACAAATGCTTTGATCTTCTCAATGCCCAACTCTCCCTAATCGCCTATGATGTTTTGTATACAATGACAGTGGCGACAACAGCGCTCAGCGGTAATTTATCATTGGGCGCGTAGTAAATATTCGATAAAACGGGGAAAATAGCTTAAGAATTGAAATACTTTGTGGAAAATCTTTACCAAGTAAAGCGTAATTCCAAATTTCTATCCACTTCGTATCATTATCGTTAACATCTGTTGGTATGAAATCTCCTGATTCGCTCTTGGCTTTAAAAATTCATACATCCAATTGTTCTTCTAATAGTCTGTTGTAACTGTCCTATTCTATATGAATCTCCTCAAGTTAAATATCTCGGAATAATAATCGACCAACATTTACTTTGGGATAAACATGTTTTTTTTCTGTGTAATAGATTAAGAAAAATTATTCACTATTTTGTGATCCTATTAAATTACTTGACTGTCCATACTCTACGACTGATTTACTTCGCATTAGTACAAGCTATATTACAATACGACATTATAGGATGGGGTAGTGCCTATAGTACCTGCCTCATGCCAATAACTCTGCTACAGAAAAGAATAATAAAAATATGCCTTATTAAAACTCTTGATTATCCTTCAGAGCTGCTGTATTCAGAACTTAAAGTATTTGAATTGCATAAAATTAGTAACAATGTATTATTGAATTTCGTGCATAAAAACCGAAATATATTTAATTTATATTCGCATAAATATAAAACCAAAAGATATCAGACAACATATGCTTGACGGTACCTAAATGCACTAAACCTGTAGCATATAATCACAGTAGCAACTTCGGCCCAAGGCTTTATAACATGATAATAGGTAAATTCCCAAATATACAATTTGCTAATGCTCGTTATTTCAATAAATCAATTAAAAATTGCTGTATACAGAGAAAATTTGAGGTTGAATTATTTCGATATCTGTGTTTTATTTATTTATTTATTTATTTATTTATTTATTTATTTATTTACTTATTTATTTATTTATTTATTTATTTATTTATTTATTTATTACCATGTAATTTAATAAAATGTCTTAACATTATGTGGAATGTCCCCTGAGCACGAGTATGTATCTTATTCTTTCTGGAGGTGCTAGAGTGTTTTTATATAAAAAATGAATATGTATCTTTGTTCTGACAATAAAGTATTACTGTTATTATTATTATTATTATTGTTATTATTATTATTATTATTATTATTATTATTATTATTATTATTATTATTTTGTAAAAACTGATATTTCCTGTCGAGAAAGATAATTTTCATAACTGTCTTTTACTGTGTCTAATGATGGAATTATAATATTATTTAGTTTGAAAAGTTAGAAAATTTTATTTGTATACCTTATGCAGTTTGCGAATTGCACATTGTAGATAAATTAGTGAAAAGTGGAAAGCTGCAAAGTTAATTTGTAAAGTATGTCCACGGAATAGTTTCGTTTATTTTTAATCTATTTGTCATGAGTAACGAAACGCAATGCCTAATGAGAATAGGTGAGCCTTCTAAGTATATAAAGACATTATTCTGATGATGGAACATAGAAACTGGTTCTATATCTTGGGAAAATATATGTACTCATATTGTCACACTAAGCTTTAAAAAAATGTTTCCTATCAAGTAAAAGAGAAAACGTAAAATCTGGTAACGTAAACACTTATGAACTTTACAGAATATTCAATAAACAGTAATCCCGACACAAAATTTCAATCAAATGTAATGCCAAAAAGTACTAATTTGATGTGTTTTTAGAAAATAAATTTCACTGCAAATAAAATAAATGAAAATCGAATGTTACCTCAGTGATTTGTTAGAATGTTTTGTGTACGATTATTGGAAATTATTGTTAAATTTTTAACAACATACACAGCTTTGTTTATTTTTATACACAGAGGTTGAAAAGAGAACATGTAGAATATTTCCGTTCCGTTGTTACGTTTTAGATATAATATTTGTAATAGCATTTGTTTTAGTGACGTGTCGTTAACTTTTTTTTTAATTTCTGAAGGAACCCCCCTCCCCCGAGAAATAGAATATTCCACAATATACAATATGTACTGATAAATATATAGACCTACTGGTCTCTACTCAAAATCAGTATGTATTTAATGTATGAACTAACAAGTCTCTAGTTACCTGGTTGAGGTTTTTTCCGTGGTTTTCCCTCAACCCAATATGAGCAAATGCTGGGTAACTTTCGATGTTGGACGCCGGACTCATTTCACCGGCATTATCACTTTCATCTCATTGAGACGCTAAATAACCTGAGATGTTGATAGAGCGTCGTAAAATAACCTACTAAAAAAACAAGTCTCTAGTATTTCAAATAGTATTCGCGATTCGGAATTATGAAGTACAAACTTTATGATTAGAGAAACAACTTGTTAACTAATTTTAGAGCTGGATTTAGTACATAATATTTTATGAAGCTACTAATTTTGAAAGATCGTGAAATCTTACGTAGTTTGAAGTAAGGCTTTCGTCTAGGCGTATCCTATATCTGAACCGTACCTCATCAACAACATTTTCATCCTTTTATTTTACATTGGCATCTGTGGTAATGTCAAAAGCTGTTTAAATTTCATTTTAACTAATCTGTAGGAATTCGTAGTTTGTTCAGAGAAGAACAAAACATATGTACTCAATTTGCAACTGCATACAAATTAATTTCAGTACTATAAATGTGAATATATAATGTCGTTTGTACATATTTGTTATTAATAATTGCAAGCACAATGATAAAAATGGAATTGGTTGTAACGGGTGTTCGCAAACGTACAACTTTCTACACGAACATTATACAGGTTGGAACATAAGGTAGTACATTAATTGTAGGATGTGATTCCTTGAAATATAACGAACAAAAAAGTCTAATAATATTTCACTCGTTTTTGCTACGTTTTTGAAGAAATAATACTTTTATGCCGAGATTTCGATCACGAATTTTACGAATATTGTTTAAAATACGCTGTACGTCCAACTGCACACTAATGCAATGTAAACATCACAACAGCTTATCAGTTGCGAGTATTACGCAGTCTGCCGTCTCGACAGCGATGCCAGTATTTTTAGACCTTCTGTACATGACTCGACAATCAATGTTTCCAATGTTTCTTTAATCGATTAATTCGTTATCTGTGAATTTTCTAATTAAAATACTACTGCAATATAAACATAACAAACTTTCTCTTCGATGTTATACAAGAAATTGAACCGTATATTAAAGAGTATTCGTAAAATTCGCGATCGAAATGTCGGCATAAAAGTATTATTTCTTCAGAAACCTCGCAAAAACGAGCAAAATGGTATTAGAATTTTTATTCGTTATATTTTAATGAATCACATCCTACAATTAATGTATTACCTTATATTCCACTCTGTATATCAGTGTTCCATCTTCATATGCAATGGTCGCTCTCTAATAAGAATCCTAGCTAACTATGCCACTGTAATCAAGACACTCCGAACAAATGACTGCTCGCTCTGTGTTCATCACAAATTGCCCTCCTAGAACTCTGGCAGCACTTTTTTGTCTCCGGATCTCCTTCTCTTAAGTAAAATGAACATCTTGTCTCCTTGTTCATTGGTTCTCTCCTATCTGGAGTAACTTCTATTTCCACTATTTTTAGAGTGTTTCTCTCAGACCGCCTCTTATTGTACTCGTGTCCAATCTGATTCGTAATAGGTCTCAATCAGAACTCACAAGCAAACATTCTCATGGGGACAAATAAAATGTTTTTTTCCACCATGTTAATTATGTCAAATCAAGTGTTTATATACAATTTGGCCACACGAGCGCAATTACGAGGACAGTAAAAATAAGTTTCCCTGGGCCGTTGACAGTAAGAAACCACAATTTAATTTAAAGATTTATTGGAAGAGATACAAAAACTGTTGAATGATTTGTAACAATTTTTGTGATAAGTGCGTGAGAATGGTGTCATTTATGTCATTTTAGTTAATAATTGAAAAACAAGATTTGTACAAAGCAACTGACAACACATTTTTAGCTTCAGAAAACTAACCAGTTAAAGAAATGATACTTTTTAATAGTTCATTCTCTATTTGTAATATACTTTTACCCTTAAAACTAAAGAAAAAAATATTTTACAAAAAAATCAAATTAGTGTAACTTCGAAAGTACTAAGATTAGGACAAATGTTTATATGACGTTTTTTTCCTTAGAATGTCTTCGGAAATAAGCTCCATAAGTGACGGTAAATCCTTATGACTCACCCTGTATAGACAATGAAGTCAGGCAGAATCAGAGAAAGAAACTATAATCATGAATAATATATTAAAAGAAAATAGGCGAATATTGAGGTTATAAAGAATTGACGATGTAAGGCAGAGATGACCAAAATTCGAGCTGCAGTGATTACATGCGACAGACAGCCTATGAAGTAAGGAGACGGAGGAAAGGTACTTGGCATGAAAACTACAACCAGTGGTGGTTCCAGTACTAACATCTTGATCAATCCCGCGAATAAAATCTCAAGCTTTGCTCTATCAGTAATGTCACTGCTGTCATCAAGAGCCAGTGAGTAATATAAGATTTTTCTTGCTTCTTTTTTAACCTCCCTCTTGAATATAATCATGAATTTTCTAAATTATTCTTTCGATACTTGGTCGAGAAATTCGTAGTTTTTCCAAATTAAAAATATCTTATGGACAAGTTATTTAAGCTATTTTAATCATTACTGTTTTGAGAAATTCTGTTCTATTAAAAGGCTTTCAAACACGAGATATTTGTAATCCCATTAGTTAGTTTACTGCCTTACATTCATTTACCTCATCTTTCTCTTCCTGCTATGATTTAAGACATGTTAATTCCTGGCGTTGAACACTTCGTTGGCACATAATATTGAATCAGTTTTTCTACAATATTATTATTAAATGAATAACTAATAAATAGTTACCCTCATCTAAAGATTAAGAACATTAAAATTTATATAATACCTAATAATTTTATCCTTCTAGGAGAAGATCTAAAAATATCAATATTTATGCACGTACAGAAGAATTTATAGAAAACATACTTAGTGGTTAACAACAACAACAATAATAATAATAATAATAATAATAATAATAATAATAATAATAAAAATAATAATAATAATAATTCATTTTTCAGCGTGGCAATTAATGTTTCTATATACTCCTAATTGAATGGTTGAGCAAAGTAAACACATTACATTTTGTCCGACAGAACAATAAAAAGTTCTCCTCATTCTTTACGAAACCACCTCTTACTGGTTGTAGAGACGGAGTTTGCAGAGCGACATAACACCGCCACTGTTTGCCTTCAGTACGTGAATGAAACGCAGAGCAATGTACAGGGAACTCCTCGTACCCGTTTGAATGTCTGTGATTACATGATGATAACTTAATGATGCAGGTATGAGAAAATACGAAGGGGAAGTGAAGGAATTAGTACGAGAAATAATAATGGTTGGGTGAAAGAAGGGGCAAAATGAATTACAAAATTTAAATGGATTGAAATTAGTTACAAAATTCATGGAATTAGTCTAGGAAATGGAGGACGATGAGGAAATAAGAAAAAAAAAATTAAGACGAAATAAAATAAATGCAGTTAAAGTATTTGAGAAGAAAATAAGCTCGGTAACACTTAGAAAAGAATGTAGTTTAATTCTAAAAATCAAAATTACACCATGATTGACATTATAAAGTGATGTTTGATATTAATAAGCTTGATCAGTTGGTTTTTTATTAGCTTAATATGCTGTCTCACTAAAGAAAGAACATACTTTGAGTGCACTTGAAAACGAAATACAAAGGGATGATATTCCTTTGATATTACATGCAACGAAGGCTGGAATTCCAGAATGCTTCAGTTCGGTTCATTGAATAGACAAAATAAAGATAATTAAATACATGGCATGAGAGCAGTAGAATTACAACTAATATACCAACTTTATGTGGAAAAAAAAATGTATGATATTGCTAATTCGATGGAATTGGTGTGATAATATTCTAAATGTTTTCCAATACTGGTATCCCGTTATTCAAAATGGATTAAATATGCTCGGTACAGAATATAACAGATTAATATTTAAATCGTCGCATTAAATCTCCTCGTCTGTTTTCGCTATTTTGAAAGTGTAATCATCATTTATCTGCAGAATATATCATTTGGCTCTGGTCTCAGACTTTCAAGAAGCGTCCTGAAGCTGTGTTAGTTGGCGTGTAAATGACGTCTACATGGTTATGTGATATGAATGGTACAAAGTTTTGTTCAGCGACCGTCACAGTCGTCTGTTACTCGGAAGTTCGATCCCCGACACCGGCAATGCTGATGTAAATACAGAATACCGCAATAATACAGGGAGTTCCAAACAAAACGTTACATGTATAATTCAGGACATAAATACAAATTATTACCTAAAAAAATAAAAATAAAATTGAACAATTATAGAGAATGAAATAATCTGAGCAGGGGCGGTAAACTGCAGACACGTTTCAGGTATATGACCTAAAAGAAGGTAATTTACACACATGTAATTTGCACACACCGATTTTGGATATGTAATTTGCACACGCAAACAACCCAGGTAATAAAAACAGGATGTAAATTGCACACAGCGCTACAAGGGAAAATATTTACTTTCAATATACTCACTATTGCAATAATAATTTATATTGGTAGGTGATAGTTTGCTCGCTTAATGAATTCCACTGGGGATATATGCCCCACATTAAAATCTTTTATATTTCTCTCTATTCTTTCCTCCTTAAGGAGCAGTTATTTTTAATTTTTGTAGCAGTAGATAAGCCCTGAATGTTCACGTATGTGTCTATTTCAAATTTAATTAACCTATTTGTAAAAGTATAAATATCTGGATGAGCAGAGTAAAAGGTGTTGTTGAATTTACTATGACTATTACACTCTTGCTACGTCATACAACTTTTGACCAATAAAACGGTACGAAAGGACGTATTTCAACCAATCATGGCTGCTTATCGCACAATTTTATCGCGTCCCTAGCATTTGTTTTTTGTTTGGCAACATTTGAAACTGCGCTGGTCTGGACGTCGATCTCCAGTCGATGCACAGCAATTTCAAATATGACTCGCATTGGCATTCAAGAACAAGAATTAATAAAAATCACTGATCATACCTATGCATCTTCTGATATCCGATTTACAAATAAATGAAGAGCACCATTCGGAAATCCTCAATAAGTTCAATACACCATGTAGGCCTAAATCAACGAGTTCCACTTCTGTTACGCACACGTCCAATATAACATCAAATTGAACCACCAACCACATTCAAATTTGAAAATTGTACATTCAAGAATTATTCCTTTTAAAATTATTCATGTTTATTTTTTATGTCATCGTCGTTAATTAAAACTTTTCTAACACTTGTGTACAGTATAGTTAGGTTATGTTACATCTTCTGCTATATGATATTATGGATAGTCACGTATCAGAGATTGTTTAGTATTAAGATTTATTGAAAATCATCTGTCAAGTGACGTTGATTACTGGGATTCGGATAATTGAACTGGAATGCAACTGTTTTAATAATAAAAATGAAACTGAATCAACAAAGCCTTCTTGACTAGTAACATTGCCATCGTGTATAGATCGAGAACTTCTCAACGAGAAGGCATTGCTCACTACTGCGATCTAGCATGAATCTAGCGTAATATTTGTAATGTTGAGATGGTAAAATAATACATTTGAAGACTGTTGTATTTTCGTAAGTCAATTAATATATTATTGTATTGGAGTACTTCGTTAGTTCTAATATTTATATACTTTCTTCTAATCGTGTAATAGTCAATTAAATCCCACTCGAGTTTTGATTTTCTTTAGATAAATCAAAACGTCTAGTGAGATTACAGTTGAAAATACGCACAGACATTGATTAGTTATACGCTGCAAGCTTTCTGTTTTAACTGCCCAGATTGAAGGAGGAAAGGTAGCGTCAGCGTCTACATAGCTGTCTACTAAATAGTCACAAAAGTTATCTAGTCTTTCATCTAGTGGCTTAATGACCACTAAATCAGATACAAAACAGTCGGAAACCTCATGTGGGTTTAAAATGGTAGACTGGATGTAAGTTTTAACCATCTGTCTATTTGAGAATCACGTTTATATTTCTTCATAAAAGCATATTTTTTAATCCGACGAAGCCAAAATTTGACTTAGGTGGAATCTACATCCAATAACATTGGCCTCACTTCATACAACGTTTATTAAAGCATGGATATTACTTATAAACTGTGTTCAAGGACCAATGCTTTATGTTGAACTGCTGCGTAACTATCCGTCCAAGTCAGTCTAACTCATAGAGTACCTCTCTCCTTCCATCACAAGCTACTTAAAAGACAATTGTTCTTGTCACCCTTAACATTGATTGACATTGCGTTCGATTTATATGTCATTTATTAAAAAATAACCCGAGTTACGCTGTGTGTAATTTACATACGACCTCTACCACCTAGGTTTTACATACCACAAGTGTATGCCAAAGGTATGGAAAAAATATACCTGAAAAGTATGTGTAGTTTACCTCCGCCCTGATCTGAGAACTTCTCCAGTGCATGCGGCTTCTCTGTGAAATCAGTTAGAAACCTTTTTTAATACTATGCTTGAATCGGAATTTTGCCTCGTGCAGTACCGCCGTTAACACTCCATGACAATTGTAGGAATTATTTTTTTGTCGGAATCATTAAATTTCTTAAAATATGTAGGAAGCAAGCGAATGCAAATCTGTATGTTGTATAAATAGACTACCTCCTTGTGTAGTAGTTTAGTTTCAGATTTTCATTTGGCTTAATTGTGTGGAGAGTTTATGGCCATTGTTTTTACAGGCTATGCGAATTTCTCTATTAGCTCATTGTTCTCATCTTTCTTCGTTGTATATAATTGAATATTCACCGGAATGAAGGATTTACGACGTAGAAGCTGGGTACCTGGTTGTAATGAAGTGCATTCGCAGCAATATAAAACATGGGGGCTTGAGATAGTTACTCTGCCTGCCATAATAAATTCACTTCAATCAAATTCCCCAATGTAAAAAAAAATAAGGATTTAGTGAACTTTTGATAACATACAAATAACAAAAGGGTGAAACGCTTCCTGTCTACTTTGAATGCAAAAGGAGATGATGCTGCCATCTACTGGCTTATCATGAACACTATCATGTTCCTAAAGCACGAAAAAGAACAACGATAAGAGTTGTAAGAAACCCGCTTTGTAAGTTGGCCGGCAATGGGAAGCATGCTTTAAGTCTAAATAAATTAAAACAATTATGGCACGTAATATGTAGACAAATAGGGAAGATGTCCAATAATTGAGCCGTTCAGAGCAGAAGTGGTGTAAGTCAAAATTAGGTATTTAGGTTTAAAGTAAATATTCTGCAAAGTACAGCACAAAGTAGCAACTAATATATCCTTCGTGCTATTCACTGACTACTAATAGCTTAAATAAATTCAATATTAGCTGCTACTTTGCGCTGTATTTTGCAGAATGTTTACTTTAACCCTCATTATCCATTTTTGACTTACACCACTTCTGCTCTGAACGGCTCAATTGTAACTAGTGCGAGGTAACCCCTGGTGTAAGCAACCCGCAGCGCATATTCTTTAAGGTCGTTTTTCCTATTTTATATGGAAAGTTATTGACCTTAGCAGAGCATGCTTAACGTGCAATATCTCCTGGTTCTATAGGCGTTTGGACACCCATGTCCTAGGGGGTATTAAATCATTACGAATTTTGGCGACTGTTGCAATCATTTTGCTTGAAACTGTTGGAGCATAATTTTAAAGAAAGTTCATCAGCGCACTGTAGCAAGGTGTAACAGAAAACAACTTGAGTTTTGTGTTATACATATAAAAGCCTAATATAGATATGGGTTGTGTTGTAATAGTAAGAAGACGTTGAGCAGATTTCAGTGCAAGAAATTATAAAAGGATATATATATATATATATATATATATATATATATATATATATATATAGCTTGAGGCAGGAGGAGTATTAAATATTTTAGAGGGTGGTAATATGGAATATTATCAGTAAAAACGTTCATAAAAATATGTATCCAGTTTTCAATTAGTGTGGAGATACAGTGGTTTGAATTTTACTCATAACATGTCTTACAAAATACATGATGAGTCAGGAGAAAAGATACATTGTATGAGGAGTTTTAATATTGGTGATTCTGAACAAAAAAGTATATATGAACATATGCCCTGTTCTTAACAGAATCTGACGTACTGCTATTTGAAAATCACGGGAGTCAGTCTCATGTCCTACATTAGCATTCATATGCGGACAACCAAAACCAGATTAGATTATAGTAGGATCAATGAAACGTATCCTGGGCGTTGAATCGGTCGCGGTGGAGTTATTTCTTGGCCACCGAGGTCACCCGACTTTACTGCATTGGGTTACGGTGCGTGAAGTTGACTTATGAGCGAAGTCTACAAGCAACACAGCAGCTTTCTACAAGAATGCAAAGTGCATTGAATTGACAGTGGCCTTTTCGAACATATTCTGTAAAGAAAAGTACACAATTAAAGAGAACATAAAGTAAAAATGCTTTAATTTACTATCACCTGCACTTTTCATGTTCCTCGCTGTTTCCATTACTTTTCTCTGAAACCGTTAAAAACAGGACATATGTTCATATAAACGTTTTCGTTCAGAATCGCCAATAGTATCACCCCTCAAACCATGTACCTTTCCTCCTGACTCACCCTGTATAATAAGAACGAATGACAAATGACTACTCACGATTGACTATGTAAAAAGAGTACTATGTGTTATTCTTGTGAGGTTGTCTGAGTGTAACACTGTTCATAAAGAGTGAAAATAAACAGCTGTTTTCATTATCCTTGTCTACAAGGCTGGAGCGTGTTTTTCCAGCATGACGGAGCCCCTGTACATTTTAGCCATCAAGCGACAAATCATCTAAATCTCACATTCCCCATAAAATGAATCGGCCGTGGTGGAGAGTTACATTGGCTTACACGAATTAAATATCAAGTGAACATGTGTTCAGTTGTGTGTGTTACGCTGGCGTTGCGGTGCTCAGACGCTGATATGTACAAAAGATCCGGCTCAACACGTATAGTACACGGAACCGCAAGATGTTCCATCAAGACAATCAAGACTTGGCCCATTACATTTTTTCTGCTACTATACATAAGTTATGATCTCATGTATGTCACTAAAATAATTTCTTAAGTCAATAACTAACAGTTTTTAATCGCCCGTTCTTCAGACGGATATGGTACTATAAAAACCGTTAAAATATATAAAAATTTGCTGAGGAATTTTCACTCGGGATTGATTTTATCTATCACCTGCCAGAATTTTTCAGCTTATCTCATCGATATTTTTTGTAGCATCACAATAAATACTTTAATGTGAAAGTAATAAAAAATTATTGACTTGCTGTTAGCGAAGGATTAGTTTTGACCAATATTCAGAGCTTTCTGATATAACAAGCTCAAGAGAATGGGCGAATCTTCTAAAGTGTAGAGTGACATTCATGAAGATGGAATCTGTCTTTAGCTTAAACAATATGTTAAAAAAATTTGCATTTCACCACACAACACAAAAGTCTACATCAGAGAAAATAGTTATGTAGTTTACAGTAGAGGACGGGAAGCTTAATTTTAAAAGAAAAGTTTGTCGCTTTCTGTTGGACGTAAATAGGCAAATAGCTTGTGGTTTGCTGGATAGTATAGAGAGAAACAGAGAGATCTAGAGAGAGAGAGAGACGTCTTTTTTAAATTACAGTCTCTTCTAACATTTAACTCTGGGCTCACTTAACTTGAAGTACGTAAGGAAATGGCTAGTTACAGTGTCTAAAGAATAGGCAATCTTGTTTGTTTCCTTTAATAGAGTTAAGTTTCATTACCCGCCTGTGTTTGATAGCGTCTTTGTTTCATAATTAAAAGACCTAGATTCCGTTTCCACAATAATGGCTACAATTACAGTAGTTTGTGGTTTACTTACGTCCATAAAATTTCCTTGATATATCGAAGAACTGTGGTACTGAAGTTTCTAAGTGATGATTAATAAATAATAATACATTCATTTCTCATCTGTTATTTCAGATACATGAGGAATAATAATGGTAATGCGTGAAATGGGGCTTCTTAGAATCTAAGAATTTGATCACACGCGCCACTCTATTCAGTATTACCCCTTCATCAAAGGGACAATTGTTCGAACCCAGTCGGGTTGTGGAAGACTCGTGCTGGAATAATCGGCTACATTAAAGGATTTATTCTGATAAATCAAATCTCTGGCGCTCTAACTCCACCAAATGTCCAGTATCATCTACATCGTCTCTAATTAACATTCGTCTCGAATGACGAACGGATCGCGGAACTGAGTTCTGGTTAATAATTTTTTAACGAGTAGAATTTAAGTCAGAAATTAAGCGCAGAATAAATATGGCAAATGCTTGTTATTATTCGGTTGAGAAGCTTTCGTCATCTAGTCTGTTGTCAAAAAATCTGAAAGTAGAATTTATGAAACAATGATATTACCGGTTGCTCTGTATGGTTGTGAAACCGGGACCCTCACTTTGAGAGAGGAACAGAGATTAAGGGTGTTTGAGAATAAGGTTCTTAGGAAAATATTTGGGGCTAAAAGGGATGAAGTTACAGGAAAATGGAGAAAGATACACAACGCAGAACTGCACGCATTGTATTCGTCACCTTACATAAATAGGAACATTAAACCCAAACGTTTGAGATGAGTAGGGTATGTAGCACGTATGGGCGAATCCATAAATGCATATAGAGTGTTAGTTGGGAGACCGGAGGTAAAAACACCTTTGGGGAGACCGAGACGTAGATGAGAAAATAATATTAAAATGGATTTGAGGGAGGTGGGATATGATGATAGAAACTGGATTAATCTTGCACAGGATAGAGACCGATGGCGGACATATGTGAGGGCGGCAATGAACCTGCGGATTCCTTAAAAGCTATTTGTAAGTAAGTAAGTAAGTAAGTAGAATTTAAGTCAGTCTTTATATTAACTTTCAAATAAATGTACAGCTCATATACCCTACAATGTAAATGGAGTGGTCTTCATTGATGTAAAATTCACTTCCCTTTCTTGTCATATATATTTATAATCAGACAACGGATTTTCGGTCCCGATACTGAGCGTTAATTGTACGTCATTTGGGGGAAGGTCATTAAACTCCTTGCTACACTCACTCCGTACGTCGAGGAAATGACGTCACGTCGCTGTGTAGGGACTGAAAATCCGCTGTCTGCTTATAACTAAATAGTAGCTATCTTCATAGTGGTAGAAACAAAGACCAGATGCCTTGTACACAGAATAAAAATTTTGTATTTCCAATTATGTGTTGAGACTTACATCCGACTTTCGTAATAACTTACAGTTCCACCATTAACATCTATTTTTCAAGGCCGGAACAGTCGCATATTAAATTGTATTTGTATATGACTGACCAGTTCTGAGAGGTGCAGGAGGTATGACGGACATAACAGAGCAGGGACCCTTTATGTCTAACGTGGACAATATGACTTTCTTTGTATAATCTGTAATATTTCGACTTATACTCTTATATATATTTTTTGTATCATCACAATATATGCTTTAGTGAGAAAATCACAAAATCATATTGATTTACTGTTAGCGAGGGATTAGTTTTTGTGAAGTTGCACATATCACGTGTAAATAAATTGTATTATTAGAAATCCAAAATTCAGTGCAATGAACAGTCTTCGTTATGGAACCATACACTCTCCCGTCTCTCAGGGTGCCCGCTAAAACCTTGGTTTTTCTGAACCGACGCATGCTACGTGCGATGTGCGAGGCCCGCCTCGCACAAATCCGGACTACACGAGAGATAGTGAGTGGCTTCTCTAACTGCGAGATGCGAAGTCAGCGCATCTCGCAGCCGTAGAAACCACTCTTTATCTCTCGTGTAGTCCGGATTTTTGCGAGACGGGCCTCGCACATCGCATCGTCGGTTCAGAAAAACTAAGGCTTAACTCAGTTGGAGCGAAGTCTTCGTGCTGTACGGAAGTTGATACGTGTTTCAGTGTGTTTCTTTAGTGTGTTAGTGCTGTCATAATACCAACAATTCAGTATACTTTAGAACACAGAATCTTTATGGATGATTGCTATGGGAAAGAAAACTATTGTAGAGACGTGAGACGGCGATTTATAGACAGAATCCCTACTGTTCGTGCGTCTTACAGAGAAACGGTTCGTAATCTTTTGAATATATTTATGCAAACGGGATCCGTTCTTGATATAAAACGAGAGTAAATCTCCGTGTTCTTACAGAGGGATAACTCATTGAGATCGGGCAAAAGTGAGAACAAAATCCAAGGTAATCTCTGAGAAAACTTGCGCAGAAATCAGGAATTTCGCAAAACTCGTCTCGGAATGCCACTAAACTTCAGTACAACACAAAGTCTTCGCTTCAACCGACGCATGCGAGTTGCGAGGTGCGAAGCCCACCTCGCACAAATCCGGGCTATGCGAGAGATAGTGAGTGGTTTCTCCAAATGCGAGGTACGCAGATCTCGCACGTCACAGTTATAGAAACCACTCACTATCTCTCGTGTAGTCCGGATTTGAGCGACGCGGGCCTCGCACCTCGCACGTCGCATGCGTCGGTTCAGAAAAACCGAGGCTTCAGCGGAACATTGAGAGACGGGAGAATGAAAAGGGACATGACCTGTTACAAGTAGAGCAGCGCAAGGCCAAGCAAATCCCCGCCAACCGGTCACGTGTCCAAATGAAGTCACTGTACTACAGAATAGGCTATAACATTCAGTATTACAGAAAGTGTCTAAGTGAGTAGGAATTGATGGAGGTCTATTTTTCAAAGTTCAAATTATATGTATGACCTATGTAGAATTTTATTTCAAACTAGATAGAGGCGTATATTAAAATTTAAATGCGATAGACTTAGTACTCATAGCGAGCGCTTTTCTCTGAACATTCTTGTTATCTCACTTGATATTTATTCTGCGTGTTGGATAACATGGGATTTTGGAAGTTTGAGAAATTTATTCCGTCTTCTAAACCATGACCTCACAGACTGTCTTGCAACATTTCCAAACATGATGCTTAATTCTAAGATAAGTGTTTTGATTTATTTTCTTTATGAAGTCATGTTCATGTTATTTGTAGTGAATACATAATGCGGGCGTAAATGTAGACAAATATTTTGTGATCTCACATTGAGGAAAGTTTTATTTATGTGCGAGAGGGATCTTCTCAGTAGTTTAAAAGCGTGTGACCCTCTCCACTCCCAAATCCTTGTTTTTCTAAATGAAAGCGCTTTACTTAGAGACTTAACAGTGTGAAACATTTATGCCGAAAGTGCTAAAAAATTTCTTTCCTTTGGTCTTGTTTTCCAATTCTGTTCCTTTCCCAACGCAGACGCGGCTATTAAAATTTCAAATGAAGTATCTAGAGCGAGATGTTCTCGAACAAACTCGAGAGCTAAACAGCGAATTCTATTCAGTATTTCGACGCCTGTGCTGCAGTGAAATAAAAGTCCTCCTCCTTAAACAAAACCTTTTCGTGAATAAATATCTTGCGAAAAATGGGAAGAGGTCTACATATTATATGAATGCAAGATTATGTTTTGTCTGACATTTCTAAGTGGATGCAGAAATTATATTTGAATTTGAAATTAGTGTTTTTATTTACAAAATTATTTTTTTGGTTTTTCAACATATGTTTGTAACTTATATCTCTAATGGTCTGTGCTTCAAAAGTTCCATAATCAGTGTAAATTAATAGCAACTAAAGGGATTAATAGGACTCCATGATGTAAATAAATACACCATATACAGGGTGATTCACAAGTAGTTACCGCCACTTAAGGAGCTTATTTGTGAAGACATTATGAACAAAAACTGTCATATAAACATGAGTCCTATTCTTAATACTTTTGGAGTTACACTAATTTGAAGTTGTCAAAAATACCATTCTTCTTCAGTTTTAAGTGTATATGAACGTGAACGACCACAAAATAATATTATCAGAAAATGCAGTTTCTAAATTTCTAAAATTTTTTAAGAAAATGAACTCACAATTGGACAAAAATTACAAGGAAACACAACAAGACTTATTCTAACTTAAATATCTGATAAAAATATAAAAAGGTTCTTAATAATGTTTTTCAAACCAGTTTTATCAAGGTAAGAAAAAAAAATAAAAAAATCTGCAGTTACATCGTTTGGTAACTATAACATTGTTATGGTCTCTCTGACATCTATAATATTTTTCCTCAATAGAATAAACACTTATTTCTGAAAAGTAGACTACTCTCAGACATGTAGAGTTGTTTATTTTAATACAATTAATTGTTTATTTTTCTTATGTAAAATATATCAAAATTTACATAATGTTTTGTGATCTAATTTTTCTATTTTCAAAGAAATGGGCATTATTGTAGTCGAGTGTTTGCAAAAATGCATGTTAAATCAGTGAAAAAAATATTTCAGATTTCCATCTCTAATGATTGTAGAGTTATATAGTAAGGTACATGAGCCATATTCCGACACTCTAAGCTTTGAAAATTTATATTTATTTTTCCATTCAACGTGGAAACTTTATAATTTGTATACGTTTAGTATATTTACATAAATACTTAGAAAAAAATATTTCAGGTATATATGTACAGTGAAATTCAAACAGTAGAACGAATTTGAAAAGTTTACAAAGTGTCGGAATTGCGACCCTGTGGTCCTAATTCTGACACATGATGTACCTTAATTCCGACACACAAACAAATTTAACAATAACCTTATGAAACGTTAAAGCGGCCTTACATAAGTGAAATTAATTAGTTCTAAACCATTTTCATTATATTTATTACTATAATCATCAAGTTAAATAAAGCTAAACACGTTCAATATGGTGACACAATACAAGCAGGATGGTTTGATAAAAAAACAAGGTAGAAAACATTAACACATTCTTGATTTAAACTTTGGTACAGAGAAACTGGATAGAAAAATCCTTTGACTGGAGACATACATTATCAGTCTTCTTCACAATTAGGACAAACGAAGGATCCTCGAAAATCAGCACTTATGTCAGCACATTTTTCATGCACATACTTCTTACACTTGCAGAACATTCGCATATCGGCGACTCTGTCCATCATACATATTGTGAAAAACCAGCTTTCTTTTCTTTTTGAAGGCATTCCACTTGGTCCTGCTTCTTGATAATCCTGCACAGACGTAGTTTTACTGGGACATTCGGAAAAATTCTTTGGAACTTTTGATGCTATAGTCTTTGGAAGATTCTTCGTTTCTGTCTTGGTGAATAAGGACTTCACTATACGTTGAGCTTTTGAGTTCACAGCGGGACGTCTTGGCTTGGTTTTATTCCTCTTAAGTTTGGGTGAAGTCAAAATTTCTGTGAAGCTTGTTGACAGCCTTTCGCATTGACAGGAACTCCACTATCATTAGCACATTCAGTGACTTATGAGTTGCAAAGCTCACTGTTACCGTCACTCTCCTCGTCAGATTCTAACCCCTCTCTATCTTTTTTGGGCGGTTGCAGAAAATATTGTGACTTTTATTCCAACAATAATGGCTTTCTATTTCTGAATTTAAACACTCCCGTCAACAATGGGTATTCCACTCCACACAGCAACACAGTATTCGTTATTGCACTCCACAGACGACAATGACAATTCACGTGGATTATTGAAAACAACAATGTACTCCTAATCTCAACTAATGTTCACAAAGCACTATTTACAAAAACAAAACTGTCAGTTCTCAGTTCACAGTTCGTTTGCCTTGGCTAGTTCTTCTAGCTCATTCACTCAATTTCACAGTACATCGAACCCAAAACTTCCAGAGACAGTCCACTGAACTTCGAACTCAAGTTCCGGATGCGTTGCTTCCGCCTGGACGCTGCCACGGTTACTCAAGTTCACTGCGTGTCGAACCAAAGACTCCCGGACGCGTTACTTCTGCCTGAACGCTGCCACAGTTACTCAGCTCACTCGCGTGTCGAACCTAAGACTCCCGGACGCGTTGCTTCGGCCTGGACGCTGCCACAGTTACTCAGATCTCGGCCCGACGAACCCAAGACTCCTGGACGCGTTGCTTCCGCCTGGGCGTGCTGATTCACAAACTGAACTCGCTGTCCAAACTAAACTGACTGTGGGGGTCACTTTCCCTTCTGTTTATCGCTAAATCACACTTCTGGAACGTACTGCTTCCCGAAGTATCAACGGATGTCGCGAGGCTTGCGCTTCATGAGACTTCTGTTTCTCGCTGCTTCTTTTCTCCCTTCACCTCGCACAGCCCAGCGCCCAAGCGCTTGCCGAAGCCCACGTTTCCTTTCCCCGCGCTCCAGTGCCCACTGAAGATCGCCCCCTTCTCTCCGCGCGCCTACCATCTCGCGCGCCCTCCCTCCTGCCGGACGCGCGCCACGTCTTTCAACATGGCGCCACAATATAAATCAGAGGGAGCGAATGCACTATGTGGTGTTACCTCAGGGTTAAATGGAAAGATCCCAGTGGCCCTAAACCCAGACATGATATTGTTAGGTGTCATGGACTTCAACCAAACGTCGGAAAAATTCTCCCAAATCTTGCTTTCGTAACGGTTCTTTCGCCATGATTGCTCCAGTGCCGCAAAACTGCCCAATCCTAGTATTTTTCGAAGGGTCCGAAAACTGTCTTGTCTAGAGGCTGCAATTCGTGTGTGCAATTACTTGGCAAGCAAAACAATATTATGTCATGCTCATCTGCTATATCAACGATATTGGCATCAAGGTGAGATTTTGCACCATCGAAAATGAACAAGGATTTGCCGACAGTTTTAAATTTAGCAAAATGAGCTAGCCATTTAATAAAGACTTGACACGTCATTGAGCCCTTTTCTGTCATTTTAACAGCTGTGCCTGGGGGCATGTCATCACCTCATTCCGGTCGTCTCCTTTTTCCTTTGAAGACAATCATTGGAGGAATTGCTTGACCTACTACGTTGCAACAAGTTACAATTGTTACATTTTCTCCATGTTCTGGTGCAATCAAATGTAAGCGTTTAGTTTCTTTAGTAGCAAAAACTTCCTGTGTGTGATGAAGAGTCAATCGACACTCCTTCTCATCGATTTTGTAAATATTCTCAGGTTTTCCCATAAATCCATGTTCGACCATTATGGCTTCCAGTTTATCAAAATAGTCTTTCACAATTACACGATTTAGTTTCATTGCCCTGCCCTGGTTCAAAGTTTGCACTTTCCTTTTTGACACATCTTGATGCCGCTTTAGAAGTAATTTCATCCACTTCCTACAGCTAACCCTAAGTTTTTATTAAAATTATTCTTTATGCCGTTTATTTCACAAAATGTGAAAACAGTTCTTTTCACAAGTTTACTAATCAACGGCATCCCTACATCTGCAAGTCGGAAAAGTCGGCTGCACAATTCTCTTTCTTGCGCGAAGCTTAAAAGTGCAGGACGACCAATATTTTTCATCTCAGCCCTGGCATTGACATGGTACCTAAGGGTGTTCCTAGCTATACCGTAGCGTGTAGCAGCTGTGTTAAGGGGCATACCATTCTTCACAGCTGCAATAGCCCGTGCCATTACATCCTCAGAAATTTTCTCTCGTGGTTTACCCATACTTACTTACTTACTTACAAATGGCTTTTAAGGAACCCGAAGGTTCATTGCCGTCCTCACATAAGCCCGCCATCGGTCCCTATTCTGTGCAAGATTAATCCAGTCTCTATCATCATATCCCACCTCCCTCAAATCCATTTTAATATTATCCTCTCATCTACGTCTCGGCCTCCCCAAAGGTCTTTTTCCCTCCGGCCTCCCAACTAACACTCTATATGCATTTCTGGATTCGCCCATACGTGGTTTACCCATAATCTAAAATAAAGAAGAGGTATTAAAGATAACGAATTTTGCACCTAATTTCTGAGCTAAACAGCAGTAGATTTGGTAAAATGCATTAATACTGCTAAGTATGCCGTTCCAACGTTAAAGAGCATTAAATAACTCGAATTTATATTGGGATGCTTTATCATAAATCCTGTAGTAGGCATAACTGAAGTCAGTGCAACAGGGTTCATAATTCCGACATGTGTCGGATTTAAGAGCACCTCGTTTGCTGTTACTAATCGCGCTATTACACAATCCATATCGATAGATTCTGAAATTAATGAACGTCAAATTAAACTACAATACTTTACAGTGTGAATGATGTCCAATATGAATTACATACCTTTGTCAAAAGCAGAATACTCAGACAAAATATGCTTCCTTCAGACAATATTTCTATTACACAAAATGTCTACTCACGCTCTGACCAGCAGAGAAACGCTTCTGCAAACTTGTTTATCACGGAACTGATATTGCTCTAAGACTGCTTCGAGAAACTGCAGTCCTCTGTCGGTTTAGATCACAATTTTTTGCAGCAGAGCCCACTGTCGTAATTAAGACCATGTCGGAAAATGGCTCACCTACCTTAATATGTGTGAAAATTTTCAAATTTTGGAAAATTAATTTAAAATAAAATGTGAATTCTAAAAAATATTATTAGTAACCTTTTCTACACTTTTATCAGATATTTAAGTTCTAATAAGACTTGTTGTGGTACCTTGTAATTTTTGTCCAATTGTGAGTTCATTTCCTTATAAATTTTTAGGAATTTAGAGCCTGCATTTTCTGATAATATTTGCGGTCGTTCACGTACATATATCCTTAAGGGTAAAAGAATGTTACAAATAGAGAATGAACTATTCAGAAGTATACTGTCTTTCAGAGGTCTGCATCGGACGTTTTCGCTCGAGCGCCAAGTAGTTCATAGCATAATTCGATAGGTAGCGTACATGCATGATGGGTAAAATTGTCACGAGCGATAAATCCTCGAACGGTATAACCGAGTGTTAGACATTCGTTCTTGTTACAGTGATTAACTGTGTAGTAGTAGCAGTAGCAGTAGCAGTAGCAGTAGTTTTATTTTGCCTGGCAGAGTTAAGGCCATGAGGCCTTCTCTTCCACTCAACCAGGTTACAAAAATATACACGAAATACAACATTAGATTACAAAACAACACAAAAGCAAATACCTTAGAAATTACATAAAATATAGTAGAAAAGTACAATAGAGAAAATTAGTTACATAATATAAAATTACAAATAGTCAAGATCGGTTACATAATATACAAAATAAAGTAGAAAATTACACATAATCAAAATCAGTTACATAATATAAGGGGAATATACACACTCACACACACAATTTATAAGACCTAAAATGCTCGAGTTAAATTCGACGATTAATTCACTTCAGATATACTATACAGTTAATATACTAATAGGAGAATACATGTGGGTTACAAGACATAAAATGTTGATTAGCAAAGTCGTACTAAATGGCATACAAATACAAATGATTAAGTAATATATCAAGATGAGAGAAAAAGAAGAAGAGAGAGAGGAAAAAAAATAACAACTGTGTAGTAACATCATAGATGTTTATCACTTCAAAACTTTGCAGTGTTTCACGAACCTCTCCATAGTACAACTACAAAACTTGCTTTAAAACGTAATATGAGTGTTGTAGGTAAACGTTTTTTTTTCTCCGCACAGGAGTGATTTTGTTTTTGGCACATCTAATAGATGTTATTGGATGTGAATGTAATTATAATAAACGAAGAACACAATCATGATAATGCAAGAACTGTATCAATTTTTCTAGTAATAATAATAATAATAATAATAAT
This sequence comes from Periplaneta americana, assembly GCF_040183065.1. Taxonomy (NCBI): domain Eukaryota; kingdom Metazoa; phylum Arthropoda; class Insecta; order Blattodea; family Blattidae; genus Periplaneta; species Periplaneta americana. Next base: position 62,217,702 of record NC_091126.1, on the reverse strand, counting down.
AATAATAATAATAATAGTCTCTAATAATTAGTGTATCAATCTTTGCGTCTGTAACAGTTGTGCAGCATGATTATTCGTTTTATTATGTTTTCTGTGACGTTATCTCTGTACTAATATTGTTATCAATTTACTGCTCTATCAATAATATTTTGTAAAACGTTTCTATATTGTCGCAGTATATAGGCGGAACACTAAGTATGGACCTATCATATTATTATAAGGTATGTTCAATTGAGGAGAAATTACAAAGATAGCATTCAGCTCAAAAAGACTAACTGGCAACTCAGGAAAGCAGGTGAGCTAAGTAGAGTGGTAGAGAACGGGGATATATCTGAAATGTGGCACACTATTTAAAGAATAAGAGGTGGGGGATGGGTAAGGAACGAAATTACACCAGAAGTATGGCGGGAATATTTTAGGGGCGTTTATGGGGAAGGAGAGATGTGGGGGGGATTAGTGATAGGACCGGAAGAATTATTGGGGTTTCCGGAGGTTCCGGAGCTGGACGCAGAGATTTCACGGGCAGAAATTAGAAAAGCGGTTTCCTCTTTGAAGAATAATAAAGCACCAGGCTGGGATGGTCTGCAATCAGAAATATTTAAGGCTGCTCTTGTCAATGATAAATTTGTACAAAGGGTGCAAATTGTGTTTAATGATTTATTTAATTATGGGAAATACCCGGAAATTTGGGCTACATCCATCATTCATCCAATCTATAAAAGTAAGGGTTCGATTGGATCTCCAGACTCATATAGAGGCGTGGTCTTACTGCCTACTATGGGTAAAATCTATTGTAAAATCTTGTATGAAAGAATGAAGGGGTGGGTGTCTCGGCATGGCAAAATTTCAAAATTTCAGATGGGTTTTATGGAAGGTCGTAGCACAGTCGACAACATATTTATTTTGGATTCAATGAAACAGAAACAAATGTCTAGAAAAGGGGGGGGGGAAACTGCACTGCGCTTTCGTGGATTTTCGAAAGGCTTTCGACACTGTGGAGAGAGAAGCGCTTTGGTATAAATTATGGATGAAAGGGATGTCGGACAAGATAATTAGAGCACTTCAAGGGATCTATAATAAAGTGGAATTTTGTGTTAAGTACAACATGAACAGAGTGTCTGAAAGCTTTACCAGTCGCAGAGGTGTGAAACAAGGTTGCATACTGTCTCCCTTACTTTTTAACCTGTTTATTGACGATATAACAGAGATTATGTTACGAGAGGACATTGACGCCCCAGTCATAAGGGACGTGAATATTCCAGTATTGTTATATGCGGACGATCTGACATTATGTTCTAGAAGTGTTAAGGGATTGCAGAAAGGACTTGACAAGCTCCAAATATACTCTAGGGACTGGGGATTGAAAGTAAATACTGAAAAGACAAAGATTATGACCTTTAAGAACGGATGTGTTTACAGTAAAAACGGAGACCTGGACATACGAAGGCCGAGCACTGAACAACGTGAAAATTTTTGTTTACTTAGGGGTAACAATGACGATGAACGGAAAATGAAATAAACATATAGACACTAAAAAACACAGGGCACTGATAAAAGCGATGGAAACGCTGAAGATACGTAACAAAATCCCGGAAGTCTCTCTAAATTTATTAGATAAAGTATACAGCGCGGTAGTTAGATCTACAATTACGTATGGGGCAGAAATTTGGGGTTGGGGAAGAACGGAAAAACTTAACCAGGTACAAAGCGACTTTCTAAAACGGATAGGGGAGGGGAGGGGAACGGCTAACAGCGGAATCCTAAGAGAATTAGGACGTCATAGAGACTCAATAGAATGCAAGATAAAAGTTTTAAAGTACTACTTGAGGATTGTGCATGGACATCAGTCTCTTATTAGAGCGGTATGTTATAGGGAGCAACTTGAGAGGAGAGACCAAGTAACCTGGGCAGGTAGATTACGCAGAGGGTTGGAGGAAATAGGCATGGGATTTATAATCGGGGAAGATTGCAGGAACAAGCGAAATGTCTGGCGGAAAGTCAAGAAACGCCTGAAGGATATAGACAGGCAAATAACAGAAGGGGAATGTAGGGATAAGGTTTCTCTGGAGATCCAATCGATGATCAAAACAAATTGGGGTGCCGAACTATATCTTTATGGAGGTAGCAAAGAAGGTTGACTGGGTTTAATCTGGTTTCGTCTAGGAGCCTGGAGGGCACTTAAAACCGCCAACGAAGAGGGGGCGAGAATATGTCCTCTTTGCGGTAAAGGCGAGACATCACACCACATTTTATCGGAGTGTGAAGCCACAGAAGCTCTGAGGAAACGATTCCTGCCAGGGTCCTTAATTACATCTAGCAGGGGGCACTTGGCAACATACAATATGTTAAATAACGTCAAATTTTGTGACAGTGTGGGAAAATTTATGGCAAAAGTTCGACAATTGAGGGTTGAACTTGCCGAGGAGGAGGGAGCCGAGAAAATAAGGGAAAGGGTTATTAATTAGTGTTGGAATGATGAATTAATTAGTGGATAATGTTATTTTTGTATTTATTGAGTCTTTTTTTTAGGAATTGAATTGTTTGTGCGTGTATATATATATATATATATATATATATATATATATATATATATATATATATATATATATATATATATATATATATATATATATATATATATATATGTTTGACTGTGTTTTTTTTCTCTCTCGTTTCATTTCTTACATTATTATTTTTTTTGTGAAATTTGGTCAGAAGTTAGATTAGTTGTAATTGTGATAATTAATGATAACGGTAGTAATATTAATAACTGTTGTTTTACTATTTTATTATTAGTAGTATTATTTTTGTTTTCTTTGAAGTTTCAAACTGTGCATAGTTACAGCACGAATGGCCGTACGGGCTCGTGCGAAGGATCTTGTGTACACGAGTTTGTATTATTTATCATGCATCAATAAATGCATCTATCTATCTATCTATCTATCTATCTATCTATCTATCTATCTATCTATCTATCTATCTATCTATCTATCTATCTATCTATCTATCTATCTATCTATCTATCTATCTATCTATCTATCTATCTATCTATCTATCTATCTATCTATCTATCTATCTATCTATCTATCTATCTATCTATCTATCTATCTATCTATCTATCTATCTATCTATCTATCTATCTATCTATCTATCTATCTATCTATCTATCTATCTATCTATCTATCTATCTATCTATCTATCTATCTATCTATCTATCTATCTATCTATCTATCTATCTATCTATCTATCTATCTATCTATCTATCTATCTATCTATCTATCTATCTATCTATCTATCTATCTATCTATCTATCTATCTATCTATCTATCTATCTATCTATCTATCTATCTATCTATCTATCTATCTATCTATCTATCTATCTATCTATCTATCTATCTATCTATCTATCTATCTATCTATCTATCTATCTATCTATCTATCTATCTATCTATCTATCTATCTATCTATCTATCTATCTATCTATCTATCTATCTATCTGTCTGTCTGTCTGTCTATATTATTATGTATGTGGGAAATCAAATATGGAATAATTATTAATTAGCAATAATAACTGTATATCGAAGTTTTTCATACTATTTTATTTATAACTTCATGTTCCTGTTTTGGTACGTTCCATTAAACGTTTGTCATAAACGCAGAAAATAAAGCCTTATTTTTACCGTGTGAGCAAAACATATGTGTATCTTATCTGTCGCCTTCCATACAAGATAAGACACGTCGGTGAGCTGACCTTGTACTGTGCTTCTATTTATTACGAGCGTATCACTACCTATCTATCTCACTCGAGCGTGCGACACTCGACCGAGTTCAAGCGAGCGATTTAACTCCAATGCAGCACTCTGCTGTCTTTAATTGACTAGTGTTCTGAAGCTAAAAATGTGTTCTCAATTCCTTAGTTGCTTTATACAGAGTTTCTTTTTCAAATTTTTACTAAAAATTACATTTGTATACTTTGCGAGGTGCGCAGTCCTCGCATCTCGCAGTTATAGAAACCACTCGCTATCACTCGTGTGGTCCGTATTTGTGCGAGGCGGGCCTCGCACTTCGCACGTCGTATGCTTCTGTTCAGAAAAACCAAAGCATAAAAATTGGAAGAAACTTTAAAGAATTGCTCCTCTACACACACCTGGTAAATTCAAGCCTTGTTTTAATCCAATCTGGAGTTGTGAGTTGTTCGGATTCTTGCATTACTCTACCTGTTAATATAAAATCTGAAAGGTAAGTAAGGTACCTCGCCTCCACTTGTGTCGGTGTAATTAACTTACTCTGTGCTCGGTGGAGAGCAGATACGGGACTTACTGTGTGCTCTGTGACGTTGTGTATATTTACAAAGCAACTCGAAACCTACGATCTCCCCTCCTCATACCTATGGTTTCGTTGCAGATAGTGACAAGAGTAATGTACTATTCAACCCAAATATAGTGTCTTTAAATTCAAGATGAATAAATAGCTTAAATCGGTCTCAAACGTTTGAAGATTGTGAGCATCGCCCACTTGTAATACTATGTGAACGAACACCATGAAATCGGATAGCTTTAATAGGCCTATATTAATACATCAGAACTGGCTAAACGATTTGTTACGGTCGCAGTCAAATTGAGGCTATAATCATAATCATGATTGAGCTAATAATTTCATTATATTTAGGTATGACTATTATTATTATTATTATTATTATTATTTTATTGGTGTGAACGGTTAGCGCGTCTGGTCGCGAAACCAGGTGGCCCGGGTTCGATTCCCGGTCGGGGCAAGTTACGTAGTTGAGGTTTTTTCCGGGGTTTTCCCTCAACCCAATATGAGCAAATGCTGGGTAACTTTCGGTGCTGGATCCTGGACTCATTTCACCGGCATTATCACCTTCATCTCATTCAGACGCTAAATAACCTAAGCTCTTGACAAAGCGTCGTAAAATAACCTACTAAAATAAATAAATAAATAAATAAATAAATAAATATATAGATTAGTGTGTTGGGAAGATAGAAGGGCCTGTTTTTGTGTTATATTAATTATGTATTATATCTGCAGTGGCCGGGAAAAGTGACATAAGTCTGTTTCCACAAACCTTTTTTGATAATTTATTAACTTACACTGGTTTATGTCGATTTGATTTTTTTTTTCTGTATGAATTATTTTAATGGGAGAAATACTTATGTATTTTTTCCAAGAGAGCAGATGTCCCGTAAGTTGTCAATTAATTATCAAAAAATGTTTGTGGAAACTGACTGATGTCACTTTTCCCGAGCACTGCAGATATATTCTTTATAGTAATGTAATAATTTTGTATCATACTGGTTGAGTGGAAGTGAAGGCCGAATGACATTAACACTGACGGTTAAAATAAACCATTATTATTATTATTATTATTATTATTATTATTATTATTATTATTATTATTATTATTAAATGCAAGTAAAATATATAAGAAAACAAATGAACAAACAAATAATCCTACATAAATTTTGTACAGACATCAATAACAAAATTAGAATAAAAGTGTCGAAAATAATACGTAAATAAGGTGTTTGTAAATTTTGACCTCAACCGGACTGATAGACTCGAAGTTAACTTTGTTTAAATTGTGCAAATTAGTAATATCAGAATGTTTCAAGCTCTTTACATTTATATGGAGCAAGTTCACACACACACACACACATATATATATATATATATATATATATATATATATATATATATATATAGGGTGCTGCATTGGGATATGACTGCTTTCATAGCCCTGTTGTGGGACACTCAGGACGAATTAAAAGAAGCACATATACTGGAAGTAATCCAGTAGAATTCAATTTATTAATGTCTGATTACTTTTTAAAAACTACATTTCGTAAGTAGCCTCCATGGCAACGAAAACATTCCTGCAATCTGTTATGAAAGTTTTGCATAACTCGCCCCAATAAAACAGGTTCGATGGCACTGATTTCGTTCCTTATGTTTTGTTTCAACCGGATGATGGTGCGAGGCTTTTTGCGAAACACCCTACTTTTGAGATAACCTCATAGGAATTAATCATCGCACACTGCTCATGGTTCTGTGAACTGTTTCTGCATGTTTCCTGTAAGAATAGTTTCACGATTTGGAGACATTGCCTGGCCGCCAAGATCTCCTGACCTGGCTGCAACACATTACTTCCTATGGTGTTATCTAAATAGCAGTGTGTATCGCAACAAGCCTTGCAATGTCATCCAGCTGAAACAAAACTGTTTTGTTGTGGAGAGTTATGCAGAATTTTCATAGTAGATTGCAGGAATATCGTCGATTTCTTGGTAAAAGTGACCAAGTCCAAAATGCAAAAATGTTGGGAAAAGGCATTTAAAGGTTTAATAATCAATCCAAAGATAACTGTACTTTTTTAGATGTTAGTAATAAGTTATTTTGAAGGTATATATGCTATATTATTAGTTTTTAATATAAAATTATGTCTCAAATTTCCATAATACTTGGAAGCCTTGGAATGTGACTTGGTCACTTTTACCAAGAAACCGACGATATATTTGTTGCCGAAGAATCTACTTACGAAATCTGCAGTGCTTGGGAAAAGTGACATAAGTCAGTTTCCACAAACCTTTTTTTGATAATTTATTGACAACTTACACTGGTTTATGTCGATTTGATTTTTTTCTGTATGAATTATTGTAATGGGAGAAATACTTACGTATTTTTTTCCATGCGAGCAGATGTTCCGTAACTTGTCAATAAATTATCAAAAAAAGTTTGTGGAAACTGACTTATGTCACTTTTCTCGAGCACTGCAGAAATGTAGTTTTTTAAAAAGTAATCAGACATTAATAAATTGCATTGTACTAGATTACTTCCTGTATATGTGTTTTCTCTTAATTCGTCTTGAGTCTCCCACAACAGGGCTATAAAGACCGTCATCTCACTGTTGCACCCTATATATAAATTTTTGCGAATAATATTTTAGGGAAATAATTTAACGTTGAGAGATCCATGATCTAGGCTAGTTTAAGCACAATATTATTTTTGAAAATGAGACAAATATTTTAATATTTTTCATTTACATAATAATACTTTTAGCTCCCAAATTTGAAGGTATTAAACATTTCTCTACGTTGCATTTCAGATAAAATATGAATGGTCACATACTGTACGAATATTTTTATTGTATTGCCTCAAAATTGCATGTGCCTGGAGCATTTAGAATATAAAAGATGTAGTTTCGAGAAAAACACAAATTTGTGAAAAGAGGTACAATACTAACGTATGGAGCAGGACTACATAAAAATCGCTCCTGGGCCTCAAAGAACACATAAAACAAAATCCCTCTTTATCAATTTTCTAAGTGCCCAGTGAATATTTTAATACAAAAAGAAAAACGAAAATTGAATTTTTGACAATTTTTTTTAAGTCATTCCTAGTGACACATAATAATGATCCATTCAATTATGGAAATGCATTATTGTACATATCTTATGAGCTGTTCACATTTGCCTGTCCCCGTTACGGAATGCGCATTTATTCACGGAAAAGGGAATACAGCATGCTTCTGAGAATACCATAAATCCATTTAACTCTACGGTTGAGTGTCTGCGCGAGACTTGGGTGGAGGAAGTGAGGAGAGTAGGAATGTTTTTGTTTTGTAGCTGGCGGGTATGTACATGAGGCGCCTGTCTCGACATGCAGCGCGTATAGTTCTTATTGACATCCCATCAGGAAATGGAATGTACTCTACGTGTTCTTGGGTCGTCTTATGTTTCAATTTTCAAATCTGATTTCTCCTACTCCGAACCTGCTGGTGGTGCAGATGGTAGGAGCGCGGGTACAAAGATACAGTGATCAAGTACTAACAAGAGTTTGGTACAATGAGTGTGACAGATGTTTATCATTTGGAATGTTTAATTAACTTTGCTGTTAGCAAAATGATTAAAGATGAACTTACAGTTGAAGAAATTCGCAAGTATATTTCTACAAGAGTTCTTTCAATGAAAAGTTATGTTTCACTTTAAGACGGTTCTAGGAAGAATAACTAACTAGATATACAGAGTGTCGCACTTATCTTGCGCACCAATTATAACTTTTGTGTTTGAAAAGGTATTGGAATTTTTGTTTTTGAGCGTTAAGTTAGAACGAGGGGCTAACATGAGTGTGGAGATTTGGTGCGTGTAAATACATTATGGTACAAGATACACGTGACGTTATCAATTCTTCAAATAGCACTACATATTTTAATCATGTTACATTGATTACACACATTAAGACGGGTTCAAAAATGTATCACAATGTCACCTTCCTAATCAATAACAACAAAACGAAACAAAAACGTACTTCCATTGTGATAATGTTATGCTTTGAGAGTCACAGAAGATGTTCCAAATGGTGACCATTCACATTAATGCACATTCGAAGGCGTTCCCCGAAAGACCGTATGACTGCCCGGCATGTTGCTGACTGAATGGACACACAAGCCTGTCGAATGCGTTGCTGTATGTCGTCTGGTGTTGTCAGAAAGTTCTGGTACATACTGTCCTTTACATTTTCCCGCAGGAAGAAGTCGAGTGGCGACAGGTCCGGAGAACGTGCTGACCACTTCTTCAGTGGAGGGAATCTAATACATCCTTGATGGCAGGAGTGATAACAAAATTTGTACTCATATTGCTGTTGACCATCTAATCCCACCCAGACAGCACTCCTCTGTAAAAGTGTTAGTCTTATGATTTTAATTACTTTTATTTTTGTATAATGTTCTCTAATATGACAGTGTGCATGGGGTATGCATTACGTCACGTCTATATCAGTAGACACCCTGCTCACAAACACAAGTAACGCGCATTACAGAGTCGCTCTAAAACAGGTTCCTTACTCCTAAACAAGTACAGTGTGCTTCAGTTTAGCAATGATTATAGTTTATGATATTATGCATTACTAGATTCCGGTCTCTGATTATAAATAACACAAAATCAATTAACTAGTGAACAGAGCAACTCAAAAAAAGAGAAATTAACATGCAAATTGAATTTCATATTGTTTAATTTTAATGACAGACTGCCGTGAGTACTAACAAGGTAAACCCCACATTAATAATGTGAATTACTTTTCGGATTGGATTAATTACTTTTGTTCTAGTTATTTCAAAGTGTTTTATATATACAGACGTGAACAAATTATTAGACTGAAACGTTTTCTTGGAAACATAATATAATTCGTCATATCAACTATCAGTATAATTCACCGAGTCTCTATTGTTGTAAATATGATTGTTTACATCTTCTCGTATATTTTCCCAATGGTTAAGTATATTTTTTCTGGCTATGTTGGTATTACTGGTGCTTTAATTATACACTGTAGAAGATATTATCCCATGGCCTGCAAGAAGACCAGACATGAACGAAATTGAAAATCTCTGACCTATACTGAAGAAGAAAGTGAACAAAAAGAGGCTTGCAACAAAACATGGACTCATTTAAGCACTGTCTGATATCTGGCTAAATGATGCTGATATTCAAAGAAAGTGTCAAACTTTGGTTTCCCTGACAAAATCAACGTGTTAATAAAGAATAAGGGAATGTTCACAAAATAATAGTAATTTCAAGACTCAATTTTCTGTTCAATATATCTGTGCAAAATACATTTTTGTTCATTATTTCTATCGATAAATACAGCTTCGTTGCTCATATAATTAATTTACTGTAATAATTTGTCCACGTTTGTATATATATATATATATATATATATATATATATATATATATATATATATATACACATATATATATATACATAATATATATAGAGTTCGCGGGAAAAACGATGAATGTCACATTTCTGTTAAGGATTAGATAATGATCTATTTGAGTCTATAACTGCAAGATGTAGTGCTGTTTCTATAGATAATAAAGGAAAGGATTACTGTATTCGTGGTGATAATTCTCCTTTTTACCATTTTTCATAAGAACAACATTAAATTTCACAGTGACCCATTGAATTAGACAGTGACATCAACGTTAACAAAACTGTGACATTCATGGTTTTTCCCGCGAACTCTTCATATATATATATATATATATATATATATATATATATATATATGTATATACAGGGTGTTTCAAAAATACGTGGCATAATTTCAGGTATGTATTTCCCACATGTAGACAATCAAAATAGTTCATTACAACATGTGTCCGGAAATGCTTTATTTCCGAGTTATGGACTTCACAACATTGAAATTCACCGGAACGTTTTTCTTTCTGCAGGTCGTTGCCGTCAAAGGAGACATTAAGAGGGCACTCTGACAGTTCATTCCGAGGCGAAGGTTACATTCAGTGTTGTGTAGGCATTAGACCGTGCGACATGTATTCAAATCAAGAGCTGGCAGAGATACACTTCATGTACGGTAAGGCGGACGGCAGTGCCGCTCTGGCTCGTCGTTTGTACCAGGAGAGGTACCCACAGCGACAATGTCCAGATCGGAAGACATTTGTACGTCTGTGCGAGTATGGGAAATTGAACTCTCCTGGTTTGGGAAGGGGACGACCAAGATCTACAACTCCAGAAGTACAGGAGGAGATTCTGGAGGCTGTGAACATGACTCCTTCTATGATCACACGAAGGGTAGCGTTGCAAGTCAATGTTCCTCATACGACTGTCTGGAGACTGTTGAAAGAGTATCAATTGTATCCTTATCATTTGCAACATGTACAGGCCCTGTCACCAGCAGATTACCCTGCACGCACGAGTTAGGTTCTGTCAGTGGTTCTTGCAGCAGTGTGGTGTAAATCCGAACTTTCCTGCCTTAGTATTATTTACAGATGAAGCACAGTTCACACGAGATGGCATAACAAATTTCCACAATCAGCATGTATGGGCGTATGAAAACCCACGTGCAACTGTTCCATCTCATCACCAAGTGCGGTTCTCCCTCAACATGTGGGCCGGTATCATTGGTGATCGATTAGTTGGACCCCATGTACTTGTAAACAGACTTACGGTGCAGGCGTACACAAACTTCCTGGAAAACACCATACAGTACCTCATGTTTTAGAAGACACTCCACTGATCAATCGTCAAAACATTCACTTCTTGCATGATGGAGCTCCTGAACACTTCAGTCGTACGGCTCGCCGGTACTTGGATCGAAGGTTTCCTGATCGATGGATAGGTAGAGGTGGCCCAATTGCTTGGCCTCCACGCTCACCTGATCTGAACCCTCTCGATTTCTACTTCTGGGGCCATTTAAAATCATTGGTTTATTCGTCTCCGGTGCCTGATTTGGAATCCCTTCGGAATCGAATTGTGGCATGTTCTGAGGACATACACAATACTACTGGAGTTTGGGATCGTGTTCGCAGGTCAATGAGACATCGATGTGAGGTCTGTATTCAAGAAGGAGGTGGACATTTTGAACATCTTCTGTAATGACAACGACCTGCGGAAAGAAAAATGTTCCGGTGATTTTCAAAGTTGTGAAGGCCATAACTCGGAAATGAAGCATTTCCGGACACATGTTGTAATGAACTATTTTGTTTGTATACGTGTGGGAAATACATACCTGAAATTATGCCCCGTATTTTTAAACACTCTGTATATATTTATATATCATGACCAAATACACGGAATTTGAAAAGAAATGGAGAAAAATGAAATAATATTGAAAATCATCAGTGGAGGGAAACTAATACATCCTTGGTAGCAGGAGTTATAACAAAATTTGTACTCATATTGGTGTTGTCCCTCTATTCCCACCTAGATAGCACTTCTCTGTAAAGTGTCAGTCTTACGGTTTTAATTCTTTTTATTTTTGTGTGATGTTCTCTAATATGACAGTGCATGTGTACAATTCTCAAGAATATTTAAGGCTAAATGGGGCGTACATGTGTCGAGAGAAATCCTCAGATCCGTACTCTGAAGTCGCATTGCGACAGATGGACTTGTCACTCATGCGAGAATAGAATTTGAGTTGATCACAAAGCATTGTTCCATTGAGTACCGAATGCACTGTAAACCCAGGGGCTTCACTATCATATAATTGCTTAATTCCCGAGATCATATTACTCACATCTGCATATTATCAAATTCTACTTGAAGCGAGACGTCGATATTATCATTTCGTATGCTTTGTCGAGATATAATTATACTATTACTGGTATAACAAAATTATATTTGAACCATTGTCCATGCTCTTGTCTATTTTTCTTAAAGTAACTTCTCCTGTTCCATTTGAAATTCTCCACAAAATTGTGCAGCTTATTAATTATCTTCTTCAATGTTTCACTACAATAGTAAAGAAAAATATCTCATGTTTAAATTTCACAAATTTTTACAAAATTTGAACTTCAAAATCACTGTAACAGTAAAAATTGTTTGCATGTTTGCCTGTCCTTATTCCATTTTTTTTATTCTGCAAATGTATTGACGAACATAGCAGAAAAGTGTATACAAAACATGTGATAGGCCTAGAACTTATTTTAAATACATGTGCCATTATACATTTCTCTTGCGTCAGATTTGTAAAAACAGCAATTTATTCAATTCTGGCTGAATCGATCGTTTTTATATTCGTTTCCAAATGAATATTCACTAAACGTTACAGGGGAGTTACGGAATACGAATAATTCGTGAAGCTTTTATGCTGTTCGCCATTGTAATTCTGAGCATTGTTGGCATTGTTAGGACGTTTTGGATTTTAAATAAAATTTAGGCATTTCTGTTTCTATACTCCCAGCATAACTATGATTGAGGTTCTGACTGATATGTATATCTATTATCAGGCAGTACATCTTATTTGACGATATGTGTCAGAGGAAGATCAATTGTTAATATGGATCTGCAACCTGATTAGTGTAATATGTAACTAGTCGTTGATGTACAGTATGTAATGGAGGGGAAACGCAGTTGGCCATCCTAACCCATTATCTCCTGGTTTACAAGCAAACATTCTGATGGGGACAGATAAAAAAGATAATTTTTTCTTCCACTATGTTAATTATGTCAAAAGAAATGCATATACAAATTTTGACCACTCGATCGCAATTACGAGGCCGTCCAGAATGTGATTTTCCCTGGGGCCGTTTACAGATAAAAGCACTATTGCATGGAAAGGTTTATTGAAACAGATACAGCAATTATTGCGCTATTTGTTAACATATCCCCCACTGGAATTGAGACATTTTTCATACCATGAGATCAATTTTTGTATCCTTGCGCCGTAGAAGTCTGCCGTCTGGAATCGGAATCAGCGTTTGACAGCCGTCTGCATCTCTCTGTAGATCCAATGATATGACAAATGTCTCAATACCGATGGGGAGTAAGTTGAAAAATAGCGCAACAATTGCTGTGTCTGTTCCTATAAATTTTTCAAATGGAATTGTGTTTCCATTCTGTTAACGGCTCCTGGCGAACTTAATTTCTACGGCCCTCGTATTTGCGGTATGGGGCCAAAATTTGTATAAGCACTTCTTCTGATATTATTAACATCCTGAAAGAAAAAAAAAACCTTTTTTTTTTCCTACCCCGATCAGATTGTTTGCTTGTTAGATGCCTCATGTATGATGCCTTATTAGTGTCGGTTATGAGGTTAAAACTTGTCTTCGGACAGTTGACGAAACAACAACACACTCGCCGCATTTAGATTTATCAACCCGAAGCTTTCTCTTTAATTAACTTATAATTTCTTCCTCATTACGTGAGAGAAATTAAGTAAGGAATTAAGGAAAGCTACAAATTAAAGGAGAAACTAAATCCGTAGGCAGATCGAAATACACGAAAATGTAAGAAAGGAAATTAAGAAAAGAAGAAAAGAAAACTAAATATATAAGATGAACTGAAACAGAGCTAAGGAGTAATTAAAAAAGAAAATGGAACAAGGAAGAGCGAAACATAAATAAAGTAAATTATGTTCGAGGAGGGGAAAGTTTGAAGGAAGAATGGAATTATGTCTATGATAGGAAAAAAGAATGCAAGAAGGAATAGAAGAGGAAAGCCAGAGAAGAAAGCGGAGAGTCTGCGAAGAAAAGTAATTTTAAATTACATTTCAAATGAGGAAAAGATCAAGATGATAATAAAGGAAGATAAAGTAAATAATTTGTATTTTCAAATTTTACATCTTCCTGTAATGTGTTACGTCGGTGATATTTTAAAATTAGACGGAATCAAAACATAGGTTTGCTCTTAGGAGATGATTAAGAATGCCATGATTGAAGGTGATGTTGTAGCGAAGTTCTCCCAGTCTGCTGTATGGTACCACCGCCACTCCGGTAGTGGAAGCCGCGTCGACAGTGTCTCTAGGTAATTTGGTTTACAATAATTTGATTTCGCTACAGTTTTCGATGATAGCACATGCATAATTTAAAGCAGGGTTGGGTCATACGTGCTTTTCTCCTCTACAGCCTTTCATTTAACGATGCTTTTAAACTACAAAATATATTCAAATTCAATGATTATGATGTCAGTATTGATAAAATATTTTTTCGTCTTTCTAGTAATGACTAGTATGCTCGGCATTGCATCGGAAGCTACCCGGTTCAAAAGCAGTTGAGAACAGTGAAATGTTAATGTCCTCATCTACTCATGAAACGAAATTAAAATTTTTGGCTATTAATTTTTTCAAAATATTTCTAACTACCTGTAGTTTAAATCCAAATGTTTCAACCAAAGTTACAAAGTCATATTCGCTAACGACCACATATATGAAAACATTCACAGGATTAACATTCCATATATGAATCCATTATTTCAGAAACCGGACTTCTCCACTTGTTGACACTTTTGAGTTAATGGTTGATATGCTTTGTCAAAGGATGGATCTATAATTTTAAACAGAAATCGTACTTCTCCAGCTCTCACAAACCCTTCATATTGTTATAGCAACTTTACATTTTGTTTAGAAACCGGACCTCTCCAGGAGATATTCTCTTTCAGTGATTATGGGCAATATCAAGCTCCGCAACAGAAAAGAAAACTCTCGTCAACCTTTATTAAAGTGCGCAACTATCTCCCCTCATTGGTTACCCCCACTCTTTCACATAAATACTAAGCAAATTCTCTTCACATTTCAGAGTAAACAAATTAGTAACGTCAATATTGTGTACTCTGTTCTATGCTTAGGACTACTTGTAGAGCTTCATAAACCTCTTTCTAGTTTTAGTTAGTCTTGGATGAAGTTTTCTTCTTGTTAGATTTATATCCCTGGTCATTATTTTCTCGCTTATTTCTTGTGGGGCTGAGCATATTTGTCTCCTGATTAATTTTGAAAGTCTGTCGAACAAGTCTTCTTCACTGGCTTTGCGTTTCGCGGCATTTGTAATCATGTGACTGTGTACAGTTACATCTTTTTCATGGTTGTGATTTCTTCCTGTATTTAAAAAGAATGTCACCTTCAACAGTTGTCACTATTTTTGGCATTATACATTTTCACTATGTACCTCAATTTCTGTTCTTCTTTGTTCTTGCAGTACTTTCTGCATTTATATCCATCAACTACAGTTAATTCCTTCCCCTTTGACTGTACATGTTAATCATGTTGCTTATATTTGCTGCAAGCCGAGGTGCTTACAAAATGAACAGTGCGCCAGCTGTGGAGGACTGAGTGTGTCGTAGCTTTGCGCAAAGTAATCACTGCTGCGCGCGCACACGGAAAATAGTACCCGAGCTATCACAGTAGGGGAGGGGAAAACGGTGGGGATAGTTGCTATTGTTGTGACCGTGAAGCATATTTGCGGAGTTTGAATATATTTTTGCGGAGCTTGATAACACCGGTGATTATTACCCATAAGCCTCAGCATACTGTAACAATTGAGGCAAAAAGAAAAAATATATATATTATCTGGCTTGTTTGTTGTGGTGCTGGTGAAGTAAATAAGAGAAGAACAAGGCGAAAAAGATTGGAATATAAGAGAAGTACAGGGTTCGCCAAGGAAACGGGCGATTTTAAAGTACGCGTTACAGAAATATTGTAGGCGATAGGAGGTGTTGTTTTCTGATGTTATATTGCAGAACGTATGCTATTTAGCAGCGTTAAATGATCAGTCGCCAAGGAAAAATGGAACGGTGCACAGTGTGCTTATGCTATCAAAGCATTTTAAAAAATAATGACAGTTAACGAGGCTTCTGATAGATCTTCCACCTGGTGGCATTCTCTTCAAAGCAGATCATGTGACCTCGAAATTTTTAATCGATAATTTTATCGCACGTGCGCTAGGCACAGGATCTTGACCACCGATATTGAAATGTGTACGAAAATCTCGCCTAGCTCCCTCGGAACTGTCATTGTTTTAACGCTTTGATTATTACTCGACCAAGGCCAGTGGATTCCTGCAACCCGAAGCCGTGGCGCTACTGCTCCTGCGTTCGTAATACTGCACCGCGATAGTTCCCATTACGCCCGCGACTACACTCGCCTCGGTTGAGTAATACATATGCACACTGTGCAGCGTCCCGTTGTTCCATGTCGACTGATCATGTAACGATGCTTAAATGGCATAGTTTCGGAAATAATAACAACAGATAACAACACCTTCTATGGCCTACAATATTTCTACAGCACTTACTTGAAAATCACCCGTTTCCCTGGCGAACCCTGTGGAATTAATTGTTTGTCACTTCAGTTCCAAGGCCGGAAAATTCCCCGTCATCGGAAAGTACCGTTCTGTTTGTCAAAATGTATGTAATTTAATTATGACATTGTAGGTGCCAAGGAGTACATAGATGCACTTATTTATCATTCCATCAAGTTGGAACTAACACCACCTACATCAATACCTACTACAAAGACTTATCTACAAGGAACTGACGTACCAAAAATTTTTCAGAGACTGGAAGACATAGATCATGTACTCTCCTACATTCCTGAGGTATATAGTGATTTTATAATGATATATTAAAATTTCCAACTAGACACGTAGAGATAGGAGATAGTGATGATGAATGTGATGGGTAAAGCAGAAATAATGTTTCTGTATCTAAAATTTATTTCAAATTGTATAATTTGTTCAAAGTCGATATATGTATCTTTGTAATTCCATCTGACATGTTTCTTGAATAAATGAAGTTGAAAATGAACACAAAATAAGGCTCAATTAATATTTTTGTGATGAAATGATATTTTTCAGAAAGCGGACTTCTCTACACAGATTAAGGGCCTATATATTTGGAACTGTGCATTCAGAATTGTTGTTTTTGTAGGTAATCCAAAATAGTACTGCTGAAATATTGAAAGTCCAATATGATTATTTGATAGCATATTATAGACTCCAAACATATTTGGTTGAATATCTCAAAATGATACATAGCGGAGAAGTCCGTTTCTGAAACAACTGATTCATATTAACTAAACGTGTTCTTACTTCCTCTAATATTTCTAAATACGTGGAGAACGCCCGGAATGTCATCGATACAACGTGAAGCACCATCTCACCAGAAGTAATGCTTAACGACTCGTGTGTATCATATCACATATTATCATATCATTAATAAAACGCTGGTTGAATTTCAAATGTAATTATGCTCTCGACTTCATAAATTAACAAATCACATATAATCACTGTGATAATTGGTAATATTTTCCAGTTAATGGTTTGCTATGTGGAAACTAATTGTACTCAGTGTTATTAACTATAAATGTAATAGAGAATTTGCAGAAGTTGAGAGGAGATTTGTAATATTACAGTGTTGGAGATATGAACTCTGTAGTCCACTACATTCATGAAATATTAATGGTTGAAGGATCCCGTAGTAAGCCCGAGATTTCACTCCAAATCATTTATGTATAATACTAATGACGATAGATAAAGCGAGAGAGAATTGGAGAGTGTTGGTGCAATGATAGAGGAAACGGGAGTACTCCGTGAATGATCTTCTGCAATATCTGCTTTGTCCACGACAAATTTCACAATGGGAAAGCCGGGAAAGAAGCTTGCTAGCGATGAACCACAAACGCAGCTAATACACCGTGTCCCCCTTAGAGAGATCGAGAAATAAGTGCTAAATTAAAGTATTAATAATGTTTTATAACATAACCTTTTTACAACTCCATGTAAAATATCTCCTAGTTTCGGAGAATGTTCAGTGTAACTCGATGTGTGCGCCTCGAGCTACCCTGAAGACATCCAAATGGTACTCAACCTTCTGCCAAGTGTTCCGTAACATTTGTGGAGTGATTAGCGCAGCTGCATTTATAATTCGTTGGCTCAGTTTTTCCAAAGTGTCAACTGTACCACGTTGGTATACAAAAGCCCCAGAAAGAGGTCATTGAGCGTCAAGTCGAAGTGACCTACTGTCATCCTCTGAGGAGTTTAGTGCTGAGAGGAATGCGGTTCCGACTAGTCTAGCGCGGTATTGGAGTAGGAGGGAACAGTGACAGCGGCAGTCTGGAAGGAAGTACAATCATACTGAAAACATTCGCCCAATTTACGAGAGCAGTATGCCTATTAGTTTTCTAACGTATTTTTGGCGAGATAGAGATACAAGTATTGTAGAAAATTTTATTATATATATATATTATTTATGTATGTATGTATTTATGTATTTATTTATTTAATTATTTATTTATTTAATTATTTATTTATTTATTTATTTTTTTTTTATTTATTTATTTATTTATTTATTTATTTATTTATTTATTTATTTATTTACTTATTTATTTATTCTGGTGAAGTTAAGGCCATCACACCACCAGAAATACAAATACAATAAAATGAATGAAAAGAAAAATCATGATACAACTACAATAATATAAATGAAAAGAAGAATCATACCATAAAATTTAGTGATTAATAGAATTGAATTAAATTAGTAAAGTAATCAATTTAAATATACTGTACTGCTGAACTCACTTGAGAAGTAAAACTGCTTGATTTGTATTTTAAGATATTACCATCAAATGATTTTCGCATAATATTATAGGAATCTGTTTTTCACGATACCAATCACACATATTCTAAAATTCCAATAGAATAAAACCAAAAACTTTTCCGCAGCATGTTTCCTTAAAAATGACTTGTAACAGTGAAATATTTAACATGAGTATTAAATTCATATAATATTAACGTAGCTAACATCAGGGAGACGTTTGAGCAAAAATTGCAAATATATTATTAACAAAACCATATAGACCTAGGTAAACAATATGAAATATTCACACACTACTACAAACTGAAGACTGCATATTTTTGGATGATTAATGCTTCCCTATCCGCTCGGCTCGATTTGGCTGTAGCAACAAAATAATCTACCTGCAACCCTCCCTCCCCACACCGATGGCAAGAATACCTCAGGTCCCAGCGCTAAACTAGTCGGAGGAAGACAGTAGGTGGCCAGGCAAGGGTTCTCCTTGTTGCTAAAAAACCGATTCTGGTGGAGTTGATCAACAAAAGTTCTACACATGTCTAGATATGTTCCCTTTGATTGTCGCCTCGATCAACGAGGCGCCAGGCTTGTTTCCACGATAAATGTTAGTGCGCATGCGCAAGAACATGCAGCTGTTTTTAAACCAGTGGTGCATAAACTTGGACAGTTTCTGTATTTTGTCAGATGTAAATCAAAACAATATCTCCATTTGATTTTAAATGGTGAGCATTTATTTCTCGAACCCTCTAAGCGGAACTTGGTGCATAGGCTTTACTTCGATATCTATAGAAAGCCGGTTTGTAAAATCTGGTGATTGTGTATAGGAAAAAGTGTTCGTAATTGAAGATCAATATGGAAATTCACGAGTAACTAGACCCTTGTTGAGGTGGCGAATATATTTTAATTAAGGAGAGAATGTAGGTATCTGCAGGTCCCTATCTCCGCCATGTTAAATTGGTACACTTCATGTACCTTTATCTCTGAATATATTTATGGAACACTCATGCAATTTTGCACACTAGTAGACAAGAATGTTTTTAATCATCCTTGGATTTTTCAGATTATAATGTTAGAAATATTGAAATTTTTCACCAAACATACCTACATTCTCCCCTTAAAGAACCGCAGGAAGTTAAAAATTTTTTAGGGGCAAAGCCTACACAAATTCATTGTCCTAGGAATTAAAACATGGAGCTCTGTTTTCCGTAAGTAAAAGCTGCCACTTGGTTGACGGCGAAAGAATTAAAAATATGTGCACGCCTCTCACTGTCATAAAATTCTATTCTAAATATCCATTGAAGTTTAAAGCCCTTAGTCTCCGAATTATTGCTTAGTCATCGTCATTAGATTTAATTCTGCGATTCGTAACACTTGCTATGGGAAATTTCTCGGAGTGATGTAATTTGTTCTTCTTGAAATTCAGCATGCTGGAGCATTACTAACATGTGTTACGACAAGCTACTGCACTCCAGGTCCCCATAGGGGAGGACTGGTGAATCTATGACAGGAGAAATTCTCTGTCCCATTTCTCTGCCGGCAATGCAATATTATGAAGAATTTATATACAGTTTTCTTGATCTTGCAGTCACTATTTCTGTCATACCAACAAAATATAACTCTGGCATAAAATGTCATTATAAGGCCAGTAGAAGGAGTTACATTGACAGAAAGATATTTACCATCGCTTTCATTTTATATTCCATAATAAAATACGTCACAGAGTTATAACTGAGACCGATTTTTCGTATTTCAATAATATACAGAATGAATCGAAATGTCGTTAATTTCAGAGAGTTATTCTTTGAGATATTTCAAACAAAAAAGTTTAATAAAATTTTACTCGTTTTGTTTCCTTTTGGAGATAATTGTTCGATATGAATTATTTCATAGCGTGTTTTCGGAAAGCGATTGATTTAATTCTCAATATGCCCTGTCAATGCTCAGTTTCATACCAACTTTGCAAACTCTTTTCTCACACTTCTTTTAGCACATTTCTTTATGTTATGTTAGGAACATAACACTTTTACTGCATGTCGGGAGTTTCCAGCTCCTGGCTCTATGACGTCGCACATCTCTGTTCTCGAGCTCCTTGAGAGGAGAAGCATACGTGAAAGGACAATGTAGGGGGAATGGCAGTAAAAGTGATGCAGATATTTAAATAGCGGAGACACAAAATTACCCTACCTCACGTGCTCTTTCAGCTCTGCTCTGAGAGGGCAAACGTGCTCAGATGTCACAGGTTGACCAGTTGGAAATGTCTGTTCTATATACTATGGCTAATAAAACACGACATCATTTTCTGATAAACTAAATACTTTCGAAATTAAAAATGTTAACATATTTAATAGACATTAATAATTTAAATTTTGAAGTTGCGTATTTAAAAAGAATTTCTTAGAGACTTAAATTAAAAATTCTGAATCCTTAACAGGTCAGAGAGGATAAAAGCCATAAAAACATAACACCACATACAGTTTAACCATGAATGCCTTAACCAACAACTAACACCGAAATACGCACTCATCACACCCAGCACAAAAGGCAAAAACCACAGCACAAAGAACATACATACAAAACAACATTAAACACCTACACTACACAAAAAATGAACATTACAGAAATGTCTACAAGCTACACTTACAATTAGCACACACTTTACACTACACAGAACTTGTAGAGGTTATAACACACAAACAAAATAATAACAGAAATAAGCCAGAAAATAAAAAAATACTCAACAATAAACTAGCAATGCTAAAGACACAACAAACAACAACATATAACAAGAAACACAAATTCCACCCAAGAATATCCAAAACAACCGACATAACATTCAACCAGAACGAAACTAGACTACTACAAAAAGGAATAAAACACAACATACACCAAAACAATACAGAGACAAAACAACAAACACAAACAACCATAAACACAGAAACAGCAATACAAAAGACACAAAGTCAACAACACGAATACTTAAGACAGTACATAATAAGAAACATAAACAAAATAAACAAACACACAAGAACATAAAAAATAAGCACCTTGCAGACAAAATAACAAGAACATAACCTAATTTTCATCAAAGCAGACAAAGGAAATTGCACAGTAGTCCTACACAAACAAGACATACAGAATAAAATAGAAACATATTTCAAGGAGAACAACATTACAGGACTCAAAAACGACCCCACTACACACTACTACAACATAGTAAAGAACACAATTAACGAAAACAAACACACAATTCCAAGCAACATGGAGCAACAACTAAAACCAATCAAACAAGAAGCACCTAAACTAAACGCACTGCCGAAAATACATAAAGAAAACATACCCATCAGACCATTAGTCATTCATCGAAATGCACCAACACACAAACTAGCCACATACATGGACAAAATCATAAGAAAGTATATAAAATTCGAAAAACAGACAACAATAAAAAAACAACATGTACCTAGTGAATAAAATAGAAAACAAAAAATCCCACACAGTACAACCTTAGCAACCTTCGACATAACTAACGTGTACACAAATATACCCATAAAAGATACACTGCAGATACTAGAAGAAATGCTAAAAAACAACACACCACAAGAACACATTAAAGAAATTATCCATATCACAGAAATAATCACAAAACAAAACTGCTTCACATACAATAACAACTATCACACTCAAACCGAAGGCCTACCCATGGGATCATCCATTTCCAGCATACTAGCAGAAATATTCATACACCACATAGAACAGATATAGATACTAAACAAAGACAACAACAAACACGCAGACAATATCACATATTGGCACAGATACGTAAATGATATACTAACACTACACAAGGGAAACAAAAACAGATCCAAAACCTGCATCAACACATAAACAAAATACACCCATAGCTACAGTACACATTAGAATTTGAAAACAACAAATCCATAAATTTTCTAGACATCACAATAACAAAATTCGACAACAAACACACATTCAAAGTTTACAGAAAACCCACAACAACAACAACACACATACACAACACATCCAATCACCCAACAAAACATAAACAAGCTGCATTCCGAACAATGGTACACAGACTACTGAACATACCAATGAACCAACATGATTACAAAGAGGAGCTAAACACAATCAAATACATAGCACATGAAAACTGATACAACTCCAACATAATAGACAACATAATACGAAAGACAAAACATAATCACAAAAAACATAAGAATAAAACACCAACACAAGAACACAAAACAAACATCACACTAACATACGAAAACAAAAACACACAAGATTGAAACCTCATTCAAGAAATTAAATTACAACATCGCATACAGAACAAATAATACTCTACAAAAACATCGCAGCACACAAAAAACACAAACAAATACAACCACACAGGCGTATACAAACTCAAATGTAACACCTGCAACAACTTCTATATAGGACAGATAGGCAGACCATTTCAAACACGTTACAAAGAACACTTCACAGCCATAACAAAATAACAAAACACTTCCACATATGCAGAACACATTACAAATGCTAACCACACCTAAAGAGACATGAACACAGGCATGGAAATTCTACACATCCAAACAAAGAGCCAGAAACTAAACACACTAGAAAAATACGAAATATACAGACACACAAAAACACATCCAAATGAAATTCTCAACACACAACTCAATTTCAGAACACACACAATCTTTGACTCCACATTACACTACACAAACACACCCCCACAGGAAATAAAACAAAAGGCGCAAAGACCAGCAACAACCAGTTCTGAAGATGGCCAATAGCAGGCCGAAACATGTTAACAAAGTAATAAAATTTAACACGTGTAAGACACATAATACGTTTTCCGAAATAATTTTTTTCTCGATGAGGAAGTAAAAGCGAGCAAAATTGTATTTAACTTGTTTGTTTGAAATATTTCAAAGAATAAGCCCCTGAAATAAATGACATTACGTACGGGTGATCCTGTATACATACAATACAACGCATAAATAAAACTAGAACTTAATCAATTCCCCTGAATCACTAATTATACAACTGTAATAGCTTGCCGCTGTGCGATTTCTGTGCCCCTCTTCAGGTGCTCATCTAGTCTGACCTTGCTCCGACGTCAGAAATGCAAAACTGCCGAACACTGACGTAAAGAAATAGTCATGCACGAAACTTAATTTCGTAAGAGAACAAACATTTCGTAAGTATGCTACCATTTCAATTTGAATCATTAAAAAATATTTTATCTGATAATAGTGAAATTTATATACTAGAATACTTATAGCAAATGCATAAGGTATGGGAAATACGAAGTCTCTACCTTAAAAAGTGTGAAAATAGAATTTTTTTGTTGGGTTATTTTACGACGCTGTATCAACATCTAGGTTATTTAGCGTCTGAATGATATGAAGGTGATAATGCCGGTGAAATGAGTCCGGGGTCCAGCACCGAAAGTTACCCAGCATTTGCTCGTATTGGGTTGAGGGAAAACCCCGGAAAAAACCTCAACCAGGTAACTTGCCCCGACCGGGATTCGAACCCGGGCCACCTGGTTTCGCAGCCAGACGCGCTGACCGTGTGAAAATAGAAGTGTCACTAGTCCTCCCCAATGTAGTTTTAATTAAACTTAATTCTCGTGTTCTTTCCTCTGTGACTATTAAATAAGTTACCTACGTAAATGTCTCTGGTTTTGACTGCATTAACTTCAATTTGAACCTTTTGATCAACAGATACTGTTGGTACAGGTTTCATAGAAAATATTTACATTTCGCCCACAGTAATAGCTTTTCCTGTTGGATACGGAAAACTTGCATTTTTTTTATACACTGTGAGATTCGCTCGATCAAACCCATGTTTAAATTAGACAATTTTAAAGGCTATAAAATCACTATATACAGCACCTTCCAGAAGCTAATTTACTTCCAATGAATCTGAAAGCATTAGCGTAAATGCCAGGCCGGGCGGAGGAATAGGAGCCTAACTTAAATTTAGTACAATAACGTATTTCAATATCCGTGGCAAAAGCATTCGCATGTAATTAGACAAATCTTACAAATATTAGTAAATTTTAATTAAAGTACTGCTCTCTTAAGATATTGTTTTCAACAAAAATTCATGAAAAACGTTTTAGTATCGCTTAAAGCAGCAGCCGCGTCGGCAGAAATGTCATCGCGATGCCTGTTACTAACAGACAATTCCGAATCTCACCGGACCGGTGGAAAACAATGACGTCACGCTGCAGCGAAATACGAACAAAACTGCTGGAAGGTTCGATGGCTATCATGGCGGCTGTACAAATTGTTGTCTGTGCTACGCTAGCAAGATTTTGCGAAATTTCCGTACTGTCATCTTGTTCAAAGAAAAGAGAGCATAAACAATTTATTTCTTGAACCAGTAGTAATAACTGGTCCGTTGACATGGCCGCTCATAAGCCATTAACATATTGTTTTTACGTTGTGCTCATTACAAACAATACAGCAGAACCAAAGCACAACAAACCCCCATGAAACAACAGTCATTCTTCTGCTAATTTCCGCCCTATACAAGAACCAATCAGATTCCATAACTCGGAAATGAAGCAATTTAGGACACATGTTGTAATGAACTATTTTGATTGTCTACATGTGGGAAATACATACCTGAAATTATGCCCCGTATTTTTTAAACACTCTGTATATGGACAAAATTGAAAATAATACTGAAAAATCATCAGTGGAGCAAATCTAATACACCCTCTAAAACACCTGTTGCCACTTTATAATACCAATAAGATTTGAGTCCACGCAAGTACTATATAAACACATCTGGGAAAATATTTCCTTAGGGTCGATTATCACTCAGTGACAGGTTAGATTTCGTTTCTTTAGGCTTTTGGTATGCCTTGCATACATGTTTTTTATGTAGGTACAAAAATTAATTTGCCCTGAACCGAAGAAAGGAGTGCTTTTCGGCGTAGTGCAGCTTAATTGTGGTACCGAAAGTTACGTGATAATTTTTTTGTGATAATATGTAGGAAAATCTTCGGTCGGTTATATAAGAAATGAAAGCACTTAGGGGTTCTCTGGGTTTATAGCTTTCACAGTGATCACAGGATTTAGAGTGATGAACTATAAATTCGGGGTTATGTCCAGTTAGTAATTGATTTCCTTGCAGTGCATTGCGCGTAACGAAACCGAAGATTCTCCGGTGTTAATCATTTATAAATCCCAATCATTCGAAATGAATGAATATTTTATTAAGAAAAGCTATTTTAGGGTTTTAAATAAGTGTGTATTTTAACATGTTAATATTTTATAAACAAATGATCATTTACAGTTTTGAAAACGTGAAGGTTTTATAAACCCCCGTCAGTCATACAGAAAATCAATCTTAGAGAATGAAAATAATACAATATTATTGCAGTCTGCCAAACCATATGATTAATATGAGTGATTTCAGCAGTGGTTCATGTTTTCCTATGTGTGAATGGTTCCTTTTTACTTACTCTATAGGAATATATACAGTATATTACGTAGTCCTACCATACAGGTTCTGTAAATCTATTTTATAAGGTTAAATGTCAAAATATAGTTAAGAATGGTAATGTCCTTACACTAATAAGTCCACACCTGTGGACGGTCAGCGCGTCTGGCTGCGAAACCAGGTGGCCCGGGTTCGAATCCCGGTCGTGGCAAGTTACCTGGTTGAGGTTTTTTCCGGGGTTTTCCCTCAACCCAATATGAGCAAATGCTGGGTAACTTTCGGTGCCGGACCCCGGACTCATTTCACCGGCATTATCACTTTCATATCATTCAGACGCTAAATAACGTAGATGTTGATACAGCGTCGTAAAATAACTCAATTAAAAAAATAAAAAATACACTAATAATTTATAAATTATGCTACTAAAAATCTCTGGGAAGTTCTATACATCAGTATTTTGTGAAAATCTTCCTTCTTTACCTAAAACAAATCTGGCAATCCTAGAATGGACCTTAACTCGCCCGGATTCAAGATATACTTAGTTCTGCTTGAACGTCCTACATACATCACTGGAATAGCGCAGTCACTACAGTTTGCGATATTCTCATTCGTTTTAATTTCTTGACATAATTCCGACACGCTGGCAGAGTGACATTCCGTAACCTTGACTTGCCGATATACTGTAACGACTTTCAATTCCTCCTTAGAGGGGTTATGCCAATTGGAACGCTATTGCACAGGTAGGAGTGGGGGAAAATATAATTTCAGTGTTTTCCGTGCCGTTTGAAAGTGGGGATTGTTGATGAGCGATCCGCTTGTATTTTCGTATTTTGTGGTAATTGTGTGTGCAGTGAAGTGTTTTAATTTGATTTATGTGTGCTTCTGTGAAGTTGGGTTGAAGATTACCTAGGACCACGTTGCACTACCAAGCCAGACATAATGTCCACGAAGGTAAGGTAAGAACGACAGTTCCGTCATTAAACTGGAACATTAATATCATTACAGGCGTACAGTGGGAGTTATATTACGTAATATTTATAAGACTACGTTTACATCAGTATGCCACATTATATATTAGTACAGTGGGGGATGGGTGGACAGACAGAAAAGGTAGAGAAGTAGGTAGATGGGTACCAATCAAGGTACATACTGTAGGATGATTAATAAGTAGATTACGTAGATGGTGAGTGGGCAGTTAACATAGATGGATAGGTAGATCGTTAACATAATGTTTGTTACCCGTCATGAAAACACCGATGAAATATAAAAATCATGTTTTCGAAGTTAATATCGGAATGAGCGCATTTATTCATGGCTCAGAGGGATTCAAGCAATAAAAAGATTTGTGTTTATTTCATTTTCGTGATTTTAATGATTCTGTGGTAGAATATGGGTCTCCAGCCACCGGAAATCCGTATGTTTATTAGATTATGAGGTTACTGCGGCAATATTCTTTTTCCTAATGTGTCATGGTAGGTTTTGATTTTCCGCTAGTTGGCGTTCGTATACTGTACATGGCAAACTTGATTATATTCCACGAAGTTAGTTCATATCATCGTTCATGTTTAACGATCATGAAGGATAGAACCCAAAGTACGTGGTTTGTGCGACCGTTGGAATTCTCCAAGGAGCATTATTTTCATTTTAAAGAACTACAATCGTTTTTTGTTAAGACATGGCATATTATCCGCTACCTGTGTACAAATTGTGGAACTGTGGTATAAGAGACTTTTCGTAAGGTTGGGTATCGGTTAGGTTTGGTATGTTGAGGTTTTGGTATGCCCTGCGTGCATGCTTTTTGGTAGATTGGCAAATACAGTAGATGAAAAGTGAGTTTTCGTAAGGTCGAGGATTAGTAACAGGATAGATTTGGTTTGTTTAGCTTTCCGTGGTGCTTTGTAGACATGAGAATGCAAGGCTCTTGACCCGGTTCGTAGGTCTCCTTCCTGCCGAACATAAGCAAAAGCTCGACTCGAGCCGAGCTCTCTTCAAAGGCCGGCTCTTCTCGAGCCTTCGTGTTTAGCAGATTGCTTTGCGGTAGGCGTTATCCTCGAGAATGACTTCCGATACACAAACTTATCTATCCTGGCAGTGAAGCAAAGAATCGGAAATTACAACCTTAAATAATACGGAGAATATTTGCTTTTATTTACACATATAGGGAAAACATTGCTTTCCAAATCAAAATCATACTCGTATATACGCTTATCACATAACTGCATATTTATTTCTTTTCTTAAATCTATAATAGCTTGCAATGAAAGTCACGAAATAAAATAAAATTTAATGAGGTTACAGAAATTTGAACTGTTTTTTTCGTCATTTTTCAGTAATTTTCGTTCCTGATCACCAAGAAATATGGCTATTTTTTATTTAAATAAAAGGAAGCGGGGGATATCATGATAGGCTACAATTTTACCTTTTGTAGTGAATTACCGTATATATTCTTTAAAGAATGTAATATTTCTACTCTGTTTCTAATCTGTGGATTTCAAAAGTCATTCGCACGGAGAGAATGTATCCTGGATATTAATTTTAATGTTTTCGAAATCTCTCCATATAATATTAAAATATCCTTATCCTCATGTAGTAATTAATCATATCTGAATGTTTTCTCAGCATAATAATATATTCATTAAAAGAAAAACATTTCTACATTGAAATTCTTTCCTTACACCGAACAACGTATCAGAGTTTTGTCTAACCCACTGCCTGCTGAATCGCATCCTATGGCTACTTACACTGCCAGCTCAACCAATGCTTATTTCTGAGTGGCCGCTAGGTGGTAGGTAGTGCACACCTCTATTAATGTTATCAGTATGTGCGTCTATTTTAGGGATGTGAAGCGGTGTGCACTATCTGCCACCTAGCGGCCAAATAACTTACATTGAGCAGGCAGTCTACGGAGCCATAGGATGCGATCCAGCAGGCAGTGGTCTGATCATTTGAAGGGGTGAGAATGATGAAGTCTTAAGCCAAACACACAAAATTTTACGGGAAAGCGTATTAAAGATTTAGGGTGCTATTCATAGACATTTCGCTAGCCCGCTCTACGAGCGTGCTAAGCTAGCCCCGGCTATCGACAGGTTACTTGTACAGAATTCATATCATATCGCTAACACTGGTTTATGAATACGAAAAACGTTAGTTCGCTGATTATCCACCGGAAGCCCGCGCTAAGAATGTATATGAATACGGCCCTTAGATTCCAATGTTATTAGTTTCGGTAACATAATTTTTTCGGTGTATAATTACGTCATTTGTTGAGTACTTTTTTATCATATTTTACTGTCCAAACCTGTGGAGTAACGGTCAGCGCGTCTGGCCGCGAAACCAGGTGGCCCGGGTTCGATTCCCGGTCGGGACAAGTTACCTGGTTGAGGTTTTTTCCGGGGTTTTCCCTCAACCCAATATCAGCAAATGCGGGGTAACTTTCGGTGCTGGACTCATTTCACCGGCATTATCACCTCCATCTCATTCAGACGCTAAATAACCTAAGCTGTAGATAAAGCGTCGTAAAATAACCTACTAAAAATCATATTTTACTAGTAGCTTCCCCATTATATGTAAGAAATGAACTCGCACAAAAAATTGTTAAAAGTGTTGCTTTGGACTACCTCATTCTCACCCAGTCATTTACTTGATCCAATGTAATTGAGGAAAAGCAAAGAATAGTAAAGTGCCATATTTTATTTCACACATTCCATGTAATATTTTATGACTTCCACTTCAATCACTAAAGAATATTTTTAATCCAGCTTGTACATTTACCAATTTATTATGAAATGCTTGTATATGCCATGGCTGTGCTTTCAAATTCACATAAAGAAAATAATATTTAACTAATAATTGTTATAGGGAATACTGAGTATCAGAGCAATATATTCTGGTTTAGATATTCATATTCTATTATTACCTTGGTATGATTGCTTCTTGTTTGAGTCATTTAATATAATTACCTTCATATAAAACCCTTACCTACTACGTAATGAACATACTAATTTCGGTTTATGTTATTATATTGCTCTGTGATGACAGTGACACTAACGGCCTTGATCATCATTACATGGACCATAGTTCTATCGATTGAGTTCCACAATCGAAACGCCAACAATCGAGTTTATGAAGTTGATATTCAACTGTTACATAGCAAATCAATGTTTGCACTCCTTGTGAGGTTAACTACCTAAATGGAACAGTATGTAGTGCACAAGAGTACGGTATCGGTTTTATTAGATCATAATGTCAGTAAATATGTTACAGCGTAACAGACTGATTAAATATGTGAATGGATGTCTATGGATCGTACTAAAGGTGACATGCAAGGCAGTTTTCAATATTAATTTCGAAATGCGTTGTAAATTCAGTACCTGAAATAAGATTGAACGTATTACATAAATAAAATCATTCCTGTGTCAACAGTAATCTCACTAGAACTTTTGATTTATGTAGAGAAATTAAAACTCAAATGGGATTTAATTAACTATTACACGATTAGAAGAAAATATATAAAGATTAGAAGAAATACAGTACTCAAATACAGTAAAATATTAATTGACTTTCGCAAATACTAAACTGTCTTCAAATGTATTTTTGTACTATCTCATCATTACAAATATTCCTCTCGATGGCAGTAGTGTTTTACGATGAGATGTTTTCTTGTTATCAGTCGCGCCAACTATATAATCTTTATGGAACTCTATGAACGGTTACTAGTCAAGAAGGCTTTGTTGATTCAGTTTCATTTTTATTGAAACAGTTGCATTCCACTTCAATTATCAATATATATTAGACATTCTCTCATACATGACTATGCATAATCTCGTACAGCAGAAGGTATAACATAACCTAAATAATATAAACAAAATAAATGATTGAAAAGTTTCAATTAAGGATATTGAAATAAACATGAATCACTTCGGAATATGTATTATATGTTTTTATCGTGTTAAATTTTACCGTACCTGGTTAACATGTTTCTGCCTGTTAACTGGTTAGGGTAAAATTGAACACGAGAAGGACATATAATCCATATTCCGAAGTGATATAGTGTTAAAAGTTGTGTAATCAAGATGTATAAACATGAATCATTTTAAAGTGTACAATAATTATTGAAAGTACAATGTTGGCAAACAAAGAAACAAATGTTAGGGAGGTGATAAAAATTTTAGGATAAGCAGCCAATATTGGTTGAAACACGTCGTTCTGTACCGTTTTATTGTTCAAAAGTAGTATGACATAATAAAAGTGTACTAGTGTCATTTAAATTGATTGTGATTTAATATTAAAATATTCGTTATACATTGCATTTCCTTACTAAACCCTACGTTAAAATGTTATTTAATGGGGCTTCATTAAATTTGAACATGATACATTATGTACTGATAGAAACATACTTTTATATAATTTTTACGTAATTATTAAAAATACTTTACATGACGCAACTGTTGACCAATTTCTTTCAAATGTATGTAAGAAGTGAGACAACAGTTGTGATTTATGCTTATAAAATAATATTTCGATTGAATTGCTAATGTTGACGATGTCTCTTTCGGATCACTTAACCTGAGCACTAGAGTCATTATATCCATCCTAACCGGATGCTCTAAACTTGTGCTTTTCTCTCACTTGTTTTACATATATGGTATGACAAACACGAATAAAGGAATGTTCATTGTTGACTACCAATATAAATATGACAGAATAAGATAAATATAACGGTGTATTGATTAGTAGTGGTAGCTTGTAAATCAAATACAGTTTATTGTAAAATACTAGTTGTGACGGAAAACACTCAAATTATAAAATAATAGTTATGGTTAAAATGCTAAATACGAGGAACTAAAAATATCAATGGTTTCTAGTACTGTACAGTAAGCACGTTATATTATATTTCGGTTAATAATAAGAGAGAAATTACGTTAAGTGAATATCTTTGATACTAATATTGATGATCATGCCAATAATAATAATAATAATAATAATAATAATAATAATAATAATAATAATAATAATAATAATAGCACTCCACACCTGTGGAGTAACGGTCCGTGCGTCTGGCCGCGAAACCAACTGGCCAGGATTCGAATCCCGATCGGAGTAAGTTAACTTGTTGAGGTTTTTCCGGCGTTTTCCCTCAAACCAATATGAACAAATGCTGTGTAACTATCGGTGCTGGACCCCGTACTCATTTTACCGGCATTATTACCTTCATTTAATTCAAACGCTAACTAACCTGAGATGTTGATAAAGCGTCGTGAAATAATAATAATAATAATAATAATAATAATAATAATAATAATAATAATAATAATAATAGCAAAAAAAAATAATGTGTGTAATGGAAGGAAACATGAAAATTACTGTATACAGAACCGCGAAACTAGACTCCTAGAAACAGATGAGGTAACGTCAGAATTAATAGACATCATGCACAACTGTCGTGTCCCGAAAGCTCAACGATTATCTTCAGATGGTGCCTGGCCGCCATTTGAGAGCCAGTCTGCCTCAGATCACAAGTTGAAATTGCCCACATATTCATGCTTTCCATACAGAACCCCACAGATGATGACAAGGGGAAATTGCATTTAACGCAATTTATTCACTGGACACAGATGTCAGTAATAGCGGTGATGATGATGATGATGAACTGAATAATAATAATAGTAATAATAATAATAATAATAATAATAATAATAATAATTCATTCATTCAATGTTCTGCCCAAGGGCAGGTCTTTCACTGTAAACCCAGCATTCTTCAGTCTTTCCTCTTTTCTGCCTTCCTCTTTGTCTCCTTACATAATCCATGTATCTTAATGTCGTCTATCAATTGATATCTTCTTCTGCCTCGAACTCTTCTCCCGGTCACCATTCCTTCCAGTGCATCCTTCAGAAGGCAGTTTCTTCTCAACCAGTGACCCAGCAAATTCCTTTACCTCTTCCAGATCAGTTTCAGCATAATTCTTTCTTCATCCACTCTTTCCAACACAGCTTCGTTTCTTATTCTGTCTGCCCAATTCACACGCTTCATCCTTCTCCATATCCACATTTCAAACGCTTCTAGTCGCTTCTCTTCACTTGGTCGTAATGTCCATGTTTCTGCCCCATACAATGCTACACTCCACACAAAACACTTCACTATACTTGTTTTTTTGAAAGATGGGACATGACAGGAGCGTTGCGATCGGAAGAACAACTGAATGTCACATAGCGTGGTAGGTCTGTTGCTATGTTAACAACGGTTGAGTTGCCAAACTTACCGTTGCCACGTGGGGAGTGCTTAATAGCTCCCTTGGCGACATTTATTGGGCACACAGTGTTAGCATTGGTACGTTTCGTGTTTTATTTTCTGTCGTTTTTTGTATTGTTTCCTTACTTTCGCATCAGTTGTCAATGAATGTTTTAACGTCAGCCATCTTAACGTTAATTGCTAGCTTCCATCAGCTGGCAGTGTGGTAGTTCATATTGGCAACATAGCACTGTAGTTCCAAGCTCGGCCGCTTAACTGTCATGTCCCATCTTAAAAAAAAGTATAGTCTATTTCTCAGTTCTTTCTCCAGAGGACCGCAGAAATAATAATAATAATAATAATAATAATAATAATAATAATAATAATAATAATAATAATAATAATGCAGTGAAAATATCTTCTTTGGACAGGTGAACATAACAAGCATAATTGCACAGCTTCAAAGCTAAATTAGTAATTTAGCACATAGTATTAAAATTGTATTGATAGGATTGTACCTGCGCTGTGACGTCACATATACTTCGAATAAGGCAACTTCATTCCAGCTTATAGGTAGCTGGAATACGAAGCCTATTTGTAAGATTTTTCTTTTTGCTCCATATATATGGAATCCACCCCTGCCATCTTGCAATGTATCTTTATCACCATGTGTATGATTAAAATCGTGTCCTTATACTGACTTCGCAGACCAAAACATCCCTAATTTAAATTCTCTAGAGCATCCCGTACTTCCTGTCTATTTTTTGCACGCTTTTACTGAAAAGGAACACCCCCTGAAAAATATTATAGGTCATAGCAGGCGCCGCAACTATAACCATAACCACAATCACAAACATTCAATTTTCAAGTTCTCTCACTTTTGTGAATGTAATTAACCAAAGTTATGCTTGCTTAACTCTATGCAGGAGTAGGTTCTGGCTATGTAGTCAACATGAAGGTAATTACTTGAGAGAGAGAGAGAGAGAGAGAGAGAGAGAGAGAGAGAGAGAGAGAGAGGTGTCTCCAATTGCTTCTCGAGAATCGAATTGCGGTACGCTACCAGCGTATTCCTAATCTCACCGGACCGGTGGAAAACAATGACGTCACGATGCAGCGAAATAGGAACAAACCTGCTGGAAGGATCGATGGCTAACATGGCGACTGTATAAGTTGTTGTCTGTGCTACGCCAGCAAAATTTTGCGAAATTTCCGTACTGCCATCTCGTTTAAAGAAAAGAGAGCATAAACAATTTATTTCTTGAACCGGTAGTAATAACTGGTCCGTTGACATGTTCGCTCATAAGCCATTAATATATTGTTTTTACGTTGTGCTCATTACAAACAATACAGCAGAACACACCACCATGACACAACAGTGCACGATGTCATTCGTCTGCTAATTCCCGCCCTATACAAGAACCAATGAGATTCACTGATGGCGGCTGAAGGAGACTGCCACCACCGCTGCAAGCTGATGGCACCGGTGCGACACCGGTAGAGCATCATTGATGCCATCGGTGAAATTCGGAACACCGTGATGCCATCAGATTGCTCAGCGCTGAGATTCGGAATACGCTCTACTTTTCTACCCGAAACATTATCTGCATTATTATACGATGTTTCAGTGGTATGTTTAGTTTGCTATTTAACGACGCTGTATCAAAACTAGATTATATAACGTCAGTGGGATTGATGATAGTGAGATGGTATTTCGCGAGATGAGGCTGAAGATTCCCCATGGATTACCTGACATTCGCCACGCATTTGGGAAACCTCGAAAAACTTAAAAGAAACCAACCAGTTAATCAGCCCAAACGGGAATCGAACCTACGCCCGAGCTCAGTTATGTATCAGCAGGAATACTCGTTACCATCGGACATTGACTTTTAATGTTAAAATTCACTGTGTTATAACGAAAGATTATTTCAGTTTACGAAACACACTGTAGGCTCTGTATTTATGTGCATTTTCCACTATAAACAAGACAGATGGCCTGATTTCGTGCAGTGTGGTAGGTGTACAGTATATTTTGACAATATTGTCTTACAAATCCGCTTGCCATCTTATTTCCTTTTCATCTTCAGTAATTCTGAATGTGCCCAACATGGAAACTGCATAAAACTTCTATTTGTTGAGATGTCAACGTGTGCGGTTTAACGGGTCCAAAATTGAGATTTTCATCTCTAGCTCTTTACAGCGTTGAAGGGAAATCCACGCCAGTACAGATACTGCTAGAAGTTCAGACAACTTTTATGCACTCACTAACTTGTGTTTTAGTACTGCCGTAAGCATAGTGACAGTTAGACGGATACAAGACTTCTGAATTCACTTTTATTAGTACTAGAATCAACGACAGTTTATGAACAAAGTTCAGCGTCGTTCTGTTTATTTGTGTAAGTGTATTAAACGCTGCTGTATTATCTTCTTCATGCCTCGTATTTACAACCTGTGTTGAACACCGGTCTAAGTTCATAATTAGTTTATTTTAATTGACTGTTATCGGCGCTGTATCAACTGTATGGTTTTCTATACCTCGACCAACTACAAAAAGACTTCGACTTTTCCAATACTCACGTGGCCATGGAGGGGGAGATGTCATCAGTATACGAGCAGCTCGCTAGACCGGGTTACACTAGTTGGACTACAACCGTAGTAAACAATGACACTGCCCCTTCCTTCAAAATGTTTTTTATCAAGCTGGCCGAAACTGCTGTAGCTTCCTTGTTGATGTGAGAACATTATATTTCTACTTAAATTCATTTTTTACAGCAGTAAAATTTTGGAAATATTCAACATTATTTTTCCTCCATTATTGTATCTTATACAACATTGAAAATTGGTACGTGTGAAACACTGTCCTTCTGCTATATGAAAAAGAAAAACATTTTTGCAAATTAAAAAACAGAATTATTTACATTTTTTTAAATTCATTTCACTATGCAGTGATGAATCATTTTCCACATAACTCAAAAACTATTCAACATTCTGTGATGACTTTTTTGTGTGTATTTATGCATGTTATATCTACAATATGATGCAAGATCACTTTTCTACCTATGATAGATTGTCTGATAAAAAATAAATTCATTTAAAAGAATGGTCAAGTATCAGTAATTTCTTCTAAAAAATTATATAATTCATTAAGGAATAATAAATAATAAAATAAAAGAGAGAGAGAACATGAGGAAGTTAACAAGTGTATGAATTATGAGGGAAACGCTTCATCGCTTCACAGTGAACTGCCACCATTTTGAATTTGTAAAAAAAAATATGAATAATTTTTTAAATAGTAAAAATAGTTTTTTAATATAGCAGAAGGACAATGCTTCGCACATACCAATTTTTATTATTGCACAAGGTACAGTAATGGAGGAAAAATCTTGAATATTTCCAAAAATTTTACTGCTGTAAGCTGTACCTAAACCCATAAATACTTCGCAACGTTATAAATAATTTTACGCGCGTAACTTTTCAAAAGCCTGCCGCGTACATTTGATTTCCCTTCCATTATTATAAATTACAATCTGTTTTAACTATACACAATACGTCGAAATGGAATATTAATAATTGATTGAAAAGTGAAAGATTGGACGCGGACACCAGTGCTGTCTCGAATAGTTTAGAACGTACTCGCTGCAAGACGTAGATCAGGGAGCGCATCTACAACACAACAGATCCCCCACTATGACAACCTGCGCACGAACGAACACTGGTTTGTGGCGCAGGTTTTAATGTCAGTAGTCAATCTATAGTATCGATGTCATTTCGTATAGAGAGATAAATCCAAGGACTGGCGATGGGATTACCTAACCAAATGAGTAATCAGCCCAAAGTTAATTCGGACCTACGTCTGAGTACAAATTCGAAACCGCTAAACTACTGCTGTGGCCAAATTCATATTTCTGTTTTCTTTTCGACGAAATATCATACACGAGAACACAACTATTACTGTGTCTGTTTCAATAAATCTTTCCAAGCAATTGTGCTTTTTTCTGTAAACTACCACAGGGAAAATAATTTTTTGGTCTGCTCGTATTGCGGTCGAGTGGTCAAAATTGTTATAAGCATTTCTTTTGACATCATTCACATGGTGGAAGAAAAAATATTAACTTTATCTGTTCTCATCAGAATGTTTGTTTTTTAGCCCCAAATATTTTCCTAAGCATCTTATTCTCAACCACCTCTGCTCGACACTCAATGTGGGAATTCAAGTGTCGCAACTATATAAAACAAGCGGTAATATAACTGTTTTATAAATTCTAACTTTCTGCTTCTTTGAAAGTAGACTGGAAACACAAAAGCTTCTCATATGAATAATAACATGCAATTTTCCATATTTATTCTACGTTTAATTTTCTCCCGAGCTCCTCTTTGCTGTGGTCGTAGCATAGAATCAGTCTCTTTCCGAGCTAAGTTGAGGTTTCGTAACAAGCTAGTTTTTTTACGCTGATGGGTTGTTAGCCCATCGTCCAATCCCCAAACTGGATGACCACCCCTTATTGGCTATCCGCAACTTCTTATTCAATATTTTCTTATTCTACTCTCAGACAAATAGGTGGCAGATTTGCTAACTATTGTTAGAAAGTGTGCATATGTCACCAAATCCTACCTTCGTCAGAATCCCAATTCTCTCATTTTCTGTTGAGAATATGTTTGTTTCATGTTGGTTTCATCAATCTAAATGTTTCATAATGTAGGGACTAACAAAACATATCAACATTAAAATTTTTATCATAGTATTCATCACCATAGCGCTCCTCTATAGAACAAATCGCACTTCCAGTGAATTACTGTCCTACGTTGAAAATCATATTATTTTCGTAAATTATTTACAACGCTGTTTTACTAGTTCGAGGTATGAAATAATAATAATAATAATAATAATAATAATAATAATAATAATAATAATAATAATAATAATAATAATAATAATAATAATAAAATAGCCTAATTCCACCTGTGACTTACACGAAAATGGACGCATATTTTAAGGAAAAAGATATGATTTCTTGCTCCTTATGTATTGATATGATTCAAACTTAGCACCACAGTATTTCTGAATAGTTCCTCTTAAAAATCATAAAAGAAAAGTGTGAGAAAATTATATATATATGCAAATCTACTTTTCAGGTAGAGCTCCCTGTGAAGCAGACTTGAATAATTTCAAGGGAAAAATTGTTGCGGGGCAGGGTATCGATCCCGAAACCTCTGGTTGAACGTACCAGCACTCTACCGACTGAGCTAACCAGGAACTCCACCCGACACCGTCTCAATTTTTTCTCTTATATCCACAATTCCAAGTCACTTGGAGTTTGTGTGCACTCGATGTAGGTCTCTGGGGTCTCGTCAGCCCACTCGAGTTGTGTGGATATAAGTGAAATAAATTGAGACGGTGTCGTGTGGAGTTCCTGGGTAGCTCAGTTGGTAGAGCGCTGATACGTTCAACCAGAGGTCCCGGGATCGATATCCTACTTCGGAACAATTTTTCTCATGAAATTATATAATATATTGATGGGCTGCATTTTAATTAAATGTGACTTACACGGCATAAAATGGACAAGGTAGAGCAAAGTTGCAAAAAAAAAAAAAAGGATAAAAATTCTGCTCGTCTGTGAGCAATATTATGGTTAATAATTGTTCTTATTAATTGCAACACAAAACAGGCTTTATTATTCAATATTTATTTGACTCTCACTCGTTGTAAGTTTTACAACACAGAATGAAATGTGACTTACACAACAGCACCTGGTCACTTACACAGAACAGTCCAAAATATACAGAATGCAGCAGAACAAAACAAGTTAGCTTGATCTATGTAACAATTTAATGTGAATGTTGATTATCTTCTTGACAATACAGAACAAATATTGAATATTTAAGCAACAATATTTAAAACTTGGCACAAGTCTACAGAAAAGGAATAACAATCTTTTATCAATGGTTGGTTTAGGAATCTTGAAATTAACCTGATCATCCTCTACATGATCTATCTGTGATGCCATCTATCTGGAAATATAAATTAATTTTTTAAGAACAGCATTATGGCGCAGAGCGTGATTTCTAAGACCTTTATCCTTCACAGACATAACCTGACCAACAAAATGGTGTGCTCTCGTATTATTTATACTACACATAACAATAACCCAGTCTCCTCCTTCCAGTACTCTTGGACAATTATTACTGCAGTCTCTTGATGCTTTTCTTTTCTTTGGAGTTTTTTTAACTTCTCTGACTTTCCCAATTTTGAAGTTAAAAACAATGCCATTTTCAATGCCAGCATAAGCAGGTATTCCGAATCTCACCGGACCGGTGGACAACAATGACGTCACGCTGCAGCGAAATAGGAACAAAACTGCTGGAAGGATCGATGGCTATCATGGCGACTGTATAAGTTGTTGTCTGTGCTACGCTAGCAAATTTTTGCGAAATTTCCGTACTGCCATCTCGTTGAAAGAAAAGAGAGCGTAAACAATTTATTTCTTGAACCGGTAGTAATAACTGGTCCGTTGACATGTTCGCTCATAAGCCATTAATATATTGTTTTTACGTTGTGCTCA
Source organism: Periplaneta americana (assembly GCF_040183065.1). Lineage (NCBI taxonomy): Eukaryota > Metazoa > Arthropoda > Insecta > Blattodea > Blattidae > Periplaneta > Periplaneta americana. The sequence continues at coordinate 62,177,603 of NC_091126.1, read as the reverse complement.
TTACAAACAATACAGCAGAACTAAAGCATAACACACCGCCATGACACAACAGTGCACGATGTTATTCGTCTGCTAATTCCCGCCCTATACAAGAATCAATCAGATTCACTGATGGCGGCTGATGGAGACTGCCACCACCTCTGCAAGCTGATGGAACCGTTGCGACACCGGTGGAGCATCAGTGACTCCATCGGAGCACCGTGATGCCATCAGATTGCTCAGCGCTGAGATTCGGAATACGCTCAAGGCAAACACTTACCGACGTATGGTGCTACAGTTTCAAAACATCACGTAAATCAGATGTCTAACAGGAAACATTATCTCCTTTGTAAAATTCCTTTAAAATGTTTACAGTCTCCTCTGTAATTGCTTTGACAGTTTGACACTCTTCCTTTTTTCCTTTTAATCTTAATAGTTTTAAGAATTTAAGGTGAAACGTGTTCGGCTATTTGTTTTTCGAACTGTTCTGTGCTTTGTAGGACTCAAAGGGAAATTTCTCTTTATTTTTGCAACTGCCTTGCCCAAAGATGCAAGGCTTTTAGATGCTTTTCTTGGAGATAATGTATAGTGTTGATTTTGTATTCTCTTAACTTTTTTTTTACCGTACTTCCTTTGTTCTTCACGTCTTTTTTTGCGCTGTATTCTTCCAGTATTTGATTGTCCAGTTTCAGCGCTTGTTCCTTTTTCTGTCGTCTTTCCTTTTGCTTCTTTGTTTCATTATTTGCCCTGAATTCCTCAAATTTATTCAACATCTTCATTTTTTCGATCTGTTCTCTTTCTTTCGGCTGCTGATTTAGCCATAATTTTAATACGTCTTAGGCCTATCTATAAATAATTAAATCAATTTCGTAACAAAGTTTCACATCATACATAATTTATTTTATGCTCTACCATGCCGAAATGTAGTAATTATACATCTGGTAGTAGCCGTTTGATGCACCTCATTAAAGTACACCTATTCATTATAGTTCAGTTGTTCAGCCAATGAGAAATCACCATTGTACCAATATAAAACCGCAAGTATCGATTATTCTCGGATATGCAATCGAAAGACAACGGGCAAAACGTCACGGAGGCTGGAAATCCAATACGGTCGCAGAAGGTTATGTTCTGTTACTATAATAATCAGCGTTAATTGTAAATAATATTCAAATAAATTCAATTTGTCATCTCGTTTTTCAATTCTAAATCAATTTCCAGCTTATATCAAGATTAATTTTCATGTTAATCTCTAGATAATATCAAGGTCAATGACATTCGTTCCTCGAAAAAATCAATACTTTCGCGTCTGCGCAAATCTCACAATTTAGAAGGTCAGTTCCGCTCCTCACTCCGATAAGCATAACATGAATACTCATGATTACTTTCAAGTTAGGAATATGGTCGAGCATAAAAAGTCGTATGAAACTTGCCTATAATGGTAATTAAGATGCTCGTATGAAAATTATGAAACTTGCTTGCGCTCGTTTCATAAACAAACATACTCGCGTCTTAATTACTACCATTATAGGTTCGTTGCATAATGTACTAGTAACGTACACTACAGTGTTTGAAAGTTACTTAAGTATTAATATGGTAATTTAGTATAAACAAAATTTTGCCTGCTTATTATTTATTGCTTACTATATTTATGAAGATATTATGGATTTTTGCTACCACAACACCACCAGACAAAATAACTAGAAGGAAAAAGGGGGAAAAAAATTGTGACTGACACTACAGCTTAACATAACCTATGATAAGTTATATTTGTCATGATTTTGTTTCCTCCATATTAACTAATTTATTTAAAATAATAATGCCACACCATGATAAAAGCTGTAGTACTTATCAGTTTTAGAATATTCAAATTAATCCTTTCATTTTATTCAAAAACTCTTCAAACTTTCAATATACATGAATGACTATCATCCTCCATTTTGAATGCTGCAGTGCTGCCAATATAATGCCAGGCTGACACTGAAGTTATCATTTCCTAACGGAAAATTGATGTGAAATAGATCTATTTTAAAATTAAATTTAATGCTCTTATCAGTATATTGACACGGAAATAACCAACAGTAAATTATGAAAGGTTTTGGTACTTTACTTGCTTATGAATTTTAAGCAACACGGATGTTCATTGCCGCCGTCACATAAGCCCGCCATCGGTTCCCATCCTGAGCAAGATTAATCTAGTCTCCATCATCATATCCAATCTCCCTCAAATCAATTTTAATATTATTCTCCCATCCACATCTCGGCCTCCCCGATGGTCTTTTTCCCTCCGGCCTCTTAACTAACCCTCTATATGCATTTCTGGATTTGCCCATACGTACTACATGTTGTGCCCATCTCAAACGATGGTTTTGATACTTATTAAAATACTTTTACAGCAGTATTGTACTAGATTATAGCATATCTTTACGAATGACAATTTTCGAGTAGGACACTATTTTACTCGATGTGCAAAATGAAATATAACGTAAAAATTTACCTTTCAGATGATATTAAAACTATAGGAGCAATTGAAAAATGTTCGCTATAACGTCATAATTCGCAAAACAATATTCGCAAATCTCTTTTTTCCCCATAAAAATTTTCCTTTCTAAGTATAAAGTTTGACGTGTCTCAGCCTTTTGCCCAAAATTCCCTCATTTTACCTTTAATTGCAATTTGCGTTACATTTTAAACATGGTATATATACAGAGTGGATGCAAAATAACCTTGAAAATCTTGAGAGTGAATACCTCATATTGTATGTAACAAAAAACTATAATATCATATTAGTTGAAAGTTAATAGTTTTTCAGAAAAAAATCTCAAATGTTTAACAACCTGTGATTCGGTAATTATTGCAAGGAGCATCGTGATTATTATTCATATCAATAGAAAAGTAATAAAGAATAATTTATCCCTCTGGCGTATTTCAATATTGTGGACGTTTTTTCGTATAAATTTAATTTAAAAACTTCTAAATTCAAGCTTCTGCACGCTGCAAGTTGGTTGCAACACAGCGCAAGAGAACATCTCATCTAAGCGAAAGACATCGAGTTACCGAATTCATTGACCTCTTACATCTGTATCACGAGAAGCTTGTTCGCGGCGATGTTGCTAGGCTGCTGAAGTTTCAAATTTAATTTCCTAATTAACCGTGCATTTAGTCACAGAACGTAATATCGGTTTTCTATTCATTTCAGTGTAGGCCTACCCTATCATCTCTTTCAATCTGTAAGATATTTCACTTCCACTCATATATATTTATAACTTCAAGACCGGCAGCATACTGCATCGGACATTCTGTCTCAGAAACGACTGTTTTGTCTCGGACTGTAATGTGACTGCGACTATCCCACATGCATTGTTATGAGATTGTATTATACTGCATCTGACATTTATAGCTACAGTACTTGTAATTCCCGTCGCATCGGACGGTCCGAGACAAAACAGTCCTGTCCGAGACAGAATGTCCGATGCAGTACGCTGCCGGTCTAAAACATGTATATCCACCGGCGTAGCTCAGGCGGTAGGAGTATTTACCCACTAATCTGGAGCAGCGCTCTAAGTTCGATTCTCGCTTGGACTGATTATTCGGATGTGTTTTTCCGAGATTATCCAACTATGAATCGGATATCAGGCAATCCCATGGCAAATACTCGGCCTCCTCTCGCGTAATATGTCGATGTCACAAATTGTTTTAATTTATTTGTTTGGGTTATTTTACGACGCTGTATCAACTTCTAGGTTATTTAGCGTCTGAATGAAATGAAGGTGATAATGCCGGTGAAATGAGTCCGGGGTCCAGCACCGAAAGTTATCCAGCATTTGGTCGTATTGAGTTGGGGGAAAACCCCGGAAAAAAACCTCAACCAGTTAACTTGCCCCGACCGGGATTCGAACCCGGGCCACCTGGTTTCGCGGCCAGACGCGCTGACCGTCCATGTCACAAATTCTATGAACGTTAAATAAGATAGTAGTTGTTACAGCATCGTTAAATAGACGACAGAAAATTCTCTGTCCTCTTGTTAGTGATTCCAATTATATAGGTTATTTTAAAAGAAATGGTTTTTTATATACGAAGCAACTTGACCGAATACTGTCACGCACTCTCTTTCCTTTCTTCCAAGCATCTAGTTGTGCCATATTGCACTCTTGCCTGATTGACACATCTCGGGGTGAAATGTGCTGGGATTTTGTTTGAAGCCCCGTCTTGAAGCGGAAATTGTTCGTCGTTTCGGTAAGAATTGTGTAGTACATATTCAACGATAACTATTCTCCTCCAGATAAATGGAGGATTGCGCGTGAGATAGTGAGACTGTACACACATAAAATATCTCTAAGACATGCGGATCCTATTGCAAGGTATACTGTATGTCGGTTTATTCAGGATTCTGCCGGTACATTCTGAATGTAGGGTGCGACTTGTAATATTTTATAAAGTATTGAAGTCCAAGTGTTTTAATATTCTCTTCAGAATTGCAAAACAGGGTAACTGAGTTCAGTTCTCGGCGGTGCCAATCAGTGCAATTTATAGTAGATAAAATCCCTACAAATAACCATTAAATTTTCGTCACAAGACACAGTCCTTACTTCAGCCAGAATTGTAACAATATTCTTGCACAAAAGCTTCGTATGTGACCATTAAATTAGGTAGAAACATTAATATAACAAAGTAGTGTATAGCCTACCTACAGAGCGTTCCCTTACGTAAAGTAGGTCGAACGCATGGCGCGACAGGCACGAAGGCCATGCAACACGCTGCAATCCGTCTCCCGCACCTTTGACAGTCCACTTCAATCTCTCTCTATGACTGTTGTTTTGACGTTATTGCGTGATATTCTTCTGATTGTGTTAGTGAAGTGTTTAAATTTAGGAGAAGTTGTTTTGACGTTAAACTGCTTGTTATTCTTCTGATTGTGTTACTGTGTTTTGAATTAGAAGTGTTTGTGTTGACGTTAGATTGCGTGTTATTTTTTTATTTTGTTAGTGACGTGTTTAGGTTAGTTTAGTCACATGGCATCATATAAATTCTCTGTAGAGTAAAGGATTTTCATAGTAGAGACTACTGAAATAGAATGATTGCTGAAAGAAAAAAGAAAAAGGATTTGCAAGGAAATTTCGAAACGTTATCGCTCCACATAGCAAAAGAAGCAAAAGACCAATCCTAAATCTAAATCTATGCATTTCACTAACACAATCAAGAGAATAACACGCAACCTAATGTCAACACAACCTCTCCTAAATCTAAACACTACACTAACAGAATCAGAGATATTACACGCAGCCTAACGTCAACAAAATCAATCTTAAGTCTAAAAACTTCACTAACATGATCAGAAGAATAAAACGCAATCTATCGACAACACAACCACTCATACTGAGCGACTGATCTGGACTGCCGAGCGTGCGTGAGACGGTTTGCTGCATGCAGCAGCCCGCAGCCCGCATTTTGCTCCTCAGCTCATAAAATATTTTGTAAAGCTATTAATTTGTAATTTTAAGACAGATTAAGGTAACTGTGGTGAACGTACTTACAAATTGCTCGTAAGGAACCAGGAGGTTCATTGTTGCCCTCACATAAGCCCGCCATCGGTCCCTATGCTGGGCAAGATTAATCTAGTCCCTACCATCATATCTCACCTCTCTCAAATCTGTTTTAATAATATTCTCCCATCTACGCCTTGGCCCCCCCAAAGGTATTTTCCCCCCTCAGGTCTCCCAACTAACACTCTATATGCATTCCTAGATTCATCCATACGCGCTACATTCCTTGACTATCTCAAACGTTTGAATTAAATATTCCTTATTATGTTAGGTGAATTATACAATGCGTGCAGTTTTGCATTGTGTAACCATCTCCATTCTCCTGTAACTTCATCCCTCCAAGCCACATACATTGTTTTAAGAACCTTATTCTCGAAAACCCTTAAACTTTGTTCCTCTCTTCCTGGTTAACATTACTAATAACACTCTTTCATTCATTTTAATTTTGTTTTGAGATTTATGTTTACTTTATTTTGCCTATGTTGTTCCTATATATCTTTATTTTCTTTTAGTTTATATCATAGCATCTTTGTGACCTTAACTTTGTGTGTGTGTGTGTGTGTATATGTGTGTGTGTATATGTGTGTGTGTGTAAGTTTTGTAATTAAAAATTAATCTCTTAGTTATAATTGAACATTGTAATAAAATAAAGTATTTTAGGCCAACATCCTGTGAAAAAAATTGATTACACTGAGACTTAAATAGAATTATTTCCCTTAAAGTAGTAGAATGATTAAAATTATTTTCTTTACACAGTCTACAGATGCAATTTAATTTTGGTAACGAATTTTTTTTTTCTCTGTTAATCTAGAAATGATATATATTTGAAAATTAAAAAAACAAAATAATATAATTAATGTAACTTTACGAATTTTGAAAGACTTTACGTCTGATTTTCGGATTAACACATGAAAATATAAATATTTTTAGTTACCATACCTAATTAAATGTTGTCTGTAGACTGTTTTAGATGAAATTCATTAAATTCCCTCCAATAGTTTGAGAAAAGTTTGTAATTTCTGTGTGTTTTCAGTTCTTTGTTTTTAGAAGAATTTTCCTAAATTTGTTATTAAAATGCTTATTACATCTTCATTATAATATATATGTATATATATATATATATATATATATATATATATATATATATATATATATATATAAATCCTGTGCAAGAGTAACCCGGTCTCTACAATCTTATTCCATCTCCCTCAAATTAATTTTAATTTTATCCTCCCATCTATGTCTCAGCCTCCCCAAAGGTCGTTTTCTTTCCGGCCTCCCAACTAACACTCTATATGCATTTCTGGATTCGCCCATACGTCAATTAATACATAAGTTATTTTATGTCTTGCGTTACGGTTACAATTCAAGATTATAGTCTGATAAATGTAAATAAATATAACATACGGTGTGATACATGCACTTGGGTGTTTGATAAAAATGCCATTTCACATTTTAATTAATTTTTTTTCGCGTTTAGATTTTTATTATAATAATGCCAAACATATGAAATAGCATGGCAGTGACTAGTCGAATAAAGAAAGCATATGTCATTCAGAGTAGGCCTATCCTTGAGGAATCTATAATTTATGTATAATGAACTGAAAAAAGTTATAATGAAGAAGGAATTATGCGCAAAGAGACAGCAATAAAATTATAACTAGAATAGCGAAATTATTAGAAGTATTCTTAAGCATACATTTAAAAGTGGCATCCGGTTTTCGGAGTTTGTGCTAATCATTTCACGTGATCAAAGAAAGTACATTTTTAGGTTAGGTCTCGTGAATCGTAAATTATTTAATCTAAGCAATGAATTTCATGTTGTCAGAGAAAATAGGTCTTAATATTAGATCATATTAATCTACTAATTACCAACGTAATATGCATGAGGTTCAGGAGGAAAATGTAGGCCTACTCTTTCACAAATTATTGAACCATTTAGAAAACTCATCCCAATATGAAGACGAGACTTGGCAAATAAGAAAATAAACAAAACGTTGTTATTGTTAATACTATGTTATTGTTAATACTATGTTGTTATTATTATTATTATTATTATTATTATTATTATTATTATTATTATTATTATTGTGTTATCTGGTAATAGTTGGCAACACTGAAGAAGCGACCAAATTAATATTTTAGTAACTGCTCTTACGTGATCCTTACTATACATATGGAGTATAACAATGTTAACCTTTAGGGGTAAATTATCTTTTTTTTTTTCTGGGAAAAGTATTCATTTGGGAGTTATATAGTAGTATTACAATATTTTGTTGTACTCTATCCAGGGAATATGCTGTTAAAATCTGATTCATTATATCACTTTCATCATGTATATGTCAATAGTGGACAGTAAAAGAGGCGTAACTCATAAATTGCAATTTTTCAGTGGAGAAAAATAAAGTTTAAAATGAGGATCGATTTTATGATGACTGCAAATCTGACGCTCTATATCATTATGGAAGAGGATATACATACACAATTTTTATAACATCTAGAGAGATAGATTTTTGTATTCACATTGCGGTCATGATTTAAAACCATCAATTTCAGGCTTACGCCTTCTTTACCGCTCACCATATAAATAAATAAATAAATATATAAATAAATTGTCGTTGTATCAGGAATAACTCCTATGTGACATTTATCGATTTTCAGATTTTTGATCTATTAAATTACTTAAATAGCGATACAGAAAATAATAAAATCTCCTGTATGTAATTATATTTCTTTGTTTAAAAAATGTAAGAATTGACAGTCTCCCTGTACGGCTGCCATATGATGAATAAATGTGTTTTTTCTTCCTAGTAAAAAAATTTATATTGTGCACATTGCAGTTAGTTATTGCAGGAACAACGACAATATGAGCTATTCAGGAGGGATAGCAAATATTTTAAGGGTAATAGTACGAATTATTCTGAGTAAAATCGTTCATGTAAATATGTTCAAATTTTCAATGCGTGTGGAGATACAGCTGTTTGAATATTACGCATAACAAGCCTTAAAAATGGTGATTCAACGACAAATGACTGCATATAATTCACTACATACAACAGTACTTATCGACCTTCAAATACTTAAAGGGTGCAGAGTAGGGTTTTCCAAACGTGTGAGTGTCATGGACGACTTAAAGCTCATATTTCATTTTGGCGGATCCCCAGAATATATTGTACAATTTAGACTGGTAATTACTTTCTACGCGTTATATATTGGCATAATGTAGGCAATTAAACATCAGTAATACATTTACAACTGAATTAAATTTCAGTTTAGCTTTTAAATATAATCTTGAAAAAATATAAACACAAACTTACTTTGGGTTATATCATGTCTTTGCTGTAAAAATTGAAACCAGATTTTAGACTTGCAATAAGGTGATGCATCGTTAATTTTTGCTGAGTTTGCTTAATTGTAAATATTCCATTTTTTAAATTTACCTCAACATTGTTTACTTCTATACTGCGTGTTCAGTTCAAAGTGTGTCATGGCTTGCTGTATGCCGTCATGGGGCTAGCCGATGAGCCTAGAGAATTCAATCTTCCTACACTTCCGCAGAGCGTACTACCTATGTGCCAGAGAAATTTCCTGGCAAGTACGGCGTTCATTCTGAAGAGTATTTACCGATACGTACGGTATTGCCGGTAGTGGCAGGAATGTGAACTGTTTGGAAACACGTACTGTAGTGAGTTTTTTTCTTTGTGGCGAGAGGGTTAAGACGATTACTTTCGTATTTGTTGACATTACTTTTGACGGTCAACATGGACACGGAACATTTGATTTCTGTTATGGAATGCTACCGTTACCGATGATACCAAATACTCTGCGTACGATTTGCCCGCGCAAAATACAGTTCGAAAGAGGTTATGGTAGCACACAGACCGTACAGACCGCCATCTGTTGCTACGACGTTCAAGTTATACCGTACACGTTCTCAAGTTCAGATTGAACTCCTTGATTAATAGGCAACGTCTCTGGCATAAAAGCTGAAACTCGCTTCAAATCGCTGACTCACAACAGTGACGTCATGACACACTTTGAAATGAAGACCCAGTAGTTCTTCCGGAAGAAGGCCAGAGAAGAAAATGTACAGTCACATACGTAATCATGCTGATGCTAGTGGTATTAACTGACGTATTGCAGTTAGAGAGAAAATTGGAATATAGCCTACTTGTAGAAATAGTGCATGCAATGAATTTTCAAAAGAGACGTTTTAAAAGACACGATCTTTAAGCTAGAATCAGAATATAATTCTAATAATACTACTAGTCCCTCTTCTTTTTGACTGGCAAATTATTGTCACCACGGAGAGATGTTTATTACAATAATTTTTTTCCGTTGGAGAAAGTGTAATATTTCCTTAATTTTATTGTCAATGAATGGAGATGTTTCATGCTTCTAAAGATATCGGACGAGGAATCAACTACATATGTTGCTACAAAGACACTGAGACTGGGGAATGAATCTAATTCTTGTTTTACATCTGATCGAGGTCAAAAGTTTATTTTTTTTTATCGTTGCTTCAATCTTATTCTGGTCGCGGAACACAATAAAAGTTAAGGTTGACACTAGAGATTAGAATAAAAAAAATTGAGTATTGGATTGTTACACAAGTGGTCAGCGCGACGGACATAATAGGCGAAAAGAACACAAGAATCGTGAACACCCTCTAACCTTGCGACTCGTTGACATTGAGGTCGGTCAGTAGAAAATTACAATAATAAAAATGGGGCATTCAGCGTAGCTCGGGTGGTAGCGCGTTTGCCTACTGATTCGGCGTTGCGCTCGGGCGTTGGTTCGATTCTTGACTGTTTGGATTTTTTCCCGAGGTTCCCCAACCGTAAGGCTAATGTGAGGTAATCTATGACGAATTCTCGGCCTCATCTCGCGAAAATACCCTCTCGCTATCATCAATTTCATCTACGTTAAATAACCTAGCAGTTGATAAGCTTAGTTAAAATAATAACCATGTTATAAATCTATAATGTTTTTTCTTAACTTCTGTATAAACTACTAGTTTATTTAGCGTCGATGGGAATAGTGATAGCGAAATGGTGTTTTGGCGAGATAAAGCCGAGGATTCGCCATAGATTACATGGCATTCGTCTTACGGTTGGGGAAAACTTCGGAAACACCCAAGCAAGGTAATCAGTACAAGTGGGGATCGAACCCGCGGCCGCTACTCCGAATCGGCATGCAAGCGTCTTAACCGACTGAGCTACGCTGTTGCTATAATACTTTTCATGCGACTTAGTTCATACGTCTCATCTTCGTGGCCACAGTATTTTGTCTTGGAGCATGTAATATTTAACTTGACATAAGTAACAGCGAATGAATCTTAACATTACAACTGGCAACGTTGCTTAAGTGAGAATGGCTCGTGTTCTGATCTGCTGAAATGGCGCAACCTGCATGAAATGAATCGGATGAAAAGTGGCATAATGTTTGTTCTATTACCTAGGTATTTAGATTCGTGACATAGAAAAGCTGGCATTCTTTCAAATGTTCAACCCAAGGATAAACTTTCTTCACCAATGTACTGCACAAGATACAGTACATAATAGTGTTTCGATTTCAGCTTCTCTAGATGTTCAGTTATGTCACACAGGAAAGTCAAATCACATAACTATTCATGTCTTTGAAGTTCAATACCTGTTTATGTTGTAACATTAAATCCTCAACACACAACTCAATTTCAGAACACATACACTATTTGACTCCACATTGCACTACACAAACGCACCCCCACAGGAAACGGAATCAGAAGGCGCAAAGACTACTCATTTCTGAATATGACCCCAAGCCGAAACTAGTCAACAAGGTAACTTAGTGGTTAACATGTGAAAGCATATATATATATATATATATATATATATATACATATATATATACTTTATATTACAAAGTGATATAATGTTGTAATCAAGATGTAGGAGTCCTACAATATTTAATGTTAAGTAAGTGTTATTTTTTACAAAAATAATTTTTTCCAGAAACGTAATAATTTTTATTTTCTTTTTTCATATATTAACATTAGAGTTCAGTTCTTTATAATTAAATATTAAATACATATTTACCTTAATTTTTGAAAATTTCTATTTTGGATCATGTAACCGAGTCTTATGTTTGCCCGGCTACCAAGAGTTACTCTCCTGTGAGGGCTGTTGGTGGTTTCAACAGGTCTGTTAACCTTTCCTCGATCTCCGTGATAATGAAGTAGATACGTTGAATGTTTCTAGGATTATTCATAAGTCCGTGAAACATTTTAAAAATTCATAACTACTAAATTACACAAGAATAACAAATTGCTTTACACTAGAATAAAGGGAACCT